>NC_041035.1:16153193-17566526 GCF_900634625.1 Parambassis ranga
ATGAGAATCTGCAGTCTGTTGCCTCTGAGACTCATGTAAATGCAAACCTTTTTTGCTTCCTCGGACTTGTTTGTTTTCAGCTTGAATATTCACTCTTCTGCACTGCAGGCTGTGAATAGTTTTGCAGTTTGTTGTGGGCTGAACCATCTGCAGCTCAACATCAGCAAAGCAAAAAAGCATGTAAAGACCCTTAGCTAATCCTGAACGTACTCCTCTCTTCTTAGGAAACAGCACAGGGATTACACAATCCTTCTACCAGAAAGGCCAGAGTCAGTTTTTCTTTTCCAAAGGCACAGATACAGAGTGTAATTGTTAGCTATTCTAATACTGAATAATACAATACAAGTGAATTGTTTATCTATTTCACAATGTATTTTGGGGGCCTGAAAATGTGCCTTTTATAACAAACCAAAGCATCTGCTGTGAGAACAAAACAAACATGTTTGACCCTGTCAATTAGCTGCTCTTTAGAAGTCTGCTGCAGTGTGCAAATACGTAGCATCACTTTTTGCATGCATATAGCTAAAAATCACCCTGTTAGTCTTATATTAAATGATGAATGCACAGCTGGTGATAGTGTCTGTATTTGTCCAATAAACCCCCATAAATTACAGACAGTAAATCTAGAATTAAAACAGCCCCTCATAACTGCTGCGTAAGGTTTCATAATATCATTTTAATTAGATGCTTTCGCCCACACAACATATGCCAAAAACTCTAATGTGGGTGGATGTTTGGTTGTTTTAAATATGTAAGGCCACCGTTATTTGTGGGTGGTTGTAGCAGTGTGATACACTTTGACATGTGTGAATATATATTAGCCATTTAAGAAATTTTATTCTTGGACAAGGTGGATTGTCATATTTCAGCTGAAACACAGAAATGGCTTTTTATTCCCTTAAAGACATGCTTGTACTGCTATTAATCAGAGGTGGCTACAAATGTACATGCACATTTACATGTGAGGGCTTTGTAAAACAAAATTAAAGCAAGCATTGGGGGAGTTTTGTGGGAAAGACACTACAATCCTCATCCTGTCACCTCGGGGTGCCTTGTGCATTCTAATAAGGTTATTACTCTTTATGCTTTTAGTGTTCTCCTGCTCTCTGCTGGTGGTAAATGAATATTACAGGAGTATTTGCAACTGTAATATTAATCTGGACTCAGATTGCAGAGAGCATTAATTTTCCTGCATGGTCAATTTGCTTCTATGCTCACCAGGAAATCACCAGTTAAATAAACAAAAGTCTTTTTCCTATCCACAAATTACTTTGCTCAATTAAAATGATTTATTTTTCTGTTCTGATCACATCCTCAGTGCGATGTTTTTAGTATAGGCTACATATAATGTTATAATAAGAACATTGTATAAGAATGTTCTGCACGAACAGGTTATAAACAGTGACATGCACTAAACAAATGGACTTGGACTACACTGGCCCTTTAACGTATCAAATTTCCTCCACGTTGGCCGCACATGCGCAGAGGGTTCTGTCACCTGCTGGAAATTAGAAGCGAACAAGGAAGTCGAGTTCTGAGAGCTGGATGTTAGGCTGAACTAAAACAAAATACATCTCCGCCGCATAGTAGACGTCTGCTCGCCAGTTGTTAGCTGCGTCGGCGTGACAAGATGTTTAAAAAACTGAAGCAAAAGATAAACGAGGAGCAGTCACCGCAGAGGAATGCGCAGTCACCACAGCAGGCCCAGGTCAGTTGTTGTGGTCGGTGCTAACTAGCTAAGAGCTAGTTTCTGTTTACGCTGTCTATATACTAGCCAAATCAAATGACCATTCTAGCGCAGAAGTATTGTTTATAGGTTTTAAATAATTGTCGTCTAATATTAGGTTTCCTTTCGATTCATTGACGCCGTTAGCAATATGCTAAGCCACTTACTTAGCCTCCTAGCTCTGATCAGAAGTTGCTCCTGATAAGGTGCGTTCAAGTAAACTTGTAACTGGTAAAATCCTGTAGTCCAGCTGGAAGAAAACTACAACAGCATGCAGTCCGTGAACTTTGTAATGGCTAAAATACCAGCCATATATCAAACGACACCTAGATAATATGGGCGTGTCTTTATTATGCTGCAAGTAGATGTCAGCTGGCAGCTTTATTTGACAGTGGCAGATCCCGCTGAACGCCTGTCATTGTAATGCACTAAACCTATGACACACATTGCAATGAGAAGGTTAACTTACACTATCATTAGATATACGGATACTTCTTCATGTCCCGTTTTGTGGAACAAATTGTCATCAGTTTCATCACTCCCGTTGACTATCTGCAAGTCTGATAGAGCCTCAAGGCGAAGGCTAGCAAACAGTGAAACAGAATGACAAGAAAAGATACACTAGACAACCAACAGCATGATAATTGTTTTCATTTGGATTTATCTGTTTCAACAGGCCGGCAGTGGAGACCGGCGCAGCAGCCAAACCCCACCATTCCATCCTGATGGTATGCCCTCTCCCAGTGACAGAGAGGTAGGCGTGCTGTCAGCCTGAGATAGTTTTATGTTTATGTGATTGTGCTCAAACTGCAGCCTGCTGAGATGTCCAATTCCCTTCCCAGCATATGTTCTAATTTTCAGTCAAGAGTTATGCTTCTGTCTGGCTTCAGAAATCTGTCATGTGTTTTGTTATGCTTAATGTTCCCTCAGCAGCAAACCAGTGCCTTTTGATTGCTGTGAATGAGTGACCAGGAGTGACCAGGTTAAAACTTTCATTGTACTTTATGCTAAGAGGCAGGTATTATCTGTCGGACTTACTTTTCTGGGACATTGAATTGAAGCCAGCATGGGTTTATGTACTTCAGGGGGGGGGCATATGGGCCAAACTGGTGTGATCATCAGTGTGATTATGATGTTCCAGAACACTCATCCCTCCTTCCTCAGAGTTTAACTATGTTACATGGGACAGGAAGGTAGCATTTGATTTTGACAATTTGGCTAAATGTTATGTTGTTAACATGCTTTTCAACATAATTAGGGTTAGAAAAGAAGGAAAAGAAGAAAAAGAAGTAATTAGCCAATGAAGATTCTCATTTAGAGACTATGATGGAAAGCAGGTCATATTTCATCATGTGTATGAATAATTGATATACCCACCCTCAGCGATTCTCTACGTCTGGTGACTAGTTACTGTATTTTACTACAGTGGACAGTCTAAGTCTATTGATGGTTAATATGTCTATTTTGGAACTTAGACATGGAGCTTTATACATTTCTGGTACAATTCAGATTCCAAATTGAAATTGTGACAGTGGTTCTTTTGCTCAGGTGACTGTACGCTCCTTTATTTTTTTATCCTATGTAAACAGGTGTGTTGTTGTAACACAGGCTCATGTACCCTCAGTTCAGAAGCTTCTTGTGGTATGGCAGCATCTTTTTTCACCTCACAGATCTTTAACACTTTGACACCTCTGCAAAGTATTTAAGGCAGTTTTAGCCTATTTATGGCAACACAATATCATAACTGAAGACTGTATGTAGAGATGTCAAACTGTTATTCATAACATCAGTATTGATTGTTTCACTTTTCCACTTTGCTTATTTTTTTCTTCCAGTTCATGTAGTCTCTCTCCCCCTGTCTTGCTTTCTACTTTCTGTTTTTCTCCTCATCCACATGAGTCTCTCTCGGCCAGCCTTCTCTAGAGAGGCTGGTTAGACACTCCCTCCAGCGCTGTTTCACACTCATGGTGTTGTTTTTCTCATTGCTCTCTGTGTTCCTCTCCTTTCCCCACCTTTCGTCCCGTTACTGCACTGACGGGGTCAGATGCTGGCCGGGATGATAGCAGAGCCCGCTTTTCTCTCTGAGTATACTATCTTTGCTCTGGACCATTCAAAACGACCCCAAACGGCCCAGGTAGCCAGTGTGGTGAGTTTGTCCTCACTTCCTGCCTCTCCCTCCTCATCTTTCTCCTCCTCCTCCTCTTGCCCTGTTCCTTCCTCCTGTCTTCTGCACCCTCTGGGAAATCGGTAGAGGACTGTGGCCCAAGTAGGGACAGCTTGTTCCCTGCTCTCTGTCTCCTATTTGCTTTGGATTTAGCATCAAGAAGGCATCTCATATGTAGGCTAACCCTGCATCTACTGTAATGGGAGTTTGTGGTTTACCTTGTGGGATAGACCAATTCTCTGCTCTTTGCCCCGTGTTGGTACATTGCCCCTTTCAGTTACTGTGATCAGTCAATGAAATGAGTATTCCCCCTTTGTCTTTAGGTAAACTTAGTTGCTTGGCTTATAGACCCCTGACACCCTGTGATGTTGCCTGATGGCCTTTGTCCCTTCTCCCATAGAAGTATGTTTATTTGGAGAGTTGATGTTTTTTTATGGGCTCACACTTTTTAAAAGGTTTAAATATTGATTTTCCTATAACTCCTCCAAGTAAACAAACAGACCAGAGCAACGTTTGTAGAAGCCTGTTTTTTTAGAGCTCACAAACTGGAAAAAGCGTGTTTATGTGTGTTAGCAAGAAGCAAAAAGATGAAAAAAAACTCATTTAATATTTTGCCAATATTCATACAAAAACAGCTTTCTTCCAGAAATCTGTAAGCAAAGTCTAACAATGCACACTTGGATTTTTCAAACATTTTATGCGGGTGTTAATATACATATACTACATTTGTTATTATTGTGTTATTACCATACCATATAAGTGTTATTAGATTATAAGTACTTCTCTTTAGGCAATGTGTGGATGTACCCACATATTTACTAAATGCATCTGCATTAAGATGGTTTCAATCCTCAGCATTGCTTCTACAACAACGCCTCCAGACTGTAAATCTAAAAACCAATGTTACAGCATGAATGAGCATAAGAAAGCTCAGATTGTTTATTTTTAATTCATAAACTGAGCGGAGCTGTCAACTAGTAAATATGCTGATTTTGTCAGATGATGATGTCCTTATAAAAGAAGAGCAGATTCACAACAACACCCGGCTATATATGTACATTTTATTTGTCAGTTTTCTGACAAGAAAAGCAGAGTAGGAATTCCTGAATCCTTGCTCTAGAGATCGGAGACATATGTGTACTCTGACACATTTAGGAGTCATTATCGTCTCTTGGGATTAATCATAAATACCTTAAATCTTATCACAGTGTCCTTGTCATGTTCCAACATCATGTCTTTACATAAGGTTGATTTTGTTATTGCATGATAAAAATTCCATCAAACACTTTTATTAAATTAGTTTTTTTGTTTTTTTTAAATTGGAAAAACCAACTTGTTTTGTTAGTTATGTCTGTGTAATCCAAAGGTTCTTTTGATAAATCTTTATGTGTTTTTAAATTTTGTGTGTGCACTGGTACTTTGTAAAGCTAGTGGCAGTTGCTGTCAGTCACAGGATTTGGATTCAGGACTATTTTGGCTTCTTTCTGATCTGCCATAGTGATGATATTGATGTATATTGGTTGAGCTTGGTGTACAGAAATAGAGGGACTTATGTCTTGGTTTAGTGTTCGGTGTACTGTTACCCATGAATTATCCATGAGTCATTATCCACTTTGCAACATAACTGAAAATAGCTGAGCAACAGTGGTAAGCATGTTAGTGTGATAACAAGCAGGAGTAAAGAAGTGCAAGATCATTATGTAAATAGTTAAGTTATCATATGTGAGGTATGCCACAACATTTACAACTTAAAGGTAAGCAGTGGAGTTTTATAGTAAAATGTTACACATTTAGGTTTGATCCTAAAACATTTAGTCAGCAGATTTTGATCCCTACATTGTGTACATCTTTTTCTGACAGTCTCCTTCTTGCATACCCGAATGCTTATGGTTCCGTGTGCAGGTGAATAGGCAAGAACAAACAAAACAGAACCCATTAAAAAAACAGTAAAATCTAGTCATCCAAAACTGAATATTTAAATCCTGACTACAGATTTAGTTACAGGAATAATTAGCCTTCCAGGTTTAGCCTACCAACAGTGAAATTGTTAGTGTATCCTTCATACTTGTTTAGTACTTAAAACACAGAGTCAGGAGTGAGTACTGTGTCATGAGGAGGAAACTGAACAGGACACAAGCATATATGTTGAGTGTTTTGGACAGTAATCCAGAAGAGGAGTAGCTTGGAGCTGGACAAGGGAGGAGAAGATTTGCTCACTCTGATCCTGCTTCTAACAAGTCAACTAAACCAACTAAGCTGCTAAATGTTTATCTTAATGATGCCTTGGTGTTCTTGTAATACAGCTGCACACAACGCTGCCATGCATCCTTAATTCAAATACCAGCTCTCTTACTTGACTTTAACTGTCTGTTTGTTCTGACCTAATGGCTGTTCTGTAGAATATCGTCTTAACCCTTTTTTTGTTTGTGGTACAGTAGAGATGCCTTCTTTTATGTATTTAACCCCTCTGTTTTTTCCAAGTTGCATGAGGGTACCCATTGCCCCTGCATTGCTCCCAGCAATACTAATATTGCTCCCTCCAGAGTAATCAGGGAGAGCCATGCTGGGTGTGGACAACTAACTGGTCCAAGTTCACTGCAGCAGCTTTTCTCTCTCTCATAATATCCGTTTTTTCTGCAGAGTGCCTCTAAAGGACCTGCAAGGTCTCCCAGAGGCAGCATCAATGGTGATGGAAGTGCTTCTCCTCAAGTACGTATTTTTTATTTGAGCCCCCGATGTTAATTGAAGTTATAATGCAGTAATGTGTAAGAAACTTCTTGTGCAATTTTCTCAAACAGAGAGATGAGTTGCAGTCATTTGCCCAGAAACTACAGGGTAAAGTTCCATCAATGGAGTCGCTGATTCGTGGTGGTGCCAGTCGGGCACAAAATCTGTTCCGCTCACCCTCTAAAGAAAATCTTGTCAGGAGCCCCTCACGTGAATCACTGACACCTTTGGGAGAAAATGAGTCTACAGGTGGCCCCTCTTATGATCCACCCTCAGATATTGAGAGTGAGGCAGAGGAGCCACCAGGGAGCACAGAGTCTCTTACTAAAGATCAGCTCTTACACCGACTGCTGAGAGTGGAGAGGAGTCTGGGGAAATACAGAGGAAAGTACTCAGAGGTGAGAGACTTACCGAGACTTGTTTTCCTATTTGGTGCTCGGCACACAGCCATTCAAGCATAAAGCTATAATTAATACGTTTGTTTTCTTCTTTTTGCAGCTGGTTACTGCGTACCGAACAGTGCAAAGAGATAAAGAGAAAACACAGGTAATTTCAATCAAACTACCGTGGTACCTTATATTTTAATTTGGTAAGAAAAGGGCTTTCTTGTGAGTTACTTAATTAGAAAATGATTGTATTTAGACTGATACATTTTTGTTCTCCTCAGGTCATCCTTAGTCAGAGTCAGGACAAAGCTCTCCGCAGGATTGGGGAGCTGCGGGAGGTATGGCCTTTTTCTTTACTTATGTCTGTCACAATATAACTCATATAACTAAAAAAGTTTTACTTAAAGGTGAATGTACTGATTGATCTTTAGGAGCTTCAAATGGACCAGCAGGCCAAAAAACACCTTCAAGATGAGTTTGATGCTGCGCTGGAGGAGAAAGACCAGATGATCACTGTCCTCCAAACCCAGGTGGGTGTGTGCTGTTCATGGGATGTGATTATAAGCTATATACAGCAAGCTCAATCTCAAAGAGATTAATTTGTGTAACTATTTTTTGTAAGGTTGCTTTGTTGAAGAAACGAGTCAAGGGGGTCAACGACAGTTCGCAGTCAGCTGAAGGAGAGGTCCCTCAGTCTGAAACTGCTGAAGGTGCTACTTCTGCTTCGCAGAGTCCTTCCAAGGAGCAGGGGCTAGAGCCTGAAGTCACTATGGGTACGAAAAGTCTTTACATGCATTTCGAATATCATTGATATACTTGCAGTGTAAAAGGGAGTAACTAAAAATGACAAAATATCAGTTCATTTTTTGTACCATCATACTAAGATGATGACTGTTTATGGATCTACAGTGTCTAATCAGTGAATTTTAATTTCTGGCCAGAAGAGGGCAACAATGATCCAGCCAAACTTATGGAGGCTCTGCAGAAGCGAGTAAAGAGACAAGAAAATCTGCTGCAGAAGTGCAAAGAAGTCATGCGTACACACAAGGAGCGGAGTGCTCAGCTGGGCAGTGAGAATGAAACTCTGCAGGAGCAGCTGCAGGAGAGACTACAGGAGCTGGAGAAGATGAAGGTGGCTAACCTATATTTAACTTACAGTGCTTAAATGGAGGCATTTTTCAGTCAAATTAATGTATAATTTTAGATAATATATGCTTATGCATATTATTACTTCATCAATAAGGTATTCCCATAAACATCCCCCAGTAAAATGTAAGCATGTGTCCCACTAATAGGGAAGTAGCCTGTAATTATGAAGGGGTTGGATGAAAATGGGAATCTGGGATGCTGTAAATGACTGTGCAGTGTGTTTAGGGTAATTAATGTGCTGCAAAATGTCTGCCAGAGGCTTTATGGTCCAATGATGATGTGACTTCATTATCTAAGAGACACAGCAGATTGCTGTGGTTCTCAGAGGCCGAACATCCAAATTCTCTGGCGAAGCGCCATAGCTGGGGTTCATGTCATGTCAGCGTGACATGACTGAACCATTGTTTGCATTGATTTCAAAAACATTTTGCTTCAATGGTATGACCGGCTTGTGAAGTTTGCAGCATGTGATATTAGATGTTTGTTGCTACAAAGACACTGTGATAATAGACCGCTTATCTGTGACTGTAAGTCAATTGACTCGCTTTCATTCACTGCCATTATTTTCGTTTTGAATCTGCTCTTTGTGTGGGAATAGAGCCTCTCCTGTGTCTGGAAAAGCAGAGGTTAACAGGCTTCTAGACCTTTTAAGCAGTGTGACGGGATTCTGGAACTGCTCGGCTGTGTTCATCCCTTGACTCAGACAAACATCCCATAAAACAGAACATCTGTCTGTAACTCCAAACCTTCAATTCAGGGTTTTTTTGACAGAATAATTTGCTGTTTACGCTGTTTATGTTCTGTGCCATAAGATCAGTTGCCTTGTTTTTAAACTAACACGCCCTGAATGCACGAGTCTTCACAGATATACCAGTAAATATAAAACACTCACATTTCACACCTGATGGTGTTTATCATTATAATGCAGAGATAATGTTGCACACAGATCAACATCTGAAAAACAAAGCCAGCCCAGGATTTCCTGTTTTTAAACCACTGTGGCACCAAAACATAACTACTACATGCCACTGCTACAAAACTGGGCTGTAATTTGGGTTGACTTGTTGGTTTAGGGCTTGTTGTACACCCTTTGGTTATTTGGCTTGTGGGTGAGGCATCCTGGGTGGTGCAGAAAACATCTCAATCTGAAGTTATCATACCAAATCATATACAGGATATGAGTCAGAAAATCAGAGTGTAGAGTAGGATTTATGTCACATATGACCTTCTCATTTTAATTCCTGTCATTTTTTTCTGTTTCAAGGAACTGCACACAACAGAAAAGACTAAGTTGATCACTCAGCTGCGTGATGCCAAGAACTTAATTGAACAGTTGGAACAGGACAAGGTAAGTGAGGAGCTTTTTAGACTGTGGTCACATCTTGATTGTGTAAAGACACCTTGAAGTGCCATATTGTTTCTCTTAAACTTTGACCCCCGCCCTGCAGGATGGACATCAGCTTATGAGATCTCTGTGAGGAATGTTGAAAGGCCTTAAAGTCAGAAACAATTGATGCCACCCGGCTTGAGTTAGAGAGTACCAGAGATGGTACTTGTCAGGTTCAGTGTCTGTTCATTTGCTCAGTTTAAAGACTGATTTTTCTTTTATGGTTTACTGTTCTTTAGGGAATGGTCATTGCAGAGACCAAGCGGCAGATGCATGAAACACTGGAAATAAAAGAAGAGGAGATTGCACAGCTGCGCTCCAGGCTCCAGCAAGCTACTGCACAGAAAGAAGAATTGCAGGAACAGAAAGAAAAGTCTGAAAAATCAGGTGAGTGTAATTTAAATCATAGTGTACAGACATGTACAAACATTGTATATTTATTAATGATTTTTTTTCTTTTGTCTGAAAGCATTTGAAGAACTTGAACGGGCTCTGGGTGTAGCTCAGAGGGCGGAGGAGGCCCGAAAACAGCTGCAGGTTCAGCTGGAGGAGCATGTGAAACAGGTAGAAATAGCCAGTGAAGAAGAGAGGAAGAGTCTGCAGCTGGAACTAACACGAGTCAAACAGGAGGTCGTCACCATCATGAAGGTCAGGAAGTGTTGATTTGTTATAGGCACTTAACACAAAAAGTAGTATTTATTCAACAAGAGATATGACAGAAAGAGCATGTGCATTCATAATGAATATAAATATATTTACATGTAGTGTGTTTTTCAATTAGAAATCATCAGAAGACACCGTGGCTAACCTGGAAAAGTTCCACAGTGAAGCTCTGGCTGCTAAAGAAGAAGAGTTAAGTGACAGAATCAAGAAAGCTGTGGTAGGTGCCAAATGTTTCCATCAATTTCTTTTTTTTTTATTTGCAAAGGTGATTCAGAAAAGAAACAGTCTGTTTTAAATTTGTTTCAAATTGTTCTGTGTAGGAGCAATGCAAAGAAGAGTTCACACAGTTGGCAAAGGAGAGGGAACATCAGGCCGCTCTGTCTCTGGAGGACGCAGAGTTACAAAAGACAGCTATAAGGACAGAAGCTGATAACAAGGTTAAAGAGATACAGCTTGAGCTGGAGGCTGCAAGAACTGTGAGTACAAAAAATAAATATCTTGCCAAATATTTATTTGGTAAAATGTAGGGCTCCACTTGCACATTCACACCTACTTGTGCACACATACTGTCCACACATATAGGAATTCAAGCAATGTAACCATGTAAAGTAACATTGAAGTTTTTGGTACATAGTACAGTCTCATTGTTAGAATGTTTACTGCTAATGTTTGGCTACTTTTGAATTCATTAACGATTAATATAACTGCAGCAGAGTGGTTGATTAATTTAACCTCCTCCATGTGTTGTGATTGCAGAGGATATTGGAGCTGGAGAGCTCTGTGGACAAGATCTCACAAGATGAATCAAGTGTCACTCATGAACTTTCCAGTCAGCTGGATGAGTTAAAGAAAAAACATGAAGAGCAAATCTCTACATTAAAAGAAAAACACCAGGAGCAGCTGAAAAAGCACAAGGGCACCCGAACCCAGCAACACAATACTGCTCTTGAGGAGCTCAAGGAAAGACACAGAGTTGAAATAGAGAATCTTGTGAAAGAAAAAGAGCTGCAGTTTCAAACACATGTTGAAGACATGAACCAAAAGACTTTAGAGAAACTAGATGCGAAGCAGGCAGAGTTGGATGCACTTTCTGTTGAACTGTCAGAGGTGTTAAAGAGTAAAGAGCTTTTGGAGGAGAAGCTGGTGGCAGCTGAAGATGCTGATAGATTATCTCAACAGGAACATGAGAAACAGTTTAAAGACCAGGCTTCAAAGCACAATGCAGAGCTTGCAAATATCAAACATGAGCATGAGCAGTCACTTAGCGGCATAGAAAAAACTCTGAAGCAGGAACTCAATGCATTGAAAATTGTTCTGAGGGAAAAGGAAAAAGAAATCGAACAACACATCTTCAACAAAAAAACACTACAAGAGGAATCTCATTCCACAGCACAAAACTTAGAATCAAACATTAAGGAGCTGAACGAGCTGCAGCAGAGTTTATCACTGTCACAGCAACAAAACGAAAGCTTAAAGGAATCCAATCAACAGTTACATAAGATGTCAGAAGATCTTGAACAGTGTAAGAATGTTTTGACAGATTTAGAACATCAGTTGGAGGCCGCAAAGAATGATTGTCAACAAAAAGAGAAGTCACTTCAAGAAATAGAGCTCCAATTACAAGATACTAAAAAGGAACTCTCAGAGAAGGAGAAGTCATTTACTGCAGATCTGAACACTAAGTTGGAAGAACAAACACGCCTGCAGAAACAGCTGGAGGATGAAAAAGCTGCTCATGAAAAGAAGTTGAAAAACACTAAAACTGAGATGGAAGCTAAGCTGAAATCACAGGAAACAAAAATGGAAAAATTCAAACAGAAGGCCAAAGAAATGCAGGAGAACTACAAGAAGAAACTTCATCAGAATGAAGAAAACGCCAAGAAGGAGCTCGCAAAGAAGGAGGCAGAGCTTCAACAGAAAGAAAAGCAAGTACAAGACAAAATTGTAGAGATGGCACAAAAAAGTTCTGAAGGACTCAGCAGTGCAATGTCTGAACTGCAGACCAGCCATAAGGAAGAAGTGGAGAAACTACATGCCACACACAAGCATGAGATGGAGCAGCTGGAGCTTCGTCTAAAGGAGAGTCTGAGACAACAAGAGGAAGAATTAACAGAGAAACATTCACTCATATTACAGGAGAAGGTCCAGGAGCTGGAGGAAATATATCAGCAGCTTAGTCAAAGCAAAGCAGAGAATGAGCAAGTATTACGTGAACTAAAAGATTTAAAGGAGGACCTGGCCATTCGAGAAACCACTGTGCAAAAGCTGCAAGAAGAGCTTAACGAAGCGGCAGTTAAGCTTGAAAATTTGTCTCAGGGTGAAGCATTGCTAAAAGAACAGATGGAGTCGATTGAGAGGAACCTCAACCAGGCTCTGAACGAGAGAAACACCCTCCAAGACAAGCTGAAGACAACAGAGGAAGAGAGCAGTGAGAGGTTAAAGAACTTGACGAATAAGCTGAATGAAACGGGGAAACAGCTGGAAGTTCTGGAAGCTTCCAAATGTAAGCAAAGTGAGGACTTGCAGAGTAAATTCGAAGAAACTTCCATTCTGCTACAAGCCAAGGAAGCAGAGTTCCAGCAGCAATTAATTATGATCATGAAACAAATGGACCATTACTGTAAGGAAGTGGAGTGTGGCTCTAATGAACTCCAGCAAAGACTGGAATCTAGAGTGAAAGAGCTCAATGATAGACTACACTGTAGCCAGAAAAACATAGGGCATCTCAAAAACATTATCCTTACTAAAGTAGACAGAATTTGCACTTTAGAGGAGAATCTCCTCAAGCAGACGGAGCAGAATAAGAATCTATGCATTTCATTAGAACAAATGACCGCTCAGGAAAATGCTCGATTGGAGCAAATCAACGCCTTAACACACGAGAGGGAGAGTTATTCTCAGTCCATGGGAGAACACATTCAGAGAACGGAGGAACTGAGTGAAGCAAACAGAATCATATCAGAAAATTTGAAAACAAATGAGCTGCAAATCAGCAAATTGGAAAGCATCATCAGTGACATGAAAAATCAGCTAGCCAGTAGCGTATTAGAGAAGGAGGAAGCCATAAATAAGTTGAACCAGCAGTATAAAGAGGAGAGACAACAGGCAGCTGCTCTAATGGAAGAGACCATTGAGAGATTAGAGCAGGAGAAAAAGTCTGCTTTAGATCAAGCGGATTCACTCAGGAACAGCCTGGCTGAGCATGAGATGAAGGCAGAGACAAAGTTTTCCCTGAATGACAACACTATTACATCTCTACAATCCAGGCTTGAAGAGTTGGAGCGAGAAAAGAACGAAGCCGTGCAAAGGCTGACAGCAAATATTGACAATCAGTCCATCAGCAAGTCAGAGATGGACCAGGTACTGAGTGAGAAGGAGCAGAAAGTCTGCAGACTTACCTCGGAGCTCGAGAGCTGCCTTACTCGGCTCAGTGAGCTTCAGGCGCAGTTAGCCTTAAAGACACAAGAGTGTGAACAGCTCACATTAGACCTCAAACAGCAACACAGCATCAGGGAGACTGAAAAGCGAGAGCTGGTAGAGCAGCTGCAGCAGACTCAGATGCAGTGTTCTCAGAATGGTAATGTGGAGAAAGAGATGGTAGAAAAATTGAACTCCCTTGAGGAGGACAACCAGAAGTGTAAACACGAGCTTGAAAGGCAAAGAGAGGAATTTGAAAGGATGAAAGGTGAGGTTATCAAGAGCAAGGAGGTGACTCTGAAGGAAACTGAAGAGAGGTTATCTGCAGAAAGTGCACGGAAAGTATCTGAGCTGAAGAAGAAAGCCGAGCAGAAAATCAGTCAGATTAAAAAACAGCTAACCACACAGCTGGAGGAAAAAGAGCAGATGATAAAAGCTCTTCAGACTAGCCTGGAGGAAATCAAGGGCAATGAAAGTTCTGGCAAAGAATGCATAGAAACATTAGAAGCAAAAACAAAAGTGCTCGAGGAAGCTCTTGGCAAGCTCAAGGAAGAGCAGGAGAAACAAATTGAACAGATTGTGAGTAATGAGAGGCTTGAGAAAGAGAAGTCTTTAGAGGAATTGAGACTCGTGTATGAAGATAAGCTAATGTCTCTCCAAAGAGATACAGCACAACAAGGGGAGCTCAGAGACTCAGAATCAGCACTGCAAGAACTTGAGACAAAGCTCAAAGAGGCAGAGGAGCAGAATGGAAACCTTCATGTAGAAGTAAATCGTCTGAAAGAGGAAGTACGTGAGAAGGACGCACAGCTTGATCATCATCGGACAACCATCAAGCAGGTCCAGAGTCCATCAGAAGCTGAGGCTGAGGTGAAGGTAGAGTGTAGCAGCATGCAGCAAACCAGGAGTGTGATGGAAAACCACTCTCTCGTGCAAGAAGACGACGATGATTCTTTGCAGTCTCTCAAGAACAAATTGAGTCAGATGAAGAATGATAAAGAGAAGATCCAGAAAGACTTCACCAGGCTACAGAAAGACATGCGATCCCTGAGGAAGGAGCATGAACATGACCTCGAGTATGTGAAGAAAGAGTTGTTAGAGGAAAATGATAAAAAGCTGAAGTAAGTTGACCTGCTGTTGTCCTGGTATTGGTTGTTATTTTGTATGTCAGTGCTTATTTAAACACTTTGTCTTTGTTCCAACAGGACAGAGTTAGAAGATGCAGAAATGAAGCACAATTCTGCAATGAAGCACCTGCTTAGGGAGTTTAACACACAAATGGCCCTCAAGGAGAAAGAGCTGGATTCAGCCGTAAAAGAGGCCATTGGTGAGAACAAAAAGATATTTGCAATATTTACAACAGTCGGGTAGAATGATTACATCAAAACAGCATGTAGCTTTTTAAACTGTGCTTCTGAACTGCCATTGTTTCCTTGCTTCCTCACTGTTTAAATCATCTCACACTTGAGATGGCATGCAAGTGAGCGGTTTGGAAAATGACGCTAGGTGTTTCTTTTATGTGCCAATTTTGTCTTCTTCTCTTTTCCGTCGCTCAGGAAAGGCTCAGAGTGTTGAAGCAGAGCTCATCACCAGCCATGAGGAGGAAGTCGGTCAGCTGAGGAAGGTGGTTTCCCAGAAGGAGGATGATTTGCACAGAACAGTTCAGAAATATGAACAGGTTATACAGGTACTGTGAAAAAGTTCAACTTTAAACCAGTTTTGCTTAAGTAAGTCCAAATTTTATAGGTTTGCTCTGGAAAGGCAATGAGCCCCACCCAACACAGCACTTGTTGGCAGCTGTTTTCCTTTTGTCTAAAGCAGAGGACCTCCAGTACTTATAGAACATTTTAAACACCAGATAAATGATTCGGTTCCTGTTCATGTACCAGTTCTATTTAGACAACACCAAACCGGTACCCGTGTAGCAAACCACTGCATTTTGACTGCAGGGTCAGTGTCATATTCCAGTCTGTTAAGTGGGTAATTTACCAACTATTGGGCAAATGGATGGTGGATGAAAAACCCTAATGGTTGACACCATGTTGAAACCATTTACAACTACAAATGTTGTAAAAGTAGATAAACTGTGGATGTTAAATTATCTGTTATCTGTTATTCTCTTTTTGTTAACTGCATATATTTATTGTGTTAAAATAACTTATGTCTGAAACTATTACTTTTCATCAGAGATGGAAGGTCTGATGAAATGCAGTAGCCTGGATAATTTGACTGACATACTTTAGTTGTGCTGCTGAGAAGATGCAGACGAAATGACTGTGTTGTTTTTTTTTTGTTTTTTTTTGTTTTAAGAATCGAGAGGAGGAGATGGGAGACAGAGTGTGGCAAGTTCAGAAACAGCTGGAGGAGCTGCAAGCAAGGTGTCACGACTCTGCCGAGGTACAAGCGTTTCTGACCCACGCTCCCAAATTCACCAAAAGCATCAAACATCTGGGATTTTGCTGTTGTATTTATCTGGGGCATTTAAACATTTCCACAGATGTAGAACATCTTTACCTGCAGCTATTATAGTCCATTATATATGTGACTGGAGGTTTTGATTAAATTTATATCTTAATTCTGCTGAACTCATAAGTCATATCACACTGGCTTCATGGAATAACAATGGTCGTATGAAATCACTCATTTTCAGCTCCCTTCAGGGAAAAGACTGGAGTCTGATGGAAACATTAGTAGTTTTGAATGACAGCCTAATCCAGAACCATTTCTGTGTCCATACCAACAGCTTTACCCCTTTTTTGAAAGTTCATATCCAGGTTAACAGACAGAGCAGTTATCTGTGATCTTTCTCTTTTGGTTCCGTCCTTAATTGAAGGATTCTGTCTTAGAGCTCAGGGACAATTTGCTTACATACTTTGCTCTGATCAGTCTCGCTCCGGTCGTGTGGCGGCTCTCCAACGCTCACCGGATGCTGTGAAGCTCATTTAAATCACTCAGGAATGTTCTCCTCAGAAAACAGAGATTGTGAGACAGCAGCCAGCCTCAGTTCCTGTTCTCAATTATCATCATATGAGGTGATTCTAGACCTTAGATTTATACCACAGCAATACTCATATGCAAGATGTGCATACTGGAAAGAGGCCAGATAGGATAAAAGTACTCCAGGGAGACGTTTTACCCAGGTGCTGAGGTGCCACGAGACCCCTGCAGTGATTCTTTTACTTTTACACAAATGTCTGTATGCACTCAAACACAAAGAGTTATGCTGCTCTCTCTGCTGCATTTTTCCCAGGTGAGGTAATAACTTTATGGGTGGATTGTATGGCTTTATGCTCAGGGAGGCCTTTTCTTCCTACGGGCCTTACAAACCATTCTTCAGAGAGACAGTGGGTCAGTGTGCCTATCCAAAGAGACAAAACCACAGTGTCCACAAGTAGAAACCATTCAGTTCACTGAAAAAATGTATACTTTGCGGTAAAAAGCTTATTTTTGTCTTAAGCCTGATCAAAATCTGATTACTTTAGATCCATTTTCAGCAGCAGATCAATACTCAATACATTTGGCCATGGTCATTTTGGCACAGATGATTAGTTAGTTATAATAATATTGTGATTGTAGTGTTGTTTTTTGTTACTTAAATCCGTTTCTCTTTCCCTCTTCCTGTCTTTTGTGCACAGATGACCCCAGAAGAATTACAGGTACGTTTGTTGGTCCCATCAATGTTCTTACAACAAAATCTTATTTATTGAAGTAAATATAAATCACACTGTTTGTTCATCCATCCAGATAACTCTCTGTGCTTCTCTCTACCTCAGGCTCAGCTTGCTGAAAAGACCACTTTGCTGAGCGAGGCTCGGCTGAAGGAGCAGGAGTTTGTTGAGAGGGTGAGTGTCAGTCCCTGTGTGTGCTCTTTGTGGGGATAACTGCACAGAAAATCCATCGCTGTGTATTCTCAGGATTTTGTGGCCTGCAGCAAGAGCAGCTACTGCTCTCCTGCTGAAGCATCTTAATTACACAGCACATCTGTTTACATTTGGTTTAACCCTGTAAACAATCAGAGCAACGGCTCCCACAGTTTTCTCACACACATCGTCATCATCATCATCATCCCCCAAGGATGACCAACATAACGTGTATGTCCCATTCAGCAATTAGGTTAATGCATAGAATTAACCTACCGGGGTAAGAGGGGTCTCTTTTTTTTTTAATAATATGTGCATGCTTGTGTGTTTCTTCACGCTAGATTCACTCGCTTGAGGACAAGATTAAATGTTTCCACCGAAACACTGTTGTAACTCATCTTGGGAGCACACTGAAAGGTAATGTTAACACCATGAATCACTTAGTTCTGCTTCTTGATCCAATTTCCTTTACATTAGCGCAGCAAAGATAACATGTGTAACACTAGAAAACCGTTAGGGACCACAGGAGACTTTAACATGCACCCTATACACTTTGTATAGAATATAAATCTATAATCAATATGTTTATATTACATTTGAAAGAGGCTAGCTGCACAGCCTGACTACTGTGTGATGGTGTGTGTCATCTGGTTTAGCTATGCTTTTGAGTACATTTTGGCACACTAAGTCTGATCTTAGGCTTTCTGGATAGGATAAGAGAGCTGTGGCTGTAATTTGGGTTTGGTTAATACATATATCTGTTGTGGTTTAAGGTTGGGGTAAAACCTCCAGGGATTGACTGAGTATCCTCATGTATCTCATAACTCAGACATGGTGTGTCTGTGTCAGAGTATTTAGAGAGATTGAGTGAGTCCTTTCTGACCTCTCCTGCTGGTGTATTACAGAGAATCCTCTGTCAGAAGGGGGGCGGTGAAGAAGCCATCCCTGGATTTAATGGGTTTTCCAGATTGTGGTCTTTCTTACACAGGGTCCTCCAGCTCACAGACTTTTTGAGTCCTCTATATCCAATACACACACTATATCCAACCGTATAACCTGTCTACTATTAGCACAGTACTTTTTAGTGAAGCTGTCTGAGCCTAATGTAACTATCCTAGCTGTGTTCAATAGATAGCTGATCAGATGGCTGCTGGTTTATCTGGTTTTGTGTTGCTTGTGATTGGTGCAATGGGAGGCTCGGCTGGGGCTGCAGAGGGGTCAGGAGGACAAAGGCTGTGGGATTTATTGGCGACCTGGTACTCTCCATTCCTGAGATCAAAGACTGGTTTGCTTTTCTCTTGACACCTTTTCCTGTGCTCACGTAGCACCATCTCTCTGGGCACATGCAGACATAGCATAATATTTGATATGAGCAGAAAGCATGTGGATTTGTGGATTTAGACCTGATGGGGATATTTCAGTAGTAGTAGAAGCTGAAGTTTAAGTGCTACCAGCTCCGTCTAAGCTGTAACACACTCTTCCCATTCACACTTTTAGAGGGATAATGGTGTTGTAGCTTTGGGCAGAGAATTACAACACAGTTGCACTATTAAAGTGCTCATGCTGAGCCTTAGCCATTCTTTCCTGTGTTTATAGCTGGTGGTAATTTGGATTTGTACCTGTGCAGAAGGTGGTTCTGTATTTGGTCACTAACACAAACACAATGCCAAAAGCTGTGTTTGGAAGGAAAAATGTACATACACATATTAAAGAGAAGCGTAGCTTGATTTAGATCTCAGCAAAGTTTCACCTATATTTACTGTAGTTAACCTGGAAGATGCAGAGTTGATTTGATCACAAGTTCTTGTTTCTTATTACAGATCCTGGATTAAACGCCTCTGATCCTTTCTCAGAACCCACTGAGATGGAGTACCTGAGGAAGGTGTTGTTTGAATACATGATGGGACGGGAAACAAAAGTATGTCTTTACTTCTTACATCACTATATAGAACAAAACAGGGCGTGCTTGCTATTCAAATTATGGTTATAGCTGATGGACATAAATATAGTGCACGCATACAAAACTGTAGGTTTGTAAACATTAACAATGATTATGTATTGTCCTCCAGTCATCGCACACCTGAGCAAAGTACAAATATTACTTAAAAGCAGGTACATGATAATCTCTACCTTGATTGACTGTGAAAATACCAACAGGGATGGACTATACATGACATTTATAACATGAAGATAACTTCAGTTCTACCAGACTAGTCAGAATCACCATGTTAAAAAAGTTTTATTATATTGATATTATTTGGCCAGAAAGCTGGTGTCCTCCATCTGCCTCACAAAACCTGAGACATTTTAGGACACCATATAAAAGTCACGTTTTGTCCAGTCTCCTTCACTGTAATTAACAGTGATCTCCCTAATTAGCAGTCCCATTGACATGGTCCTAAAGTCAGCAGGATTTTCCCATTTCCTCAGCAAACAGTTAGTCTTTATGGCAACATGGGAGACCTCCCCTGTGTGGAGGATGTCCCCCAGGCCGCCTGCAAGCACATGCATCTAGCATGACGCAGATTTGCCATTTAAAGACATGCTGGCCTTGTTTAGTGTTCGTACAGCGGTTAGGTTTCCTACACAGCAGCCCTGTTTCTGATTATCCCCTGTGTTTATGGGCAAATGCATGCTCTCTGGCAGATAGGCCTGGAATTGATTATGCAGATAATTTCTCCTTCTCCTTTTTTTACTTTTAGGTGATTTGTTTTAATCTATAATCCAGATTTGATGGTGTCAGAGGGATTGATTGGCTTATCTAGTAGAATATTCCAATAATGAAAAAAAAAACTGTCATCAAATGAGATGTTTATTGACGCAGACCACCAAGGGTGCGTTCAGGGCCTCCTAAACAAAATATGTCTCTCTTTGTCTCATCATCTGCAGACAATGGCCAAAGTGATTACCTCCATGCTCAAATTTCCTGCAGACCAAGCGCAGAAGGTTTTGGACAAAGAAGACACGAAACCAGTTGTAAGCATCCATTTTCCAAGTTTGTTATGAGCTCACATCTTCATTGATAACTCGTATCAGTATTTGATTTAACATCATGTGATCCTTCCATAGCCTTGGTTACGATGAGTGTTTAAATGATTTGGATACTTCTGGATGAAAATGTGCTGCTGCTGCTGCTGCTACTGCTGCTGAAGGGGAAGACTGCTATGAATTTTATCCAGCCCTCCTCTTCATTTTATGTGTGTTGTAATGTGTGTGGGTGTGTGTGTGTGAGGACAATTTGAGGGCATAAGTGTGTGTGTGTGATGCAGTATGTGTGAATACATGTAAAGGTATAAGGGAAAAAGATTTTGACAGAAACATTCTTCCATAAATCCAGTTTTACTTTGAATTTAAGTTTAATTTATATGTTTTAGATGAAGGTAAATGGTTTTTCTTTTAGAATGTGTCTATACAGATTGGCTTGTGCAATAAATGATATCATTATCACATACTTATTGATTTATAGGTTTTCTGTGTTGTGCTGTCGTCTGAATCACTTCCTCTGTAAAACTGTAAACGACCCTTTAACTGTGCACAGGCACCACGTTAAGATACTGGACTCTGGACCTCGTTTTGTTCAGCACAGCTTTTCTACGCTTTATATTTTGACACAAACCCCAAAACACAAAACTGTAAAATGTATTATGATTATTAAAACTGTACTATACTGTAGGCACTATATACATTTTCAGACTAACAAATTAAATCTTATTTACAGAAGACATGTTGTCACTCATGTATTCTTATTTTTGTGCAGTGTTTGTCTTAAATTCAACATCTTATCTCATTACTTGTGTTGTTAAGGAGGATAACAGTGTTGACAGAGACACTTGGAGTGCAGACATCACAACATATCTGTGTTTTAATCTACAGTAGTGAGTCAATGGTATCCTTTATTTGACCTTTATTTCCTCCCTTCACAATAAAATGCATCCACCAGACCACAGCAGCATCTGTATACAGGGGCAGATTCTTTCACTGTGTAGTGAAATACTGTGTGTATAAGGATAAGGTTAACATTTCTTTTTACATCTATTCTAAATGTTGCACAATATGATGCTGAAGTGGGATTAAATTAATGGTTGATCAATTAAAAAACTGCAGATTTCCAGATGTTATTTGCCATTGATATTGGGACAACGTTAGGTGGCAGCAGTGCGCCCTCGTCTCCCTGTTTTGGTGAGTTGAGCCCCCCAAAAGCCCACGGGTGAAATGTGATGCTTTGCGCCTCAAACCCAGTCGCGTCTCTCCATGACCGCGTTACCAGCGCCCGCTGACCACAGTAGAAAAAAACACGTTCCGCTTTTACCTTTCACATTAAAACTTCGGACTTTAAGAAACTCTAACTGCGAGGCTTTTATTTTGAGTCAAACTTTCCTTCTTTCCAGGAAGACTTCGCGTTAACTTGACATCTGGCCGCATTTATCTCCACGACAAGGGAGCCTGCGAGCAGAAACTTTCTCAGATTGACACAGAATGGAGAGAAGCTGACGCACCGTTATTTACCGGACCGTTAACTTTCCTCCTCAAGCTTTTCCTGATGCCATCCCAGCCTGCACGCTGTGCTAGACCAGGGGAAAAACACCTCAAAGATACTTTAGAACAGTTTGACCTCTGAAGAGCTGACAACTCCTTCTTACTGTGTGTTTTTTCTTCTTCTTCTCATTTTTGGACACTTTAACCGCGTTAATACGCATGATGCGCAAAGGCATGGCTCCACTGCGGAGACACAAAGCGGGAGTACAGAATGTTTTTTATGTGTATCTCTCCATTTCGGTGGTTTATTCGTACAACATAGACTTAGAACATCCTTTGGTGTTCCGCGGACCGAACTCCAGTTTTTTTGGCTATTCTGTGCTGGAGCATTATCATGACAACACACGCTGGTGAGTCCCCTGTTGTTTCGTTTTTTGTCAATGATGCAATAAATTTGTACTTTTGAAAAAAAAAAAACTTAAACTGTCTCTACAGCTGCATCCACACCCAAATAACTCCACGCATAAGTAATATTACGCATGACAAGCCAGTTCTGTAGACCTGTTTTTTATTTTAAAGTTGTAAATGAAGCGCTCCATGCTCTCTCTCTCTCTCTCTCTCCTCTTCATCATCTCTGTAGGGTAATAGTCGGGGCACCGCGGGCAAACTCTTCCTACAGTAGCTCCGTGCACTCTCCTGGAGCTGTGTTTAAGTGTCGAGTGCACAGCAACCCGGAGCGCCGCTGCACGGAGATGGATCTGGGAAGAGGTCAGTCACCGCAGCCCGCAGCATCAACACCGCAGCACATAATCACACAACCGGGCCACACGTGCCCCCTGTAGAACAGTTTATAGAAGAACCTTCACCTCATTCTGCTGCTCCGTGTCCATTCTCTGGATAAACTCCCCCACAAGCATCTGTTTTTGTTTTATCAGAATAATGCGGCCTTACACTGCGCTTCACACTGCGCAGTTGTTCTGAACTTACTATACTGAGACGTGTAAAAAGACAAGAGGGCTCTGTGCGCAGAGGTCCATAAATATTTTGATAAATATGATTTATGCTTTTGCTAATATTATCCAAGCATGTGAGCCAAAAAAGTTGAGCTTCAGACCCCCCAAACTCCACCAGACCCCCCCCCCCCCTCTCTCTCTCTCCTCTGTTCTTGTGGTCAAGAAACCGCGGTGCACGCATGGCTTCAATATTAACTCTGTGCTCAGCCAATGTGTAACCAAAACACCCTCACTCTGAGACTTTGCATTGGAGTGAATGAAGCTTGTTGTATCAGTTTTTTTACTTGTATTTAAATTTAGAGATTCACATATTTTTAATGGGGGGTAGGTGCATGTTCTGCACATTGCAGAACAAACTTTGATGTTTCTGTCAACACATAAAGTTTGATCACCTACATGAACCTGATGAACTACCTGTTCTTAGACATGATGGCATTTTTATCACATTGTATTTAGAAAGGTCTGGTGTGATAACGCACCACCTCTCTCGCGCTCAGTGTTTTTACTTTGTAGATAGATTGCACGTTTGAGGACTTGCCTCAGTTCTTCTGTGGATTTAGGCCGTCTCATCATGACAGCCTAAATCCTTGTAATCCCAGTCTGACTTCATGATGGTGAGATCAAAGATCTGAAAGGGGCCATGCTGGGTGGTGCAGGGGGGTACCATGTTCTTCTTGTCACTGAAGATAGATCTTCATGGCTCTGGCTGTGTGTTGGAGGTTGTTGTCAGGCTGTAGAATGAATCTGGGACCAATCAGACGCCTCCCTGATGATACGGTTTGATGGATTAAAATCCAGCCGTCTCAGCACCTGAAACCTTTATAAACAGGTTCACTTTAGTTTGGTCATAATTCTTAGGAGGGTCCAGCTCAGGGATTAAGCAAAAATAATTCTGATTAAAACAACAATGTTATTTCAAAAGAACACCAACATAATTGTGCACTAAAAATCTTCATGGTTAGTGTCATTTGTGCATTTATGCTTATGTTTAATGAATGACTGACATGATTAGCTCATGGCTAATGCCATTTCAGTCCTTATTTAAATACCAGTATGTTGTAAGTTAAGACTTGTTTTATTCTCAGTCCAGTCTCACCTTTTATCTTCTCTAATGTTTGATCTTCATCAATGCAACCAGTCAAATGTATATGTGTTAAAGTCATTTGCACATTCAGCAGAAATAAAGAATAAAACCCAGAACTTGACAGCTTGAGAGCTGACACTACCTGACATGTAACCATTTACTCCCAAGACGTCCTCTGTCCTGATGACTGAAGTGTCTGCAAACTGCTCTCATTGTCATGCAGGAAACAAGCCCAGAGAATCGTGTGGGAAGACGTGCCAGGGAGACCGGGATGATGAGTGGATGGGGGTCAGCCTGGCCCGCCAGGACAGAGCCAGCGGCAAAATACTGGTGAGCTTTTAAGGACACGACACCACAGTCACTTCAGGAAACTGTTTAATGCGAAGCATGTATGCTTGTTAAAAACAGACCTGATTATACCAACATCATTGTTACAAATGTTTTACCATGAACCGCACTGTTAAAGCACAGCTGGTCCCAGCATTACAACCTCTAAACCTAAAAAAAGCAACTCTTTCCATTCTGTGTTGCTTTCTTACAAGCTTCGACTGGCATGAGTGAAAAAAATGAAGTTAAAATGATGACTCTGAGAGCCGGGGAAACAGCTAAAGGCCAGACAGATTTGGAAACTTCTCTGTGGTTACATAATTCAGTGAAACATTCACCTCGTGTGTGGAGCTGGACGAGTCAGTGGAACGGGAGTTTGTCAGACGTAGAGATTAAAAAAAAAGAGTGAAATCAGAATGGTGTTAATCCCAGAGGTGCTCGACTGAGTGTTTGCACAGGGATCAGAGGGCAGCTGGCAGGGTTTGTTTAGGCTTCAGCCCCGCTGCGGTGGTCCGATCCAAGGGCAGGCTTGTATTAAATATTAACCCCCGTGACCTGCGGTGGGGAGACTAGCGGGATGGGCAGCGCTTAAAACACTCATAACAGGTGTGAATGTGTTTGAATACCTGCTGCTGAACGACCTCCTAAGTTTTCTGTCTGAGGACATCCAGATAACTCTGAGCCTCCTTTTCTTCTTTTCTTCTTTTCTTCTAATATGTTTGTCTTGGTCCATTTTTTCTACCTCAGAAGAATGTACTGGCGTGATTTTCAAACCCAGCACCCTTGGCTTTACTCATCAGTCAAACCTTGATGACTTCTTGGAGTTGTCAGTGTTGGGAATTTGAGTTGTATAACAACAAACTTTCAGAAAATGTTGGCCATTCAGACAAGGTTATGACAAAAGAGATAGGCGGTGGCTTTCCAGGAGCCACGTGTTGCTGAGCCCCTCCAAAGTACTGACGTTTCTTTTTTTTCTGTACAAACTCTCATCTGAATGGACTCACGTTTCTGTGCAGCAGGAGGGAAGCGGCTGCTTGGCAGATGTGTACAGTGGTGATTTCATCTGCGCTTTCAGTGCAGGCTTTGTTTGTGACCAGTGAGCTCTTGAACCCCAACAGGAACATGAACAACAGCACAGACTCAAAGCTGTTGCTGTGTTTATATCAGCTGAGTGATGTCCTATATGCTGGCATTGTACTTCTGTTGGCCAAGCTGTCCTCTGGTACACAAGTGTTTCTCAACATAGCCTGTCTCTTCCAGACAGTCATCTGATGCTCTTTGTACAGCCACAGTCTGCCAGACTCTTATATTCATTTAGATTGGCTGTCTGTGGGTGTGTGGGTGTGTGTTTTGTGTGTGTGAATGTGGAGAGGGAGAGTGTGTTTTTTGGGGAGAAATGAAGCATAGAGAAGCCTCCAAAGTTGTCCCCAGAGCCACAGGAGGGCCCACCACCGTCCCCCTCAGGGCACTAAATTATTACCACATCTACACATTTATGGACAAAGTTTGAAATGTGCCCCCTCATTACCTTGTTTGCTGTGGAATGCTTTGTTTATGCAAAATATTGTTTCGTGAATCACTCACTCTCAGTCCTCTCTGTTAAAGCAGCAGAGTGATAAAGTACAAGTTTGCCTTTTGATCCACTTTTTTGCTGCGTCTGCCATTTGAACTCTTGTCTTCTCTCGTTGGCTGCAGAGCCGGGAGAAATTAAAACTTTGAAAACACAAATGTTGATGTGGAGACTAAATGCTGTTTGGGAAACAGTTCTGTTCACACCACAGGCCGTGGCTGTTACGGTCAGGATTATACATAGGCTTTAATTTGCCCTCTCATTGACGATCATTTGACAGCCGCACAGAGACGCACTGACTCCAGCATGGTGAGGAACGGGCTTGAACAGTCAGCGTGGTCGAGGAAGGCCCGTCTGCAGTGTACAAGTTTGTGTTTTACACCATGAATGTGTGTGTGAATTTGTTGTCGCTCTCACAGGCTTGTGCTCACCGCTGGAAAAATGTCTACTACGACTCAGAGCACATCCTTCCACATGGATACTGCTCCATCATTCCTCCAACGCTTCAGGGCAGGACGAAACCGCTCATCCCGTGTTATGAAGGTACAGTAGAGGCACAAGCACAACGCAAAGGAAATTTAACCCTTTTTATATTTAAATTAAGCAGACATGAACATTTGAAGGTCAAACACAGACACGGGTTGTGAGCACTGGGCCTGTTATTTTTTATACAACAATTTTTCAGCCGACGTAAAGAGGCACCAAACAGGAACATTCAAGGCTGAAAAACTAAACTGGGATAACGCAGTATGGACAAAAAAACTACTTAAGACTGGTTCCATAAGTGAGTCGTTTCCCATAGGCCGAGTGTTACAGCTACCAGCTTCACAATTAAATAAACCTTTCTGCAGGGCTGAAATTTTAACTCCTGTGATTAAAGTGTTTGTCATCACAGGTAGCTCACTGTCTAAATGGCACGTGCCTCAGCTCATGTTCTGTGCCCAGTTTTGGATTTAGCCGGCACCACCCAGGCACCACAGGCAGGTCTCCTTAATCATCCTGAGACCACAAACTACCCTTCGAATGCTCTGGACTCCAGGATGGGGGACCCCCTCATTAACAACTTGTTAATCCAAATAACTGAGCATTTGTCTAATAGAGATGGAGAGTTATTATTATTCACTTGGCACCATTTATCAAAAGGAAAGCATTTTTTGTTTAAATACAATAACGGCAAATTTGCTAAAAACACTGATTTTGGCTTGATTTCTCAGAAATCAGGTGCTTATAAGGAAAGATTTGCATGCATGGAAGAGAAATCTGATTTTATTATGATTGTAGTAAATCAAATCCAGTCGTCCTGCAGGTTGTTTTCCTTTGCGTACCCCTTACACAACACTAAAAACAGAGTTCCATTTGAAAAACAGTGTCCTGTATAACATTGTAAGGTGACTCATGCAAATCTGCTCCCTGTATGTTTGGATATGTGACTCAGAGCTGTTTATCAAAGGCTGTTTTACACCTTAATTGTGTCTCAGGTCAGGATCTCACTTCCTTTGGCAACTCTTGTTGCCAACAGTTGTGGAAAAGTCAGACACACTTTGCATCGGAGCGTATTGACAGTGCATTTTACGCGTATCCAAGATCAATATTTTTGTAACCTGAGAGCACTCATGCAAGAGGTTCTTGTTGAGTGTGGTGTTGAACCCCTTTCTCCCCAGTCTGCTTTCTGCCCCCAGATTCCTCTTGGATGGGACCGGGACTTTGACTAGCTCCATATGGAATGCAGGAAAAACTCCAGTAAATGCTGGCTGGAGCACACAGTGAAATAATTTGTGGTTTGTTTTTTCTTACAGACTATAAGCAGAAGTATGGGGAAGAGCACGGCTCGTGCCAAGCTGGGATAGCGGGAGTTTTTACGGAGGTCAGTAACAACTCTTGTTCATCCTTTTCAACACATGTAATCCCTCTGTTTCCTTTAGTCTAACAGCGCTGTTTGTTTTCACTGATACTCTGTTGCGTGGACGCTCCTGAAGCTTAATCAATCACTTCACACTTAATTGAACTTCTTCATCATCTTTTTTTTTTCTCTGCAGACTCATTTTCTTCCTTGAAAGTATGATTACATGTAACCCGACCACACTAGGCCTAATGCCTCAAAGAATCTTTTGTCCCTCACTCTTTGTTGACTTTCACTCCTGGGATTCTGAAACTGTTAGCATAGACATTATATATGCTTAGAGGAGGGAGACGTCAAATGATGTGGAAAATCTGAATATCACATATACACAAATATTTCAAAGGCGACGCCGCTTTGCTGACTAACCGCTGATAAGTGATAAGCGTGTCTATAGGCAGATACTGCAGGAAGGGCTACACTGGCCTCATTTGACCCTTGGTGTGGTTCAATGAGATAAAACTTTAAAGGAAGTAAGACTTTCCTTTTCCCTATATCCTCAGATACACTGCTCCTTTTTTTTGTTATTTCACATTACATCACCTCAGGATCCACGGCTCCCTTTGTGTGTTACGTGTTTTTTTTTGTACATAAAGCGGCTGCAGAGAGCCGAGGTGGCGATGGAAGGTCACATGGCTTTAGCTTGTAGATGTCTTTTAGTGAAAATATACTTTGACAGGGAAAATGTACATTTTTGTGGAATACATCAACATGTCAAGAATGTACATATGACCAGTTTAGACATTTTGTTTTCAATGCATTAGCAATATAATTCTTTCCTGATGTTACCCAGGAGCGCCGTGTACTGCAAAGGTGCTTTTCATGTCTCAGGATACAGTTACGCTCAATTTGGAACGTACAGTAATGTACAGTAGAGTGTCCTCGCTGCACAGCTGTGCCCTCAGGGTCACATTGAAATTTCCCTCGCTTGTAGTTTGTGTAATTTTCCTTTATCTAACCTATGGAAACTGTGCCATCAGTATTTTGTATAAAAACATGCCACATTTGGCACATTTTACATGGTGTGTCCACACATATTACAGTGTTATATGTTAAATGTTTGGGGTTAGGCGATTCGTCAGTACAACAGGACATGAGTCAAACCTCTACATACTCACTAATGTGCTGTTAAGACACATGCCAGTTAGACACATGCTCGAAAATCTGGATTATCCCACATTATATGCCTGATAAGATGCAGTTTCTTTGAGGGCGCAGCACAGTGTGTTTCACAGCTTCCAGCATGTGTATGACGTCATGTTACACAGATTTTTACTTTAGTCTTGAGTTTAACCTGGATTTTTTTTTCATCCACAGCATGTGAAAGCTTTAAATACCATCACAGGGAAATGATGTGTAGTTTCAGGGGAAAATAAAGGAATAGATGAAAGATCCTTCACTGAAGCTACTGTTTTAAAAGCAAAGAGACATATTCAAAGCCACTTTGATATGTTTCCTTCCAGGGATTTAGGACACCAGTCAAGTTCTGTTAAAGTCATTTGAACAGTCCCCCCCCTTTGAAAGAATGTGAGGCATTTAGAGAAAGGATGTCCAACTGTTAAACCTTTATCCTCGTCTGAACTTTGGTTCATACGCCTGGTGGTGCCCAGATGTTTGACACCACAGCATACCGCTGAGTAAGCTCCTTACTGTGTTGTTTAGTTTGTTTGTATGGAGGAAGAGCTCACGTCCTCCACTCTCACTGACATGACTACAGCACCCTCTCTGGAGGGTCATGTGTAGTCGAAACAGAGCATCGTAAGTGCGGCGAACAGCTCATTTTACAGCTTTCGTTGTTGCTTGGGTCCTGAATTCTTCATCACATCAAAGGGAGCTGTTCGCCATCTGGATGTGTGTTTAAGAGCAGATAGTACAGACCAGTTTGTGGTCGTTGGTTAACCAGACACTCACCCAGCAGTGTTTTTCTTCTCCTTTGCTCCACAGTGCAGATATACTGTAGTAGGTGACTCGCTGTATTTCACTTTCCAGGAGCTGGTGGTGATGGGGGCGCCGGGGTCATACTACTGGACCGGGACCATCAAGGTGTACAACCTGACTTCTGAGGCCTTCTACAGCCCCAACAAAGATGACATTGACTCCCACAGATACAGCTACCTTGGTGAGAGCCTAAAACTTTGATTGACTGTGAAATATAGCAGTTCAACAGCAGCTGATTATTGTCTGTGTTTCTGCAGGCTACGCTGTGACTGCTGGACACTTCTCCTCTCCTAATGTAATAGACATAGCTGCAGGGGCGCCTCAGCACAGCGGCAGTGGAAAAGTAGGCACTTTATCTTTTCTGTCCTTCTTCCAGCTGTTGAATTGAAGTCCTCTTGTGTTGCTCGCTGCAAGGATTTTTGTGTTTCTTCTGCACAGGTTTACATTTTCAAAATTGATGGCGGGTCTTTGGTGAAGAGTTTTCAAGCCTCAGGGAAAATGGTATGAGCTTGCATGTGGTGGTGTATTGTTCTAAAGGTCTCTGAGATTCCTGCTTTGAATTATTATACAGTGCATATTTTTACATGGAGGTTTTTCTTCCTCTCTTTCATCAGAAACCATACAAAGTGTTTGTTTAACCTAATCTGCTGTAGGGCTCTTATAGTCTAGATACAATGCAGATGCACTGTCCTAATTGCTTTTGTTGTCAGACATACACTGTTTATGTCTGTGTTAAGTGTTTAGACAGCAACAGCAATTTAAAGAAGGAAGACACTTGCTAGGAGCCAGAGAGGTAGCGCTCGTCTTACAATAAAAAAGATAAAAGAAAGTCAGGACAGCTTGTATAAATATACTTTTAATATTAGTAAGTAGAAATAAATCCAGTCCAGAGTTTGAACTGTGTGTCAATTGAATGAACCTGAGGAGTGTCTGTGTTCTGACCTCTTGCTCTGTGGCTCGGCTTGGTTCCAGATGGGCTCTTACTTTGGCTCCTCATTGTGTGCAGTTGATCTGAACCAGGACGGCCTGTCAGACCTGCTGGTGGGGGCACCCATGCACAGCCAGCTACGGGATGAGGGCCAAGTGTCTGTGTACCTCAGCAAGGGCAATGTGAGTTGGAACTGTGGGGTCAGAGGGAACATGATACCAAAACTCATTTCACGACGTTCGCTCCCTTTCATCTGCACAGATGCACATATTTCTGTTGTATTTATTGCTGGCTGTGTTTATTATCATGTTACTTCTGTTTGTGTGATGAAGGTGACTGTTTGATAAATCATTCAGATAAATGACTGTCTGCAGCTGTGGCCAAACTTTTAATTTATATCAAAAAGAAAAGCTGCGGTGCTTTCAATGCCACAGTTTACTGTAGGACATTCCTGTTTTCTTCTGCCTGCTGTTTATATCTGTTCCTCTCTGTTGCCTGCATCTGTTTTCAGGGTGTGATGGAAGAAGACGGAGTGTTGACTGGTGACAATGCTTTCAACGCACACTTTGGAGAATGCATTGCAGCAATCGGAGACATAGACGACGATGGTTATGAAGGTCTGCTTCATGTCATTAGCACTTGTTTTTTTATAATACACGTTGCCTCTTGGTGTTGGAGTTTTGTATTTTTAAGTTTGAATGGCCCTCCAGTAGTTTATAAATCTGTAATCAAGTGAATTGCAACCATTTGATGAGGAGCGCTGAAGTGTGAATCAAGTCCATTTCCTTTGGCTAAAGTCACACAGTTTATGTTCCTCACATAAAGCTAATGCTGACTGATTTGGATGCTCAGTAGGTGCAACAAAACCCATCATTTCCACACACATTTAGTTTCGATTACCCTGCGGCGAGGGGGATGTGTAGGAAATATTGCCCTCGCTCACCCTCTGTGTGCATCTAGACGCAAACCAAATTATCCGCACACACACACACGCAAGCATACATTGACACTGTCTGTTTTCCTGGCACCCGCTTGGCTTTAGTGTGAGGGCTTGACTTGGCATCCATCTCAAGCTTGAGGCTTTAAGCTTCTGCTTGGTTTCATCTCCGTGTGAGATACGCCTCAAGGCTTGCAGCCTGGCACAGCATGTGCGTGTGTGTCTGCAGAATAAAGATGGCAGCTGGGAAGTATAACTCATCTTGTAACTCGTCACTTTTGGATCGAGGAAAGAGCCAGACGTTCTTGCTGACTGACAGATGATTATTTACAACTTAACTGCTACCATTTAATTTGAAAGAACTACTGTATACACATTTGGCTTCACTGACAAATGATTTTCATTCTGTCTCTCTATTAATTATTGTGTAATTTTTAGCAGTTCTGCTTCAGTATGTTGCACTCTGTAGCCTGGAAATGTTTTTTTTCTGTTGAAATGGACTAAGAAGCGGGTGTTTCAGTGCTCTTGCCAGAAGTTTATAGTCTGGTTTCCACTTTCTCAGAGGTCACACAAGTTTTATGGCCACTAACAACACTTAATTGTCTGTTACGAGTCTTACTGTTTAGAGCTTATTTCCCAGGCACTGGCCAGCTGAAAGTAAACAGAGGGTTAATGAAAACTTTCATGAAACACATTCAGTCATCTGTGTATACATGATTCATAAAAACACTTCTTTCCCTCTTCATTATGTCTCTTCAGATGTAGCTATAGGAGCACCCAAAGAGGACGACTATGGAGGCGCTGTCTATATCTACCATGGCGACGCCACAGGGATCACAAAGAAGTACTCTATGGTAGGAACTGTTACAAAAAATGCTATGATTTGAATCATTGTGTCATGTCATGCTTTAAATGTGTGACCCTGTAAGAGTTTATCCAAACACACAAGTGAGAGAAATAGGTTTAGACTTAGGTGAAGAATTAATGCCTGTGAAGCAGGAGAGGGATGCATGTTTATCAAAGCACTTCAAAGAGGGCGCAAAACAAGACTGGCAGACATAGGAAGTCAAAAAGATGCCAATGGAAGGCTCTGGAAAGAGTTGGAGATGTTTCTAACAGCCTAGAACAACTGCCAAGACACTAGTGATTGTCAGAGTGTCAGAGAAGACAGTCACTAGACTGCCAAGTTGCAGGCCAAGAACTCCACAGAAAAGACACCTCCGAGACAGACTGAAGTATGCTAGGGACAGGTACTGGAAGTGTGTCGTTTGATTGGATGAAAAGAAGGGAGAGGTGTGTAACCCAAAGAGCATAGTTCCTACAGTCAAACACGGTGGTGGTAGTATAATACATCGGGGACAAGAAAATTTACCAATGAACAGTAGGGCCTCAGAAGATGTGCTTCAAACTTTCAAACTTTCAAACAACCGTCAGGATCATCAGGATTGTGTTATGTTATGGGGGGAGTTTGGACCCAAATGCAGACACAAAGACTGAGGTGAACTAAAAGTGAGCTTTTAATTAAGCCAAAAGGGCAAACGATATAAAATCCCAGAATGCAAAGTACAAATCAAAGGTGTAAAATGCAACTAACTAATCCAACAAGAACAAACCAGTAAAAAACAAACCAAACCTAACGGAGATCTAAAAGGGAGGATGGGAACACACACAGGAACACAGCATGGATAAACGGACGGACTAACAAGAATAAAGGGGATCACAGGGCTTAAATACAGAAGGGTAACAAGACACAGGTGAACACAATCAGGGGAGGGGCTGGTAATCAGGGAGGAGGCTAGAGGAGGAGAGAGGGAAGGACTGAGGAGCAGAGAACAGGAGGAAGGGGGAACAGCAGAGAAGACAAATCTCAAAATACTAATAAATAACAAAAGGGATAAACAATATGCATACAAAACAAGGAACAAACACAGGATCATAACAGATTGATCCACATCCATAAGTCAGCAATAGGCTCATATTGTCCTTTTTTTGATGTAAACATTGAAGTTGAGCAACAACAGAATGTCCTCATCTCTGTCCTGATGTTATGAAATGTGTGTGCTAACCACGCTTTTAAATTTAATTTGATCATTTATCTATGAAAAACAAACGCTGAGCAAAAACAAATCACACACTGTGCTCCTTCTTCCCGTGTTGGCACACGTGTTGTTATTTAAAGGCTGGTATCATCTGTTCCAGAAACTGTCTGGGCGCAGTATAAACCCTGGTCTGCAGATGTTTGGCCAGTCCATCTCTGGCAATGTGGACATGGATGGCAATGGATACACAGGTACGGTTACACCTAGACAAGGTATTTCTAACCACACCAGGAAAATATAAAGAAATAAAAAGCATCAAAGGGAAAAGAATGAGTTTAGTGAATATTGTGGATTTTCGCACTCATGGTTTGAGGCTCTTACTCTGAGGCAGTAGCAGAGCATAGGACTCGTGATAGAGGCATCTTGTTTACTGCATTCCAAAGCTGACAGAGAGACTGAGCCAGCATGAGAGCTAAAGACTTGTGTGCATTGTTTTGGATTAGCAGGTGTGATCAATGCTGTCAACAATTTGCATTAATATCATGACATCTTTATAGATTTTCACATTTTTTTGCAGATGTAACTATTGGAGCTTTCATGGCAGACAGTGTGGTGCTGCTGAGGTGAGTAATGTAGGACTGGTAACATGTTTCCTACCTCAGAGTTGATTTAACACCCAGGCTCTCCCACACTTTGTCCCTGTGGTTGTAGGTCACGGCCTGTCATTACGGTGGATGTCTCCATCTACCTGCCCGTCTCCATCAACATCTCTGTGCCACAGTGCCACGAGGGCCATCCGAACCAAAACTGCTTCAATGTCACCGTCTGCATGCGGTTCCGGGGAAGACAGCTGCCTGGACAAATAGGTGATGAACTAAACCTTTAGCTGAACTGGCCTGTAAGCTCGTCAAAAGAAACTTCTTCTCTTTGTAAAAACAGATATTATATTGAGGGGGAAATATCATTTTATTTTAGTGAAATACATACTCCTTGAACATTTAGTGTTCAATTGAATATGAAAAATGTGTAAACACGATCATGCTGATTTACCACACCGCCTTTAGCCTCGTAGCTGACTGTTAGCATGTCCGATTTTTTACCCTTCAGCCGTCACTAACTGGCTCTTGGGTGCGGTGCCTGTTGAAGGCTGACATGCAGCCCTGTTCCAGTGTTTGGGTGTGGTCATTCACAACACCCCCAACCTCCCCCCAGGGGAACAGGAGCCCTGTCGTTACATAATGACCATGTCCTGGCTCACAGGAATAAAGCCTCTCTGTTTAGCCATCTGGAGAACACCATGGAAAGTGCAGCACCGTGTGTTTGGTGACTCCATAATGAAACCTTCCTTCGCCTCCTCTGGAGTTAGCCCATGGCGTTCCCTCTGTTGGACTTGGAAAACACTAGGCTTTAGTCCAAGCGGGGTGTGTTTGCCACCCCTCCCACTGTTTTACCAGCATGACACCCTCTTGAAGAAATTACTACAGAATGAGGCTGATTCATTCAGGGAGTAGATTTTAAATGGCTACGGAAACAGAAACACCGATGACTTCATGTTTATGATTTCTGAATTTTAAAATAGACTTGACGTTCTTTCATATTTCAACGTCACAAAATCCAGGCGTGGAACCTGGAGGAGTGTTCTTACAACACACATTCTTCTATAGTAACACTAGTTGAGCTATATGAGCACTTCATTAGATATATTAGCAGAAAAGATGCTTATTTTGCATCTTTGCCTGGCCTGTGATCAGAAACTTCTACAACAGTACACAAAAGCTCTTGTGAAGTTTCCAACGATTTGACCAAAAAATGTTCCCATCATCCCTCACGTTAATTTGACTGTAGCAAGCGATAATTTATTTTTTCCCATGTTTTATTGGCACTTACCAGAAAACCAAACTCTGCATACTTGAAGAGTTTCCCAAGATTATCTGTACTCAGAGAACCATCGCTGTCAGCTGATATTATGTGATGTGTGACAGTGTTTCTGTCTCTTCTCAGAGCTGCTGTACAACGTGACTGCTGATGTGGATAAACGACAGAAGAGCCAGCCTTCCCGGGTCTACTTTGCTCAGAGTGGATCTCAGATCAGCCAGGTGAGCCAGCAGCTCAGCCTGGACATCAACAGAGAGGAGTGCCAGCGTTACACGGCTTATGTTAAGGTAAGTTTTGGATTGTGTGTGGACCTGCTGCTGGCTTTGTGTTTGGTTGCCCCTCACGTCCTCAGCTGATCTCTCTGTTCCTTTCCCATGACACTGAGCGCCTTCACCCTGCAGTGTTGATTTGTGATATGACTTATTTGCTCATGTGGTCTGTTTGTCCTCTTTATTTATTTGCTTGGAGCACTGGAGTCCCTACATTTCCAGCTGAAATGTTTGGATGGATAAAAACAGGAGAAAATGTTGTGATAGACTTCAGCCATCACATAACTTGCAGTGGTTAGAGAAGTGGCTGCTGTAGCTGAAGGCTACGGATCATCTGCGGGGAAGCTTTTTGTGCCACCCTGCTGGGTAAGGTTAAGGGTAACTGTCAGGCGGTTGATGGCTCCTGACACCATGCTGCTCAAGTGTGGGTCTGCAGAAACTGACGGAAACAGGAAACAGAGTCTCCTTTGTCGTCACATAGTCCCTCTATTGTGTCTCTCAATGATTTAGTCTTGTATCCACAGAGAGAGTCCCCGTCCTGAGGGCACTATCCATGTTTCACCTCCTCTAATACGGAGGCCCACAGCGGGCCTGTAAATTTCACTAGCATTCTTAACAGTGCTCTCCAGGCGCTTTCACAGTGGGAGGCCAAGCTGCCACCTGAGGGGGGGTTGTCATTACCAGGTCTGCCTCTCTTCTTTCATCCATTCAGACTGTAATGAGTACACAGCGCACAGAACAGTTGTAGCAGTCAGGCGTGTGTTTATCCTGAGCCTTCTATAAACTTAGATGGCTTTTTACATGGGAGAATCTAACAATTTAAACTTAATTTACACATTTCTCCATCCAACAGGAGGGTAAGATGTATAAATCTGTCTTCCTGTCCAGGATAATTCAGACATTTCAGCACTTGAATTAAACATCTTTAGATTTGTGGGTGGGTGAGTAAAATATCACTCAGGCGTAGCTGCCACATATCTATGGCATCTTTCTGCTTGTAGGATAAACAAACTTTTACTTTAAGTGCCATCCATCACAACAGATCTTCAGGGACACACCTTTTGTGTGGCTGTGTTGGGTGGTAGCTCCGGCACCGAAGTTGCTGGATGAAGTTACACTTTGATGCTGCCAATTAAGCAAAAGACTGCTGACGGTCTGAACAAAGTTTTTACAATGTTTAGGAGGCTTTTACACAGAGTGAGATGTTTCCTCCTTAGAGGCTTAGTAAATAAATAATATTGATCTTGAGACAGAGTAGTAGGTCTCAGGAGATACATTATAACAGTATTTTGATTGGATTTTGTTATTTTTCTGCACATATAGCTACTGACTCCAAATGTTCATTTCCAGAAAACATATGTGTGATTTCCAGAGTTCAAAAAATCGAAAAGCCACACAGGGCTGCAAAGGTGCGGCTTGTTTACAGGCTGAATGAGGTTAAATATGTATGAAAAGTAAAGACGTAAAAGATTATGATCTAGCATGATAACCGTCTGCCATGAGTTTATGTCATCGTGTTTGACAGAGGAGCTGAAGAATCACTATAATCAGAGGTGATCCGGCTCCTCTCTGAGAGCCTGCCTGACCAATCGCATCATTTATCTTCCTCCTGTGTTTGCCCACATGAGCCAGTCCTCCCATTCCCCAGAAGAGGTATGCTAATGGAAAGCAGCTGGTTGCCCGACTGCATCCTCCAGGAGGGTGGTGTGGGGGTGTGTTGAGTAACCCGGCCCCCCACTCATCTTTCTGTGCTGAAACATACAGTGAAAACACCGGAGTGGGGCTAGCGTCGCAGCAGGGTGCCGCTGGGCTGCTGTTGTGTCAACTAGAGCTGCATGCTGGCGCTGCTGATGGAAAACCCTCACGTCAGGGCTGATTGCTCAAGCCGTGGTGCATGTGTGGCTGGTGGAAGCAAGCCATGAGCTATTCTGGGCCACTCTCACGTTTGTTACTACTCTGACCATCTGTCGACCCCATTTGTTGACTTTCTACATCTTTTAAAGGACCTTAGTTAATGTGAAAAACACTGTAAAAAGTTGTGTTTGTTATGCGTAACACACGGGCAACAGACATGCTCAATTTTCACCATCTGAATTCAAGTAAAAACCTGGACCTGCCACTCAGTAAATCAGGGAGTGCTGAGAACACAAAAGCATAACAGGAGTTACCCAGAGAGCACAGAGTACAGAAGCTAACGGTTCGCTTTCAAACTTTTTCAGGAGTAATTCCTAAGGAAATTATGCAAGTCTTTCATGTTGATCATTTTAAACATGTTTTCATTGGCACAGACTAACAGCATAGCAGTCTTCCAGATGGTCTTTGTTTGGTTATTTTTAGCAAAATAAACTCAAGCCGGCTTTCACTTGAGTTGTACCTCACATTGAGGGAGGGAAAACAGTTGGTGATGACTGATGAATGATTAAAAGTTCAGATGACCAGAGGTGCTGTGCGTGAGATGGAAATGACTCACTTAACGAGAGAACCGCCAACTTAAAGCTGGAATTCCTTAGTTTGATGTGTTCTAGGGAAGAATTTCTACAGTTGGCATGTTAGACTTCTTTATATTGTGCCAGGCAGAATGCATTCCATATTTGTACTATTATAATATATTTGTACTATATAATATATAATATTTAACCTTTTAGTGTTTTTATGATAAAAGGGTTGCAATCCACAGTTAAAAAAACAGTTGACAGCCAGTTTACAGCTTTTGGTCTGTATACGAAGCTTCACTGCAGCATTTTGAGGTTATGCTAACACCAAAAATGCTAACATGCACATTGTAATAATGCAGATATCCCATTAGTTCATATCATATTTTGACATTTACTATTTTGAAGCAACAGGAATTTTAAGAATGTTCGTTATGTTTTTGTAATTACTCCCACTGCCAGAAGGGGGAGACAAGCATTCTGTACTGTAGCTTTAAATTCACTAGTAGGACTATAAGGAAAGTGCACATCCTAAATTTACACCACAGGACTATGAATGCATGTTAAGTGGAAGACATCAGTGCCCATAGATTGAAAAGGTGCAGCAGGTGTAACATCAACTGTAATATATGTCTCACTATAAACTATAAGGCATTTGTTATTCATGGTGCTTTGCACGCTTTGCTTTGATCTATCGGCTGTCTAAGTAACTATTCCTTTGTTAGATGTTCGGTACTTCTTCTGTATTTACATCTTTGGCCATTCATCCATCATCGTACGTGTTTTTACGCCAGCAGTCCCATTACACTGGAGCACACGTGAGCCTTGAAACCATGCCAAAATCCAGTTCCATTTGCGGTCATGAGTGGTTTTGTGTAGTGCTGTAGATGTATCACAGTCTCCAAGGAGGAGCTAAAATAGGCAGCTAAAGCCCTGCCTGTAACAGTTGTCTGTTTAATTTAGCTTGTAAAGCGTCGTGACTGCCTGCCCCCTTTTCCCCCTGGCCTACATTACACTGTGCCCTATATCTCATGTCCTCCTAACATTTGCTTGGCACCACTGGAGTATTTAAAGGTCCGTCCAAACTGTATTCTATCGACTGCTGTTGTTACTGAGGCATCTACAGGATGAATGTCTATCTGCCAAAGCTAAATGCACAGAGGTTTTTTCCGGTTTCATGTGACTGAATGGAAACCTTGACCATACAAACATGTTGAGCTGGAGCAATACAACGGGATGCATGAGATTTAAGGAACCGGGTTATGTGTATCATTACCTCTGCAAATCAAATTGAAAGGAGGTAATGGTTTATCCTGCCTGCTTGTTAGTATCATACTGCACCTCTTTCATATCCCATTTGGCTACATTTAGTACGCGGATGCAATAAACTCTGGTTTGAGTCAGAGTCAGCTTACAGTAAGAGATGTTTGTACCAACAGATCAAACTGTATCTGAAACAGGTTTATAAAAACTACAAGAACATGAAGCTTAGTGGGAAGGTTTAAGCTACTCTAACTCCCTGCCTACATCATAAAATTGTAAATTAGACATTATTATGGGCATGATTGCTTTAAGTGAGAGGCGGGTGGAGAGCTTCCTGCTTCCACAACTGCCTGCTCCACCTCTTTGCCTGTACTGGAAGTTTAGGCGGACAGTGACGCCACAACATGGCGACAGAGTGACACTGTCCATAGTTACATACTGTCTATGTTTTTAATATATTAACTTATTTTTTGACAAGTTTAAATTCCATGGGGTTAATTGAAAAGAAACATTAAAACAAATGGTGTTTTGTGAGCTGCTGTAGCTACTGTATCTAGCTCCAGACAGTGAGATGAAGCTCACAGGATGTGACTTTACATTCTTTGGATCTGGACTATCAAAGCAAAGTAACTAACAGGCAGTATTACTAAACTGCTCTGTGATTGACAGGTTACCTGATTGTATTTGAGCTGCATTCTGCAGTGAAATCAGCTAACCTGTTCCTCAAAGTAAGTCAAAACAAATGTGCGTAATCATCCACACTTACTGTCTGACCCAAGCCTGCTCTCTGCAGACAAACAGGAAACCCAGGAGAGCTGGGGTTCCCGTCACTGCATCCCGACGAGTCTCCGGTAAAACAAAGTCTCAGAGCCTCGGCACTGTCTGGCACGTGGAAACCCACAACCACCGCCACACTGCCTGCTTTGTTTTCCTCTTTAAAGTTCAACAGAAATGTACAATTCCCTCGATGCCACTCCCCCCTCTGTTAGATTTACCTCAGGCCCAGAGCGCTGATACAATGAAAGTACATAGCAGGAATGTAATCAAATCCAGCTGTCCTCTATTACGCATGGCTGCAACGCATGCACCTTTTTATAAAAAAAAAAAATATAATGAAAAGAAAATATGAAAAGAAGAGCAGTGTTCTGTGACAATAAATCAAGTGGAAAATGTCATAGACAGTGTCGTATAAATAGGTTCTGCTGAATGCTTTGGCAGGGATTTTTAGTGTTAATAGCATTTACTGGACACTAAAGAAGAGCTATTCAGGTTAATTTTAGCTCAGGGTAACATTTTCTTCAGGATTTCCCTACATGGTCGTGCCAGCATGAACATTATACAGTTCTTCTCCCTGGCTGCTTTGGGAGCACTCAGCCAGTAGACTTTTGTTATAGTAAAACAAGTCAGATTTCTCATGAACTTCCTCTCATGCAAGATGTGAGGTATTATTTTTGGTATGGCTGCTCATTAGGAGTTACTCTACGACGTTGTTGCCATAGTAAATCCATCGTTGTTACTCATATCAACACCGACCAAAGGTTAGGCAGATTTGATGACTTGTTGCTTTTGGCAGCTAAGCATGCTGGGTAAAATGTTTCTGCAGCCTTTTGGCCGCGGTACTGCCACACGATGCCACCGCAAGGCAGCGTAATGGGTGGCCAAGTCTGACCACAATTAAAGAGTCTCTCCTGCCATGATTCCCACTTCCACTGCAGAGGAAACATGCAGTTCATACGGGCATTCGGTCTCAAACTTCTGAATCATCAACGCCGCCTTCGACGTAGTGATACAGTGACTTCCTTGACAACATGTCCCACTGCTTGACCTAGTTATTAATTTGTATATAGGTGGCAGCGTCAACATTAAATTCTTCTTCCAGTATAAACAGGCAGGATTTGCCACAAAGGAAATGGAACAAATATATACACAAGAGATCTGTTTATGTCCGGCAGAGACTATAAACTACCCTCATCAGGTGGATTTGATGAATTTGTGTTTGCAGTTTTATCAGGGCTTTGTCCAAAAACAATGGTTCCAACAATAACAGTGAAGTAAAAGTGCCCCACATTCGTGCACAGTGACGAAATCAGCTGCAGGAAGCATCTGGAGACCTCCTCTATCACCAGGATGGAACAAACACGCTCAACTCCATTTTAAAAATGGCACATTTTGAGCTGCTCCTCCCTGCTCATATCACATCTATCAGAGGAATACTTTCTCCTGAGACTGAGCCAGGCATTTATTTAATATATACCTCTGTGATTGTAGTATCATTTAAGCTGTCATCATATGATACATGCATGCAAACGTTAAATATTCTGAAAATGTACCCAATTATTTGCATAAAAATGCTGATAGCAAGCTTCCTGTTTATGCACAGACAACCCATCTATCAGGATCTTGTAGGAAGTTAATCTCTCAAAGGCAGGAAGTCTTCAAATGCTTGTTGTTCTTTCTGAACAGCAACAAAATTTCGAAATAGATTCTGATGCTTTGAGTCAGATAGGTTTGAAAGCAAGTCGTTGTCTATGTCAGAAATCCTTCCCTGTTTACTACCAAGTTTGCTTTTAGCCGACACCTTATAATGCAGACTTATAAGGTGAATAAAAGCACATTGTTTCTGTTTAAATCCCCATTCTCAGGTTCCCTAAGCTGCTTCCTTATAAGGATCTCCTCTTTCTTTGGTTTATTTTGCTTCTGCAGATGTGTCCTTCTGGCGACTCCACACTCCTCAGTCCTCAGTACTGTAGAAATCAACCCGGGGTTAAAGGTCGAAAGACACAATAATGACAGTGGATCTGAGATAAGAATTGTAGGAAGAGACTCTGACACGTATGACTGATTTAATTTAATTTCTGTTGCTGCTGAATTTCCTCTGCATTGTCCGTGTAAAGTCTTGCTTTCGACTGAGATGCTGAAAATAGAACCAAATCAAATAATGTGTGTTGAGAATATCACAATGTGGGAGCTGATAGAGAAGGAACTGAACACATCTGTGTATTTATAGGTGGCTGGCCAGATTTCAGATCTTGATATTACACCAATATAGCTTTAGTTAGCATTGGCGTTAAATCAAGTTGTTGTTGATAGAATGTAGTAAAAAAAAATACACGCTGATGAATTTGGTATGTTTGAGCAGTAAACTGATTCCATCTGCCAATTTCCACTGGGGAAGTGAGGCACCTTTCTCTCCTCCTTTTATAAATCCCAGCTGTGGCTTTTACTGTCCAAGGGTCAAATGCTGAATGCCTTCTTCATGATGCATACGAGATCATAAAAGTTTCCTGTAATTTGTGTTTACGTGAACATTGTTTTAAAAAGCAATAAATCCAATGCACTCGGAGTATCGAAGACATGAGATGTATATCACCTTATCTGCACCCCGGGGATCTTTTTATTGGAAAGTCATTTTACTGAAGCACCGAGGAGCGTGTCTGTGTCCTCATTAAAGAAAAAGTTGCTTTGTGAGACAATGAGATGATTAGAACAGCATGCAAAAGCAATGCAGAGATGATCCGTGCCATTTGTGATGTGGCCTCATGCATGACAGTGCAGATGGTATACGTTTCCTGTCACTTAAGTGAAGCTACTCATCTGTTTAAGCCAGAAGGGAAATACGTGTTTGCTCAAGGGAGACGTTGCAACATACCACCATGTCCAGCAGTACTCAGTAGTGCTAAAGGTTCGAGGCTTTGGTTGATTTATTTTTATACAGAAACACCAGCCAAAAAAAAGCAGTCAGTGTCTGTCTGTGAAGGGTTTGAGGAGAAATTAATTAAATCTTTGTTTTCTATGTGTAACCAACAAATAATGTAATAACACACACACACACACCTGGAGCAATGGATTACTTCTAACTGTGCCCAGTCTGGGGCAGTAAGAACCTCTCCAAAGATACATACAAGTACCAGTACTGTATCAAGCTTATAAAGTATCACAATGATCATTTTAACTGAGCAGCCAGGGAATAAATAAAGAACAGAGGTTGAATCATATCTTCCTAGATCCAAAGTGCTATCAGCTCTTATTAGAACACACACTCCTGTTTTCATTTTCACTGAGAAGTGAAAGGTGTACAAATGTCACTCAGTGTATTTGTACAAAAGTTCATTGTGGGCCAGGCCACTCCTGTTTACTTTAAAGCACTATTTACTCTTAAATACCATAACTGTAACAACCGTAAATCCACAGGTTTGTTTTCATTTCAAACTAAATTGGCTTAATAAGCAGAGCTATCGCTGTAGCTGTGTGTGGTGTGTGTCGTCGTTTGTGTTGCAGCTCTTGAACGTTACTTGTGTTTGAAAGGCTGTGTCAGTTTAAGGCTGTTTCTGGACACACTTTAGGAGTGTGATTTATCAGGTTAGAGCCTGAAGCTGGACAGGCCTCTGAGAGCGACTGCCTCTACTGCTAACATCAGGCAGGGTGAAATATATTTTCCAGTGGTCGGAGTAAATATGGCTCATGTTAAATGGGAACAGTTTTCAAACGAATGCTGCATACATTTAGTATGACTGGGTCGTCTGGGATTTTTAGATTACTCTGAATCATTTGGTTTTGGACAGGCTGGAGGTATTACAACACAAGAACCTTTTTTTGTTGTTGTTGAATTTTAGAGGCCACAAAGAACATGTTTTGTTCCACTGATTCATGTCGTCGATTCAGACTCGACTAATTGCTTAAAGTGATTGATGCTTAAAATAAAACAATGTAAATACAACTGTGGAAACAAGGTAAAAGGTAGTGCTGACCCTAAGAAATCTAACCCAATCTGCTGTTCTCCTAGTCTTTCATCTGTTTAGTTAACAACTTCACTTTGCTGGTTCACTCTCACTGCTCTCATTTTGTTGTTTTTGGCCTCGGTGAGGCAGTTTCTTTCTGCTTAAAAGCTTTTAAATCCCACTGCACATCACCTATCCAGCACCATAACCCAGGCAGAGCATTGTGGATCATTTAGCAAAACAAGGATCCAGATCTTTCCCTCAGGAGTCAGTAGACATAAAAAGGGAAAGTGAATGTTGCATATAGTTTCATTTGGTAGGCAGAATTTCAACTCCACAATGAATGTGGAGTTAATAAGACATTAGGACCATCTTTTCTACTTTAAATCCTTTAATCGTCACAAATACTAATACTAATGTGTTATATATATTATTTTTCCATGTTTCAGCTCATATGTTCATCATTTTTTACGGTGATAAGACGTGTCTTGCTCTATATAATGGACAAAAAACTAAACAAAACAAAGTAAAAATGACGCCAACAAAAACACAATGGTGCACACACAAACAAAACAATCAAAGTACAGTTAAAGCAAAACAGCCAGAGGAAAACCATAAACAGCTTAAAGGTTATCAGGCAGCTGCGCTCGTTCTCACCAAGAAGTCCTTGACAGTGACCTTGAAGGAAGTTATTTACATTTTCAAAGGAAAAAACAATATCCTGTCACTGTACAAGCTGAGATGTTTCTCTTTGGGGGATTTTAGCAGGATGTAAAGGTGACTGAGTGAAGCAGATAAATCACACGAGAGGGGATCAAGCTTAAAAAAAAAGACATATACGTCCATGATTTTATTTTAATAGACATTTTTTTTATGTTTAAATATGATGAAGAGGAGGCCTGTCATTTTCAGGAATGATGTGAAAATGCCGGTGTAGGCTGTACACTGTCTGCCATGACACGTGTCCAGGAAGATTTGGAAGCACAAAGATCATTTTCACAGACAGAATATAGCTGTTCCCACTGAACGCCATTCTAACTAAAACAACTCTCATTACTCCTCCACAGTTTGTCATTCTATGCTTCTCAACATCTGCTAACCTATTCTGAGCTGGGCAGCTGAGCTGTTTGACCTACAGTCAGTAAAAGTGTCTCACTTCTATTTTTTTAATAAAAGACAAGCTGAGATAAGCTGTTTAAGTGCATGTGTTCCATATGCTGCAGACATTACTGTAAATACTTTCAATTTCAAGTTGCCTCGTAGGGTCCCAGCGTACACACATACTCCTGCCCTTTGACAGCTTCAATCCATTCATCGCTTCACTAAAAAGCTTTTTCCATTTAAAGGGCCGGGTAGCTCTTAAATTAAATAGCCTCAACCTGCAAGTCTTCCAAACATCCATTGTCCTAAAAAGGAGAACTGTGCTCACATTTCCCTTCAACGAGTTAATAAAGACTTCCCATGGCCAGACTTTAAACTATATGCTTTTGAGGGAATGGTTTGGCTGTTGAGAGGAGCTCTTGTGCCTTTCAGCCAAAGCATGAGGCGTTTAAACTAAAGATCAGAGCCTTTTGCAGGCTGACGTCATTCTCCCAGCACCGACCATGGTGGTGCAGCTCTGTGAGCATAAAAGGAGGGGCGCAGCTTGGAGACTGGCCATGTTGTTGATCATATCAACATGTGAGGATCACTTACTCGAGTTAAAATCTATAAAATATGTTCAACAAAGTCAACATACAGTAGCAGCATTAAAACATGTAAGCATGCTTTATGGAGTCAAACAAGCAGCAGAGAGAGAGAGAGAGAGAGAGAGAGAGGTCTAAAGGAAAGAATGGGTGGTGAGGTTATTAAAAATAAATGGGTCCTGAGTATGAATATAAACATAGATAGTGTAGTGGCAGAAACTTTGTTCCAGAGTGTGGCGGTGTTGTAGGTCAAGGTTCAACAAGTTTGTTTTCTCTCCAAACATGTAGAATGGCTAGCTGACTCACATTCTTTGAATTAAATACATAAATAATCAGGGAGGAAATACATGTATCGAGTGGGCCATAAAGAAACTGCTGTAATGTTCATATTTTTCACCCTATAGGTTAAAAAATTACAGTAATGGTGAGAAGTGCTGGAAAACAGCTGCTTCTCGCTGGGTTTTCTGGCACCTCCAGAGCATTGACTGGAAGCTTTAATAATTAATGGTGTCCATGGGATGATGAGACGTTTCAGACTATTTATAAGTGACCATGCAGAAAATTTAGCCTTTTTATTATTGGCAGCATTTTTCTCTCCAAGGATGCAGTGCTTCATCTGGTTTCAAACCTTCATGTAAAATATGTGAACATCTCCCTCTGGCACCCACAGTGTGACAGACAGGACTAACCTGCTCAGTGGAGCTCAGCATTAACACACAGCAGCCACCTTCTTTGCAGATTTCTCTTTGTTTGCTAGTTGACTCTGTGTTCTATGCATTTCTTGTGATTGCCTTCCAAACATAGAACCGAAGTGAATAGATCAGCCCCATTAACCATTACCCTGTCCAGGTTTGTAGTTACTATCTGGATCAATTCCAAGAGTTTAAATCGAGGCAACTGGACTCAAGGATTTTTTTTAAATTTTGCCACTCCCCCAAGTGGCCTCTTCAGTTCTGCAACTATTCTGGTTGGGAATCTGAGTTTTATGTGTTCAGGACCTCTGTGGGTGGATCTTGCAGGAACTCACATGACTATGATCCCTATAGGTGGTTAATGGTCAGTTAACGACCAGAAACTGTGTCTGGGTCATGTGCAGGACTAGTTGACGACCCATCGTTAGAGTTTAAATGGGAGTGAAGTCTGCTAGGAAGGGATGAAGGGACAGAGTTGTAAACAGGTAAGAGCCCTCCTCCTCTGTTTAGAGAGGGTTTTTTCAATTTCACATAGATGGCTTCTTTGACTCCTCTTTCATACCATCTGTCCTCCCTGTCTAGAATTTGGACATTATTATCCTCAAAGGAATGGCCACTCTCTTTGAGGTGAAGGTGAACTGCTGAGACTTTTCCTGAGAAAAAACAATCCTTGAGTCCAGTTGCCTAAACTCTTGGAAATGACTATGACCTGGATGAATGAGACCATCCACAGATATGTCTGGATCAATATTCAATATTAATATTGGATACAGTCTCATTGGAGCTTTGTGCTGGATAACATGGTTGCTCCTGGTTCCTATTGTAGCATACACAGCACACACTATACTGTATACAGTGTTTAATTACTGCATTTCATCCGTTCCACTCATTCCATTGCTCTATATCTGATCTGAGATTGGCGGACGCGCCCTGTGGCTTCACTGTTTGAACGATGTCTATTAACACATGCCGGTTGAATACAGAGTGACCTGTCACACCCCTTCTCTTGTGAACTTCAGCAGCACGAGGAACAGTTGTTGGGTTTCTTTCCATGAAATTATAGGTAGCAGGCAGTTAACACTGGTCAGTGGCTTTCTCAGCTGGACGTTAGGCACTCCTCTGTTCTACAAATACAGGAATTAGAAGCAGGATCAGGTGGGAGTAAATGACTGTGGGTGTGGATTTGGGTTTGGCAATTGGCAGGATTGATCAAGGGATAATAAAAGCTTAGGCCAAGTGTTACTAAACAGACTCAGGCACTTTTAATGTGAGCATGCTGTGAGCCTGGGGAGCGCTCCAGTTAATTAGCTGCATTTAGCTCTGTGTTTCAGGGAGAAAGTGATCCTATATCTGCACAATAATAGCTGTGCTGTTAAAAAAGAAGAAGTGGAAATCCTTCCACTGCACAGCATAATAATGAAAATGTTGTTTACACACATAAAAGTCTTTTAAGCACAAGATTGCTGGCATTTCATTCTGAGCCATTATGTCCTCCAGTTCCCCTGTGGCCTGTGAAAATGTGAGATAAGCAGTGGGAGTTTGGGGATAGAGACCCCAAGTAGTCACCTCCCAGGAGGTCAGTTCACTCAGAGGCCAGCGGACAGGGGCCATTGCAAGCATTCTGTTTTAATTGCTGTTAAGGCTGAAGGCTCTGCCAGTGCCTCAGGCAGTATACCACCACCTCTCCTGACTAATTGTGTCATGCTACTTCCAGACAGAACCAACAGAACAACACTGGCTTTGTAAGTCCAGTGAAGCACGAATCGCAGTTTAGTGATGGATGGGGAGGTGAGCCTCTTCTGGCTGCAGCAGTCCATTTAACAATGTCTTTTTCAGTTAGTTGATTTATGATTTGGTCAAGAGATAAAAATAAATGTATATATATTCTGCAGATGGTTTGATAAATTAATCAGGATAATGCTTCCATCATTCATATGTAAATCAAACAAGCTATGTCAGCTTGAGAAGGAGTCATGGGTAGATTAGCAGACAACAAAAATAAACGCCATTTATTACCCTGTGATTTATTGTCACTAGAGTTCACTACAAACTGTGATGATATCAGCAAGGCCGTGTCTTTATCTGCATGTGGCACCATTTCCCAAATCTTCTGTTTTTGTCTATTCACGTCCTGAGCTGGCGTTTGTTCTTTCCGGCTGTAAATCTCTCACTGCTGATGAGTTGGAGGGGCTCAGCACTGGTGATGCTTGATGTGCTCACAGCCCAGACTGACTCTGTGCCTGCCTGAGGAAGGAGGATGGGTGGGTGGACATTGGAAAACACTTTGATAATGGACAAAAACGAGGGAAATAGGGAAAGAGCGAGCGGCCTAAACGGCTGTCGGAGCCACAGGGGAGCTCTCTGTGTTGACGTTGCGGGTTTGGTTCATGCTGGTGGACACAGGTTGCAGCTGGAGCTTTTGCTGCTTCATTTAGACACTGAGACCAGAGCCAGACCCATTAAACTGCCTTCAAAGAGCGGAGAGTATCGGGGATAGACCAAGGGCTTAAAAAACCAACATCAGTATCTGCTTTTCCCATGTATGTCTCTCAGGCCTGTCATCTAATGAAGATGCAGGATTCGATCGATTTAGTTCTGTTTTCATTCTGTCTGCATTGTTTCCAAACCCGATGCCAAATCAAACATTTCTTTTGTGGTCATAGATGGAGCTGCCAGCAGATATCTCAGAGGCTGTGCCAACAGGTTTTAAAAAACAGTTCCACTCTGCTGAGAATTTGCAGTGGTTGCCCTGCTTCTCTTAGAGCTGTTAGGTTAAATGAATGAAATGGCCATTGATGAGAGGGATGTGTCACCCATTGATTTAAATGCATCCACATGATTTTATCATTTTGCTTCCATCTGTGTTGAACAAGTTTTTGCCACAGTGATTATTGTGATAACTTCCCATCCAGACTGTGTGATCCTCTGATAATCTGCTGCGCAATCAATCTTTGCGCCAGGCCTTAATCATGGAAAGATGTTAAATTACTATAATTGCCCAGACAGCTACATGACACTTATATCTTTGAGGTTTACTTTTTTTTTTGTCTGTTCATGGTCGTACAAATTCTTTGCAAATCACCTCTTTGTTTGTGCTCTCTCTGCAGAAGGATGTGAAGGATGTGTTCACAGCCATCACGTTCGAGGTGGCCTACAGCCTTGGGAAGCACGTGCTGACGGGACACCAGGACCGAGATCTGCCCGCGCTCAGCCCAGTGCTGCGATGGAGGAAAGGAGGAAAGATCGCAGTGAGGAATGAGGTACAATAATGAGACTAGTGCAGAGGCATTATTCAACATTTACCTGTAAAAATCTGCAACAATTTAACTTTTTTTAATATGGCAACCTCCAGATGTCTGGTCATGATTGTCTTGCTCTTACAGAAAGAGGATGAGTAGTACTGAGAGTAAAATCCCCCTCATATCTGACATATTGAAAGTCATGACTTCCACAGAAGGAATGAAGGAAATGGCTCAAATGGAGGTTATAAGGAGTTGGTGTTAGTTACCGCTTATTATTGTCAGTGTTAGCTTTTCTTGAGTGGAATCCAAAAAGACTGATTCATTCATTTATTTTCATTGCGACCACCTCTAACCTGCCCCACATGTGTTTCCCCCAACGTCCGCACTTCTTGAAACAGTGAGGGATGTGCGTCTTTCAGCATCTCACAGAATCCATTTATCAGAAACTCATCACCATTATGGCTTTAGCCTTAAACCGAAGGCCCTCCTCTGACTAAATAAAAGATAGATCAGACAAGCTTTTGGCTTTCCTAGATAAAACTCCACTCCAATAACAACACAACACTGCCCCCTAGTATGAATGTGGAGTCAGTGTGTTCATGAGGTCATATGAACTGTGTGCTTTACCGTTTCCTCTCCAGACTTGGTTTGAGAAGAACTGCCTGTCAGATGACTGCGCTGCAGACCTGAGGCTTCATGGGAAACTGTTGCTCTCTGGGTAAAAAAATAACTTTAGTTTAGATTCACTCTCTGTTTTGGCTTTTTCTTCCAGTTTGGAGGAAGCAAGCTAACGGCCATGTGGGTGTGGGTAGTGGAACCATGACGCATGCTTGGAGGATATCCATATGTTTTTCCATAGCTAGGGAGTTCCCTCTCTTTTTTAATAGTGTGTCTGTTTCTCTCTGTCTGTCATGCAAATTAATAGATTTCTGCATTCTTTTACTTATATATATCAAGGATAAAGAATAAAAGTGTTTGCTGCTCTTAGAGTAAGGCTTGTTTGTTTTATGTTCCTAACAGGTTGCACACCAAACCTCATTTAGCCCTCGGAGGAGTGAAGAACGTCTCTTTAAACCTGACCATCTCTAACACTGGAGACGACGCCTACGACACAAACATCTACTTCAACTTCTCCAGAGAGGTTTTCTACATCAACTTCTGGCAAAAGGTCTGTCGAGGCTCTTGTTCTGTTTATGTTATCTGGTGCACATGTTTATTTCTGAGATCTGCCAGTTTGTTGTTTTTCTTTTGCAACACACAAACAAAACCTGCATTAAAGTACACAACACAAAAACCATATTTAACACATGCACATTAGATGAAAAGCTTTAATTTAGCACTGAGACTTGAGCACAGCCTGCAGCGGACCTGCATGAGGACTGAGGGACTTGCTATGCCCGAGGTGTGGAGGAAGATAATAGGATAAAAAGCAGGAGTAGCAACAGCTGTCCTGCTCCACTGGCCGACCTGTCAAATGCATTTTTGACAGACCAGAGACACCATGTCAGCAACAAATGAGCTGTATGCATGAGAACCTGGGAGCCTCCCACAAGTCTCCCATGGTCATATTTAATGGGGTATATACTGCTATGTATTGTGAAGATTTTAGCTGAACTTCACGGGGATACTGCTCAGACCTGCTCTTCACATTCTGTCACTGTTAAAGAAATATCTACCCACTGCCGGCCCACATTAAACCTGAGACTTTCCTTGAGACGACACTCTATTCGGATGAATTTCACAGTAGCCACCTCTGCCTCCATAAAGAGACACACAGCTGAGAGATGCCACGTCAGAAGGTGCGTTCTGACAGCATCCATCAGGAAGCCTTTTCCCCTTAATAGTGGACCTCTTGTTAATCCTCCAGCTGGGTTTTTGTCTGTGTTGAGGGAACAGACCATCTCTGTGAAGCACACAACCTGTGGCATGATTTAAAGCCCCCAACAAAGGTGAAATTTAATTTAAATAGAATACATGCTGCAGGCAAATATTAGAAAAACAGTGAGTCCGTTTCAGTTTCATGGCTAATCTAATAAGGCAAGCTGATGTTACGTGTCAGGTTACCAGCAGCCTCAGGAACCTGATAAGTCAGAGTGGCCTGCTGCACAAAAGGAACAGGAAGTGAACAGTATGGGTCGATGACAAAGGGATCACTGAGCTGATTAACTGCCTTATGTTCTTTCAGACATTTATAACTACTACTAGAGAAGCAGAGGTGATGATGTGACCCCATTTTTGCAAAGTGAAGGTCAGCTCCTAGCCTCCCCCCCCCCCGAGGCCTTTCCTCCAGTGAGCAAAGCGTGAACTTGCACTCCCCCTCATATTTAGGAGTGGTGTGTGTGTTATCTCTCTGTTGGTTTTGCAACACAAGCTGTCAGGAAGCTGCGGAGGTGAATTGGTTTCAGGAGCACTGCCTTCACTCCCATGGGACTCAAAAGACTTCTGAACCGGCTTCTGTGTTTTCTTTTTCTATCTGTGAAATGTCCGAGGGGCCGGTTTTATATCCAGCACTGCAGCAGATGTTTTGCGCCGTTTGCTCCTTTGAATGCACCACACTGTCTGTTCTTCTTCTACTTAAGGGTTTAAGCAAGTTGGAGAACTGTGTGAATATCACTGGACCTTCAAATTAATCACTGGTTTTCTTGGCTGTGAGGCAATGCTTTGCACATGCTGTGGATGCCAGAACTAGAGCTTCATCTTCATACCTGTGTCGAAGTTTAAAGTAGGTGATGACACTGACTTGGAAAAAGTAGACCAAACTAAAGGCAAATGTTCAAATACCAAAGTGGATGAAGACCTCAAGAGACATGCAGCAACATGTAGAAACAGGCCTCCTGTGTATTGTCATCTAAACTGACTCCACTGGACGCTTCAGGTGACACTGAAGTTGAATAAACAGTCCTGGTGATATTTAATGGCCCTGCCATTTATGAAAAGCTCGACATGTATTTGTTCCTGACAGAGAAAGACCAGAGAAAGTAAGCGGGAGAAGGAAAATGAAGAAGTGCTGAACAAACAGACTTTGTCACTCTTCTCCCCATGGAGGCACAGTGCACCATATGTCTGAGAGCTCTGCTCTCTCTCAAGGGCTGCCAGGTGGGTGATGGGTAAACAGGCTGACTTCCCCAATCCTGTCCAGCCCCGTGGGACAGGCGGTGTTTGCACAGCAGCACAGAGGAATACAGGAAATAGAGGAAATTCCATCATCGCCAGTTATGCCGGGGTCCCCACCTCTCTGCCCCCCTCAACAGGGCTCACCGTAGTCTCCATGCAGGAGAGGAGGAGGGCACTGCTGCTGGTTTAAGTTGACTTAATGAAGATGGACAGCATAGCCACACCCTGTGCTGACACTGAGAATCTGCTGAACAAGGACTAAAGGGAGTGTGGATGATGCTGTGGATGGATGGATGCTTTACCTTTAAATATGTCAGCAGAGACAAATATCCCACCTCTTTCCTTTATCCAATTTGGAAACGTGTTGTAAACACATCTAACTCACACTGGTCAGCCCCTGCATGACGTTTTTTGTATAACTTACCTAAATTCCCTTTCGAATGATCCGGGAGCATTAGCCTGCCTCTTTGTTTTATCACCTAAGTTGTGATCTCTGCCCTCTTTCAAGCTCCCAGCACATGAGCTCAGCTGACAGCCTCTGAGTGAACTCTCACTAAAAGAATTCCTACTCCTCGTGGGGTCAAGGCTTGAGTGTTTATACAGCGCAGCCGGTGAAGCTCCATATTGTTTAGACAAGCTTCCAAACACACAGCCTGGAGGTTGTCCAATTACCCACCCGGTAAAAGTGTGTGCCATCACTGCTTTGTACATTCTTTGTTTAACCTAATTTAGACACAAGACCCTATTCGTCTATATTTAGAAATCTTTGATCATACCTTAATGTTGGCAGGTATGTCTATGGCCAATGCTGAAATTTGTATTTATTTCACTATCCACAGCCTGAACTGGGTTTTTGCCTCTTATCAGGACGGTTCTGTATCCCCAGCTGTGTCTTGTCTAATGGTTTTTCCTCACTGTGTTTCAGTGTCACCCACTCTGACTCCAGTCAGTCTGTCTTTATCACCTCCTCTTAGTCTCTGTCTATCTTTCTTTTTGCAGGAAGAGAAGGGTATTTCCTGCGAACTCGTTGATTTGGACTTCCTCATATGTAGAGCGGGATTTCCTTTCATGAGAGCACAAACTAAGGTAGCTGAAACTAAAACAAAAGTAATCGCACAAAGTCAAACCTATAAATGCATCATTCTTCTTACATTTTTTATTGTCTTTTTTTCTCTATAGTATCATTTCGCAGTGATTTTTGACACAAGTCAGCTCTCGGGGGAGAATGACACACTGCAGTTCCTTGTTCATGCAAAAAGGTTAGTTTCACATTTTAATTGCATTCATAACTTCAGCTGTTTTTATTGTTATGTGACTAAATGTTAACCCTCCTTCTTTGTTTTAGCGCCAATCCCGAGCACAAAGTCTCCGACAACTACTTAGATCTCTCCATTCCTCTGATTCATGAAACCGACACCACAATAACCGGGTAAGAATGATTTAGTTAAATTATGCAAATGTGTGGCTGTAAATTTTTACACAGCTCAGATGAAGACTTGAACTGTTGGCTCTCAGGAAGAGGGAGTGCTCTTCTCAGTATGGAGGATATCAACTTGAAAAGCCTTATCTCCGAATGCTTTATCATGGCTCTGCTCCACACAGAGAAGGGAGAGAGATGTAAAACAGCCCATATCTGCCAGGACTCTGACATCTGATAAGGTTGCTTGCTTTAATGTGAAGGAAGGCTTCAGAGCAAAGCATGAAGAAAATGCTTCTGTTTCTTTTATTTAATTAAGTATTGTTTTAATGCATCAGAAGAATCAGAATTCCTTTATTGTCATTGCATGTGCCACAAAATTAGGATTATCATTATCTATCCATGTGTATGTTAACAGTGTGGTGACACCGAGCTCCTTTGTGTATGGAAACTCCATTGATGCCTCGCGCTTCGTCCAGCTGGAAGACATGGAGTGCAACTTCCAGCCTCTCAATCTCACTTTCCAGGTCTAACAAGCAGGGACTATATACACGTTTTTTTTTTATTTTTCCTTATATATACATATATATACTTACTTCTCTCTTCCTTGTCTCTGTTTTTTCCCTGTATGTGTGTGATGTGGTTCCAGGCCATAAACAAGGGGCCCAGCAGGCTGCCTGGCTCCACTGTGGACATCAGGATACCCAACCGGCTGGCTGGCAACGGCGCCGACATGTTCCACATCATTGAAACACAGGTGGATGCCAACAGCAGTCTATCTACATTATTTATCCAGCCCAAATCATTATTTATTAGTTTATTCACCTGCAGGCGGCCCCATTTTTTGCCCACGCCTGTCGGTTTTCACTTCTCCTCATGGCACAGCTGCATGTATTGACCTCAGAGGGCTCGTTTATCCACAGAAAGCTGCTAAAGCGCTGGGGCTTTTCGTCAGGGTGCAGGGCAATTTGCTTTGTGTGGGGCACCGGCATACCTGTGAAAGTCTAAGTGAAAATGTTGACGTTGCTACTGAAGCTAGCCATCCATTTTGTTTCACAACATTTTTGCATTTAGATAAAGACACACAATACTCCCGTTGGGTTTAGGTGTTTTCTTAACCCTTGCATTGCTCCTTTCATATAGGTAGATCATGCGGGAACTAAAGCTGTTAATTGTATTTACTGTGAATGGTCAGACAGGGTTGACTGTATCCCACCCTCCTAGAGCCCATCTGGAATCACTTTCATGGGATCAGACAGCTTGCACGAAATGGGAATGGGACACCTGCAGAGCTGGCTACTGCCCTGTACCATCCCCAGCCTGGAACCACATATCACAGATGCTGTTAACACTCTGTGTAGCCCGTGGCACACCGGACAGTGGCACCCTTATATATTTCACAGCCATATATTCTTACATTTATACAGACCTCCATATGTTCAGAGATAATATACAATGCACTGGGTGTTATTCCATATGTTCTACGTTTTCTGCGCAGAGTCCCTCAATCTTCAGTATTTACTGTGAAAATTGTGTTCTCATGGGGGATTTCACCAAGTTAAAGTTAGTGCAGTCTATGAATCACACCAGCACCAGCAGCAGCAGCAGAAACACAGGACATGAGAAAGCACTGCAATAAAAGCTCTGACATGCTGGGTGGTAGCAGAGCAGACAATAAGGAAGGCCAGAAGAGATTTCCAACTGCGGGACTGGCTGAGGAAAGGGGAAAGGGGAAGTGCTCCCTGGGGCTGGGCAGTAAACCAGACACATCTAAATCACTCCATATGGGAAATCTGTCTGGGAGGGGTACCAGCTTGTCGCAGGGGAGAACTTCCTGTGAGACTTCTAACAATAGTGGGACTGGGCCAGTTTAGGTGATGAAAGTGCTTGTGTTGACATTTTTGCTGTCAAACCCAAATCCAGGCCTATCTTTGCAGCATGAATATAAAGCCCCTGCTTTCCTCCACACGCACTCTCACACACACACACACACACACACACGCTTCTTTCAACTAAATCTTCCTCTTGTTTCAGGTGACCGATGGCCGAGGGAACTGCACGCAGCACAGGAACCCGACACCGTGCACCATCCCCCAGGACAGGGAGAGCATCTTCCACTCCATATTTGCCTTCTTTACCAAATCAGGCCGCAAAGTCTTGGTAAATATGCAGCACTGGAGTTGCTCTTTGACATTTCAAAGGTCAAAGACCAGCCCTGTGTTCATGTATTTTCTTTAGTCAGTTGAACATCTGTTTATCACACAACCAACTCCTCTCATTTTTTTTACCAGGATTGTGATCGGCCTGGAAGAGCATGTATGACCATCTCCTGCAAACTAGGACCACAGTTAAAAGAAGAAGCTTTAAGCATAGATATAAAAATTTTACTCAACACTGAAATTTTGAAGAGGGTATGTTAAATGTCAACAGCTCCACAACTTAGGTTATTATAATACAAATAATGATGGCAAGTCATCCTTTCTCCACACTTAGGATAGCTCCTCTGTGATCCAGTTTGTGACAAGGGGCAACGTGCAAGTAAATGACAGGGCAGTGGAGGTGCCGAACGGCCTGCCAGAAGACATTTCTGTGAGTATTTCCACAAAATACTTTCTAAGGAGCAACCCTTGCAACACAAGGTCCTTTCAAAATGCATCAGTGAGTCTGGGTGAGCTGACCTTTTAAACTTGGCTAATAACTCACAAGCACAGTTCCAAAACAGACCGCTCACAAGCGACGTGCCTAGGGCTTGAACCCACTTCTTCTGGGTGAAGGATGGGACACTCAGCTTATGACTCCGATGGCAAAAATATATCAATGAGCGCACACATAGTCCATCGGCCTGTGATTAGACATTCCTTGCCGCTGATGTGCTCTTCTCTGGATTATTATAAAGGATGTGATTCCAGGGAGCAGCTGGGGCCTGTTGTATGCAGACTATACTGTGTGGTGGCACTTCTATTGGCTTTTTTTTTTTTCGGGGTTCTCAGCTGTGCACAAGGACACCCCTCCCCCTACTGTTGTCTGCTGAGTGATTGAATGCCCCACCAGATCAGATTCGATGATTACATTGAGCACCCAGCATGCTCTCACTGGGATCTCTCTAGAGATTAGGGTCCCGACTGGGTTGCAACCCCCTCTGACCCTGAACTCCAGTTGTGCTCGGAAAATTCTGACCCGCTATGAATATGTCCATGCCATGCCGCTCTTTCAGCACTTAGTGAGTGTGGTCATTCCAGCGACCATTACCCCCTCCTAGGTTTTAGTAAACACTTTTACTCTCCCCTCAGGAACACTGCTCTCTAAAGTACACACTGCAAATATAATTTGTGGCCCCTGGTTCTGCAGCTCACAGCGAGCCTTCTGGTTGTCAGCAGGACAACAAGTTTAGTTTTATCACCTGTGACATGTAAACAAACCCACATAAAAACACAAGTCTTTGCTTGAAGCATGCATGTTACAGTTTTAGAAATGCAGAGCTGACATTTAGTTTTTGAAAAAGTTAAATCGGGAAGCTCAGAGAGCAATGACCAGCAGAACTTTCATCTATGTGTGCACGCAAATGTCTTGGCATGCATAACAACAGTCGGATTCCAGAGCTCGGGGTAAGTGGGAGGTGTTAATGTGGGAAAGTATTCAACAGAGAGATTAATCTTCACTTGGTTTTGTCTTGGCTCACAGCTGCCGTCTCATGCCACATTTGCGTTCCAAGCCCGTGCAGCATTTCAGCAGTGACATTCCTCAGTCAGCTCTGCCATTGTTTGCATTGGTTTCTGCTTGTTTGCCTTTGTTTAAGGTTATTAGTAAATAATCCAATCAATTTTGTGATTATGGTGAATGTGCTGTTTTCCATTTACGGGCAGAGAGCTGACATTAAAGCAGGCTTAGCTGGTGTAACCAATCAAAGTAATTGTGCTGGAAATGACTCGTGCTGAGCTTTAAATGAGGACGATCAAGATCATTATTTCACACACAAGTACCCACAAGCCACACAACTAAGTCATTATAGCTGTTAGACATTCAAATAAACATCAATTAACTGGTGCTTGACTGTGGTTTGATATATTTCTGTTTATTTAATTGCAGTAAATACAGAATTTGTACTGTACTGCCTCTCTCTGCTGTAGACTGTAGTCTATACTCATCGGCTTAAGTTAACTGGGTTCATTGTCAGTGACAGATTACCCAGCAGGTCAGCGTTCACTTGTGTCATGGGAAGAAGCCCAAGTAGTTCAAATTTATTGCAGGACCAAGCAATTTTTTAGGAGTTGCCAAAGCCTTCCTGGTTGGATATAACTCAGAACTAGTCTCATTCTGGGCTGCAAGGAACCAGTTTAAAGGCATGATAGGGAGTGGATGATGCATTGTTAACTGCTCTGACCTAATAAGATAAATTCTTGACATTAAAAGTAGAAATGCAGAGAGCATGAATCCTAATAAAAACATCTTGTTAAAGACAGTAGAAGTTGTATGACACAGCAGTGCTAAGTTAGTATCAGCTGACAGTGCTAATATGCTGTCAGGGTGTTTGGTAGAGTCACCATCTTCATGAAGAATCATGAACAAATCTGTGCTCACATTCTGTTCTTCTGTTGGTTTATGATCACAAAGTCGAATGTCTGTGCAAAGGTCACCACAACATCCAGCCCCTTCCAGGGTCTGTTACAAGCTCCTATAGGCTTTATTGTTGCTATTCATTCAATTATCATTGTCGATTATCATTCAGTTCCTGCTTGTCGAGGTTCATGCCAGTGGAAATCTGTAATGTAGCCCCTGTTGTTGTGTACTCTGACAACAGCTAAATCACCCTGAAGTGAGATGTGTGCGCTTGTTACTTTGCACTGAATTGCATCATTAGCAAGCAGTGCCATGACTTAATGCACATTCTTGTGTGTCTGTGTATGCGTTTGAGCATGGCTTTGGCTGAAGTGTTGTTGTGTTTCAGCTGGTGTTCGAGGCTCTCCACAATCAGGAGCCAAGGGGCTACGTAGTCGGCTGGATCATTGCCATCAGTCTGCTGGTGGGAATCCTCATCTTTCTGCTGTTAGCTGTGCTACTCTGGAAGGTAAACCAACACACAAATGTGTCAGCACAGATCTCACAAAGGTTTGGTTCAAGATACAATTGTTAAAATGAGGCAGTTGTCACGCGTTGGTGTTGTCACAGCTAGAAACAGTCTGATTAGATGTCAGCACAGTATCCAGTTGTACAGGGACAGCTGGAGGTTCAGGAAAGAGGTGGGGTGGGTGAGAGCTCAACTTAGGCCTTTAACAACCATGAAAAGGACAAATCGCACACTGCACAATAATTCACACCATACCACTCACATGAAAGAAGAATCGAAAGGGCAAACGGCAATTACACTGATGTCCAGAGGCCCTGTTAGCACAAAACCTGCTTTTCTTTTGCACTGCTTCATCTTCCACCGGGAATACCACAACTAAACCTTGGAATGTTGGTCCTGGGATACATTTCTCCCCCGATCCCCAGGTCTTCAGGTCTTGCCAAAATAAACTCCACTTACAAGAGCGGCACATGTCCTGTATTGCTCATTTCAGGAAATGCCTGAGGAGAGCGCAGGTCTGTATCAATAAACTTTGGTAGCCAAATGCAGATAAATGTGTGGAGTCATAGAGAGAGAGGCAGCATCCCAGAGTGGCTGCTGTGTTTAGATACACACCGAGAGTCTACTGCTCCTTCCGTCTCCTCATATCTCCTTTATATTACACTTGGTAAATGCAGGTTAAAGCTCAGTGAAATGTAAATGGGAACATTATATTACATTCCTAAAGAAATAACACATTTCTACAAGGGAAATGTTTAATTTGCTTCCATCCATGCGGGTGGTTTAATCCGTTAACTTCAGGCTGAGGATACTAAAACAGTACTGACGGTCATTTTCAAAAAATTGAATGCTATGATGTTTTAATGTGACTTAGACATCCATTGTTTTGTTTTTTTTGGTAATAATGCAGCTAAGGGACTCATTACCAGACCAGAGGGACATATGTGCACTTAAATAAATTCATTAAAGTTTATAAACTTATAACAAAGATCTGGTCTAAGGCACTACATTTCGATGCAACCGAAATGGTGCCTGCAGTACGTTGCACTTTTCTAGGTGGCAGTACAGCTTTGTCACCACTTATATTGTAAAAACAACATTAGCTTGGTCCCAGTACAAATAAAGACTCTTTTATTAGCAAAGCAGCTGCTGGCTGTAGTTTCTTATTAACAATACAGACAGGAGAAACTTACTTATCTGCCAATCTAAGGTTTGGGAAAGAGAGTGAGAGCCTTCTTTAAAAGCATTGCTTTAAATGGAGACATGTCTGCCAATGACAATAAAGTCTATGATAAGTGATAACATCAGCCATAGTGATCACAGCTACGTATTACATGGTAGGTTTTGCATGAAAAATGACCACCTCCAGAGAGGAAAGGTCTACCCCGAAAAACAGTCAGCAGTAATATAAAGTGAGTATGATTTTTTTATTGATGAGCTGAAATGTGAAACAACTCACCTTGCAGTCAGATGTGACCACAGATACACCTTACTAACCGCGACTCTCTCGCTGTTTGACAGATGGGATTCTTCCGTCGGCGTTACAGAGAGATCATTGAGGCCGAAAAGAACAGGAAGGACAGTGATGAAAGCTGGGACTGGATGGAAAAGAACCACTGAGATTTGCAGTGGGGGGGTCCCAGAGGAGTCAATGAGATTAGTGATTGGGTCAAGAAGGATCCAATAGCACTGGGTCTCACAGCCCTGCCGCCCCAGTGGCACCAGGCCCTTCAGTCTTCCATATGTGGAAGAGATGAATATTCTCCATATTTTTTGGAGACTTGATTTTTTTTTTTTGTTCGTGGGTGGGGGGGGGGGGGGGGGGGGTTCAGGAAACAAGCTTCTGAGGTGACAGTGTGGCTTTGCCAGAGGACACTTGCTGTGGAATTCAGCTAATCTCAAAGGAGGCAACGGAGTGGAGCTGTTGATGGAGACCCGTGTATGTTTTTGGATGTGGAGACGGCATGAATACTGGTGGACAACAAAACCCTCAGGGCTGTGTTACATAGCAGATTTATTTTTATACATACATTTTAAGCCATAGTGTATAAAACTGAGCTTCGAGAAGAAGAGTAGGGGTTTTGAAGGCCATTATAAACATACTTTGTCCACAGTATGTTTTCTTAAAAGCACTGATGTTTAATAAGAATGAATGCATTGGCTTCATAGCTTTACTTTTTTGTGCCAAAGATATGTCCCACACAGTGTATGGTTGGAGCCGTTTGTATATTCAGTTCATCCCAGTTGCTGGGAGTGAAAGATTGTATCATTTCTGTACTATTTCCGGATTATGAGTATCTATTTTACACATCTGGCTGCGTGTTCCTCCCACAGATGAATCAGCCAGACGTAATTCTGTGCTGTAACACCCACACACACAATGGTTTAAGTGCACTGTCCTCATGTCGTCTACCAGTGTTGTTGAGCTGAGAAGCTCGATGAAAGCGCTCTCTGAGGTCATTTTGGACCATTTTCATGATATGGTAATCATCAGCACTGTAAAATTCCCTTATTATTTACCATTATTCCCTTATTATCCACCCATCCATCTTCTGAACCCGCTTTGCCCTATAGCACAGTGTCATGGGGGGGGGCTGGAGCCCATCCCAATTCCCTTATTATCAGTGCCTAAAATATTAAAGATGGGTTATACATGAAACCATAAAAGCTTTTATTCACATCTGAAGATTTGTGACTTCCCATAAGCATTCCATTTGTTCTTTAACTGAGTTGTTTGTAAGCAGTAATATTTTGATGTAACAAATGCTTTAAAAGTGCAATGCACAGTAGAGAAAATGATCTGAAGCTGCTTTTGCAAACAACTCGTAGCTCAGGTATGCAGCAGACCCCCAAAAGTGTCCACATCCAGGCAGCCCGTTCTGTTGTAAATTCTCACTGCTGTACAGTAGGAACTGATTCACAGTGTTCCCGATCATGATTTATTTCCCAAACCTTTCCAGACTTCACCTAAGCAGACCAGATTTAGTTTTACTATGATGTTATTAAGCATCGGGGTTTAGTGTGAAATATGAGATCCATTACCCTCCACAGACAGATGAAAGTCTGCATTGGGAGTCCACCTACAGTCATTTTCAGGGGCCCGTGGTATGAGTAATGCCCTAAAAATAGGTGAGAATGTGCCGCACTCAATCTACACTACACATAAACGAGTTCTTTGGGGCCTATGGGAAAAGCTCATTTTCAGTCAATGCAGAGGAATGTCAGTGCTCTAAAAACTCTGCTACCACTCACATCCACAGCTCCTCTGTGCCACAACTCATCCCCCCCTTCATGTTCTAATGATGTTTTTGAATGCTGGGCTTGATTGTAATTGAAAATTTTATATTAAATGTCCCCAAAGATTAATAACAGATTTATTTGTTTGAAGAGCTTTATTGCAAAAATACAAAAAAAAGAAAGAAAATATAATCCTCGAAAAAAAAAAAGCATTTATCAGCGGCCTTTAGTTGATTATTATAAAGTAGATGTTTGTAGTCTTCACATTCGAACGTGCAATGCCAAAGAACAAAAGCTTTATTTAAATATTTTAGAAAGCCTTCAGTGCTGAGTCACTTTATGGATCACTATCGTTGCTTCGCTCTCTTTTGTGCTGTGTGAGACGTTTGAAAACCATTTAATTCCACTGGCATTACAGCATATACTGTACACATCCACATCTTCCCTCTGCACCTGGTAAACCTACACGAATGCAGAGAAACCGACACTTGACATTGTTTTTTGGTAACTGTGATGATTATAGTTTGTGATTCTGTGTTTGTTGTCACCGTTAATCACACCGTTATGTGGGGTTTTGTTCTGAGTATACTACTGTCACTGAATTATCATTTCCATTATAGTGTGCTGTATGTTTGATGTTTTAAAGTCCGAGCTGTATATTTATCTGTTGATAAATTGTAGAGTGAAATTTCAGGGCTCTGTGTTCTGTTTTTTTTTAACTCTACAGGACTGCAGTGATGTTTTTGATGGTGTGTGGTGCTCTCTGCTGGCAGCTTTGCTCCCAATACACAGAAAAAAAATGGGAAAAACACACAGTTGTTACTCAGCTTGTTGTCAACTTGCTCTATAAATGAATGAAGATTTTAATGGATAAACCAACTGTTTGATTTTGACTTTTTGACTCGAGTAAATACATGCCCTATAGCACTGATTGATCAGTTTGATACATCTAAAGAAAAATGATAAATGCAAATAAATATGATTATTGCTAATATTATTATTATTATTATTATTAGTAGTAGTAGTAGTAGTAGTACTATTTTATTTAAAATCAAATATCACTATATAAATATTACGGTTGCAAATTCAGGTAATCGTTTACTGGAAAATGGTGGATTCAGTGGGCTACATGTGTTTTGACAAACCTAAATAATAAAACTTGCATTAATACTGTCATGTTACATTCTCTGAATCAAAAGCAGTCATTTTATGGTGTATACGTTTACAGGGTCTATACAATTTCAGTTTTCATGTCTGCCTTCTATTGAAAGTGCAACCGACCACAACGTGTCACAAATGTTGTAATTTCCAGTAATGTCATGCCCTGTTTTGTCTAAATTAACTGTTCTTCTGTTTACATATTGCCTCAAGCAAAAATGTAGCTAATGATGCAGCTTGATGAAGTTAAGTGTGGTTGATCAGGTGACACCATGTTGCTATGAAACGCTGAGACCAAGCACAAGCTGCTCAGTTAGAATGAATTATTAATACTTAATCCAGCAAAAACAACAAGTGGAGCTGCTCACTGACTTCTGCCTGGAGAGAATCACTCTGTTTACCATGTCCTCATTATTAGATCATGGCTTGATCAGGACTGCAGCGGTGGAGCAGGTGGTTGCACCAATAGCCAGCCAGCTGTGCCGCTTGGTGCTGCTGTGTGACAGCACAGAAGAACCTGAACAGTTCAGCCAGCTGGAGGGGGCTGCTCAGGCTGTGGCTGAAGCTACTGAGAACATGGCAGCAGTAGCCTCCAGGTACGTAACATGAGGAGAGAGACTTAATATACATCACATAAATTCTATAAAAGTCAAACATGTGACCTCATTAAATTTATTAAAGAGACTTTGGTGTGTAATTTGATCTGACGAACACCAGACTCTTTTCTTCTAGGCACATAAGTGAGACAGAGAATGAAGTTCTGCACATGGAGATGTCATCCCTGCTAGAATCAGTCTCTGTGTCTGGACAACATGTGCTGCTGGCGGCGCAGAAACTCAGCATCCAGCCCGGCTTGGCTGAGCACAGAGAGGAGCTCATCACTGCAACACAAAACGTCTTCCTGGGAGTAGTCAAAGTAACGTATGATTTTACTTCTCCTCATTAAAGATGTGTCTGCAATGTTGCTGAAGCCTAGATATCACACACTTCAAGATTAGCCTTTCCAAACAGAGGCCCGGAGAAAGGAATGGCAGCTTATTGAAAGCATCTGCTCTCTCAGAAGTTTCCTTAAATGGGAATCATACTTTATGCAACAAGACACACACACACTGGCTGCTTTTAGCTTTAAACATGAAATATCTCAGCTTCTTATCCCTGATCTTTGACCTCAATAACCAGCGTTGTTATGATTACAAAATAATTTGTGAAAACCTCTTTCCTGATGTTAGCTACTAGCTGTATTTTTAATATCATGGCGGTTTAATAACCTCATGTTTTGGCATTTCACTAACTGAATTACACTATTGGGGACATGAATGTCTGAACTAAATTTCATGGTAAACCACCTGACAGCTGTCAAAATATTTCATATGTCACTAAAGCGATTGAATATCGGTAACACATTTCATGGCATATCTCTATCCACAGATCTATGACACAATAAACTGTGGAGTATCAGTAACAGTGTGGCTTTATCCGTGTTCTCAGGTTCTGCTGGTGGATGATGATGCTATCGTAAGAAGAGTTGTGGCTGCTGCTGATCGGGTATTAGAGGGTCTGTCTGAGCTTGGTTCCTCCTCAGACATCAAATCTTTACTCAAATCTTTTCAAGTGTTCTCTGATGCTCTGCTTCACCTCAATACTCTTACAGTGGAGAGAGCACATTCCTTACAGGACCCCAGGCAGACAAAGCTGCTCCTCGACTCTTTGGAGACTCTGACGAGGTGCATCTCCATGCTGCACACAGCTATGTGTACAACCATCAAACATCCAACCAGCGAGGAGGCCCAAGCAGCCAAGAGGTACATTCTGGACAAAGTACAGAGCACTGTCAAAGATATTATCACAACCCTTAGGAGTGACTGCCACAGAGGACCATTGGGACCCTGTGGGTACTACACAGGGAGGCGGAATAGTCTGTTGCAGCTACTTACTAACTCCTCCACCTCCTCAATCACACGCAGTGGCTTTGACAGCCTGGTCAGAGATCTTGTCTTCCATTGTATGGTTGTGGCAAACTCTTCTCGAAGAGAGTTTCAGAAAAGTGTGGTGTGCCACTGTCGTCACATCCTGCAGTTCTGGTCGGACATCAAAAGAATTTTAAAGTCCTCAGAAGATCCTGATGATTCTGAACAGAGTTTTGAGAAGGCCTGCAATTTTTTGGTCCAGCAAATACAAATGCTTGACACAGCTTTGATGACTACTGTTCTTTATCATGTCTTGGACACATTTCTGGCAGCATCGTATACGCAGGAAGAACTTTTAAGTGTGACAAGGCAGATCTTGGATGCAGATTCTTCCACAAAGCTGGATCTGAACTTTATCCAGCCCACATTGGAGGATTTCATATCTGCCACAGACAAACTAATCCAAGTGGCAACATTTATCTCAGCTGTGGCTGTTGATGCAAAGAGTCTGGAGAATGTGGAGAACTCCCGAGTGTGCCTTACCAGACTCAGAGCTCGGATCGCGCCTCTTTCATTGGAACTGGCGGATAACTCAGTGCAAACTGTTCAAAAGCTTCATGAGGTGTGTCAGAAATGGGAGGAGGAGACGAGTCAGCTTCAGGATGCCCTCAGTGATGTAATGGAAGTGAGGGAGTTCACTAGCATTGGTATCAATGAGATGGTCAGAGACCGTCATGGATGTGATGCAGCTTACAGAGAGCAGAGCTACAAGATGTTCAACGATCATTCCTCAGACTTAATTTGTCACATGAGGCTGGTAATCCGCTCAGTGAGGAGACACCTGGACAGAAGCAATGACCCCATCTACAGGAATGGCCTCCTGGTCCTGCTGAAACAGGTTCAGTCAGCTCAAACCAAAGTAGCCGAGTCAGTCAGAGATATGCTTAAAGGTTCCCGCCTGAATGTGGAGGTTTATTCTTCATTTTCAGACAATGTTTCTGCTGTCATTCAGCATTTCAAGGTGCTAAGAGAGGGACTGGACGGCCAACAGCATCCACACCTCCTGAGCCCACTCAGAGAGGGGATCCGCCAGCCTGAGGTCTCACAGTCATGTTTACCAGTGAAAGACACCGAAGAACTGAACCTGGGTCATATAATAACGGTGTGTGATTCTCCTGTTTTTGATGTTTTGGAGAGGGATTCTCATGAGGAGCCCTCAGATGAGGAAACCATAGAAGCGGAACTGGCTCATAAATATGACAGAGAAGATTTAAAGCTCCCAGCTGTCTCAGATGAGCCTAAACTGATTCACAACCTTCACGAATTTGACCTTTTACCCCTCTTGTATGAAGTTGTGACTGTGACTAAAGGAAAAGATGTGACAGCACTCAACCAGGCCTGCACTGGTGTTCTCGAGCTGTCAAACTGCTATGCCCAAGCTGCCAAGGAAGCCACGGCCATTGTAGATGCGATTGACTGTCAGATGCTGGAGAGCTTCAGGGCAGAGCTGGTGTCACTGACCCCACTGCTCGTCCAGACAGCTCAAGAGACAGCGATGAGCTCAGCGATGAGCACAGAGAGCATTTACAAACACAGCACACAGTTTTCGGACCTTGTCAACAACATCCGAAAGGTTTTACTGCCAGCAGCTGGAACCTGGTATCATGCCGTTTACACTGAGCTGCAGGCCAACCGGTCATCTACACAGCAGCTGAATGAAGTGATGACCTTGTGTGCTGGCATGATACAACTCTTGACATCATCGGATTTATCCTCACAAAGTGACGGTCAAGAGACATTTGGCATTTTACACAGTAAGCTGAACAAAGCCCAAAACAACACCAGGTTTCTGGTGGAATTTTCCACCTCACTGGGAGGACAGGTAGATCAACTTGATCAACTTGAGGGTCTTTGTATCCTCTGGGGTCTCTCTATTCAGGTGTTACTAAATTCTCTGGATAAGATTTTGCGAACATCAACAGCAATGGACCCACTGAGCCCTCAGAAACGGCTCTCAGTGTTGTCTGAGAACTCACTTCGAATCCAGGAGGCAGCAAGGCTCACCAGCCTGAACTGCAGAAGTGCTTACAAATCAAAACAGTTAACAGGATGCCAGGATGAACTGAAGACACTGACAGATGCTTACATTAAAGCTGCAGAGGAACTCAACATCATACCAAGTGTGATGCAACTTGCAAGATCGGAATTCCTTCAGAGACAGTTGTTGATAAAAATTAGAGTGCTCTCTGGTCATTTGAGCAAAGCAAATAAGGACTATGATGCTACATTTCAAAATATCATTAGTATTGCTCATTTTGCTGCTGAACACTACAGAGAGGCTGACATGGAAGACACGGAGCAAAAATTTGAAACCGCAGCCCAAGTACTTGCAGAAAATGTCAAATCTGCCACCAGAAAAGTGGAAGCTTGCTTAAACTACATCCGTGACCCACGCGCCCGTTCTAATCTGAGGTCTATCAACGACCACCTGTCCTTTCAGATCTCTGATATAATCAGCAGGGCGAGGCTCATGGTGGAGACTCACTACATCTGTGACACACTGAGTTTGGAAGTGCAGATACAGTGCTGGTCGGCTAAGGCTCACTATGTGGTAGAAGAGATGAGGAAGCAAGATGGGATCCACCAAGAAGCCAAAGAGCACATCAAGTCTGGGCTACAGGGCAGAACATGTGAAGACACTGATAAAGTTTCAGCTATAATCCCACCTAAAGTCAAAGAAGTGGAATTTCCCTCAGAGTCGACAATCCTGACATCTGTGCAGAGGGGCAATACAGAAACTGTACATATTGCAGAAACTGATATGGCAGCTGTGACCAAATATATACCTGGATATGTGGAAAAAGATGTAAGTATCTCATTAATGATTAAACATTACTGATGATTAAAAATAATTTCTGATATTCACACAAAATCAAATTCTCTACAGGAGGGAGCGGCAGGTGCATCCAAGGAAGCTTCTTCACTGACCTACACCTCCCTTTTTCTGAAGCAAGAAAGCAACAGCTGGGATCCAAAAGACAACAGAATCGTCCAGGTGACCAGGAAGATGGCGGACACCATATGTTACATGACCCAGTACCTGAAAAAGAAAGGCCCTATACCGGTAATGACCACCAGATGTCACTCTCTCTCTTTCACCTTCACATTTTTGCAGACTTCACAAACATTTTTCTTTTTTTTTCAGAATAAAGAGGGTTTTGTCACTGCAGCTAAGGATGTGATCTCAAGCTGCCAGTCTGTCACTCAGTTTATCAGAATCATTGCTAACCACAGCCTTGATAAACAGTGTACAGTAGAACTCTCCCTCATTGTTGAGCAGATTCTCACCATCACCAATCAGCTCAACATCATCTCCAGGTCAGGAAGGTTTAAATCATGTGCTGAAAACTGACCCATAAAACAAAGGGTTAATAAAGACAGCTTTTCTTTATGTTTAGTGTCAATGCTGTGACACCTGGGTGCAGGTCATCTGATGAGATTCTGGTGAAGAATGCTCAAAATCTGCTTCAGACAGTCCTGCGTGGGGTCCATGCTGCAGAAACAGCCTGCATCACAGTAAATATAACACCACATGCATACAGTAGCATATCTGTAATTGATTAAGATCTTCAACTTTAAGATGTTTAAACTACTAATCCAGCTTCAACCATTACTTTTATTGCAGGGTCTGAAGCAACCTGAGCCAAACTCAGATGATGCAGAGGCTACAGCTTTGTGCTTCCAGTGGAAGAGAAACTTGGAGATGCATCGAGCTCAACAGACGTCTAACCTAGAGACCGATGAGCTGGGTTTGAGGAAGACGTCCCTTCACCCTTTGGCACCCAGTCTGGCCCCCAAGGTTAATGTGCAAGACACCTACAAGTGACCCTTCAAGCCATATTTTTGTGAACACCATGCAACGGATAACACTTAGCATCCACTCTAGGATGAGACTGCATCGTTTTATCCCTTTATTATAGTAAAATCACCGAAAGTGATGGGAGTATGTGTCAATAAAATGTCATACAGTTATTTTGACCAGAACCACCATACGGACATGAAAAACAAAATAAAGCATTATACCTTAAAACACCCAAAAACACACTGTACACGTGATACAAAAGAAGCATTTACAATGGGAATTATGAAAACGATAAAAAAAGTAAATAGCTTAGTTTCAATCAAACAAGAGTAGCTCACATTACAGACACAGAAATGTCACTTAAAGCGAAACGGTACATCGTCTCTGGCCAACAACTTCCATTCTTTGTAGCACACATAGCCTCACCGAAGGTCAACAGTAGAAACAGCCATAAAGGTCACATTTGTAACATATATACAAACACCTGCAGTGTTATCTAAATTCCTCTTTCTCTGTAAAATACATAATAGAATGCCTTCTTTCTGTATTGATTATCAACATGACCTGCTACTCATAAGATAATCTCTATAAACAGATATCTGCATATGACATGTAGATATCTATTAATGCTATATCATCATCAGGCAATAGCAAATGGGATCCCAGCATTAATAAATCAAATTATGTGACCAATATCAATTTGCAAAAAGGTACAACAAGGATTTCAGTAAAGATGGAAACTGTTTCATTTACGGTAGTGCAAAAAAATAATCAATAGGTTAGCTTAATTTAAAAACAGTGAAAAGGAACTGCAATCAATCAGTGCTTCATGCATGTTAAGAGATAAATAAACCCCCTTATCTCTCAATATAAGCGTGTGTATGTATATGTTACATACAGTAAAATGGATTCTCTTTGATTACCTGGTCTTATTATATCTGGGTGTGTGGTAAAAAAAATGTAAAATCCCTTATCATAAAGGTGAGCATAAACACATTGATCGTATAATATAAAAGTGACTTAGAATAAATATGTAGATATGTAGGCAAAAATCTCAATTTGTTGTTTGACTGAACATCATGAATGATGTTTTCTACAAGGTGGAATGCCTGGGGTGAACCCAAAGTTTAGTAAACAACATATGGGTCAGTCTATTGTGAAAACTCGTGTTTTCTGATTGTTTAAAAACAAACATTTCAGCATTAACATGATTATGTCAAAAGTAACTATGCTCTGTGCATACATCCAGCATTATCTCCATACTGACCAATGTGTAGTGTGGTATGTTCTATACAGGACTATATACAGAAATAAATATACTCATGTAAAGCTAAATAAAGGTTAATAGACACGTCTCATCAATATACAAATCCAATGCACCTTTCCTGTGTTTCCATATTTTACTGACAGAAAGGGGAAGCAGTGGGATCAAACGTCTTGAACACGTCTTTAAGTGTCCTGTCGTCTGATTCGTCCTCCTCTGCCTCCTCCTCTTTTGGCTCTTCTTCCATAGCCTCCAGCTCCTGCGCCTCCTCCTGCTCCTTCTTTTCCTCTGCCTCCTCCTGTACTCCTGTAGAACCCTGTGCACCTGGTTTAGCCTGCCTAGGGTCGGTGTACTGGGGTCGGATAAGACCAGCTAGTGCCTGGATGGGGAGATTATGAACTGCAGGGGGTTTGACAGGAGAGGCAGGAGGCACTGTAGGTGAAGTGGGCAGTGGAGTCTGATCTGAAGCAACATCTGTGCTTTTAACTTCTTCAAAAGAGCCACTTGGAGGGGTTGGTGAGAGTGATGGAGCCGGAGTGTTATCTTTTTTCACAGGCTGTTTCAGAATCCCTGTCTTTTTAAGAGGCTCCACCTGCTCCTTCTGAGCCTGCTCCGTTTGAGTGCGAGGATCATACAGGCTGATGCCTCCAAGAATTGTTGTGGGACTCTCCAACCCTCCGCCAGAGGATGCCAGTCGAGGGGCATATGGTGGTAGCTTCTCAGGCTCTGGCTTGGATCGGGCAGCCTGAGTAGAGGAGCTGGTGTTGGCCTTTTGTAGCCTGGGATCCACGAGTCCTCCCCCAGAAGAGGGCTCTCTCTGCCCCAGCAGCTTGGAGTCCAGACTTCCTGTACGCTTGAGTCTGGGATCCACAGACTTTTGCTGGCGTGGATCTACAGGTCTTTCTGTAGATGATCGAGACTCAAGAGACCCAGAAGGCAATCGACTTATTCGTTCCTTTAACCGAGCAGCTACCAATCTGGGATCAGATGGAGGAGGGCTGGAGACCGGGGGATGGTCGGGCAGATTTGTTCGGTTCATCTGAGCATCAGCAATCAGGGGTGGAAGGGGCAGGTTAATAGAGTGTTCCTGTTTGGGAACCAAGGAAGGGATAAGATCCTCAGGAGCCCAAACCACAGCGTGAGCAAAGGCAGGCCGCTGGAGCAGAATGTCCACCCGAATGTGACTAAACTGCTTTAACTGGCAACGAGGATCCCGCAGCACGACGCCTGGGCTGGCATCTAGAGGGATGAGCACAGCTCTGTCCCTGAGTTCCCTCTCACCTTCCTCCTCCTCCTCTCCAGTAGGAGCCTTCTGAGAAACAGCAAGACTCTGCTGTCGGAAGGAACCTGACTCCATTGGTCTTGTCTTTCTGGGATCTCTTGAGAGTCTTGGATCTGCAGCTCCATCCGAGTCTTTTTTAATATCTGGGGGTCGCTGTCTGGGGTCTGTCTTGACACGTGGGTCACTGAATGGGGCCCTTTCCTTCACAAGTCGTGGGTCACCCAGTGCTGCAGCTGCTGATGTGGCCTGGAGAGGCTTGGACTGAGCTTGCTGCATCTCATTCTGCTTCTTTAAAGATTTAAGAATGGAGGACACACAGCTTCCATCATCCTCATCACTTGAGTACCAGTTTGTAGTTTCATCTGCAAACAAAAACACCTTAAAGGTTTGTTCTCACAATCTTCTCAACCCTCAGGCTTTTTTCAAAAAGAAGACATATACACCTCAATTCAGTTCAAGCACTACTTCAGAGAACTGCTTCCTGCTTCCTGCTCTTACCTCTGTTTGCATTATCATCCTCTGCTCTCTGTGGCTCACTCCCCTGTGGTTGTGACTCTTGTTGCTGCGTCAGGTGTAAAATGATAGCTTTCTGTACTGCTGGTGGCAAAGAAGATAACTGCGACTCTGCACCCATCTGTTGCTGGAGGCTCTGTATGAGGACCTGACTTGGGTCTATAAACACATAATTTTGCAATTTTAGTTAGGCACATAAAGGCTATCAGGCATATAGGGTAACCATTTTAATACATCACTGACCTCCTTGTTGACTGATGCCCTGATTGCGGAGGAGGCTGCCAAAGACCTCCACTGGGTTCTGACCCACAGATGGAAAAGGGAAAAGACTTTGCAGCATCTGTAGATCTGGCACAGGTGGGAATGGAGGCCTCTGCATATTCATCTGGGGACTGATGGTCGGTCGGTTTCCATGGAAAGGTGGGGGCTGACCAGAGGGCATTGGAGGCTGCATTGGAAATCCATGTCCTGGGGGACTCTGTGGCATAGGTGGCCCAGTGGGGAGACCCATGGGACCAGGTGATCCGGGGGGAGGAATAAGAGGAGCAGAAGTGCCTGAGGGAACCATACCTCCACTCTGCGCATCCTCTGAGCCTCCAGTGAACTGAGCAGAGCCATCACCTTGATTCTGGGAATAGTTGGATCCACTGGAAAAGAAATGAGCAGGTTCAAGGCAAGATCCAAACACTTTTTAGAGAACAATATGACGTATGATTACAGATTACTCTGGATACCTCAGACCAATCTTTTGCGCCAGGTCTACAGTAGGTTGAACTTTGATTTCAAAGAGGGAGGGGATCTTCTTCCCTGCTTGGCCGTCTGTAGGACTGCTCTGACCAGGAGTGGGCAGTAACCCCACCCCAGGAGGAGGCTTCGGAAGTGGGGCAATGCCCTGTTTTCTCAGATCCTCCAACTCTAACTCATCCTCACGGGCATTCTCCTCTTCAGTGTTAATTATCTGGTGGGGGAGACAGACCATTAGAGATGACCATTAAACCAAAAAAAATGCATATTAAACATCAAAATCACTTTTTGTTTTACCTTATCAAGCAACTCTTTGGTCACATCATTCAAAGCCTCATGGGAGAATTTGCAGTTGTCTCCTTGATAGCATTTGGCTCCAGTATGAAAGAACTTGCATGGGTATTCATGTGCAATTTGAGGTTAAGGATTTTACTGGAAGGCCGAGGTGTACAATGTCATTTGAAAAAAAACTAATTAAAAACACAGAGTGAAGGATATTGTGCATGTAAATACAGTTATCTCCTTTGCTGCAGTATCCTTGAAGATAGAACTTACAAAGTTCCTTTTTCTTATCAGGTATCACAAGCTCATGTTCAAACTTGCACTGTTCACCCTGTATGGAGACAAAAAACTCATCTTTAGACATCAAGGAATATAATTTTCTCACTTTTTAAGCTTAGGCGCAGAGGTACAGTACCTTGATGCACCGACCCTCCAGGAAATACTTGCAGATGTATCTACCATTGTGTTCAACTGTGTGCTGATTAATAAACTCCTTACTCATTATTGGCCGTTTCTTCTGAAATCCAGAAGGATTTTTTCCTTCCTGTGACACAAAAAAGTGACAATGGTGTAATTTAAAGCTAGGCAGAAACTGGTGTTGGCAAGAGGAAGAGACTAGGACATCTTAAGGGGAAGCCAAAGCTGACATTTCAGGGGCATACTTACAGGGGCCATCTCTTCCATCCCCATGTCTCCTCCTCGACCTCGTCCTCGTCCTCCCCAGGGTTTGCCCTTTAGCTTCTTGTTCTTGTTGAGCATCCCTCGCCCTCTCCCTGGTCCACTGCCTCGGCCTCTTCCTCTCTGCCCAACTGACATTTTGACAGAAGAAAACATGTTATTTATCCTTACAGATCCATTAACACAAATCATGATAAACTCCTATATGAATTTTCTGAAATCAAAAATGTTTTAATATGGAAAGTGCTCATACACTGCTGGTGCTTCATGCCCCTCATGTTTCCTCTGTTCATCTGATCTTTTGCGTGCCGTCCCCTTCCCTGATTTGATGTTGAATCTTTAGGATGTGGATACTCTAACATGTCGTCATCATAATCATCTTCCTCTTCATCATAGTCATACTTGTCATCGCTGTAGTCACTGTATTTGTCAAAATCACTGCTCTTGTGCGGCGGTGACTTATGCGAGTTGCCATGGCCTCCCTTTGAATGCTAACACAAAAAAACAAAGCAATGTATTATATCCCTTGATAGTGCTTGTATTAATATAAGATGATCGGATTGCCAGCTGTGATAACCTCACCTGAGAGGACTGGCCATCAGACTCACGACTTGATCCCTGGTTCTTCCTGTTTTTGGGTCTTTCTGGTCGGTCGTAGTCAGAGTCATAACTGTCTGAGCTGGAGCTGCTGGAAGGGGAGTGATGCTGAAGACAGAGAAACAAAAAAAAATCACATTCTTGCCCAGATTTTACAAGCAGCAAACAACTTTATGTGGCATATATGTCTTACTTTCTGTCTGTCACGTCTCCTCCTTTTAGACCTCCTCTTCTCTCTTGTCTTTTTGTATCTCTTCCTGGAGTGTCTGTGAGTCTTCTCTTCTTTCTCTTTACTCTTCTCTTTCTCTTTTTCCTTTTCCTTCTCCTTTTCTTTGTCTTCATTCACCTCTGCTGCCTCTTTGTTCTCCTCTTCAATTCCAATGCCCTCATCATCTATTTCTCCATCTTCCAGTTCACCATCCTCTCTAAAAAAGAAAGTAAAGTAAAATAAGTATAAAGGGGTCCAATAGTAAATATTAAAAAGTATTATAATTATTGATTAGAACACTCCTGCAGACGCAATATAACCAGACAATCTGTAAAGTAGTGTTAGACACTGGAAAACTATTAAGTTAATGTTTAAAGACACTGTCCACTGTTTGGTTTGCACTCATGATCCCTGTGTGTAATATGTGAAACATGTGACCAGGTCAGCACCTTACATGCATGATTTCTCCTCAACAATCTGTCAAGACAGAAGTTTGATATTTTTCGAATGCCTGGCTACTTAACCCTTTCCACCCCAAGACCTACATGTTTGGGGGCTTTTGCAGCCAGCCAACCATAAAAACCATAGAACAAAAAAATAAAAAGCTGCTACTTTTATAAACACTAGAGCCAAATTTAAAACTACAGTAAAAGTAGAAACATGGAAAAAAAACACACATATTATTGGAAAATGTGTCTGCCTCACTAAAGCAAGTCAGTTTTCACTCACACCAGTTATCTCTTCCTCTGTTACCAGCTACAAACTGACATCAACTTAGCTTTTACCTAATCTTCCAATTTACTCTGCCAACCTAAATATGCTGCATGTTATTAAGGGAAAATGACAACTTCCTGTTTCCACATGTCCAAAATGCACAGAAAAATACCTAAGTGGAGCTGTTTAATACTGCCCTGCCCATATGAATAACTTAATTTAGTGTGTTTGGTTGTTAAGAGAGGAAGGTGAGCTGTCATGCCTACGAGCAAACTTTCTTCTTCTCCTCTGGTCTGAAGTCTGTTGACAGCCTGCTGGAGTTTTTGGTAGAAACCAAAGAAAACTCTTTGCCCTCTCTGCTCACATGGATTATAAACAAACCACAAGGACACAGGCATGGCCTCAACCCCCCCAGCAGCAGCAGCAGCAGCAGCAGCACATAATCTCAACCCTGCATGAACCCTGTCTCTGCAGTACCACCAAGAGCCCGATAGGGGGAGTAACAATAGGCTACGAGGATGGGCGTGGTGTTTACATCATATAGTCATTTGCATAGTCTCCTGCAGATGGCAACAATGAAGCCATGAATCGCAGTAGCACAACAACAGAACAGGAATGAGGTCTGCTATGCTGCATGGAAATGATCGTGAATGAGGCTCGTCGACACGGTGGTGTGAAATCTATGCTGTTTGAACAGCGTTATTCAACTGCACCAAAGAGGCATGCAAGAAAAGAACATGTTCAGGGGGGAAGCCGTAGAAATGTCTGTAAACCTTGCAATTCATGGTTAAAAAAGAGAACGAAAAAAAAAACAGAAACACAAGCATGTAGACCCACAGCACTGAAACGCACAGATGAGCGTATTAAGAATGGCATAAGAACGTTACTCGACCTTTCATCCCCTGCAAGCTCAGAGTCTGTCATGTTTTTGTCAAGAACAGGGGCTGGGGGACTGGAAACAAGGCTCACAGAAGCCATTGGAAAACGGATCTGCCTCCCTTCTCTCCGGCACGGGAGTGAATTAACTCAGTCACTCAAAGGAGACGTTGATTTGTGAGAGATGCTGGAAGATTTCAGACTGGAAAAAACTCACGGTGTTACATGTCTCGACAGAGACAGTAAACAGACACTCTCCTCTTTCATATCAATGACGTTTTAACTCTGTGAGCACAGCTTGGTACCCCGCTTTGCTAATGTCCCGTCGGTTGACAGCTGCCATGGTGAAATAGAGGAGACGGAGGGAGAAACAGACAGAAATGTAACCATGTTCGTTGATTTCAGCATCTTCATAGGTTTTCTCAACAGGGACATCATCTCAAAATGGCTTCTGAGTTCTGCAGCAGCACATTCCTCGATTATGTATTCCCCGCGTATTTATATCAATATCTGGATCTATCTAACTTGGATACAGCCGACTCTGATCAACGATTGGTTGAGCGTCACACGCCAAACTAGAGCTGCGATTCCTATTGGCTTACAGCACTGTCAATCAATCGTAACATCTGCAACAATGAAGTGCATCGAAAACTCGATTTTTTTATATTTAACGTTGTACTTTACTTTTTATATGTGAATTGCGCTGTTATAATAAGGCTATTTAAGCAAGATAATATAATTATCTGTCGTTTGCTGCAATGTATTTGCTGCCTCGTTATTTTGTTGCCCGTCCTCACCCTCTCATGCAGTCCTGTCTGTGACCAGCAGGCGTCGCATTGACTCCACAAATCAAGCCTGATTGTAGACGGGTCGAGTTCACAAGTGTGTAGGCTACATGGCCAAATAATAACATTAGACACGTGTTAAAAACATATTAACATAATATTTAATCAGTACCAGATTTTACAGATGTGAATATGTGCAAAACACTATATCTTGTTAGTTTTATTCTTTTATGCAGACGGTTTTATTAGTTAATTATTGCCAGAAGAAGGAAAACGTACCTTAAACAGAAGTGCTAAATTTAAAAGTAATTTTCCTGCAGTATGACAGACTTTCCTCTCTGTTTGAACAGTATGAAATTTCCAGGAAAACTTGGAAGTGTTAGGGAGTATCTTGGTGGGAGGGATTCCTGCTGCAGGAAACTTAGGTAGCGTGCAGAGCTCAGAGGCTAAAGTTTCCAAGAGCGCAGGACAAGAGGGACAGGAGCGCATCTCCGTCTCAGGCACCTGATGAGCATCTTCCCCACTCTTAAAACAGGCGGACCGGAGCATCTCAGCTGGTTTTATTTTTGTTTTTTGAAGGATTTGTATGTAAGTGCCACTAAAGAAAAGAAGCTCATTACTGGAACCTCGAGAGATGGCACTCTCTTTTCGACGCAGGTGTTTGCTTTTGCTGTGCTTAACGGCTATCCAGAGTGGTCATGCCACCGTTCAGGTAGGAGCAATCTAGGATTTGTTTATGTATATGGGTTAGTGTATCACTGTATCAAATCTCAAACCATATTTTTGGAATATTTATCATATAATCCAATCAAAGTGTTGCCCAACAACCTATCCAACAGCAGCTTTATCCACTTTCCAGTGAGTGAGTGAGTGTCTGTCATTTCAAGCAAGAAAACACTAATTTCCAAATATTGCATGTGGAAATGAATCCTCCCATGTCTTGTCAGCTGGTGGCATTTCCCTTTTGCCTGAGGCAGGTAAAACGAGCAGGGGACACAGTCTTACTACAGCACAATTCCACAAACTATGTGCACAATGAATTTTAATGTAGCTGTTATTGTAGAAAGAGCAGTGCAGGAATTTATGGCATGCTGCTCAGAAGAAACGGTTCCAATGAGCATGTGATTAATAAACCTTCCTGAAAGGATTAAAGCCACTTTTCTCTTCTGTGGAACCTTGCTGTAGCTTGTCAAGCGTCCTCCCTTAAACTAACTGCCTGTGGCACCCATGCTATTTTGAGTCTGCCCATTCAGGATTATCCAATGAGTATGTGCCTTCCTACTGCCATGCAGTATATACAAAGGAACAGCATTTTGGACTTAGGTCTCACTAACATCTGCCAGACAGCTTTTGTCCAGCTGTGTCTGCCACTGGAGTTGTGGTGGAGTGAAAAGAGTCAGAGAGGGGGAGAGAAGAAGAAGAGAGATGGTGTGAGTGTATTTAGATCTAATGGAGTAATAATAAATCACCTAACAGGCCCTGCCAGTGCTACATTTTAATATCAATGAAAACTCCTTGTAACCATAGCGACCATGTGCCAACCAAAAACATGGGGTTTTAGTTTCAATTACATCATTCTGCACAGCTGCACAATAATGTTTATTCACCGCTCATGTTTTACATTTTACGACCATCAAAACTGAGGTCACCTTTAATCCCGAGCTCATTTTCTCGCTGGAAAGTCACTACACTTTGACTTTTTCCTTCCAAGGCTCTTTTATAACTCTTAATTCGTGCTAATGTTTTATTGACAGACGTGCATGGATAAGCACCAGGTGGTCGGGGTGCTTCGTCAAATGGAGAAGTTTCTAAAAGGCCAGGAGATGCGATTTACAGAGGGCCTCAGGATCATGAAGTCAAAGCTGGCAACGCTGCAGAACTCTGTCTCCAAGTTACCTCAAGCAGACCAGTCAGCTGGTGAGTAACAGGGAGAATGCCACCATGGTACCCATATTTACCATTTCGTTACATTCAGTGGTGGAGGAAGTACTGAAGCTTGGTACTTGAGTAAAAGTACAAAAACCCAGCAAAATATATACTTAAGTAAAAGTAGAAGTGCTGCATCAACAATCCTACTTTTTAAATGTACTTAAAGTGTTAAAAGTAAAAGTACTCACACACTGAATACATATATTTGACTGAATACATATATTTCATTATTGTCTGATGTTAATCAGACAATAATGGATGGATTTGTGTTAGCAGACAGTAGCTAACTAGTTATAACTGAGCCAGAGTACTGGCATCATGATTGAGGCTCATTATAGAAACACAGCTGGCAGCGTGACACCACCTTCATGTCTGACCTCACATCAGTCCAGCACAGCTGTATGAACTGTATACATAAATGTACTTGTAACTACAGACATTGTAGAAATGTAGTGGAGTAGAAAGTACAGATAATTGCTGCAAAATGTAATGGAGTAAAAGTATAAAGTATGCACCATTACATAAAAAATTACTTAAGTACAGTAACGAAGTACAAATACTTAGTTACATTCCACCACTGGTTACATTACATCCAAGGCTTCAGTATCATGAGTAATATTGACAAGTTGGTGGTTGGTGGTTTATTTCACAGAAACAGCTGTAAAACGTTGCATGATATGACTGAGGCTTTGTTAAAGTGATGGACCGTTAAGTTCAGATTCCAAAGTATCAAATTCACAACATTTTTAGAAACATCCACTTGTTTTAAAGTCGATCTTAAAACACTTTTATCCCTTCAATGAGTGACAAAAGAGAGCCAGACATAACATCTTGTATTATGGGATTATATATTCAGCCAACAGTGCAAGGCCATCTCGGTTACAGAGCTGGGTACTTGACAGGGGAAGTGGATTTGTGGAATTGTGTTGTTTGGCAGCAGACGCTGAGACCAATTTGTTAGTGATGGACTAGAGCAGTCCATAACTCTGTGGAGAATTCTTGGCGGGACAGGAAAAAGCTGATATTTTTTATGCTTAAAGGCTCAACAAAAATGGAAGACAATAGAAAAATGATTGGCACCACCTGCTTCAAATGTGCAGATTCCACAGTCGATTAATTAGATTCAGATCCTGTCCACCTTTCACACAAAGTGGTTAGAAAAAAGCACAAGGGGACAGAATTGGCACATGTTATGCAACAAAAATACAAAGTATATGGCCAAGGTGTGTGACTTATAACTCTGTATGTGAGGTTGACTCTTACTAGGCTCACAAATGTAATGTATTACAAAATTATGTAGTGTAATTATATACCATTCCAGGATTATACAAGGATTAAAGTTTCCTAAAGAATATTACATACCCTAACATGTGACTGCGAGGGCAATTCTGACTCATAAAAAATGGCCGGTTCTCTGCTGCTTGACTGTAAATGAGGTATTTGAACTGTCCTTTCCCATGAAGGCTCCGCGCTGCCCTGGGACACGTGTATGTCCTCAGGCAGAGAATGCCAGAGGATGTTGGGAGGCTTATTCCACATGTGACCAGCCTTCCTCTCGTGCTCTTTCTTTCTTTCTTTCCTCCCACAGCTCCCACCACCTGCCCCTCTTTGGAAGCCCCCGCTTACGGAACCAAGTTTGGCTCAAAGTACTTTGTCGGACATGAGGTCCATTTCACTTGTTCCCAGGGATACCAGCTTGTCGGCTCTGCAACACGTGTTTGTCGTGAAAATGGCACCTGGAGTGGCATCAGTGCAGGCTGCACAGGTAAGCTTGGACCAGTTGTACTCGGACCATGCTGTCTCACTGTTTTCATCACAGGATTAGGAGCAGTTTAAACCACCATTACTGTTCCTCTCATAAAAACACATCTTCTACCTGGACTGTGGTATTCACTCCCCACACCCATTTAGGGTGACCTTGGCTAAGCAGGGTTTGAATGCCAGGCTGAAAGGGACGTGATCTTAGAAGCCACACACAGATAACACGCAAAGAAAAGAGCCTTTCTTCTGAGTGTCTGCAGCTCCTCGGTGTACTGAATAAAGCACTCGTTAAAATGGCATTAAATGTCTTTGAACACAGAAAAACACCTGTACTGCATTCCACTGTGGGGTGCCTTACCCTCCAGGTTCCTACTCCTCATTAACAGCGCTGCTTGTGCTACTGTAAGATACCCCCCCTCGCTCTTGCTCATGTTTCTCTACCTCTTTGACAGCAGTCCCTCTGGACGGGGGTTAAGTCCAGGCATTATACCCACACTATGGTCTGATAGCACAGAAGTATGCTAAGCATGCTATTGATAGCCCTTTCAGCCTGCACTGGTGGAACTCTTCCAAAAATTCCAAGTGGCGCTCTCAGTTGAACATGTGCATACGTTTATTGACATTCATGGTTAAAACAACATGAGGGGGCTTGCCTCTGCACACTATCATCCCTGTTCGTGTTTTTCAGCCCAGCATAAGAGGTCCTAAATTTAGTCACGTTCAAAAAGCGGTATTGACAGAGTGTGAAAAAGTTTAAAGCTAGAGTTAGAGGTTAAAAATATCTAGCAGAGTGCAGTGGGACTTTTCATGTTATAGACCTGTGGTAGCCCCTGGGGAAGCCAAATAAAAATTAAAGGAACTGGTTGCCATTTAGACCATACTGTGGCCTCAGCAATGGAGCTCAAAGACCAGAGTCCGATTCATGATTTGAACATCTGCAGAGACATCACAGAAACGAAGATCAAAAGGAGCGATGCACCATCTGTCCACCTGTTTCCTACATTTGAAAAGTGGAAAGAAGGATATAGAATATCATTAAACTTGTTATTAAAAACAACTTCTATTAGATTTTCTGAAGCTAATAATACTTTTTTCACAAATGGAGGAGATAAAAGGACACCACAAACTGTTGACTGTGCCCATAATGACAATGTCAAACTTAAGTACAAGTTATCGGACGGGGTGGATACTCATAGGAGACTTTCCTACTTTTCAAAACATGAGCTAATTTTACCATCCCTGAAGACAGAATTTCAGCCATCAGTAAAGACCTTGTGATCATGTTGCATCATTCTATAAAAATGTCTTGCTGAAAGGTATTGACAAGAACACACACTGTTAACATGCAGGATACATTTAAGATTTCTCTGGATATCTTTTTCTTTGCACAGCTGCACAAAAATGTCTTTAGTGTGGAAGAAAGCTTGCAAGAAGAATCTGAAAATAGTGCCAAAGGTACCATCAAAACCAAAAACTGTTTGAATTCACACCAGAAGTATGTATTTCAAAGGAAATAGCTTCAAAATGACAGGCCAATTTTGTGCACTTGTTGTGGTGAGAACACATATGGTTCAGACTGAGGAGTGAAGAAGCAGATTTCTCAACATGATGACCACAAAATAGTTCTCTCCCATCCACAGATATAAGCGAGTGTGCCAGCAATCCCTGCCAAAATGGAGGCACCTGTGTGGAAGGTGTTAACCAGTACAAATGCACCTGCCCCCAAAACTGGAGTGGTTCTCTCTGCCAGCACCAAACGCAGACAGGTCAGTAGCACAGGAGTCATGGTGTGCATGAGAGAGTCAAAGCGGCCTGGTCCAACTTTTATATTTCCTCCTCTGATGCAGCACCACCTGAGTGGAGTGTTATGAATGACCCAGCATTCAGCCGGAAACCTCGCTGTGCCCAAGTGAACCAGGCCCGACACTGCAGCTGTGATGCAGGCTTTCACATGAGTGGCACCTCTGACAACAGTATCTGTCAGGGTGAGCTGTAATTATGTGTTAACTTAATTGATCCCTGTGGGGTAATTCTCTTCTCGCTGCTTGTCCTCAATGGGAGGTAAGGTCAGCTACAGAGCAGTTCCCCCGAGGTGGTGCCCTGACGGGGAAATAGCAGATGTTATAGAGACTTTACTTCTGAAAATATGCCTGAATACCTTAAATCTATAACTCCTCTGGTATTTAATGCTGTTGAAAATGAGAGTAATCTGTGGGGCCAGCCTGTGACAAACAAAATAATCCTCTTGGAAGCTCACAAGCTGATTAGCATTCATTTGGTTCAGGTGCTTTTAGGTTGTAAATGCTTAAATGTTTAAGGGCAAAAGTGTGCAGCTGAAATGCTGTTCATCCTCAGAGAAGTTGATGACGCATGTTGTGTTGTGTTTTTCTTTTGTTCACAGATGTCAATGAGTGTGAAGTGTACCGCCTGGACCAGGGAGGGAAACTCTGTGTCCACGAGTGTGTAAATGTCCCAGGCTCATATCACTGCTCCTGCCCCAGCGGTTACAAGTTGCTCCCTGATGGGCGGGGCTGTGAGGGTGAGTGACAAGCGGAGAACAGAGGACAAAGGCTCATTCACAGAACCTGTGCTGCAGATCTGGCTCAGTACGTAGCTCCAAAGAGGAATACCTGCGATTGAGAAAAGAGGGGGAAGCCATTAGCAGCAGAGATTTCAGTTTCTGCAGAAGTGACTGTCAACACCTAGCCTCTCCATTACTTTCATTTTCACCCCTGAAGCTTATAATGCTTGCCAGTGGAATGAATGAGCTCACCCTTTCCTAGCAGAAGGGATCTTTAGGACATGAGGCGTTTGTGGGAGACTAAACTAAAAAACCAAATAAAGAGCAGTTTACCCCCTGCTCAGACTGCGGTAACCAGGAAGCAGGGAGTCAGTCTGGCAAGTCTTCTCTCTCTGCTTCTCATTCTTACATGCCTCCGCTGTTTTGTCTTCCAGATGTGGATGAATGTTTAAGCCAGCAGCACAACTGTAGCCGAGGGACAACTTGTATCAACATGGGGGGAGGCTTTCAGTGTGTCAACCCAGAGTGTCCCCGTTCTCATGGCGACATCAGCTATGTCAAGACATCTACCTTGTAAGTAGATACACCTATTTTTCCCCCAGCAAAATAGTTAGATAAATATAGGATTACATCTTTCACATTTCAGCGATAAATCATTTCCTTAAAATGATCCTTCGTGTGGTGTGAGTCTCTAATAGGCCATTGGTGGACATTTGGGGACAATGATTGCTATGCAAACTGAGAATTATTTTGGTAGCTTTGCTATTGCTAACATCAAACTCACCATAGCAATTGCTAAGGATGTAGAAACATCACTAACAGCCAAGTTAGCCATGGTCTGTGGGAGGAAATTGGCTGCATGTGTAACAGTGGCTAAAATTTCTTATAGTTCAACAACTTTTACTAATTGTTCCAGTGCAGAGATACAAGAGATACAAAGCTGGAAACTGTATTATCATGATGATTGTTGCATGATGATTGACTCCTTCATTGGAGCTGGGGAGTGATGAGCATGACCCATGCAGTGTGGAATGCCATCACATAAAAATCACCTACCTCACCAATATTACAACTTCTTAACTTAAAGGTAAGGTAGGAGATTTCATTCTGATGCACGTTTTGTTAAATTAGTGTAACTTCTCTTTACAATCCAATAGCAACCAATTAGTTCGGCAGTTTCACATTAAAATGAAGAATATGAATCATCTGTGGAAGCTATAAAACGCTAAAAACCTTAGCCAATCCTCTGGGTGGACCCTGCGTGGAGTATTGGCTGGTTGTCACTCTCTTCCTGCTCTGTGCGCACCAGAGAGGTACGTGCATGATGGCCGAAGTCACAGGCCGCAGCTCGTTTTCAGCTAATGCACGTCCATGTGATTGGGAGGCGTGGCTTCGGGGTGAGCTCCGAGAGAAAGGGGCGTGTGTTTACTTTCAACTTTAAAAATCTCCTACCCTACCTTTAAGAGCTCCAAACAACTCATCTTGCCATTCATCAAACTATAAGGCTGATGCCAAACATCAGTGGTTCAGCATGGTAAAGTTGGTTGGTGACAGATGAGGATAGCAGAGAAGGGTGAAAAGAGAAGGTGCAGAGTAACAAAAGCATTTTCACAATCAGACTTCAGACTTAAATTTGAGACTTGAGGAAAGAACCATTCCTTTCCAGAACCTTTCCAAACACGTTTCAAAGCCAACTTCCTAGATCTTTAAATAAAGATATTCAATATGCATCCTGGGCTGAACACTTTTGTGTGTTATCTTTCACACCATGTCTGTGCCTCTCAGAAACATTACATTACATTTAGGCTGAACATGAAACAAAGCTCTGTCTGCTGCTACTGAACCATCGGGGTGGTGAGAAGTGGCTCTAGTAACAACACAGGGGATGGAATGATGATTGGGAAAATACTTGTAGCTTGTGCCACCATGCCCATAGTGCATAAACATGCAAAGGATATTTTCAGTTTGTATAAATGTGTCTGAATTAGCATGTATGTACAAGTTGTTCTTGTTTGTCTTGTGTAAGTCCTGTGAGGCTCCGTGTTTTCTAACATGTTCTTTACACAACACAGAAAAAAGCTTTCTTAGCTATAATCCCACACCTCAGTGAGCTTAACCTCATATGTTTTCACTCCATGTGTGTCACCTCTATTTAGTCACAAACATTTCCCACATGGATAGGTGCATTATGTAAGCTTTTCATGTGACTGTCAAACAAACAGTAACCACTTCGTCCTTGCTGCACTTCTATCCCATAGTCAGTGTGAGAGAAACCCCTGTCCCATGGACAGCCGATCCTGCCATGTGGCTCCCAAGACCGTGTCCTTCCATTATCTGGCTCTGCCCTCCAACCTGCAGACTCCCGCCACACTCTTCCGTATGGCGACAGCCGCTGCCCCAGGCCGCACCGGGCCAGACAGCCTGCGCTTCGGCATAGTGGGCGGAAACTCCCAAGGCATCTTTGTCATGCAGCGTTCAGACAGACAGACTGGTGAGCTGATACTGGTCCAACAGCTTCGTGGGCCACAGGAGATCAGCGTTGACGTGGACATGTCTGAGTATGCCGACCGCACCTTTCAAGCCAAGCATGTGGCCAGAGTCCACATTCTGGTTTCACCTTACAACTTCTGAGAAGAGGCTTGGAAAGGACCAGAGATTGAAAGACTGAAGATGGAACAAGGAAGTGTGCATAATGAGCTCTGAGTTCACTGAAACTGTTTCTTCGTCCCTTTTCAGAAATAATCTCTGACATGGCAGCCACAGGCCAACATGGCCTAAAAGCTCAACACAATAGATGCTTCGATAAATAGTGTCAGTATTAAATGATGAACTGATGGAATCTAGCTTAACAGAAAAAAAATAATGAATGGATTTTTGTTTTTATATTTTTATATCCATGGTAGAAAGCTCAGGGTTTGGTCCCAGGGTTGATGCACTGCCCTCGCTTTACTGATAATAAATCCCTATAAAAGACGTTAGTGCTCCTGTGGCTCTAATTTATTGGAAATATTGTTTTTAACAATGTAACATACTGTATGCCGCATGTTTATCTTTGATTATATACTGTATATTTGTTTTTGTTTTTTTTGTACTAGCTTGCTTTGTTTACCATTCATTACACTAAGGGATTTCTCAATCAGTTGCTGCAGCACTGTACCTGGTCTATTTCTCATATTTTGTATGTTACCCAGAAATAGTCTCATTGTACTCTAAATCAATGATGATTTGGCAGGCATGCCAATATACTACACAATTTATCTGGAATTTTAATTGCCTCTACATAACTGAAATAAAGTCAGTCCAACATTTCAGTATTTGTTAGAACTTACCTCGCTTGATGCTGAGCAGTGGGCTATTAAATGTCCTTGCGGCTGTGCTTGGTTTTCATTTGACAACCATAGTGAGTGAATTTTAATGACTAAAATGCAAAGTTGATAAATGAAGGCTGGATGCATATAAAAGGTTTTTTTTTTAATTTAGGGATGAAAAGTTAGAAAGGAAGAATGTGTGTTCAATAATAGTAACCCCTGTAGCAGAGGTTCACAGGCAACACAAGTCAAAGCATTTCCCACACGACTGAGAGCATTTTTATTTGGCTTTAACACACGGAACAGTAACTGTCACATTTTAAAAAACATATCTGTCTGTCTATTTGTTAGATGGAAAAAAAGGAGACTAATGCTCACCACATGTGTTCTCTTCACTCTGCTGTCCCCTTATGTCTCCAACCAGGGGTTTACATTGCAATAAAAGGCAGCCAGGAGAGCTGCATGCCTCCACACACATATAAGAGTGGTAGGCGAGGATACAAAACCAGGCCCTGATGGTGCACGCTGAAAATGACAACGCGCCTTAATGGCAGGGGTAATTTCCTTTGGTTACCATACCAGGAGCGCTCACATTGCAGCCTTTGTTTCAGTCTTGTGTTCAGGCTGTTTGCTCTTCACATGTTTCATCCATTCTCAGGCAGGAGGATATTGCCAGAGACAACTGGAGAGAGCCTAGCTACTAACACAAGCCATTTGCTGGAGAGTAATGATGAAAATATACAGCAAAGGCCTTCGGGCAAGTGTTGTTTACACCAGAGAAACAAGTTGACTCCAGTGCTCAGCCAAGTTTTCATCCTAGGCGAATGCAGACATCCTGTTTGTTTTACTGGTGATTTCATAATTCTACCAGATATATTATTCTCAAATAAGGAGTCCACAGAAGATCTCTTGATAGAAGGCTTAATATGAAGGGATTCCATTGATGAACCAGCAAAAAAAATGGTTGCCACAAAATGTGAATAATTAAGATGGCTGTGTATGAATTCTGTTGTCCAGGCCTCTTAGTCATAGGCCTATTAAGGACTAATAGCTTGGAGAAATCTCAAGGTTTATATTTTCAACAACTGGGTTTCATTCAGTTTCCTCTCAGCATTTCAGTCATCATCATTCATCATACTTTTCCTTACAATAGTGCATTCATTCAACAGTTTTTTCTCCTATTCCCTTCAAATTCTGGCATTGACAAGACACATTTTAGTTATGCAACAAATTCATAACCATAGAAAAAAAAATCTGTATTTTTATTGCCAAATTAATATGGAAACAAACATTTTCCTGATTTCAAATAATATTTAATCTGAGTGTACACGCTTCCTTAGAAGGAAGAGACACACAAATAACTGGTAAGAAAATTTTGAAAAATAAAGTCATATTATCCAGACACCTCTTTCTACTTGAGGAATTATGAAATAACAAGAATCAGGCAAAACCATCTGTACAAATAATCTAGGTCCACTGCAGGTGTCTGCAGTTTAGTATAACACAAGGACAGCTTGCCATCATAAGCACAATTATTCCAGGTTTCCAGCCACTACGAAAAAAAACAACAAAAATGGAACAGTGACATTATAAATCCATTCAGGTGATCAAGTTGTGCTTGTGCTTAACCACACAACTCCTCTGGTGTGGCCTAATACAGAAAGACCCAGACAAAGACAGACAAACGTAGTGTTCTACAACACTTGCAAAGACACACAAAGACAAGTCTTTCCATCAAAAAGGCCCAGCATTTTCAAAAATAATACTAATGAAAAAGAACATATTACGACTTTTCTAGAAGAACATGAACATTGTTAAGGTGTCTCTGAAACCATTTTATCAGCAAAGAAAATATTGCAAAGAAAGTAGGTACAGTTTGATTTGCTAATACACTGTAAGATTGTACAGGGTCCAAATCACTTTAAAAAAATGGAAGCACACATTGTAAACAAAGGTAAACACACACTTGAACAACTTATAAGTACACTTGAGACACAAATAAATAAATTACTTCTCTTCATATTAACACACATACAGCATATTGCTCTTTTTCGGAAAACCTGCTGTCCCACACAGTAGATTTAAAAACATGACCTCTAAATCTTCAATATAGAACAAACATGCCTACATTATAAGTGTTGTAATAACTCCTTTGTGCTTTGCCCCTCTCACACCAATACTCAAGATGCCAGGTAGTTTCAATCTGAGACGTGAACGACACTTTCATACATATTCTTACCTGAACAGATTAGGCCTCATACTAGAACTACATGTAGGCACAGTTTAAATCTGGAAAGTGCATATGAGAGTAAACGCTCAATGTTACAGTGTGGATTTCCAAAGTTGTCTCATATGGTAATGCTGGCAACAAAAAAAGCAAATGGGCCATACCTACTGTAGAAAAATCCAGACTGAAAATAATCAATAAAGATGCAGCAGTCTTAAATTCTTTTTTTTTCTTTTTTTACCTCCATGTTATATCTTATATCTCGATATATTCAAGAGAATGGTTGTTGCATGAGGCCCAGTGTTAGTCCTTTGATAAAATAATGTCATACAAACAGAAATAAATACAGCACTTGATATAAAACAAAACATTCTCTTTGGAAAGGAAGGCTCAAAACCAATCACTATCAGGAAAATGTGAACCTGTTGGTGAAAAGACAGTTTTCCTCTGGGAAAGTCCTTAGGAATATAACGGAAATTAGCAGAGGTCCTCTGAAACATGTGGCCTGCAAAGTAGCAGCCATTAAAGAGGAAAAAAAAAAACCCACTCTGCAACCACCCAACCAGAAATCCTAGAGAAAGCCCTGCTTGAGATTTAGGTATAGCTGCTAATTTCTCCCTGTAGATGGCTGGAAATGCTCCTCATCACTCCAGCTTTGACATCTCGTACTTGGTTGTCATAATTTCCTAGAAAGAAAAATGCAAATTTTAATCATTTGTTTTCTTTCACACACATATACTATGAAAACCAATGCTACTGCCTGTTGTTATTTGGACTGGAGAGGGCAGAATGTCACAGTTGCTAAGCATCACTTCCCTTAATTACACTTTGTCTATCAGACTTTCCAAACAAGTCCTTAAACCACAAGAGACTATTTGTTTATGGTCCCCAGCTATTAGTTTTACCAGTTGAAATGAGAACAGCTGTACCTATCATTTATCAGCTGTAGCAAGGTAATCACCCTTCCTTTCATCAGACCAGTCTGTGACTATAGTGCGCTGATATGTCCCTTCTGCACAGGGTGTGCATGGCCAAAACTCACACCTAACCAAACAATGCTGTGCTTCAGTACAAAAAGACCTAACCCCCTTATATCTAGACTAATGTCTCTGCTGAAAAACTGCTAAGTTATGCAAGAGGTTTTTTGTAATGTAATTCATACCTCATCTGAGTCGAGCAGGACTGGTAGAGCTCTGCAGTGAAAACAGGGACAAAGAGAAACTTTGTTAAATCTGACAGGTACAATAATTTTTGGATAAGCAATATAAATACATTAAAGGACACTTACACATCAGTAAGAGAGCTAGGAATGTTATCCTCCACCCATTTCAAGTCTTCATCCTGGATAGGTAGGCAAAAGTGGAAAACTAGTAAATACTGCCATCTGCTGAAATGTGACACTTGGACAGTTGTGTTTTCATACTTATTACACGTGCTCAATATTTTAATAAAATGTGTGAACTTACCGGGTTTGTTTCTGGTGGCCTCAGTATTCCGTTCGTCTCACTTTTAGCTGCCCGCAGTTTTATTCCATCAGCTGTGAATAAAAGATTAAAGAAGAAAATCAATAGAACTGGTCATGACACATTTTGGGCAAATACTATTCTGCTATAGTGTTACTTATACCGAAGTTTGTAGATGCGATGAATTCCTCGATCTCCTCATCGTCAGAATCATCCATGAGAGGTGTGAAAGCATACCTGTGGACATTCAAAACATATAAGTAATTAAGTGTTTGTTGCCATTTATTTCTGTGGGGTGTATATGTACCACTTGCCTTTGGTTGTTTGCAGACGGTCTCCATAAAAACATAATGACAAGTAGAATGACAGAGAACAAGAACCTCCAGAAAGCATCCTCCACCCACAGCTCCCTCCAGTCCTTAACAAAAAGACAGGTCCAATTGTTGATAAAATCCTAACTCATACTTCTTAAGTCTACATATCACAAACGTTACTCACAGACTGGCATTCTGTTAATCGGAATTTTTTTGCTGTCCAGCCCATAAAAATGATGGAAGCTGAAAGAGAAGGGAGCAAAGTGTGAAGCTCCTACTACAGCAAAATCAGCACCAATGGTGCAGAATGTAGCAGCTGGTGGTACATTTGTACAACTTACCAATAACAGCAAATATAAGTGTGTTTGTGAAATGCCTGTAGAGAGACAACTTGACAGGGTTTCTCCTCAGCTTCAGAGTCTTGATAGTTTGTGCCAGGCTAACAAAGATGTTAGTAGCAGTCAAGGGAAACACATGGCTAATTTTACAAAAAAACTGTTCTTAAAATGATTGAGTCCTTCCTGACTACACCTGTTTGCTGACACAAGCGATTAGTTCTTTGACTAACAGTCTTTTCCTTCCCGGTCCCAACATTGTGTACCTATAAAACTAGACAAGTGGGTGCTGATGGCTGTATATAACATGCTTTCCTTTGCAAGTCTGTGTCGCAGTGGCAACTAAGATGGCGTGATATGGTAATATAAATGTAAAACACCATACTAAGCTCTGTGAAAGTCTGGTGGATGGGCATGCAAATGAATTGCTTCTGAAAAGACAAACCAAAGATATCAAAATGTTGTTCATGGCACAAGAAAAGAAGCCGTGAGGATGGAACAGTAAAATGATAATTTTTCAGTAAATTAATCTAGAATAGAATAAACATGTTTAAATTGCAAATTCAGGGTCTAAGGGGCGAGGTGAGGAGCAGAGGGGAAACACACAAGGAAAGGATATCCACCAGCACAAAGAAGAGTCAAGCAGAGCCAGGGGAATATTGGCCAGCAGGGCCAGGTCAGAGTCTTTCGCCTAGAAGGGAACAGAGCAGAACCAGAGGACACAAGGAAGAGGGGAAAGAAGTGGAAAAATCACTGACAGGATGGAAGATAAACAAAATGCCATTCACCAAAAATAACAAATCAGTTAATTAAAAAAAAAAAGGAGGAATACCCAAAGTCACCGGTCATGATATATTTTAGACTGCATCTGTCCGAGTACCTTAATTAAAAACAATATAATGACTACTGCTTATTGGTGCTGCTGAAGAGCATGTGGGAAGGATATGAACCAGATGGCGCAGGATTCAAACACAGCCAGAACAATTGCTGTAATGAGAGCTGGGCCATTGTCTTGACCCTTGACACAAATTGTGATGTCAAGTTTACTTCAAAACACAATGCCAACAATGATTCTTTTTAAATAAATATTGTAACAATGAGTTACAATGAGCAATACTGTAACAATGAGTTAAGTCAACTCTGATCATAACAAAATTATGTTAGTATTTGCTAGCAGGGTTTTTCCCCCTCTGTTTTAAATCATAGATATATATTATTTCTCAATTAAAAGATGATAAGACTCACCCCAGTAATTCTCAGGACACCTTCAATGCTAGCAAAGGCAAAGTAGAGGACACCAAGCCCTACAACTCTGTGCATCACAGTCCCCAGTCGAGGCCTAACAACAAATATGCACATAGAAAATAAAGTGATTGCTTGTTTTTGTTCACACAAAATTGAGTTTGGCACATATTTTTTTGATTAAAAAAACAAGCAGCTGTGTGTACAGATGTAAGCTGACATACTTTACGATGCCATAGCCGAGGCTGACGATGATGACAAGCAGTCGAGCCAAAGTCCTCTTGAGTGCAGAGACCAACTCAGCAAAGATCAACAACCCTGGAGCTAAAACAAAACACAAAGATTTAAAAAAATAATACACAGCTAACTGTGTGACATGAGAAAGAGAAAATATTTTCTGACCAGCTATAGATACTCACAAGCAGAGCCGACAACATTGGTGTTTTCATATTCAGCACAGAAGACAGCCTTCTCCACCATGCCGAGGAATATGACCCCTGCTATCCAGAACTGGATCCTCAGCAGATCTTTCCAGTAGCAGGCTGCCCAGATAAACCACAGCAGGGCGTACAGGATGTACACTATGCACATTACCATGTAGAACTACAAACAGAAAGAGAGGGATTCATGTATAAACATGTCACATATGGAAGCAGTTCACTTCATTAACTGGAAATTCCAGAAAAACTATTTATCCAAAGAATATCATGGCTTTTTTTATTCGGAGTAGTGACTGAGGCTTGGATCTGTCAGCTGTACAGATCACTTTATCTGGTTTTAAAATGTGAATTTAGTGAAGAAGTAGTAGAATTTTCGCTAAAAAATACAGTTATTAACACAATTGTGTTTGAGGTTTTGCTGTGATAGCTGGTATGGACCCTTTGTACAGCAACTGTAGTCATGGAGTTGTTTTTCTTAAACAGAAAAAAAGGAGACCTTGTCCTTATGTATGAGGTCAGTCAGTTTGTTTATCCCCTAAAATCATCTACCGTACTTACAATCATGAGAGGCCATTCCGTGGCAGAAATGTAGCCATGGCTGCCTTTCATCACCACATTAACTGCAAAAACACAAGCAGGACATTAGACAAATAATGCATGGCTGTGTTTTCCGGCAAAGTAAGAGTCTGTGACGACATTTCAGTGCTGGCAGCTGGACAGATAGAAATTAATGCTCCACATAAAAGCATATGGTTTATCAAACAGGAAAAGCTAAGGTTATATTGTTGCTCTTTAACACTTACAGAGTGCATTTTTTGTTTATGATGTTATTACCGGTTAAATTCCAGTTAGCATCCTGTTTACTGGACACAATCTTAACAACCAGCAGGTAAGGCCCGTCTTTCCATGTGGTGGCAATGACGTTTTCTTTGACGGACCCACTGTTGTTCTTCGTAGTGCTGCTGCTGTCATACTCCTCAGAGATCCACCGCATGTCATTTTCAACCTGTAGTGTTACACAACCAGTGAGGACAAAATCATATATTTGCCAACTTTAATGTACAATATTCCTTTAGAGCATATCTTACCGGATCTTCGTTCTCAGTAGGAGGACTTACTGGACGGGGATCTGCCTTAGCTTTCTGAAAAACACAGTTCATAGATGATAACAAATGCTGTGATGTTAATCATGTGACAATGCTGAGCAGAGTCCAGTGAACATACTTTGAGCATTGGAAAGGTGCGCAGTTTGCTGCTGCATGTTATTGGACTGTATTTGTGTTCGATGTACTCTCCTGGTCTGAGAGGAATTGGATCCAGGCTCTCCCCACGACTCAGAGGTGTTCTCTCATACATTTCCTACAAACATTGACAGTTACAACTCAGTGAGAATAGCAGGACAGGCAGACATGCTGATATTATTTTATAACATGAAACATCTGTACTTACTTCAATGTTCTTGAATTCATTGTGACAGGGGTAGTATTTTAAATACCAGTGAATAGTGAAGTTTACCTTCTCAGGACAACCAAAATTCTCAACTAAAAGACAAAAACATATAATGATAAAACTTGACAGAATCTAAATTACTGAGAGAGGTTGAGCATTTTTTTTTATTATTTCTTACCTTTCAACTGAATATCAGTGCCTTGATACATGGCTTTCGTTAACAGCAATGGTCTCGAGGTCTGTGAAACAGTAGGATCTATGTGAGCTATGGGAATTATTTTATCCTTATTGATCAATATGTAATCAGTCTGGCAGTCTTATTAATCATTTATGCACAGTGGCTAGTACTGCTTTGTATTCAAACCAAACCAGGCTGTCTGCTGTCAGAGCTTGTGAAAAAGGGTAAAAGACCTTCCTTGAAGTCAAAACTTAAAAAAGTGTCTACACTCTAAAATATCAACTGGTTGTGTGGTGTGTCAAATTGCACTCCAAACACATCTAGATAGGAGATAAGAGAGAACAACACAGGGTAACTGACACTTCTCCGTGCTTAAATTATAGATCAAGGCTGTCCAGCTCTCCATGGTCTGGAAACTAAATTGAATATTTGTACCTTACACATAAGGAAGGACTCCACTCTGCAAATATGTTTGACTTCAGATCATTTTTCCGGGTGTGTGTTCATGCATATGAACAATGTTATGTGATGCAGAAACGAAGCAAACATATGTAGACAGTATGATACACAGTCCAAACTGGAAGTCGACTGTCAAGTAGGCCTACTAATCATGATATGGTTCCAAAATAAGTTATCCCTCCAGGACCTTTTGGAGCTGTTCAACTTGAAGCTGAATCCTTGTTAGCCGTCTGCTAATCTTTTTTGTGCATATTAGCTATTCACAATAATGCTAACAGCTAATTATCTAAAAACACACTTTACTCTTTATGTTGGTGCAGTTTATAGATATCTCTTGAGAACGAAAAGTGACACATAAAAGTGGTTAACAGGACACTATTAATGCAGGACATGTTAAGCGGCTGTCAACACACTAACAGCTGAATGAGAGCTACCATAACAAGGCTAATGTAGCAAACGCTAGCTAACGATGCTGCAGTTATCCAGAGTGTTCCGTTGAAATACTCACATTAACAACTGTGATTTTCCAAAGCCCCGTCTCTGGCGCTGCAACAGCTTCGTTTACACTATTGAATATGACTATAAAAAATACCACCCATAACCAGAAAACTCTTCTGGTCGGACAGCTCCACGTCCTCATCCTGACTGCAGCAGCCATGTTCGTTAAAGGGCTAGCCGGAACACTTCCGTGCAGCAGGACGCGCCGTGGACGCAACAGCTGGAGACTTCACTGCTGTCACTGCAGGGTGTTGTGTTAGCTTCTTATTGAGAAAGAAAGGAGTCTTACACACCTCCTGGTCAGTCAGGATTTCTACTACACGCAGACGACAAGATTAATTCAAAAACAAAATTACTTTAATCTATCTAGCTGTTTGTGTTTCCTTGGTGACTGACAGCTGATGCTTCCTCCTGCCTCATCAGTCCAGCAGAGCTGTAAGCACTGCAGCATCTGTCTTTGGGTCTGATGAACCAGCCCTCTCTATGAGTTGCACACACTCAGATACAATAGATTTGTATGAAGTATGAATACTTTGATGTGTCATTTGTAGGAGTGATATGAAATACAAATATACACACATTTGTTTTAAAACCATTGTGGTGTCTGGGCAGCATCCTAAATTGTTTAGTTTGTGTTCCTCTTTGAGATGAAGCAGTATCAGCTGTCCCAGGATGGACTCAGCGGTAAAGTTGGTGAGATCCACGTAGTGGCGTAGTAGGGTGCACCTCTTTCCCCCCATCTGCCCTATTGCTCCTCTCTTCTGATACTTACTGTATTTGCCTAACTCTCCCCTGTCTCTCAGAGTTTCTGAGCACTATGCCTCAATTTGGCTTTAACTCCTTCTTGGCTCAGAAGATGAGCCAGCGTGGTTGTCCCTACTCCCTACCCCTGCGTGGTCAGCGTCAGCCAGGAGGAGGTACTGTTCCTTCATCCTGGTGCTGCACCTTAATTGAAACTCAGTATAAAGCAGTAATGCCAAATTTCCAACACAGTTAGTTAGTTAGTTTATTGATTAATGGTGCAATACCGCCACCTACTGTGTGTTTGTTTAAAGAAAAAAGTATTTTCACTTCCGCATCCGCGCAATTTTTTGCCCCATCACTGCTCTAAGCCAATGAAATCTCGCCCCCTTGCTGAGCCAATCAGGCTCCTCTCGTCGTTTTTAAACCCCGCACGATTTCCGGCGCTTTCCTTCTCATGTTTCTGTCAAGTGATGTAGGGATGATGATGCGGCCTCCACGCTCAGCGCTGTACAGGTGAGTTCTGTTTTCTTCTGCGGTTCATTATTTCACCTCCACATCTGGATTCTGTTAGCATGCTGTTAGCATTAGCCAATTGTATTGTGGCTGTGCTGTTAATAACTTGGCTTGGGAAGTAACTTTATGCTGCACAGGTCAGTTGTGATGGAGAAGCTGATAAACTGTGTTTAACTGTCACCTGCACAAGGTGGAAATGTGTTGTTGCGGTTGCTCCATGTTGGGATTGTTTCATTGTTGATATTGCTGTTCATACATGTGTTAACGTGTGCCAAGATTGAAGACCTATAAACCCTGTCTGCACCCAATGAGAATCTGTTTTTTAGGAAGGGATCAAAGTATTAGTGGGCACGCGTCCCCTCCGTCCATGCTAAAACTACGCCCTTGGGTGTTTTCCTTGGTTGCTGGGGTGGTAGGTGCACCCTCCACCCCCATTGACCTTGATTATTAGTTAGGGACATATTTATTTACATTGTGCTGTGGTAAGAACGCTTGTCCACTAACCACAAGGTTGGCACTGCGATCCTGGGCAAAAAAACTTGCTCGGAAGCGCTTTCAGTACCTTTTGAGTAGGTAGAAGAGAGCACTATATTAAATACATTTGTTTGATTAGTGTAACTCTAAATTGCCCGTAGGTGTGAGTGTGAATGGTTGTTTGTATGTGTATGTTGCCCTGTGATAGACTGGTGACCTGTCCAGTGTGTACCCAGCTTCTCACTTGTAGATAGCTGGGATAGGCTCCAGCCTCACATGACCCTGCACTGCAGGACAAAGCAGGATCAGATAATGGATGGATGGATGTTTGATTAGTTACTTAAACTCTATATTAAAAATAATTAAAAACAATACTTGTTTAATTTGTTTTAATACAATTTTTTGCATTCTGAATTTGTTTCTTGGTGTCTTGTCTAATTACTCTTACGTTTAAGCCACATGTGGAGAAAGCTTTTATTTTCAGAATAAGATGTTTTTCTTTCAATGCAAAAAGTCTGTTGCTGCTTTTTTGTCTGGTCACCTATGGGATCAGTTATACTTCCATAAATAAGTGCTGATCCTTACTTTTTCTGCTCATCATTTATTTTCCTATATACCTGTACTGACTTGGGTAAATTGGTTTGGTCTACTCTGCCACTCATGGATGGAATATGTTGCACAAAGACTGGAACCTGAGGTAATAGCACGTTTAAATCCAAACTGAGTGTTCCTGAGGCCAGTTCCACAACATGTACTTCTTTCATAATCTTTAAACTTAATCTGGTGTTTTACTAAGGATTAGTAAAGATGCAGATAGTGATTCCCTTTAAGGGTCCTCCTCAGGAAAACTGGTGTTGATGTACTTGATGATATCCTTGCAAGAAGACTTGAGTAGGATTTACAGTTTGAGTAAATGTGAATTTCACTCTGCTGTGAAATTGTACATTCACCATTAAAATAATTCACTGGTAAATCAGTTTTCCCCAGTGTTATTCCACATTTCAACATAAAAATTATTTAACCACTAGTTCTTTCCAGCTTCAGATACAATTCCAGCCTTCTATCAAACTTAAATTTTGACAATTTCATTAACTTTTTTAACAAATTCACCTCAGACTTCTTTTTTAGCACATTCAGCTCAGATTTTAGCTTCTTCAGCAAATCCTTCAGCATGCAGCATCTTTTCAGTTTTAATATATGTTATTTTGGTGTGAGATCTAGCTACTTTTCACTACTAATAATCATATTTTCCATAATGGTTTGATGAAATCTTGGGCAAACAGTTCCACCCAGTCAATAAACCCATTTATTTTGACAGTATAAGATTTGATAAGTGATCTGTACATTTCTATATTTACACACAGTAAACTCTTTCACATTTAATTGTATCTTAAGCTTATAGAATATGTGCATCAACACTGACATGTCGGCTGGCCCTGTTAAGCATAAACTGCTCAACACTAAACAAGAAGTCCACAACAGGAAAGGTGCAGGTGCTCCCAGTCCAACGAGGTAACACGATTAGTACTGCTGAACCACGGTGAGAGTTTTATCACAGTTTTGATCTGCTGAGTACCAATCGTTATAGCAGGAAAGAAGTGTCAGTCGTACTGTGATCCACTGCTGTCACATCAGTGTCTCCGCTTTCTTCACTTGAAGCATGGCCTGTTAAAAGTGGAATGTCCAGTGTAGTAGATCTGAGGGAAGGATTGGAGGAGATTACCACCACATAACGATCACTGTTTTCATCATCCTCTTCCTCGAGGCTTCCATGAATGTCCGCTGTAACAATTGTATTTTCTGCTGCCAGACGACTGCAGGATGGTGAGGAGCTACTCGAGGGATGTTCTGCAGATAGTGTTTCCCTGTCAGGGTCCTCCTCAGGAAAGCTGGTGTTGATGTATATAATATCATCCTTGCTGAAAGACTCTGGAAGCTTTTCTGCAAGCTTTTCCAACCTTTCTCGCAGTTGTGGGAATAAGGGTCGGTCCAGTGGATCAGCCCTCCAGCAGCTGTACATGATTTCATACCTAGTCGAGGGTTATAAAAAAATATATTAATTAACATATGTTGCTCATTTTTAGCTTTGATTTAGGATTTACAGTTTAAGTAAATGTGAACTTTCCACTGGACTTTTACTGCCTATAGCTATAATAAAAAGAAGTATTAAACATGCACAACAGCTTGGAGCTCCTTGTGTTTAACATGTAGTTTTTTTTGACACTAAAAAAAGGTTAGGTCAAATAGTGAGAAAAATAAGATAGCTAGAGACAGGACTCACAGTTCATCCAAACAGTCTGGTGGCTGCTTCAGCCTGTGTCCTTCAACAAGGTGGTCATAAATCTCATGATTCTGGACTCCAGGATATGGCGTCATGCCTCGGGTAGCAATTTCCCACATGGTAACACCAAATGCCCACTGTAAAAAACACAATACAACTTCAATTCATATTTTCTATCATGTGATAAACAAAAACTTTTATTTTTTGTTTAAAAACTGATTTATAAAATTGCTCTGTACCATAACGGAAAGCAATAGAGAAATGGATACAGTAGAAAATGTCAGTTCTTCTTTCAGTGGCTATATAACCTTTTATAGGGACTTTTTAAAATGGAAATAATACACTCTCTTAGCACTTACCACATCACTCTTTACAGTAAAAACTCGGTCGGCCAGGCTCTCTATTGCAATCCATTTCACTGGCATTTTGGCTATCCTGCCCTGCCGGTAATAATCTCCACTGTAGATCTTCTTGGATAACCCAAAGTCTGCCACGCACACTGTCATGTCATCACGCAACCTTCAGGACAAACAGTGGATGGACTTTATAACAAGACAATAAAACACATAAACTGGAACAACAATCGCATGAAACTCAAATGATAAGCTACCAGATAAAGTGGAGGTTGGACTCTGTCATAATTAGGGCCAAACGTGATTTTTGAGCAAATGCTATTTATTGTGTCCATGGATGGGAGTGCGCTTAATAATACCTTGACTCCCTGGCACCAAGGCATAAAAACAGTACGTCCAAATGTTTAAAAAATGCATGTTGATTTTCACATAAATCAAAGGAAACAACCTACATGCAGTTGCGTGCTGCCAGGTCACGATGCAGGAAGTTACGCCCACTGAGATACTCCATACCTAATGCAATGTCAACCATGAACTTAAGAAGCGTCTGAGTGGGCAAGAACTGTGTATAAAAAAGAAATAATGTTAAACACGGTAACAATTATACATTGATACTCCGTCAAGTTATCTGTTTCAGTGTTTAGGCTAAAATCTTACCTGTGAATTCTCTCCGAGGCGAGAGTGCAGCAGGAAGCTGTGTAGATCTCCATATTTCATGAATGGCAGGATGACCATGGGTTTGGGAAAATGTCCTGAGCATACTTCCAAGCATACACCTGAAAAAGGGTGAGTTGATGTAAAGATGTGCAAATAAAAATATTTTCTATAATACTTAGGTAGAGGTAATATATTACTCCTACCAAGCAGCCGGATGACATTAGGATGGTTGAAATCTTTCATGCAGGCTGCCTCATTCAGGAACTCTTCAATCTCCCTCTGAGAGAAGCTATCCACTGTTTGACCAGGAAGTTGTCAGTTTGAGTCAGATTCTTGTATTTAACAGTTCTTGAATAAGACCTCATAATGAGAGACTCACATTTCATTGTCTTCACTGCAACTTTTTCTGATTTGCCATCCAGTTGTCTTAAATGTCCCTCCACCACCGAGCCAAATTCACCTTTATTAAAATACAAATGACAAAAGTGTCTTTAATCGATAATTATCAAGCTAAATCACCTCATAAATACACTTTTCACTCACCCTCTCCAAGAACTTTACCCACTGAGAGCAGGTTCCTCATGACCATGACATCCTGAAGTTTGGCCTGGAGTTCATCACTAACACCAAGGTTAGCAACTGCAGAAAGGAGGCACAACAGTCACCCTTTGTTGTTAAAATAACACATTTCTACATGGATGTTATTCTTCCCACAGAACATACGTGTGATTTCTATTGCTGAACGATTGTAGGATCTCTGGTTTGTGTACTGTATGACAGGAGGCGGCTTTTCTTCACCTCCAAACCACTGCCTGCAGGGGGTGACAGGGAGGAAGGGAAACACAGGTTTACAGTGAGGGGAATCTTCTCATTAAAGTCACTGATCTTAATAACACACACACACGTGCGTAGATTCAACTGGAGAGGTGGTCCTGTTCAGGAAGAGCAATGAGCTGTTCCAGACAACGTTTCCTATCTAAGAAGCAGCCTGTGACACATTCCTATCCATATCCTGAGTGGCAAGAGTGAGTCACACGCTCCATAATAAAGAATACCAGAGAATTAGCAGCTGGTTGTTATCCAACTCTCCAGCTGCGCAGTTATTACTAGTCTCAACTGTGATTAAGAGGAAGCAGAAGCAGTATATTAACAGAACCCGGAAGTTTTTCAGTTTTTCACATCCTACTAAAAGACCTGTTTTATCCATTTAAATCACATATGTACTTCAGAAGATAAGAATTGTCTTTAACATACCCAAACCAAGAGTGAGAAGGCTTGTTGCGTACAAAGATGGCCATCCAGACAATAAGCATTAGAAGAATGATGCTGCAAACCACAGCAAGCACAACATAGACAGAGTAAGGAGCTTCGGTGTCAGGGCTGGACGAAGGGGACATGACGGATTCTGAGATGAAGGAATCAGAGTTGTAATAAGAAACCATTCAACAATATCACAAGTCTAATCAAATATGTATCTACATTCTGAACATTGATTCAATAATGTTACTGTAATATAGTACGATAACCAAGTGATTTGCAGTTTGTTGTCCATTTTAAATGCAGCTCAACAGCTGTCAGATGGGAGGATAAAGTAGTGGATCAGCTTACTGTCTTCTGGCACAAAGAACCAGACTCGTGGGCTGATCATGCCGCTCCCTGCCTGTGTGCATGCAGCCACCTCCACACTGTAGGTTGTGTTGAATTCTTGCAGAGCTACAATGGCCGTGGTGGTGTAACTGTGGACCTGAAATGGCACACGAGAGCAGAGATAAGTCTAGTGTCATAATTTGAATTGTCTTATATATATAACTTATATTACGGTTAATCATTATCTTTATGGAGAAGGGTATAGGTCACAGGCTTAACAGAGATTTAATGGTGCATCAAATCATTAAACTAAAAAAGGCACAACGAGATATTTTGGGAACATGAAGGAACATCTTGTATATTTCTGTGCTTACTCTGCTTCTTTGTTTCATCTATTACAACAAACAAAAGAATCCCAAGCTGCTTTCATGCAGTCATTCACAGTGTGAAACATTTCAGGGAAATCTCAGCATTTCTTTCACTGTTGATCATTGTATATAATGAAACTCCTTTCAAAACAAAAAAAGGAAGGACAAACTTTCTGGATAAGCTCATGTGCTGAATGGCAGGGAGCATGTGACAGACATTGTCTTGTATTTCACAACACCACAGTATAGCATCTAGGGGCTGCTCTGCTTTGCCAAAGTGCTGACAGAAAAAAGCTGAACCCATGATTAACATCATGTCTGCAGCCAGAAACATAAGAATGTTCCGAAAACACCACAATCTATGCAAATGCTGGGAAACAACCTCAGAAAGCAACAACAATAACAGTAAGGATGATTTCCTTAATGTGAATCTGAAACTGACTTCCACAGCAGGTCAGTCTGAGTTTCTTTAGTACATGCTTCCAGTCACTACTACTGGATGACATCATCAGCAAAATGTACAATGCACACGGATATTTGGATCTGAGGTACACATCCCATTGTACTCCAACTCTATTCACTCTGTGATGACTCAAGGCCACATGCGAAATACTGATGACCAGTTTTTAAACTTTTGCTTCCTTCAGCTACAACACAGACAGGAAAGACAGGAAGGCACTACACAGCACTACTGCAAGAAGCATGACTGCACAAAAGCAGACGAACACGCCAATCATTTGCCTGCTATTAAAATCACTATTTCTTAGAGAGTGTAGCTAAAAAAGTCTTGTGAAGTACTTTCTCCACTTTGTAGATTCTTCAAATGAGTGGAAAAAAAAAACTTGTTTTCAGAAAAAGGGGTAGTTGACCTTTGGTTCAGTAGGCAGAACAATGGGAGTGTCACATATTCCACTACAATACTCATTCTTTTCATATTTCTCATACATTAGTCAGTCAAAAAGCAAAGCAAAACAACGGCTAGGCTACTGTTCATGTTACTTCTTATGAATGTGGACAGGTGTTGGAGAATAAATATTTTTATTGTAGCCCTCTCCCTTCCCTGAAGAGCCTCAATTGATAAGTTTAATAATTTTGCAGCTTTAAAATGCTGCAGTTATGTAAAGGTTCATGTGAAAAAAAGTCTAGCTATGCTAAGAGCTGCTATTTCAGAGTGTAGCAGGTTTTGTAACATTATTTACACAACTATTTGAGTTTAGTTTTTCTAATTACTTTCACAGTCTTATCCGCATCACTGCTGTTTTCTTGACCTGCAAAATGATCCTTTATATTGTATTGAAAGTGGACTAATCGAAGTGTTAGTGTTGATGGTTGTTGTGACTGTTATATCAACAAAGAAAGCTAAATCTTTAATTGCCACGTTCAGGCCAGCTCACCTTCTTCTCTTGTGTACCATATCTGACAATCACATCGTAACCCTGTAGGATGCCATTTATCTTATCCTCTGGTGGAGGCTTCCATTTGATCACCAGCCCCGACTCATTCAGCTGGACGGTGACATTTCGGGGATAGACTGATGGCACTAAAAACCCCAGGGGGGAAAACAAAATGAGAAACAAGGATTAATAAGAGTGAGAGTGATAACAGGGACATTAAGAATGCAAACCTATAAAAGAACAAAGACTACCTCGCCTCTGAATTCTTTGATTACAGTTTGGTATGTGGTCACTTCCTGGCACAGCATATCAAATCTCTCAACTAAAATATCCCCTGTGGTGGCTTTAGGAAGGAAATTGAAAGCAGCTCCACCCAGTAAGAACTTTGTGTGTATGTTTTTTTTCAGTGAGACCACTCCCATTTCCTATGTGACCCTTCAGGAAAACAACCAAGATTTAGTGAGATTTTTTTTTTCCAAAATGAGAAATGCTGTAGGGAGAGCAGGTAGTTGTGCAACTTCTCAAAATCCCACTTACTACATGCTATTACTGCAGGGAGGCTTACATTAAGCACATTTTGGATGGGGAAGCAGGATAATTACATAGTGCTGCAATCCAAACCTAGGCACAGGCACAGAGGTTCTCTAAAACAAATAAGGGCCGTTTGTAAGACAATAACAGAGTCAGCTTTCTAAATTCGAAGCACTCGCTGAGGTTTCATATACTGGGAAGTATATCATGTAGTTGTCATTTAATTTTCCCATTTAGTTTTCCCATGTAACTGGCCCCAGATCTACAGCTGTGTCAGCAACTGACAAGGAAAAAATAAAATTGCAAATATTTCCATCCACACACCTCCCTCTGTTGTGTTGCTCTGGATCCACGTGCTAAAAGCAGAGGCCCCCACCTCATTGCTGCAGGAAACACTTAAGTTGTACCATGTCATAGCCTGCAGTCCGGGAACTTCACAATGAAAAGGCGGCACTGTGACGTTGATGTATCTGGTGGTGGTCACCTCCCCTTTCCTACGACTCACTTCTTTCACCTTAGATGAATTGGAGAGCGTGTGATCACACTGAGGGCAATAAATGACAGCTCTGTTCGCTCAGACATGATGAGGCTTACCCTGATGTGACATTTGGTGAGTGGAGAGAAGCCATCCCGACCAGGACTCCAGCTTAACAACAGCTTGTTGGACTGCCTCTCCGTCACAGTAACATTGAACACAGGATTGGGAAGAACTGCAAAACACAATAAAAACATTTTACTAACTCCTTAACATTTTTGTGACGTTAAAATATCTTGAAATGTTAAGTTTTACCTTTAATATTTACATTTGCCTCTTTGGATGTGGTTAGGCCCTTTGCATTGTGAGCTTCACAGCTGAACTGAGTGTACTTGTGCACACCTGCAGTTGAAACACAAGATAAGACAATGTAAAAACAAAACAACCAACTCAAGGTCATGATGGTGCTGTGTGTGTTATTTTCTCTATTTCTCTATCAAATGTGCCATGTCAACCCCAATAAAGAAGCGAGAGTATTACCAGGCAGAAAAATGAGTGAAAGGCATATTTAGAGATGACTCACTCCTTATTATTATACCCTCAAAAGTTCATAGCAGGGCCTCTTACAGCAAGCCTCTCTACTATGATGTACTGCAGCAACAATCCTTTTGCTGCGTCTCTTTTCCTGGACACACAATTTCCGTCTTTCAACAGTACACAGATCTGCCCAGTTAGAACAGAGAGACTGGGTCATCTGCTAAATAATGTCCCTTTTGTGCTCCGTGTTCCAGCTTCTCAATCTCAGAAACCTTTCCACAAAGCTGATCACACAACAATCTGAACCAACTTGGGATGGTTTGTTTACGAATATTTCACCTAATTGGTTTTGCTTCCTCTGCACAGGAGAACCAGTGCTTCGTGTTCTAAACAGTGACCAGAGTAGGTTTGTTTGCAGAAAGATAAAACAGCATTCCTTAGGCCTGATTGAATACTTAATATAAGTTACACTCTCATCAAAAAAAATAAAAAAATCTAAGAGGATCACATGACCCACACCTGCCTAGTGATGAGATGTTAGTACATACCAGCCAAGCTGTGCAAATGAAAAAAACATGTGGTGAACAGATGGTGGCAGATGCGGAAAGTTAGACCAAGTGCCAATAGTTGTGTTTGGAGAAACAAATTATGGTTATATTACAACATAACAGTGGATTATGGAAGAGGTTTTCTAATTTAATATACAATCAATTTAAGGTCAAAGATTTTTCTCTGTGACCCAGCTCTGATTATTTTAAATCATGTATTAATCAGAAAAGGAAAATGAATAAGATCATTTCTCCTTTCACTCCGCTCAGTATTAATATCAAAACAAAACTCTGGCTACTCAGAGGGAAATGAGGAGTTGCAGGAGTTGTGAGTGGGTTGAAGCATCACATGGACATCCTGCACCCTCTAATTATCAGGTTTTGGGGTTACTCCAGTTTACTGTGCTGCCTGAGATTTTCCATTTCCTGTTCAAAAGGCAAACATAGCTCTGAACCTCTCTGTCAGGTTACAGCTAAATCCACAACAGCTCACTACTTCTAGCTTTGTGCACCAGATTTGCTTCTTCTCATTTTGTATTTTCAAAAGTGACGTTCTAAAAAGCTTTACAGCCTGCAGACATAAACTAGATCTTACACAGTTTCCAGACTAAATATTGAAAAAAACAAAAACAAATTCACCCCCCGCATCAAAAGCACACTCCAAAGCAAGCCCACTCTGAGTATCACAAGAGGCTCTAGACTCATAGTATGCATGAGGTGTGTATGCCGAGTAGTGGGTTTACACTGTTCTGTTGTGCCAATATTTGGTCCCGCGCAGTGCTGTGGTAGCCTGCCGGCCTCTGCGTCCAGCCCCTCCCCACTGGGTTAGTGGGCCGTCCTGTGAATGCAGTCTTTGTCCCCTGAGCCAACCCCCGAACAGACTCCCTGTGCAGTTCCCCCGTCCTCTATCAGGGCCCTTGCACATGCTGGACCAAAGCACAGCTCTAAACCTTTAACCCTCTCAGCTTCTGGTTGTATTACCACTCAGTGACTCCACTGGTGGAAGCGCTTAGCCTGCGGCGAACTACAAATTAAAGGGTCAGAGCGCACAGAGCAAGGTTATGCTTATAATAATAACAATTTTTTTTTAAAAAAAAGAAGGTTGGAGGAACTCAAGGGAGACTCCAAACACACAACTTTCCTGTTTTCCACAATGCTATATAATTCCAAAAATAATTCCCTTTATCTTAGCATAAAAGACTCTAAACAAAACGGACCTTCTTAAAACTGAGATTTATTTTTGATTAGCTGTTTGTAGGTGTTTCTCCTCCTAAATAACCGCAGCCATCATCTGTGTCAGGAATTTCATAAATTATGAAATATATAAAGGGAGAATCCATCAGTATCTAATTTTCTGTTTTTGTCAGTTTAAAAACTTCACCTCGTTGCACCAGATGTAGTTTGGTGAGTTACTAGAAAAAGTACAGAGTACTCTCTTAGCCAAGGTGCATAACATCCCAAAGTTTATATCACCGTTCTCTCTGTTCTCCTGTCCTGTCTCTCTACCTCTCACCAGCTGTTAGCTCCAGCTATTTCCAAACAGACTCTTAATGAGGCTTTAAAGTGTTATTCCTACATACAGCTAGCAAAAAGCACTGAGCGTGCATGAATGGCCGCTGTTAACCATTCAGCAACGCAGCAGGCAACTAAAGTGACGCTGACCATGGTAACAAAAGTCATTGCACTGAGCAGGGTACAGATGCTGAGGCAGCAGAGACGAGGCAGAATAGAAACCACCAACAAAGCAATGATAGCTGAGTACAATTTAAGAGTAAAATATCTGCATCCCTGGCAAAGAATGAGCCCACATCTAGTCACTGAGGCCAATTAACGTGTAAAGTTGAGTGGAACCTGTTTTTTTCATCAACATTTTTTACAGGCCAGATGTTCTTCTAATAAAAAATGTTCTGTCTCTTTCAATAAATCCACACAGATGGCTTTAAATGAACTATCTTTACCAGACAGACCCTGTTTTTCTGATTAATTCAAGATCCTCCATCAGACGGTGTGTAAGAGACATGACACTTTGCACTTGCAACATTTTAGAGGAAGAGACAGTGAGGCTTCTAAGATGTAAATCAGTATGATACACATGTCCTCTACATGTGTGAGAAAGATAAAAGACACAGTTGTGTGGTCAGTGTCTCACCTGACACAGAGTAGCTGCTGGGGGAGCTATGAAACTCACTATCAGGTAATCCATCACGCAGCCAGCGGATCTGAACGGGGTCTGGAGGTCCCACGGCCGAACATGTCAGTGTGAAAGGTGTGTCTCTTGTCATGTTCTTGTCCTCTGGTTGCTGGATGAATGTTGGCAGACCTAAAGGTAGAACAGAAACATGTGAAGTAAAGAGGAGAAAGAAGCCTCCAGTGTATTAGTATTACAGATTATCACTAACTCTCACCTTCTACTGCGATTGTGATTGTCTGAGAATCCACCAACTTGTTGCTGATACTCAGTCTGCAGTGATACCTGCCGGCATCCCCTCTTTGCACCTGGTTGATGCTGCAACACATAATGACATGTCTGTCATATGTGTATATGTGTAGTCATATATTTCATTTTCACCTATGTGTGGTACATACATGGCAGTGGAGAGGAAAGTCATGACTCCATCTGTGAAGGTCCGCAGATCGTTGATCACCATCTGAGTGTTAGCGCTCAGCTCCTGGCCGTCCTTCATCCAGATGATGGTGGGCTCCAGCCTAGCATCAGGGATGTCAATGGAGCAGTTAAATTTAGCTTCATGGCCCTCTGACAGCTGGATGGAGCCAATAGTAGGCTTGAAGTGGAGCTGTTTGAGCTGATCTGGTGTCAGATATATCCTGGGGACTTGACGTGGTACGACAGGAACCTCCAAGTTTCTGGTAAGTCGGTGAAAGTGGTTCCTTGAGTGTTGAGCTGTTCAGAGGAAGACAGGGTATAGTGAAGGAATTCTGGTTCAAATGATGGATTTTGCACCTAAAATTGTGTTTAATTGTGCAAATATTGACATTCTGAAATTAGGTATGACATCTAAGTAAAAGAGCCGGGTGGTTAAAGCTGGATTCAGTTTATGTTAGAAAGGTGACATTTCTCAGACTTTCCAAAACAAATGTCTTTATTCTGAATTCTTACATCAAAACATTTTTTTTTCTAAAAAGGCACAGGAGTAAAATTAAGCCACATAAATCCTAAAAACAATTCACTCACTGATTGAATGCTCATTCTTCTCATTTAATTTGTTGTTTTTATGATTTTATTCTCTTTATTTCCTACCTACATGTTTTAAAATGTTGTTTTTCTGTTTATGTTGTTTCTAGTCCTCTGTAAAGCACTCTGAATTGTATGAATGGTGCTATATAAATGCCTTCTGAACCAAAAGGCTATTTTGAAATGTTTTCTGTCCACAAACCACAGTAACCATGTTTTTATTTTAAAAGCAACATGTCATACACATTTATAACCTTGAAAAAACGTATTACTATTTTTAGAATATAGTTCATAATCAGAAGTGAAATTACTTTATATTTATGTGAGTCTATGAAGAACTCTTTGAAGTTTTCCAGTGGAGCACATAAGAGCACTGTTTATCTGCCCCAGCTGCAGCTTCATGCACAGCCTGTGCTCTGGGATCCAGATGAGACCGAGTTCAGGATCAGTACAGAAAAACAAAACAAAGCATGAAGACAAATACAACAACTTACCGCTGACCGGACTCCCAGCAAGAACGGCTAAAGTGGCCGTAAAGAGGAAAACTCCACAGCAGCCAGGTGTTGCTTCATTTGCCATGACCGCTGTGCGCGCTTCAAACTGCTGCTTCTGTCCCGCAGCGGTCTGAAGACGGATCAACAATAAGTGAAGGATTGTTGTAACTAAACTCCGATCATTACGCGCTAACGTGGCTTCGCCACAGCCTGTGTGAAGAGTTGTTGACCCACGCACATAGCTGAAGAAAAAAAAGTTTACTGTGGGGGGGACGTCACAGGAGGAACCCCACGGAGGAGGAGGGGCTGAGCGTGGAAACACTGAAAAAACGGTCTAAACACAGCAGGCACATAAAAGACAAGACATAAAAAACACCTGATACTCAAAAAAAACTCGGTATTTGCAAAAGGTTCAATGTGTTTTATTTATTTAATTGTTAGTTGTCATATTTCCTTAAAATCTCAACTAGTACAACATAATAAGAATTATATAAACCTGCAGCCTGCACAACATTTACTTTATATTGCAAAAAAAAACAGTCCGACGACTCCACCACGTGGTCAGAATGAGTTATTGAGCTTTACATAGCAAAGGAAGGGGGAGAGCTGTGTTCCTTTTAGTCCGGTCAGTTTGTTGGTGTGTGGCGTTTCAGTCACATCAACTACCAACACTCAAACTTTGTGGTGCCAAACATCCAATTTTGATTTAGACCCCTTTATATTATTATAAGGGAAGGCAGACATGTCAACCATTGGCCTCTCACATCAAACCAAGCTGGACACTCAAAGCTGACTTTATGCACAGATTTTGGGGTGAACTTTCTCTGGATTTGTCCATTTAACATTAATTCTGACTTATGTAGTAGACATAAAAGTTATTCAGGCATGACTAAAATGTAAATTAATTGTGTATAAATATTGAGTAAAATGCATCCAGTCACCAGACACCAACAAAATAATATTTTGTTATGTTTTCTGATCTCCCACCCTCTCTAACAGTATAGTGTGACATGTCAGTGTCTATATTTTCTGTCCACAAATCAGAGTTTATTCGTCTGTTTTCTTCAGGTGAGCTCTCCCTCCTCTCTCAGATGATGGTTTGGATGTTCCATGGCAGCCAGCTTTACTCCTGCTTTTTTGCTGCAAGTGAGTCTTGATGGCTTTCTCAGAGCAGTAGGCCTTCATCCGATAAACACTGGCTTTGCTCTTACAACAGCCCATGGTGCTCATGACCTGATAAGCATCCTTTCTGAAAGCCTTGGTGAAGATGGCGTAAAGGAAGGGATTCGCACAGGAGTTGATTGGGAAGAAGAGGACCAGCAGAATCTTAGAGTTGGTGACTGTGATGAGGGGGACCTTGAAGGCAGCAGAGATAGCAAAGAAGGAGATGGGTGCCATGCAGAGGAAATCGGTAAAAATGAGCACCGCCATGCGCTTTGCAATCCTGGTGTCAGCGCTTCTTCCAGGGAACTCTGGGTTCTTTACAGCCAGATATATGAGCACATAGCAAACACATACAGCAACAAAAGCACCCACGTTGAACAGCAGGATAATTATGATGAAGACTTGAGCCAGAGGAGTCTCTATATCCATGGGTAAGCACATGCTGACTTTGGTGTAACTGCTAACACCAACCAGAGGCAACATCCCCATCCCAAGGCAGATGAACCAACCGGCGGCCATTATACCAGCTGCCTGTGAAAGAACCAGACGCCGCTCTACCTGCAGAGCATTGGTGATGGTGTGCCAGCGCTCTAGTGTGATGGTGGAAAGCGTGTAGACGGATAACTCCCCACCGAAAACAGACAGAAATCCTGCAGCACTGCAGCCTGGTCCCATCTGCCATTCGATAGCATGCTGACTGTAGTGACCACGTGTTCGCAGGTCTACTGTGGCTATCATCAGAAGGTAGACCCCAATGCAGAGGTCAGCAAAAGCCAGGTGGCACATGAGGAAACGAGGCACTGTCAGCTTGTTCCGGCTGCTAAAGAAGACCAGGAGCACTGTCAGGTTGCCTGCAATGGCCAGTATATTGATAAACCAGATAGCCACTCTAAGAAAACCAAAACCTGCAATGTCCTCGCAGGGATTGAAAGCATCTGCTTCCGGTGTGCAAACTAAGGTCTGATGGGTGTGACAGAAGTCATATTCTGGATAGTGGAAATTCACATCTCCAAAGCTGTCGTCCTCCACAAACAGGTCAACTTCAGGGAAAAATGGCACCCCCATGAGTAGAGTAGCATCGGCTGACCCTCCGATCACAGGCTGAACCCTGTAGGAGAAGAGAAAGGAGCAGAATCTTACAATAAGGAATTTGTACAGTAAAACTTTCCATGAATTACTCACAGACAACTTGACAAATGAAAAGTTTTACCTTGCAGATTGATCACTCTCATCACAAGATGCAGAAGAACCATTATTCCACGCAGCATTATGGGGACTGTCCCTAAAGAAAAGGCAGGAAATTATGTGAAAAGTTCCATTTGCTGTACTCAAATTCATCTGAAATCATAGCAAGATCTCCAACTTGAATACTTTGTAAACTTTGTAAACTCAGGGCTCAGAGTTTCGTGAAATACTCTGTCCTTGATGAACCTGTAAAGCGCACAGTGTAATTCACCTGTGAGAGTTCCAGCTCAGCAGTGCACAGCAGTGACTGTTGTAGGTGAGATGAGCCTCTCGTAGGCTCTGCAGTCCCTGCAGAGGAGGCAGGCTCTTCAAGGCGTAGGCCGACTGAGCTAACAACACCAGAACTGACTCCAGTCCCTGCGAGGGTAACTTTTTGAGAGCTGTTGCAGAGACGTCCCTGCAGAAACAGCTTTCAGTCATTCAGCCTGAGCTGAGCTGCACATTTATACCAGCATGATATCATTACATTAATATAGTAGACACCGGTTCTCTCAGTAAGTCAAAGCATATAAACTTAGCATTAAATAACTTAAGAGGTTTAAAAATATCACTTACAAGACTCCAGGGCCTGTGGCTCCTTTGAAAGCATCCCCGTGGACCACTCTGAGGTTTCGATTATTCTTTAATACTCTAAACATAACAGATGTTAGAGAGCAAAACTTTGATGTTGCAAAAGCAGAAATGCAGCAGAAATCATTTAATTCTGAAAAACATACAGCTTATCAATCTTTGTCCCATTGAAGGCGTGCTCATGTATTTCTCTGATGCCGTTGTTGTACAGGTTCCTGCAAATATAAGTCACAAACTTTATGTTTCAAGGTCAGTGACTGAAAAACAAAGTGACAGTGTAAAAGTGTTAAAAGGCAACAGCATGAGGCTTACATGGTGACGTATTCTTTTGTCAGTCCAGTGAAAGCATTTGGTGGTACTTCCAGCAGATAAAGGTTATCACATATATCCCTGCAAACATAAATTATTAAATATTTTGCTCGCTTTATTTATAAGTGCTCGAATACATTGTGAAGTATGTAGATGAGCTGTCTCTCTTAATCTCAAAGTCTTCAACGACAAAGGTGCACTTACAAGACAAACTCTGATTCCAGAGAATTGATCGATGTAATGTCAGGAAATACTGTGATACCAGTGTTGGAGATGCTCCTGTCAATACAAAGGGAGATGTGTTGATACTTTAAAAGAAAAAAAGAAGAAGAATAACATGTGTTGGCAGTATTTAAATTCAAGATTCAAGATTCAAGTTCAAGAAGTTTATTGTCAAATGCACAGCACTTTACAGTTACACTGAGCAATGAAATTCTTACTTTGCGAGTTCCCTTCATATGACTTTATACACAACTAAATTAAGATAAAAAAATAAACAGTAGACTTAGGCATAAGAATAAATAAAAATACGAATAAACAATAGGAAAAAAATAAAATAGAATAAGCAAAATGTGCAGTTCTATGTACAGAATGTGCAGTTCTATGTACAGAGGTAGGACGTTTAGAATGTGCAAATATTTTAAGAGATTGAGATTAAAATATTTTAAGATTATTTTAATTTTGAGATTAAAGCTCAAAATACAAAGGAAAATAAATGGTAGGATTTCTTACAGATAGCGAAGTTTGGGGAGGTTGTTAAATGTCCTTTGGCCGATGTGCATCAGACTCCTTGTGTTCTGGATTGAGCTGCAAAACCATGTATAAATCATTTGTCTAAATGGGCTGCGCGACAGCAAGGATGGGTGTAATTAATGCAAAGATTCACAGGAAAGGACTTACATTTCGGAGAGGTTCAGAAGGTTGTTAAACGCTAATGTTTCGATAGTTCTCAAGGTGACACTTTGGGCAATCTCACTGTTCACCGTAGAAACAAAGCAGTGAAGCAAATGTATCTTTAAGTGTGGCGCAGAAATCAAGGAACTGTCAATGTATCCTTTTAATATACTGCTGTTAAAAAAACACTGTTATGGCAGAAAAAGAGAAGCAATACTTACATCCTCTGCACTCTCTTCAAACCATCAAAGGAATGGCTTGAAATAGTTTGCACGGACAGGTGGTATAGAAACCTGAGAAACATGAAAATTACACTTTCTTATTACAAAAAAGTTCTGCTGTGTGTGTGTGTTTGTGTGTAGTTGTGGTACATGGATGAAGCTACTATCCTTGGTGTTCATGGACACTTATCAGGAGAGACTCAGGGTTTGGTGATTTACTGGAGGAGAGGTCAACATTCTCCACCTTCAAGGCCTGTGGCTGTCTGCTGAGCCCAGTTTCCCCAAAACCACGTAGAAAATCAGAAAATCACACAGACTGACTGTACTTGACCAACTTGATATTTTTCTGTACAGATAATTAAGATGACACATGAAGGTTACTCTGTTTTCAAAGGAGTGAAGAGCATTTACAAAATCCAAGAATGGGTCAACCAACTAGTATAATTTGTATCTTTGTATCTTAGAGCAGCAAGTTTTCGTGTAAAATTTATTTAAGATGCATTTAAACAGCAAATTTTTTCCTATCATGTGACATAATAAGATTTCTACCGACCGATAGTGCACACCTAAGTAAACAAAATGAAAAACAGGATTTTCCATCCAATTAAAGTACGTTGTTATGCTTTGTTATATTTCAGAATGCTATGGCTGAAATACACCTGCGTGCGTTTTAACTTGATAAAATGTACAAAGGCACCTAAACAGATCTGCATTTCACTTATAACTGTGCGTATTTAAACCTATAATAAGGGGAATTTGATTTAGGTGCATCCTTGTTCCATGCGTAAATACGCACGGAATAGTCGAAAAGGTTTAAAAGCACCATCGCTGAGAATGTATCACACTCTTTAATCCCCATTTGTTGAACTTACAGTCTTCTGTCTCTGTAGTCCGTCATCGGAGCTGATCCTTCTGTAACATCGTTGCATCTGATTGTGTTGGAGAAACAGCGGCAGATCCTGGGGCAGACGAAACCTGTGCATCCACTGAAGAATAACATTGACAGGAGCTGGACTCTGAGCAGCAACATTGTGGCTGCTGTCTGGAGAACAGATGTTCTGAGCACACCGCTGGGGTTGTCCAGTGAGTTCTGCGCATGTAGATATCTGCTGCTTCCTTCAGCTGCAACACTTCGGTCTCCCTTAAACTCACAAGGGAAATCTGAGCCACCTGGCAGTTTCTAATTAAGGTGGACCATTTGTGCCACAGACGTCAAATCAAATCAAATCATTCAAGGTTTAGTGTTACATACATAGTTGTACTGCAACAACACTGAATATAGATTTTTAAATTTATCAGCAGTCACTGCTGGCACAGGTTTTGGTGTGGTTGGATGTTTTCGGTGCCACCCCTTTCTCTTTGTTGTTAGTTTGCCAACTCGTCTGTAACTGGGGTATATTTAAGCATAATTAAAATAAAGATTTATTCTGGCATACACATAAAGAGCTAAGTTAATGACTGTGTCCCTCAGGAGGACAGTGTGCCCCAAAGTCAAACACCTCCCATAACTGTATCTCATCTGGCGCCAGTCATATTGTTGATAACGACAAGGCAGTCTTATATAACCTTGACACCTAAGATGTTTTAATACATGTTATGCTAAAAGAAAATATTGCATTTAATAAGTAAAAACATCTGAGGAAAACATCTGAGCTTGATGACATGTGACATTGGTCAATTCATAATTGCCAACAAATCCAAGGAGTTTATTATTTCTTTTTTTATTATCTGTGACGTGTAAAATCAATCAAAACAACTTATTATTTGTAACTTTTCTTCAGTGAACATTTCACAAGAATGCATTCATTTGATACCACGTATTCTAGGGGAAGGGGCCTGCTAATGCTGCAGTCATCCTTGGAATTAGTCAAAACACTTCCTGTATAAGATAAGCTAGTAAAACCTCAAAGCATGGTCAGAACATCATTTGGATACCTTGCTGCATTGGCAGTGGAGACAGTTTCTTGCCCTGTTGTTTTGTCTCCACTGGAGGGCGACAAATTTCCATAAAAACAAAAAAAGGATATATAAGAGTCAGCGAATCATATGTACCGGTACATAAAAACATTTGTTCTGCTTTTAACATATACACATTTTCTTTTTTTATGTGTATTAGGTTCTAGGTCGCTTTTAAATAAAATCATCAATTCAGTCTAAAAAGGTAGGAAATGTCCGTCTTTTTAGTTTCTTACGCATTGACTTTTTTGTTGCTGCATTATTTCCGACGGCCCAAAACGCAGCACAATACTTTGGAGGAAGTGGGGTTGGGAAAAGTTGCCTTCACGAGCAGATCTGCGGTCTGTAATTATAACCACCAGCACAGCGAACTAGGCAATACTGAGAGCGACCAAACCGATTCCAAGTCAGTTACACGTACTGGTAGCGTCGTATTAGAAGTCAGGAAGTCATCTTACAGATACTGCGTTCCGTATTTGTAAACTTAAACGACAGACGAACAGAAATATACATATATATATAAAAACTCGGACGATCTTTTCTCCAGTCTGCCTCTAACGATGGACAAGCTTCGTCGTGTGCTGAGCGGCCGAGAGGACAATGAAGAGCTGGGTCTCACTGCACAGGTAGTTAGCTAGTGTATGACAGTCACGATGCTAATGCTAACTTTCTGTCAACGCTTTTTAGAAGCATAAATTAAAAATAACGGTACCAGAATTATTGTTTACAGTCTGATCGTGCGGTGATATATATGTGTGACTGTGCTGTTAAAGTGCTAGGTCAACGTGTTAGCCGTTATTATTAGTTTGACAGCTAATGTTAGAAACAGAAGTACTGTATGTATTTTAACTGTGGTTAACTGACATGTCTGCTAGCATGAACCTTTTGGCTTTAATACATGCTTCGTATGCTTTTTCACAATTTTGCACGCTTTCTCGATGATGAGGAGGAAACGAGGTAAGGCTGCCTGGTGCCTGTTGATGTTTGTACATTACGTGGTGTTACTTGTTGCACAAGTTGAAGTTTCAACTAGCACCGACAGAGGCTCTCTTGCTGTTTTTCTGTTATATTTATTTTGATCAGTGTTTAATTTATTGACCTACTATTCCAGTGCTGTTAACTTTTATGAGAAAAACTGTAGCTGGATGTTGTTCTATGGCTCCTGCCAACATGGTTAAATCATTAGTAGGAAGCATGTGAGTTTTTTTTTTTTACAGGTCATTGTGCTTGTCTTGTGACATCCTCCTTTTGTTCTCTCCAGGTCCTTGATGCCAGCACTCTCAGTTACAGCACCCGGGTGAAATGGTTCGTCATATGCTTTGCCACAGGCATCCTGTGCTCAATACTTGTAAGTGTGCTGTGATGAAAAGGCCGTTTCTTTTCTGCAAATGAAAGTGTTTGACCCTGTCACCCACACTTAATTAGATGATGCAAGTTGTTTGTTTCAAAGTATGCAGATTAGATAAGATGTCCTGTCATCGCTTGCATACAGTGGGGTGTACACCACTTTAAAACCACTGTGATCAGTGGTCCCCAACCACCGGGCCGGGGACCGGTACCGGTCCGTGGGTCATTTGGTACCGGGCCGCACAGAAAGACTGAGCAAAACATATATCATTCATTATCTGAGTCTGACAGCTGTTTCATTTATAAATCGATCAGATTCATCCGCCTGTGCCTTTAAGCACCTGCCCAGACGCTTGTCTCGGTCACGGGATACGGCCCCAAAATTAAGCCCACAAGCAGCAAAAATGAATAAAAAACAAACGTCTTTGGAGAGCTTCTTCGGAAAGGGGAAAAGGCCTAACGAGGAGACAGAAGAAGAGGAGCCTACCCCTTCAAAGAAAAAGAAACCCGCATTTAAAAGACTATATCAGGAGTCCTATTTAAAATACGGATTTATTGCAACAGGTGATTCTCACACACCAAGTCCGCTCTGAGTGATGTGGCGACAGACTCGCAAATGAGGCAACGAAGCCTTCAAAACTGCGAGACCGAGCACCCTGCATTAAAAGACAAGCCATGGAAGAAAACATGAACAAGAACGACTGAAGCAATTAATGACTGCCAAAACAAAATTACGGAGTGGACTGGACATAAGAAACACACTTCGGGTGTCATGTCTCCCATTATCCCCAGATGGGACCGCCTCATTGCTGGGAAAGCTCAAAGGCTCCCACTAATTAAGCATAAGAGTAAGAGTCTGTTTATGCACTTTGTTTTTTTTTGTTTTTTTCTGTGCCGGTCCGTGAAAGTATTGTTTTACATGATACCGGTCCGTGGTGCAAAAAAGGTTGGGGACCGCTGACTGTGATTATTCACACTTACTGTAGAACACAACCTCTGTTTGTTGGAGAGGCCGGTGTGGAGGAATTCACTGTTGGAAGAACCATCTAACAACCAAACACATGTCTTATTTTCCTATTTGTTCATTTTATCATTAGTCGGAGAGGGGAAAAATAGAAAAGCTATGAATAAACTTAATTAAATGATGAAAATACAGTCTTTGTTCAGGACCACTCCTATTGGTGAACATTTATAGCTGACTGTGTTGCCTGTAATGCATCCCCTCCCCGTGGAATACTTTACAGGCAAAACTGAAACTCTGAAGTTGTTGAAGCCTTCCGTTCTATCCTGAGGGTCAGACAGAGTCTTATTGAAAATGCTATTGCACTTGTAAAATTCTACCTTTTAATCTATACCGTCACTTCTTCGTAACTGTTCTTATGACATGTGCTGCAGACCTCTTGGCCAGGTCACCCTTGTGAAAGAGATCCTGATCTCAATGGGTTTTTATCTGGGTGAGAAAACTAAGCTTCTGTAAAACCTGTTGACAGTCAAACAGCCCACAGAGTCCGTTGCTTTTTTCCCTAGATAAAGAAAGGAGCTAAGATCTTCGGTGTTATTAATTCCAGGATTCATCTGGCTGCTTGTGGAGTCTATTTCCTCTTGTATTTTATCCCTTATTTAAAGTTCAGTGACATCATTCGTGGTGGCTGACTGATTGTTTTGCTTCTTCACCAGGGCTCAGCACTGCTGTTCCTTCCGAATGGCATCAAGCTTTTCGCCGTCTTCTACACACTGGGGAATATTGCAGCTCTTTCCAGGTAAGCCTCTTAAGTCCAATTCAAATGAACCACTGTGGAAGATTTTATGTATTGATTTGTCACCAGTATGATACACTGCTGTGAAAGCAAGTGATGAGCAGTGGCCTGAGGCCTCATTCTCTTCCATTTGAGGATGGCCGTTATAGCTTGCTGTAGTCAACTTGAGTACCTGTTTCTCCAAATTGTGCCTCTAGGCTGCTTTTAAAAAAAATGAAGTACAGCCATTCCCCTTTGTACACTTGTCACCTGTTGCTCACTGTGCTCGAGGAACTGTGCAACGTTTTGATTTTGTTGATTGGATGATTTAACAATTGTTACTTCGGATAATTGGCCATAACATGAGTATTTTTGTCTTTTGCGGTCAATCTCCACTTAACCTCTGTTCTTCAGCTTGGAAAGCAGGGTTTGACAGACAGCAGACCATTGATGAGGTCTTTTGTTGTCAGACAGGACAGTCTCTTTTTTCAAGTATCAGATGTCCAGAAGGTTTAGATGTGTCAAGAAACTGGGTCACCTTCCTTATAGCCCAGGTTAACGATCCAGTGCAGGAGAGTATTGTATTTTAAGGAGCTCAAAGTCATTTTTTCATCCGTCTCAGACTTAAATGAAAATAAATTGGTTTGTCAATTGTGAAAAATGAATGAATTAGATACAAAAATGTTTTGCCAGTGTACACCGGTAGGATTTTTCTTTGCAATCCAAAAATCTTTCTATTAAACTTAAAACTGTAACCGCTAAATTTAAATTCCTGATCAGTTTAGCTGTCAGTCGTACAGTGTAGATGACGGCTTTTCTTCCTTCCGGTCAGCAGGAGCAGCATGTGCGTAGATATCATTAGCGTCTCTGTCACATTGGGCAGTTGGGAAAAAAAAAATCCATCCATCCCTCTCAGCAGACCAGTAGAAAGAGCCCACGTCAAAACACACACTGCTCTCGTGTCTCATCTAACAGATGTGACGCTCCACAGACTCCCTCTACCCACTCAGATCTGCTGAGCTAAGAGCTGCGTGCCTCAGCACTGGGGATAGCCTTTGTCTTGTTAAATTTGCTGACGCAATGCATGCATCATGTAGGAGCTTCTAAATGTGTCATCGTGGCGCCGGGCATGAAATATTTAACCCCTAATAACTGTAAATTGTGGTGTAAATGGGATTATAATGTATATATAGCCTTACACAGAGAGAGACACAGAGACAAGTGTGTGTGAATTTTACATTTTTTTATGTGTGTGTAAACATACAAAGACAAAATTCACTAAGACCTTGGTTTTTATTTTTTTTCTTGTACAAATTGTGCAACAGACACTTAAATTAAACCCAAAATATTTCTCATAAATATTATTGTATAACAAACATATGTGTTATATTTGATCACTGAGGCTAATGCTGCTTTTTAGACCTGAAAAGTTAGCATTAGCAATAGCCAGCATGCTGGGCGGACAACAAAAACCATTTCAACAAATGCATTCCTCTAAGTGAACTGTTCAGACCATAACTTGTCTTGTATTCCTCTAAAGCACCTGCTTCCTAATGGGACCACTTAATCAGCTGAAGCGCATGTTTGAACCAACACGACTGATAGCCACCATTGTGATGCTGGTAAATACATGTTTTACTGGATATTGATGGTTTAATCTACTGTACTGTAATACATACATACATACATACATGTAAACACTTGTTGTTTCTGGCATGATCACAAAGCCAGGTTTAATTAAGCACCTGGTATCCCTCACTTTGAGTACTGACACAATTCAAGTACACAAGTAGTGCAGTAAATTTCTTGTCAAACCCTGGAAGAAGTCAGTTGTATATGTCAATCTCATATCATACAGTAAGGTAACTGATTGTTTTCTTCTTCCTCTCTCAGCTCTGTCTTGTCTTAACACTGTGTGCAGTGTTTTGGGTAAGTGCTTTACAAATTCAGTCAGTCAGTAGTTATTTTATTGAGCAACATTTATTACAGTAAGTGCTTTTTGTGTTACTTTACAGTGGCATAAAAAGGGATTGGCCATCATCTTCTGTATCATGCAGTTTTTGGCGATGACTTGGTAAGTGTTACCTGCCACTATAGCCAAGACATGTAGTGCTGAGCTCTATTATTCACATCTAACTTGAATGAATCCAGCTTCTCGTGGCTGAGCACTTTGTTCCAGCTGCTTTGACTTGTGTTAAATATCAGTGAGCTGAGTTAATTATGCTGCTGATGGTTTAAGCTTACTTACTGTCTCAGGCGGATCTAGATAAAAAGGAATCTATGTTTTATATTTTTACACTTAAGCCAAACTTCATACAAGATGGGATGCACTTATATTGATTAGATGGATGTGCCCTAGTTTGCCTGAGCAGACATCTGTTGAAATACAGGTTGAGTCAGTGGCGATGTAATTAAACTAGTAGGCAGGTCGCCAGGCATCATGGTAGGTCAATATATTTTTGGCCTGTAGATCAGTGTAGAGCAACTTGTTTAGAACTGACAGACAAGTATTTCACTAGATTGAAGTCACTCCCAACTGTCACTGCAGTCATTACTGGAACACAAGTCACACCCATGAAGTGTTAGAATTAGAACTTCTTAACTATTTTAAAGGAGTATGTCTAATAAGATAATAAGATAAGATAATCCTTTATTAGTCCCCCACAGGGGAAATAATACGCTTCTAAATATGTTTAAAACCTTTGAATTTTGGTTCAGACAGGGGAGTTTATTCTTACAAGATCGCTTTAGGTTTTTTAGATCACACATATTTCCACAGCACTAACAACAGGGTTTCTATGTGTCACTACAGCAACTCAGGGGGAAGGGAATGGATAATTTCAGTGCATCACTGAGCAGGACTGTGTCAGCTTACGCTACACAGCTACACTGCTTTTGCACCTAGATGTTGTACATTCATTTCCGCTCTGCATGAGATCGCAAAGGCATTACCATGGCAACCGCAAGTCACACATCTCATTCTCAACAGACTGGGGGGCAGAGTGCACTCCCACACAGGCACTCAGACATCTATGTGTGAAGGTGGTTCTGAAATAAGACGTCGCCACTGACCCACACAAATGTGGGCAAAGTCCAGCCCTCAGGCTGAATTCTGTAAAGTGACCAAAGGACCCTGAATCAATGCTGACCGACACAGGCTCAGCATAAGAGCACAGCAGTGTGAAATTTTGAAAACAAACCAGTCAGTGATGTTTTTAGATTAAACATTCAGAACGTACACAAGAATAAAATGTTATAATTCTGCTGAACTACACACAGGTGATGATTTCTTGTCATCAAGCTGAGTCTCTAGTTAATCATTGACCTCCTCCAACAAATTCCTCACATATTTTAAATACACTGGGTGACTCACTGGGGGGCTTTTTGAGCTGAACTTCAGCTGTAATTACTTCTACTACTATGGCTACCATGTTGTTGTTGGTGTTTGCTGTACCAATCTGTCCAGAATCATTAGCGCAAAGATTACAGTGTGTCCGATTCATTCACTGTCATGTTTTGTTAATCCTTTCTGAGCGAAAGACCCACCAGTCCAGTGATTGCTTCTTGATGAAGCATTTAAATGCATATTTTACAGTTCGGTATGTTAGCCCTCAAATAGACTGTATTATTCCCTGTTGCGGATTTGATGCTTTTAATCTTTAATCTCCTAAAAATCAAATTTTTTTGGAAAAAAAAAACTTATATTATCAAAACAGACTTAAATCTAGTTATGTCAGATTTTATTAAAATGAGAGGTACGTGTAATATCAAAATGTCCTCCTGAGCTGCTCTGTGACATGCTCAGCACAGTTCATATTAAGTCTGGATGTCTAGTTCCACAGTCGTCTTTCTATAAGATCATCATTAACCATCCTGTCCTGTTCTCTATTTCAGGTATAGCATTTCTTACATTCCATTTGCCAGGTAAGATGCCTCTGTGTGTGTGTGTCTGCAATAACGTTATGTTCTGTTCGGCAGAAGCTGACGAATTAGACCTTAAATCCTTTGTAGATCTCAATATTTTCTTCTCTAGTGACACAACAAACTGTAAGGAATGCAGGCACTGACCCTGTTCTGAAAACATGTTTTTATTTTCCCCTTAGCTCTGTTTGCCTCCACCATATGGCGGTAATCCCCCCGCTAGTGTAGCCTCTCTTGGTGTCAAACAAATGGCAGCTTGTTGTTTCACACTCCTCTGCGCTTTAGCCCTTTGACGATATTTGATTTATCCTTAATATCAAAATGAAAAGATTTATTGTGGAATAAGACTCTTTCAGCCAAATTGACCAAAACATGTCTAACCCGATGTAGCTTTTACAGTTAATGAGCTTATATTAAGCTTATATGGTTAAAGCACAATGCAATTTTTTTAATTGGATCTACAGACTGGACTGGATAAAAGACAGGGATGAGCATCATATCAGTGTTTGTCACACAATACTTACTGTGTAGAGAATACACAGTAGAAGACCAGGCAGTGTACTGCATATGGGACAAACACTCCTATATACTCAAATGTATACTATCCTCCTCCAGTTGTCCCATATGGTGCATCACCTCAGTGCTTTCCCCAAGCCAAGCATGAGGTTTCTTTTTGGTTCCAGCTGTAAGTAGAGTTGTATCTCATTTGGGGAAGGAGTGCGCAGAACCCCCCGTTTACCCCCCTTCTTCTCACCACCACTTAGTGTCTTGTGTGTGTTTGGACAACCCTATAATCCGTCCTGACAGCTGAGAGACGTCCACCCTGAGCACCCCCTTCCCCCAGCCCAAATGCTAACAACAATACAATGCTGAGACAAAGATGTTTCCCTGTGTCACCCTCACAAAAAACACATTCCTATGGAGAAAAGGCAAATTTAGCAGCTGACTGTTGAAGTCTCCATGATCATGGTTATTTATTTGTTGCATTGTTATTGTGTTTTTTTTTTCATTATTTGTCAAGGATGTTTTCTTAATCCTCTTACTTTAATCCATTTTTCATTTAATTTAGATTTGATCACTTTGATTTCTTTTGTTTGTGGTGTTGTTACGGAGCTGCTACGTATTTTCATCTCAGGCCTTTATTGTTTTTGGGTGACACATAAAAAAGCATTAGACTGTCGTGCTTCCCATCCCTGTCTGAGGTCATGCAAAGTGTGACACTTGGCTATAGCCACGACACCACATGGCCACTGGACTTGATCCTTTAATGTATCTTACCTTGTTGCCTATTTATAACCTCTCATGCCTGCAGAGCAAGGTGCTAAAACCTGCTGCATGCGCACTTCCCACACAGCTTTAAGACTGCTCTTGCTCCGATATTTAATCAGAAATGGGGAGGAAAGCGTGTGACCCATCTTTTATTCATGCAATTTTCAGGAAGCAAAAATAGCATCAACCTTCAATGAATATAAACAAAGGAGGAAAAAAAGCAGGCTGTATGAGGAGTCTGAATGTTTTTTTGTTAATAGACTGGGGGGTCTCTAGTCTGTCCACCGACCTCCCCTCCTCCCTCTCAGACTCCTTCTGATCCCACCCCATTCTCCTTTTAACCTTGACGGGTTTTTTACACCTCCTCCATCGAAATTTGACTGTGGCTGCAGGCGAAGTCTGCATAGCAACACACACTCTTGATGGCAAGAGCATACCGTGTGAGGGCAAATAGAGTAGGCAGCGATCTGTGGTTGTCATGGTGATGGCTCCCATTGCATCATCCTTCAACACAGTGCACCTGGAGAAAGGGAGCCCCCATCGCTCCGAACATGTGGTGCTTCCCCGCCAAAACACACTCACTTATTCATGATGAGCCCCACCCAAATCATGGTAACAAAGGATGGAAGTGCCTTTTTTGTCACCTTAAATTTGGTACACATGACTAAATCATGTCTCAGTGGATTTCTTTACCTACCTTTTATGATTTCTCCTTTATAATGTAACCTACTTGGACTGTTTTTTTTTCAGGGATGCAGTGATGAAGTGCTTCACAACCTGTGTGAGTTAGGACTCCAGAGTCAACAATTTACTTTGAAGACTGGTCCTAATTTGCAAACTGCAAGAACAGTGACTATGTAAAATATACTATATTCCTATATTGTTTATACAAATCTACAAATTTTTTTTAGACTGTGAATTCTTGCTTTCAAATCTAGTTAAAGGTCTATGCTGTAATCAGATTATAAGACTTTGTCAGTCTTTTGCTCATTGTGTGTGATTGAGGAGTGCCTTTAATACCTAATATATTTAAAGATATTCCTATATTTTCAGAGGATTTTTATGCCATTTAAGTGCAGGGATTATTGTGGTATAACATAAGCAACACCATTTACATCAAATCTGTCTTAATATAATACAGTTATATGAAGATATCTGTTGATATATTGACCAAACCTTTGCCCTAAGTGTGCTGTAAGATTTCATTTTTTTTAACGGTATTCTCGCTTCTTGCACACAAGGCTTATTAAAGCATTGTCTCTGTTTTCTGTCTGTGTATGAGACACTGATGTATAAAGAGGCTCTCTGATGCTATTCCATGTTTTCATGTGTTTATTTTCCCTTTGGCTATTGAGTCACTGCTTCACTGACGATACACTGAGATATGATATCCACAATTCTTTTTAGGTTTTTTTTTCAGCTTATGAGATTAAAATAACAGCCCTTGTCTCATCTATTGGTCTTCAGTGTGTATTTAAGCACACCTACCCCTTCCTTAATCCCCTCCTCCACTCACCAAATTACATTAAAATGCTTCCTTTTTTTTTACATTTGATTTCCTGCCAGATGTTGCATTGACCCAGTTAATTATGCTTCTCTGAGCATTGTGATTTTGACGTGACCTAATAACCCACTATAGCTTGAAATGCATACACTATATTGCTCTGGCATGATACCATAGCCTTTGACGGTGTGGTTGTCATGACAACCTCCTCTAGAAGATTCATAACCTCTGCCTACCCCCCATCTGCGATGGAGACGCTCACATTGTCCTGGCGAGGGGTTCCATTTCATTTTACAGGACAGCCTCAGATTGTGAATAGTTCACCTACATGTATCAGGTGCAGAATTTACACAGGCGCATATTATGTCAGGGTTTTGTTTGATATGGCTTAATGATTACGTTTCTTTCCTTGTTGTGCTGCACCCACACAGTTATTAGACGCTTGGGTCTAATAACTGGGTGGTGGATTAGCATGGACGAAAATCTCCTTTTAGTAGTACTTGTTCAACAAACTTGGCAGAGACCAACTAAATCCCTCTTTAAGTAATCTTGGGGATAAAATCATTCTTTCAAATGAGAAGTTTGTTTTTGTGATGTTGTGTTTTCTTTTGCCCGCCATTTTTGGATTAGGCTGATGTTTGAAGATGAAGAGGAAGTACTCTGACCTCAGCAATCTGTTGGTGTCCCAACTGTTTCCTCTTTATTACATCTAATCTGTTCTTATGTCAGAGACGAGAGGGATTCCACGCCACAACAGCCACTGAAATTAAACAGATCTCAGATTAATGGTCCGGAAGATGCATAAATAACTTGGCTTGTGTTGTCATGGGTTTTTTTTTCCCCCTCATGACATTTATTGAGCCAAGTGAGTCACTGAGCTAAATGTTTTTGTTTGTTTTGGTCTGCTTTGTTAGATCTGCGTGCTGTATCAGACAATATAAAAACTTTAGAGGAAAGTATTGATTTCCTTTTACACTCCACCCTTAGTGGAAAAATCACATCAGGTCAGTGGTGGAACAGTCTGGCTGAAAGTGCAGATAACGGCAGAAACAAAGAGAAAAATCAATATTGCAAATTTGTTTCTATATTCCCCCAGATGTCTGTCCTAGTCTCTGTGGCTGAAAGAACAAAAGTGACCATCTATTGTCTCGAATATCAGATAATTGACATTAGAGACAATATTTACTGACGGGATAAAATCAAACAGCACTGACATGTTTTGTGAGGTCAAGGACAGACACACACAGGACCAAACAATGTTCATAAAGCCACAGGGAGGTGTTTTCATGTCTATATCTTAACTGAATGTTTTACTTTTTGGAGCGTTTGTCAGTATTTTAAATTTTGATTATTTTTTAAAAAAGTGTAACTTATTTTTTCACCACGTTTCCTTGCGTGTATGAGGAGATGAGGGGTACATGAGGTAAATGTGGCTCATGTCTTGAGGAAGTTGTTGGAAATTGTGAAATGACATCACCATTTTTTTCATGGCTTTGTTTGGTGCTCCTCGTGGCCACGCCTTCCTGCCTGCTCCATCATAAAGCAGCCCGGCTGTGCGTTCTGTGCACCAGTTGAACTCCCGTCAAGCGTCGTGGACATCAGGTGCACTGCAGTCCCCCCCTCCACCTCCTCGGTGTGGGATAATGCTAGCAGAGGTGTCGCTCATCGCTTTGCGCAGGGCTTCCCAGGACTTGCACGTTTTTTTATGCTGATCACTTCCAGCCACAAAGATGCCTTTTCCACCCATCAGCCTCCACCAGCGGATCTCCTCGCCTGGCAGGGAACTATTTGGCAAAAAGAAAGCCAACGGAGTGCCTCCTCAGTCTGAACAAACCAGCAAATCTGGTGGAGAGAAAACAGGCTCCGACAAGGAGAAACATTCCACCTCTTGGGCATCAGCGAACTTGAGGAATTTGGGGCGAAAACCCCAGCAAGATAAGACTAGAAGCCCAGCTCAGAAGCCGGGTGCCGGGCAAGAGACTCAGGGAAAGTGCTCCTGGCTGACGGTGCCCAAACCTCAGGACTCATCCGAAGGAGTCAGGCGCTCCAGCTCCATGGATTCCAGCAGACTCCTCCAGGGAAAAGAAGAAGGAAAGAAGGAGATCCAGTTTACTCTCAGTCTCACCCCTGAAGCCATCCTTGTCATCCAAAAACGGAATCTAGAGAAGCAAATGATGGCAAAGCAGCAGAAGTGTTGTGCCTCTGCCGACTTCAGACACAGAAGGGTTTTCCCATCCAAAAAGACGCACGGGGGCTCCAAGGGCTGCGCTCCTGCCGGCAAAGTGGACAGTACCGAGCAGGACATCACGGCCATTGTTAAAATATCTCTGCTTAACGATCAACATAAGTACGATGATGTGGAGTACGAGGAAGAGGACGGAGACGTGGACGAGACTGTTGTAAGGAAATGTAAAGAGTGGCTGAAAGGTGTCGAAAATGCCGCTGCTTTAGGACAAGTGGACAAACTTTCCGCACTCCCGCACCTTAAAGGCTGCTGACGCCTGCGTTTGATTGATGCTTTTTGACTGAATTTGTTGGATGGACTCACAGATGCAGGCCTGTCGCAGTGGCATCTGAAATAAGAGTCATGTAAAGTTGGACAACGAGAGGGGGGGAGGGAGGGAATACACGTCTCCAAAGGAATGTCACTTTGTTTAAGAAATAGGCACATAAAATATGCTTCTAAAATGTTATTTGAGAAAATTTAAACAGATAGGTAAATGTATTCGGATGTGAGGAAACGTTCACTTGCCTCAACAAAAATAAGAAATTAGCAGCCTGCGTCTCATCCAACCTGGATCACAGAAATGATGCGTTGCCAGTTAAATGCATATTCACATTATTTTTTAAATTGAAGCTCCGGTTGAAGACCTTAATATTCTCCTCTTTTGCACATGTTTCTGTTTTCAGTGGGGCGCCAGTGGATGGCGGTGGTTTGCGCGTAAAAGGGACGCGAAACCGTTCCTTTGTGTTAGAGAACAATAAACTGTAAACAACAGGGCTTTCTGTGCGCCTGCTGCTGAAATCAAACTGGATTGTTTATTTTTTCCTCTAATAAGAGGGTTATATCCTTTGTAGGGATTTATCAGTGATGTACAGTATTTAATATTTACTAAATATTTGTACTGTCAAATGTCTTCTCAGCTGATGATTTTAAGCCATGTGAAGTAAAACGTGTTTTTTTTAAAAAAATTATGCAAGTGTCACTTGAACCTTTTAAATCTTTCAAAAGCTGATTTGTGTTGTGCCTCTTAAATAATTCTGTTACATGAAGTTCATTTGCAGTCATTTAGATTTCTTTTACACTCCGGGCCTGTCCCCAGACAGCATTTTAAAGGCTCTTTTGTTTCCACTGTATTTACCTGGGGCCATTTGGGCATTAGTGCTCTAAGCTTCTTAGATTTCCTGTTAAGCAGGGTTGACCAGTGTACTGTGGCCAGCAGGGCCAGTCCAGGTGCACGGTCCCTTATTACCTCCAGACTACTTAACTTTTTTCAGATTAAACAAACAAAAAAAAACATCATGTGGCTCTCGGTTTGTACCAGAACGTGTCAGATATTTTCAACTAAAAATGCTGTAAAATTGAGTGCATTTTGATATTCTTGTATTACAAAGAACAGATTTTTCTATTCTAAAATTGTACAAGAAAGTTGACAAAATCACAAGGTGACTGTTTTCACCAAACAATACAATAAACCAAACCCCCCATAAAAGAGTATAGAAGCCATGAGAAGGTTTTTGTTGGTTTCCTCCACCTGTCCACATTCATACTGAGCTGTAAGCAGCAGTCACGTGACAGCTTTGGACACAAACATGTGTCTGTTTGTACAGTGTGGAAGCTTCATTGCAGTAAGGCTTTTTGTATTGTTCTCTGTAACTTAGTAACCAAAGTTTTATTCAAAGCCTGGTACACTTTTAAAGCTCAAATACACCTCAGACTGAGGAGTGTGATTGAATGCACCACAGTGTGTTTGAAGAGCTCACACATCAGCAGCTGGTAAGATATATACCTCTATCTTTATCCTTAGGTGATGTTGTATGCTTTTATTTTGAAAATATGACTGGAAAAACTTTGAAATAATCCCTCCATTACGTTTAGTGACGTGTATGTTTTCACCCAAGGTTACCTCGATGGTGAATTTGCCATGAAATTGGAGGACAAAGATCTGCATCGATTGAGCACTCATTCCCCTGTTTTGGAAGCATGTCCATTACCAGAAAGGTATTTTATATAACACATCAGCAGTAAGGTGTCAAATATGTAAATAATGTGGTACAGTCCATGGCATTCCTCATACATTTATGTCATGTGGGTAAACAAGCTGCTACAATAAAAGCATCTTGTCCTGAACAGAAGTTCCCATTCAGGCCGACTTTATTGTATTGCACGGTTGCAGACTGAGATCACGGCTGAGCCCATACACAGTGTACCAGTACCCATTTGGTTCTCCATGGTTCCTGTAATGATATTATCAACTGGCTCGGTGACCAAACGTTGTGTAATCCTCTTCTTTTGTGTCATTTCAATTGTGGCCTTGTTTATGTGCCTCTCTCCTTGTATTCATTGCTGTCTGATTCAGGCCCACAGCCAAGCTATTCATGAGTGTCCTGGGGGTAAGAACTGCATTATTATGTCTCAATCAGAACAACCAAATACTTGTAGTTAGTAGGAAAAGTGGGAGCTGTAGACACGAAACAAGTCACTCTTTTCAAGGTCTCTTATCCAGCCCTCTATTTTCAGTTATTTATATTTGTTTATTCATTTGTAGCATTCCTTTTTTCCTTTTTTTGATATCTCAGGGCTGCAGATGAATAGCTGCAGCCCCTTGTACACCTCACTGCAGTATCATTAGAGTGACGTGGTACGTTATCCTTCAGTAATTTATCGTGGCATGGAGCACAGATGGATGCTGCCTTCACCATGTCACTGACACTTTGCACACAGCAGTGAGAGGACAAGAAGTGCAGGTCCCTTTGCTGTGCTGCGACAGCATTACTGTGGCAACGGAACTGATAATTCCTGTGTCTCCAGCAGCTTTTGTGAGAAAAGACAAAGCAGACACTTCCTGGACAGACTCAACCCATAAACTTTAGTAATGCGGTCATTTGGCTGCAGCCAGTAAAGAACGAGACATTTCCCATGTGGTGACAGGATGACCGCAGAGATAAAACTGCAGATCAAAGAGTACAGTTCACACAAAATAACTCAAGCATGTTTTATTCTTTAACTGTAAAAGGAGATTACACCCTTAGTAGACACTGGAACTGGGTATCATTAGTCACTGGGATTAAATAGGGATGCTGCTGCCCAGTGATGCGTTTACAACGTGACAATTGTTTTCTAGAGACGTGCTGGAGAGCAGGGTGATGGGTTTGTAGGAGCAGAGGTGGGTACATTCCTGTTGCAAATATCTATAAATATTTATTTTTATTTATTTATTTATTTTTTTGGTTGTACATTGCAAGAACACAATGTCAGGCTGTTGTGTGGGAGGGTGTTCTTGGCAGACATGAGGGATTACCAAAAAAAAAAAAGCATTCTTTTTTAATCTTCAGGCAAGCTGTCAGATTTGCTCCCACAAGGAATCTAAATAGGGTTTTTACTGTTGATAGGCAGGAGATGGAGTTAAAGCAGGACTCTGGAGGAGGAAGGCAATTCAGGACAGCAACACCCAGAGGCCAGGGCCTGGCATCAGGCACAGCTGGAGCAGGTTAATAATGTTCAGGAGAAATAATCATCACTTCTTGAAACATTCCGAGCACTTCTTTTTATATCTTACAGCGCCATCTAGAGGCCTATATGAACATGCTTTACCCCCATAGCTATATAACTTTTTAATGCAGCTTTTAACTCTTGCTGTCCCTGATTTTGCTGACTTGTTAACTCCATTTAATATTAGTATAATATTCATATTAGCCAGTTTAATCTGCTCTAACTAAAATAATACATTTTAGGGGAGTTTTATAACCTGACACACACATTTATATGTCCAAATAACTTAGTGGCCATTTGATTCAGTAGTAATATTCTGTATGTGAAATATGAACTAGAAAGATCAGTGGGCATTTATTTTAATCAATATGTGCAAAATACTCTTCCTAAGATAAGATAAGATTTGTTAGTCCCCCGCAGGGGAAATTCACAGTGTTAGAGCAGCAACAGCACAGTAAGAAGAAAAAAAATATAGAAAATAGATAAATAGAATGAACACAAGGTGAATGAATGCTTGATTAAATATCAGAATAAAGTGATTTGAGTACTAAACTGTTATTGCACATGATGATCTGGTATGGTGAAGATGACAGTTTACATTATATACATAAGAGCTAATAAAGTTATTGCACTGCATGACCAAGTTATTATACAGGAGGTAGTGTGGCTTTAGGAGTGTATATATATATATATATATATATATATATATATATATATATAGTCCTATCAAATTTCCTATCAAATTTATATATTTTTTTTTACATTACAATTTTTACATAAAATTAGTATTCAGAAATCCTTCAGGTTCTGGCTGCCTGCTGCCTGTCTGTCCCTGTCTGACATACTCAACACCAGGGGTCAGCAACAACCTTCATGATCCGTTCAGTGGAAAACACCTGTGTATGTTTTAAATATATATATTGTTTGTTTTACACAAAACAATACAAGTGTGTAAGTATATGTAATTTATAGATTCTGTACTTGCAAGCGGGATGTATCAATAATTTAGGTGAAATTAGTAACCTGGTATATGTGTGTTTTGTTTCCTTGTTTGCACCTTCTCTATTTTTTTAAGTCTTTCAAAAACAGTCAATGCTATCATGTTAACAATGAAAGTGAAACTTCAACATGATTTAGCTGTATAGAGCCAGATTTGGCCCCGCAGACAATTTGCCTGTTACTAGATTACACTTTGTCTGTGCTCAAATACACTGTGTGTAAATGTAAGTAAATCAAAGCTTCTCTGTCGATAACAACACATTCTCTTCATTAACATAATTACAGCTACAGTTATTCTCCTGTATAGATACTTTTTAAAATATTACGGAAGCAGAGAATTTGTTGTTTGTGTGTGTGTGTGTGTGTGTGCCTGAATCTAACAGGAATTTGTATTGGACTGGTATTGTATTCTTGCTGACTGTAAAAAAACACTTTTATCAAAATAGCTCTCATTTTCTTATCTTATTTTCTTTAATTTTTACAACTCATTTTGCTTGTGTTGTGTAATTTTCTTTGTGCTGTGTAGTCACTGTGATTGACTTTGATTTTGACTGTCATGTCTCTGCTGTGCCTGAGTGTGAAAAGAGCAATACGCTTCAGAGAGAAGGAGGGAGTGTAACATGAGACGGGTCCCGTCTTATCTTCCCCTCCTGTAAAAGTTGAGTTTCTTGAGGAGGATGTAATTGTCCTTCCTCTCTAATGACTTGCAGTTGGGGGTGGTGGAGTGGGGTGGGGGGACAAAGAGAGCACAATAAAGAACTTTAGAGGCCCTCGGAATCCTTTGCTTCAAATTGCTGAGCAAATGAAACTGCCCGTTGTTTCCTCAGCTCAGATCGAGCCTCTGTCAGACATGGAGGTGAGGCTTGGACCAAAGCAGGCAATGGCAGGAACACCTGCTGGGGTCTAATTGGTCCCTGCTGCAGTTAATGGCTTCCTGTGGCTGCATGTTTACTTCTCATTTGTTCTGTGTGCTCTGTTTCACAGCCCCTGAAACAAGGGAGACTGACTTTAAATTTCTATTCCCACCACACTCTGTCTCTGTCCTTCTCTCTGATGGCCTGTCTGCATCCTCCCTCAGAAACAAAAGAAGTTGGCCTTCTCTAAGCTGCAGCACAATGACTCATACCTGAAGTCCCTCCCTAAAACCAGCTATTACCTGGTACGTTCTGACCAAGAGAGAAAGTATAAAACCCAAATGTAATCTTTGCTGATCTCTTCATGATAACAATCTGCTCATCTTCTCTGAGATCTTTGAGGTCCAGAAGCAGTTAACTGAGCACGGACTTCTGAAAACCCATCAAGACCTGGAGGACTTTTATAGCTGCATCCGGTTTAATAGTCGCCCATCACAGCTACAGCAAAGTCTGCAGGATGTCCAGAAAAAGAGTTGAGTCATTTATCTTTAAATACATAAACAATTATTTTCATTCTTTATCTACAATGGCAATGAAAAACACAGACTAACCAAGTGTGTATGTTCACAGTCCTGGAAAGAAAATCCAGTCACCTGACTACTCAGTGCAAGACACCAGGACACGATCCCAGGTTATTTTTTATTTTTTTAATATTTGATCAAATATTTGTCAATTTTTAGAGTGCATCCTTTTATCTGAGAAGCAGCAGTATGTCTGGGATTTTATGTTTCCAAGATACAGCCAGTGTTGTGCTGGAGGAAGATAGATGTTACTCAGCTGCACAGAGTACTCTGGATCTTTGTTTGCACTGCAGTCAAGAACAAACAGCCGCTCGGCTGGAGGCTTGTTTAGCATGGACCCTCCTGGAGGAGAGAGCCGATTACTCACGTAGAAGTGAGATGACCAAACACAGTCTGACCCTTCTGTTGTGGAAACTCAACTCCGCTGACAGCCACTCTGACTCCTACAAACATCATCCAGAGGAAAATGTTGTAATTATGTCCACTACAAAAGAGATACAGCAATTGGGCCAGTGGTGTCACTTCATGCCCGCGCTGCCAGCAGATGTGGAATTGTTTAGAGTGTTTCCCCTCTTGTAAAGCTTTATGAGCTTCCAGGCAAACAGCACTCCATTTACCTATGTGTTAGAAATGATCCTGGCACACTCATTGTTAGTTACATAAGAATTATAACTATAGATAATGAAACTATAAGAAATGTCATCATCCTTTTTTCAGTTTATGCAAGATATCACCACAGATTATTTGCAAATGAACATCAGCCATTCTGCATCTCCTTGCAGCATGGAGAGGATACAAACATGGTAGGCAGAAGCTATTCTCTACCTGGATCTCAAGAGATTAATTAAATAATAATAATGAGTAAAAACTTCCAGATTCTTTTTCTACAAGACAACTCCAGTTACTGAGGTCTGCCTCATTGTGACGTAATCCCTATAAGGAAATTTTAATCTTAATCTTCCATGCTGATGAAAGGAGTGTCCTTGCACCTGTACAAGGTTTCAACCCATAAATCCACTGTATATTGGTGGATGGATGCAGCCCCTACTGATCTGATACAGAAGAAGCACAGCTTCACAACTTTGACTATGATAATGATGTATGTTGTTTCTAACAGAAAGAGGACATCTGTAGCCTTTTCTGGTTGAAGTGAAAATTTAAAAAGTATTTTTTAGTTTACATAAAAAAGAAAAAACTTGAATCTAAATTGTATCCTTTCATACCCCCCTCAGTGTCTTCTGTGTTTACATGTTGTGAACGTGTAACAGAGCAGTGTCAGCCGCTCTCAGTCTTGTTGTTAATTAGGGGTGAACTCTGTTTAGTAGGAGCATGTATAATGTTAGTGCGGAGCTGCCACCGTGAAACAGCACATTGGCTTGGGGACATTAGGAGTTTAGCATGAAGGCAAGTGAAGGGTTGAACTGACAAGTCCTCCATTAGTGTGAAATCTCATCGCTCCACAGACAAACATGGCGAGACAGCGGCCCCTCCTGCCTCCCCAGCCCGGCTGTGCCACAAGCACATTCCCCACGTCTATGAGAAATACCCGAAATAAAAGCAATTAGAGCCGAAGCCACGATATGCAGTCGGCAAAGTCCTTGGTTATGTTTTTAAGTTATGAGCCGATTCATCCGATCTGCCCGTCTTTGTGGCTATTTATGATCTTATTATTAGCTGCTGTGATTTATTGGACAATTCATGCAGTAGTTTGCTATCTTTGTGGCCATCTGCTCATGGTATCTTCAACATGTTGAATTTCACACGTGTGCATTACAGGTCTGCAAAATTAGAACATACCATTTCTATTACTATAAACTGACCCAAAGAGTGGAAAACACACAAAACACAACACTGAACTAGTCATATTGTGTTCTGCAGGATGCAGCTGGTGAAATTTCGACTGTCATATTCAAGCTTCTACATTGTCACCTGTTAATACACAGATTTCTCACATGTCCACACATCCACATCCTGATTCTGCCACCTGTATCCTGTGCAGCTCATTGGGGTTTGTATAGATCTGTTACCTGCTGCACTGTCCTGTGAGTAAACGCTCCCTTTCTCAAGAGTCCACCCCAGAGCCAGTTTGCACCCAGCAGACAAAGTGTGTTGTCACCCCAGTGTGCAGTGTTATCGGGTGTGAGCTGCACCATGCACACTATGGGCTGCTCTTGAAAAGTAACACACCATTAGGAATATATTAACAACACAACATTTTGTGTAGAGGTCAAACATCACAGAAAGCAAGTTAGACAGACAACGTTAAAAGTTTTTTTTTTCTAAAGGGCCATCCCTTTCCTTTGTATTATAATATGACTTCCTCTAGATGAGGTGTGTACTATACGGCCTAATTTTGTGCATGTATCCACAGGGTACAAGAGCAAAGGCCTGAAACAAGGATGACTTCAGAAAAGCAGATCCAGCTCAGCCAGAAGGAGGATGAAACTGAACAAATGTTTCCCAAGGTTAGTGTGAAAACCACAGGGCCAGTAATCTCACTTAACAAGGGCGGTGGGAGGCAAACACACCTGCAGCAGTGATCACCAACCTCTCCCACAAACTCAGAACACACTCATCATTCAAATATATTGCTGTCAGCCTTATACTACACAATAGAATATATTTTTAATTCAAGAATGTTTGAGGAAAACAATAAATTGCGGCAGCAAGCTGTTGTAAAAAGCCATTTTGCAGCATTTGCACATCTATGCAATAAATATGAGTTAGCATAGCAGCATACTCCAACAATCACTCCAATGCAAATTATTCTTTTGGCATCCCCACTCAAAATCACTTTTGGTTTGTGATTGGAGCAAACAAAATACAACATCCAGTATTGGTGCTCTTCACCTTTTCTTCAGGGAAGATTTTGCCATCTTTGGGTAAAGTCAGGCCCCATCTGTTCACCCCTGTTCCAAGTCCTTGTGCCAAGCAAATGTAAGTGAAGCTAACCTTCTTCTGGCAGATGCCCTAACTCTCAATAAAATTTAAATATGTTGGCAACAAGTCTGTCTTTGTCTATAGCCCAAAACACTAAACAAAAGGTTTTGTTTATTGATTCAACAATAAAATTTAAAGATGGACAGTTAAGGAATAATCCAGAGCAGTGTAATACACCATAGACAGTATTAGTTCCTATATTTACAGAGACCAGGAGACTCAGAAGAGTGAGTGGCGAGAAGAGGTTATGTTCAGGTGCTGAGATGAGCATATACGGGCAAGCATGCAGGACTTATTTTTTCTCTCACCTCTCTGTCAAAATGGGCCTAAGCAAACAGAGGATGAGCCTGGCTGGAGGGAGAGCAGGGGAAGGCAAACAGTGACTGGTTAAAGCCAGCAGGCATCCAGGAACATTGACTCACCACAGCTCCAAACTGAAACCTCAGATCTCCTGCTGCTGGAGAGACCTGTCACCCTTGTTGACATCCTGACTCTGGCACTTTAAGTACCAACATGTTGGGAAGTATTTTATGCTGTGTGTGGTGTATACAGTGCTGCTAAATGTCACAATACAACGTTGTACTGCGACTCATGGTGATGGTGATTACAACAACAAAGACAAATGAGGGGAACAACAAGACAACAGAAGTTTCAGGTTCAGTTATCATCAAACAATGTTAAAGTTTGATTTCAAATAAAATCCTTTTTTTGTGTTCAAATCATAATATTAATACCACAGACTGATGGTTGGAGAATCAACATTTAAATCTAATACGCAAAATGGTCAGTAGTGACCCACGTGAAACCGTTTTAAGGTCCTATAAACATGAAAGTGAGCCAAGCTTGAATGAGCTGTATGTGATTTTGCACCTGCATTGCATCCTTTGAGGGAACAGGCTTTGTGGGGGGGGGGGTCTAAAGCAGCATCCTATATAGATCAATAATGTAAATTCCCAGTGCTGCAGACCCACACCAGGAAGTGGCCTGGTGTGACAGTTAGCACTGGGTGAGGTGTTACAGGAGAGGAGATAGGCGCCAAATGGGACACTAGGACTGTGGGAAATGACACTGGTTATGACACCTCTGACTTTTACAGCACGGTGACCTAAGCTTATAGGGTGTCTTTTTTTTTTAAATCACAGAAATTATTAATAAAACAAATGAAATGATGAATAACTGATATGTTTTTTCCACAGGTGAAAACACCCACATTTGCAACCCTGCAACCTGACTTTATGAGGAACTTTCAGAGCAAAATGCCTGATTTGGTGGGTTAATGTTGTGTGTAGTGCCACCAAACAACAGAAGGAAACGTCGTCTTCAATACCTTCTCTCATAACAGATGATCCCAGAGATTCCTGAGAAGAGCAGGAAAGCAGAGATTTATCTGAGACACGTCAGACACATGTATGAGCTCTCTTTAACCAACATGGCTTTCTCTAAGAGGTTTGTAGGCAGACTGATAAGTTTGACTTTCTGTAAATTCCGAATGAGGAGACAGAAGATGAAAAGCATATTGGAAAAGTCTTTCAACTGCTCTTTAAACTGAGTGGGGTTTGTTTTTCTCTGCTTGCTGTGAACTCTGGTCCAGACTGCTGGACAGAGAGACAGACTCACTGTGCTGGCAGGAGGAACGAGGCGTCCAAGATTTGGTTAGTAACACAAACCAGCCACAACACAACACACCACAGAGCTCCACGGAAGCTAACACATAGATGTCACACACTATCAGCTTTTAAAGTTTGTTTTTGTTTTCTTTTTTTTCTTTTTTTGCGAGCCACCATAGCAACAGTGTTACCAGACACACAGGGGTTATTTTGTGAGAATGACATCGATGTAAATCACTTCATATGTTTCATATGCTGAGCTATCCATGACTGTGTTTTTCCCCTTCCTGCTCTCTCATAGGTTCTTCCACACATTGAGTCCAAAGCAAAGAGGGAGAGCCAAACCACCCAGCCACCACTCTGCTCTGAGAAACAATCAGCAAGTGTTCAGAATCACAGATCATCCCCCCAACACCCGAGCAGAACGTCCTCGGCCAGGTGAAAGAAAGCATACGGTACATGCAGAGCTCAAGCTTTTCAGTTATTCATGAGAGGCACTGATTGTCACTTTGTTTGCATGTGGGTGTTTTTTTTTTTTGCAGCCACTGGTGTTTTGAGACTGATCCATTATCCATTGAAGACATGTATCAACAAAAGCATTTAAAGGTACAGGTTTTTCTCAGGTTATAGTGATTTTTTAAAAAAACATTTGAATGTCCTTTTTTTGTCCTATTTTTTTTTCTTTAGATTATTGACTGTGGGTGTAAGCTGTGGAAAAACTACATATATCACTGAAGATGGTGTGTGTTTTGCATTGTGCTACTATCTTCCAACTGCATTTTAGAACAACCACATCACACAGTCAACCAGAGTTTATTGAGATATATATATAAAAAAAATAAAGATATGAATATCGCAAACCTCTTATATTCTTTAATGTGTATTATATTGTTAGTGACATATAATAAAAACTTCTTTTTCTGTTTCAGAAATACAATTTATACTAAAATGTTGGAGAACACTTTTCTTTGTATGTAGTTTTGCCATTTATTCATTATCTGCCATTTTAAGATTAAGATTCGGTTTATTAATCCCTGGCCTGTAGGGAAATTAGATTACAACAAGTTGTTTATACTACCCCAATTGGTACAAAGTTAATTAATTAATTGTTTCATGCATCCCTAAATAAATGATTAGAAATCATCATTTCTCATTAACACAAAGTAGGACAAATACTTAAATCTCATCCTAAAATCTGAGCTTTAAGGGGCCTAAGGACGAGTCAGACTACAGAGTCTTGGTATCTGCAGGTGTGGCTTTGATCTAAGTGTCAATATTTACAGGTTGATGTAATAAAGAAGGTTAAACTGCTTTATTCAAAACGCTGTCATCCTGTGGGCCTCAATGATATGGGCGAGCTCAACCAATCTGTGACAAGCCCGCAAAGATCAAAGAGGAGACGAGCCAACCATCTCTGCTCCAAACACCCAGCCTGAGATGGAGCTTCTCCTCAGCCTATATATTTGGTCTTCAAGAGAATCAGAGTGGAAGTTGTCTTAGTGAAGGCACAATAAGGAGGAAGAGGTTGTGGAGATCAGCTTAAGGTTTTTCAATAAGTGTTTACAATTCTTCAACCCTGGAGCTGTTGGACAGTATGGCGGCAAGCGCTGGCGAGTGTCCCAGCAAGGCCGTTCAGTACCGGGTGGATCACCTTCTGAGTGCCGTGGAGAGTGAGCTGCAGGCTGGCAGCGAGAAGGGCGACCCCACGGAAAGGGAACTGAAGGTGTCTTTGGATGAGAGCGAGCTGTGGCAAAGGTTTAAGGATCTTACAAATGAGATGATAGTTACAAAGAATGGCAGGTGAGCGCAAATACAGCAAACATAGTATCTGTTCACAGAGTAGTTGTGTTTATCTCATTGAATTTCTTTCAATTCTCCTCAAGGCGCATGTTTCCGGTGCTGAAAGTGAACGTGTCCGGATTGGACCCGAACGCTATGTATTCTTTTTTACTGGACTTCGCATCTGCAGACAACCACAGGTGGAAATATGTGAACGGGGAGTGGGTGCCTGGTGGCAAGCCTGAACCTCAGACTCCCAGCTGTGTTTACATCCATCCAGACTCCCCTAACTTCGGTGCGCACTGGATGAAAGCTCCAGTCTCGTTTAGCAAAGTCAAACTCACAAATAAACTCAATGGAGGAGGTCAGGTACGTGGGATATTTTTTTATTTGTTTATTTCCTTTTTCTACATAAAACATTAGTAAAGAATTATGACTGGCACATTAACATTATGATCTATGCTTTGTTGTTTTTCAGATAATGTTAAATTCTTTACACAAGTATGAGCCACGCATCCACATAGTGCGGGTTGGAGGCCCACGGAGGATGATCACCAGCCACTCCTTCCCGGAGACACAGTTCATTGCAGTGACTGCCTACCAAAACGAAGAGGTTGGAAATGAGATTTGTTAATTCTCTTTTAAATACAAATAATGTAACAGGTAAATGTAGTATTGAATGTGTGTATATGATGAAAATGACTTTTATGTGTGCGCGTAAAATCCGCGCGTAATTTACGCACGGAGTTTGCGCTGGGCTGGGATTTCTTCATTTTTATATATGTCAAAAGGCAATCTTGGTTATTGACATGTGTTGTGTATTTATATTGTAGATAACTGCACTGAAAATAAAGTACAATCCATTTGCCAAGGCCTTTCTAGATGCAAAGGAGAGGTAAGAATACAGCTTTGTTTTACAAGAAATTTGTACTTGTATAAATACATTTAATCCAATGACATCTTTATTTCTGCAGGAGTGATGGCAAAGATGGGAGAGAAGAGTCCACTGAAAACCAACAATCAGGTTACTCTCAATGTAAATATGCATTTCTTGTTTCTAATATGTCCTGACTGGCTAAGTCTTTGTGTTAATCTGGTCCTATCATGTCTTTTCTTTGTTGAGCCAGTGAGTAGCTGGTTTATTCCAGGCACAGGCTCCCTCTGCCCTCCTGCCAGTCCTCACAGCCAGTTTGGGAGTCCCATCGCCCTCTCACCATCACACGGCTGTGAGCGCTACTCAACCCTGAGGAACCATCGTTCTGCCCCTTACACCAGCCCATATGGCCATCGGGCCAACTCGCCCAGTGAGTATCCAGCCTCCACCTTCTTCACCTTCATAAATCCAAGAATCACACCACTTCCTCCCCCCATGACTATTAACAAGAAACTCAAACAAATGTTGGTGAGCAGGGAATGTCCAGCATTCCTCTGGCTTTTGTGTGAGTGGAGCCACGGAGCTGTAAATGTTTGGGCTTCAGACAAAGAATGTATCAGATTTACTCCTTAAACATCATATTGATATTAGGAAGACAGCTTCTCAGATAATACTACATGTACAGATAATACAACATGTTCTCTGACATAATCTTATTACCAAATCTAAAACAATTAACCCAAAGTGTCTCTGTTTGTGTTGCAGCCAGTTACTCTGATAACTCCTCACCCTGTTTGTCGATGCTCTCAAGCCACGACAACTGGTCAGGCCTTCCGATGTCGGCGCACTCCAGCATGATGCCAATGGCCCATAACTCTACCTCTGGTACCAGCCCTAGGTTTGTGTTTTTGTTTTATCTACTTAGAAACATAAATAATAATAACTAGATGAAAAAGGCAAAATAACTAAATGAAAGATCAGATTAATCTTTCTATAAATATGTCTATTTTCAGCTTGAAACAAAAGAAAGATAAACCTGCAAAGTACTCTTAAGAAAAGAAACTGTTTGTGTAAACACACACAGAAACGTAATACAGTTTAATATGAATCACATGGAGGAAAATGTCTTGTCTTGTTTTTGAGCAGAGCAGACTACTGCTGTCATATTTAGTTCATCTTTCAGAACAATGACATGAGCTGCATCCCTTGATGTTGCACACCTAAATGCGGCTTCCACTATTTATAAACATTTACTAAATGTCATTTTTCTAATACACTGTGACTCATATTGTCCAAATGTAATACACCTAAAAATACATTTCTTGTGCCTCTTTTTGTGTGAAAACAAAAGATGAGATGAGTGATACATTTTCTGTCCATCTCTCTGTACAGTCAGTACACCAGCCTCTGGTCTGTGAGTAACTCACCCCTCACACCAGTGTCCCAGAATGGGGGGATAAACAACTGCCTGAGCTCACAGTTCCTACGTGGTTCCAGCAGCCACTACCCCAGCCTGTCTCACTCAGTCACAGTGCCCTCCTCTGGCTCTCCCATGTATGACACTGGAACAGCCACAGAAGTGCATGACACTGCTCAGTATGACACGTCGCCACACGGTCGATTACCATCAGCCTGGACCCCTGTTACACCGCCGTCTCTCTGAGGGATGTATCTCTGAAAGAGAAAAGGCTTAAGTTCAACCTTTCAACTAATATTTCCTTGATGTCCACAAGACTCACATATATTTTATTGTTTGTGGGCCAAAATGTATTTTAATCTGCTTATATTAAGCATAATCTCATGATATTCACAGCAATAAGAAAAAGAAATTGTACAGCTAACCAAGGATTGTTTATAATGTAAATGGTTTATGGACTGTATGTAAATGAATGAGCTTTTTGTACCACAGTGTTGCCATTTGTGATAAGATGTTTCAGATTATTTTAAATGAAAGTGAGATCAATATTCTGCTATGCAGATAATGGACACCTTTCCGTGCCATTAAAAACCACACTTCTCATATCTCTGGCACTTGAATGTTCTTTACCCCCGCACACTACACTGTTCTTGCTTTTTTTTCTTAAGCTGTTTTATACCATCACTCTCTTTCACAATGTACTCTTCATTTGTTATTTACTGTAGTACCTCCATATGGCCACAGAAGCACCACCGACTGTAGAATTTAAGTCAGTGATATACATGTGAAATTAGCTCCAATCAGATTTCACGTCTCATGTTTTTCCTTGCACATCATGTTTAGCAGTTTTCAAGCAGTTGTTGATTAGAGCAGAAAGTCAGACCTTAGTTTGTCATTGAAAGATCATCAAGGTTATTCAGGTTGTCACTTAAATTTGCGTATTGTTTATATTAATTAAAAAAGAAGAAGTGCAAGCTCATGTTGATGCAAAGCGATAGAGAAGGAGTGTTTTGCACATGGGTGAGAAACTACATCCATGTGCATATGAAGGAGAGGGCTCTGAGCAGCCTGGGGTTTTTTTTGAGTGTGGACGTCAGGGTGTGAAACCCCAGAGAACAAAACTCAACTTTGGCCCTGACACCATGTTTCCATTCCAATCCCTTAGCAGGACAGTCTTGATGGTCACACACAATGCTGTGTCTGGATTCAATTATAAAAGCTGTCATTCATAGAGTGACTTTTACTCTTTAACATTTTCCAGAGTATTCGACACAGAGTCCCATATAATCTGTCCATCCATCCATTTATTCACCCATTACATACATGTTTGAAACATTTGGACTATAAAATATTTCAATTAAAGCTCAAGGATAAACAGCATTTTTCTTTTTCCATGTTTCATGTACAGAACTGCACTCTGTTCTGCTCCTATTCACTGTACAATTTTCACACCTCAGTGTCATAGTGCAAGCTCAGACATGTGATTTGTTAATTAAGCTAGAGAAATGTATGAAGTCATGTCAGTGCAGGCATGACATGAAAATGACCTCAGGACAGTGTGATGTCTGTCTGTGAACTGTTATTTTTATCTGAATAACAAAAAAAAATAATCAAAGTTTTTTTCCTTCTCCCTGCAGACATGACATGACTTTGCCCCTCTTTACTGTGTATGAACTGGCCACAGGTAGGACGCTCAGTTCGGGATGTATTCTCCATTATAATCATAGTTTCAATCAATCAATTTTCAAAACATAGCTCTGAATACCATTAAAACTGTTACTGTTACTTTCCAGATGCACCAAATAAAGTCAGCCGAGAGGCACAAGAGCCTCTTCAGCCCAAAGGATCAAGGTTAGTGTATAAGGACATCATGACATGCCCTCCACAGACTGACAGGAAGGAACAGACGTGGAATCTGCTAAATACAATCAGTCAAATACAACTGACTGATTCAGTCAAATTTCTGAGCATCTCTCTGTCAACACATCTCAGCATCTGAACCGGCCCCATGTATGCAGTTAATGCGTCACCATGTGTGCATGGAGGAATCATGAATATTAATACATGATGTCGGTGTTAAATCATTGAACGGAGGAAAATACCCACAAAAGGGGGGCTACTACTATCATTTCTATGCAGATTCATGTGCAAACACATATTTGTATCTTATTGATGTATAACAACTGACATGTTCCTTTAAAAATCCCAAGGAAAAAAAAAACATCATGAGATTGTTGAGAGAGATACAATCATTCAGTCTGTTCTGTTGGAGGCAATTATTCTGCATGTCTCATCCCTTTCTTATTATAAGGAATAATATTAAAGCAGGAAAAGATAATAGGGCATTTATCAAAAAAATATCTAAAAAGCCATGAAGGCAGAGTATTTCTCTAAGCCTAATAATCCCATTATGATCCCATTGAAAAAAAAGCTCTCTGTCGAAGCAGGGAGCATTGACGCAAGCATGTCTTGACGTCAGTAGCTGCAGTGAATGAGAGATGGGGAGGGGGGGCAGAGGAAGAGGAGAGAGAGAGAGAAAGAGAAGGCGTGTTTACCTTCAGAAAATACCACGAACCACAAGCGTCAGTGACATGAATGTAAGTGTAGCTCTTTGCAAAGGAGGTTATAGCTTTTTAATTTCCCAAGCATTTCGCCCTGACATCCACATTGTGCACAGTTTGGAGGAGGAAACGGTATATAGGTGCTGCGCTGGAAATCTAAACCAGATGTAGTAAATGGAATATGATCCCCTGACCCAGGGGTGTTCATAAATAAATCAGCATATGAGAGAATGATGAGAGGCTGAGGTGGGGAAAGGGGAGCTTTTTGTTCAACTGGTGTCAGGCACTCATCTCTGGATGAAGAAAAATGTGTGAAAGTCACAGATAATCTGAGAGGGTCTGTAAATTTAAGCCAAGTGGCTGCAAAAAATCTTCAAGCACGCACAGTCCTTTGTTGCTGTAGTGAAAGAGGAAGGGGGGGGGGGGATTTTTTTTTCATTCTTTGGCATTCAGAGCAGAGTCGACCGGAGGGGAAAACTACCATCAAGCAATTTGTAAAAGCCAGACCAGTGGCGTCATTGCCTCCTCTATAGTGCGCGCACAACCTCCATTCTCCTCCTGCTGCATTTATCCACAGCTTATTCTTAAGTTGCTCTGTGGCTCCAGCAAGTTAAGGCAAACCTGTTCATCCAAGACTGGTCCTCATAACACAATGCGTCTTGGTTCGATTTATGTTACTCTTTTATTAGGAGGTTTTGCGCAAGAGGTGTCAGAGACAAATAGAGTGTTTTCTACTCGCCGCTGGACTGATGGTGTTGTAAAAGAGAAGGTACTGTACCGCACACTCCCCCTGCAATACTTTTGGAGTACACTGTCTCCAATTTTACGCCGGGGAGGAATCCTCTCTTCTTTAACAGATGTTGCTGGAGAGCATTTTCTACCCGCAACTTAGTTAGTGTGCAGCTCAAATGTTACCAAAGGGACACATGCGTTGGTGTTCTTTAGCTGGTAGACTACGTCCAGATATTCTCCGTTTACATTGGCCTTTACTCTTGAAGATACCCAAGAGTCCCCGTGGTGTCGGCTGTGCGTCATCCATCGCTGATTAGACTTGTAGTCTGACGTCGCCGAGCACCATTCAAGAAAACACCTGATACATTGTTGAAAATCTAAAATGATTTTTTTTAAAACACACCCGGAGTGACGAAAATCGTTTTTTTCACAAAGACGTGGATCAACAAGTTGCGTCCAGTGCGTAATTTCCATCTGAGCGGGGTCCAAGCATAATCCGCGACGCACGTGATCGACAAATCACTTCAACTGCAAGTATTTCTCATTTGTCAGGAGAAATAAGCCCCCTGATTGTCCGTGGAGACACATCTTTTCCGAGTATACGACGGGAATCAAGAGCTGACCGGCTCCATGCCTCGCTGCCTCTCCAGATGCTCGGCTGGCCACCACATGGTAACTTTGCGCGCACGCTGGAAAGGGGCACACATAGAGAAGGGATCTGAATGAATGGGACTGAGATTTATTCGCCTTTCTCTTCTCGCCTCCCTCAGACTGTTGTATGTGTTTTATACCCTGCCGGTTGAAGGTGTCTCACGTTATCAGCAGATATCGATTCAGGGGTGGACAGATCAATCACTCGAACAGGGAGCAGCAAATGTCGAAGAAACGGAAAAGTCCTGACGATCAGGGCTTTGAGGAATCTGCAGGAAGCAGCGACCAAGGTAGGAGTCACGGTCAGAAATGACAGTCTGAAAGTTAAACTGGTGCTAGAGTGTAGGCATGCCATGTCCCCAGGGACTCCTGATGAATTCCTACTTGTGTGTGTGTGTGTGTCTAGTTGCAAAGTCAGCCACCATGACTGGTGCAGTTGCCATCCAATGCCAAATAATATCATCCCTAGAAAACAATTTCTGTGGCAGCAGATTACTTTTGTATAATCTCCTATCAGTCCCCAGTGGAGACAGATTTGTGTGACATCAGGTTTGGTTGCAGGGCTCACTTTGATTTTCAGGCAAGTAAAGTGAAGTGCACAGACTGGATGAACTGGCCTGAAGGTGTTAGTATGGCTGTCAATATGCAAGCAAATACCTTTCCAAAATTCCTTTCAGTAAATATATCTCCAATGATGTTATTCACCTGAACATTTCACTAGTCTTTATGTTACCAAAATGTCACTCAAGTAACACCGTATGACAGGTAAAATTAAAGAGCTCTCCCAAGGTCTGGTTGTTGTAAAACAGATCAAACTGGTGAAAGCACCTTCCAGTAAACTGCTTTGCTTCACAACATCTGGACAAAATATTGGGAGATAGTAGCATGATGACGTCTGAACTTTTTGGCTCAACAATCAGGTGGTTAGAATGGTCCAGTCAGCTGAGCTAACATTCAAGTTTGACAAGTGGGCTCTAAAATTATGACAAGACATTAATCTTACCTATTAGTTCCTATTAGTCTGTGCGTTAGCAAAATAACACAGCAGAGGTCAACATTTGGAGCGTGGAGGGGATGGTGGAGTTTCCCGTCACTTTTACATAGAGAGTTTGAGTTAAATCTCACACTGCACCCTTATTTTAACTCTAAATTCATGCTATGGGTTAATCCATGAAAGCTCAGTTTTTGTAGTTGCCTGGGTCTTGAAGTCTTGATCCAACAATAGCCCAGAAGAAGAAGGGAATCCTGGGTCCACAGCGTTATACGGCCACCACCATCCCTGGTTGATGTCCTTATACTAACTTGTTGTTGATATATCATTCCATGATTGGGTGACATCAGCCAATATATAACCATTGTTCTGTGTTGTCCAGAAACAGCGTGAATTAACACACAAGTAGCTTAGTTAATTGAATTGATTCACATGCATTAGGTCACATGGTGTAAGTGGGCTGTTTGCTTGTCTTCTTCTTCTTTCTCTACATTTAGTTAAACTCAACAACACATGCAAAATTAAACTCACTACACACGCTAACTGTGGTGTAATGTGTTGTTTCCGGTCCGGTCTCTGTGAGATTAAACAGCATGTGACATGTGGAAGTATTAATCCCGCCATAGGGATGATCACATAGACTTAGTGTGAATGTGTTCTGTGATCACTGGATAGTAAACAAAAGCAGCTATGTTTTTATGACTACTACACTTTCCTTTCCCCAAACAGTCTGTGAACTCATGTAACCCGCTTCAGTCTGATATCACTCACTCTGATGTAAACCCGCACTTTGCATATTAATGATTTACAGCTGGATTTGGTTTCTGCTGCATGTATAGTTCCACTTTTCATTCCGTTTGAAACTCAAGCATTCCTCCATTTCAGGAGGCAGCTTTTGAAATGGCTGGATTGGCAGTGTGGCTGTTAATATGCTGGCAAACACATGACAGGAGTTGTAACTTCAAGGCCAAGAACAGCATCACCTTCAAGCGGAGAGTCGTGCCTGCTGCATGAATACTGCTGTGGCAATGGAAATTGCTTGCACAAGGACTAGGCTAGTTTCCTTAATGTTCATGTGTAGATGTTCTCTAATTAAGCATAGGCACTTTCTGGACCTTTTGTGGCATCAGTATAAAATCACGGGGACAGTGCGGGACAGCAGTGACGTTATGGTTCTTCATGGCTGCAGATTTGTTTGTTTGCAATGAAGATGTGACCTCCTTGCTTTGCAGTCTTTGGCTCTGTATCTTTTTGGGCCCACGCCCAAATGCGAGTTTCCCTTGGCTAACACGGAAGGAGAGCCGGGCGCTTCCTTCCCCAACTGTGCCTGGCATCTGTGGCTACTTAGGGGGTACATGCCCACACTGAACCCATCCCACTCAAGATTTTGTCTCCCTGAATGCTTTGATGCAGATTGGTTGACTAATGCAGGGACACTAATGATGCAAATTTACATTTTGACACCTATTTTAATATAAAATATAGCTCTTATTTTCTAAAGCCTGGATTTATTTGTGCAACCCAAAAACCGTGGTGCTGTTCCTGTTGGTTCTCCATTCACTGTCGCCACACACTTGTTTTATCATGGATATTTCTCTTTGACTGTTTCTTTTTCTCCGGCAAGGCTGTGAAAGAAACAGGGACATTGAGATTCATATTTCTTTTTTGTGTTTCTTTTTGGGGTGCAGCTCTGTCTATTACAGGACCAGGACCAACCAACATCACAGCTGACTAACAGTTCTTACAGTCAGATATAGTTAAAAACCTGAGCCTGAGCCTGTTGTTAAAGTATCTGGTCTTGATGAAGTAAAATAAAAACTATGTAGAGTAGGGACTGGATATCCTGCTTTAAGGAAACATTAAGATTTTTTAAATGAAGTCTGTGATATAATTGTTTCATCTTTGTGTTTTATTACAACTGCTAGAGCTAATGGCTGGCATCCTCTCCACTGTTAACAATGATGGTGCTTCCATCTCATTAACAATACGTTGTGAAGATGAAGCTTACAAAATGGCCCCTGCTCATGGGAAAGAGAAAAGCTGTGCTCCCATGAGAAAGTAGATCAGTGCATTCAAGGCCAGTTAGAGTTTCTCTTTCATTTTGAATTCAGACTGAATAGTTCCAGATCTTATGAATTGTCCTCATAGATTAAACTGAGGTTGCTCCTCAGCGTCACACACCGGCGCAGCTTTCCAGCAGCACACCATGTGTGTCTCTTTAGCTTGGCTTAGTGCCTACAATGCTGGAAGAGTGTCGAGGTGCAGCAGAGGCTTTGCAGGGCTGTGTGCCACCCCTGTGACGCCACAGAGCATGTAGTGTGTAAACCAGAGTCAGCCACACACACACACACACACACACACACACACACACACATGTCTGTTTTCTTTATAGACAAAATTTCACTGTAGCTTAAAATCTTTGAGGGCTGCAGACCATTTGGAACAAGGACAACTAGTGCAAGTACACCACTTAGTGGTCTTAGTGTGCATTGCAGGTCACGATAGGAACACAAAGATTTACACAAGGAAAGAATCCACAACTTCCTCTTTCTGTGATAATTAGTATGTCTGTGCAGTAATTTAATATTTGTTAGCTTTTTACAAATATGACCTTTTGCCCTCATTAATTTGTTGTTAACAGCTCATTGGCGTCCTTAGACACTAGGTGGGGCTAAAGTATTAAGATGAAATAAATGGAGCAGCATTAGACCGAGCAGACGACCAGGAAAAATATTTTCATTTTACTGTTATTATCTGCAGACTTGATAATCCCCATAAAGTCTAATATAACCTCTGATTTCAATGTTTTTACAGCTTTTGGAAGAATCTGAAGGTTGTTAGTTTTTCATTTGACTGATACATTAATTTAGAGAAACAATTGTATTATAAAATGCAAATAAATAATCAATAAAATAGGCTTTGAATTGTAGAGTGGGAAATTGGTACTCAGTGAAAGTTCAAGGAAAAGACAAGGCCGGTGTGTGTGTGTAACAGTGTTCAGTTGGCGAATGGACTGTGTCCATGTGTTATCAGTAAACGTGCAGACCTGACGTCTGGCTGCCTGGCCGTCTTGGCCTGTACTGATGTCTGCTGTGCAGAGAGATTGACAGGCCTCTACGTCAGCACCCATATTTCTCACCTATGATTCATACTGACTTTGTTTGGTTTCTGATGAGAGCTGCAGGCGGGCAGCCACCACTTATCCCCACCAGTCACTGACCCAAGTCTTTCTTACTTTCTTTTTTATTTTATTTTATTTTATTTTATTTTATATTTTTTATTTTTTATTTTTTATTTTTGTATTTTTTATTTTTTATTTTTTGCTTTTGAGAACAAAAATAAAATCTAAAAAATTCCTACATAAAAGCAGGTTTAAGGTCAAATCAACTGTAGAATAAAAATTATAAAATGATTTACGATGTATTTATTAAATATCATATACATTGAATTACTGTCCTAAACACAATATTTTCTGGGTTTCTCTACATGTTATGTTTGTACAAAGAGTGGAGTCGAGCAGTCGGCAGCACCTCACTATACACACACCATACACTCTCAAGAACACACACTGACAGGCTGTGTGACATCTCTCAGCTGTCAGTAATGATCCAACAATGAGTGTGTGTGTTTGTAAAAGGCTTCTTATTTGTTAGCATGTCAGCATATGTGTTCAATAAGCAGAGGGATAGCAACGTGTAGCACTAAGGATGGAGGGTGTTTGCCGGGTTATCAATGTGTGTGTGTGTGTGTGTGTGAGGTAGAGAGCATGGAGATGGTTTGCTGGTGAGCCTGATGAGGTCATGGCTCATGTCTCCTGCTTGCGTCATCACATATAGGATGTGAGTCCTGCCAGCAGAGCTGCAGCTGCTGCTCCTGTCTGTTGGCGGCACAGTAAGAAAATACAAAAAAGGCCAGCTATAAATAAAAAACAGCCATTTCAACAAAGACCAGAAGCAAAGACAATTCAATTTAGATTTTTACATTTTTATTGTGTTTTTTAAAAAAAATGTGCATTCAACATATGGTTGTGTGTGCGGCCTACGCTTGAAGATGCACATTTGAGCTCCTGTTTTGCCTGCAATTTTATAAGATTGCTCAGTGAAGCATTTTACACGGCTGAGTGACGTCAGCAAAGCGAATGAGCTCTGTTTGTTTTATTCCCCCACCCCAGAGTAGTGCTGGAAGTACAGTGCTGCACCCCCCGGTGGTGAAGCCTTAACACGGTATGCCGTATATGAAGCCTTAACACGGTATGCCGTGTTAAGGCTTCAATGAAATTACAATGAAATTATGTAATTTATGTAATAATTGAAATTATTCAATGAAATTACAATGAAATTACACAAATATCTTTATTATTTATAACTTATTATTATTTCTGTTCCATGACATTTTGTATTAATGTCTGGACTGTGGGATGAAATGAAAAGTATGGAGAACTGAAAGTGACAATAAAATGAATAATTTCAACAATAAATACCTCATTAAATGTGTCATGAATGACTACAAATTGGAATTAAATAAATAACATGTTACTGAATGTCATTAATGACTTAAAATACCAATTCATTTTATATAAAAAACATATATAATTAACAACACACTATGTTTGACTATAACCCTAATCCTAAACTAGGGTTAGGTTCTTGGCTGTAGGTTTAAGGAAACATTTTTTAAATGAAGTCTGTGATATAATTGTTTCATCTTTGTGTTTTATTACAACTACTCCTCTCCACTGTTAACAATGATGGTGCTTCCATCTCAATAACAATACGTTGTGAAGAAGCTTACAAAATGAGCTATATGTTTTTAAGGTGTAGAGCCTCAAGTAAGACATTTCCGTAATGGTCTCAGTGAGCTGAATGCAAGAAACATTGAACCATAACTCTGCAACCTTTCTAACATTAACTATATACCTAGTTTTGAACCTAACCCTAACCCTAATCCTAATCCAGAGCTAGGGTTAGGTTCTCGGCTGGTGTGAGGTGTAGAGCCTCAAGTGAAACATTTCCGTAATGGTCTCAGTGAGCCGAATGCAAGAAACATTGAACCATAACTCTGTGACCTTCCTAACTCTAACCCTAACCCTAGTTTTGACTGTAACCCTAACCCTAATCCTAATCCTGAGCTAGGGTTAGGTGTAAATCTACTCAGGCGTAGAGTCGTAATAGTCTCAGTAAAAATAAAAATATACTTAATGTATTAAAAAAGTACTGAATAAAATGTATAATTATTCATTCAAATTATATATTTAATGAAAATGATCATTTAAAAAAATAAAATATAATAATATGCATATAAAAATATAAAATAAATAATCAAACTTCTTGAAATCCACTTGTTTCTGCAGCAGTTATCACACTATATGCTGCCTTTATTTAAATATGTCAATATCCGCTTAATCAATAATGTAGAAAATATTGTTGTTATATATAAAAAAAGTAAAAATCTTCCATTTTTATCATCTCTTTCACTTAATAAAATGCATATGTGCCAGTGAGCTAATTGGAATGGTATTAGTGTGTGTGTGTGTGTGTGAGACAAACATTCAAGCAGCCATAATTTGTGCCAGCTTTGTGACGTAGAGGACATGAGGCCCAAGCGGGTACTGTGAGTGGCAGTAACAGCATCTCCTGCTCGAGCCTGCCCTATCTCTGACTTCATTGGCTCCAGCTCTGACGCAAATACACCCCCCCTCCCCTTCCACTCTCCCCACCCCCTACCCACCGTCTACACCACCACCACCACCCCTGCACACTCCTTTCATCACGTTTTTTTTTGCCCGTTTAAAATTTTTTTGATTCATGTGCCTTGTGCAGTTCTCTCCACTGCAGTGCTCTGCACAGCTCCACATCACATATCTGCACCACCTGTCCATTTTGAGCTCTCACAACATGCTTCCTCTGTGTTCTCTCACGCACTGATAGATGCTGATTTCATTTATTTTGTTTCTCCTGTATTATCCACATTAATTCCTTTTTTGAATTTACCTGTACAGTGTGTGTTCTGAATCACAGTACACTGCTGAGAGCATTATATGGTCACTTTTAATCACATATGGTCACATTTAATTTGTCAGCATGTGGCACAAGCTGAAGATGGCTTCCACTGTTTCAGTCAACTGCTGCATTTAAACTGTTTAAACACAAAGTAAAATATGTTTATCATGGATCACATTTGCTACACCGTGTGGCTTGGAAATATTTGGCTTCCAATTTAAGTTAAAACCAATCTACACTTTTTATCTGTTTACAAATTACCTATAGGCTGGAAAAACACAAGACCATATAATGCATTTAAACTAAAATAAAAATCTCAAAGGTACATATTATGTTGTAAAAGGGGAAAACTACAAGTCTCTAATCAATATGTAAATATGAAGAAAATGTATTTCTAATGATGTATAATTTGGCCACAGTTGTACAGGTCTGCATTGTCTCTGTGTGTGTGTGTGAGCAATTTTGGCAGCAGCCATCTGAATTAACAAATGTTTCATTTTGCAGTCAGTCTGGCTCTGCAGCTTGCAGTGCTGCCTTACAAACTGTGTAATGTCTGGATGTTGTTATACTGTCTAAGAGGGTCCTGCCTTCAGGTTGTGTGATGCACAAGAATACCCATCAGCTGCCCCAGTAGTGCCTGACCTTTGACCTCTGTGTAGATGAATCGGGGAGTGATATGAGGCTTTCCCTGCAGAGTTGTTGTGGTGCAGCACAGTGTACTAATTATTGCATCATAGGAATGGCTGCTATCATTTAAATAAGGAGTTGAAAAACTGGTTTTTAATGACACAAAAAAGAGTGGTGCAGTGGCAGACGATGTTAGAGATGGAAATGACTTGTGTTGTGTGCTTTGGAACTCAGTGTTTCAAAGTGTGTTGTAGTAACTGAACACAAGTGTTTCAGTGTTTTGCATTCAACTGCTATAAAATGAGCCTTTTATGGCTATATTTTTCCTTACAAAAATTGCAAAAACCCCTAACCCTAGCCCTAACTACTCCTGTAAGCAGCCTGTCAGCTGCTTGTTTCTCCTCTGTCCTTTGATTTGTTGATGTTGTTGGCCAAAGTCACTTTCATTGGGCAACATCTTTGGTGGTTCGGTGTTACAAACCATCTGGCATGTCAAGTTAAGATAGCGTAGTGAAGATGATGAGAATGATCTGACATTTTGGGGACCCTGACAGACACTCTTCTCATGTAGACAGTGCTTTTATGGACACAAAACTCCAGCCTTGTCATGCTGTAAAAGGATGCAGGTCTGTGCAGAAGAAGCAGAACAGATAGCAAAATCTTAACTTTCACCAGCACAGCCTGGTTCCTGTTGACAAAGCTGAAAGTCTTCTGCTGCTCTGCCTAGAGGGATATGCAGCGGAAGTTTTGTTAAAGGACGCTCTCCTTTCAGACATAATGTGTACGTCTCTTGCTGTCCTATGCTGTGCCTCTTTTAATGGTTCCATTGCACACACTCAATGGCTGCTGAGCATTCCCTACATGTGGCAGCTGTGCAGGTCAGACTGTGACCTCAGAAGAAGCCGATGGCTCTTGTTGAAGAGCATCTGCAGCACTGGAAGAAGGTGGAGCATCAGTCATAAATGCCTGAATATTTAAGGTGTTTAACACAACATGCCACACTTTAAATTAGAAGAAGAAATGGTGTTTACAGTGGCTATGTTCCAAATATGTGTTTTAAGTAAAGATAACACATGAATATGAGAATAGACAGTTTTCTTTCTCCACAACCGAACGTGTCATTCAGGTTTGCAGCTTTTCTGACATAAGGTTTTTAATATTTGTCCTTTAAGTAACATTTTCACCTCTTCAAACAGAAGATTGGCGTCTTAAACCAGTCTGTACCGCTTCCGCTTTTAGTCTGGTTGCCATTTTGTGTGAATTGAGACTGAGCTACAATCAAATAACAGAAATACTTTAGAGCTGTTGCAGCACAAAAACTGAGGAGATCCTGTAAGTCTGAGAAGTGTGAATGAGTGTAGATCACACAGTTTATTTAACCTTTCCTGGAATTGTTCTGTGATTTAATGACCATACTGATGTAATACTGGCAAACATTTTTGGCCCGATTGTGTTTTTCTCATTGTGGCGCCGTGATGAGAAATTCAGTTACATTTTTTCACTGTGTCATGTGGAAAAGTTTTTCACCACAGAACAAAAAAATCCAAATGTGTCATATAAAATCATATATGGGTTTTTGTACTTTTATTTTAATTTAAATATGTTTAAATTGTATCTGTTCCCAGCTGTATACACACACACATGAGGACAGTTCATCGCTGTAATGACTCTCCTACTGTATGATTTCCGAAAATAAGCCAGAGAGCTTTCAAACAATACAGGCCAAGATCAAATTAGACAATTAGATGCACATATGCATTATGTGTGCATGAGTGTGTGTGTGTGTTGGATGCTTTTTTAACAAGGGTACAGTCAGACTACAGCAGCCAGCAGTGCACACTGTATTTGGAAGCAGAGAGGGAAACCGCAACTGTGTCTGTGACAGTCTGAGAAAAGGTGAGAGGAGGAGAAAGAGAGAGAACAATGAGATTAATGGCTCTGATGTCCTAATGATGTCTTAGATGAAAAAAACAACAACTTACACACACACACACACACACACACACACACACACACACACACACACACACACACACACACACAGAATGAGTTTGAGAACATTAAGCGATAAACAAAGATGTCATCTTTTCTCCCGGGACTGTGAGGATGGCTGTGCGAGCAACAAACCTTTCCTCTGGGTACATCTAATATACTGCAATCTGACAGCAGTTATTCAAAATGGCAATGATTAAGACGACAGAGGGCAGGTAATAGTGTGCTGTGATTTGTGTTTCCATTAACCTAAATTATGCACCTATCTCACATTTGTCCTAATGGATCACACAGTGCAATGACGTCCATTGACGTCACGTTTGAGACGAGCCGCATTGCAGTCGCATGCAAATTTGGGCATGCCAGGCTTTGTGTAAATGTGGACCTCTTTTTCTTTTTATTATTATTATTATTGGATTTTCTGACAAATAAGAGTAAACAGAGGCAGTAATATGCTCTTTGGTTGTTGAACTAGTTGTGAGCCAAGCTGTGAAGATGTGCATAACTCCCTCAGCCCCCCAGGGACCCTGTATTTTCATGGGCCTGCCTCTGACGTCAATGCTCCGGCTGTCCTGTGGATTGTCAGAACAGACTATTCAGTTGGGGGGAGGGGACTGGAAGTCTCTGTGGTGTGTGTCTGCTGCATGCGATGTGTGTGTGCGTGTGCCTACGTAGCTCCTGTGTGTGTGTGTGTGTGTGTATATATGTGCTTATGCTTGTGTGTGTGTGTTTGCATGTGATCTGTAAATGTTTCACTTACATCTGGGACATGTGTGTGTGTGTGTGTGTGTGAGAGAGAGAGAGAGAGAGAGAGAGCAGTGTGTGCAGCGTGCAAAAAGCTTGTACAGTGCCTTGAATCAGAAATGTGCTTAAGTGGATGAGGTCTGTAATGTGGGGGTAGGCAGCAAGGATGGGGGCTCAGGCTGTGTGTGTGAACAAGAACACACACATCTAAAGATGTGTAGCTCTGATGTTGGGAAACAGGCCGTAGTCATCAGGAGGATGTTTGCTAAAAACAGCCAGGAGGAGAGAACAGTTAAGCATGGCTGCCGACCACTCACTCTTCAGTCAGCTGTTGATCCCTCCGCGGACAATAGTAAAGCCGTCCTTTCACCAGCAGCCATATAGGAACCTTCTCCATGTGACACACACCTCTCATATTATAGCAGATGAGATTTCAGCTTCTTTCATCACCACCTTTTTGATTTCCATAATTTTTTTCTGTAGCGCACATGCTATCACAGATGGATATGAGATTTGGTGGATGGGTAATGTTGACAGTGAAAAAGGAGTGTGTGCACCCTGTCCAAACTGATACACATCAAGCAGGAGCAGGCCCATAAATCAGTCATTTGAAGATGTTTTTGGGTGTGCGGTGCTTGCTCCAATTCCAGTCTAAATAAATACAAAGATAATGTGATGCAGATTTTGTAACAAAAATCCATCTTTTGACCCCATCTTGTTCTGTGTGTTGGTGGTTCAGCCAGAAACATTTTTATAAAGTGACAGAATGAAGCAAAGTGTAGATTTGACTCCACTTTTTGTCTTCACAATAGTTTCTTATTTGACTTTTTTATGGGGAAATGTGCTTCAGTAGTCCTGGCTGTGTAAGTAATAGACTGGGCTTTGGAAGTGCTTCTACATACAACAACAAAGACAATATAGCAAATATGATCACTTTTAGATTAAAATTTGAGGATGATTTTCCCTGTCAGACTGGTTAGAGAAAAGATGTTATTATGTTCAGCTATAAAAGTGTCTAACAGCAGTAAAACAACAACAACAAAACAAGCATCTTGGCCTTTATTGCATACACAAATAAACATTTTTCTCCAATACTATATACATACTTGTATGTTATTTTTACAGTATGGCATTCCAACTTTCAATTATATTATCAGCTTTAATGATCACATCTTGCAACATCTTCCCCCCAGACAGAAAAAGTAAATGAAAGTTAAAATGTCAGGGTCACAGTAGGGATTTGATAAACAACTTCTTTACTTTCCCACCTGAGATTTCAGCCGAGCCAAAAACAGTGTGTCACTAACAAAATGCAGATTGCTCTGTGCACTGTGTAATACAGGAAATAACTGACTGCTTAGATTTGCTGGTATCATTCTGTTGTGTCTTTTTTCTAACTGTGAATCTAAAGTAAGACATTTCAGGTCCCACAGAACACATACATGTGTTTTAATCCTGGTAGAATACAGCTTTCTGTGGCTCTGTGTCCTTCTGTAGTTTTACTAGGAGTATGCATATTTCATAACAAGTGGACTAATCTAAACAGAGCTGAAATAGCCGCTTGCTGTGATAGGTTGAGCTGGACACCGACTTCCTCTTCTGCTATAACTCATTAAGAGTAAAAATGGTTTGCTCGCCACTTTGGCGAGCTGAGGATGAGAAGAGTTCACTGGCAGGTCACAGATGATCTGCTGCACTCTCTATATGTTCTTCATCCATAACCGTCTCACATAAGCTTATAAACTTCTCATCACAAAATGTGCAAGGCGTGTTCTCAAGCATTTATTTTCTAAATTTCCGTGCATAAGCTACTTGAAGTGCAGGAAGGATGCGCAGAGGTCAGCCCTAAAGGACCTAAAAAGACCTCTGGGAGAAATCTTTTTTAGTCTAGATCAAATAATTGAAATGAGTGTTTATAAAGCACTACCTGCCCTCAATCTTCCAAAAGTCCTGAGCATCAGAAAAAAAGACTTTCACTTGAAAAAGATGTTCCAAATCCAAAGACAGCATCATTGATGAGAAGTGATTTGTTGTTTCTAGATTTAAGGGCTTTTCTCAGCATAAAATGGAAGAAAAAGCGACAGAGTGTGTCAGAGCAAATCCATTATGTTATACATGACCTCTGAATGGACCAGCTGCTCGAGACTGTAGGAATGCCAGTGATTGATAGAGCACATGCTGACGTAACCTGCCACCGCTCCCACACCTCTCTCTCTCTCTCTCTCTCTCTCTCTCTCGATATGATCAGTATGTAATGCTGCAGCCGTGAGGGAGTCTGGCACACTTTATGCTGTATCATGTTGCAGAGTCAAAGCTGTTTAGGTGCTCTGAGCGCTGATAGCACGAGCACACATCTGCAAAGGTTTTAGAGATAGGAAGCTCACTTCATTTGGGACCTGAGAGCCTCACTTCAACAATTCACACGAAAAGACGAAATTAAGAATTAATCATTTTCATGTGTGATTTGTGCAGTTTAAGCTGAATTTTAGATCGGAGTTTGTTGTTTTATGCCAACTTTTTGGCTTGGTTGTTTTGTCTACCCGTGTTTTTTGTAAATGAATTATGTGTCTCTATTATACATGGACATTGATAGTGGATGTATAAACATCAGCAGTGATGCATTCTTTGGCTCAATGTAAATCAAAAAACATACAGTGAACACAAAGGAAAAGTGACATGAAAAGATAGTTAAGACTCTTAAAAATAAAAAATAAAATTCAGATTGTCACCTGCAGTCATTCATGTGATGTGACCAGAATCTGAGATTAATTTGACATTTTTATTAACGTCACTATTGCAATAAAAATTGATATTATTATTAATATATTATTATTATTATCATAGAACTATATCTTGACTTCAAGACATGTGTCTAAATATTCCAGTGGCTCTGCAGATGTGCAGTCTTTGTGCAGGGATTGCAGTCTGGCCTTTGCTAAAGGAATGTAGTACATTGATTTACTTGACTGTGCCAATTCCAAGCAATATTTACAATTATAATTTATGTAAATGTACGACTGGTTTAGCCCAGTAAAATAAATCAATTGAACACATTCTTTTAGTTAAAGCAAGTCTCTGCAGATATTTGAAGTCAGAAGATAAAATATCAACACACACACACACACACACAGAGAGAAAGAAAAATGTATTTACTCCAACATATAACATCATAAGCTAGATAATGAGACCTTTGTGTGAACAGTGTTTAGATCGTCTATCCACTCACACTCTCACTCAGTTATTTCACTACATTAAATAAGCTTTTTGTCCGCTGCACCAACATGAAACCGTCTGTGTGTTTGTACATGGTTGAACAGATTGAGAAGCTCTCTTCTTTTGTGTGAATGAAGAGTCTTTCTGGACACAATTCATTCACAAAATCTGCCCATTAAAAATCTGCTGGGTGATTGTTGTAGAAGCTACACACGAGAGATCAGAGGCCAGAGCCCTCAAGACTCAAACGTCCGCACAATGTTTACGCATGATGCGTAAATCTGAGTCCTTTTAGACACAGTGCCGTGCCGTTCCATTCACCGTAAAGTGAAAGTAAACGCTCCATTGCTTTGTCCTGTCATGCTGTAAATTCGGAGGTTGTCACTGTCCCCTCCTTGACCACTGAATCGTGTATCAGGAAACAGACGCGCGTCCCTGGAGAGCGCAGGGGAATATGGCTCGGCCCCTTTTACGCAGCCAAAAATCAGGAACAGGAACAGCAGTTCAGCAGCGTTGGGCTTCCCAGACGTGTCAAAAGCGCCGAAATGACCGGAAACAAGAACGTGTGACCCTTCAAATTATTAGTCGGTAGAAAATATATTTATGGCGGTAAAATATTTTTTCTCTGCACCAAGAACAATTCAGTTAAACTCTTCTGCACTGTTCTGCAGGACATTACGGAAAATATTGTTTAATGTGCCTGTTTTAATATGCCAATAAATGCTGTCTTCATTTATTCTACCGCGTCACTCAACATTTGGACTTTTATTTTGAAGACTAGAAAGGATCACTGTGCATGAATTGACAGAGGCGCGCCCCCGTCTCCTACCGTGTGTGTGTGTGTGTTTACTCCCATTCTCGGTGTCTATCCGTCGACGTCTCTGCTCCACTCAGTCTGCTGCTGCACATCCACAGCAGAGCCACCACGCCGAGGAGGCGGACCGATTGTAGCTACACCTCGGCCAGCTGTGCTGGGTCATAGCGCTGGTGGAGGAGGAGGAGGGGGGTGGCTGCACACCGCTCTCCTTGCCCTTCCTAAACCGTGCACAGCCTCAAGCATTGAGGGCACCATCACCTTAACGCGTCCTGGAATAGTTTTGGTTTTTATCCAGACGCACCAAGTTGCAGCTGCAGAGGCGCACTTTTCTCCGTGGCTCCTCTCTCCTTTTGCGCTCACAATCCGACATGGAAGATGGTCCGTCTTCAACAAGCTGTTTCAGAAGGTTAACGGACTGTTTCCTGGGTGCAAGTAGGTATTTTTCACTAATATTAACAACATATAGCTGAAACCGCGTCGTCTTTCAGTGCAAACATGAGCTTATTTCGGGGATGAATTATCTGGTCCTGTGCGCACCAACATTATTTGCACATTTGTCTACACAACTTTATGAATGACAGTTTGATAGCTGAACTCGATGGGTGGGGACTCCGTTGGATGGCCAGGCAGGGTTGAATTCTGTGAAAATATGGTGTCTCTACAGACTTTTTAAATAAAACATAGAGCGTGGAGCGAGTCTCGTCTCGGATTTGAGATCTGCAGTTCTGCAATAAGACATGGCATCAAAAAGCGAAGCGAAGTCTGCAGCAGGAGCCGGGAGAGAGAGGAGAGAAAGAGTAAAGAGGCACAAAATTATTCATGTGAGCTCATGGTTAACACTCAGATACATATTGATTATTGGTAATTATATACAATGATATTCATATCAATTGATTATTTAAATGTTCCCCAGAAAAATACTGCTAAAGCTTTCCACCACTTTTGGTAAATTTTAGTTTTAAATATTTGGGAATAAGAGCCAGTAAAAGAAAGCAAAAAGTTAAGTGAATGTATTTTTCATTTTTCCTCCATGACTACAGATGTGTCTCTTTGTTTAAATATATGAAATTATAACATGTTCATGCTGCTCAGTATTTCAAAGATATTTTACCTATTTCTAAATCTCTTTTAATACATTGTGGGAACTTTTAGGAATGACTGTAATTTATGTATTGCACTAGACTGTATGACATATAAATATTGTCAGTGGCTGCAGTTCTTTCAGTGGCACCTCAAGTGACCTTTAGTGGCAACCCCGTAATAACAAGTTAGCAAGTTTAGGCCCTGAGATATACTGAATGATGCCAAAATACACACATAGCAGTAAACTGCAGTCATGGAATGTATTATTGAGGTACAGTGTGTAGGTAACCTGGCCTCGTGCTGACCAAAAAAGGACAAGAATGTCCGATTTCACAAAGCTTCCACTCTTTTTTGAATTTAGAAAACAACAGTGGATGTGGGTGGCTGCAGAGTGAAGGCTCTCTGAGCTAATATCTGCTGTAGGACGTGCTGTAATACACAAGTGTAGACTTTTTAAAAAATGAGTCAATCACAAAATAAAGTTGGCGAATGTTTATCATTGATTTTCTAGCTCCGTTTGTGTGAGTATCATAGCTCATATTTATGCTGCTCTTTTTTTTTTTCAAATGCAGTACAGCTGTCAATTAATCTGGGTTAAATGTGGGATTAACTTGACACACTGTTTGCCTTCTCACAGCATGCTTCCCCTTTGATTGGTTTGGGATCAGGGGATGTTTTCAACACTCACAATTTCTCAACTAGATTACCACTCATCATACGCTGTGTATTTTTTTAATAACACTGTTGAAACTTTGACACGTTAGACGTGTGATCGATCCCTTCAAATGTGTCCAGCAGTAAACCTGCAGGCCAGCCCAGAGAAGCAGATTTAACTGCTCACACCGTGCTGTATATTTGAAAACAGTTCTGGAATATATCATGACTTTTTTTTTTGTGGGAAAATGCATATGTGTTTGTGTTTTGTTGTGGTCAGTGTGGGAGGTTAGTCTGGGTCAGTCCTAATGTGATCTCTCAGGCATTTTCAAATCCAATTGGTTGTCGACGAATTGCTTAACTCAGTGAAGAAGGCTGCATTGTCAGGCAGGAAGTGCTCATGCTGGACATTTCCTGCTCCACTGCATGCCTTCTCTCTCACACTGTGAACTTCTCGCAGCATGAAAATATATATAAATACGTGTAGAGCTCCATGAAATCTGAATATGAAAATTAATGTGACATTTGAATGACTAAATTATTCCGGGCTGGCTATAAGCACATGCCAAATAGTTTCTCTTTGTGTGATTTGTCTTCACTTATTGATTTAAACTCTGAGGGAATTCAGGCCAAGGAAAATTAGTTTGTTATGCGGTTTGAACCCTGTTTTTAAATCATGATCTGTGCAGGACTGGATCAGCGCCAGGGCACAGTGCACAATCTAAAGCGGTGAAACAGATGACATTCTCCTCAGTGTGTCCATTGACCCCCTCGCCGGCTTGTCATGGGGTGGTATCTGAGAGGATGGGAAAAGGCCACATGCTTGTAGATTTCTTTACAACTTGTCCTTGTGTCAAGGCTCATAAAAGAACACGGCACTGGAGAAGATGCAAGGATCTGTGGTTCTCATTATTGGGTCCCCACTGGCCCCTCTACAGAGTTCAGCATCAGAACAGATGTGGAGTGGGGAACATGACCCTTGATTACTGATGTGGCTCTGGGGGTGCAGGGGGGGGGAGGCCGCAGCGTTACATCAAACCACCGGTTCAGGCAAGATGCTGACTCCAAGGCAGCAACTCTGTTCAGGCTCATTGTCATTGACGTTATAGGATGTGTGATCTACCACCTCTGGCTGCTGTTCAGTTTCCTCTCACTGGAAGAAATGCACAAGAAAGTTCTGAGTTGAAGCAGAAGGCCGAGCAGCTAAGTAACTGCAGCTAGACTGTGCTTGCCTGTGGCCACACTATTAGGCCGTGGATCAAGGGACATGCCTTATCTACATCACAGTTTGCCATTTATAGCCCTTACCCTTTACGTCTAAGGACCTGGACCATGGAAGTGGAAATAATGCAAATTACATTTCCATGGAAATCTCCTTCTCTGTCTCTCTCTCTCTTAAGTGTGAGGTGTGAGCTCGCATGTTTGTGCCATGGGGTTTTCACCATGTGGAGGTGTGTCTCTGAAAGTGACAGGACTGCAGCTGAAGTACATGGTGAAACAGTACTTTCTAAATTTCTCACCCTTCTATTGATCACATCATCCTCGGCTGCGGTGGAATGTGTATGCGTGTTCACCTGCACGTGCTCAGGTTCATCAGTACAGACTCGTTGAATAAATGAGGTGAGCAGAGCAGAGTTTTTGTTTTTTTATTTCCAGTTGCTGCTCATTGCTGCTCACCAAATAACAGTGTTGGACACCGTGCTTCAGCTATCCAATAGATAAGATAAGAACCACATGCTCTTCCCACCTCCTGGCAAGGGAGTCCCAGGCGGACCTGCTGACGCACGCACCCAGCAGCCCCCTCCCTCCCTCCTCTTTCCTGCCTCAGCCTCATGTCAGGAAAGTGAAAAGTAGTACCTTGGCAGCCTGCCCTTGACTCTCTGCCAGAAGGAGTGCGCTTGAAGAGAAGTGGTCTTTTCCCTTTCTCTCTCATGTGCATTTTTCATCTATGTGTTGCAGAGGAGGAACATCTTTGCTCGCTAAACATCAGCACTGCCGGGGTCGGCCTCTGCAGGTTGACATTGCTGCTCCTCGACATTGTCTGACAGGAGTGCTGAAGACACACGTTTATTTTGCGCGCAGGCGCTGTCACACTGATAGCTAACTGCTTCATCATGGGAAAAAGAGATGGAGATAGGGTGGAGCTGGTTGTTGTTTTTAGCAGCTAAGCAAATGACCTTTTATCTGCATGTTTATTGTCCCAGTACTTTTCTCTGGCAGTCCTTCCAGGAATCTGCAGCCTTCCATGGTAAGATTTTAAAATATCAACCAATCTTATCATGGTCATTTCTTTTAATTTGTGCAGTTTCAGCAAAACATTATGTGTATTACAATTTTACTCATTTAAACATTTTCAGAATTCAAATTTTTAAATGTTTAGATCCTCCCAGATGAAAACAGAGGTTATAATATGAAGCGATGTTCTGCTGTCAAACAGTAACAATGAGAGTTTATGCTGGAATTAAATTCAAACAATGTAAAGATTAAAATGAAAACATGCATGTGGACACAGAAAGTGTCCACATGCAACCTTTCCACATGAGAGTTTCTTTACGAGCGAGGTGTAGCATCAGAAATTCTCTTGGGCTTTCCATTGATAAATGTTGACCTGCAAAGTGTGTTGTGAATAAAAAATGTAAAACATGACCAAAAATATTTACTGAAAGCAAACTTTATTATAAGACGGAGTGAAGTGCAGTTTACAGCATCTCTACAAGCCATTAACTTTTCCATATAAAGGCAGAGCATGCCAAATTGATTTCCTTAAATAAAATACTCGTAAACTGGAATTGTAACTCCCAAGAATTTACTGCTTTGAAGCTTTGTCGGGGTGTTTTGATGCCTTAAATTCCATATTAATACCCCAGATTGCTGCTGACACTATATAAAATATCCAGCCCACACTATTTGTAAACGCATTTCCTGTCAAACTGGAGCATGTTTCTGGTGAAACTTGGATGTGTGTGTGTGTGTGTGGGTGCAAAGACCCAGACAGACTGTGACTGGTTTGGCTTTTCCTTCCCAGTCCCAGGGTGTGGTGTCAAGATATGGTAAGTATTATGCAACAATACCTCACTGCATGAACTCAGGCTTCAGATTTAACACAGGAAGCTCAAGTCTGAGTCAGTCCCCAAAATCTGCCAACTGGGCTGAAGCCACATGCAAACATGCTGCACAACAAACTGTTTTATGTTTGTCTGTAAGAGAGGATTTCATAATTTAATACATTTACACCAACTATTGTTTGTGTCTATAAAAACTCACTGAAAAAACAAAAAAAAAAACATATGCAGTCATCAGCGCAACTAGAAAGGACCAATTGCCTAACATGCAACAGTCACATGACAAGAAGACGGCAAGTTTCAACTGGTCTGCAACAAAAATGTTGCACACATTATTTACAGTGTATTCTTTTTTTTCTTGTAAAAGCAATATATCATAAATATATCATAGAAATATAACTTTATTTTTTTTTATCTTTTTGCATTGGCTGTTATGCTGAGCATACACACAGATAGACAGCAAGTAAAAAACAAAGTTGTTTGTTTGTGTTAGCACTCCTCATTGTGGAGGACTTTGTGGCTGCAGTAAAATACTTATTGAAGGTATTGTCATTTATTCACTCATTTTCCTTTCAGTTTTATTGTCTTAAAATCTACTGTTCTTCCTGTAGTACTCAATGTTGGCTAGTATCATTGACTGGTCAGGCAACAGCCAACCATGCAAGACCATCCCCTGCTGCAGCCTGTACAGCATGCAGTATACAGACAGTTTGTTAATGTAAACATGAAAAGACCTCGCAGAACTGGACTGACCCTAGATTGATTACAACATTTGAAATATGACAAAATACTGAAAAAATATTTTATGTGATGAGGATTTGGATTCATTACCACGTTTCCACGTGTCAGCCATGTTTTTCTCTCATTATGTGTAATAGAATGAGATCAAAACCATTTAACTTATCATGATGTCGCCACTGTCTTCGGCAGCACTGGCCTCAGTCTGAAGGAAAATTTCACTGAGGTTTGACAAAATAAAGGAACCAGTGACCAGGCCATTGGTCTCACCACTGCAGGCTCTCTCTCCCCCCTTTTCTTTCTCTCTCTCTTTTCCCCTCCCACCCTCCTGATTGAGTGAGCACATGTGGTTCCCAGTGGGGTTAACCGTTCTGGACCACAGCATGTGGGACAGATCTGGCTGCACCTTTGATTAGGCCGCCATAGTTGCAGGCCCAGGACACTGACGCATATCCCGCAGCTCTGAGTGTCACTGCGGTCACATTAGGTTGAGCTGTGGCTCTGAAGACTTCAGAAGGAATCAGAGGTTGTAAGGCCCCGCAGAAAGTAGCCGGAATGTTCAGGAAAAAAGCACCATCAATCACCATCAAACTGCAATATTAGCGGCTGCTGGGTCAAACCAGTCATTGTTCTGGCTTCATTTGACATATCGCTTTTGTATAGACTGACAATAAGTACATTAAACTAGTGATTTACTCAATTACTTTGTGGTACATGAGTAGTGTGAAGCACTACTATCGACCATTTTGTTCTTTAAACTCAAACTGCACGAAACATTCCTCTTACTCCACTACATTAATATAACATTTTTAACTTTTGATTGCGCAGTCTGTAGTCAGGCTCATATTTTCCCTCTTCACTAAATATTAACCGCTATGTCTATTGCTGCCACTAACGATGTACATAGTTTGGAAGTATAAGTCTTGTTTTTTATTGTCCAAGTCCCTGTTTTGAAGTGTACCATTACACAGTAACTCCATGTTGTCTGGTGAGCGTGGAACCTGGAGTTTGTGTCCATCTAACTCCTGCTTAGTCCAAAAAACTGGAGTATGAATAGAGCTGAGGTGTGAAGGTTGAGCCAAGGCTGTGGGCTTGTGACATGTGATGATAACAGCTGTCACTCAAAGCAGTCATTGCATTACATGCATAACTTTAAGCCCTGATATAATTTAAACATGTGGCTTAATAAATCTGCTAAAGTTTGGTGTTTTAACATGGAGGTCAGGGGATTTAGTGCTATAGCTTCAAGTCATTCTAGGAACTGTATTTTTTGGCACTTTCTTGTCCTTAAATTCTCATTATGGGTATTAATTCACTGGCTCTACACTTTCCTTCTTTTTTCTTTCATCATCATCAGAATGGGTTTAAGTTTGCAGTCAGAAAAACAGACAGGTAATTTCATTATAGAAAAAATGAAGAAGAATATAGTCAGTATTGTCCTTTAAGCAAATATTGGCCTAATATCAGTTTACTGATAGATATACTGTACTGATCTGAGCTCCCTGCTCTTTATGATGCATCGTTTTACATTTTTTGTGCCCCTCCATCAGCCCAAGAAGAAGATTAATAGTCGAGTCAGAGGTCAGAAAAAACAGTGGCTGATTGATAAAACCATCATTTGATCTTTCTTGGTCAGACATGCTTGACAAACTCTCCGAAACACCATTTTTATCAAGTGTTATACACCCGTTGCTAAATTTTTTATCACTCCTGTTTGTTCTTGCCCCATGGAAATAGGACATTTGACTATTTTTGTTCACACATATGATTGCTAAATAATTTTCAGAGCCCTTTGACACAAAAGTTGTATTCATAAATTTATACAGCGTCCTTGTTTTTTTTTTATAAATTTTTGTAGTGTTACACAGTGCCTCCTTTGTGTTTCAAATAGGACAAAGTTGTAAGGGTCTTTTTTGCACAGCTCCCATTTTACTCCTCTCCGTGTGTCTTTCTGTCCCCTGCAGCTCTCTTCACCCCACTCACACTGCCCCCTTAACTTCTTCTGATTTATTAAGCTGTATTCTGCCGATGTGCGTCAGAGCTGGCCAGGAGTCTCGTGAGGCGTTCCGCTCCTGAAGAGCTGTGTCTCGTGTCTGGACAGCGTCAGACCGCAGCAGCCCCTCGCTCCCTCCCTCCCCCCTTAACTTACCCCCACCTCTGTTTGCCTTATTTGCCTGCAACCACAAGCTTGCTCGACCTATACACACACACACACACACACAGTGTCTGAGCAGATGATCCATGCTAACTGAAGATCAAATGATTTGTTCTGTGGGAATAGATGAAAGGTTGCAAGTAGCTGCTCAGAGTGTTTACCACAATCAGGAGTGATGTTACGCTAAAATTAAATTAAAACTGAAAGTCATTCTTCAGCTCCAAGTTTTATATGGACACACTAAAACAGGTTATCTGCAGCTGAAGAAATTAGATGCTGCTGCCTCCTGCATCTGGTTTTATTTTGTCATCTGGCTCAACAGTCAATTCTGTGCTACCCCTCTGCTTACTATTGTGCACAAGTGTCTGTATCCATTCACTACACTAATACTCATACAGGATTTCTGACACACCCTTAGCAATATTTTCAAACTGTGTGTGTGTGATGGCAGCACACATGCCTTCCAGCTGCATGTCCTCCTATGATTCATACTTGAAGGGAGTCTGCACTCTGCACAGATGCTGCTGATAACTAGACGTTTCGTGAGAAAAGCAGTACAGAAATGATCACGGCTGTGTGAATACAAGAGCGCTCGTTCACTATCATCTGATATCACGTATGATCACTGTATATTTTTTTTAAATCAACACTAGCAGATTTGTTTTTCTTTTCCGGGATTTATTGTTGAGTTCAGTCACAAAGAGATGACGTCTCATGCCTGAATGGAGACAAGCCTTTGTTTAAGACACACACACTCCATTTGCGTGAGCGGCCTAAACATGATGGTTTCCTAGTGCATCACGACTGCCTCTCAGACGCCAGCGGGTGTATTAAAAACAACTTTCCCTCAACGATGGTCTGGCAAATGGCTTTTTTCCCTGACAACAAAGACAGTAAACAGCAGCACTTAGCGAGCTCTCAAGAACCTAATTGCCTATTAAGCACAATCGAGTCCTCCTTTATCCTACTGCCTCTGTTGGGGGCTCCAATCCCTGGAGATATAGTTTTACAGTAAACATAAGTGAGCTGCCCAGTTGAGAGCTTTCGCTGGAACATAGCTGCATTTCACAGTCAAAGCAAAAAAAAAAAAAGATGACCTGTTGTAGCCTGTGCATTTGTTTGGGTGACCTTTGGGATCACCGTGGACCCAAGTAAGCTTTCCTAGTTTGCATTGTCATGAGTAGAGTTGTGCAATTCAACAACTCAAAGATGTTTCTGTTTCTGTGCGCTTCAGGCTTGACAGATGAGAAAGTGAAGGCCTACCTCTCGCTACACCCGCAGATGCTGGACGACTTCGTGTTGGAGAGTGTTAGCGCTGAGACATTGGACAGATGGCTAAAGAGGAAGACCAGCAGCAGGCCTGCAGGTACACACCCCCGCACACAAACACACACACAGACCAACAAATACACAGACACTGCTCCACTGAGTACCACTGTGACAGAATGATTAGATCAGCAGATTTTACTATATCGACGTAATTTTCTGTAAAAATTTGCTTTGGTTAAAAACAGGCCCATTGAGGTTCCTGATTTGTCAACCACAAGCTGTCCTGCGTATCTGCAGCCGCCTCAGTCATTTGCTTTTATTGCACTGAAAAACTGAAACCTATTTTCTTAAAGACCATGGGATAACCAGAGACGAAGCGGAGCGTGCCTCTGCGGGTTCTGTTTATTATCCCGGCCATTTGCAGTACAAATCACTCATCTTCACATATGTCTCCTTTAATCGTTGGTGTGTGTGTGTGATAGACAGAAGAAAAGGGAGAGGGAGCGGGTCTGTTGGGCCTTTACGGGTCATTAGATGTGTTTGAGCGGGCTGAGCTGAGTTTGTGCCGTGTGTGTGCTCCACACACAGCGGACTGTTTCTCAGACCAACCGCATCCATCAAGGGCCCACAGGGCTGGCACTCTGCCCAGTTGAGCTGCTGACGTCAGAGGCGACCTCCAGAGACATGCAGCCGGCTGAAGGAGGCCCAGGGGAGGGGTGGGGATGATGGTGGTAGTGGGGGTGGGACTGTGCTGGCTCAGGGTGGTGGGTGTGTTGAAGGAGGAAACTGGCAGAGGATGGATTTGTCACATTTTGGAGCTGCTTTCCCTGTGAGGTATGCAGACAGTAGTGTTTGTGGCTGCTGTGTAGAGATGTTTCTCAAGTCTGAGCCTGTGATTGAAGCAGTGTATACAGTATATGTGTGTGTGTGTTTGTGTGTTTAGGTTGACACACATCAAAAGGCTGGTACCAAGTAGAAACAACTAATTTTACCCATATAGATCAGGTCCGAGCAGATGAAGCCTGTAAAACTTGATGGCAGAGCAGAAGGGTTTTTTTGTCTGAGCTCTGTTTTCGTGCTTATGTTTAATCAGTTTTAAATTGTCGCATCAGTCATGAAACTAAATTCCTACATTGCAAAGGTCATGTTTTTTGACAGCTCCAGCCCCCCCTCCCTCCCTCTTTTATTTTTTCTTTTACCACAAATTACACTTTATTCGCATGACTGCTCACTGTTTTTTCAAAGCATGTTTCAGCATCCTCACTGGTTACCATTAGTTTCAGTACAGTAGGAAAATCAATTTGCAAAGACTTGAAACAGGCTTGATTCAGGTATCCATCACAGTGAACCAAGTCATCATGGTGCAGAAGCTCAAAGCTAATTGATTTGTACAGGCTGCACATGGCCATTACATAAATCTGACAAAAAGAAGGCAGACTTGATGTTCATTATGACGGATCACCCATGTTTCAAGGAAGTTTCACATTTCAAATGTAATTCTCATGTTGTCCGGAAATCAATGCTAACTGCTGTTTAAAGTGCTATTACACCATGCTTTGGAAAGAGGTCAACAGTAATGCAAACTATAGTAATGGGCCTCTAATAGGTGTAAAACGTTTGCTGGGTAGAGAAGCACAGTGGATGAGCAAGAAGTGATAATGTGTATAGAAGACACAGGTATTGTTTTGAAATTAAACAGCTAAACACCATCTGTTACATGCTTATTTACTCATATGTTTAGGTCATATGTACAGTAGGTTTTTGTTCAGATGTCATAATTTTTTTATGATTGTATGCATTAATTTTTTGGCATATTTCATGAAGATGTTTATGTGCCCTGACCCAGACTTATTAAAAAGTACATACATAGTACACATATCCTGGGTGTTATCCTGGTGGCCAGGAAAATGACAAGGGTGGTTGTTACAGATGACAGGAGTTTGTTGTCTGTTGTTGACAAAATGATCTTTTTCTTGAGCTAAAAAGCATTTTTGGGGCTAAAACTTAGGCAAAATGCAACTGGAAATGAACATAAAATAAAAAAAGGAAAGGTCTAAATTGCACACAGATCAAAGTGTCTAACATGGTCTGGACTCGGAATATATATGAATTTAGTGCATTGTACGACAGATTGAATTATCTTTCTGAAATACTGTCTGATTGACTAAGTTATTAGACTATTTTTAAAATACCTTCTGATGATGTACTTTTGATATTGAGCAATAATCAGCATCAGTGCAACTGAGAAACATCAGTAAGTCGTAATCATGATAAATCATAAATAATTATGACATGTGTCATGATTACAAATCGCTCTGCATTGTTCCGTACATCACATCAGAAATGTCACCAAGTCCACTTCCTCTATGACACGGCTGTGAGCAGACACTTTGGCACCACTCTGAAGCGTTCTCTTAGTGGCTGTATCCACTCACATGACAAGTGCTGTCTAATTTCTGCTTCATCACACAGCCTGGATGGTCTCTGGCTGCAGTTAGTGACTTATGATTTGTTTGATACATTCCCCTTCCTTGTGTTATTGTAGCTGCTAAAAGTGAAGTTGTTTAATCTAAAGAGGTTTTTTTTGTTTGTCTTTGCAGTGACACTTTTGTAGAGATCAGATAGATATGTTTTTACGAGTGCAGCAGCGGGACCTGTCATCATGTGACCATCACTGAGATAACCAGTGCTTCCTGGAAGCAGTCCCCGCAGCCAGTCTCGTTCTCACTTATCATGTGATGGACAACATTGGATTACATAAATCAGTGTGTGTGTGTGTGTGTTCTAGCAACGCTTGTGTTACAGCCTGTTTTTGCACAAAAGACTTTACATTTGCACACTTCTATTGAGTTGAGTCTGGGGTTTGCTTGCATTACAAATGTGTGAATGTGTGGCAACCAAACTAGAATTTTAGTTATTGCTTCACACTCTGGTAGTGTGTGTGTGTGTATCCAGACTTAAGCTTTCAAGCCTGCACTGTGTGTTGCAGAGCAGATCGGTCCTACTGAAACAGAACACAGTTTCCCAGAATGCTGCTGATGTAATTTGACCATCACACCTCAGTGTTTACTTCACACCACACTCTGTCACACAGTAATTAATAAATCCCAAACCCTTTGCTGCACCAGAGGTCTCTCATCATTCATCTGTGCCTTCTGCAGTTTACACACACAGACAGGAGTGTCAGTTAGTCAGAATATTTGTATTTCTGTTCAAGTAAGAGTGGATGTCAGCCAGCAGTTTGCTTAAATTAATAATTTGATCAAAATAAACATCATTTTCAGGAAAAAATAGTTTTGTAATATGCATTAAAAACTGAAAAACACCAAACACGTGAAAGAAACAAAACTTAAAATGTAGTAACTACTCAGTCTATCATTTTAGAAAGAGTGAAATAACCCCTATAAGTCAGACTGTCTGCCTGATTAGTAACAGAGAACTTTGTGAAAGACAGAGTCTCTGGCCTTTACTGGCTCGGACTCCAGAGGGCAAGAGTCGGCCCGAGCTGTTAAGCAGCTGATACTGTTTCTCAGATGTGTTTAAAGGGCCAGTCACAAGCAGACAAAGATGTGCTTGTGTAGCAGAACCTCATACCCCACCACTGTGATAAGAGAGCTGCCTCACCTGCAGGGCTTTCCATCAGGAGGGAAGAGGAGCCCACCCCACCCCCACCAGCTTAAAATGCTAAAATGATGTGCCTTTGTGTAGCCTGAAAAACAACTTTAATGAAATGCTAAAACCAATTTTTTGTTTTTTAAAAATTCTAATTTTAGCTCACAATAATCTGCTTAGAACTTGTTCTAAATTTACAACACTACAAAAACAAAGTGAAGGTCTAAGCTAGGTAAACAGGGTGTGCAGCACTGAAGAAGAAGAAGTTTCTTTTGGCAGCTGCACGTCCTGGATGCAGCAGGTCGATGCAGGACAACCACGAGGTCAACACATATTGACCGCTGAGTCACTGCTAGTTGACCGTCCTGTGGGAGACTGTGTATCTGTGGCGGCAGATCAATAAAGCACCCATCAAGTATCGTACACAGTAGACGCAGCTGACTGAGAGATTTTTTCCTGTGAAAGGCCGCTGATATCCTCCTGAAGCTCCTTCAGATTATCATCACCATATGTCATATCTATGTCTGTCTGTCTGGCTTTAGATTGAGTCGGGAAATAGCAGATAGTACTCAGCAGATACTATATAGACCTATAATCTGTGTCTGTGCTGCTTTTCTTAGAACTTTAGTCATCTGCTCAGTGAACAGAAAGAACTTTGTTGACGTCAGCAGAGAGATTAATACACAAATCTGCAACAACTGAAGCTTTCATTGCCGGGCATGAAATCAATATGATCTCACCTTGTTGTGCAGAGAGAATTTTTACCATCTTGCTCTTATGGCTGCATTAGAACAAGAATAAAATGTTAGATAAAGGCTCAGGAGAGAGTTTCTCCTGTCTGACCTCATAAGAATCCAATAATATTAAGTCTGTTTCTCAAACAAATGCATTACAGCCAGCCTGACCTGTCAAACTAAAAATATACTAAACGACTTAATAATTTTAAAAAGAGAAGCATGCAGAAAGCATCAAATTGTTAAAATGAGTTTACAGAATTCTCATTTTATATAGAGTAGATTGTGGTTGTTTCTGTGTATATAATACTGCACAATCAAAGCTGTGCGGTGTGATAAAGTTACCAGAAGTCTCTACTAGAGAGTGGTGTTTAGTGTTTAAAGCTGCTGGTTGATTTTCTAAGAACATGCCAGCACTCTCCTCCTGTGTTTACTAAAAGCACAGCAGGTCCCCCGAATATATGGGCTAGTATTAACAGACTACTGGTCTCTGTCTCTCCACTGATGGCTGACCACATCCTATGGAGATGAAACACACACACACAGACCTTTACACACACACATACACACACCTGAAGCATAAATTCCCACTCAGCCCTGAGGGGCGGTTGTATCATTAAGGTTAATCCCATGGCACACAACTGATGAAACAACAATGTTATTATTGCAAAACTGGATGAATTGTCCATTTTGTTTAATATTAGGATGCCTTACAGATCACAAAAGAAAGCAGTCCGTGCATTTAAGCACAATAATAAAACAAGCATTAGTCAAGGAACTCTCCGGTTTCCAGGAAAAATAGAGAGTGGAGAATCATGCTGGGCCTGCACCTGCTGAAAGTGTGCATGACCCTGCATGCATGCTGTAAAGAAGCTACTGGAACTGGTCCAACCAGGCAGCTCGCTCAGCACAACAGATGAGTTTTAAAGGGCACTTACATTTGTATCTCTGTAGAGAAGTTTGCAGAGTCCACAGGAAAGTTCTGCATGTTACATTAAAGTGTTGCTCGCCAGTACGGCTGCTTCTGTTTTGTGTGTTTTTTGTTTTTCAGTGTGTAGATACAGTGCTCGCTCTGTGGCTCCACTGAGACTGCTGCACGTGAGATGCTGGCAGAGATTGTATACCAGACTGTAATTTGACCTGCAACAAGGGACATTGTGTATTGGGGGACCCTCCAGACTTGGCAGAGGGAATACCTTCTGTTCTGATGTAGAAGAATGTAACCTACAGATTTCTCTTTTTAGAGATCATTCTCTCTAATAAGACGTCATCACTGTTGCATGTGATGTGAGAGCCTTATGTGTAAGAATTGGAGGGGTCATTGTTGCTGCAACAGTTTACGGTGATCAGTGGCTGTGTTAAAGAGAACACAGTCAAGGGATATGAAATCATCTAGGCATGGACATCTGTTATTTAATTAAAGGAACAATATATAACTTTTTAAACCTTTTGACCTGAGTCTTTATGTTTTGTGTGCTTGAATTTGGTTTAAATGTCAGTTTAAAGTGGCTCAGACTTCTTCACAGGTTGTGTTAAGTCTCACCATAGACTGTATACAACTATGCACACCCCTGTCAGAGGCTCTGACCATCACCATGTCTAAGGCTTGGTTTACACTGTGCGATTTTGGGCTGTCGAAAGACGAAAGACGACCATCGTAGGAGAATTGTGGAGATATCTTTGGTCGTGGCTCTAAATCAGTGGTCTTACGTTGCACTATGAGACAGGTTCCACGACGGGCGTTGTTAGCATCTTGCGACCAAAGACAAGCTGAGATAAAATTCTAGCAGTGACAGAAATTTAGGCTGACTGTCTCACAGTGTGACAGCTGCTACGACCTGTCACTCCGCATGTCTTCCTCCTCCATGCATGTTGAAGTACGACGTAACTGGTGATCAAACTTGACGTCATACAAAAGTTTATTAGATTCAAGTCGTGTAGTGTGTCATGCAATGGTCTTATAAGATTGCTAAAAATTGCAGTGTAGAAAGGCCATAAGTCCATTTAAACTCCTGATTAATCCAAATGCAGGCTAGGATTTCTGATAGCAGTCATTTCCATAATAATGGGGAACATAGGTCCTGATGTGAATGAGTTCTATATAAAAATCTACCCCTTGTGGTCATATAAAGGAAACTTATCAATAGAGACCAAACTTGTTTTTGTACACTGAGGCACTCAGCATATATAAACATATAAACATATAACAATCAAAATAAGCAGGGCATTATATTTCCTGGTATGTTTTTGCATCTTAAAATTAGGTTTATTTACAAAGCCCTCTCTGGCACATATCATTTTCTAACATATATACACTCTACAGTCCATTCACATCATATGACATCATACTACAAACATATCATGTTGATACATCACAGATAAGCAAATAAAAACAGTCATGCAGTTAAAGTGAATTAAACTCACCATAAATGTATCCTTTATGTTGTCTTTATGTTGAATTAGATTGTTTTTACAAGAGTGGATATATATCACTAATGTTTGGTGCATAACAGCTCTAAGAAGATGCTGACATTTTCTAACCAGTAATGTCAAATTTCAAAGACATTTGTCTTTGAAATTTTCCAGTGTTGGAACACTGTATGCCTCAACAAGCCATCACAAAAACAACGAAAAAAAATGTTCAAATTGTTGTATCTTTTCTTTTTTTTCAGAGGGGTTTGAAGTGTTTTTCAAGTGCAGCTCTGTGTCCTCTGATTGACGTCATGCCCGGCCAGGGGTTCACTCTAAAATAGGTCTCATGGCTAAGTTAGGAAACTCATAGCATACTGGAGGAATGTTTAAAACAACAAACAATGAAGCTGGCTGTAATTTCTTTCTTCACATGTTCAAAGAGGTCACTTTCAAAAGGGAGCAGCTCGAGTCAGCACTTTGGTGGATGTTTCTAAAATCTGCCCAGCTTTATGCATGGTTTGATCACATGAAAAATTATCAAAGAGATCAGAGCAGTCACTGTTCTTGCGTGCTGTTGACCCACGTGTAATGAAGAGCCGCTTGAGCCGTGTGAATGGTTTTATTTTGAGCCCGAGTAGCACTCCCAGTCTCCAGAAAGTGTTATGATTGGCTGAAATCTTTCATTATTATCACATACTTCAGTGTCTACATCCAAAGACAATAGTCATATGTCTGCTGTCTCTCCAACAGTCTGAAATCACCCCAGGAATTTGCACTCGAGGCCACAGAAATTTTGCACTTGTCAGGTTAAATGAATAACTCCTAATTCTGTTTTAAAAAGCAACATAATTTAAGCAAACGTCTCCCAGCATCAAGTAGATGAAATATATCCATCCATAATTTACAAATGATGCATATTCGTGCATGTTTCTTGCATTTGTTCATTGACCACCTGACTACTGTTGTGAGGACAACATGTGGTTTTGCTTATTTGCTGCTTGTGGTGTCATGATCCATCAGTGTGTGAATTCACTGCAGAGGATCCACCTAGTGTTCAAACAGCCAGGATGCTGCTCAGCCTGTTTCTGCCTATTTAATCATCTACAGTGTCTAATCAACATTTTTTTTTTCTAAATATGTTTCATTTCTGTCCAACACTTGCCATTAGTTGTAAAAAAAAATATATAAATACTTTTTGTTATTATAATTTAAAACAAAATCATCGACTTGTTTCAGTTTCCCTGCAGAGCTGATATGATGCTTAGCCTGCCTCTTTCTTCATGTCTCATATTACTGTTAAGAAAATCAGATCCTGGAACAAAATTTGATTGAAGCAGAGTTTTTTTTAACATTGTGATTTCTCTCTTTACAGATGACACATCAGCTAAAGAAGTCAGCAGGGTATGTTTTTGCTTAATTTTGTACACCTTAGTGTGACACAGCACACAAAGGGTTAGATAATTTGTCTTATTACTTGATAATTTTAAGTAAAATTCATTCTGGATGCTTCTGTAACTCAACAAATGCCCGGGTGACTACAAGCTGACTACACAATGTATTGTTTGCCTTTGTGTTTACTTTGTGTGACTTTGCTATATTGATTTGAAAGATACACAAAACATATTCACACCTGCCTGAGAAGAATATCTTGTGTATATTAATACAAAAATAAAAGCTTGATTCTGTCAGCACGCAGGTCAACATCAAAAGAAATGACTTCGATGAAAATAATAAAAGCAACATGAATTTATTAATGTACTCTGGACTCATCATGTGTGACACACTTGGTAGGAAATAGTAGAGCCCCAAAGCAACACCTGTGTTCACACCTTTGTCATTCACACCATTAGTGGACCAGGTGCCAGCGCCCACAGCATGGTCCTGAGTCTGGGGAGAAGCTGCTTACACTCACACACACAGGGAAAATTTAAAAAAAAACGAGGTCCACTCAGCCCCTCAGTGCGTCATCCATACGTCTGTGCAAACAGGATGTGGGAGGATGGAAGGCGTCCCGTGGGGGAAGCTTTCTAGTGCGCCACTGTCCCTGCCGTCCTGTCCTCACCCTCTCTGCAGGCGCAGAAATAGACGGCTCTCTGGCCCTCTACAAGGCAGGAGGTCTGCCTCTTACATAACCACACTTTTAAGCTGAGGCTGAGCAGCCAGGCTTGCCAGGCCTCTAATCAGAACAGCGGGCTCCGGTTGCTGCCTCTCGGGACTGCAGGGGGATCCCTGAGCTTGAATGCAGCAGTGAAGGGGGGTGTACGGGTGGACGGATGGGTGGGGGGAGTAATGTTATGATGAATGGCTTTGTCTTTGTGAATGGCAAGAAGATAATCCCCATTCAAAGAAAAGTCTGCTGCAGTAGCTGTAGACTGGATGCAGCACAGAATGCAGGTTGTTGTCAGGTTGCTGAGTTTTGATCTGAGTGTTTATGTGAGACTGTGGAGTTGTAATTCATTGTGTCTTGTGTCCAGCAGTACCAGGACACAAATATGCAGGGTGTGGTGTACGAACTCAACAGCTACATGGAGCAGCGTCTGGACACTGGAGGAGACAACAAACTCCTGCTCTATGAGTTGTGCAACATCATCAAAACAGGTAGAAGTCATTCAGGTTATTGATCCTCTCAGTTACAGTTCACATCACTCTGGGGGGCTGGAGCCTATCCTAACTATCTACGGGTGAGAAGCAGGGTACACCCTGGACAGCTCACCAATCCATCGCAGGGCAACATACACAGACAAACAACCATACACACTCACACCTACGGGCAATTCAGAGTCAGCAATTGACCTAACAAGCACGTCTTTAGAACGAAGCTGGGAGGAAGCTGGAAAAAGGCCACACAGGCACAGGGAGAACGTGCAAACTCCACACAGAAAGGGCCCAGTCAGAATCGAACCAGGAACCTTCTTGCTGTGGGGCAGCAGCCCACATTAAGAATCATTTTTTAAATGTGTTTTATTGATTTATTAATCCAAGTGCTGTACATTAGTCTAGTAGTAGTATCATAGATAGTAGTGTTTACACATGATTATTATGCTGTCCTTATTAAATGTAAAATATTTTCATGAACCTGAGCATATTGAAGGATCAGTTCACTCAAACCACACTCCTCATTAACTTCTTAATTATTTGTTAATCATCATTGACTGCTCCACTGGCCCCTCTGTTGTCACATTGTATGATAACATGACCTATATATCTGTGAGAAATGGGACTGGGAAGGAGGACTGGGAATGAGATGAACTGGATGGCAGTCAAAGCCCTCGGTCAGAGTACCCTTGTTGTTATGTAGGACATAGTTAATGGATTGTAAATGTCTCCTTGTCACACTTTCACCATCTTCAATGTTTGTTGTTGAACAGACGTGTATGAGGGTGCTTCTTTCACTGTAATTCTAACCGCCTTTCTCTTCTTCTCCCTGCAGCAACAAAAGCTGATGGATTTGCACTTTACTTCTTGGGAGAATGCAACAATGTGAGTGCAAAGAATTTAGTTTTTATACACTTTTGTGTATTCATGACACTTTTTTGTTTCACTTTCTGTGCTTCTCAACAGAGTTTATGTTTATTCACTCCAACGGCGGCCAAAGATGGTCCTCCAAGCCTCATCCCCTCTGGCCCCATCGCATCTGGGACAACCATTGCCGCTCATGTTGCCAAGACTCGCAAAACACTGCTAGTAGAGGACATCATGGGGGTACGGCTGTTTTCTTGCAACCAGAATAGATTCACCCTTTAATCTCACAGATGTCACAGCTTACAGAGCCATGTATGCCTTTATATCTATATGTTATGATAAATTAGCCTTTGTCATTATTTCTAGGGTTACTAATCTCAGTGGCATCAATCTAAAAACAACAATGATAAAAACCTTTGAATTCCACTTTGATCTTAAGGGAAAATTGTTGTTAAGTCGCAGGACAGATAAAGAGGATCAGAGACATTCTTTTCATACTGATCTGCAGTCCGTTGGACACTAACTATCGCTGGTCTCTGTGTTACAGGACGAGCGATTCCCCGACGGCACAGGGCAGGACTCAGGGATCCATGTTCACTCTGTCCTGTGCCTCCCCATCCTCACTGCCATCGGGGACCTCATTGCCATCCTGGAGCTGCATCGGCACTGGGGCAAGGAGCCCTTCAACCTCAGCCACCAGGAGGTCAGTCTGACCCAGACAAAACACACCAAGAGTGGGAGGCTGGAGCAAGGCTCACAGAACTACAGTTAGCCTGGTATTACCCTTAATCTAGATCTGTTTAAGATCTCTGTTAGCTTTGTGGGGTTCCGTTTTATGTGGAAAATACTTAACAACAGTGTGTTTCTGTCTCCGATGACTTTTGCTAGTTCACTAACACAATATGTTCTGTAAACTGCTGGAGCAGTGAGCTAAAAAAAATGACTTAAGCTATAGGTTGATCGACTGTAGTGCAGAGCTTTTGTATATTTTTTGCAAAACATCTCTTAAGTTTGCCAAATTAAGTTAGTTAACCTGCATCAATTTGTTTTTAAGCAACTTCAAGGCAGCGTAAAATTAACAGCTTTACTGTTAGGTTAACACATGTTGTTTATTTACACCTATAGGAAACACAGAGAAATCTTAATTTAAAAATATTTTTTCTGATTTTTGAACAATCAAACAAATCAAACCAAAATCTTTATCTTTGCATGATCCACAACAATCTGGGGACACACCGCCTATCTGTCATCATGTCTGATGATCAAGTGCAGCAATAAATAATACTGGTATAGCTCGTGGACATCCGGTAACAGGTTTCCAGGCCAAGGCATTGTTTACAATCCATGCAGCAGCATGAGTTGGGAGAAAGGAGTTTAGGGATAATGTCTGTGACCACAAACAACATTATAATGTGTTGTATTGTCTCTCTGGGTTCGTTTCTAAGAGTGGTTTCTTTCATATTAAACACTAACGTGTATATTATGTAGAATTATCTATTAGTGCAGCTTTGATTTTGCATCAATCAAATGTTTATACACATTCAGTCGGAATGTCGATGAAGATTCTCAGTCATTCGGCTCGTTTTCATTCAGAAGGTTGATGCAAGGCAAGTCCAGTTGCCTCGCTTCATCCGTCTGAATGCAGGCGGAACCGTTTTTACAGGTGTGAGTCTGTGTCCCCAGAGCGGTGCTGAATATGTGGGCTAACTAGCTCCTCTGTGACTTTGACATACTTCACATGCAGAACGTTCTGTTGAAATATGTTAATGTGGAAATGTGATAAGTCCTGGAAAAAAGTCTGTTAATTGTGATATATGTGTTTTTTTTCCCACTCTCTTTCTCCAGGTTGCAACAGCTAATTTAGCCTGGGCATCAGTTGCCATTCATCAAGTACAAGTGAGTAAACTTCCAACAGAACTTAAAAATGAACTTTAAAACTGTAGCAGTATTGTAGTGGATGTGCATTAGTGTCATGTTTTACTAAAGGCTTCTCTGGGAATAAGGGGAAGTCTGCTTATCCCACTTATTTTGCTCTTGGATGACTTTGTTTGTTCTGGTTCTGCACTGGTGTTTTTCATGGGGAAATCCACTGTGTACAGGAACTGGGTTGTCACTGGGCCCAGTCCAATCAACTAAGCCACAGATTCAACAAACAGCTCCCCAAGGACATCATTATGCCCCAGTGCTGTTTTCATATGAACAGATAGCATAACACCTCAGAGAAGCAGCATCCCACAGCGGCACTGGCCACAGTGGACCTCTGAGTCTCAATGAGCGGTACAGCACTGCAGCACACTGCACTCCAGGGCTTCCTGCTCACTGCTAAGACACTCTGTTGTTACTGGAACTCTCAAATATGGCTCACAGCCAACATGGAAAGTCAGTTTGTTTGCAGGACATGCAGGATGCTAAGCGTGTTCTGTGGGAGAATTTCTGTGTGCATCTGTGTGCCTGATCGTGGCCTGTTCTTCTTTGTTGGTAGGTGTGCAGAGGCCTCGCCAAACAGACTGAGCTCAATGACTTCCTACTAGATGTGTCAAAGTAAGAGCTGCTCCTGGGACAGTTTTCCTAACACCAAATAAATGTTGCTATAAAACACTGTAATGTACACTATTTTTAGTTTTAGTCTAACAAAACTGACGAGCTATAAAATGATCTTACAGCAAAAAAAAAAATCAAACTTTGTGCTCTGACAGGATTTTAGGCAACTTAGTTGTCATGTCTTGAATGTGAACGTCATCAGAGCTTCCCATTTGTCAAACATCTCAATGCGTCCATTTCTTCTTTTCGCACAGAACATACTTTGATAACATTGTGGCAATAGATTCTCTACTTGAACATATTATGGTGAGTGTGATTCCTGCAAGTACGTGTTCATTAACATTGTCCTCAAAGGCTACACATCCTGGGAGTTGGTGTGTGTGTGTGTGTGTGTGAGTAGCAGTGCTGCTGTAAAACACTCATAGTGCTTCCTGTTTGGCATCAATTGCATAAAATACAACATAAAAATATAATATCTGGATGAGTGTAAAACATGAGTTTCACCTTTTTTGTTTTTTTTTTGTTTTTTACTAAACCCCACCTCTCTGTTTGTATGTTTTGGGTTCACTTGTGTCAAGTCATCTGGTTAAAACACTAAAATAATAAGTGATGATATACTTGTATGTCTGTAGTATTCTAAATCTAACTATTCTGTACAACTAAACATTTAAAACAGCAGTGATATATTAGATTTTATTCATTCTAAAAGAGTTCTACTGAATGTTTTCTGTATGTTCTTTTTAAAAACTCCAGTATTTCTAATAAAGTTCTGTCTCTGGTGGTGTTTTTACAGATATATGCAAAAAACCTGGTGAATGCAGACAGGTGCGCACTCTTCCAGGTAGATCACAACAACAAAGAACTATACTCTGACCTGTTCGACATTGGGGAGGAGAAAGAAGGCAAACCAGTCTTTAGGAAAACCAAAGAAATTAGGTAATTTTTAACTTTTTCAGCTATTTTATTAATTGTCATAGTTTCAGTTGTGTGTGCCATAAGGTTCTCTCAAGCCTAACCCTGCTCCTCTCTGTCTGTAGGTTTTCTATAGACAAGGGAATAGCTGGCCAAGTGGCTCAGACAGGAGAAGTCTTAAATATCCCAGATGCCTATGCAGATCCACGGTTCAATCGGTAAACAGGCTCTGTCATAAGCTTACCTTTCTATTATACATTATGCATGACTTATCCTCCTCTGTGATGTTTCTCTTTGGCAGAGAGGTGGACCTTAAAACTGGCTACACCACGCGGAACATCCTGTGCATGCCCATCGTGAGCAGGGGGACCGTTATAGGTGTGGTGCAGATGGTGAACAAGTTAAGCGGAAGTGCCTTCACTAAAACTGATGAGAACAACTTTAAGATGTTTGCTGTCTTTTGTGCTCTGGCCTTACACTGTGCAAATGTGAGTATTCTTTTACTTTTACTCTTCAAATATTGAAAGCACCTGATTCTCTGTAGGTGCTCACTGCTTTTTTAGCAGGTTTCCCTACTTGCTGCTTAGTAATAATTTTTTTCGCCAAGATAAAGAGTTTCTATTTAAAGTGTCCATTACCACACAATATGAACAAACACTGATGATTACATGGAACGCAGTCATTTCATGAATCATGCCAACTCTGAAAGCTTGCGTTGTGTGGTCTGTCTGTCAAAGCGTCTCCTCACTGTGGGGCCTGACTCACCGTCAGCTCTTGCGACAAACTTACGCAGGAGCAGCGTCACAAAGTCGGGTTTCAAAATTAATGCAGGGATGTTAATATTTTAAGACAGGCAGTCTGCATCCGTCCAGTGACAGGATTTATGTTTAGCTGTAATTTATGCTTGGTGTCTCAAGGAAACTCACATGGGCCAGCTCCTGATTCCTGGTGATTTACGGTGAAAGGTGTGAGGCCCTGGCGCCTGTACCTGACCGTGTTACTCCTGCTTGTCTGGGAAAGGGGACAGGGATACAAACCAGATGTGGAGACACTTTCTGGAGACTTAACTTTGTCTGACCCTTTTGAAAATTCCTGAAGTGGTGCTGAAAGAATTTACCAAAGATATCATATATGATACTTCTGTGGTATTTATAGCATGGGAGTGTTCAGCTTCTCTCTTGACATTTTGAAGACTGATTCCTGATCTGTGATTTTCCTGCGTGTTTGTCTCATCTTGCAGATGTATCACAGGATCCGGCACTCTGAATGCATATACAGAGTGACGATGGAAAAGCTGTCTTATCACAGCATCTGCACATCAGAAGAATGGAAGACCCTTACCCAGCTAAACCTCCCTACACCCATTTATAAAGAGATTGAAACGTGAGTTCTCCCTCCTCGCTGCCACTTTCTTCCTGCTGTTTCTTCACTACCTCTGCCGATAAACCTGCGACCATGACAGTATTTGTCTACAGCCGCATGACAGATATGACAGAGTCCAGACCTGGTTCAGGAAGCTCTGCACAAGGAGGGCGGTGGGGGTGGAGGGTGGTGGTTAGAATATGCTGTGCAAGAAGGGAGCTGGACTTCTGAATGTTAAGCTGTCAGCTCAACACTCTCTGACCTCAGAAGTCCCCACATCTGCGTCTCCTCTCCGTCTCCCAGGTGTGCTGTACATGCTAATTTAAGACTTTCCTCCCATCTCTGCCTCCCTCCTCCAGGTTCCACTTTGACATCAGTCCCTTTGAGGAGATCTGGCCTGCTGTCTTTATCTACATGGTTCATAACTCCTGTGGAAAAACCAGGTAGCTTCACAGGACAGAGACTACTTCGGTGTCACGTCGTCATCGCAGAGGTTGTAATGTTTTCTGTCTGTGTGTAGCTTTGAGCTGGAGAAGCTGTGTCGGTTCACCATGTCTGTACGGAAAAACTACCGCCGTGTGCCATACCACAACTGGAAGCACGCAGTAACGGTGGCACACTGTATGTATGCAATCCTACAGAAAACCACTGGGATCTTCACAGACCTCGAGGTTTGCTTCTTGTTGGGCCTTCTAGGGGAAAACAGTGAAAACAGAGACAACATTTCAGGTTGCACTGTTTGACATTAAGATTTGTGTTTATCTGTTTTACAGAAGAAAGGTCTGTTGATAGCGTGTCTGTGCCATGACCTGGATCATCGGGGGTACAGTAACACGTATCTACAGAAGTTTGATCATCCACTAGCTGCTCTGTACTCCACCTCCACAATGGAGCAGCATCACTTCTCCCAGACCGTCTCCATCCTGCAGGTAGAGCTCCACTATGCAGAACTTACTGTACAGTGTCTACATGTTATTCAAATGTTTTTACTTTTTATGCAGCACATCTCTAAGCTGTCCAAAGATTTTTAGCCACTAACAAAACAGAACACACCAACACCATTATTACAGGCCCCATTAAAAGGATCAAAGTTGTGATCTCTCTTTTTCCAGGATCTGACGGCCTCAGATGATCTTGCAACCTGTTGTAGTCTAGCTGAGCTGAACGCCTCATAAGTGGAGCTTTTGCTTTTTTATTGATCTCTTTGTTTCTCATAGCTGGAAGGGCACAATATTTTCTCCAACCTGAATTCCAGCGAGTATGAGCAGGTGCTGGAGATCATCCGTAAGGCCATCATTGCCACGGACCTTGCCCTGTACTTCAACAACCACCAGCAGCTGTCGGAGCTTCTCACCGCCGGTTCGTTGGACTTTAACAACCACTCGCACAGGTCAGAGCACGACTCACTCCGGCACTCACAGGGTCATGTCTGGACTGCACCGGGTCTTCACAGCCTCACACAGTGAAATATGGATCTGGCACTTATAAAAAGAGCATTGAGTTTCTCTACAAGGATATAACGAGGCTTTGCTCCCCTCCAGGGACCGTGTGATTGGTCTGATGATGACAGCATGTGACCTGTGTTCTGTTACCAAGCAATGGCAAATCACACGACTCACAGCCAACGACATCTATGCCGAGTTCTGGGCTGAGGTACAGTGGGATACTGTTAGAGCGTTAACAGTTTTAGTGCCATGATCATGCCCCCAGTATCACAGGCTGTTATTGCTTAAAAAAGCTGCTGCATGTCCTACAACTTGTAACACTCAACATACTGGTAAGGATGTTTTCCACAGTACGTGAAAACACACTTTTGGTGTATATTTTGTTTCTCCAAAGGGAGATGAGATGAAGAAGATCGGCATGCAGCCGATACCTATGATGGACAGAGACAAGAAGGACGAGGTCCCTCAAGGCCAAGTAAGACCAGCACATTTATTCATGTTTCTGTAACTTCTCCCTCAGACACACACACGTCTGAATTCTTACGAAAAGTTTTGAGATGATGAGAAGTTTGAGAAAACCTTGTTGCCCCTCATGATGTCACAATAAACCCTCTCTTTTAATAGGATAGCTAATCTGCACTGTAGATAAAACTAGCAGGACTATTTAGAAACTGAATTAATACATAAAATATCAATAAAACAAAACAATCCAGAGCACAGCCAACTCACAATGTAAATACACAAACTACAAAGATATGTGTGTATTATTTTTCCCTTCATGTATCAAACTGTCCCTAAAACTATTTAAATTTCTGTCTTTATCTAGGTGGGGTTCTATAATGCTGTTGCGATTCCATGTTACACCACACTATCAGAGCTTTTCCCTCCATCCAGTCCTCTTTTAAGAGCCTGCAGGTAAGTAATTCAAAGCTGCAGATTTGTCTTTGTAAAAGAGAATGTAGAAAAAGTGAGATATTTTCTGATGGGATCAATCCAGATGTGTGTGTGTGTGTGTGTCAAGCCTCACAAGTAGCAACTGGTCAGCGGAAAAAGATTAGACATGATAAGGAGTGTGTGTGTGTGTGTGTGTGTGTGTGTGTGTATATAGGTGCACATTCCAAGCATTCCACTGAAAACACAAACAAAACACACATGCTGCTGTATTTATAGTAGACTAAAGCAACATGTGCTATAACTTTATGAAAGTATACATACAGTAGTGACAGAAAACGGTCGTTCCTCCAAACTCGCTGCATCTGCGCGGTGTGACACTGTGCGTCTGGTGTGTCTGCGTTCACGTCCGATAGGAGGATGTATTTACGGTTGTTATTTCTGTTTTTTTTTTTTTTGCCTGCCCTTGTGCTGCTTTATAAAATGTGTCCTTGATCTGCAGGGAATGCAAACAAAGTGTGCAGTGTAATATTTAAGCCCCGACTGTACGTCAGCACCGGGCTCTGGGTGGGCAGCGGGCCTAGACCCTGTGGAGCCCTGCTGCTTGTTGTGGGATCTGCCAAAGACGTGTAAACTGCATCAGGGAGGCTAATTGAATAGAGTGGCAGCAGAGGGCAGCACTTTGTGCGCTCGTATGTCAGGCTGGATCACAGCAGAGAGGGAAGTTAACTTACATGAGAGCTGATGGGACATATGACTAATGAATTACACAGGTGCTGCCACTGCTGTGGGCACGTGTGTCTGGTCAGTGTTCATTTTATTGGTTTTGTTGATTCCTTACAAACAGTTGGTGTCATCAATCCATTAAAATTCTACTTTGATAATCGGGTATTCTGACACTACTGTATAATTTCAGTTTTGTCTCACATCAGATGCACACCCTGGTGGCAGCAAAGTGCTATAATGTAATAATAAATCATGTATTTCTTTTTATTAAAAGAAAAAAGTATTTTGTTGAAATAATCTGATTTTTTCCTCCTATTTTTAGGCCTCACTTTTGCACTAATGAGTTTGAACCTCGTCATGTGCTCTGTGTTTTGCAGGGAGAACCTGGGCCAGTGGGAGAAGATAGCGCGGGGAGAGATGGAGGACATTGTTCCCAGCCGGCCTTGTGATTCAGGCCCTGTCAAGGTGGACAACTGACTACCAAAGGGGTTTGCTGGCCCACCAAAGGAATACAACCTGAATCCTGCCACGGACCTGGAACTTTTGCAACGGGGAAGAACACACATCCTGTGTTAGCAGGAGACGGATTAGCTGAAGGCGACTTGACTTTGAAAACACACAGTTACCTCATTGGGTGACGGAGGTGTCAACACTGACGGTTTCACCGATCCCACAGACTGACAGACTGCCGTTTGGGGGAGCTGGGGGGGTGGGGGGTTTGGGGGGGGCTTCAAACCCATCGCCCTGTGCCCACTCAGCTTGGGAATTCATTTGGTAGAATGGACTTTTGGTTGTTTAATTTCAGCTGTTTTGTGTTATTTTAAGATTTTTCTTTATTTGAGCTGATTCCATTATGGTCTTGTATTTTTGCAGAGGCCTTACTCTGAACCTTTCACAGGCTAGGATATGTGAAACATTGTTGTCAGTTCAGGCTTTTACTTCGTTTTATGTTTTGAAATGGTACTGTTTGCCTTCTGTGGTAGGTTTATCGTACGCACACTACTTCAGCAAGGTATTCCCAGAGACATAAGGAATGTGTAGAGCAGATGTGTAGATGTGTGTGTGTGTATGTGTGTGTGTGTGTGGGGTGCACTGCCGCCTTATTGAGAAGGTGGACGTTAGAATGTTTTTTTTATTACTTTTTTGAGCAAAAATCCTTTGCAGTACTTGAATACAGACATACAGCCTATTCTGCGCAGAGAGTGCAGAAATCCCCCGCAGCATATTTTACAAACGTGGATGAACTGTGATGAGAGGAGTTAGATAACGTCGACACTTGTGAGTACAGTCACAAGAGAGTCACAATGTTTCTGCCTGAAGTGGACCCCCACAACCCCCACCCCAAACATTTAGAAACCAGCTGGATAGTGCATCAACATCCTTCTCATTAAACACAATCTGAACGTCCTGTCAAAATGTTGAGAGTTTTGAAGGACTAAAAAGCAAAGATACATGGTGTGATTGATAAGTTTGTGGCCTAAAGATACAAAGAACTCGATTTTAGACATTTATATTCTGTTTTTATAGTAGCTTCCATTATGGACCTTCACGAAGTGGCCCACATGCCTATCAAAATGGCAACTATTGACCTCCAGCTAGAAAGAAATTCGAGGTGCCAAATCAGAAGGATGTACCCAAAATATGAATACCACAAACATAAACAATTACTAATTTATCTGTACAAGAGCTGTGTAACTCATCTCCTCCTATCTTAAGCCACGACTTCTCAATCACCCTTCATAACATCAATTCAATCATTTATATTAAGCCAAGGCTGCATCCTACTTCATTTCCACTCTTCTCTTTTTTTTCACGCCACTATCACATCATTAATAATTTGATGCTACAAATAAAATAATAAAAGATGATGTTAGGAAGAAGTGGTTCTCCTTTTGAAACATGTCTTTACGGGTTTAAAGGCACGGAAGTCAACAACAGATACAGCTTCTTATTTTCTGCAGACCTGTTAAGCTGAAGTAAAATGTGTCTATGTCTGGGACAGCGACTCAATAAGACTTTCTTTTACTTTTTTTTTGTTGTTGTTTTGTTTTTTGTTTGGCTGGCGTGTGACTGAAGTTTCCCTCATATCCACGTCCTGTGGAAGGACATAAATCGTCCTCCTTTACATTATTTTCTCCAACGTCATGCTGGGGGGTACATATGAACTCTTTCAAATGAGTTTTCAGGATCTTCCAAAATACAAATTGTTTTGTCTGAAACTGTCATTCCAGTGGACAATGTCCCTCCAAGACTGACATTACCACTCAAATAATTTGTTGTACAACTGGTACTGTGCCCCCCCCCCCAGTGTTGTGAATGTACAATTTGATGAATGTTTTTTTGTTGGTTGCAGGATCTCGGTGTTGGCATGTGGGTTAGTGCGCCATCACTTTCCACAATGTGCTCTGTCTTGTTTTTCAGAATCGCTTCCAGTAAGCTTCAACCAAGAGCAACAATTAGCATGCACCTAATCTGAAGTTTCTATATGATTTTGCATAATATACGGTAATAGGTGTATACTGTGTACAATCTAGGAATTAGTTTGTACAGACTGAGATGTATGCTCTGATGGTGCTAAACTGAATGGCAGTCGTGCACTTTCTGACTGGCTGTGTGTGTGTGTGTGTGTGTGTGTGTGTGTGTGTGTGTAAGAGAAAGCTTTGTCTCCAACCCCCAACCCCCCCAACCCCACCTGACAACATGGTAAAGTCACTGCACTGTCCCCTCTATTTTCAGCACCAGTTATATCCCATTGTCTGCACTATGTTTAGCTGATGATCTTTATCATTATTACTATTATTGCTATTATTACTATTGTTATTTTCTTAATTAGAGTTAAATTTAAATTAACTTATATTTTTTATACAAAGAAACATAATGTTGGCCTTTTTGTTTTGTACAAAGTAAACATTAAGATAAATTAAATGGTCTAGACATGTTACTGTTACCCAGAATAACTGAGGAATGTCTGAACTGTAAATGTAAGAGCAGTAGCCCAAATGACTTTTATTAAATACCTGACAAAAAAACATGCCTGTGCCTAATCATTCTCTGTTTTATTTTATTTTATTAACTGTCTGACTGTTTTAGCATAGCACCTATCTATCTATGTTTATTTATTTAAACTCAAATGCCAATTATGAGACTTTAGTCTGAACCATTTCCTTTTCATACGGTGAATTAAACAACAATTTTTAGACAATATAATATAAAAAAAATACTCATCTAGAATTTATTAGCATTGTGGTTACAATTTCTTCTAAAAGGTTTTGATCAGTTTTCTGACTTCCACACACACTTTATGGTAAAAGCCAATTTTACTTGCATTCTAGCCACACAAATATTTTAAATAAAAATGAAAATACTGTTTTATTTTGGCAATGTGAATTATTATACACACGCCTCTACAGATAAATGTGAACTCTAGTCTAGTCTAGTAAAATAATGACACCTTTTTTGTGCCAGTTTTTGCACTGTGCAATGATATTTTGGGTTAAATAAAAACGTTTGTTTAATGTAGCTATATTGTATCCACAAAGTGAGTGTCATTATTATTTTAAGTTTGCATTTTTACTACTATTTTTCAGTCACAACCTTTATCTTTGGATGTGATCCATCCATCTTTATATCCTGGTAGTGGACAAAACTAGAAAGCAAATAACTGCACTGATTTTCAGTTTTGCCCTCTGTGTTGTTACCACACACACACACATTAACCTAATTATTGCAAGTCACAGTTGGTTTAAAGCATTTAACCTGTTCATCTGTCTGGGATTCGTCACAGATTGCAGGAAACGCTCCTGGGTCACAACACGAGAAAACATCGTGGAACAATACACGGAACTTCTTTGCATTTTTTATCTAACAAGCTGACAACCAGCGGTCGTAACGTAGTTGTGTCTTCACTGTACACTGTTCACTTCCCCTGTGTGCTTCGTCGAGGACATATGAGGTTTAACACCTGAAAACTCGCAGGCACGATAATTATCGAAACACTGAACGCAACGGACGCATTACGCAAGTCAGTCTCCATGGCAACCAAAGAACACAGACGGCTGTGGCCGAAAGAAGTTTGTGTGTGTGTGTGTTTTCATCGTGATTCCGGTTAAACTGCAAATAACTAAGAGGTGAGATTATTATTTAGTGTTAGTTTAGGCTGTGTTTGTTCTGCTCATGTGCCATGTCATTAGCATTCTACAGAAATAAAATAAAATAAAATAAAATAAAATAAAATAAAATAAAATAAAATAAAATAAAATAAAATAAAATAAAATAAAATAAAATATGTCTTTGGATTGTGTACAATTTATTTGTTTGTACAATGTTAAACTGTTTCAATTTAAATGTTGTTAAATCAGGTGAAGTATTATAACATGCTTTCCTTCATAGACATGTCCAACAGCTGTAAGCCCAAGCCTGGGAGCTTTGGGAGCGACATCCACAGACTGCTGCAGGCCGCTGAGGCCGGTCAGAAGGCTGATATCCTGACCTACTCTTCAGGTCATCTGGGGCCTCGCGGTCTGAACTACAGTCAGCCATTCAACGAGACAAAGCCGTTTTTCTGGAGCACGTCTCAGAGCCAAGAGAAAGCTGCAAAACCCCTGATGATCCAGAAGAGACAGATAAAGGCGCTGCCTTGTATAAAGAGAAAAGAACTGAAAGAGTCACCGTCTGAGTTCATGTCCCGTGCTGCCTTTAAAGACTCAGGGGTCTCGGGGTCAAGAGTAGACCCAGGTGCTGATCATTCATCACATGCAGACAGTGGAAAAGATAATCCACTTAAGAAAGTTAACTGTTCCTCTTTGAAAGCTGGCTCTAAGAAACACTTCAAATCTTCATCTGATCCTGAGGGGAATCAGCCATGTTGTTCAGGCCAGTCTGACCTGGGAGGCCTGAATAATGAAGCCCAACCAGAGATGAGACAACAGTTTGGCCAGAAAGCTGTAACCAAGCAGAACCTTTGGGCTGGAATAAATGTTGCTGAAATGCATGAGAGGAAACTGCAAAAGGTGAGAAACCTCACACAAACCATGACATGACATGTCTAATGTCCATTTTTCATGAAATGCCCTCTCAACACTTAATGATTAAAGAGTCTAACACACATTTGCACTGCTAATGTAGTGTGTGTGTGTGTGTGTTCCTGTCATACTCAGGAGCTGAAGAAGTTGTCAGCGCAGAGCTGGCCCAGCAGAGACCGCCTTGCGGTGTTCAGTGACGTCTTTGATGATGTATGCGAAGGCTCGCCAGTATTTGGACGCATCCTGAGGGAAATCAAGGTTTTTCCATTTCCTCTGTACCCACTAGCACATTTTTAGCATGTGCCGTCAGATGTATTAGAGCCAAAGAGAGAGTTAGTCCCTGATGTGGCAAGTACAAGTAGAGCAACGACCAAGACCTGGTCGTGAGGCCGCCGAGGAGCAGGTCATCAGAGGTCACTGACGTTCATTCATAAGTAGCGTCTCAGGGTCTCGCAGGTTTCTTCAGAATAGGTTTGCTTACATTGGCAGTGAAAGTGCACATTTTTATTTTTGCACAGATGTATTTATTATTATTTACTATATCTACCATTTTTGTTCTATGAGAACACAAACACGGCATGTTTACATACTGGGGCCAACGTCATTATGAGAACTTGGGAAGGCCTTATTATCTAAGGGTTTTTTTTTAAGGGATCTATAAACATTTTGGATTAAAATAACCTGCAAATTTACATCAACATTATACATGTGGTGTATTAATGCGTTTTTCCTTCTTTCAGACAGATTATGACTTGTATGTTAATCACTTGATGGCTTCTCAAGCATCATTACAAAACACGGTAAGCTGATTTCCTTCATTTAGCTATAATAATATTCATTGTTTTAAAGTGTATTGGTAGCGGTCTGTATGTCAGTGTAAAATCCAGCATCTTGTGCCTCCTTGGAAAGATGAAGTCACTAGTTTTGAACATTTTCTCTGGAGTATTTCATGTAAAATTGTTTTTGTGTTACAGTCACTGGATGGTTCTATCAAAGATTGTGGCAAATTAAGAGAACTGGAGCTGGCTGAAGCAGCAGAGGAGGTGTGCAGTCTGGAGCAGGAGGCCAGGCGAGCTTTGGAGGAAAAGAAACGGTACTCCAAGGCTCTACCAGAAACAAAGTATACACTGTATGTCTGTGCATTCAGATTAGTTTGAGCATGACTGTTCTTGTTGTTTTTAACGTCAGAGTCCAAAACGAATTACAGAACGTTCCAGTTATTACAGGCCCCGAGGACAGTGACATGAAGAGTAAGTCTTAAGACTGCATTTGTATGTCTAATCATTAGTAAATCTAATCACTTGCTGTATATCACCCTGCACATGCTAACATGGACAGACTGAACAAATACACACGGACAGACATAAAGAGAGTTTTGTAGTGGCAGTGAGTCAGACTTTGTAACGCCTACAGGCGTGTGTACAGATTCATCATTATTCACTATGCTGCCTTCATGCCTGGCTCTTCTGCGTTTTGCTCAAATATAGTACCTCCATCGGTGCTGCAGGGCAGCTGCTGTGACAGCATCCACTTCAGGAGGCTTCAGGTGTTGAAGGTGTGGAAGGACATCCAGCAGCTGGAGGAGGAGATTAAAGAGAAGCTGGTTTCAACTGACACTGAAAGACGCATCAAACAGCAGAAGGTGCTTAGACTGTTTTTTTGTTTTTTTTTTGTAGTCAAGCTTACGACTTCCCACTGAGCATCAACATCATTGGCTCTGTTTCAGAAATAAAAGCAGGAAGTGTGCTGAGTGTTTGCTTTGAACAGATGTGAATGCTCTTTCTATTTATTTAGCTTTTTTTTCCTTTTGCTTGCAGACTGAGATAATGAAGCTGATCGCCTCGAATGAACGTCTAAGAAACATCAGCAAGGCAAGACAGTCTGATATTTTATGTATCATTTTCAAACACGCACCTTGCTATGAATGACTTTAAAAAAATGTTATTTCAAGGATCTGGAAAACAAAATCAATGCGGTGCTGAACAGAGAGAAGGCAAGCAAGACCTTAAGACGGTATGTGGCGTATCACATATAACAACTATGCAGCATTATGATGTGACAGTTGGCCTGTTTCTTTCTTACATGTGCTTTCCTGTGTTTTACCACAGGATGTTGTGGGAAAAAATACATTGTGATCTGCAAACGGAGAGCAAACAGCTTCAACAAGAAGAAACCAAGATAATCATTTCTTGAGATGGACAGTGTGTGTGTTGGATAATGTAATTTACAATAAAAATAGGAAAGACGTATTAAATAAATTCACATCTTCGACAACCAGAAGACCCCTTGTAAATTACGTGATCCATCCTTTTGTATGTGCACCTGTTATCTACACCAACTGCTATTACATTTTCATTCATTACATGCACATAAAGAACTTCAGTTTCCGATGAGCATGTCACATATGTTGTTTCAGTGGTCTGAGATTATCCATTTAAGCTGTTGTTAATTTGACAAGCCTCCACTTTAAGGTGAAAAAATCTTTCAAATTGTGGTATCTACAGCCTGAGGCTGCTCAGAAGCAGAAGTGCTAACTGCATGAACAGGAGACAGTTTGTACAGAATGATTAAAGCAAGAAAACATCTGAAAGTTGTCTATCAAATTTGTAGTTATTGGACATAAAGGATTCAGCTTCTAGACAATTAAGAGCAAATCACTCTTCCAACACAAGAGGGCAGCAGAGACCCATGAGAAAAATGCACTAAAAAGAAGATTCCTTTTGCTAATTTGACTATAATTTAGATTTGTCTAATGCTGTTTACATTCTTTTCTTCTCATTTATAAGCAGCACATTTAAATCCTAGAAAAAAAGTTTTTTTGCTGTTACTCCTCACTTCATGTATGAATAAGATTCTGTTTCTCTGTTATATTTGTTCAGAGCTGTATTATGATAAAGTGAGCTGGATCTAAAATTTGTAGAAGATAGTTTGAGGTTTGTGTTGTTTTAAGAAAGCTCAGTAAAGAAATTGCAGCAATAGTGAGCTGAATATTAAGGGGAATACAAATTGCTTTAGTTTATGCTCATGCTCCATGTGACTTAAGTTATAACAATTTAATTTTTAACCAAAAAAAAAAAAACTGAAAATGCTAATCTGCTGCATGCAAGAATAGCAGAGTAAGGTGATCAGCGGCCTTATAGAATCTCTTCTTTGGATTGATTGGAAGTGACCTTTGCCCTGACACGACAGAGCGCCTTGCTGTCTGCTAAAATCTAATCAAAGGTCAAAGTCTGCTCTCTGGCTGACAGTCAGTAGGAGCAGAGTGTGTTTGTGTCCCTCACTGTTCGTCTGTCTTGGTTAACAGCACCCTGCTTTGTGGAGAACTACCTTTGCTTTAGTGAACCATGCTGATTCGGACCACGTTCCTGCTCCTGCTCTGCATGTCTTTGGGCACATGTGCCACTTTAGGCTTCTTCCAGACTGAGGCAAAAGATGACACGGCCCCTGCTGTGGACTCAGCTACCGATGGTGTTGCTGCGGCAGCTTCTGAAGATGTAGCTGCTCCAGATGCCCAAGTAGATGCAGCTAATTCCCTTTTTGGGGATAGTCCACTAGCCAAGATACTTGCAAGGAGTAACAAGGCAGATGGTGCAGCAACTAAACAGACAGCGACAGACAGTGACAGACCTGCTGGTGAATCAGAAACTCTCAGTGAAGAAGCCGTCACAAAGGAGCAACCATCATCCGAGGAGGAGACGAATGAGATCAGACCAGTCCAGAAAAATGAGTCCTTGAACAGACCCCTGGCACATGAAGATAACAGTTGGAGCCTCAACTCAATTAGAAATAGTTTTCAGACTGTGCATGGATACTTTGACTCCCTGGTGGAGCTGGTCGGGGGACGTGACGGTGTGTGTCAGTACCGCTGCAGATATGGTAAGAAGTTATTAGTGTCCTGAGCAGGGGTGTTTTAGATTGCTAAGCCTAATAGTTCTTGGAGGACCAGAGCAGGTTTTGAAATCATCTTGTTGTTTACATCCAGTATTGTTTGCTCAGCAGCACACTGAATGAAAACTAATCAATTCCTCTGCTGTCAGTTTAACAGCTTCTTATTCCTGATGTGAGATAGCATGTCAGAGCCTGCTGACATGCTACGTAGAACGTGAATGCATTTCTTTATCACCACATAGGTGGTTGATGACTACAGTTACACAATCGATACAGATGTTCTCAAACAGAAGTCACATCTTATCTATGAAATGCAGATGGTGAGATACACCGGGAGTACATGATGTCATTGAGTTTGTACTTCAGTTCAGGATTTGAACTAAGCTTCTCTGTTTTGTTTTTCTCAGGGGAACTTCCTCAGCCTCGTCCTGGATACCAACAGCAAGAGCCCAACGGCTGCAGCTCCTCTCTGGTGGGATTCGAGGTGAATGCTGCTGTAGGTGGCCTGTTCATACAGTAGCACCCTCAGCCTGCAGCCCTGTTAACAATCACACTATAGCTAATGACAGCAATAATGGCCGGAAATGCTGGGATCTGTTTGAGTAAACTGTACTGTGTGACTTGTGTGACAGCTCGACATGGGGATCCCTGCTATGACAAAGTGCTGTAACCAGCTGGACGTCTGTTATGACACATGCGGCACACACAAGTCTGACTGCGACACCAAGTTTCAGCTGTGTCTGCACAGCATCTGCTCTGATCTGAAGAAGAGCTTGGGCTTTGTGACGAAGGTGCAAGGTGAGACATTTGCAGATGAGTACATCTTACATGCTTACAAAAAATAATGTCTGCCTCCCTCTTCTCACTTGTTTTTGTGTCTTATCTTCCTCTTAGCTTGTGAATCAATGGCAGACGCTCTCTACAATACAGTGTGGACTCTGGGTTGTAGACCTTATATGAACAGCCAGAGGGCAGCATGTATCTGTGAGGGAGAGGAGAGGGATGAACTGTGACACTGAGGAGGAGGACTCCTGTACACTTTCACAGACCAGTAAGAATGGTCATGACTATTTCAATATATTTGAAGGCTTTTGTCATGCAAGTGGTAACAGCCCCCTCATAATCCAGAACCTGGGACAGGGCGAAAATCAAGTGAACAGATGTAGTCACTAACGATATTACATGTCTGAATATGACTTTCAGAATCTTAATTAAGTGCTCATGCATATTGAACTCGACACATTCTTCCTTTTAGGCCTATTTTAGGCCTCTATGACTCCATTATCATAAATTACTTGATGACTCCAAACAAAGTGCCTGATAGGAAGGATATTGTAGTCAGATTAATTTCCTCCAGACAGAAGGATAATTACAGTGTTGCCTCATTATGTGTTGCTATCTTAAATTTGTGTGCTCCACCCTTAAGTCAGTGTCATGTAAATGTAACGCCTATAATGGCTGCTGTGTTAATGTTTTATGTAAGTTATTTGCCAGTTATTTGTTATTATTTTTTATGACTAAATGCATGACTAATTACAGTTTCACTGACATGATTAACTCCGGATTAATTGACTGAGCGAAGAAGCGTGTGCATCATTTCCCGGCTCGGCACGCTGATATCTCTCATCCAGCCCCACTTTTCAATGTGTGACATGCTCCCTCAGCCATCGATTACACCGAGCAAATGAGCCGGAATGAATCTGTGTGTGTATACATGTATTTTTCAAGTCAGTGATGGTGTGAAATATAAACCATTTTTGTAAATCCATTAAATCTCTAAGCTGCAATCAAGCCTGAGGAATGCCTGCGAGTTTGACCTAGAAAAACCTCCTTAAGTTGTAGCTGTTAGTGGTCCTCTCTGAGGGTTTTTAATAGACATGTCATTCACTTTAATGTCAGTAAATTGTGTTGCAAGGCATAGGCACAACCTTAGATGTATTAAACAGAGTTTAAGTTATACAACATGCAATAGAAACAGAAAAGATTCTACACCTGCAAAGTGACAGTGAATGTACTTCCCTGTGTGTATGCCTACGTTTACTTGGTGTTTTGAATACCAAATAAAAATGTCATTTGCATGACCTTGGCTTGTACTGCTGATGTGTTTTTGTAGTTTTTTTTTTAAAGTATCATGGCAGGATGACAATGGGGCCTGCGCTCAGTGCGTGCTGCTCCTGAGGTTCACCAGTACGAGCCTCCCGTCGAACACGGCCGCGACAACGTTGAGCACAGCGGGAGTCTCCTGCCCCGCAAACTAACACCAGGCAGTGGAGGAACACTTGCTGCAAACAGAAGAGGCAAGTTTATCTTGAGATAACAGTCACTGAATACTGTTCTTACAGTAAAGAACCACACAGCCATCTGGCTCCCAGCATGTTTTTTCTTTTGTTTTTTTTTTAACTCACTCGGTTGTCCTTGCCAATGAACTTGAAGACAGGGACCTGGTAGTGCTTAGAGAGCTGGTCCTTGGAAGAGTACTGTGTCACAGTTTCATCAGAGATACATCTGCGTAGGAGAGAGAAAAAAAAGAAAAAACAGTCATACATGCAGCTGATATGTTAACACAACAAAGCGGTGCACATATTTTTCTATCATCATGTTAGCTGCCCCAAGGTACCTAGAAAACTGGACTCAGCAAAGGAATGCTTGGCCAACAGTGAGCGATCCACACATAATAAGGCTGTTTCTATTTTTCTACCCAAAGCATTTTTTGTTCCTCTTTTCCACATTAATGAGAGTGTAAAGCTAGGGGCATTTTTCATTTGACATTTCTTTGAAGGAGCTGAGATTTCCTGTCCTATATCTGTCAAGCAGCCAGGCTCTTGTCAGCTACCAGGCCCGATACCATTGACATTTACTATAAAAAGAATCACAGTCATGGGACGAAATGCATTCACTGGCTTACTTAAATTAACAATAAAGGAAAATAAACAAAAACCTTATATAGTCAACTTAAGAATTTCAAAAAGAAAAAGAATTTGGGAATATCATGTTACAAGATGTCCAAATGTTTTACCCGTCTTTGATGAGGAAGTACTTGAGGGCCTGGTCAGCCCTGGGCCCTGGTGTAGCAAAGCAGCTTTCCACCAGTGCAGCGAGACCTTCCACTCTCTCCTTTGGCTCCACTCCAAAGAACAGGGAGTCTTGCAGGTGCAGCTGGGGCGGGGTGAGGTATGGTTCAGCGAACTCAGCATTCTTGAAGAGCTCCAGGGAGAACCGGAAGACCCCTTCACTGTGGCCCGCCAGCTGCAGGGCTGAGCTGTGTGGACTGGCCTGGTATTCGTCAGACACGTGGTATTCCCTGGGGAACTCGCAAGTGACCGGGAGCACTAACTTGCTCGTGCGGACTATTACGTCCCTGTTGCTGCCTGGGCTGCTCCTGGGCACGCCTGTCACCAGGTTGGTCCCCACAATCTTGTTATCTGTCACCTGAGAATGGTTATTTACCTCAGTTTAATAGCTTTTTCACTTACTGAGAACAGTTCTTTTTAATATATCACAAACATCTCACAAAAAAATTTCAACCCCTGTTTCTTCTGACCTCCACCACTGTGCCGCACGTCCTGAGGCTGAAGCTGAGGTTGATGTGTGTGCCATTGGAGACACCTCGACAAGACGCGTTGGACAGAAAGAGCTCCAGTCCTCCAACGAGGTCCTTAGGAACTGACACAGTAATAGAGCTGGAGTCACACTGCACTGGCACTGCAGGGGAGGGTAGTCAGAAACTTAATGATATTATTGAATAACAAGAGAGGAGTAAAGTTGGTTGGTTGCAATGTGAAATATTTACACTATATCACTACATCCTACACAAAACATTTGGCCAATTTCTAGACGTACCGCATTGTTTTTGAAAGAAAAAAAATCTATAAAAAAAAAAATATGATTACATTTCCAGCCTGGCAGAAAAATAACCACACACTGAAATGTTAAACATATTAGTCATGGCCTGAGGAAATCCATTTGTGTTGAATTCCCTTCCAGAACATCTATTGTGATTAATACAAGTATACATCATTTAGCTCACTGTCTGCTGGTCTAACTGCAACATCTACCTTCTTCTCACACACATATAGTACACACCCTGACATGTGTGTTTGTCTGCCCCCAGCTCCAGCCCTCTGGGACAGATGCACTGATAGGAGTCCAGCAGAAGGGAGCAGGCATGGCTGCAGCCTCCATTGTTAACGTGGCAGCCTGCTATCCCTGCAAGAGTCAGCACAAAGAAAAGACTTCACAACACTGTGTGGGTTTATTTATCTTTGTAAAGCAACAACAGACGTGTCAGATGAATACAAGTAGCTGTATGGATGTACCTCTACAGTTGCGTCCATCCTTATCCAGCACACGGCCCCGGCCACACGCACAACGCCAAGAGCCCTTGGTGTTCACACACTGCTCTGCACAGCCACCGTTACCCTTTTCACACTCGTTCACATCTAAACGCAGAATACACACACACACACACACACACATAATTATCAGATGAGTCTCATTTTTATCGACTGAGTATACGATATGGGTGGAGTCTATCACCTCAAGGCAATTCACATAGTGCTTCAGGGTGGAGAATGATAAATGGACTTTAAAAGACTTTAAAACTGAGTTTATAACACTGAGAGGAGGAAATGATGATGGATGAAACAAAAATCCAGTGGTGGGGGGACAAAAGGGAGAACGCAAGAGAGTGAAGAAAGAGATATAGAGGAGTGAAGAAGTAATTTCTGAGACAGGGAAAGGCAGATTTGGTCCAGGAGTGAATAATGAGATAATGGCAGTTTTTAGGCTGACTGGATCCCCCCTGCATGGCTGTCACCCACCATTACGTGCTACTGTAACACACACACACACACACACCCCTACCTTATGTGAAGTCATCATAAACATAACACAAATTTTCAATCTTTGTCTCTATTGCTGCTTCACTCATTAAGATTTGAATTCATCCATAGTTGATGATCTGTAGACTTTTTTTTGTTTATATTATATTTATTGTTTTATTATTATTGTTTTATTTTATTATATTTATTTTATTTTTATTATATTTTTATTGTTTATATATATTGTATTATACTCTTTTTAGTTTGGAATTGGAATTACATACATACATAGGCAGGTAAAAGTAATGTAAACAAAAGTTCATATGTATTATGAGTACCTAGATACCTCACCTGGAAGAGTGGTCGCCCCATGACCTTAGACCAGAAGTCCTCATTGCAGAGGCTTGTGTTCAGTTCCAGCCTGTAGCTGTTTGTATCACTGCCTAATGCTCTCTGTCCCTCTCCACTGTTAATTATCCCTTCAAGGCAAAAATGTCCCAAAATATATCTAAAGAGCTTGAACACAATCATTGTGTTTTTATGAACATATTAATCTGTAATGGAAGTAAAACTACAGAGCAAAGTAAATGAATTCTGTTTAGAAGGAGAGTGCTCAATGTGTTCTCAGTAAATTGATTTACACCTAATTTATTCCAAATCTGAACAGCACCAGTAAAGGGGAGTTAAAAGCTACATTAAACCATAGCTACACAAACGTAAGCATACATCTCTCAGTGTGTTTGAATCAAAAAACACACCACTATAACCATTTTCCACCAATCATGGTGAAAAAAACCCAACTTGATATGCTGGTACTGCCACCCTCCTGAATATCCTATTCAGTCGAGTAACCATAGATATTTGCATAAGAATTACATAGGTTGAAGGGACATGCAGCAAAGTCTGATTGATTTTTCCCTTGTTATTGTTTTTTAGAAACCATTTCCAGCCTATCTGTCTTCCCTGTTCCATGACTTATCTGTGTCTGTTGCACAACTTATCAGTGTCTTCTCTTCCTATTTTTCTGTCTCACCCAGGCATGTTTGTTTGTCTGGTCCCAAGACAGTTCCAGGTGCACAGCGACAGTCAGACGCCGGACATGTGGGACCGGTGCAGTCAACCTCATCACAGATATCATAAAAATCTGTATAACACATACACATAAACAACACCATCACACAAAAGATATTCATATAGGGAATGCAACATATTTTTTTTTTTTGCATGATCACTCACGACCACAGTAGACATGGAAGCAGACTGAGGGCCTGGGCAGGCGGTACACAAAGTATCCTCCAGGGCAGGCCTTCACATCCACTGTGGCGTTCCAATGGCAGCAGTTGTCACCGAAGCTGGCACATACGGGGAGGGTGACAATGCCCTCGTGGAGCTGGGGGTGGCTGCCGTTGAGCCAAATGGGGGCGTGAGTGCCACAGTGATTCTCAGAGACGCAGAAGGTGGGCATGGCATCACCAGCCATGCCAGTGAAGCGGTACCATTCACCAGACACGTGGCTGTCGCACAGGGGGGCGCTGGATAAACGGTTGATGTGGTAGTCCGTGTTCCTCCAGGGTTCATTCAGGCTGATGTAAGCAGAGCAGGGATCCAGGGCTAAAGACATAAGGGGGCATTGATTAAGAATATGAACTGTAGCCTTATTATAAAGTGATACTGTTTCTTCTAAAGCAGCAAAATCAGGATCTGAATAATCCACAGACCTCACCACCAATGTTTTCCAATTCTGAGGTAGCTTAAATAAAAAAAACTGTTCACAGTTCGATCTGTACCTGCTTTCGAATGTACTCAAAAGTACATTTAATTTCCTTTCACCTCCATTGGATCACTGTGATCGGACAAGAAGGCTCAACCTTCAACACTGAAGTTAATTTACATTACTTTGGAACAGGTTCAACCATCTGACTCTTCTATAGACAAGCAGTTCATTGTTTACACTGCTCTACAGTTCGTACAGTATATCAGTGTCGGTCATTTAAGCTGACTTATTACCAAGAAGGCAAGCTTTGGGTCAAGATAAACTGTAACACACAGTCAGGTCTAATTGAATTAAAAGTCAACCAGCTGTCCACAAAGAGCTCTTTATCCAGTGAGATCTGTCAGTCGTGACTCTTTTCACTACAGCCAGTTGTGCAGAATCAGGAGAACAACTGAACGGGCAGAGTAAACAAAGTGCAGCAAGCCAATCAATAGTCCACACACACACACACCTCATACCCTCTCAACAGTGTAATTAAGAGGCAGCCGTAAAACAAAAGGAGAAAACATGAGACAGGTTGGCAAGAGTGAGACTAACATAGCATCAGCAAGGATGAAGGAGCAGCAGGAGGCTGATCAGCTAAGCAGTAAAGCACCGTCAATGACAGGCTAGTGTCAGGAAACATGACAGCTGACAACAGCCATGTAACACTTTACTGGAGCGGCAACCACAGCTGTAGCCACAGCTCTAGGCTTTCCATTTAGCAGAAATGCACATCATAAAAAAATCCACGCTTTTTCATGGATTGAAAAAAAAAAGCAGTCTCAGTGTTATAGGCTGAGCTGCAGATTTACAGCAACAATAACTGCACCCTTTTCTCTAGTCTGCTTACCAAATGAACACGAAACTCTCAAATATGATGAGAAATATGGAACTGTTATCATTCCTGGATGGGATGAACAAACATTTGTGTATAATTTAATTTATTTTGAGACTACACACAAGCAATGTTTTCTCCCTTCACCCACCGATGGATGATGGGCCATCGTGTCACTGTGCTGGTCCAATAGAGGCAGAGAAATCAATAAATAGCCTGGCCCCCTCTAACAGAATTAATATCCACTTTATCAGATGTACAACTGACCAACTGTGCTCCTGCTCCTGCAGCACAGAAGGGGCAGAGGACATAGCTGACTCATGTGGGTGTATGCTAATGGAGGCATTAAATCTTCCAGATGGGACTTGAATAACCTGATTCGGGGGGGTTGTGCAGCCATGCCTGATCTGAGTGAGACTCCTGCATCAGGACAAAAAGGATGGGATGGATTTTTATGAGTTTTTCTTATCAAAACAATATTTGATTTATCCATTATCAGCTGTAGTATTATCCAGTAACACAAATCCAGTACTGTCCCCCACACACTGCTGAAATTCTCATTAGAGTAACAAATATGTACAAATTGACAAGAACCTGGTTTGAGTAACGGCTGCTGACAGATTCAGCAGAAGATGAAGTTATGAGTCTGGAAAATATTTGTGGCCCAATATTTACATCTTCAGTGTAATAAATAGGCCCGAGGCTACGCAGTTTGTGGAAGTCTTACATGCTAAGAGATGGACTAACATTGTGTTGACAATGGTCTTTTCACAGGATTCTTTTACAGTTAATCTACACACATACACATAAAAGACTATACACTCACCTACACCTGCAACTGTAAGAACCTCCTTCAGCAGGATGGTAATTACCATAAAAATCATGATGTATTTGGATAATCCAAGCTCAGGTCTAAGTGTGTGTAGCTCTTCGCCTGTCTTAAATAGGCTGTTCTTATCTGTGTCATGTCCCTCTCTTACCCTGAACCTTTCACCTTCAACTCCCCAAATCTACCGACAGAGCCATCCTCCCATTGTCCCAAACAGCGAGGTACCCTTACTTTCCTCTCTAACATGCAGACGTCTGACTGTGGTTTATTTTATCTTTTCTCTGTCATCCATCCTGATTTAAAAGGTGTGGAAATACGAGCAATGATCTAATCTAATCTCTAGCACCCTTAAACCAATCTGATTAATCTGCTTAGTGTGCTGAAGCATCTTTCACTTTAAGGTGACGGCAGGGTTTGCAGCACGAGGATTCAGGATTTACTGTGGAGTATAGACCGAGACCCTCGGTGAGGACACACTGTGCCCCCACAGTGAATGTGTTCTCACCTAGCTCATTACTGGTATGGGTCACCAGTGCGGATCAGCACGTACAGGTGTAGCTTGGTTCTTAAAAGCTAGTCTGAGCTTTGCAGTTTCTCTGATTAAATGAATGAAGACATTAATCCAGAGGATAGTTAGAAGAAATGAATCAGAACAGTTGTGATTACTGCTGGAAATAAGTCACAGCTGGTGTGTCATGTCTCAGAGGCACAGACTGAATCAGCACTTTACTGCATACACATGAAACCATGATGCTCTTTTATCTTCACTTTTTCTTAGTTTAGTGTTTAAGGTTGTAGTCTCTGTTTAAGGTGAAACGACCTCCCCTTTAAGTTGATGGCATGATGTTGATGCATGGGTGGCTCGCTGACTGAAATATCTCAGCAACTGCATGGATTATGTAATGACGTATATTTGGTCCTCTGACACTGAAGCCTAATCACATTTCTGATCCCCTGACTGAGGCTGACCTTTCAGATAATTAAAAAGTCAACAACCACCTGACTGGAGGTGTTGTGAAATGTACAACACATTCTTTTTCTCTCCGGAGCCACTGTAAAAACTCTGACCTGAACTTTTCACTTCTTGGGAAGTAGAAATATTTTAATTGGTGAAGAACAAAATAATAAATAAACTACAATACTGTGTGTATTGTATATACTATATTGTCTATATATATATATAAAATTAAATCGCTGGTCTTGAGGATCTTGCCTGTATATATTGTCTATATATAGACAATATATACAGGCAAGATCCTCAAGACCAGCGATTTATTTTTTTTTTACTTAAAAGAACAAAACTAGAGCATTTCACATTTTTTTTTAATCTATGTATATTTTGACTGGGTTTATTCAAGTCTCTTTATCTCAAAGGATGTCCTGTACAGGACGAGCAGGAGGCCGAGGACAGGTCAGAGGAGGTGACCAAGACCTTGGAAAGCTGGCCCACGTAAACATCTGTAGTGTGACACATCAATCACATCGCTGTCAACAACAACAAAAACTCCCCAACTGAACCAATGGCTCCAAAACTGGATAAGGATTTTATTGATAATTGAATTACATTTCTCTTTTATACATATTTCATAAATGATACAGGATTTTACATTTTCTTTTTTTGCCAACATTACAGCATCATATGTCAACAGAAGAAGAAAAATAAAGAAAAGACAAGAAAATAATGAGGTCAGAATGAAGATCAATTCAATCCTATATTCTGCTTCACTCTTTAGGCATTTTAAACATGTCTTAATGTAAGTGCACACAAATGTAAGATATTGAAAACACACATTCAGAACAAAACAATAACGTGTCTTTGAAGAGAAATAAAGTTGATGAAAAAGTCAGCAGAGAGGGGGGGTTGGAGGTGTTCCCCAATTAAGCTAAAAGAGGGCACTTTTCCTATGGACTCAAACCCAGGATAGGAGGCCATTAAGCCTGTTTTATAAGTGCACCGAGCATGGAGTGTGTTTGTCCATTTACTGGGGAGTATGACTGAAAACAGTAAAGAAAGGGATAATAGGAGAAAATAAGGTGGAATTGACTGGTCTGGTTGGCTGGGATTCAGATTTGGCAGGGCGGATTCTAGAGACGAAGCCCTTTTTATAACTAGGAATCTCTACAAACAACGTTCTTAAATTATCTTTGCAGTTATTTTGATAAATCATCTTTTTTTTTTTACATAATTTCCCATGTAAACATACATTCATGCAACACCCTCTTTAGAATAAAGTTTCCCTATATTTGATATATTTTGTTAAAAAATAAAATAAAAATAAACAAGAAAAAAAACCAAGGCGATAAACGGTGGATGGCATGAGAAAAGGGAGGAGGAGGAGGTGATGAATGGGAGAGAAATGTAGAAACAGCAGAGGGGAGGCCTGGACTCTCTCTCACCTTCCACATCTCCAAGGAAACACTATTTTCTCTTTGTGTATTTGTGTGTGCTGGTCTATTCAGGAAAGTTAGATGAAGGCGGGACTGATTTTTAAAGCTATCGACATGCAATGATTAGGAGCAAAAGGACTCATGAACGGCCGCTGACCTGCACTTTGCTCCTCATGACACTCACATGGATTCACATTTAGATTCACTTTCCACACGGCTAACATTTTCCACTTCTTTTTCTCAGATGATCTCATCTCAACAGATTAACTTTCTTATTATTGTTGTTTGCTACACTGTCTATACACATTGAATCATGAATTACCCATAAAAAGGCACCATTTCCCTGGCGTTAACACACACACACACACACAAAACCACACACATTTCCACACTCAGTGACAGGTTAGACCAAATCTTGCCTTGAGATCTGCATGGCTAACATTTTAAATTCGACCTAAAAATCATGCATTTTAATATAAAATCTGCACACAATGGTCTCCTCGGCAGGATTCGGCCAGCTGTTCACACCGTGGGCATCGGATGATCTTGAACTAGAGTCTATTTGCAGGGATGTCATTGTGCTTCCCCTCTGCAGAGGTGATCTACTACTGTCTTTGAGAAATAAATGGGGCTGGAGAGAGAGGCCACCAATCCTCACCCTGAACAGAAAAAAAATGATAACAGTAAAAAGAAAAATAGATATAGGAGAACATAAATATGGCTTCTTTGATTTAAGGAGGGGAGAAGACTTCAGCTTAGATGTGGGATGAGACGTCAGCCAGATGTGGCAAACAAAAGAGTCCAATTAAGTACAAAATTGCAATAATGCTCCTACACATTCACAAATTTCTACCGAGGGCATACCACAGCATGCAGTCTACCCTGCCTTGCCATCGAGGGAGCAGGGGGGGGGGGGGGCGTTACAGCAGCAGTGGGAGGAGAAAACTCTGGTTTCATTTCAGGATGAAAACACCTCTCTGACCTTAATGCCATGACACTTTTCATGTAGTCTTCAAATGTGTTATTTTCACTTGGTAAATGATATCTTATGTCAGGTAAACAGAGTTGCAGGCAAATTACTAAAACTCTGTTCCTTTTTTATTTTTTAAAAAAGTCATTCTGTTCATCAGTTATATTACATGTCTGTGTCACAGTACTAAAGGTTTGAACCCTGTCATTATGTAAAGCATTGCTGCAGCAATCGTTTGCATTTACAAGATGATTATAGAGGCCAAGCCTGACATTATCCACACTGATAATTCTGTGATACTCAAACACAATCCAATTCAATCCAAAGCCACCTTCACCCTGATTTGGCTTCATCGTAGTTTCTGTCCCCCGTTTGCTGGCCATGCACAGAAGCCTTACACCCAGCCTGAATGTAGTCTGAAACAGTTCGTTCAACGTAGTGATGTGCTGTGTGTGAGTGTGACAACGTGTGCGTTAGCAGAGTTCCCTCATGGCAGGAGAACTTCAGAGGATGCAAATGAAATGAGTAAGAGAGCTCCTCCCCCCACTGGAAAAAAACTAGCCTCTGGTCATCTGTTTATTTGATTGTATACATATATATTTATATTTTTCATAACAAATATACTATGGCTTTCAAAATAAAAAGTGCCAAAATATTTTTTTTTTGGAATAAAAGAACACACAGTGATGTTGTTGTCGGTAGTACTCTCTCATACTTGCGCAAGCTGGGTCGCTACAGGACATCAACAGGAAGTAAGGAAATGAGGCGTAGTCATTTCTAGCATCCTGCGAGTGGAGACAGGCTCCTGACAGAGGTCGCACTGAGGAGGACAGCTGTCCATTAGCTGGACGAGGCGTGGCCCAGAGAGGGAGAGGAGGCAGCAGAATTTAGCCACCAAGGAAAACCAAGGTCTCCCCGATGGTGTGACTGCAGTCAGAACTTCCTTGTAAACGTGTCCCTTGAGCCTGCACTGACCAGGAGTAGGTGTGTGTGTTGACAGTTCGACTGCTAGAGAAAGCAGGGCTACACTAGCTGTGTTGACCCGCAGAGTGGCCAGGGTTGGTGTCCAAATGTAGCCAAAAATGTCCTGCGCGCACACACACACACTCTACAAATGGCTGCCCCTCTGCATGTTCCCTGTCCTGGAGTGTCTTTACAGGTGTGTTACACCCCTGGAGTTACCTGCAGGGTGTCCCATCTGAGAGTTGAGGCAAATCCATAGCGCCCAATTTAACTCTACCATCATCATCATCATCATCTTCCTTTTTTTTTAATCATCCTCACCATTCGTCAGCTGTGAGAGGTTTTCAGTTCCCAGTATTCTCACCATCCTTTTTTTTTTCATCTTTTAGCCGTTTTAACTTGCAATTCCAACTGGAGATCTCAGTCAGGAAAGTAAAAAGAAAAAAAAAACATAACAAAAAGAGAAGAAAAAACTAACTCCCATAGTCAAGACTGGGGCGGGAAATTATTGGATGTGGGAGAGAGATAGAGGAGAAGGAGGAATCAGAGGAAACAGATGGGGTAAAAGAAGGAATAAAAGGCTGTTGGACGGCAGAAGGGAAGAGAGAACAGGGGTTTATAGGAGGTGAGAGAGGAGGGAGTCACTCTTCCCATCAATTGTTACTGGTGGTGAGCTGCTGAACTGGGAGCTGGAGCTGGAGAGGGTCCCGTAGACGCTTCAGATCCAACTCCACCTGTAGAGAGAGACAGGGGAGACAGAGGGAAAGAGGAGGGATGTGTAGGGAATAAAACAGGATTCAAGTACCGAACAGAATAAAATGCGTAAATCCCCCGTGTAACTGCAGCGCTCATGTTACAAAATATCCAGCTTTCAACAAGCAACTGTACCTCAGCAATATCATCCTTCAGCTTGTTGTACTTCTCAATGTCAAAGCGTGTCCTTTTCACCCCCTTGTGGAGGAACAGCAGATATTGTCTGTCTCTAGCGTCGGGATACACATACTCCTGCAGGTCAGAGAGAGAGAGACACAGATGGAGCACTTTGTAAGAGGAGCCACTTTATCAGATATTTTCCATGTTCTGCTTTCTAGTCCTCACAGTTGGAAGAAATTCAACATCAAATGGTAATTTCTGAATGCTAAATTCAGTCTTGAAGGACAACAATGTCACCAGATCAGCTTTTAGAAATGCTAAAAATACCATTAGGGATTTATTGCATACAAAGCTGCAACTTCTTCCCTTTTAACTGATCAACAGACAATGTAACTTGCACACATCTACATGTGTGTTGATGTCTTACCTGACGTGTAAGAACAAAGTAGGCATACATGGCCATTGCAGTGCCATAAGTGATGAAGTAGGTGACCGGCTCCATGATATCCCAAGAGTACTCCCACCAGGTCAGCCTGGCCAGGATGCCAAACTGGGTGGCCATGTAAGCCATGCCGCCCCAGAGCACCCAGGTGGTGCGCCGCTCCGCCTTCTTACTTAACTCCTCCTTCACCTACACAGAAGGCTTAAGCAGTCAGATTTATTTGCAATCTAATGAACAACAATTGCTGCCAAATGTACACAAAGCACAAACATATATGCTGTTTTCACTCTCTCTTTTAGATTAAAGCTTAATTATCATGAGATTAACTGTTTTGTTGGGTCACACAAATCAATTATCTCATTGCAGGAATAACAAAGGCTCAATATCCTCTTAGCTATATACACGATGGCTCAACAGCATAATCGTTTTTTTGAATGGAAACAATGCCCAACTAATGACACAATAACAAATCTGAGTAATTACAGCATTCTTGTCGTCAGTGAAACATTTGCAGGAGGATGCATAACATTTATTTGCAAGGTTGCTCTGTTATATTATCTATTACTATAATAATAATAATAAGTCAATACAGTCTAATGTGTTAAACCTTCTCTAGTGGGCGGAGTTGAGAGTTGAGGTCTTCCAGTCGTCCAATCAGCTCACGTTCTTTGCTAAGTTGGTGGTCCTCAATGCGCAGTGTAGTGTAGAGCTGCTGCACCAGAAATTTGACGTCATTCAACCTCTCTGCCTCCTCGTGGGGCAACAACTCTGAGACACGTACACAGACACGCAAGGGCTTCAATATGATCCACTCATAATAAAAACATGACTTCTTCATAGACAGGATGACCCTGATTGTGAGGGAATAGCTCAAAGCAAACAGCACAGAGTGGGCATTTTCTTTGTCAGTCCTCACCTCTCCTTGGTGGCCGCACAAGGTGTGTGGTGTCATTAATGACAAGCTTGAAATCATCCAGCAGCAGGATGTCTATACCTGTGGAGGAGGCAATCCTCGCTCCATCTGGAGAGAGAGAGAGAGAGAGAGAGACAAATGGGAAGGGAGGCGGTGAGAGAGATGGAACGCTGATGGCATCCACTTCAAACACTGCTCACCTCTCCTGATAATCAGGCTCGTTGCTGTGTGATTATCAAGAGATGTAAAAGCAGATGCACTTGCACTCTAAGAGTAAGTCTTCAAGCACCACTTATTCTAGTATAATGAACCCCTAAGCAGAGTAAAGGCTGAAAAATCATTTCATGATGTATACAGTGGTATTAACTTCTAATCTAAGCCTCAGCTGCAACACTTAACAGTCTCAAAATACAAGAACACTTGAAAGCATGTTAAGGACGTGTGTCTGTGCAACCCCCTGGGGTAAATGGAGACGCTCTGTATTCTTGTGTTTGTGTGCTTACCCAGGGAGTAGATGGCTACCCGGTCGATGCCTCTGTCCTCTGCCTGGAGCTGTTGCAGGAAAACTCCCACACAGTCACTGAGAGGCTTGAGGGTGAACTGACAGCGCTCTCGCCTGGAAGGCAAACTGACTGAGATCACCGGCAGCCCGTTCTGATACACCACTGTCACCTCTGAAATGGCGAGAGAGCAGGAGTGAGACCAATCACTCTAGTCTGACATTCTGTTGGTTTTGATTATGCTAGATAACTTTTTCTTCAGTAAGTGTAGCTTCATTTCATTCTCAGCAGGGGTCAGCACAGTAATAGCACCACCTCTCATACTAATTCTGTCAAAGTGAAGATGATAATTTTATAAGCACTTGTCCACTAGAGTCTATGAAACCTGAATTTTGTCATCACAGGGTGTACGGAAGAGGTCTGTGAGGAGTTACAGACTGACATTATCTGAAAGGATTTCACTATGAGCACTATATGCAGCATCTGCGATGAGACTGGTTATAATTAACATCAGTATAATCATACATATATGTGTGAGGACATTTGCAGACATGGACAAACACGCAGCTGACTGCTGTTTTGCCAAATAAGCCCTCTTTAAACCATCCTTAGAATCAATACAGCATTAATATTGCTAACCTCTTCCTGTCATTGACTCTTTGGTGTCAGCTATTGATGTTTGTTATTCCCACAGAAAGGCTTAAAAGACTTCTAAATGATGCTTGTGTGGTAAGACTGAAAAATGAGAAAGACCTCGGGGTACACATCAGAAATTATTCACTCTGAGAAATGTTTGGTTTTTCAGCAAAAAAAAAGAGGTGGAATGAATCAGTGCACCTGGGAGTAACACACTCACAGCACTATTTTGGATTTTGTGTGTCATCTGTACATGCTGGGTTGTTTTTAGCACTTCCATAAGAACAGTCTTTTTTTTTGCCCAACAGCTGAGTCTTTGTTCTGCTCAGCGGCACTTTTTTGTAGCAAACTAATAATAATATTCTGAATGTAATGTAGCTGTATTGGTCCATAACCAAACTGTGGGTGTAATGAGTGTGCACAACTTATGCCATTATCGTTAACTGGCCTCAAATGACACATGCATCAACACAGAGCCCACAGAGATAATCCAAACTGCAACCAAAGAACCTCCGGGCTGCTGCAGTGAATCAGCAGATATCATCTTGGGCTCACACAATGAAGTGAAGGATCATCAGCTAGCACAAGCTGCACCGACTGGGCTTGTTTTGAAGAGTGCCTTGAACATGTTTAAAGACACAGCATTTCATTTACAGCCCTTTCCTCCTCTGAAACCTTGCCTCCGGTATGTAAGATGCTCTTCTCTTGGACCGGCTCCCCTTGTCCTGTCAAGTGTGAGTGTCCTGCCCATATCTCTGGTACAATCCTACAGTTATTAAAGCTCATTTTAAAATCAAATCAGTTAGTTCTGCAATGCTGTTGCCGCCTCCACCTCCTCCTCCTCCTCTTCCTCTCAGCTCCCCTACCTTCCTCATCCTCCCTCTGTTCACGCTCTCCATCTCTCCCGCCTCTCACACAGGCGAACAGATGCTACCCCGAGACAGATTCCATATTAATGACTACTGGCTGTTAACTCCAAATCAGACTCTGCTGTCTGATCAATGCAGAATTTCTCTCTAGTGGAAAACTCATTTGTCTCAGACAGAAAGCAGAGGCCGGGTTTGTGGGTTTCTTTGAAAAGGGAAACCCTTGAAATGGCTCATGAGACTAATGCCTGGATTCTCTGGGTAACATGTAAAGGGAATGAAGTTAGAGGAGTTAAAGACTTACCCTCTGGAGCAGTGGAGGAACACAACAGTCTCTGGCCATGCCATGAGGGGGCGCCACTCCAGACCTGCAGGCAGGAAGAGAGAGGGTACAAACACGCTGATGATTACTCTGCTTTCTTGTTCTGTCAAGCGCACACAAGTACAGCTAGCCGGTGTGTGACACTCAGCAACACGCAGATACCCTAAACTACACCATTTACTCCTCTGATTGTTTATTTCCGGGGCTGACCGCAGATTATGTTACAAAATGGCTTCCTCTGTTCCAGTTTCGAGAAATGTTCATATTTGCAGCCACACCCAAGAAGATTTGAGTGCAGTCAAGGGATGTCACAGAAAAATACACTCACATCCCATCTGAATAAACAAGCATCCAGACACAGAAACCACCACTTAGAGAAAACACAAAACTCCACAGTGGGAGACACAGGAATAAGGCAGCCAGAATAAAAACATGTGGTTTACTTTGAATTCTACAGTCACTCACTGAAGTGAGTGACATGAACACAGGAATAGAGTGTGGGGAAACCCTCCTTGACATGTTGTGTTGCTGCTGCGCACAGCAGAGAAGGAGTGTTCATACACACTGCACATGATTCAAATTACAGAGAGTGTCACGCTATCTAGTGAGCCACGATACAGCCCATAGGGCAGAAGAGGGCCTGTCAGATCTTCTCACTCTTAAAACAGCGAATAAGAGTGTAGATGATACATCAGAAATCAAGCACAAAAAATGCTTTTTTTTTAGCTTTGTGAACCCACACAAACCAGTTGTGCCTGTACTACTGAAGAGGCTCTGTTTTCTGCCAGTCCTTAGATTTAATCAGTGATGCCTGGATCTGTGACACTGCAGTGCTGTATATGAATGTATACACTATAAAATACATCACAACTGAACCACACGCATTCATTAAACTTTCGATTTCTCTATGACATCCCCCAAGCAGTCAGGGCTTTTAAACAGATGCGGCTGCATGGCACTCAGCTTCCAGCAGGCTTTAGTCTGATGCACTCATTGTGTGTACAACGGTTGTAATATCAGATTTACGATAGAGCCGCTCTGACCCTTACTGACGAAAACCACAACAGCAGAGATGCAGAGCTCTCACAGCTTCTCATTTATGACTCTACACAGGCAGTCGGTTATGGAGTGAAAGGATACCTCAGAGGAGGGTGTTTGTGTGTATGCGTCACTGCAAACAGACAAGCTGTGGAAGCTTAACATGAGCTTTGTGGATATCAATCTATCAGTCACAGTGTTTTTGTGCTTGACAGCAAAATGCTTTGAGATCTACAAGTAAACTCTGCAGGTGTGTCAAAAAGAAATTGAGAGAAATACATTGATCAGGAGGTACGGCTTATTACGCAGCAGATGAATGAGAGATATCATTTCATTCTGTCATTCTCTGAGCCCGGTGGAGCTTACACCACAATTGAAACATTTAAAAGGCCAAATAAGTGGGACACTCCTGCACCTAACACTTGTGTAAGGTTCCTACAAAGCAAAAAACATCTAAAGAGGTTCACACTGAGCTGCCACTCAGCTGCTGCTAATTGAATGTCCTGCTGTTGGTAAGGGGATGTGACAGCCAATCAGCCTTCACAGCTGTCTGATCCAGACAGGCAGCGTGTTCAGTCAGACAGTGTAAACATCCACAACACCTCAAATACAACTGACAACTAAACTGTTCAATAAACCTCAACTTCCAACTTTGAAATCTGACCAAACAGAATAAGCTGCTTCTGATTTCTGTCTGCATCTGCAATGCAATATAACACTGTGCACACCTTGTAGAGGCTCAGCAGAAGTCCACATGGAGGCTCAGTTTCTTTTTCAACTTTCCCAAAATTGGCAAATGCACAAGTTTAATAAGTCTAAAAAACATTTGTGAAAGTAAATGCCTCACTGCAGCATTGATGCAGGCCCTCTACTGTGTGTGTGTGTGCATGCTAAATGAGAATACCAATTGCTCTCCCACGGTACCAAGTCGAGCCCAAACAGTGATTAGGCTGCTGATCAGATGACATGCTGAGAAAGGGGTTTTGGCTGGTCTGGAATAACTGCACAGTCTGCAGAGAGCTGTCCAGCACTGCTTTGCCCATTCATTAACTTCAGCTGTTTGAAGCCAGGAAGAAAGATTTTTTTATCAAGATACTCACAACATCTCAGTCACCTACCCACACAGTCTGACACAAGGTGGCATCACAAACATATGCAAATATGGCCCTGGCATGTGTGCACGTCCATCTGTGGAGTGACATGTACTTGTGAATGTACCTCTGTGCAAGTGCAGGTGGCATGTGTGTGCATTATGTGTGTTTCCACCCGTCTGTTCACCAGCCTGTTTGTCAGCGGTAGTTGCAGAGCGACTGAGCAGAGCCCCCCGCTCCTCCTTTCCCTCGGCACACCGCCACTGAAATGCTGCCTGAAATATTTAACAGCGTAGCAGCAGTCAATAGCAAAGCAACCTTGGAATCAATGTCACACGGCAAAGAGAGGGAAAGGGACAAAGACACAGGCACTGAGGATGGCTGTGAAGATGGACAGATGAGGTGGAGGAGGGAGGAGGTGTGGAGGATAAAGAATGTGAGGATAAATGGAGGAGCAGCAAGGGAGCGATAGAGATAAATGAAGGCTGGAGTAAAACGGAGTGAGTCACGAGTGCGCTTGCGTTCGTAACCATGTGCTGCATATACTGTACCCTGCAGCAGACGATCCCTTCCCACTGAAACGTGACTGTAGCGTGTGTGCAGCAGAGATGGTGGCAAGAGAGAGAGAGAAGGAAGGGATGAAGGGAAACTGAGGCATTAAGGAGAAAAGAGAGAGAGAGAGAGGGAGGGGAGATAAAAAGAGAAAGCTATGAGGTGAGAGAGAAAGCGGGGAGGGGGAGGAGAAGAGGGGAGGACTGCTGATCACTGCAGTAAAGGAATCCCTCGTCTAGAAAGGGGGGTTGCCCCTTCGAATTCGCCCTCCCTCCCTCACCACCTAACTCACACAGACTCTGCAGGTATATATATATATATATATATATATATATATATATATATATATATATATATATATATATATACACACATATATACACAGTGGAAGATGAAAAAACTGAGAGACCACTGAATGCGTATGGCTTCATTTTAGAGTCCATCCCTGCTCTCACAGTACACAGCCACAGATAAGAGAGGCATGGTATTGATCTGCAGTGAAGATTAACCCTTTAATAGTCTGCTCAAGCATTTGGTAGAGCACATTTTGAGTCACTATATCTTATTGAAAAAAGTGGGGGAACTTAATTCTACTGCATTGAGCCATCTCTACCACTCGGTTGACAAATGCTATGATCAAAAAAATCCACTAGATGTCGCTCTACAGATCACAATAGGCCTTTCTATTCGGTCAGCCAGCAGGAAGTTGAAAGTGAAGAAGAGCACTACTGAGATGTGGACTATTTTTGGATGAATTTCAAAGGTAAGCTTGGTTTTCTTGCCACAATATATATTTTAACATGTTAATAAACAAAGTTATGTAACAAGGTGCCATAAAGAAATGTCTTAAAAGGGTCAAATCATTTTTTAAAAACGTGCTCGACCAAACGGTTGAGTTAGCACTTCATCGTAAACTTTGCGCTTGGCAACATTTAAGCTAGTACTCTTATGCTGACAGATTTTCATAAATATGATTATTTTTCAAGCATGTTGATCTTTGTGTACTATGATATTATTAGCATTAGAATCACGCATGATTCCGAATTCTGTTTATTTTTTTTCGTTTCTGTTTCGTAAATTATAGATGGACGCTAAATTCTTTTATGATTCAAGGCCACGGAATTACCTGGCCAGAAGATCCTCAAGACTCTGAGGCTGATCTAAGTGATGACGATGACATCATAGCAGATCCTGATTATCTCCACACACAAGCAGAGGTGGATCTTTCCTTTGATGCAATGGATGAAGATGAGATGTCCTCAACAAGCACGACTACACCACCCCCATAAGCAGAAGAAAAAAGGAACACCCTAAAATCAGTCAATATGGGGCCACATGACACACCTGAGCCAAGGTCACCACCAGGCTCAAAGAAAGGCACAAGAAGAATCTGGAAGCATGAAGATGTTGCAGAATTCCAAGTTCCTGATGCAAGTTTTATAAACCCTGATGTTGTAAAGACACCTTTTCAGTACTTCAAAATGCTCTTCACTGACGAGATGATACAACATATTGCTCACCACACCAATCTGTACTCTGCCCAGGGGCTGGGGGATCCGATCAAGACCAGCCCTTGCGAAATTGAAGATTTCCTAGCAATGCTACTCTTGATGGGTGTTTTCAACTTCCCAGATATGGATAGCATGACATCATGCCAAGTATATTTACTAGTTTCGACCTCATCCTGAGTTAATAATCAAGTCCATTGGCACAGTCCGATCAAACTGCATTGGTGGAACTACCTTGGTGGAAGACAAACAACCGATGAAGAGAGGACGTGGAGGTTCTGATTACAAGTCTGCAGAAAGGGTTCTTGCTGTAAAATCGTATGACAACAAATGTGTCACACTTCTAAGCAATGTCTTTGGTTCACCTGCACAAGACACCAACCAAGTCACAACGATGGTACTTCCCCCTGTTTGGATACTCCCTTGACCTATGCATCTCCAATGCCTGGCTGCTAATAAAATTACTTCTTATTACATTACTTCTTTTCCAGTTATTTGAGTATTTCAACAGTTTTTTTGTATTTATAGGTACAAAAATTATGATGTTACTGTAATTATTTATTAATTACTATGCATTTGGTTATGTTACGATCGAGCGCAATCTCAACCGGGGAAGGGGGGGGGGGGTTACGTTATTGGTGCCCCAAGTAAACATCAAAGGTTTCCGTTTCTATGGTTACTGGACAAACTTTCTGCACCCGGTATTAAACTACCGCAGCCCGCTGACAACCGTTATAAAGACCTCTGCAAGGGAGAAGAAGCGCTAAGAGCAACGTCAAACTCAGTCCGCAGGAATTTTTCTTCTTTCGCTCACAAGCTGATAACAGGTGCTCAGCAAGCAGGCTGAGGCTGAGCGTTCAATACGTGCCGCTGGCTCACTATTGCAGCTGTCACAAGGTGAGTTTGGATATTCATTGTAAAAGACTTGATTAGTTATGCTCTGAAAGTATTATTTAAATCACATGTGTCAAACTCAAGGCCAGCGGGCTAAATCCGGCCCTCACCACTTTCTGTCCAAAACACATATGATCCGGCCCAAATCTTTTTTGTAAATGCAAAAAATTAAAATTACAATTTTCATATAAATTTAAACTACCCACAACATTCGGCTGAATAACACCACAGTAATATGAACAAAAATGATTTATTTTGTGCAGCAAAAATAACGCAAAAATAACGTCACATGCCGTGTGCGTGTGTGCGTGTCTGCGCGTATTGGGGTGAACTTCATTCTGCGTGATAGAAAAACCAGAGAAGTGTAAACCCAGGGACTGTAGAGACGGTAGAGCTCTTGGTGACGTTAAATTGATGTTAGACTCAACTTAAAGAAAACGCTGGGAGAAAGCTATTGTCTAAAGTTCCAGTAGATGGTATTATTTGGCTGATGATCTGTTGTTTGCCATATCTGCGATGGACATGAGGAGAAGGGTTACAGGCTGGAATTAGTAGATCTGATTCCAGAATCAGAAAATACTACGTACTTCTGTACGTAAAATAGGTATTTAACAACCTGTTAAAATCCACCAGAACGCAGGAAATGGCCTATAGTAAATGAAACATTTTCTGGGGGAGGACCCCCAGACCCTCACATCTCCAAATCATAATTATAATAGTAATTAGATGCCGCTTAACTCACATTTTTATTGCCCCTATTGCCCCTTCATAGAACCACAAGTGGCCCCTGATCAATTTGAGTTTGACACACACACACATATATATATATATATATATGTGTGTGTGTCAATATGTATACACCAAGCGGCAACCTTCGGGGCTCAAAGTGGAAGCCCATGCGGAAGTGTCAAAACTTGTAATTCACGCTGCAACAGCTGGGGGTTGGCTCCAAAAGCGAGTAATTTCCCATAGACTCCCATGTTAAAATGGCCGATTTCACAGCAGAAAAGAACATGTTTACAGCCTGGTACAAAAAATCGCTGTGGTCTCAGATGATAGGTTCTCTTCTAGTGTCAATTGTAGGGGGGGTGAATTTTTTTACAACTCACTCGTTTCAATTGTATTCAGACTTAAAATTACGCCTAATTATGGGCGTTGCCGCTTGAGTGACAGACAGTTGACGTATCACAGCGTGAGTTTCCTGCTTCCACGATCGCCCGCCCCCCTAAACCCCGCTCGTGCCCCCCCTCTTTGTCCATATTCGGAGTTTTAGTTGACGTGACGCTGCCAACATGGCGGCGGTCATCACGTCCCGGAACCTCCCACTGAGACTCAAAACGGCTCTTCAGAAACAAACGGGTGACGTCACGGAGGCTCTGTCCATAGTTTTTACTGTCAATGGTATACACCCATATACATATTGATTTAAATATATTCAGTAGGCCTCACAAAGTCTAATAATCAATTTATATTATAGATATTGACATTCATTTTTTTTAATATAAAAACAATTAACAACAGTTAATTAAATTGGTCTATTTTGAATCATTTATGCGTAATTAGGAGTAGGAGAAGGAGGACAAAGAGATGTTGGAGAAAGCCAAGCTGTTTCTGAGCTGTGCCGAAGGCTCTGTGGGGCTGGAGGAGGAGGTGGTGGCCACTGCTGCCCAGGTGGAGGACGGGGACAGTGTCGTCATGGACATCAGAAGCAGCTCTGTCACCATGGACGACAGTCTGACCAACCTGCAGTGGCTGCAGGACTTCTCCATTCTCGGTGCCAACCTGCTGCAGCACGCCCACCATCAGCCACACCTGTTCATCCACCAGCAAGTAGGATTCGACTCTTCCCCTCTGGCCGGGGTCCCTGCCTCCATCGGGATGCCCCTGACCCTCCCCGGAATCGTGGCGCACGGTCACTGCCCAGACGAGGTGGACTACAAGACCAATGCATACATCAAGCCACCCTACTCCTACGCCACCCTCATCTGTATGGCCATGCAGGCCAGCAAGGAGAGCAAGATCACCCTGTCCTGCATCTACAAGTGGATCACTGACAACTTCTGCTACTACCGCCATGCTGACCCCAACTGGCAGGTAAAGGAGCACACACAGTTACACACACTGGACGTGCGGTTTCTGACACTCTGTCCACTATTTAAAATAAGTTTCTCACTTTTTCCTGCGCTGTAGTGAAATCACAGCTGAGAGTTTCTATTTTAAGCACAGTGAATACATTTCAGAAAAACACAATAGGTCTGGGCCTGCTGCCACACTCTGAGGACTTGGCTTTGTGGGTACAATTAATAACTGTGAGGCCAGGAACACGTCACCTAAATGTACAAAACCTTAACAGAAAACATGAATTATGCAGTACTGTAAGATTTTGTCCACATTGCATAAAGTATGTTGGTGGTACTGCAGAAAATACAGTGTTTCTTTGTAATGGCAAATGGTCAACTTTAAGGCCACGCCCCCACCACACCGTAACACTTTTGAAAGAGTTTTGGAATGCATCTATTCCCTATTGTGTCCTGAGTGGACACAGTGAATTTCAGCTTAATTGGATGAAGTATGCAAGGCGTGAAAAGTTTTGTAGCAGGGTCACAAATCGCAAAAAAATTAAAATTATCAAAAAATTCAAAATGGCGGACTTCCTGTTGGGTTTGGAGGGGTGGTCCAGGAGACTTTTTTGTGCGTCTTGGGGTGATACAGATGTGTGCCAATTTTCATGATCCTGTGTCAAACCGGCCAGAGGGGCTATGCATTAGGGGGCGCTATAGAGCCATTTTCCCATGTGCGTTTCAAAAGTCAGCAAATTTCTAAATTTTTCGGGCAAATTATTTTTTTCTACCAAGTTTGGTGAGTTTTGGGGCATGTTAAGGCCTCCAAAAATGTGATCATCGAGTCGGAAAAAAAAAAAAAAAGAAAAATAAAAAAATAATAATCTCTAGGGTTTAAATAGGGCTCTTGCACCATTCGGTGCTCGGGCCCTATTGACACAACATCCTGTTTTCATCCTGCTATATTTAGGACTGATTTTTCAGTTAAAGATTCATATATATATATATATATATATAGACCACATTTCAGTCTTATCTCATTTTCAACCCAGGAGTGAATTATTTCTCGGATATATTCATTTCAAATCAGGTGTAAGTCACAAAGTGAAGTAACTTTGTGGGCTTTCAATTTTTACATTTTTGTTTTCAGAACTCAATTCGACACAACCTCTCCCTCAACAAGTGCTTCATCAAAGTGCCGCGGCAGAAAGACGAGCCAGGAAAGGGTGGTTTCTGGAAGATTGACCCGCAGTATGCCGAACGCCTCCTTAGCGGTGCCTACAAAAAAAGACGAATGCCACCTGTCCAGATCAATCCCGCCCTCCAAAACAGGCTCAGGCTCAGGCTCCAGCCCCAGTCCACATATCCTTGCAGCACAACAGGGGTTCAGGAAGGCCCGTGCATCAACCATGAATTCCAGCAACTTCTCCAGAAGTTTGAAGAGGCAACTGGAGCTGACAGGTGCTCGGACCCCCATCTAGCTGAGGGTACCATGCTAGGGTCATGGCCGGTAGTCAGGAAAAGAGGTGGGAAAAGGAGGAAACCGAGCTCTAAAAATGATGTCACCGAAGTCCCCCGACATTCAAGTTCCCCTCCGCTCTCTGTGAACGAACAGAAGGAGACTGGACCTCTAAAATGGGACTTTGATTGGGATACCCTGTTTGACTCTGCCCTCAGTGGGAAGTTTAGTTCGAAGGGAGGAGAGCTTCTGAACCCCATCATAAAAGAGGAGGGCCACATGCTGGAGACCCAGGGGAGACACAGCGTGTCTGACTTTGGTGAGGAGACCTTCCTTGCCACGGACTTCCAGGAAAATCCCTGGCGTGAAGAAGAGCAAGGCAGCGGTGATTTTCTTTGTAGCTCCACTGTCAACCTGGAACAGCTGTTTGACTTCGAAGACTTATTAGATGGAGACCCCAACACCTGGTTTGACACCATGATAGAATAACTGCTATCCAGGTCCTCTTACACAAAACTCTTCAGAACACTACTGGGGAATACCAGATTTTAAACTCATGTTAAAACAAGAGTTTTATTGTACTTTTCAAGATGTTCAAAGTATTTTAATATTTTTAAAGTATTTTTGGCTGTTTGATGAATAAAGAGCACACTCAAAGAAAAAATCAGTTGGATTTACTTAAAAATGTTATGTCAAGTGGTTCCACGTAACTCTGTTAAGTAGGTTTTAATAAAATTGTTTTTACATATGATCTACTTTATACAGTTAAGTGTAGTTTACAACAGTAACTTAAGTAACTGCTACTTAACGAGATTACTTCTTTTTTAATCATCTTCATAGAGTCTGTGCCAGTTTTCGGGGGGGGGGGGGGGGGGGGAGGGGGGTGCATCCTGTGGCGTGAAGGCTGCCTATTGTCGAGATCTCCTCCCATGTGCTACAATTTCCATTTATTCTATTAATTTCCAGCAGCATAACATTATTATTCTTCTCATTTCAGATTGCATTAGTGTGTGGTGAAATTTGCAAGATTTATTAGCCTCCGCCTCCTCCAGCACAAAGTCACAGATTCTGTTAGCAGAGCGGCTTTGAGGGTGGTTTTGAAATGATTGCCAGCCAAAAGAAAAAAAAAGGAAGAAAACAAGAAATGGGTTATTTTTGAGCAAAGTACGTAGTAGACGTCTTATGTTAAATTTTATATCTGAATACACGAACACCTACTAGTAGATCAGCGGAACACACTTTGTCACACATACACCCACAACACTGTCAGGATTCAACCATTCATCCATTCTCCTACTACTTCATTCATTTATTCCTCACTTGTAGTGCCAACTATGCTAAATGTGTTTTTTAGATACACCTGCAGAAGAATCTTTTGGATGTATGGGTGCGCTCTGGTTGGGTGTGACAGCTGTACATGCACGGACTGCTGTTTCATGCAGCATTGCTGTTATGGCCGCATGTGAACCCAATATGACACAGCACTTTATACCCCAGTTCTTCCCCACAACACATCCTTTCAACTGCAGACACACCGCAGGGAAATTATGGGTACCAGCCAAGGCTTAAAGTGTGTCTGTGTGGCTGTGTGTAAATGTGTTACAGACCCCGGCTTTGAGGAATAATGTTGCTGACATAATTCCCATTTCATTGGGCCCTTCTGGGGGAGTGGAAGCGGCTATCATTTATCTACACAATGACGGCATCCATCCATGTGGTAATGTGCTGTCCTGGGTCGCTTCTACAGACCAGATAACTGGGTAGAGCCACACACTCGTCATTCGTGGATACTAAAGTTCATCCTCACCTCACCCATATCAACAACAGGGCACAGGATACAGTGAGTCTGGCTATTACTGCACACATGCATCAAAGTTATCGTTGAGTATTATGCATGCTTATCAGACATGCTTAAGGTTTTTTCTTTATTGTTTACTGGGAGTAGTGAGTAAAAGGGTCAGGGGGAGGTGGGGCAGGGCACATTCATGCTAACCTAACAGACAGGGCTGGTGGAGGATCATGGTTTAGAAGGGGTCAGTGAGAGGTCATTGCATGCAGACTGAGAATATACTGTGGGGCAGATCAATATGAAGCCAGTCAAGGGAACCTTTTATTTAAGAGGTAAAAGGTACATGAAACAATACATGACTACTTCCAGCACCCACCAATTATTTATGATCTACTAGTAGGTGTTCGTGCAGCCGTCATCTGTTTTGTCACTTTGCTCAAAAATAACCCAGCTGTTTGCTTATTTCTTTTTTTTTTTATTTGGTTGACAATCGTTTCAAAACCCCCCACAAAGCCGCTCTGCTTACAGTTTATGAATCTGTGACTGTGGCGGAGGCTAATAAATCTTGCAAATGTCCTACGAGGACCACCCGATTCTTCAGCCACGAGCACAAAAGAGGTTGAAGCTTGGTAAGAGCAAGTTTTGGTTGGAATGAGTGACCGCACAAATCTCACAATGATCAATGTGCCTCACCAAATACAAGAGAATGAATGGAGAAAAAAAAAATCACACATTAAAAAAAAATCTTTGGGGGTGAAAGGTATTTGGTTTAACAAGCATATCAAATTTACAAGCAAATCCTGCTTTAGTCGGAACCAAGAGAACCAAACTACAAGTGTAAACCATCCCAGACAAAAAATAAGCTGATACAAGCTTACTGAGGATATACGTACAGAGTCATCACCAAAAATCAGCTGTGACATCCTGCTGACTCAACATAGAGGACCTATGTGTTCGTTAAAGAAGGCGAATGAGGTTTATGAGGTATTAAATTGAATTCACACCATGTGTACTACTACCTTGTCACTTTCTGCAAGGAGTAAATCTCATTCATTAATCCGCTGAGATGTCCTTGTTTTCCTGTATCCTTGTGTTTCTGCTTTTATTACTTCTTTATAGCTCATTCAGAGACTGCTGACGCTTACTGTTCAAAAGCCCCTTTGCTTCTGTCTCGGAATTTTTGTAATTTTATCTGAGAAATGATTAAATTAAGTCTACGTAGGAATTCCCAAAGAGCACAGCTTAAAAATTGACACAATCAGACACTCTTTCAAGCATCAAGTGTTTTCGTCATGAGGAGAATTTTTGTAATTTTAGCTGAAAGTCATTAACTCCCAGCTGCATTTATGTTTTAAACTTCTCAATGAGTTTAAGCTCAAAACATTTTTTTTCTCAGAAATCCTAATGAAGACTGTGGCAAAAAGTATTAAACCTGATGTCTTAGATTTTATATATTACATAGTCCAGCGGGTATGTAAAGGTCAAACTGTGGGTGCAGTATATAGCTGATGTGTGGAGTTTCTATCTCACTGCCGTGCTGTGTGTCACCTCCACTGTCTCTCTTCTGCTACTCTGGGGGAGAGGTCCTGTCCACTCAGCTCCTTGCAGCTTACATCTCCCCGCTGTGGGGGTTAACAAGTAGAAAAGCACAGCTGCGCCCATTACAAGGCACTCACACACTCTCCTGTACGCACACACCCACATTCTCCGAAATAACAAACAAAAGAATGCATACACCTAAGATAAGGCAGCCACTCAGCAAATGTTACAGAAGAAAGTATATTTGAGAACAGTGTGACAGTAATCACTGCCATTTTTTCTGCCTCAGCGCAGATGAGCTTACGTAACAAAAGAAAACACTCCTTTTTTTTTCCTGAGTTGTGTTCCTCGCCTGGTAAAAGCCATTAAGAGATATGAAATCTGCAGCCACATTCTTGGATGCAACAGAATTAAGTAATCACCATTCACAAATTGTGAGGGAGGCCGTGTCAGAGTACTGTGTCCAACAGACAATCTGATGCTTTCACTGCAATGCAGAGTCCAGAGTGAAAACTATGATTAGGCCACTTAAACAGCCAAACCACTCACAGCATGAGCAATATAATATATTCCTATTCAACACCTTGCCTTTCAGGACCTGGCTGTGCTTTGGCAGATCCATGGCAGATATTTAGTGTGAGTTTGAATGAGATCTTAGCAGTAAATTAATCTTTTGACACGTGGGCCAGTTTGGCCACACTACCGCTCCTGCTCCTGCTCCTTCTCCTTCTCCTCCTCCTCCTCCTCCTCCTCCTCCTCCTCCTGCAAACCAACAACACTGGAACCTGATGCATTATTAAACAGCAGTGCAGGCTTTCACGCCTGTGCTCAGACAGGCAGCGCGTGGCCATTGTGCCTCACAGAACTGCTCAGAGAAGGATTTAGTCCAGCCGAGGAGCAGCATGTGCAGTCCACGGGTCACTTCTGAGAGCTGTGCGGAAATTGAAAACAGGGTTTGCATACATAATGTGTATATAAATATATACACATATAATAAGTGTGTGTGTGTGTGGTCAGTGTGCAGGCATAGTAAGACCTTCTTCTTTAATTGCTCATACACCAGATGGCACTAGCTGCTTGTGCCCCTGTCATTTCAGTAACATAATACTAGGCTCCTCATACTGTAGCTGATAAGGAACTACTTGCTCTTTTTTCTTTTTCTTTATTATTCTTCCACTTTATTAAGATTATTCTCTTGACATTTGGAAATTTCATAGACATGCAATCAAAGGAAAGTGCACCTTCGATGCCCATTTACAGCCTGACCATGATCTTAATGGTGATCTTAACATTCCAATTAAGCCTCATAGGTGTGAAAAGGTGGAGGTCTGTCAGCTTCTTCACATCACATGGATCACACACCAATCAATGCTGCTGAATAAGCATTACTGACTTCTTATTATCCCCTCACTTCACCAGCACTGCTAAGACTATTCTTTTTTTGCTATGATGATACAATGATAACATTGTAGTTATCCTCTTTAAGAGAACACCTCTGAGAGACGGACTACATTTTTGTGCCAGAATTACCCATTGTTTCTGGATGCATTAATTATCCACAAAGATAAAACACTTGTTTTGAATTAAAGGAGTAAAGTCCCTCCCATTTGTTCTCTCTGAGACAGCACACTGCTCCTTTGTGACCATTATGCTGCCTGTATCTGCTGATGCTGCTCTGGGCAATGGAGGAACAAGTATATTCTACAGAGTTTGGCCACATCTGTCAGAACAGATTCCTACATGAGAGGACGTCAAAAGAATGAATACATCGAGTGGAAACTTCTTCAAGCAACAGCAACAGTGGTGATTAATAGAACAAAGAACTGACAGATTAAAATAAGGATTTTGCTGTATGTGTGATGATGGTGTGAAAAATCACACTTTCAAAAAGTGAAATCTTTCTTTTTCAAACCTCTGACATCAAGGGTCTTTGTGTTCGAGCTACTGAAATGTGTTGTGCAAAGTCCTTTAGCAAAAATAAAGAAAGAATGTTGTGGATGTCTGTGGGTTTAACTGGACATATTAAACAAAATCTCACATTTTTTTACAATTAATAATTGGAAGTGGTGCAGAGTTCAAAGACTGCCAAACTGTCCACCCTAACAAAGTAAGTTCTCCAGCAGATTCACAGACAGTGATGCCATCTGTCTGAAAATGGAATTTGCACTGGAAGTGGATGCTTAAATGTAGGGTAGGAGATTTCATTCTGATGCACTTTTTGTTAAATTAGTGTAACTTCTCTTTACAATCCAATAGCAACCAATTAGTTTGGCATTTTCACAATAAAACGAAGAATATGAATCATCTGTGGAAGCTATAAAACGCTAAAAACATCAGCCAATCCTTCGGGACGACCCTGTGCAGAGTATTGGCTGGTTGTCACTCTCTTCCTGCTCTACGTGCACCAGAGAGGTACGTGCATGATGGCTGAAGTCACAGACTTCTTCAGGTAATGCACGTCCATGTGATTGGGAGGCGTGGCTTCGGGGTGAGCTCCGAGAGAAAGAGGCGTGTGTTTACTTTTGAAATCTGGCTGACTCTCACTGAGTTTTCAAAATCTCCTACCCTACCTTTAAGGTAATCCGTCAGGAGAGGAAAAACTGCCCATTAGAATGTTTTGCTGGGTTAAAACATGCAGTTTGTGCAAGAAAGCCTTACAGATAGAATTTAACATGTAATAAATACTGTGAAAAACATATAGTTACCTGTTTCGCAGAAGGCCGTTACACACTAATCCTGTTGTTGAATAAAGTCCTGAATAAGCCTGTGGTCTGCGGTATCCTACGCCTTGATCTTTCTGTGTCAAAGCAGGTCAAACGTCTGCTTATCCAAATTGGTCCATTAAAAATTCCCTCCAGGATTGGAGGAGTGAGTTCATGATCACTTTTATCAAAACCCACTTTGAATAAAATAGCATGTTCAGAGCATACATTAGTACTGGGTCAACACCAATTTTATCACTCATCAGTGATGCTTCGGGGCACAAGATGCTCCACTTTTTCATCTCTCTTCTCGCTTTCATAATCTGACCCTCAGGTTATCCTAGCCAGATACACAAACTTAGAAACATCTTCCCTCCGTGAACTCAAGGGGGATTTCAAAATGTTTATTCACAATAGATAACTGACACTTATATCCCTGGTGTAATGTTGTACCCAGCTTTTACTTAAGTTACAGATCTTCCAACTGCTGGGAGAACAACTATCACCATGTGTATCATGTCACTAGTAAGTAGAAGGGAGCCATGTTGATAGGTTTAAACTATGATGGTCAAGTCCTGCTTTTTAGTCTTGTATGCTAGTACCTACTTATTTCAATGAACCAAGAACCCTACAAGAAATTTTCCTGAGGTTCGAACACACACACATAACAGTTCCTAAAATAGCCTGTTAGTTCCTGCAGTGGAAAAGCACCTCTTGTGTCATGTCTTCTCTTCTCTACATTCCAAATGGGAAACATCAGTCTGAAAACCAGTAGAAGTACAAAAGTATTTGTTGGACTTGTAGATAAGAGCCAAAACTTTTGCACCCTTCAATAATTCTTTATAAAAGCAGTGCCAGTCAACCATGTTCACCTTCAACTAAAGTTGTGTTTAAAAGGCCAAAAAGAGGCAGGAAGCTTTCACTTTTGCACTTGACTAATTAAATGTCAGCTGAGACCAAACATGCAAAAAAACTCAACAATGAAAATGTCAAATTCAAATTTCAAGGCCAGGTGGCTTTTAATCTCGACTGAGGGTGCTGAGCTTTTTTTGGCACTTCTACATTTTGCAGATTTGTTTGACTAATAGGGCAGCCAGCGTGTTTAACCTGCAGACACTGAAGCTGGAACTCCACCAGGTAACAAGGCAGATGGACAAGAAGGGTACAATGTACACAGAAAGTTGATTAATATGTCTCTTGCTGTATAATGAGAACTGTAAAAGGATCTGAGATAGTTGTTATAACCTGCCCTGCACACTGTTAGCTAATATGACAGATGCTGCCTTATATGGTAAAAAAATAATATCCCCTTGATGCTGAGCTGACCCTGCAAGCTTGTGTCTCTGCTCTGAGAGAAAGTGAGATGACATTCTGGCAGTTGTATAGTATCTCACAAATTCCTCCAGATGCAGCATCTGGTATTTATGGAGTAGAATATGGGAATGCTCCTTTTAAAGGAACTTTGACAGACTCTCGCTTTATGAGCATCTAATCTCAGGCCCACCGTGCTTTGAACATGACTTTGACTACCAAAAAAAGTCCATGACAAACCTGCAAAAACTGCCCAGAATATCAGTGCTTCATCCCAGCTGGCTTGCTGTTCATCTCTCAGCAGGATTAGCTGTCTACCGTCATCAGTGGGTATTCCATTATGAGAACTAGAAAGTCTGGAAAACTGAATTCAAAGACTCACGCTCTGCTGGCTGTGTCAGCAATGCCGGTCGGAGCTCTACTCTGCTTCGGTCCACACGGACATATGGCATGCACACATGCCAGAGAACTGGGCTAATGAATGCCACTCAAAACACAGAGTGGACCAGACACCGCTGAGGGGGAGCTGCAGCACAACAACTGACTCACACAAAGCACTGTAACACACAGCTCACTCATGTGTATTTGCAAGTGCTTTAATTTACAACCCATTTTCTGATCACGCTGATGTTGTTCAGCTCCAAGAATAATCAAGATGGATTATTTCTGCAGGGTGTATGCATGACTAGTTTTCTCACCAGCGTCATTATTGCCAGTCTCCACTTTTAACACGCAGTGTCCTGCTAGTCCTAGAGGACCCAGACCTGCATATGCCACCTCTACTCAGCCACCAGCTGCACTGTAGATCACAGCAAGGAGTGTAAGAGCAGACTTGACAATTTTGTTGGAATTTTAATAGCGTACAGCAGTCACAATGGGTCCCAATTTGTCATGTGATCAGAGTAAGACAGGACAGTAATATAACAGTATGTCACTAATATGAAAGGAGGTCAGGAGTTTCCTTCTAAGCTGCAGTCTTTGCAGGAATCACACACAGGAAGAAGATTTGGCCTTTGCTTCTTCTTTAAAGTGGGCTTTGTATGTGTGGGCCTTGCTAATAGTTGACTTTTAAAAGGTGACACAAACGTCTCCATAAACAACCATATACCAGCTTTTCTGTGATATATGAGGAAAAAAATAATGTTTCTTCTCGTAGTAAATGTAATAAATGTAGTTGAACTGGTGCCTGCAATTTTGAAATAGTACTGAAAAGAGGATAAATGTTAAAGTCAAGTGTAGAGCAGTATAAACGTTACTTCACAGCAGCTTTAAATCAGAGTTTACTGATCTGTGTCACCTAGCAGTAGTAAAAACTATATTTATAGGAGCTTAGTTGACTTAGGACCTCCATGCTACATACAGTAAGCAATCTCTACGGCTTCCATTCATTACAAAATAATTGACATCACAGTGTTATGCACCAGTTAATATGAATACCTGTCTGTATTAACACTAAACGATGATGACAATTTGTGAAACTGTTTTCTTAGAAAGGCTGTAAGTCTGGGATTTTTCAGCTGGGTCCTATTTGTCAGATGGTTAATAACAACAAGAGCTTTACTCCCAGCCATTCACAACAAGCATCAAAAATTCACAGGCCCTGTGCCGTGGGGCCGTGTGAGGAACAGCTCACTCTCAGGCAGACTTCGGACAGTTTGCAGGAAATGGGGTAGTTTCTATGAACCGTCTGTTATTCTGCCCACCTGCAGGGCTTGGGGAATGGAAGTCACAGCAGTCAAATAAGCAGACAGCCTGACTTTTTACATCTCAAAGGTCTGCACCTCATGCCCTCCTGTCTGCATGAGATGTGCCTGCTCTTAGCACACAGCACTAATACTACTGGGCACTGTTTAATAAAGACAGCAGTATTTAATTGCAGATCAGACCGCACTGCTCAAAGGTTGTTCCCTTTTTGTCACCTCACCTCCAGCTCCTCCTCTCATGCCTGCCCTGTCATTTTCTCAAATGACATGATGACCTAAAATCGAATTAAGCAAGACAACCTCCTAACATCCTGACTAAAACAGTCTCCATATCTCTCTGCCCCCATGCTCCCATTCACAATCTTAATCCTCATCATCAGTATGCTGCTCATTGTGCTGCCTTTCCTCCTCGATTCACTCCTGTTTGACTGTGATTTGATTCTCCATCTTTCTCAAGGGCCTCCTTTACTGCTCAACCTCCCACTGCTATTTTCCCTGCCTATTTTTCTTTTTCCCTCTTTGCAGGATCCAGTCCCACTCGGGTGTTAGCAAACAAGCTTGGGCAAGGGCACCCAAGTCTCCCCATCGTGCTGATGCCCACAGGGGATTAGCTGATGCAGATCTGTTTGCTTCTCATGGATGCTTCGGAGATCATTCAATAGACTTGGAAACATCTTTCTTTTACTGCAAGATATGAAAACAATGTGGATTTATCGATAATCTTCAAGCGCGACCACAAATTAGAGATTTAACAGCTTCAGAGCAATCACTGAACAGTGTCTGCTGCTGTCACCACTGGCAAGCTGCCAGACACAGTATGACCACAGCCTGATCACTGAATCTACCTCTGAATACATTTCAAACAGCCATTTAGTGATATCCAATACATTTGGAGGTGATTCATTTGTTGTATTTTTATAATATTTTACAAAGAATGGTTGATAAGTCGGTGCCTTCTGAGTGATTATGCAGAAAATAACTCATGAGGCATTTCTGTTTCAGGTAATTGCAAGTCAGCACTGTCTAAGAGTGATGGCCGCCATCCAGGGAATGCGGACTTGAGCTCATCCCCTTATTTAACACCCTCAAATTACCTCTTTCTCCTTAGATGAAGAGGGAGCTCAGTCATCATCACTTTGACATTGTTGAAAAATAGATGTGTATACTAAGTTATCAATCTACTTATCAATCAATCTACGAACTGGCATGTTTACATCTATACACACTCTGTCATAGTCATAATGCCATTATGGCAGTCATACAGCAAGCTGGAAATACCTTCTAAGGAATGCATGATCATGTACGTTTTCAACTGACATCACTTCAAAAGGAAGTTGCTTTCTGCTATACAGCTGCTAACATCAGTGTGTATGGTAGGGTTTCATCACAGAAATTACGTTTTTCCACTTACAATAACATTATAAGAAAAGAGGCTTTAACCTTTAACAAAGCAACTGAGCTTTTAATCCCAAGGAATGACAGCAAAAGAAAGAAGGCTAATCAGATTACAAAGAAGCCGATTAATAAAGCAGATATTGGTGCTTAGAGAAGTTAAAGTAAAGTAAAATAGAAGCTACGCCCACACAAAGACATACAATTAAGCTTTTATTTATTATTATGCAAACAATAATACTGTGATCAACTGTGCAAATAAAGCTAAACAAAAAAGAGCCTCGGTATAATTATGTGTACAATATTCAGCATCAGAAAAAAATATTTGACGAGTGACGCCGTAATGCTCTTCATAACGTGTTTAATTGGATTTATGAGGCTTTACACATGAAAAGCTGTAGATTTCTGAGCATCAGCACAGTATTTACAGGCACACTTCCATCATCAGTTTTTGGCTTAAGCACCAGGTTGCGTCAACACTACATGGTCCAATTCAAGATTCAACCACATGGCGGTCACATGACTGCAACGCATATCCATCATGACTGTGTGTTTAAACAGCACACCTCAGTCAGCTTATGATTACCTAATGAAATACCATGAAGATTCACCAGAAAATTGGTGCTAAAAAATATTTTCTCTTGTTTTAGGACTCATGTTTGTGTTTATAATGTAATGATTGCTGTGATACATCTCATCTCATTTTGCCGCAATTTCACTTGTGCAATATCTGTAAAAAGGAACTAAATCACCAGCACAAACAGATCAATAATGTAATTAGACACAGTGACAGTATCTGAGGCTTACAGGTAGTTTTAAGCCTTGCTAAGCTGATCAGTATCTGTGTGTCAGGATGGAATTATCCATTTGATTTGCAGGGAAACAAATGAAGAATTTCAACTCAGCATCAGCTCGCCGACACTGAGCATTTTAAAAATATTTAACAAAAAATGTTTTGGCTTTTCTCTGACAGAAGATACTTGAAATCTGCTAACAGCTTTGATGACTCCTCTCACTGTGTGCTGCCACTCAAAATAACCAGATTATACAAGAAGGGACTTCCCAATGTCCTCATTAACTGCTGAGATAATTAAAGCTGCTGAGCAAGTGTCACTTCCATGATGTTCAGGAGGAGTGGAGGATAATTTAATGGATCAAATTAAGACCAAAACTGCAAAAAAATCCCATGAGTTAAAGTGTAAAAAAACTGATAAAGAAAATAAGAAAATAAAAAAAAACTTTACTCATTCTTCCTCTGACCCTTTAAACTCAGAACTGTCTAGAGCACAGAGCTGCAGAGACCTTTTGCACCAGGCAAACCTATCAATCTTCTCAGTTTATTTGCTCTAGATATTAGTCCCTTGGAGCAATAAGGTAAACACAGACCCTCTACACTTTACTGTCTGTGAGAAACACGTCAAAGGTAGAGTTGAAGGTAAATCTCTTAAGAGTTTATTTTATAAAGAGTTTCTCCAGAATTTTAGCCACCACAAAAATCAGACCCTAAACGAGTAAAGGCCTACAGGGCTACTTACATCAGAGTTTGTGATGAAAACAGATGGGATTGCACAAAATGTTGCTGTATTGATGCTGTAAAAGGAGGGGAAGTGATGTAAAATGAACACACAGAACTACAGACGGTTAAACTTCAAGATGAAATGAAATGGGGGAAGCTGTGTTTTGTTACTTCTGCTAGGGTATGTGCCTTCTGGGAAACAAACAGCAACAAACACTGTTTTCAATGGCTGGTAATTTCCCAACGTCCCACACTGATGAAAGTCAGTTTTTACATTGAGCTTTAAAAGCTTATTATGCTGTTGAGCTACTCCCATCTACCATAGGTTGGTGTCCAGCTTGCACAAACTGGAGTAGATTCATAACAATGGTGGACTACAAGGAGGGAGGAGCAATTAACCCTTAATCGTGTTTTTTTAACTGATCTATATCCCTGCTGCTTTATGGGAGGGAACATTACGAATTAGGGTAAGAGAGGGAAAAGTCCTTTTAAAATCCATGAACCATCAACGGATGGAGAAGTCCCTGAAAAATGTAACTTCCTCAACAGGTTTACAGACTGCAGCAACAATGCAACTTTTACAGTGTACTGCATCTTTATCAGCTGCCATCTCAACAACAGCTTTTTATACTATGCTCCATCTAATCTTCAATCCAATCACCCTGCAAATTTAAACCTTTACACACAGAGCAACTTACGCTGCACTGATGGAACTAACAATTTGCTTCTTCCTCATTTCGATTTCAATCCATCTCACTTCATGTTTCAGTTTGAGCTTTGACAACTTTGCCAAACTGTCACGGCTCCCTTCTGTAAGCGCAGAGTCGCAGATGGATTGAGAGGTCCATGCGTGAATAGTGCTGCTGAGAATGGCTCTGGGTGTGAGAGTGTGTGTGCACAGCCGTGACCCATCAGGCCTCGTGGGAAGCTGCAGTTAAACTGAGGGATGCCAAAGAACGACAGAAAGGAGGAGGGCGGGAGCGAGTGCTGGCTTTGCCAAGGAGGAGACAAGTGCCTGTACTGCAGCAATGCAGGAACGAGGGATAGGGATGTCAGTGAAGTAAAAAAAAAAAAAGAAAAGAAAAGGTATTGAGTGATAGCAACACTGCAGACACATTTAGTGCCAGTGTTTGCAAGGCTGACAAGGTTTTGCAGCCTGGTTTTCTGTTCAGCATCACTGTTTTGCTGATGTTTCCTCATTTGACTGCAGTTATGATAGTATCATCCTTGCTCTAACCTAGCAGAGACAACAAACCTGGCTGGCAAGGCAAACACTCCCTGCTGAGGCTCCTGTGTCTCCTCCCTCTCCTGCCCTCTGAACAAACAGTTCTCTCTCTGGAGGGACACATGGCAGGAAAAGGGACACTTGGGACTATCGACAACCCCTCTGTCATCTCTGTTGTGAACAAGGCCTTGCTAGGGCAACCCTTGGCTAATGTTTTTACTTTCCAGCAGTGTCGGTTATGTATACACTTCCTCTGTTCCCATTCATCCAAAGCTTTTCTTAGCGGCACGCTGCATAAAATGTCAACGCAGTCCAAGGGAAGCCTCTCCTCATTTTTCATTGTCCAGCCAGCCCCCACCCTGTGCAAACCCATGTCTGCCTTCTCCATTTCATATAGCCCAATGACACATAAATATCAGGCTCTAACACAAACAAAGCATGCTGAGCATAGAGTACACTCACTCCCATCTGAGGAACCTCACAGACACACACACACACTCAGGCACAGAAAGGAGAGGAGCTAATGCACCGTTATCCACAGCACGCGGATTGCAAGCACTCAAGGAACAAATATCCTGTTCTCGTCATAAAATTTTCATCCCATGCAAGCTTGCTGGTGGGCCAAACTCATTTCCTGGAGAAAAATATACACTTAACCTTGAGCTGATCTTTTTAACCTAATGCATCTGCTTTATTGGATTCTGGTTGGCCTTTACTAAATGTAAAGACGTGTGTTTGGACCAAGCAGCTGGAGATGTGATGATGGACATCGTGGCAACACTGAGAAGTTCCTTTGCAGGATCTCATGACTGTCCAACATCTTCTAGTGAAAGGACTATGACCTGATGCCTTCTCAGTTATTATGTGGGAAGCAGGAAATTATTTCGGATTTATGAACAGACATATGTATTCACACACTTGTTAAAAACAAACTATGATGTTATGGCACAGATGTCCATGTATTGTATTGCAGAGATGTCTAAAACTGAAATTAGCAAGCAAATCAGTTAGCCCCAAGTCAGTGACAGTGAGTCAATGTAGCGTTAATTCTCCCCTCAGTCCAAAGAGGGAAAAGAAGTAGTGCTGCCTTGAGAGCTATTTTTTCAGTCTATAGTTGCAATCTCTTGTCCAACAGGTAATCAATAATTGAAACATAACAAACAACAACAGCTGAAGTTCTTAATATGTGACAGAAAAGATCAATTAATTGTTACATAGTCCTCTTCAGCACAATGAAGTGTTAAAAAAGGACATTGTATTGTAAATCTATTGCATTATTCAGGTGAACTCAGTCATAGTCACAAATGTTCTAGCTTCCAGGAGAGATCTCTGATTGTTAATGCAATACAACACTGCAGAAATGTGACAGATTCTGCATCACAGTGTGTTTCAAAAACAGAAAAAAGAAAAGTACAACACAGATTGAACCATTAAATCTTAAAGCCCTGTGAGAACCAGACAATTCAGGAAGTTTAGCAAATACCTGGAAGCCATTTTAATTATTAGGGAGCCTAATGTGATTGTGTAGATGTGAAAAAACATGTAATACTGTTTGCAGTATTTTCCAGAATGCAACACATTTCAACGATGAAAGGTTCAATTTTCTGTCCCACTGAACTTAAATGTCACAAAAACAGCTTGTTGTTGTCACTGACATGATACACTGCAATACAACCTGCAAATGCTGCTGATGTTTATGATCTAAACACATACTTATCAAAGTGGTGATCTGCAGGCTCTAACATGCATTGATGGGGAAACTTGCTTTAACCCAGCAGCAAACACCTCTGCTGCTGCTTCATGTCAGCTCCACTGAATCAAGGCAATGACATCACTGTGCACAGTTTCCTTTGAACAGAGAGATGTTTGAATATATTTGAATAGATGTTTGTTTTCAGCCATATCAAAAGGACGCTGTCCCCTGAGCTCATTATCCGCCAATTGCTTCTTCACGATGTAGCCCTCATCGCTAATGACCTTGTTGCTGAACTGAGAATAAGACAAGCAACAGATCGTTTCTGGTCAAAACAGCAACAAGCAATTTTGTATTAAATAATAGTAATTATAAGACAACATTAACTAAAAACTTCACACCGAGCATTTTGTGCAAGTTCAGCAGGGAAGACTTTATAATTCTAGGAGAGTTGGCAGCTTCTCAAGACAGAATGACGCAGTTTACAATGCAAGCCAATATCCAGTAGGCCAGTATTGATCCGACATCCACAACAATCTGAAATCTTAAATTCATAAAGATACAAGTATTCCTGATTGACCTTTTCAAACGACTTTTACAACTGCAAGTTGGTGTTAGAGGTGTCAGAATGTGCTGACAGTGCTAGCTGCTGTCAAGTGCTGACATCAATGAGACAAACACACACACAAAGACACACATTAACTCAACTATAATGGATTCAATCTTGGCATACAAATCAATAATGTAAAAAAAAACGAGACAATCTGTTAGTTTTCAGTTCCTTATCCTTAATACAAAACATGCATGCATGCAGACACACTAACCTGTGGAGACAGGGCAGTGGTAGGCTGGGTGAAGAGTGTAGGGTGGGCTGCCGACCGTAGGCCATGTGCTCTCCTGACAGTCTGGCGGGTGAATGGAGCAGACAGTATCTCCTGCTGAAGAAAACAGACACAAATGTCAAGTTCTCATTCGTAGCACAAACTCGAATAGGATAATCACATTAAAAATGAAAAAAAAAACATGCTATTTTCAAAACAGCCACCATTGGGATCTAAAGTACCCCACTACAAGCTAAAAAGAGGCTTAAAATAATGAGGCGTGAAAGTGGTAGTTGTGTTTTATATTCTATTCCCATCACATGCTGTCTTGTTGCAGTAATTCAAACAGACTGGTCAGAGTTGTGTATATAAATGTCACGTGGAACTTCCTGTGCATGCTTTGGTTAGTGCGTGAGGCTGCAACTGACACCCACAGATGAGAGAGCAGCTGCTCCACACCTAAATCAAGATTGGATGTGTGATATTTTTCTACCATCTCTTCAGTTCCTTACAAGCTGGCTATTATCTTAACTGAAGACCAGAGAAAAACATGTTTTTGTATATAGGTGTAAGCTTTGTGTTTGGGGAGAATGAGAGACTTTCAGCTTTGTGTGTCTGCACCTGTGTGTGCCATGTCTATATTTGTCAGACCTAATTTAAGTTTAAGACCTTGGGAGTGCGGACATTTTTGGAGAGTGGGGGAAGTTTTGGCCTCTCGTCACAGTAGGACAGACCTTCAATTGGTTTGAGGGTCAAAACTTGATTTTAAGAGTTTAGTCTTGCCACAAAATGTATTATGTCAATGAAAGTCTTGACATAAATAGAAGGAGAAATGCCACTCTGTGTGTGTGTGTGTCAGACACAGAGTCACGGTACACTGGAATGACTAAAATACCTTCACCTTCAAAGTATGAACTCAGACGTTCTGGGCCTCTGAGGACTGAGGAAAGATTAGATGGAGATAAAGGGGTATAAACACAGGGAGCACCTTGGCGGTGCAGAAAACAAGTGCACCCTATTTCCTCCTCATTTTGGAGCCATGTATGTGGATCTGTTAAGTCTCTAGGGGCTCTTTACGAAAGCTGCACAGCTATTAAACACTTCAACTAACTTCTCAGTATTCTACTCTAAGCAAGAACAATCAGAAAGGTCAGGCGTGAGGATTCAATTTTTAAAACTATCCACCTTCACCAATACATTTAAGAGGCAATTCTGATGATAACAGAGCAAGATCTGATGAAACAGCTCCTCTGCCATTTTCTCAGCTACCATGGTGACCAGTACCAAGCAGACCGTTTTTCCATGCACAGTTCCAGGAGGACACACAGCCAGATAAACATAGCCTCAACAGGCCTAAAATTCAAGCACTGCTGTCAATGTTCTGCCTAGGATGGGCTTGTTTAAGCGTTTTTTTTTTAACTACAAAAATTCAAACTCAGAGACTGAAAATGTGATCTAACTTGCATGTTTCTGGACATTACAAGGAGAAACAGAAAGACAAGGGACAACATGCCAACTCCATATGGAGATGCCCCATGTGGCTGATGGACTGCAGCTGTGAAATAGCTACCCACATAGCCAACCAACAGCCACTAAATGCATGCTTTAACATGAAATTATCAACAGTAATATACTAGCCTGTAATAAGAAGGGTGGTAGGACGAGCCTGACATGGCAGTAACTTTCTAATGACACAGCAGCACAGCGTGCTACATGTGTTTGCACACATTAGGTTTCCTTTAACAACTCTACACATTGGTAAACTTTTGACAAGCAAAGACAGGCCCTGGTTTGTTGCTCAATTGAGTTTGAGTGAATTAGGTCTGCAGTTTCCGATTTTATTTATTCATTAATTTCATTTATTCAAAACAAGTAGTAAGAGATCAATTAATAGGAAATCTTTACTTCTTGGTGTGCAGACCTGCAGATTCAGACCCAGTCAGGCTCAAACATCAGCTACCCTGGAGAGGTGCTGTGATAACCAGCATTATAATGACATTTTTTTCCCTCCAGCTCTCTTGTCTTTACAACTGCAAACAAGTGGAATTAAATCTTGAAAAGATTGGAGACAGTTAATGAAACACACTTTCCATTGTCCCAGATTGTGTTTGACATAGTCTTTTTAACACGAACTGAAGCGGACTATTAGCCCCCTGAGGAGGCCAATTTCAACAACTGACCACACACAGCACTAAAGCTTTAGCAAAGGGCAATATCACAGTCAGACTTTCAAACACAATGTCTTCAACATTAAGATAGGCAATGGACCTTGGTACCAAGATAGCATGTTGCAGCAGGATTATTGCCTCTCCCTTATCTATGACAAGTCAGGCATACAGCATAAACTCATAGGAGGGGCCTATATTCAAGCCCCTAGTGACAATAAAAAGTGTCCCTGAACTGCCAAGAGAGTCTCCTCAGGCCTGCTACTGTGGAGGAGGCACACTGTTTGTTGAATGGTTGGCGCTGTGATGTAGGATATTCACTAGAGCTAGGTCTCTGCCAAGCAACTAAACTGACTCATTTTTATTCTGGCAGTCATTTCAAGCTGCCACATTGAATAATATAGCATAATAATAATAACTCTAACCCCATCGTGACTTTTTTTCATTTGCAAAATCAAATTGTATATATATATTTAAATAAGCTTCAAATGTTTGAAGAGTGTTTGAGAGATTTAATGCAATTTAATATGACTACAGCTTAATAATAGACCACTACCAAAAATAACAAGAATCACGGAGACTAAGAGCCATTGCTCTGAACAACTAAGACCCTTCTGTTTCTATGGGCCCAGGCAAGCAAGCCTTCCAGTTCTTCTCACACTAACAAATGGGTACATTTGATGCAAACACTAAAATGCTGCTTTTCCAGCAAATTATTAATAATTGCACCATGCGTATTAGCCTATGTGAGATGTTTCTGAAAGCAGTTGCTGTGACCTCTCTGCTCCACCAGGCTGGCGGCCCCAGGAGGGGAGGGAGAGTCGTCTATTTCTGTTGATTAGATTGCCACTGAGGACGACAGCTGCTCTCTCTAGATACTATTCCTACAACAAACTGAGTTGAATCTTACAGAATACATACACGCTCAAAACACATCACTGCATTCTCCTGCTGGTTAAATCCCCACAGACGACACCTTCTCCCCTGGATGAAACACAATAAGCAACAAACAAGCAAGATGACAGACAGACAGATTTTCTGCCTACAAAGCAGCAACTAGAAGGAAAAAAAGAGTGGATATCAAGTATGCATGCAAACTACTGAGAGGGCCTTTTTTTATATCCTACCTCATGGTTTTACAAACCTAGAAATAAATAAGTGTACTGTCTAATTAGAAAGCAACACTGGCTAATGCGATTTAAAAAAAACATACATAAACAGCTCTTAACACTCACCTTCAAACTAAATGTAGCTTTGTTAAATGTTGTGGGTCAGGTAGGATTGTTGTTGCTCTACGAAGCACTGGTGAGGCAATACATCACTTCATTGTTACTATTGATAAAGTAGATGCTTAAAGGTAGGTAACAGGGAGCATCAGACTTATGATACTGATCACAGATTGTGTCTATGCTTAAGGTCTGTGTAGTTCAGCTCAGAGTTCCTGCAGCTATGTGACTAGAATTGACTTCTTCACATGTTATCATTCTGCTGATTTGTCACCTGAAAGCTGTCTGATCCACAGTAACTCCAACTGGAGTGCAAACGTGAATTCCAAGTCAGGGCAAGACTCCAGCATACTGTCACCTCTGTGCATTGCCCAAACAGCTTTCGTTACTGGAAAGGCCCCATCACCAGGCATCCAGGAGAGTCAGATGTCTCACAGTTCAGACTGGCTAATGGTTAATCTTAGATGTCACAGATGCTAATTTAAGCTGGCCTCTGTGTAAGATTACGCAGGTCATTACGTTTGTGGTTGGCAGCCTCTTACTATGTGTAAGCAAGACTCAATTAGCCTCAACAGACAGATTTTCAAGATAAGCACCTGCATACCACAGCCTCGGGTCTTAAAATATGTTGATAAATAATATCCAAAAATCTGCTGATGATAACTTATGCCTACACAATGATCTTTTTCAAATGGCATTTTTTTTCCACTTACATATAACAAATTATCCAATACGTGATAACTAATCATTATATGGGGAAATAATAAACAATAGTGCACTGACACACTCGGATCACATCAGTGAATAGGGAAGCTGCTGCATGGTATGACTGCAGCCAAATAAAGTGGAACATCATTTGTTCCCAGTGAAGTTAACCTCTATGGCAGATGGTCCTAGAAAAGAGCTGCTACACATGCATGACAGCCAGCATTACTTATTATGCATCATATCCTCAGCACACACAGATGCTTAATATTGCATGTCATGTACATAAAAAGAATGACATCCAGATCTGTATGCTTTAAGTGAAAACTGTGCTGTCCTGCAACTTTTCATCGACTCTGCACCAAGTAACCAACATTTATTGTGCAATCTAAGTGATTCACATTCTGATGTGGGCATCTCGCCCCATTCCCTTATCTTCATCTCTCAGTTCTTCTTCTTGCCTGGTTCATTCACCCTCTCTATATCTCCAGTGCTACAAGGAGACAGCCCTAGGGATGAAGGAGGAGGGAGAAGGGGGAGGCTGCAAGCAATCACTGTCCACAGCAAGGAAAGATGAAGAAAGTAAGATAGGAGAGGAGAAGAGGAGAGTTAAATGAAATTTCCAACACATTAAGCACTCCCTGGTACCCAGTGCCTGCACGTGCAGGGTATAGGAGGCTGGTGGCTGCTGAGTGACCGCTGGCCAATGAATGTCTTTTGTAGCTAAGGAGAATTGATCTGAGTTACAGGGGTTTCCTGGATGTTTCCTCGTGATAGGCAGATTTAGAAAGACTTAAGGATACACAGGAAATAACGTGTCCAGGTACACAGTGGGGAAAGTGAAGGACTGCTCATGAACTGTCACATCCCCACAGAGCCTGACTCTTGGCCTCTTCTTTCAAGGACACGTTGACGCCTGGGTGTGTATATGTGTTTGTGTGTAGTTGCAAGCTTCACTGCAGGGCTGGACAAAGAAATTACCAGAGCAACGCCGCAGGGTTCTTACAAACCAATATAAAGCAGACAGGAGGGGAGAAACCTGCATGGTCAGTTTCTGTTTTCACCATTTATCACCCCAGAAACATGGACACTCACCTGCGTACGTATGTGATGCAAAAAAAAACACCCCCCTTCTGCCATTTATTCACAGTTCATGTGCGACATACACATATACACAAAAAGGGTCATGAAGGCGGAGCGTGCAGGGGAGCGTGCAGGAGAGTGAGGTTGACAGCTTAGCGTCTCCCACTGTAGCAGAGATGAATGGGTGGGCTGGAAACTGCCTTCATTCATAATGGAATACGGCAACAAAGCAGCTTCATCCCCATGTGTCTGAGACTATAGCAGCAGACAAAGGTAGGAAGGCAAGAGAGACTGTGGGACAAAATATCTCACATAAAGTAATTTTTTGATTTATTGCTCCAGGTGTTACCCAAATAAAGCTCAGAAGGGCAGAGAGAGCAATACCGTAACATTGCTTGTATTGTTGGAGAGCCTAAATGGCCTGGAAATGTCAGTCAACGAACATTGCTGACTTGAACGCACTTTTAAAGCCACTGCTGTTCCATCAGGCTTTTAAAGGATGAATTAAGGTCCTGTAAACAGTAACTAGAGTGCAGCCAAAAATGTTGTTTGTTTTATGTCATATAACAGACAAATACACATCCCCCTAGCCACGGAGATAAAGCTGATGATCAGCAGTAGAGAGTAGAAGCGTGGGTGTGAGGGGGAGGAAGCACAGGCACAAGTGAGAGAGAGAGACGAGGCGTACAAACATCAGAGAGGAGAGGAAGGAGGAGAGAATTCTGTCTGAGTGTGTGTTTCTGCATGTCTGTTGATCTGTGTGAGTGTGTGTGTGTAGAATTATTATAAGGCTCTCATTCTTAACATCAGTGAAATCCACAAATAGCAAGAACCACCTACTCTCTCTGTTAAATTATAAGTTTAGAACAGAAAAAGGGCCGAGCTTTAAATTTAAATGCGTCTGTCAATATGAAGTGAAACTGGACTAAAGTAGGTCCCCAACCGTGTAAGCCTTTTTTTTAGCCATTCTTTATAAATGTTTCTCATTCAGCCATTTCAGCAAACATATCAGTCAAAGGGATGATGGGAGCCATTAGGACTAACCTGAGGTTCAGGGTTCTTCCTCCAAGGACACTTAAAAGTATGCATTATAAGACTAGCATTAAAACACAAACACACAATATTAAAGAAATAAGCTACAGTAGCAGACTGTTAAATGTGCCCCAAGGAAGTGTCTTTAAAATACTTTACAATGCTTTACACTTTGAATTAGCATCAAATTGAACAGGCTGCATAATTTGTTTAGGACCATGCCGCAAGGTGACCTTCTCTAAATGGTTTTTTGTGGTTGCATTGTTGTGGACTGCCCTTTAAAATAAATAACTCTATTTAGACACGCCTAAGCAGTTTAGTTGACAAATTCAAATGAACTGAATGCCGCCTGTGTGAAAGCATCATGTGGCACGAATTTAACACAACCACGAGAATCCTTTTTAGGTTTTTGCATTTGAGGGTATGAGGACAGGAAGCACTTGTTTTGGACTTTGTATGAATGCTACTCAAGCTACACAGCTACTTGATTTAACCTCTTTGGGATGAGTTTGGAGATTGGCATCACAACACTGCAGCTCAGCTTTAACTACAAGTTAACCCTGTGGTGTATAATTCCAGTCAGCCCCATCAACCAGCTTTATATGGGCCTTGAATTTTTTGGAAGGTGAAACTGATACACATGCCTTAGATGGGATAGATTTAACTGTCCCCCCACAGGCCAGTTTTTATACAACACTCTTTCTGCTTTAAATATCTGGACTACACATGTATAACGAAGTGATTTTGAGGATTGACAAGTTACAGGACCACCCACACATGTATCCACCTGACTGAAAGAGTTGTCCTCTCACCTTCAATACTCCTTATGAGTCATTACAGTAGCCTTGATCTGCAGCATTATGAGCTGTGCTTGTAAATCCCTTCCACTGTCCTTCATATACAGCATTAATATCCAGAGCCTGCTTAGTAGCTCCTGTATGTTCATGCAAGCTCAACACTTTGTGCTGCTCCTTCACATCAAAGCTCTTCCATCAGCATTACACCATAAAGCTTTAATTGTAACGCTGCTGTTGTCTGAAAGTTATGACTTTTCTCCCCCTGTGGTGTGCAGACATGTATAGATTCAGTTCTAAATGTCATGATGTAGAAAAGATGATGGTAATAAAGAGATAAACAGATGTAGCCGACAGGTGCTCATTGCAGTTCTGGTGAGACAAAGAGGCAAGCTACAGCTTATATATACACTTCCTTTCTAATGCAATTTTACCACCACCATGCTAACATATAATGACCAAAGTGGAAAATTTTGACATACTTATGTCTGTTCTCGTTCTGTTTTTCATTGCAGCAGCCACAAAGTTTGTGCTGCACCAGTAGCAAATATTTTATTCAATGAACTCAAGTCTATTTGAATAAGTATTTCTCAGGGAGCAGCCTGACCTGCTCTGACACTCCCACTGGCTTAGTCATACCAAGTGTGTTTTAGTGTGTAGTCAGTTAAACACAGGGTTACAACAAATGGCAATAAGTAAACAAGAGTTTATTCATTTTCCCTCTGGCATTTTGTGATAAATTTAAAAATAATTGAAGGGTAAACAACAGTTCTCATATTTTATATTTCTCATATATTTGACAAAATAACAAATGTGCACAAATGCCTCATTTGTAATTCAATAATCCAACACTAGAATCCAACATAGTTTTACATTAATTTTCAGTGAATATAATGAAGAGTGTAGGCTGTGCTGTAGCGCAGCCTAATATTGAAAGACAAGACAATATTAGGAAGAGAGCAGCCCTGTTTCTTAGGGTAGTGTACACAGGACTGTGAGATGGATAACCTTCAATTCTCTGTTGGAAAAGGGACATTTTCATGGCACAAAGTGTTACCCAGGCAACAGCAGCACCAGGAGTTTTGAATAGCTCCAGGAACCTGTATATTTACTTCTCTGCTCACCTCGCAATTCAGCCCCTGTTGGCCACATGCACGTGAACTTTGTGAACTCCAGTTTTGGCAAGATGGATTTCTCACATACTCCTAATGCTGGTGTCAAAAATACCTGGATTTACTCAACAGTTCAATACATTGTAACTTTAGAAACCCTGCCCAAGGCTAAATAAAATCACTGAAACTGTGCTTCTGTTTCATATCGAAAAAGGAAACCTTCCCAACCACTCTCACTGTCTCTCAATCTTTCTTGTCTTTCCTTTATCCAGTTCTTGTCCAGGCAGGGATTTCCCCAGGGTTCCCCTCAGGACCTGGGTCAGTAAAGGCTCCAGCAATGAGAGTTAAAAGCTCTGCTGGAGGTACTGTACATCACTAATCCGCTCTGACGCTAACCTCTGCACTGCATTTTCCCAGGGAAAAAAAACAACAGCAATGCAGATACCTGGTAACTGTCTGGATAAAAGACATGCATGTGCTCTCTATGCTATGCAGAGGAATAACTCTGTAACCTCTATCTGACAAGAAGATAATTGCCTTCTCCCTGCATATAACAGGGACGTTACAGGGTTGTGTTGCAGATGGGCTACACAGCAGGCAAAACAGCACACAAGACATGCAAATTGCAGGGTCAGAGAAAAGTGTATGAGCTGAGTTTTCCATACTAGTAAGAGCCCCACCCACACTTTGATCAATGCCCAGGAGAAAACAGTCACAGTCACAGTCAGGCACAATAACAGAACACGGAAACAGCTGAAGCAGTAACACTCATAATTTAATATAGCTGCCACATGCTGGTCATGTGGCCAGTATTAAATAACTTACTACCAACATAATGGTACAATAATAGTAAGTCTGACACCTCCACGTGTCCTATACTGGGTCAAGACACTCCTGTGTTATACAAAATACTCCCCCTCTCAGAGACTGCTCTATGAAAATAAGATTTTAATTTGTTTGTGCGTCTATCCACACAAGATAGTTTGCATGCATGAGTGGAAGGACCAGAGCCATATTTGCTTTGCATGCAGTCTGTATACCAAGAGGCTGTCACATATGGTTTCCCAAACTGCAGCTGTATTTAGAACCAACTTGTGCATCAGAGGGAACACACTTGTTTGAATTTGGCTTTCCCTGGCTGCTATGACAACACTGTCTTAACAACTAGATATGGAACGTCAATAAATACTTACTAAATATTTACAGGAACTAGCTCGGAATCCTATCCCCCACAATGGCGCACTAACAACAATGAAGACGGTCTCCATGGAAATGCATTTCCAACAAACGCTACAACAGCTCTTCACTCCTATTTATAGAATGGGAGACCACTAGCTAGTTGGCACGGGATGAGTAACAGTACATTGAGGATGGAAATGTCTAGTAGCTCAACACTGCCTGTCTTTTCAGATTTCAGACTCTTCTGTCTTTCAAATAAGGCTTTGAAACGAGCGTGCACACAAACAGCTGACTAACCACCCCCAGTTTCACAGGATACTGCAGGTTTTATATGTGTAAAGTGGTGAGAAGCTTGTGTTTCTGGCTGTTGTAAAAAAAAGCAGAGTAGACAGATACACATGCCAGACAGCAATGCACAAACAGCAGGCAGTGGGGTCATCGCTAACCTTCTCTGACAGAAGGTCATGCGACTCGCAGTCTGTTGCATTTTTGCATTTTGACTTCCGTGTGTGAAATGAAGATGAGAAAACCAAAGGTGTGCCTTCATCAATTTGAATCAAGACATGTGAATAGATACAAAATACTAATACATTTTTTTTAATCTCCTGTCTGTCTAAATACAATGTCTGGGCTAATACAGCACACATAACAGGGTGAGCAACATACCTCTATCACAGTGTTTTTAACAGTCACAGCCGGAATGTACTGTTAGAGCTCAAAGGAAAAGTCCTGCCTAATCATGGTGATTGCACTAATTAGCATTAGTCTACACGAATGTCATGTTTACTGTTACCACAACACCGCTGCACCATAAAGACGAGCTCCTACAAACACAGTGTTAACACTGTGACCGAGAATAACAATTACAGCTGTCGGCTTCCATTAAAAATAAAAAAAACACACGGGCTCACTGTGACTGCTAACGACACACCAAAAGCTACCGTTGTTGTATTTAGCCACATCCGCAGAGCTGGCATTAGTATTATTAAATCTACCTTCCTAAACTGATGACCTGACTGACTATTGAGTGCTTTTTTCATCCAAAGAACAAAAGAATTTCAAAATCGAGCATTGGCATCAGAGACCTCATCAGCATTGGATTATAGCAGCAGAGCTATTTACATAAGCAATTTACTCACTGCCCTGCTTCCCGGAGGTGCCTTTGAGCACAGACAAGATTGTATCTCTCACACATCGTCCCCTCTAAGTCTGTGCTCAGAACAGAACACCAATTTATAAAGCAGGGCACAGTGTTTTAGAATACACCATGATGGACTGGCATGTTCAGCAGGGTCAAACGACTACATGAAGACATCTGACCACGGCACACTAGCAATTTGCTATTTGCAGGATACTTCTGGTTGTTGTAGGTCTTTGTGGTCAATGTTACAGATGAATGCTGCTACTAAATTTACAGAAGGTTTGCCAACATCTTAAGTATCTTAATGTAAGCTTGAACCAGATGCTTTAAAACATAGAGAAAATATGTTAACACTGGCTTCATTAATCTGTTAAAGTGAGAACATTCTGGCATCAGACATTATTTACAAGGCTGGAAGTTCTTCTGCGCTGTTCTGCTTGTCACCACCTCTCATACTCCCTCATTGCCTGTCCTCATATTCCCTCTGCAGCTGGACGAGTGCAGCCTCTCTTTCATTGAAGTCTAGGTCGGCCAAAAGCCAGTGCATGTCCTCAGAAGTCCGCTGATGCTTAGACTTCTTGCTGAGTTGTAATCATGTGTATATTATCTACCCATTCTGGCTTGCATCCTGAGTCTAACATGATCCATGTCCTATGTTACTATGTCTGACCGAGGATGACTGGTGTCATTACACATTCAGATGTCATCCAAAGGATAGAAAGGAGTGCGGGTGTGCAAGAGGCTTAAGATTAAGTCAGACAGTGTATGTGCATGGAACGTTTAAATCAAATACACTGCAGAACAGCCAGTCAACAATGGCACTACATTAACTCCGCACTAAGTCTCCTATAGAGCCAAAACTGTGACTGTATTTCCCAGACCTTACACTTTTACAATATGATCTAAATATTGGATTATCTGTTAAACACCTTCCGGGCTTTCACAGAGAAATACAGAATACCATTAAAATGACTGGTTGGTTTGAAAAAGGTGCCAAAGTGCTAAGTCAGCCAAAGACGATCTTAACCCCCACCACCGCTCTACCGCATATTTAACCCCTCCCCACCTCTTCCCATGCTTATACAACCACAGCCTAGCCTTCTGCATCATCCATGCTTATTCTACATGTGTCTCTTGTCATTGATCCACATGCTGATACAAGAGTTGATTAATAGAGACAATGCTCAAAGCTCAGATCCCCAATTTGTTTAAACCTGGCAATAAAGTAGTAACAGGAATCAGGTCCTGTGAAGCACCTTATACCAGAAATCACACAACAAAAGATAAGGTTACTTGCAATGACCTGTGCAAAACATGTTTGGCTTGGGTTCCGTGGTTCAGCTAATCGTTACAAATAAAACAATTGAACTTGAGTGCTTGGAGTTCATTGTTTGTCAGGAGTGTGCATCATTGTTTGTTTTCTCCATGGCGAATACCCTGTGTGTGTGCTTGTGTCTACCATGGCACCGCTACAATCTGGGTAATTACAGTGCAAACAAACTGGGCGCCAGGCCGAACAGAGAGTCTTGCTTTCTGGGGCTCATTGACTCCCTAGATGTGCTCAGAGTCTGATCAATCTCAGTTAAGGCTCACTTCTTGACTTCTGGTTGTGTAATGAGGTTGTCACAGACATCATTCACAAAAAAGCAGACAGCTCATCTCCGGCAAAGAGTTTTGTGATTCAGCATAAATGTCTCATGAAGGTCTTTTACACAAAAAGGCAAAAATGGTTCTGGAATGAAACAGGATTTATTTATAGCATCATAAAGTGATAGATTACATAACTTGTAGTCTTTTAAACAAACCTGTGTTCAAGCATGTGTAAAAATCAAGGTCCTGTCATAAACAAATTAAATTTAGGGCTTGGCGATAAATCGACTTTATCAATAAATTCCAATTTGCTCTTTAGGACATTTTATTTATTTCTAACCTGTTATTATTTCTGATCATGCATAGAGGACCTGGGAGGTAAGCAATTTCCCCCAGGGGTTAATACAGTATTTCTGATTCTGATTGTTTTTCATGAAAATTTTAACTCTCACCGCCGTTGTACCCCATTGTGCTTCAAAGTGGGCTCAGCCCTCCTCCACCTGTATCCGACAGAGATGCACTTAAACAACATGGCAGCCAAAAGAGAAGAGCTTGGCCCTAAAAAAGGCAGTTTGGAAGTAATTCGGTTTTGCGGCATCAGAGCCAGCCTCTCTCTTCACTTGATGTCCACAGCCTGCACCATGACACAGACACTAAAAAACAGTCTACAGCCGAGAATCATTTTCAAAATGTGTTGTTTTTAGAAAAGTGGAAAAAAAAATCGAACTTGTGGAGTTCAATTTTCTTGCTAAAATATTATTTACAGGGACACCCTTCTTCACCCAGCTACTACGCTTCTTGAAATTGGCTTTTTAGCTGAACCATGAAGTAGCAATTTACAGTATATACGCATGTTTAAAAAGCCTCTTTTCAGATGGCTGTGGCTAATTCAGGCTGACCAGTGACCACCCAGGGTAAAAAGAAGCAAAGTGAGCCAATGCTATAAAAAAGGAAACAACAAACAGCGGCCTGCTTGGCACCATGCCTCACTAAGCCGCCGTGGAGAGATAATTCCTCTCAAGTCGACACACACACTCCCACAAGCCACAATGACCTCCACACAAGGATGATGTCAAAGCACTCCATACATCCTGTTTAAGCATGACAAGCAAAGCCCTCACTTCCCTGGTATCGCAGTACGTCTCAACACATACAGCAGATATAACTGTGAAATGCAGATTTCCTTCGACTAGTGCTGCCTCATCTGTCCACCCCACCTCAGAGATCAACCAGCTTTATCACAGGAGACATCGGCCCATTCGCTCAAATCACCGGGACAAAAAAGGTGTAATGAACTTGAAAATGTCAAGCCCTCTTGCCATTAACCCAGTGAATCGATCCAGAAGGAACAAAAGGACTACTTATGAGCTTGTGTGTGTGGTGGGCATCCTGAGCGATTAGAGGGCTATTAGCCTTGTTTAAATTTGTAGGGATCCCACACCGAAAGTGTTAAATCACTTTATTTACACTTCATTTGAAATAAAATGTTGTATTCTATTTTTCTAGCTGATGACTTTACCTTTTCTTCGAAAAGACTTGGATGCACAGCTAGCTAATTTGACAAGCAATTACTCAAATCTGTTCTCATGGATCACAGACAAATGCAATTTAGAAACTGTTCTAATTAGATCATGGAGTGTGCTAGTGAGTGCACCTAGTTTTGGACGTGCTGGAAACAGCATGATGGTCTTCTGAATAAAGCAGCCAAAATGTAAGCAAAAATTTGTTTGTACTTCGACTTTAGAATAATCCTTTTAGTTCTGTGAAATGGGAAAGCTGAAATGAGAGGCAGACAGTTTACTTGTCAATGAAAGAGGTGAGCCTGAGGCCGAGGGAATCCTCACGTCACAGAATCCCGATGTTCCTGTGAACAACTTTCCAGCCATTATTATCAGTGAAACAGGACTCATTCATACATAATGTTGTCCAATTCCAATTAAGAGCTGCCATAGACAGTCAAGCCAGTTTCTTCCTGTCTAACAAAGATGAATCTCTTCTTGCCGCCTATCTCTGACATGGTTGTTTTTAACTTTTCACCAAACAATTGTAAATGTATTCAATTCAACAAAGCATGGTAGATAAGTGAGAGAGCCGGGCAGAGTGCACTCAAAGAATAAAGCTCTATCGTGGGACTGATATGAGAAGCTTCATGCACAATATCTATTAGGATATCTAATCTTGACTCAATGTGCTTGATTTCCTTATTGCAGCTCAGAGATGTTTAAACTTCAGGGTTACATGCAAATAAGGGAGTGTTACTACTGAGAGGGAGCGGCTTACCCCTGAGCAAAGGAAAGAGGCTTAACGATGACTTGAAAACTCTCAGATGTTGAAATTATACTCTGAAATTACTCTGACAACAGTGTTTTTGTGGTATATAACTTCCTACCTCATAAATAGACTGCTGGAAAGCCTTTAAACAAAAAAACTAGGGTTACAGTATGTAGCCACTGTGGTTATAGCTTTTTTTCAGTCAGTATTCTAGAAATGTGTGAGTGCCATGTGGGAGATTGACGGAAACAATTTAATGTGCCAGAAAGGAGGAGAAAATTAGCATTTAACATGGCCGTCAATTTGGATAGCTGTACCCTTTCCAATTTCAGAAACCTTGAACATAATGTGTGAAAGGAGCGAACATCTCCACACTCAGCCGACATCCATCCTGCTCTGCTGCTTGCATTATTTCATGAACATGAACTTGTATAAACAAGGGTATAAACGATCAATAGGTCCTGAAGGAGAGGTCAACCCCTCCTCTTTCTGGCTAATTACCTACACACTGGAAAGTCCTAGTGTTTTGCAGGTCAATGTTCTACTAAACTCTGAGTAACGCAGCCTGGAATTAATTTGTCACATGATGCAAATCCATAAGATGCGGGGTAGATTGCCACATACCATGTTGACAGACAGGCATTTATATCTTTAAGGCTCAACACAATACTTCCATAGTACAAGTCCAAGTGTGTATATTAACAAACTGACAGCACACAGAAATGCTTTCGTATAACTGTCGAAATTTTGTGACAGATATGGGCATAGCTGACCTTCAGACGAACTAAATCTGCCCCTACACTGGTCATTTGGACCTGGCATTCCCACACAGATTTGTCACAATAATGAGCCTAATCTCATATCTAACGGTGTGAAAGGCTGGGCTGCCAATGACCTTCAGGTCCGAGCAGTCACTTCACCTGCCCTGCTGGCAGAGGATGCCACCAGCCCCACATCTCAGATGAGAAGGGGGTAACCAAGCGTTGCTTCCATCCATCCATCATCACATTACACATGTTGGCCTAGTTTAATGTCCTTTTCAGACTTGACTGGAGACACGCTGGGCCACACAGAAACATGGGAAGCAGCTAATTAGTCTATGCCAATAGCAGAGGTTCACCAGTCATTTTCCACTTCAAGGGTGAAATCCCTTCCAGAGTGCTAATGAGGACTTTGTCCATCACAATTGTCTCATCCATTACAATGCCGCTGCATGGCCATAATGAGCAGATAACAGAAGAATGCAGCTCCTCAGTCTAACAAGGAGTTGAAGCATTAAAACAATAACTGTGCTGTATAAAACAAGGCGACAGATGGAGAAGTTGAGCAGCATCCACATTTGCTTCAGTAATTGTCTAATACCAAGCTGTTTCACCTACCAGGACAATTTCTTTTGACCGCGGGGCAACAGCTGGCGAGCGTGAGAAAGGTTACCATGTTAAGCAGGTGCTGTAATGTGATGGACTGAAAAAGCAGTGAGGGAACAAAGCTAGAGGAAGAAGGAAGTGAGTGTTTATCTCTATAAAAATGGTCTGGCTGAGAAGATCTTGTTTAGAATAAATATGCTATAATATAGCAATAACTTCCACAGCCGCTCAGGGGCAATATGTAGCCATACCTGTGATGCAATTGAAGCAATTAACAAAACATCATGTGCCATGAGACAGTGTAATTGTCATTATACACTTCAACAAATGCAGGATAACAACCCAATTTAAGTCAATGAGGTGAATAAATGCTGAAAGAAAGTTATCTCTTTGGATTCCACAGCTTTAAATTGTACAGCTTATTTCACCACACTGAACTCTGACAAAGCCCATGTCAGTTCGTTTCACAAACCTGTCAACCTAATTGTAATGGATACAGTGCGAAAGTCTGCAGAAAAGTGTCAAAAAAGGGGTGCAGCTGAACAAATGCACCACTTTCAGTTTCAGTGCAGTGCGCCTGCCTGGTCAGCCATACAACTCCAGAATGGCAGCAGACAGTGGAAATTACTCTGGCTACCTCACCTGAGTGATCGTGGCCCTAAGCTGACAGAATCTCTGACAGGAGCACAGCCGCTAAATCAGCATTTCATCACTGTAATAAGATGACAACACACTTGTTTTTTTTGTTTGATGGTCAGACATTTCACTACATGGCAATGAAATGCCAACAAAGACAACACAACATGTGTCATATGGATAAAAATGAGACAAATAGGTCTTTTCTGCCTTTAGAGTTAGGGAATGAGTGAAACGTATCCATACTGACAAGGTTTACAAGGCCAAGTAACCAGTCAATCAAGTTTCTGTCACTTTGAAAAACAAGTTTCAAAGGATGTATCATTTTAACAGCAGGTTGTAATGAAAGCTCAATATTCAACCCTAGATAAGTCTGAAAATGGACAAATGTGTATTTGTTTGGATGAGAGGTGAAAAAATGGTGTACTAAATGTATTGTGACATCGTGCACATGCAGTTTTTTGATGTGATGACATCAAAGTGATAGACATTGCACTGCAAAATTGTGGTTCGAAGAAAAAGAAATGACTAGATTTGTTTTTATGAAGGTACAGAGGGTGAACACAAAAACATCACTGCACTGCATGTTCCTGTATCCTTTTGATTGGTATGCAGTCCAAGAACAGATCCCCTTCACATCACTGATAACTTGTATGATTTTATAACGATGTCTTTGATTATTACATGTTGTAGCATTTAAAGCTTGTTTATTTGTTGCGAACCAGTGCAACACAATATGTATGACCATTATCAACTTTGATCAGAAATCTGAAGCTTAACAGCTCCTTTTATTGCCATATATTGTACAAATATAACTCCAGCCACTTACATTTCTGTAGTTGAATAAGCTATCTATCTATGGTGGAATGCTATGGTATTATTCAGCACAATAAACAATCTTCCTGTGTTTCATCTTTTGAGCTATTAGTGCTCAGTTTGGCATTAAAATGATTAATTGTCACATGTTTGCTGTATTTTACACCAAAATAGTCTGTAGGGTATTGGGAGACAACACCCTACACAATCTGGATAAAACATGGGAGGTCGGCTTGTGACAAATTTTACTGGGTACTAAAGTCCTCTACAAGGGCAAATGCAGTCATTTTGCCGTAAGACACTGGCCTAACTAAGAAAAGTTGCCACTGAAGCAGAGTGAACTAACATGTCTGCCTGGCAATACAAGATTGGTTGCCTCTCTTGTATTTCCTGTTCATTGCTCTGCAGCCCACTCTAAAGCTAATTCAAATCACTGAAGAGTGGGCAGTCAGTAGTGGACTGAGTAATAGTTTACTGGGTACAGATGTGACTGGCTAAAAAGGCAGGTTATACACTCATCTTTTATATAGAATATGTGTATTGATGGTTGATCTGAGCATTTTAAGCGCAATATTCTACAGACTATGTGAGCCATTTATTGCAGTATAGCTAGTTAGACTCCACTTTACGCAAGCCAGTTGATACTATATGCTAATGTGGAAACTGTAAACATGCAACTATCAACAGCAAGGACACAGCATGCCACACAAACTGGATGGAATATCCATTTAACAAATCAATAATTTTGTAACTATAACTAACCTCTGACTGAAATTCTATCGTATCACTTTGCTTCATGCATCCATGCAGCTCAGTTTTCTCACTCACTAAAGAAAACCCTCTAAATTGCTCTCCATGTCCATTAAAACTGCCCCTGTGTACGGATAGTAATTCAATATCAGCTAACGAAAGATCGTACTTTCAGTAGTGGTACCAGACATGACATGGATCGGTACGATAGTATCTACGAACAGGCATGCAGGCCATCATCATAAACCTCAAATGTCATAAACAGACAATTCAGCTTCAGCACATCAATTATCTCCGATACAACAGAGGGCCTTAAAGAGGTCAATCATCACACATCAATGCGACAAATTAAATAGTTAATTAGCTCAAGAAATGACAGCAAATGTGACATTCCATCATCCTGTCATGTTTCCTCTTCCATAAAATGCACCTATTTCCCTTTTACAGTCATACATGTAAATGTGACATTATAAATGGGAGTGAAACCCATAGACATCAGGATTACATTAATGAAACTGCCTGCATGAAGGTTATCAATCATTAGACTATCGTATCACCTTTAACGCAGCCACAAGCTTAGAGTCACTCTCTTATCGCACTAATCCGGATAACTTCGGCACTGAGTCTGTGAAGGCAGGCTGGGATAAATTAGTTTACTCCTACACTGATTGGATTAAAAGCTAGGAGTAGACCTCGACCCTGTGGCCCCTGCTGCTACAGCCACCAGCTGCTCAGCTTTAATGAACATGCTTAAATGGAAAAAAAATTAACTGAAAAAAAACTTGAGTTTGATCTGTTTTACTCCTAGGTTTTCCATGAAATCCTATATTTTAAACGCAATATATGGAAATATTGACTCAATTAGCTCACACTAAAGAAAACCCCTCCATGATTTATAATCCTTTTACAGGCACTGTTGTTGCAATGACTCAACTCCCCTGCCACATGTTAAAACAGCAGCATTTTATATGACAGCTGACTCAATAGTAATCTAGTGCAGGTTAAATGTGAGCCTCTGGAGCCCACTGTCTGCTGGGCATCCCTGTGGAGTTGACCCATCATGAGTGCACCACATTATAGAAGCAATATTCAGAGCCATTAGTCTGTTCACCAATTGAAATCGGGTTCCATTGCATGTTTGGATGATGCCTGTCCTTTACTCAGACTACATGGCAACAGCATGTATCCTGCTGCTCCTTTATATAAAAAAAGCAGTTTCCACACACACTGCAGTGTAACACTCACAAATGAATACAGAGGGTTGGCTGTCACAAAGTGACAGGGCCGCATTAGGAGCTGCGGCGGCAACGCTCCAACGGACGAAGACACAATATGACAGACAAACAAAACTACAACCTGAGGAGACCTAAAATAAAATGAAAACTTATTAGGGCAGACTCTGCTGAGACACACAGTAAGCTGCATCTCAGCGTTAAATCACTTTAGGTTTAAATAGGCCTGCTTATTTGAGAATGTTACTTTCTCTACAGACTTTAAATTTGACCGTTGTAAAAATTCACAGTGGGTGACAGTAACACAGTCTGATGATAAGAGCCTGAAGATACAGTCAGAGCGTGTCTGCTCGGACAGCTACTTAACCTCCAGGCTGGCCTGTTTCACAGGAAGGAAAGCCTCATTTAATTTCACAAGGCCCGTGGCAAGTGTTTGTACAAGGGAGGAGTAAAAAGTGGAAAAAAAAAACACACATCAAAAAGACAGAAAGACAATCACAAGATGAAGACAGACTAGAGGGTGCAACAAAAGAAGATTCAAAACATCAGGCATGCAGCAACATTCAGAGCTTGTATAAAGGGGGCGGGCCTGTCCTAGGTTGCTCTGACTTCCTCATTCTTTTGTATTCAAGTCTGCTCCGTGCCTCATCTGCCTCTTCAGGCAGCTGAGCTGTAAAAAGGCTCACCGCTTTACCCCAGCGAGAGGGTCACACAGGCAGCACTGTCAGGTTTGTAAAAACACAATTTCCCTCCTGTTATTGTGAGCTGCAAATCCATAGCTATAGTGTAAAGGCCATGTAAAAAAGACCTGCATCAGCTAGCTTGCAGGAAAACCCAGGATCTCCCAGCTGAATGGGGAAACACCCGCAGGGAGGGGAGGAAACAGCAGGGCTGGCTGGAGAGTCTGACATCATCTAAGTGTGGGCTTCCATGTTTCTGTGAAGTCTCATATGTGTGCATGAACAAACAAGTGTGTGTGTGTGTGTGTGTGTGTGTGTCTCACTCTCTCTCCCTCACACACACAGGCACAACTGTAGTTTCCCCCTCTACCTCTGGACAGATATTCATTATTCTGAGTTTCTGCTGCTGCTGCACCACCACACAGACGCTGCAGTTCACACACCATGTAGAAGCAGCAGAGCCATGCCCCCTGTCATCACTATCAACCGAACCACCAACCAAACATCTGCTGGCACCAAATATCCTCAGTGCAACAGCAGAAAAAATAAAGATACATCCATTCCATCCGTGGCCGTCCGTGATTCAACCAACAGCACCACGTACTGCAGACACTCCAAAATAATCCAAAACCCAGCAGCGGGATCTCAAGTCACAATCACACACAGTAACAAGAAGCAGCACTGACCTGAAAAAAATATGCCTGCAAAGTTGAAGGACGCGGGAGAAATCAGGAGGTATGTGTCTTTATGTGGCCGCGGAGTGTCTGAAGGCTAGTTACAGTAAACGGCGGGGCAGCGCCGCTGGGGGGTACATGGGCTTCACCAAGTGCTCCAAAAAACTGCATTGCCTCTTGTGAAGGCTCCACGTCCCACCGTGGGTTAAAACAACCGGACGACACCAGGTTGTGATATTTTTTTCATGACTCATCTTGTGCCTCACCTGAATCTCAAGAGAGGATGTGAACAGAATATCTTGAGGCTAGTTAGCTTTACTTCCTTAGCCAGCCCCACCACCACCACCACCGCCGCCGCCACCACCGCTGCCTGTTCTCCGGTCCAGCCTGCCTGCCTGCCTGCCCGGTCCTACACATCAGCCTGCGTGCTCAGACGTCCTGGGACTTACCGGTCTTATGTGCTGCTGGTGTCGCTGTGAAGACACAACAAGTGCAGGGAGGCTGCCGGCCACCGCTCCGCTGCTCCGGGACAACAGGAGTACTGATCTGCACACTTTCGCAGCCATCTCTGTAGTGAATCCTCGCTGGGAAGGAGACTGCTGCGGGCGGACCGAGACGCACCGAAGGGAAGAGGGAGGGGTGGTGGGCGGGTAGCGGGGCTGGACTACGGCTTCACACACATGCCCAGTATTGCACCAGCAGCACGCAAAGACGGGATACTTTTTTTTGTTTTCGGACTAATTCAGAACAAAATCTGCACAAACTGCATTTCACTTGTCACCTACAAAACATGCATCAACACCTTTATTGAAAGTCACACAATAAATGACAATAAATGCACAATGAATGACCTCCCTACACCACACCGCCTCACCCACAATACCTCAGTAAACACAGACTGACATGCTGAACTGTACAGGTATGCAGACCTGCTGCTGGTATTTACCTGGAAATGCATTATCTGAATTAATTTCTTGCATTCTGGATTCCTGGTCTTATTTCTACCTTGTTTATTGTGTAATTGCATAATTAAATCAACTTATCATGGGCTGACATTGTAGTTTAATGCATCCACACTTCTCTGTACAGTTGTACCATTACATCATAGTTTGACCTGTAGTGTAGTGCTCTTTCTATTCAAAGATCTGCAGCTATGTCCAAAGCGACAAAGACAACTCGTATGAATGTCTTGCAGTCACTGGCCGCACACCAACCTATTCCTCTGTCTAATAATAGCGTGTCCTTCAGTCACACCTTGTGCCTATGTCCCAACAGAGATCCCCATGGGATCAAATCTAATTCAACTGATATTCAGTGACTTTTATTGGCTACTTCCTAATGTATAGTGCTCACCGAGCTTCTGCTCCAAATGGCTGAGCATAAAGGCATGTTTAGTTCTCTTTAGATTCACTCAGCCACTGCAAATTCAGGTAATGGGAGTGGTAATGGCTTCACTTGGTCATTGAGTGTCAAACAGGTTCTCTGCAGTGGAATGTAACTTTTTCTCCTTAACCTTTGACTGAGAATAACAACCGCCACACCTCGTAAAGGGAGAAACCAGATAATATGCTGTAACTGTGCCACTGTTATTGTCCAAGAACAAACACACTTTGTAGCTGAGCACTGATTCATATGATACACATGGCTTCATATCATAGTTTGACTTTAGAGAATAAGGATTTAGACCAACAGGAACAAAAATTGAAAGCAGAGATGTGGTTGTTTTTGTTGTTGATTGTGCCTGTCTTCTGTTTGTTTGTGAAATACAGTAGTAATACGTCATTGCACCTGAACTCATCCCAATTTCTTCCGTACTTCCTCAGGTGCAGTGCATCAGGCTGTGTTTGTGTGGGCGATGTAATTTAAATGCAAATTCCCAGCCATGGACATAGACCTGCTCAAGAGCTCAAGGCTGCATTGATTCACAAAGCGAATCTTTGTGTGGCACCAAATACTAGCAGACATCGGTTCATTTTAACCTTTATACTGATGCTGTAACTGTGCATGGTGTGTCAGCATTGTCAACAAAAAAAGATGCATTTATGTGAAAGCACCTGCAGGTATTAAAAATCTCTGAGTCTTTAAAATCATATGAGATTGTCCACGATTTAGCTTTCTCTTCAAATTGGGTTCTCACTCTTAAGCAAGCCATAAAAGTGGTCAAAACATGTATATATTTTGCAAACAGTTCCAAGACTGTGCAGCATAAACACTAGAAAATGGTGTGTGTTTACACGCAAGACCAAAAGCATTAGAGTCAATGACATATCTGCAAGACCAGTTTTGCCTTGTTGCTCTTTGGGGCTTTACAAATACAAACAAAACCAACCAATGCATCAGAAATGTCCACCCAAACCACTTTTACAGGTACCTGTGAACAGTAATGAATCTCAGAGTGAGTAATAAACTGAATATATGCTTTATAAATGGGGATGGAGCCATGTCTGTAGATAACATCACTAGAATCCACGTTCCACAAGAAGACAGCAATTATCTACTTCCTGTTTTGCATAGGAACATGTTTTTGTGTAAATGGCCAAGACTTTACTGAAGCTTGCAGACAAGTTTGTCAACATGACACTAGAATGGAAGCTTTGAATGTATTCTACACCTTCTCATAAATGTGAAAGAGGAATACAAATGGAACCTTTTTCCACAACATCAATCCCCGTGTAGAACAGCACATTTTGACTTAGAGGGTGATAAAAATACAGAAAGACATTTCTAAGGATTATACATTGCTGTCTATGAGAGTTACTGTCAGTCTAAAAGCCTTACAGCATAACACAATCAACAGTATCAAGTGCTTTTACTGAATAACAAAGGGGAAAGCACAATACTTCACTTCTGTCAACGGTAGGTTAGTAACCAAGGTATTAGGAGCATAGAAACAGATAGAAAGGAGCAGTACAAGCACAACACATGAATTCACATGACATTGTTATTTATACTCCATATAAATTGATAGCAGTCAAATACAAGAACTGCTAACACTAATCATTTCACCATAGTAAAAAGTTGCTTTAGAGAGAAAGCAATGCTCTGCACTCTGCATTCAACTGACAAAATGTCATGCATGTACACGTCTGTGTGTGCACTCTATTGAATTGTTACCTAGCAGCAGCATGGAAGAGCCCAACCCATGGCTCCACACAAAAGGTAATGCCCAACGCAAGCATGCATGGGTGTGTACGTCTATTACCTCACGCCACCAATCAGCCACTACATTCCATAAACACAGCCATAACTAAGCAGGGTGTACGTCTGTTTCCAGTGCTTACACATGCTTACAGACGCTACACTGTTATATGACAGACAGTTGTAACTGGAGCCAGCTGGTCTCTTTACCATCTGAGTCATCTTTCACTATTGTACAGAGACACAATTTGTGGATCAAGTTTCACTTTAGTTGAACTGGACAACTGTCATGTGTGCACAAAACCTGCTGAAGTTGTAGTAAGCCAACACTCCCCAGTGACTTTACAGTGTGTTCTTAATGTATCTTTTAGGAGATAGACACCCTCTTACAACAAACACACCACAAAGAAGTAGCAAGACTGTTTTATTAAAATCAGTTACTACAGTTGGGCTCTTGCAGGCGTGTCTTATCTACTGCTACACCTTTGTGCTGCTTTTTTCTCTGTGTGACACCAGAACACAAAGGCTGCAAAGAAAATGCTTTACCCTACCTGACGTGTTTAACCTTCAACTAATGGGATGCTTGTGTTGTAAAGGATACCTTTAAATGTTCAATAGAAGGGAGACAGCGTTTGCTTCTGCTAATGGGCCTGGATTCTTAACCCAAAACTAACCAACCAGCTGTCTTTAACAGAGATGGATCTAAATAAGTTAGTTAACCAGACAACATATATACAGTATGTACGCTGTTTCTTTTTTTTAATAAATTATGGAGGAATGAAAAAAAGAAATGCATTATATTATGCATGTTCATATGATTATCATAAAATCTGTCTGTGAATGAAATTGATGAGAGTGCCATTGTGGTCTGTCAGGCCATGTTGAAATTATTGTTGTTGTGAAGCTAATAACATTCAATATAGATAGTTGACAATTACATAGTGTGGGTTCTTGTGATAAATTGGTTGCATTAATGAACTCTGTATTGGAGTGCTGCAGGCGCAGTTTAGCAGCCTCTCTTATTAAAAAGGGAGGGACAGAGACGAGAAACAGCAAGCAGAAGAGGTCCATTTGTTTTTGTAATTGCTTTATTGATTATTTATTGAATAAATAGATCAGATTCTGACTTGTGTGCAGACAGCAGTCCATTTACAAATGTATTAAATCATATTTCCTTTAAGAATCCTCAAATGGGGAGACATTGGGCTCAATGTTCAGTACATTGTGGCTTGCAAATCAATCTAAAGCCATTAAGCCTCCACGCTTGAACCTTACAAAGTGTCACAGTAATTTGATGATCTGATACAATAAAGTAATGCATGAGTGGAGTGTTCACATTCTGTAGCTTTAGAGAAGTTAATCTACCAAAGCGACATTAAAAAGGATGTTGTTATAAGCTGCATGCTAAACAGTTTTCAGTATGATATACACAACCCGACCCAGGCACTCTGTGAGCAGAGAAGGTGCGTAATTGTCTAATATGTGTAAAGTTTTTGACTGAAGTTGCTTTGTGTTTCCTCTTATTTCACTTCAAATTTTATCAAGTTTTTAAACACACTTATGACATCCATAACATAGCTATAAATAAGCCAAGGTGTGTAGCTTTGTATTCCAACTCCAGTTCACATCATAAATCTTGATGGAGGGTCACATCAAGGAGAAATTTGGCCAGTGTTGTCAGTGGATGAGACCCTGGGCCCTGTAACCTAGCAGGCAGCTCAGCAACTCCCGAGTTCTTCATTTCACATTATGCATTCAGTTCAGGAGCAGGAGTGTGTTTAACAATTGTAAGTGGCACTCTGTGAGGAAGACAGCCATTTAGATATTTAAGCTGTGTATCTCTGATTGTTTTGGTTCTTATTTTAACAGAAAAATGAAGACGTTTTATGTAATTCTAAAATACACCTAAAAATAATATTTCATGTTGTTTGTTTTCTTGTTTCTTGTTTCTTGTTGTTTGTTTTGAGATGCTTAATGTTTTGTATGTGAGTCTGTGTCAAATAGTGACTATGAACTATTCAATTTAAACGATTAAACGATTTAAATCGTATACTCGCTGAATTTCCAATATAACTATTTAAATAAATGACATTAAATATCCAAATAGAAGTGAGTTGTGTGCTGTCATTGCATCCATAGGCACAAAAAGAAGGGAGCCCGTCCTGAGCTGCGTGGGGCGGGGTCTCCACGGTGGCTGCTGGTGAACACGGAACTGCTGTTTGCGCAGCTCCATCTCTGCAGACAGAGGAGCCGCAGACGTACTGTGAAGCGCTGAAGACGTTATTATTCTGGACTGACTGGGTGTTTTAATCTTCGCTAATGTGAGTACCAGTGTTGCTACTATATAAAATCATGTATAGCAAAAATGATGTTAAACACTATAGAAATAGCAGCACTACGCTAACAGTTGACATTGTAGCTTACGCTGACAACTAGCTAACATTAGCATCCCAACGAAACAATTTTCCGAATGCAGGACTGGATAGCTGAGCAGTAACACTAACAAGTGTGTAAAATGAAGACTGAGGTCAGAAACGATGGGTTATAACTCGTTAATAGACTTGATAAAGCTAATATTTTGTCCTTACAGGCCGTTACGAAGTTAACTTGCGGCTAAAAACAACCGTGGGGCTACCACTACATAATGTAAACGTTGTCTCTGTTACATACTATACAACATTCAAACACTTTATGCTTAAGGATTCTGCCATTAACGGTTATAACTAGCTAATGTAGTTATTGTTAAACGTGCCATGCTAAATGTTTTATACCTAAATATTAATAATGATAATAATACTAGGGCCATATAAACATTTAAGCCACACCAGGGGAAGCTTAAAGACAGAGGGTCTGGTTTTTACACTGTAATACTGTTGGATTATTAATGTGTGTCTGCTAAAACTAGAAGATAAACCCCTTATTTTAAACTGCCTGTTGTACATAGTTTCATCACTTGGGTTTATAACATTGATTTTTCTGTTGGGCTGTGAAGGTCACTTGTCAAAAGTAGATAGAACCACAGACAATGTGTAAACAAATGGTGCTTTAATTTAATTAATGAGCCAACTTTTAAGAAAGTTCTGAACCTTGCAACTTTTGAAAGTTTCCTTGTTGTTGTGTTTGTCTGTCTCCTCCTGGTACTCCTGACAATAATCCCATCTCTCTGTTTATACTTAGTGCTTGAAGGCAAAAAAACATCCCAGAGCAACATAAGACCTGCCAAATTTGCTGCTGTTGCAGAAGAATGCAACACTAGTCTGAACTGAGAGGATAAACATCAGTTTTAGTGCCCAGGGCTGTTTAGGTGGCACTGCCCTTTCCTTCCTTTTTTTGTCAGTTAAATGACCAAGAATTATTTTTTTTCCAAGAAGTTGCCAAAAGGCTTACTTGTTGTTTTGGTGTGGTCAGATGAGACTCTGCCTGGTAAAAGTCTTACATGCATTGTGCAGTTTTGCAAAAAAGGGCAGGAGGCAGGAAATGGCATGGGTTGGGTTACAGGTAAACTTCAGTCAGATTGATGCAAAAAACGTCAATATTCCAAATACAATAGAAATAGAATAAAAAAAGATATGAATGGAAAATCAAATTTTGCACATTTACATCATCGTCCCCTTCCTGACCCAGAAACAGTTTGCTGTCTTCTCTGGACAACAAATGATTGTAACTGAAAGGTTCTCATCCAGCAGTTGTCAAAGACTAGCATAAGACTTTTGGCTGTCACTGTACCATACATGTCTGCCAGTGACTTTCATAAACATTTACTTACCGGAGTTGGGGAGGTCTTAATTTATTAAGTAGGTTTTGTAATGTTGTGTATGTATTCTTTGATCCAGCCATTTGGCATCTGGCTCCTGTCTCCAGTTCCAAATAAATTGTGTGCATGTATGCTCACTGTAACCCCTCAGTTCCCATTGTCATGAACTCTTAATTAGCATATGCCATGCCTGCTTCTTTCTTTCTGCTGAGTTGGTTTGACAGTCTGTGCCTGAATTGTTAATAGGATATTGACAGGTCGTCACTGTAGGCCTTGACAGGGTGAACTCCACTTTCCTGTATTTTGAAAACTGCCCACAGTGGGGCTTCTGATACACACCAGTAGGCCTTGCTTAATTGTTAATCATCTTTCCGTGACAAGGATGAATTAAGCGACAGTATGGTTGAAAATGAAGTTCTGGGGCTTAGCTGTGCTGGTGGCAATTAGTTTTATCCCTACTTTCTGTTGTTTATTAATTGAGGAGTGCAAGGATTCCAATACTTTTATGCATTGACTGTTTAAGGTTTGAGTTGTGCCTGTAGTGCAGTATGAAGAGAGATCCCAAGAGCCCACTGTCATTGTTCTAAGCTTTTCCTCCTGAGAGGAGTGTTAATTAGTTTTTTGGAGAAGATTTGCATGGTCGAAGGTTGGAGAAGGAAGAGTGCTCCTAGTGCAGTGGTAGCAGAATGCTGGGTTCATAATTTTCTGATAATACAATTTTTAGTTTGTAGGTTTTAGTCTTGTATGTCTTGTAACAAAATCAATACCTGGATTTATCCATATATATTCTGTATTTGTTTTCTATAATACCATATGCTGCAGAAACCATCCCTAGGTAAAATTGTTGAGCAAGGTATTTGCACCTGTGCTCTATCCTTTACTCAGTATGACACCTCACCTAAATCAATGTAAATTAGATTTATTTCCATTTTAATGCAGCGCTCTTTCATTTAGCCTCATGACCAAGTAGGTCTAGGTTTTATATATAGCCGTTGGGTTGTTAGCACAAATTACTACACAATTAAGTGGTGTGGTCCTTTGGACTGTTGTGGTAGCCATGCTGATTAAAAAGAGAGTGTCAAATCCTGACCGAATCGCCTGCTGTGTCATCAGCAAAGCACTGCGACATGATCACACCTCCTCATCCATGCTTCAGAGTAGTTGCACACATGCATTTGACATTTCAGATTGTCATGTCTATTAACGGTGTTTCTTGGCCCAGGCAATTTAGTTCAGGTTGTTTTCTCTGAAGAGAATGTTGTGCTGTGCCTGCTACTTGAATTCAGGGAAGCTTTGATGTGGGCTCTAACCTGGCTAGTTCTCAGTCTGTGGACTCTGATGAAAAAGTGTGCAAAACTTAAAATCAAACGCCTTTTGCTACACACAGGTATTCTTTGTTATTATACTGCAGTTTGTTAAACGTATTGTAAAAAATGTGAAAAAACAATCCTTCAGCTAAGGTGTGTCATTGCTTTTTACAGGTACTATTCATACCATACTATAGTGTGAACCATCTCTTTTTTACCACACCTTTTCTCCCGTAGGATGTTCCGCTTGCGGGCATTGTCCGCAGTTTCGGTGGGGCTGGCACAGTTGTCCCGGCGTTATCACACTGGGGCAGTGCGAGGGCCAGGCCGCAGGAAGCTGATGCTGGCAGCCCTGGCAGGAGTAACTGGTGTGTCTGCTAGTGCTGGACTGCTGTGGAAAAGGTAGGACTGGATACACAAATGGGCGTCTTCTATACTTCTGAGAAAATAATGATTTTCAAAAACACCATATTTTTCCCTCAAGGTGGAATTTGAATCAAGCTGTTGTGATTGTGATAAGCAGCCCTGTGATTGACTGTAACTGCAGCTGATTGCAGTGTTACTTGGAGTCTAAGCTCCAGGTCTTTTCTTTTAGAATTTACACCATGGATTGCAGGCTACCCTATGAGATACGGTTACCTTCAAATGACGTACATTGAGTGAACTTGATTTTGCTCACAGTGCGGCATTCAGCAGCAGTTTTGAACACATGCCAAATTCGATTCCCCAATTCACAATGTTTTTATCCCGATCAATTTCTTAGGAGGCTGGTGTTTAGTCAAAGCGGTAGCAAGGGTGTTAACATGAGGGCCCTGTGGGGACAAAATGACTGGGTTGCAGAAGGCAGAGTGATGGATGGGGCTTCAGGGTATTTGAGACTGATGGGACGAGACTGTTCCAGGCCTTCACCCCAGGCTTCATTCTCCTTGTGTCTCATTAAACTGAATTATTCAGCCTGCCCCAGACCCAGCTATTTATTATTATTATTATGATTTTTAGTTTAGTCAGAAAATGGTCAGGTGGGAGTTTACTGTGGTAAACCTCTGTACTGAGTAATTGAGCAATACACAGTGCAGCATTTTTTCTACTGCTATTTAACACAACGTAGCTGCAAAACACTGTCTGGTATGTTATGTACATACCATAGAGAATACCATACTTCACTGTCTTATAAGATAACTGAGCTCTGCTTCAGGTGTTGATCTGTTTCTTATTTGCTTCTTTATTGAAAACTAGAGCATATGCAGATGCAGGACCTTATGTTCGACATTCTGAGCAATCAGCTGGAGAGGAACCAGACTTTGTGAACGATACAGACTCGGAGGCAGAGTCGGAGAAATCAGTGGAGCCCAGCAATGGAGATGAGGAAGGAAAAGATGATGGAGATGGGAAAAAAAAGAAGCCACGCTCTGGATTCCGTGACCGCAAGGTAATCAATAAACAATAAACGTTCACCCATTCAGTCAAGTCTCCTTTTTAAATCATCTCCAGAATGGTGTTTTGAAAGGCTCCCCCCGAATAAATAGCCAATATGCTAACACTAGTATATTCTGACAGAATATTTATGGAGACACACACAGGTAATCAGCAGTCTGTGGTCATAAATAATCAAAATATATCGCCTATATAATTTTACTGCTGTTAATTAGGCAACAGATGACAGAGGGCAAACAGAAGAAGAACAAAGAGTCTGATGAGTTTGATTTGATATTGAGTGTGTGATAGTTGGAGCTGGGGGAAAGACAGAAAGAGCTTTGAACAATTGAAGTCAGTTTAAAAATTAAAGGAAATGTGATACAATGGGACAGGTAAATCTGAATTATGAGTGTAGATGTAACAGTTGCACAGTCACTGTCTGAGCAGCAGCCATAGTAAAGCGTGTTGATGAGGTTTTACACAATGTATGCTGGGACTTACTTTAGCGTTAAACATAATTTGTCTTTAGAACTCTGATTTTGAGTTTCTCTGTCCTGTGTAATGGGGACCTTCAGAATAATACCAACTCAAATACAGAATTATGCAGCAGGATAAAATTTTTACTCTAATGGTGTGTTTGAAATTCAGGACATTCACCTCCACTCTTAAAAATGGATTTTCACTTCTGTCTCAGATGTAGCACAAAAATGTTTGAACTTCTGAGGGAGAAGTGTGTGTGTGTGTGTGTTAAATTTGGATGTGTGTATATTTTTTTTGTCATGGAAAGAGCTCAACAGTAGCTTTAAGTCAAATAAACAGATGTCAGTGTGGGTAATGCTGAGATCAGTAGGCTGTCAATCTGAGGAGATAAAAGCGAGGAATGACATTCCAGCCTTTCCATCAGTCAGTCTCTCTGGCATCTGTGCCATAATCTCTCATTCTCACATGGACGGTTGCCTGTGCTGAGGACGTGCCCCTGGTGATTTCCCCAAAGACCATGAAGCTTTGCTGAAGAGTAGGAACAAACACTGAAGCGTGTGAGGATAGTTAAAAAACTTGAGAAGAGTGTGTAATTTGATCCAAGTTTGTGTAGCCCTCTCACGCACTTTCATATATTCTACTTGATAACAGCCTTGAAAAGTCGTAAAATGTCTGGCCTTTTTTTCCACAGGGAGCTTCTGTACACAATCACTCACTGTCATATAAAACAAGCACCTGTGTGGGTTACAGCTGCACACAGCTTCTAAACAGACTGTAAACAAAGTGTCAGTTTTCTAGCTACTTCTCTGTCGTTTAGAAATATTTTGCTGGAAAGTCATTTGCATTGTCAAAACTAACATTGACATGGTAAATGTGTGCAGCACAGCTGAAGAAATTAGTTTTGTATTTCCTAACAGTGTGACATGTCAGTGATGCTCTGGTAATAGTCTGCTCCACAGCTTGGTCTGACTGTGATAACTCTGCACTTTCCTTTCACATCAATCTGTCAGGCAGACTGACCATGAAAACACTTTATTTCCTGTTTTGATTATGTGATAGTTGAGGCAAAAGGTTAATATACCTTCCCATCAGGCTTGACAACTTACTTTCCTGCTGCCACCTTTAATATCTCTTTCACTCCTACTGAACTCGGAGGGACCATTACAAATGGCTGAAATATTGCTGGGTCTTTGATCCTGTTTATGTTAAATTGGTGCTTGTGCTCATGTAAAGCTTGTGTCATTAATTATCCTTTCTGCCTGGCTGTCAGGTGATGGAGTATGAGAACAGGATAAGGGCCTACTCAACTCCAGACAAGATTTTCCGCTACTTTGCCACACTGAAGGTCATCAACGAGCATGGCGATGCTGAGGTTTACATGACGCCCCAGGACTTCATACGCTCTATCACACCTAATGAGAAGCAGCCTGAGAGTGAGTTTCCTCATTTTCCCTTCACCACCTTTGCTCAGTATTTTATACTACCATTCATTTTATCTCCATTTTAGTCATTTTTTTGTAGTCTTGCATTGTCTGCCCCTCATCTAGTATTCTAAGATAAACACCAGAGATCCTGCATATGTCACAGCAGGTTCTGTATGTGAAAGTTGTTTATTGTCAGTGCTATTCAGGGTGAGATGTTTCCAATTAGAAACATCGAGATCATATTACTCCACCTCCCTCCCCCTCTCATGTGCGCCATCCATCTACAGGGACACCTTTAACACTTGGCAGTGACAGTACATGGTATAATGACACCACCAACTGAGAACTATTATCGAGGGGGTGGGGGCAGGGGTGGGCAGGACTGTTCAATCATGCTGAGTTTAGGGAGTCACAACACAGCAGTTGGTGTATCAATTAACGGCTTTAAACCAGAGCAGATCTCAGGTGTCACACATGGAGCCTGCAAGAGATATTTGATCTTCAGCCACAGGAACACTGTAAAGGCCAGGAGGTTCCCTTGGTATAGACATGTTGTAGCACCGACCTTCTCTTGCCATTCCACACCAAAATTCAGTTAGATTTGGGTGAGGTTTTTTTGGATAGAATTATTTCCATCACAGACTCATCACTCTTCTTATTTCACAAGCGTTCATACATAAAGGAGTCAAGCCTGCAGTTAACATTTAATAAGGACTTATCTGAGCCTGCCACATAAATGCTGCCTTTCCTGCTCACCTCAGCAGGATCACCATGTTCAAGTCTTCCCCAACCTCAACCCCCATCCTATTCTAAGATCCTATACCTTTACCATGATATGATTTCCCAGCTCTGTGGTTTGCCCTTCTAAAGTTTCATTAAAATAATGATGAACTGAGCTCTGTTGAAAAAAAAAAAAAAAAAAACGCAGTTGACATCATAGACAGCCATTTTTACTCACACCCAAGTGAGCTGAACCAACTGACTCCCAGATTAATTAGGGTTAAGCTCAGTTGCCGATGTCAAACCCATGCTTTAGTAACGCTCAGCAGATTTTCAAGCCCATAGATGGTGAATTACCCACAGACTTGATAAATAATTTACATGATAGTTTTAGAGATTTTTTATTTTGAATAGCCCAATGTGGATGTGGTCTGGAGGTGCACACACAGAGTAGATGGAGTAACTATGTCCCAGAAGAAAGACTAGACCCTGCAACGGGTAATGATGAAAAGCAATCCAAGTCAAGTGTGATAACGAACGGCCAAAACTAATAGCGTTGTCAGGTCTCAATTCTGTTAGGTTAAAAATGTGAATTTTATGAAGCAATTCTAGATGATTCCCTAGTCATACAGTGTGTGGGCTAAAATCACTTTAGCAGCTGAGTCCTGATATGTCATCCCTTTGCTCCCTTTACCTTCATCTTCTGTCTCTCTATCTAGATTAAGGCAATATGCCAACAAAATGTATTTAAACGGAAGAAAAATGAATTTTACCACAGACAAAATGGAAAGCCATGAGGCTTTTGTCTAGGCTGTTTGCAGAGGTCTCAGTGGGGTTAGGGTTTGTGTGATACTGAGACCAATTTCAAATAAGAAAACTATGTTATTCACTATATTAGTTACGAATGCAATTATAATTCCAGCCCACCCTCCATAAAGCTAATCTGATTTGAGAATAATTTAGTTTTTCTATGTGAATGAAGACCCCTGTGTGACTCTTGGAAGTACTTCATCTTTCATCATATAAAAGATGAGAACTACTGCTTCACCTAATAATCTCAACCTAGATTATTTATTTGAGATAGGTAGGCAGGATTGTCTTTTTCAAACAGAACACTTCATTTTTCAAGTGTATTTCATTTCAATTTTATATAATGAGGGGAAAATCACTTTTCATTTCACACTTTCAGAGAGCAGAATTGTATTCAGCAACAAGATGAATTGATTAGCTTGCACAGAAAAAAATACATCAATGAACTTGTATTTATTTACCAGATTTATCTTTATGTCTAGTCCTTTCACTGAACTGCTTATTCTCTGTATTAGCATGATATCACAACATTGATTTCACTAAGGTTCAAATACAAATACGCTGCTTCATGCAGTGTGTAGAAATACAAAAAATACTGTTGATTTTAGTTTGTGCTGCTAAACTGGATCTATAAAATAAATCTTTATTTGAGAAATGTGCCATAACTGATGATCAGGACACTCAATGCTGAATGCTAATGATTGTTTATTTTAAAGAAGAGGGTAAACAGGGCTGTTAATGACTATTATTATTCCCAAGCACATGTCATTGATTACTAGAGGTTTTGTAACAACAAGTACGGTAAACATAATTGCTCTGCTCCTTGCTGGGCATAAATCTTGGTGCCCTTGTGTGTAACTAGTCTGCCTCACATCAGCTTTGTTAGAAATTGCCTCTCTTTCTCTGTCTTTTTCAGATCTAGGCCTGGATCAGTTCATTGTGAAGCGCTATGATGGGAAGGTAAGAATGGGATTTCTTTGTGATTAAACTGGTGGAGGGGCAGTTTAGCAGCATAGAGTTTAATAAATATGTCTTAATCGTAATCTTGTTTTAGGGAAGCTGCAACTGATGTTTCTGGATTTTGTGTGTATATAAGCTAAATGACTAGAGCCTTTTTCTTGGAAGCTATATTCTAAAAATATTTAAAATATTTATTTTTCTCTCTACACAACTTGCCAACCTATCAGAGCAGTTTATTCCCCTGAACGGCCAATGTGAAAAATGGATTTAAGTATCAGTTCCCCATGGCAGAGTCTGGCCATGCAGATTATGCTCTGGATAATCCACAAACATTCCTTTTCTACATTAAACATAGGAATATATTTCATGAGTAGGCCATTCCAAGTAATCTGAACATTTATTCATGCCCAAAATGTGTATTTTATCTGTAAAATTGTACAATATATAAATGAAGAAAAGCAATTAACAAGTAAACTCATACACAAAATTTGCACAAGCTACTGTGATGGTAAAAATGCCTTCAGCATCAAAACATTCAGTTAATGCCAGAAAAAATCTGGCCATTTCACAAGCAACAGCACACTGCAACGGGACATGTACAAAGTGAACCTCCCAGTGTATAATGACCTATTTAAAGACAATGACAGCAGGTGAAGCTCAGACACAGTAGTCCCCCATGGCCACAGCCTCTGTGCTCTAAATGATAATATTTTTCTGGTCGCAGTCAGGAAAATAGACACCATAAATATAAATCTCCAGCATCATCGTTTTCATTAGTGCTGTCCATGGTATTGATTTGTGACCATTACTGGCCTCTTAAACATTCCTGGGGGCATCTCTCACACCCAGTGTCCAGCCATCCTCTTTGTTTTATTAGATCATAATCAGTGTGATGATTGTACTTTCCAGCATCATTACAAAATGAATCAGCCCCCAGGTTGGTTTGAGTCTGTACCTCATTTCCATATTATATTTAGAAAAACTGAAACCACTCAGTAAGGCCAAAAAAAGACTACAGTCCATTTTACTCCCTTCACACCTCCTTCTGCAGTAATGTACTTTTACTTACCAATATTTCAAAAGTGTATCAACAGAGCAGCTTTGGTTATGACTATTGAAAAATAAATTTAAGATTCAGTGATGGCCCAAAATCAAAATGGAACACTTTTTTTTTATGGCTCTTGTCTGCTTATGTAAATGTCATCTCTATCTCTAGCCCTCGTGTTTCTTTCATTTGCCAGGCAAATCTCTGGACACACATTTCTTTCTCATACTGTATTTAGCATTGGTTGTCCCCAGAGATTTTTCTTCCATGACCAGAGTGGCCCAAGAGCTTCCCTCCCTCTCTGTCTTTGCCCAGAGACACATGCCTCCATCTCATTGGTTTAATGGGCGCCTCTAGCTAGTTGGATAGTTGGAGGAGAAATAAACCATTACTGTTTCCTGCCAAGAAGCCATGAAATCTAGTTCACATGAAACTAAAAACTGCAATGAATTAGACCTAAATGAAATGGCCACAGTGAGCGGTGCAGTATCTGAGGTGTGTAAATCACAGAGGGTGTGGTGAAGTACAAAGGGAGTGTTTGAGCTAAAGTCGATGGTAAAGAGGAGTACAGTGTTGGGTGAGATTAACATGAGAGCTCTCATAAAAGACCTCTGTGTCTCACTCCCCATGGTTAAACTTAAAAATAGCCAAGCAAACCCACAGATTTGTCACGTAGATACGCTTTGGCCACAGTTGAGTGGAATAACATATACAAGTGTAGGTATTTTGAACCTCTCACTGCCTCTCTCCGCCCTTTTCTGCTGACACTAATTTGTTCCAGGTTCAGTCTGTATGTAAGGCAAACAATGCCTTATATGGTTGTTTGACAACTGTTGTTCATATTGACTCATTTGTTTCTGTCGATGGACACGTGTAAAAACTTCAAATGGAATTACTTGTGAACAAAACATATTTCATAATAATAATTGTTAAATTGTGCCTTTTATCTGCTGTTAATTCGTTGCCTCTGTGATTTCTCCTCCTACCCTAACTGTGTGGGCATGCTTTCTGCTGCCGTAATCGTATGTTGATGTGATCTGATGTTGCCATTGTTAACTGTTGATTATTCTCTCATGCTCTCATCCTCTCTCATTCATATAACAAGTAATTCCCCCATTTTCTCTCTCTCCCCTGAATAATCATCCTCAATTCCCTGTCTCTAAACATCCCCACTTTTTCTCTGCCCCAATCATTCCGTCTTTTGACCCCCATTCTCCACCCACAATCCCCCGTCCCTCCTACTCCCCCTCCTCTTCTGTCTCCCTCTTTCCTCATCTCTTTCCTGTTCTGCTCCTCCCTCTCTGCAGGACTTCTGGCAGGTATGGGGTGTGTGCCGAGCAGCATGTATGCACCTGAATGAAAAACTGCACTTTGTAGTCTACTCCCTCCTTCTCCTTTATACCCTTTTCTCTTCTTCCTCTTCTTTTCTATTTTTTTCTGCTTACTGGTTCTCTCTCTTACTCCTCTGTAGTGATATGGAGGGAATAGCTATTCACTGTTGTTAGTACAGGGGAACGGCTGACTAAGAAGTTTTCGTGTTTTTACCACATCTCAGCTTCAGCAAGAGTCAGAGTCATAGCCTCAGTTAGGTTTACGACCACTAGGACTAGGACAGCAGCCAAATTGTGCATTTAATGTATATATTTTCTAATAAGATATAAGTGGACTGCTAACAAAATGCTGAATTTACATCAATCTATCTATCTTTTCTCTTACACCATAAGTTTTTGTAGGTGTTTTACATGCCAGAAGGGTGAAGTCGATCCATTGGAAGTAGAAAAAAGCACCACCATTATCTTTATAGATAATAAGCAGAGTATACCATGGCCATGACTAGTCATTTAAATACTTTAACTACAGTGCAGCTGTACTTTAAACTTTAGTGCATGGCCGTGGTATAAGTACAATAACACATACTGAGATGCCTTAATATGGTAAATAACAAATGCGGTGGAATGTGGCACTACTTGTTGTCAGGTTCTTTACCACCTCTGCCTCATCTGTTAATTTCATATAGGACACTGAAATTGCTTACATCATTTGCATAAATGTGTTTGGATTTCTCCATTTAACTGCATCTCTAGCTTCCAAAACGTATCATCAAAATGCATTGGAGATTTGTGATTCAAATTTTCTGATACACACATTTATGTTTGTAAGTGTAGATAAATGAGCCATGAATTTTTATCTACAAAATGATTTGACCTTTAAGCATTAAGCAATGCTGCTGTCATTCAGGATAATATGAAGATAAGCTAAGCACTGCAGTAGGGCAGGTTACGCCCTGTTTGCCATACAATAAAGGGGAGTGTCATTTTGTAAAGTACACACAAACCCCATTGTGTGCACACTTATGAAATATGCAAATTCATATAATGAATTGCTGTCGGACGTTGTATTGGAGACCTTCCCGATGCCCTTTGTGTGGCTTGTTGGAGGCAGCTGCATGCCATACCTGCCCTGCTGAATTATTGAAAGTGCAGACCATACTTTGCCTCAACAGGGATTATTGAACGCTTCAGCACTGCTACATAATTTACTGCACCCTGGTCAGACCCACAAAGTAAACTTTACATATGTATACTTTTATAAAAAAAATGTTAAGTCTTGCAAAGCTGAGATGCAAAGAGCAGATAGAAGTATTGGTCAATGCCAAATCATTAGCAGTGCTGTTCCCCTGCACTCCCTCTATCTTGCTTTATAAACACATTTTCTCCTCATGCTTTCATTTCTCCAAGAAGTATCAGCTGTAGCTTTCTACATGCTTTGTTGCTCTAGCAGTTTTCCCAGCATGCACTGCTCTTATTGCCTGTCTCTCAAAGAGAAAGTAGCTGATGGTGGCGCCCCTTCTCTGCGCATGGTGGCATCACAGGGTGGTTTTGGACCAAGGGATATGGCTCTGTTAGCTACTGTCAAGGCTGTATTGATGTGCTTGATAGCCTTCACAAATCCATCCTCTGGACTGTCCAGATGTCAGTGCTGCATGACTTCTGTAGAGCATGAGTCTAGAGTTACTGAAGAGAGGACTTGGTCTGTATATCTAAAATGTTTCCAATGTTCCTACATGCTATGGACCGCTCTGTTTGTAAACACTGTCTTCTGTGTGACCTGCTACGACTGAGAGTGGACACTCACAGAGTGTGGAGAGGGGGCTGCTCCAATGAAAACTGTCATGTTCACCTTTTCTTTTTTCACAGGAAGCTCCCAGGGGCTGCTGTTTGGACTGTCACTGACCTCTTTTTTTCATTTTTTGCATTGTCTTTACTTCTCATTCAAATGCACTGAACTCTCTACCACTCTTCTTTAAAGTATTAGAGGTTGGGATGTCTATACATGTGATGAGCTAATTTGGTTGCCCTGATGAGACAGCTGCCATTTCACAGTGAATGACACTTGTTTATTGAGTGTTGCACATAAGGAGCCATTATTCTAAATGTGCGACCAGCATAATTACTAATTAAGTTATTAACTGGACACCTGCTTTGCATTTACCCCTGGGACTAGAGGTGGAACATGTTGACGCTTGTTCCACCCACACACCTGCCTGCCCACCTACATAATGTGGTGATTTGATCTCATAAGGAGAAAATATTTGCTCTTGACCACTCTGAAGGTCATCAATGTGTGTTTGTGGGCAAATGTGTGCTATATCACATAGCATCTGTGATGTTTTTTGGCACTTGAATGTGTTCCATGACCTAAATGTAGTGTTGCAACACAGGGCATGTACACGTACACACTGTCAGCGCTTTCAGCTACCATTCAGAAATGTCAGGTTCAAGTCCGGGTTGACTTTTTACCCTCAAGCCAGTCTATGTGAATGCCCCTTTCCCTGGAACTCGTGTCTGTTATTGTACCTGCCAAAGTGATAGTCACCCTAGAGCTACCACATCACACAAAGCAGCACAAAGAACATAAAGGTGCTGATTGATTTTTAATGCCTTTTCCACCCACCCTCCCCCTCTCTTTCTGTCACTTTGCGCAGCATGTCTGTTACACTGTACACGTCTCATGCTCCAGTGGACCAGGTTCTATTGAGACTCACCTGTGCAAAAGATGAGGACACGCACACGCACGTCACCCTTCCCACACACTTGACATGTTGACAAATAGCATGGGAGCAATTTCCCTTCCTTTGCACTCTGAGCTTTTCATCTTCAGAGGCAGAGCAAGAGCCCTAATTTCATCTCTTTGTTGTAGCACTGAATAAAATGAGCAGACTATATCTTAGAAAAGTCACTGCATCTTTCGTACATTAATTAATATTTAAAAATTTCGACACGGACTCTGTGGCTTATGTCTCATTCTTTCATCATTCACTTCCCTCTGTTACCCTGTTATCGGAGTGTGTGCAGCTGCAGTGTTGGACAGGGGTCACTGATATTATCAATAACAAAGCGCTGCAGCCGGTACATGTTATTAAAGAGGGCCAAGACTAAGCTGCCATCGGTTCCTAAGCCAGGTGCCTGAACACAAAGTGCTAGTTTCAGTAGTGTAACTAGCAGAAAATAAACAAGTGTCATATTACATATTTTTATTATGCAACAATAATTGTTAATAAAAATAAAAATAATTGAATTATATCTCTTTAGCAGCTGCCTGTTTCCTTCATAATGACATGATGTCAGAAACGTGAGCCTTCTAATCAGCACAGCTTTGATGGAAGAATCCATTTAGAACAAAAAACAGAACATAGAACAAATAGAACATAAAAAAGTTATTTTTTTCAAAACAAACAGTATGTTCTTTTGGAAGCAGCAGGAAAGCTAACAATTTTATTACAACTTGCTGAGCCAGAAAAACAGTGGTAGCTTTCAAGTATGACAGCTTACAAAATGCATCTTAACCATTCATGTGAAATGTACAGAAAGACAGAAAGAGTTTTAGCCCTGCGTATTCGTGCTGCTGGCTGTGCTGAACTGGCACACATCACGTTTGTTGGTTTCTTGGAGCTAGGCTAGAAACCCCTCTTGCATTTATTGTGATGCTCTTTAGCCTAGCGCATTAGAGAGATTAGCCCTGATTAAACCTTTCACCCCATCTGTGTGTGCGTGCGTATATGACAGCAGTACATTTCACTGTTGTGCCGACAGCGCCGTCCAGCCTGCAGCCCTGTCATCACTGTGTTTCTGCCTCAGCAAACAGGCTCATTGGGTTGTTCAGTTTGTCATCTGGACACAGCCCCTGGATTTGGCCATAATTTAGCTGATACGTGAAGACATGTATGAACACATGACCAGACTTGAAGCAGAGGTTTAAAAAAAATACTTAGGTTTGCACACACACACACAGACACACACACACACACACACAGACAGCTACGAGTTGCACTGATCAACAGGTACACACAGACAAATGAGGTAGTAGCTGTTAATTAACTTGCTGTAGCAATTAGGTTTGCCGTCATTTGAAAATCAGTGCTTTGGGAAAAATCTATGATGAGTGTTAAATAGTGACTCAAATGTGGTTAGGATCATTTTAGTGATTACAGCCACGTATTTTATAGTCATAATGTCCTTGGGGTCGATGAATCAAAACTGATGAAAGATGCACTGATGAGACACAGAGAATGTGGGGAGGGTAGAACTATTTCTTCTAGATGAAGCTTCTCACCATTTATCTTGTTATTCATCATGCTTGTCCAATGTTGAATGAGGTTTTAAAGCAACCGATATTGCACATCTCGAGTCGGAAACGGGGCTGTGACAAAAAAATTGGGGATAAAAGGGGGGAAAGGCGATAACAAATATGCAGCACAGCTTGATACTTCTGTACCTCTGTGTCTGCTCAAGAGAGTGTGGTGTGTTACATCATACATTTGTCAGAGAGATGTATACTGTGATAGCACATTCTGTATGAGAGTGAAAGCTTCGCTGTCATCTCACTGTCAGTGGAGTCTGTGGCTCCAGTCTGATCCCAAAAGAGAATTGTGTTCTCTTCTGACAGTGGCACAGGCTGCATCAGTGAAAGATAAACACTGTGTGCGTTTCTTTTTTATGTCAATGCACTGTCTAAGAAGTTAGTATTATGACAGAGGTGTTTTAGTTTTCTGGTTCCATCCCTTCTGCTCTTGTGAACACAGTATTTTTCAGAATGTCTGGAAGGGTTTTTCTGGGTCAAAGCTCACTGTGACCTTCTTGGCCAAATCAAAAATTCATATGCTAATTGTGACAGATTTAGGGGTCTAATAGGATTAAATGATGAAATGATGGCATTTCATATTCAAAAGGTCAAATGTCAGCTTCAGCATGTTTTTTGGGACATTATTCAATGCAAAAACTTAGGATGACATTGAGCATTGACAGGGCTCTAGAGTGCGACCATTTTGGGCGCACATGCGACCTAATTTCTCAAAGGTGCAACCAAAAAATATCAGAGGTCGCACTGGTACAACCAGCTGTAAGAGGGAGATACATTCTCCGCGACTCTCAAAAGTCTCCAGCAACAGACACACATCAGGCCCATATCGTGGTCTAAACCAATCAGAGACGGTGAAGGGCGGGACCTCCGTGTGTGTGTCTTTGAAAACGTGTCTGCTGCGGTCAGCCGAGACCGAAAATTCATAAGAAGAACGCGGACATATGCTGTGCAGAGCTGATGCTGTGTGATAAAGCTTGTTCCATACTGCACGATAACAGAGAGATCTGTTCGTGTTCCCGAGGTGACGAGAACAAAGTTCGTTTCGGCCCGGACTTTTTAAAACGTGTGTGCAAAATTCATACGGCCCTCTGACTGCAGCGCACACACAGACAGACAGGGTTTAAAGACGTGTCGCTGCTGAAACCGCAGTTTAAGTGAACATACAGCGGAGGAGCAGGATTTGTTGCTACTATGCGGGTTTTGCTAATTTGCTGTTGACCTGAATGAGTGACGATAACGAGCCGGTCATGTTCGGGGAGGGGGCGTGACGTGCTCGCAGCATCATAACAGACTGAACAGCAGGTCTGAGGACAGTGTTATCTGACCTGTGAGGTTCATCCATGAAGGCCGAGTCACTCTGACTGACAGCAGTCAGCTGGTTTAAGGAGTTATAGAACATGATGAACGCCCATTTAAAAAGTATTGTTATTATCCTGCTACAGTGGAGCATTGTCTGCCAGTATGATATCTGCATACAGCTAAAACTGTAACAGACAGAATGAAGAGTCTGTCAGCTGGAGCTCAGCTTTAGAAAGAGAGGAGACAGAGAGGAAGAGAGGTGAGGAAGATGAGAGAAGAGATACTGTAGCTGCATTAGAAACGTGTTGAAGAAAACAAATATATATCTCAATCACAACTATTAAATAAATAAAGGTGTATATAATTTAAATAATTTTCAATTCCCATTGCCAGATAGATAAGTGAGGAGCGACAGCCAGAAAATACAGAGAGAAAGCAAACAGGGAACTGAAGAGTGCTGTATGAACTTTGAATCTTCATGATGGATTTCTGACAGGCAGACTTGTTGGCTGGTTTGTCCATAATTTGAATAAGTACTATCGGTACATGTATTTATTTATTTTTATTTACCTGTGTTCATTAAACAAGGTCCAAAGTCAGTTTAGGATGATATGTGATTATTAAGCCCGTTCATATTTCCTAGACATCAATTTTTGGACCTCAGTATTTCTAAAACTTTGGCTACAGCCCTGCGAGGCCGTCAGGTAAACAGTGGATGTAGCTGCAGATGATGAGAGAAGAGGAAAAGAACTTCTGCGTTAGGATAGGTGTCAATTTAAGGCCTGATCCATAAAATATATGGACAGCAATTAAAAAACAAACGGCTGTGTGATGCGGTGCACCTAACTTTTGTGCCGGTGCACCCAAGAAAAAAAGGTTAGGCGCACCGGTGCAACCAGTGCAAAAAGTTAGTCTAGAGCCCTGAATTGATTAGACTAATTTTGAGTGCCCACGTGAAAAGTGTGATTGTATAAAATGTGAGAGATGTGTGTGAAGCATTCATGTTTTGGACTTCCTAGTTTCTTTGTAGCAACATCTATATTTGATGGATTGTCTGTTGTCATGGCTGCAACAATGTGTTGTACCAGAAAATCAGCCTAATTGACCAAACGTGAGCACATAAATCAAAATTTGTGTCATGTCTCACTTATCTGAAGCTGGACAGACATGGATGAGTGGTATAGGTATATAACTGCAATTCCACTAAAAGGTTTTTATGGCCACTTTTTGGCCTTTATGTTTGGATTTTTTTTTCCTCTTCAGGGTTGTTTTGGCTTTTCTATACGGGGGTGTTTTTGTCCTTGATGCAGGACACTAAAAAAAGAGTTATTATGCCTAATGTTCTCAAAGCTTCTGTTCTGGTAATTGTTATAGCCCACTGGGTGTGTGAGCTGTTTGTGTGGGTGCATACGTGCCCACTGAAATACGCACTTATGCAGTTGTGTGTGTTTGTTCTCGTTGGTGGACTGGCATTACAACTCTGTCTCACCTCAGGCCCAGAGGGCTTTGCCTATGTGTCATTGTTTCAAACCCAGGAGCCAATACCAACCTCTTTTACTCTCAATTTCTCTTATGATTTTCTGTTTCTATTTGCAGTTACTGGTTCCTTTGTATCACACAAATTCCTTTAACTCTTAAATCACAATTATGACATTGATACATTTCTTTCTCTCAACCAGTAGCACAGGTCCTAAAAATAACTTTTTCTTTCACCCTGACCTCTCTTTCCCACTCCCTTCTCCTTTGATACTGTTAATGTAGATACCATCAATAATGCATCTCATGGTAGAAACTGCTATTTTCTGTCTTTGCACTGACTTAAGAGTCAGTATAGACACAAATTCGGGGTAGTGATACATTTTATAACCCAGTTGTTATACAGAGTGTACTATGAGGAGGGAGTTGGTTCATGGGAGACAATATTGGAAAAAAAAAAGAGTATGACAGGGTTGCCACCAAATTCTGTATTCATATGTTTGTCTTATAATTTAGAAAATGGGATTTGTTGAAGTCTCTCTTCAATTCACTTCAGTTGAAATGTACACTGTATAATCTGCACAGTCCACTTGATTCGTTCAAATTTTTAGCAGGCATTGTTGCATAATCGCAGACTGCAGAGAGCGCAAGACATAATTGAATCCTTGATTTTGAGTGGCATTCCTCATTTGTCTTGTTTTGAAAAAGATGGTTTGTGTGCGTTGTGTGCTGTATGAAACAATATGAATGCACATGTGTCTTTGTCATTCAAGGCCCTGCTTGAAAAAGCAGAGGTCACGATGTTTTCTAACAGTTGTCTCTCCTACCTCCTCTTCTGAAATGGACCTCTTTACAGACGGAGGTAACTCCACAAAGGCCCAGTGTGGCCCAGCCTCCCTCTACCCCTTCCTTCTCTAGGCATGCTCTGTCCCTCTGTTTGGTGGACCGTCCTACTAATGGGACACTGTCTTTCAAGCCTCTTTCACTGACTGTGTAGTGTGCATGTGGTTTAGTCACACTCTCATGCAATGCTGTGAATATACACATGCAAACAGAAAGACATCCAGTTAACTGTGCGTTTGTGTGTGAAAGTCACTGTTATTAATGATTAATACGGAGGGTTGTGTTACAAACATGGTTAATTAAAGGTGTGTGTGTTTGTGCTACAGTCTCTCGTGACGTTTCCCTCTCTTTATGTCCATTTCGCACTGTGAGTACAGCCTCTGGTGGAATAATGTGTATGTACTGACCACAGACTAATTGTTCATCACTGCCATCCTCACCCCTGTGTTCGGCTTCATGTGTATGCAGCACTTGCATGACTGTAATAACCCACCATAACATAGACGTTCTTATGCACTGTGACTATTTTTAGCTTGTGTGTGTATGTGTATGTGTGTGTGTTAGAACAGTGTGTGTAGAGTTCTGTGATTAAGCACCACTGTTCTCTTACTGAGCTTTGCTCTAAGACACACATATACTGTCTACCACACACACACACACACACACACAATTCCACACCTGGGACAGCTGTAAAAGCTATAACACTTTTGCTGAATAATGTGAAATGTTTTTAATGTAACTTTTTTCCTTTTTTTTGTCCTGGCCTGGATGAGCAGAAGATTGCCCAGGAGAGAGAGAAGTTTGCCGATGAGGACAGCATATTTTACACACTGGGAGAATGTGGCCTTATCTCCTTCTCTGACTACATCTTTCTCACCACTGTGTTGTCCAGTAAGTACATTGTGGAATTGTGCAGGTTGCTTAGACATCAATTGTCACAGATGACTGAATTCATTCAATCCCTCAACCTTTAAATCTTGCGAATTAATTCATCAAAATCTAGAAAGATCTCTTCTTCTCTCTGGTTTCTCTCTGGAGTGAAATTCTTCAGTGTGATGTAATGCACTTACAGAGCTAGCTGGCTGTATGGTATAACCTTAGGATCTGTCGGAGGTAATGTCTGTCTACAAAGTTAGCCTCTTTGAAGATGTTGTGCAGATTCTAGCTCTAACATTGGAGCTGGACACAGGGAGTAGATTTCACATTAATGCCTCTGCTCTGAATGTGTCACAGTTCATGATAATGAAAAAGAACCTCAACTCCCTTTTGCCACAGCTAGTAAACTTTTATCCCCAGCTTAGCGAGACCATTTATTATAATCCGTTCATATGGAGGAAGTCTCAAGGGAATTTTTCAAGGACAACTCATTTTTAAGCAGAAAAGACAGGATGCCTTATGGTTGGTTTCAATCCATTTAACACGGCCACGAAAAGAGTACAAAGGAGGACGCTTTTTGTTTACCAGATGCACACATTTGTTTATGGTTTTTACAGTGGCACATGCTGCTTTTACTGTAATCTAAATCTTCTGATATCAATTAAAATGACTATGATCAGTTACTGTACAGTTTGGTTTTAATTTAAAGCATTGAAACGTACTTAATAATATAACAATATGCTGTATATTTTTGTTTGGTTGTAGGAATTATGATCTTTCACAGAAAACCTGAATAATGCTAAGTGTAAAATGATAGTACTCTGCATAGTAAACGTATAGGTGAGGGAATATTATGGAGAAATCACAGTGCGTCTCTGAAACAGGAAGACGTTGAGGTCTTGTAGAAACCAAATGTACTAGGCAATAGTTGCATGAAATCTTTAAGTGTTTTATTTAATGTGGTTTAGTAGTAGTTGTAAATAGTAAATGTTCTGTTACAAAAACATATTGTATTTTTTAAGATGAGCTCATACAGAGTGCAGTCCGCTCAGTCACTTTTAGTTGAGAATGGGGCTTATTGTTTTATATTTGTTGGGCAGTCTGATGATTATCTTCCCTGTGCAAGGCCCCTATCTCACCCTCTGTGAGGAGGAGGCTTTAAGATGCTGCACAGTTGATGTGTAATGACAGAATCAGTATTGATCTCCCTATGTGTTGGGTCGATTCTGTGTGACTGTTGTTTTCATATCGTGATGGATAGATCTGAGAATGTTTCTTTTTTGTGTGCTGTGCTATCCAGCTCCCCAGAGGAACTTTGAGATTGCTTTCAAGATGTTTGATCTGAACGGTGATGGAGAGGTGGACCTGGAGGAGTTTGAACAGGTTAGTGTGTCATCGGCAGTATGTCCTGCACAAACCTGCACAGAATCAGCATATAAAAGAAGATAAAAGCTCAAAGAACCAGCTCAAATGCTTGGACTGTGTTTAAATATGCACAGTAGCTTCTGATTTGCAGTCCAGTAATCCACAATGGCAGGAAATAAAGGTATGCTCCCACACTAATGTCCACCGATGTGACATTTTCTACAACAATAAACAGATAAGGGCATTGCACTGTAGTCTGTGATGATATCAGTACCTTTTCCACTGGATCTATTACACACAGTCGTACATGCACAGTATCATTAAAGCAAAAGGGTTTTCATCTTACATCTCATTGTAAAAGACAAATTGACTGCCTCATTTTAAGTGCTTTGAGATTACACTGCCACTCTAACTGACATGGTCTCCCTACATTTGTAGGTTCAGAGTATCATCCGTTCCCAGACCAGCATGGGCATGCGACACCGTGACCGTTCCACCACAGGAAACACTCTGAAGACAGCTGGCTGCAGCTCTGCTCTCACCACCTACTTTTTTGGAGAAGACTTGAAGGGAAAACTGACCATTGGTAGCTTCCTAGAGTTTCAGAGGAAACTGCAGCATGATGTGCTCAAACTAGAGGTGATGAAATATCTTAAATTATAGTATGTATTAGTTAGCGTACACTTGTTGTCAGAGTCAACCAACAAGTAAAGCAAAAATCATTTGAGTCAGGGGAGATGCAAGGAACCACAGACAGGTGTGAGCAATACACTACAGAAAACGAGGGCTGATGATGACAGATTTGCTTGGTGGATTGTGTGTTGGCACTGGTCAATGTCTCACAGCAAGATTCTATAGTAAAAACTGACTAGCATTGTTGAACATATGGTGTTGTTGTTAATTAGCGCTGGTACTACTGATACACTGAAGCATAATAGGCAATGTTGTATAAAGCTTCAAGAATCTGAAATTTGAGCATCTGCCAGAAAGGAAACACATCCTGTCAAGTCTTAATGATACCACAGTGCTATAAAAGTGGAATCATAACACATCATATTTTACATAATTAACATATGTGTTTCTGTGTTCTTTTTCCTCATGTCTCATCCACAGCTGAGGTTGCAGCTCATTCAGGGATGCATTTCCTCTGTCATTGTAGTTTATGCAGGATATATAACTCACTTATTTTGTATGCCTACGCCGATGAATTTGTAATCTTGTTTCAGGGCATAGTATATAGATTTATTTAAAGGCCTGTAATTTCTTTGACCTGTAATTTGATAAAGCATGACTTACTGCCCAGATCTACTGTCCTCAAGAGGCACTTAATGTTTTCATGGATGGTCACGTCACTCCTGACAATTCCACTTATTTTGTCTTAATCACATGCTGCCTGACAGAAGCGTAACAAATTAACATTTTGAGGGCTCAACGAATTCAGAATGAAACAAGGGAGGAAGCTCGGTGGCTTCCAAACCTCCTTAGACATCAATCTACTGTATTGACCTGACACAGCCCAAGCCTGTTGTTGTTAAGCATCTACCAATGTAAAACTGTAAAATCTGAACATGCAGATTTAATGTCACCAATGCCATTTGCAAGTATGATTCAACTTGAAGCCTGACACCAGTATTTACTGTTTCCCATCTCCCCACGCCCCCCTCTCTCCTCCTATTAATTTGTTTGTCCCTCTGCATAGCACTCAATCTCCATCTGTCTCTCTCTTTTTTTCTCCTCCCCTCCAGTTTGAGAGAAACGATCCAATGGATGGCAGAATCACAGAGAGACAGTTTGGGGGTATGCTGCTGGCCTACAGTGGTGTCCAGTCTCGTAAACTCAAGGTGATGCAAAAGGGCCTGAAGAAAATGTTTAAGGATGCACAGGTAGGTTTGTGTTTTTTTTATTTACACACTCTGGGATAAATGATAGGGTACTCTGTGGTGGTGTGAATGTTTTAACTAATTGGCCTGCTTTGGAGGATGCATGACAGACGGTGTGTGCCTGAGGGAGCAGGAGATGTGTGCTGGGACATTGTGTTAGTGAAAACAGGGATGAGAGGTAATACATCACTGTGAGTGGACAGCACATTCAGCACCTGACGTTATCCACCGGACCGACAGTCACTCTCCCCCACTGACATTATCTCTGTTTTGTGATGACTAAAGACAGTGCTGCCACCGCTCAGCAGAAGTTAGCTCTTCATCCCTTTCTGACTTTTTCTACAGGATTTTTCTCTGTCTCCCTAACACTGCACACAGTGTTTTCTCCTCCTCATCTACCCTTCTATCAACGGGAACAAATAGATGAAAAATGTAAAAAATATACAAGATGTATTGAACATAAAACTCAGCTTAGTATACGCATCCGATTTGCAACTCTTTGCCGGTTATGTATCGCTGTATAGAACCCAATATATCAACTGTCTAAAGGTTTGGCCCATGTATATTACATCCCCAGAGGACTTGCAGCTTCTATGTAAGTTTTTTAACTTTACAGATAGCAGCCATCATAGAGTAGTTTGTTATTATACATAGAGCAGTACAGATGTACAGCGATTAGCAGAGAAAAGAAACACAGGCTGTTCCTCCAAGTCATGAGGAAAAGATGAAGCTGGGTGCTGCCAGAGATGTGTCTCTCTGAGGAATTTAACTGCAGTAAGCATCTCTCACTATCCTTCCTGTTTCTGCCATTTACCTCACCCTCATCCTCTGTCTCTCAGCTTTGGCATTACCTGTAACGTAGATGAGAAAAGTGTTATTTACTGCCTAAGACCAGCTGCTCACTTTACTTTGCAAATGAGCTCATCAGTACTGCAGCAGCTGTGTGGCTGTGTGTCTGTTCACATGTGTGTATGTGCATGTGTGTTTTAGACCGTCTGTTTCCCTGTCGTCCACAGCATGCTGTGCATCCATGTGTGTCAAAGGCTTCTGCCTACTTCCTCTTTGTCATTTGTGTCACACTGCTGAGCTACTCCCAAAAATGGCATTGTGCTGTTGCAGCTCTTGTCATGACATTTGGATGACTTTTCACAGAATTCCAATGCTCTGGTGGCCAAACAGGTCAAGCTGAAGGAATGGTGTGCTCCTGGTTTGTCATAAGGTTTTTTCACTCATGCTCCTCTTTCATATTTTACAGGGCATCACATTTGAAGAGGTGGAGAACTTTTTTACTTTCCTCAAGAACGTTAACGACGTGGACACAGCTCTCAGTTTCTACCACATGGCTGGAGCCTCTATAGATAAAGGTACACCCACAGTTGCCCTTTTCCTTTGACATTCTCTCTATCCTGCTAATTACTCCCCTTTAGACTTAACTGTTGTCACTTTCATCCTTTGCCTCTCAAAGCTGTTAACACTCAGCCAGCCAGATCTGCTTCCCACATCTTTTTTTTTTTTTTCGCCTGGCTTTGCTCCCAGTTCTAGCTCAGCCATTTGTCATCTGTTTGTCCATCCATCCGTTTATCTACCACCTCTTCCCTTAGGCCTGCAGGAGCGTGCATATTTATATTCAAGAACTGCTTATGCACACATAACAGATCACTTCCTACTTACACTGCAGGCTACTGATTCCCACTGACACATTCCAGGAGCACCACTATACCAGGATGTTTAGGACTGGGCTGACCCATCATTTAACGGTTGCACCCTTCCAAAGTACCACAAGGCAATGCATTAAAACGGTAATCTTCAAGATTACAGTGCTGACTTATTATGCACTTTTTGTTACATTGTAACAAGAGGGAGATTGAGGCCGAATGTGGAAGGAATCAATTTGGAAAAAACCTAACACATTTATTTCTCCCTTCCTACATTTACTCACTTTACCAGCCATGGTCCAGATCCCTTATTTGTAGAAAGGCAAAATCAGGTGAATAGGACCATCTTCTTGGATGTAATGTGTGTGAGGCCGAGGGAGTGGTTGAATGCACAAAGGCTAATGATGTCCATTTTCTCAACAGTTGCAGTCTTCTTCTGCTCAAAACAGAAATGCCACAGATGTTATTGGTTTCAAACGTTCTGCATATCCATGCAAAGAGTTGAACATTAATGCAACAAGAGCCTCTATTTCTGTCGCAGGCTATGGACTTATCAATCAGCCGTCATATGATACGATCCTACAGTAAACCCTTATTAATACAAGAAATGCAAAAGTACAAAGTACTGCAGCTAATGGTTTAATTACCACACAGTGTGGTTGTGCCATTTTGTTTACTATGATTACTCAAGAAGACTAATTACTATGTGTGAAATCATTCATTAAATCACCATGTTTCCTTCATCTGCCTCAACATATTCATTATCAAACTGAATTCATTTGTCAGATCCTAACAATGCATGCCAATTTATTGTGGGAGCAGCACAAGGCAGACAGGACCTGTAGGTTTTGTTGGATGAATCAGGATTTCCTTCATGTATCGTAGTGATTCAGCTCTTCAATAGGCCCCCATATGTTTTATGTCTGCATATCTATTTGTTACGATTCACTGATGAAGCAGCTGCAGCACTAAGGCAGGGTTTACCCCGAGGTGCCTGTTGGCAACATTTGGTTTCAGCTGCATGTCTACACAGAAACAAGCCATGTATGTTGTCAGTATAGTTTGTGATTGTGTCGTAGAGAGGTATTGAAAACATCAGTCTGCTGTGGGTACCTGGCATACATCTGCAAATTATCCGCATCCTACTGTGGTCCACACACTAAGGATCTCGTATTATTCTCTGCTCTTTCATGTCTCAAGTTTTTCTTCGCCCCTTTCTTTCATCTGCTCATCTCTCTCCAATTCAATGATTTCACACCCTTTTAGTACAGTTTTGCACATGTGGGTGTATAATCTGGAACAGCACATTGTCTTTCCTAAAGGTAGAAAAGAAGGCCACTAATGAGGTTCTGAAGTGGTGCGATTTCACCATTTGCAGGGACATTTTTTGTTCATTCTTTTTTCGTTTCTTCTTCCACCTATTCAAGTCTCTAATTCTTGTAAATGTCATCATGTTGGTTCCTCTAAAATGATTCTAAAGCTTCTATGTGTACAATCCCTTTTCATTGTACACCCCCATTCCTCAGCTGGCCTCATTCTGAGCTTAATGTCCTCATGCTGTCTGCTCCTCTTAGCCCCTCTTCCTCTCTCTTGTGTCTATCAGATAGTCCCTATGGTGAATGGAACCCTGCCTTCTATTGATCCAAAGCTGTTTGATGCACACACAATGTTCTCCAATTGGGCCATTTATGAGCTGATGTGTGTGAGTCTGTGTCTACTCACACCTTAGTTACAGTGAATCCGTCTCTTCTCTTCCCTCTCTCAGTTACCATGAAGCAGGTGGCACGCACTGTAGCCAAGGTGGAGCTTTCAGATCATGTGTGCGATGTTGTGTTCGCTCTCTTCGACTGTGATGGTGAGTAGGTGACAGCCTCATCATACCTCTCCGCTGTAAATATTTATGGAAAGCCAATAATGCCTCTGGAGGTGGAAATCATCAATAAATGGAAGTCATCTCTGTCTCTTACCTACTCTTCCACTGTTATTTCATCATCTCCCTCCCCTGTCCATCACCCCTCTCTTTGCACCCTTCTCCTCTCCCTCTCTGTCTGTCTTCCTCAGGGAACGGAGAGCTCAGTAATAAGGAGTTCATAGCCATTATGAAGCAGCGGCTGATGCGTGGGCTCGAGAAACCCAAGGACATGGGCTTCACTCGGCTAGTACGTGCAATGTGGAAGTGTGCCCAGGACACCGCCTGGGACTTTGCCACACCAAAGACATAATACAGACAGCTGTGGGTGAGAATCAAAGACAGCGTGTGAATAAGGCAGCATCACCAGTAGCATCAAAGCATTCTCCCCCTGACAGGTTTCCAGCATTTAAATTACAATTAATGCATCAACCTCATTAAGACTGCAGGTCTGTGGGGCACGATCAATCATTAACGCATGTTGATGTAGTTCAAGCTATCAATATAGTGACTGAAGCATCCTGACGCAGTGCAGTCTGAGGCTTCCTGGGTAAGGTATCATGGGGGAACTGTATATTATAAAATATACAAAGTTTATATGTTTATTTTTTTTTTTCATATTCTATAGAAGAAATCAGCTTGTAACTTTTTGGCAATAAACAGCACTTTCCAATTCTGTATTTAACACGAGACAAGAAAAGGAATCAATCATATTTGACCTTCAAACACTGCAGTAAGTCTTCTCTATACTGAGAACAGACCTGTAATGTTAGCACCTCTTCTCAGTCTGCTGGTTCCAGCTGCATCTTTATCCCCTTCATTTCTAGCCCATAAAAGATCAACGATGCTCATCTTACTCTCCTGTTCTGTGTGTATCACTCTAATTATTATTACTCACTGAAACACTTTATATAAGATGGATGTTTGAAGAAATGCTCTATTAAAATGTTTTAATAATGTAAATTTGATTAAGCTTGATGTCTAAATGACTGTGTTCGGTTTGACTTGTGAGTCGGATTGTTGTCCTGCCATGTTCTCATTTACTCTGAGGAAAAACACAGTGGGGGGATTACCAAGACTAATCTATGGGGCACCAAGGAAATCATTTGTCGCCTGTAATGAAATGGGTTGTAACATTTTTAGGCCAAAAAAAGGGGGAAAAAAGCAGGACTGATTATATCCATGGGCTTTGAGTGCATGCCAAAGGAAGGAAATTATGGTTGTGTGTGTGTATAAGAGCAGTCAGCAGTTTTGTCTAATTGAAATGGACAGGATGGGCAGTCCCCGGCCTCTGCTGCCCATTAAATGATTGTCCTGCAGAAGCCCCTTCGTACAGACGCCGCACTGCATTGGCCTGAAAAACAGCCAGGTTGTTCTCCTGCACATATTATGACTGACAGACAGAAGTGGTGCTCAGGAGTGATTGCGAGGCAGGAGATTAGGTTGAGGGGCCTCTCATCAAGATTCCTCTCCAGAGTTCTTGCTCTCAGAGAGCAAGTGGTGCAAAGGGTATTCAGACCAATTTTTTGCTTTAAAAAAAGTACTATATTTCTATATTAATAACTTAAGTTGTCATATGTGTTGTGTAGTTGAAAGCAAAATGTTTTCTTTTAGTCAAAGTATAATGCAGAAAAAACTACGACTACTGGAAACTACAGGTATCTTAAAATTCACACCCAAAAATCATCAGTCACAGTATTTTTAAAGCTTTAAAAAGTAAATGTACCTTTATTACATCACGTAACATGTTCCACACACCACTCGCTTCCCCTGCTTTTGTAAACTCTGAAGCCTCCTGTGGCATCAGCACACCAACCTCCAACTGCAACAACAGTTGCTTCTGCAATGAAAGTTGCCCGGTAACAGTCGGTCCACAGTAGCCACACTGCAGCCCCCCCCCTGCTCCTCAGCAGCTCATCCATGTAAAACTCAAGCAAGCACTCTCTGTGACATTTCTCTGCTTGGTGAACATGGAAGCTATATGCTGAGTAGTTAACAGACATGGGGGGGGAGCTATATTTGGAGTGACTATAAACCTCCTACTTATGTCAACAGCTCTTTATGTATAATCAGTTCATGTGAAATCACAAAGAACACACCAGTGTGGGAAAGTATGTGTGTTGTTTTTCCATGTATGCACACAGGCCTTTAACTTTACACTGAATGTAGTGAGTATATGCTTCACTAGTTCATGTTATGTGCCATCTGACAGACAGCTTACATCACTCTGGACTCAAATTACTCAGCCTTACAATCATTACTTTGGACTGCAGTCTGTACACCCTGATAGCGTGCAACTAAGCCGTTACTAAGGGTTGTTAAAAAAGAGTCTAAGGGGGAAATTAGAGTCAGTAGTCAGTCATCAGTAGCTACAAAAGCTTTAAAAAGAATAGAAGCATGAAGAAGCTAGAACATTTGCTGGTTTAAATGTTATTTTTGGCCAAAACAACTGTACTACTGTAGTTTGTTTTACAGCTGACTGCACAACTTTTTAATGTAGACATGAAGGCGTGGGTGCTCCATGATTGTAAAGGCAGCCATTAGTGAAACAAATGTTCAATAGAGGTTTTTTCTTTTTAAATGAGCTGCTTAGACACAGCTGCCAGCCTCAACATCTGCCCCAGGACATCAAGGAGTGAAGTGAGTGTACATACTGTACTTATGTTCTACAGTAAGCTCTGAAACAATGCTACAGCAAAGAGAAACACACCGCTGCCATCTAGTGGCAGTAAAGAAAGCAATATGCAAGAGCTTGATCTTTGTATATGTTTACCAAAACTGCTTCATGTTTTCTCTGCATAGGAAACTCAATGAAAAGTGGCAGTGTACAAATTATGAATCTGATCAGACCAACAGTGAATCCGTATTATTTTAATGACAGCTACGGAAGAAAAAATAAGGTAATATAACAAAGAAGAACATACAATTCAAATGGCTCTTAGTTGATTGTGAGTAATAATTTTATACCACTGAACAGAAGAGGGAGGGGGTGACATGGGCATCCTAACATCTGAGCCAACGATAGGCTACAAAGCAAAAATCCACAAGAGTATTATGGAGGTTCTAAAGGTTGAAATGGAATAAAACTTAATAAATACACAGTATAAAACTCTGTTCTACTCGATGTTTTCTTGAAATAAGAGAAAAAGCCCAACATACACCCTCTCCTCATTTAATGTAGCCAAATAAAAACTGACAAGCACAGTTCAGGAGTTCTCACTTGTGTGATTCATTAAAAAATTCTCTTTTCTGAACACATATAAATGAACCTGTTAGGATGGAAGGCTGTCATTCATAGAGAGATCAATGAGGAAAAAGAAGAAATCATTGTTACAAAAATAGCAATTGAACATTCAACTTTAAAGGGACAAAACAAACCGAAGGACCCATCATGCACCTTGGCTTTTTACCATCAGATGGTGGCCTGCAGCCACCCAGTGGCTATAAGGAATATCGTTGCATGGATGTCAACCAGTACAGTCTGCTCACAGCAGGAGCACATTTTTCCCCACAGATTGAATAAAGTGGATCAAACTAACAGTATCCAATACAGACCACTGACAACTCAATAAATGTGCCATGTTCTTCTATGAGTGTGCTACTGCTGCTGCTTGGTGGTAACAGCAGAGGGACAGTTAGCAGGAGGGTGAGGGGAACCTGACAATGTCCTGTTCTCATAGGTACAGAACAGTAAGGGCCTCAATCACTATCAAACCTAATTGAGTTGACTGAGGTGGATATGGCGCCACCACGGTAGCTTCCCCTCTTCTTTTTTGTCTTTTCATGGCGGAATGATTTGCCTTTTGTCAACTTGAGCACACTGTTAGCCTTCTGGCCCCAGTCCCCATTAGCTCCAAGCTGGAATAGCAAAAGCATGGAAATACATAGTGGTGAATGATTCTGTTGTCTTCCTGACAACCATAACAAAAAAAAGAGGGCAAGTGGTTACTGTACTCACCTTGGCGTCAAAGGAGTTGTCTGCAAGGCGAGGATCCACATCTACATGTTCCTCTACTACTCTTCGGAAAGGTACATTGGTGGACTGAAAGAAATCACCCCCCAAGATTATTTTTTAAAACGTACCTCTGCATAATATGCTAGAATTAAAACAAAGAAATTAGTATTCAATTCTGAGCAAGGCAAATGGGCAAACTGCATGACCCCAGTGTGGAAGTACCAGTTCTGTCTACTTCTACCAAATCCACAGGGTTGAGGTCAGCGTGTTTGCATTTAGGAATGGAAGTGAACTGCAGGCTCATACCTTTTTATTGGCTTTGGGGAAAGTCTGTGGTGTGGTTGTTGCTTTCTTGTTTTTTGGCGTCGTTACTTCCTCTTCATTTTCTGATGATTCGTCTTTTCCATTAGTACCTGCATAAAACAAAATGTACCAGACAGTTAATTATTGTGCACAGAATAGTTTCTAAGGGCCACTTCATGTTCAGCATGTTCAGACTTACTATTTGCTGTGGGGGTGGTGGGTGCAGTGACTGCTTTGTGTGGTGCCTCTTCCTCATCTGACGAGCTGTCTGAAGAGCTGCTGCTCTGTTTAGCTTTAGCTGCTGGGGTCTTCTTGGCTGTTGCAGCTGGTGTAGTCGGCTTTTTAGTTGCTTTGCTGGCCTCCTCTTCCTCTTCAGAGCTGCTGTCACTGGATGAGGACTCTGCGGGTTTTGCCGCTGTTTTGGGAGTTGCCGTCTTGCCATTGACGACTGCAGGTTTAGCAGGAGGAGTTTCCGTCTCTGAATCAGAAGTATCTGAGGAGTCAGAGCTGCTCTCCTTTGCCTTCTTTGTTGAAGCTGCAGCTGCCTTCGGGGTGTTTGCAACAGCAGGTTTCTTGACTGGCTTTTCATCCTCAGAGTCTGAGCTTTCACTGTCAGAGCTGCTTTCTGCGGCTGCAGCAGGCGTCTTCGTTGCAGGAGTAGCAGGCTTTGAAGCTGGAGTAGCTGCTTTAACAGAAGCAGGTTTAGCCTTAGATGGTTTTTCGTCTTCAGAAGAGGAGTCAGAGTCGGAGCTGCTTTCCTTAGCAGCAGCAGGCTTGGCAACTGCTGGCTTAGCTGCAGGTGTAGCAGGTTTTGAAGCTGGGGTACCTGCTTTAGCCTTAGCTGGCTCTTCATCTTCAGAAGACGAATCAGAGTCTGAGCTGCTTTCCTCTGCTGCTGCAGCTGGCTTAGCAGCAGCTGCTTTAGCAGCCGCTGGCTTAGCTACAGGAGTAGCAGGCTTTGAAGCTGGCGTACCTGCTTTAGCCTTAGCTGGCTCTTCATCTTCAGAGGAAGAGTCAGAGCTGCTTTCTGCAGCAGCAGGTTTAGCAGCCGCTGGCTTAGCAGCAGGAGTAGCAGGCTTTGAAGCTGGGGTACCTGCTTTAGCCTTAGCTGGCTCTTCATCTTCCGAGGAAGAGTCAGAGCTGCTTTCCGCTGCAGCAGCAGGTTTAGCAGCCGCTGGCTTAGCAGCAGGAGTAGCAGGCTTTGAAGCTGGGGTACCTGCTTTAGCCTTAGCTGGCTCTTCATCTTCCGAGGAAGAGTCTGAGCTGCTTTCCTCTGCTGCTGCAGCTGGCTTAGCAGCAGCTGCTTTAGCAGCCGCTGGCTTAGCAGCAGGAGTAGCAGGCTTCGACGCTGGCGTACCTGCTTTAGCCTTAGCTGGCTCTTCATCTTCAGAAGATGAATCAGAGTCTGAGCTGCTTTCCGCTGCAGCAGCAGGTTTAGCAGCAGCTGGCTTAGCTGCAGGAGTAGCAGGCTTCGAAGCCGGGGTGGCCACTTTGACGGCAGCAGGTTTAGCCTTAGCTGGCTCTTCATCTTCAGAAGAGGAGTCAGAGTCTGAGCTGCTTTCTGCTGCAGTAGACTTAGCAGCAACTGGCTTGGCTGCAGGAGTAGCAGGCTTTGAGGCTGGGGTAGCTGCTTTAACAGCAGCAGGTTTAGCCTTAGCTGGCTCTTCGTCTTCAGAGGACGAGTCAGAGTCTGAGCTGCTCTCTGCTGCCGCAGTAGCAGGCTTGGCTGCAGGCTTTGAAACTGGGGCAGCTGCTTTACCTGCTGCTGGTTTAGCCTTAGCTGGCTCTTCATCTTCAGAAGAAGAGTCTGAGTCGGAGCTGCTCTCTGCTGCAGCGGCAGGCTTAGCGGGCTTGGCTGCAGGTGTAGCAGGTTTAGCTGCTGTTTCCTTGGCTTTCACTGGTGGTTTAGAAGCAGCGGGTTTTGCTGGAGCCTCGTCTTCTGAGCTGCTATCTGAATCTGGAATAAAAGTAAATAATATATCAAAGGTTGTGCAGGCAGATGTGTTTGTTTACTAAAAAGGCAGGAGTAAAAACAGCATTAAGAATGCAGTCATTAATGAGGCTGAATAATAGCCATGATCACACCACAGCCTGAGGGGACAGACAACGCTAGTCACCTAACTGAAAAGACATTCAAGGTATGACGATAAATACGTCCCTTCTACAGAAATAAACATTGCTTACCTGAGCTTGAAGACTCCTTTTTCTTAGCCGGTGCCGTCTTGGCAGGTGTAGCTTTTGCTGGGGGCTTCTTTGCAGTCTCTTCCTCCTCTGAACTTGACGAGTCTTCATCTGAGTCTTCTTTAGCAGGTGCAGCCTTCGCAGGGGCAGCTTTGACTGGAGCTGCTTTCCCTGGTGTGACTTTAGCTGCAGGCTTCTTGGCCTCCTCTTCATCTGAGCTTGAATCTAGAATGATATGGGAATGAAGCACGTCTGTCACACATTCCGCTTCACCTTAATCAGGTGTGAAAATGACATTTCTCCTGATAATTACCGGAGCTATCAGAGCTGGACTCCTTGGCCGCAGGTTTGGCAGCTGCAGGTTTGGCAGCAGTGGCCTTCACAGGTGGAGGTGCGGGTTTTGCTGAGAGGATTACAATGCTGTTAGATGATGTGCCACTGGAAAAAAAACTTACACATTCAACTGAGGAAGGTGGGAGGCTCATACCAGCAGCTTTCTTTTTATCATCTTCATCACTGCTGTCATCGCTGCTGTCTGAAGAATCGCTGTCTTTGGCTTTGCCTGGTGCTGGGGCAGCTGGAGCTTTCTGAATGGAAGCAGGTGGTGGAACAGCGCTGTATGTTCCTAAAATGACAGTGACCACTGATCAGCATCATGACAAGTACGACAGGATCGCACTGCTGCAACACAATATTTTAAAAACAGGTTGTTCCAGGGTGGACCAGGACACACATGGCAAACAGTTAAGGACATGTAAAGGGATCATAATCAAACAATGTTTCCAGCAAAGTAAGCATTTACTGTGGTATAACTTTATCAGGTAAAACACAATATACCAAAGCTTTGCTGTACTGTTATTATTGTTATTTCAATGGAACATTTAATAGAAATCAACATTAAATAAATATGAAGCCACACCTGCTTTGGGTTTTTTGCTGGGTGGAGCCTCGTCTTCAGATGAAGAGTCTTCACTGCTGGATTTGGCAGCTGCAGCAACTGGCTTCTTTAGGATAGGTTTGACTGGAGCCTGAAAGGCCACATGAAGAAGGCAGCGATGCGTTTAGAGTTCACAGATGATTGAGTTAGCTCTTCATTACCTTTCAGTCAGAGAGAGGGGGGGGGGTGTACCTTGGCTGCTGTCTTTTCATCTTCAGAATCTGAGGAGCTTTCTTCACTGCTGCTCTCCTGCTTCTTCTGAGCAACTCCTTTGGCAGGAACAGCTGCTTTAGGTGCTGTGATAGCACCAGCGCCTGATTCTATTATAGACAAGTAAATGAGGGCATTAGATTTCAATACAAATAACAAAAGCCACATAAACATGTGAATAGCGCTATGTTCATCAATATATACAATGTCATGTTTCAAAGAAAACTATGGCACAGTGATCCGACACGCTTTCAGACCCGAGACAATACAACTGCATGGAAGAGACAAGATAATACTCTGACCGTACTTAAGCTAAAATCAAGGATGTAAATGACCTGTGCTGACTATGTATCACAACTGGCCAAGCACGTGTATATAAAGCCCACATGTACACATACACGGTTACAATGCTATAGTAAACAGTATACACTCGCACGGACATCGACTATGAGTAAGGCACGCGGACTGAGACCGAGCATGGGACACGTTTACCCACAATCCCGCAGGAGAAAAGAGAGAGAAAGGAAAAACCACCGACTCGGCCGTAATACCGTGATGCTCAACAAACTGTTTACACACAACTCACATTGCAAAACATCACACATTTATCAAGTTGAAATTTATTACAAATGTTTTGCTCATCAACAATAAAACACTCACAGACCATGTTACTTGTAATCCAATGTTTTACTGTATTTATAAGTTATTTTATAATAAATTAACTCACTTGCAGGAGCTTTGGGTGGCTGTTCCTCCTCAGAGTCAGACTCTTCACTGCTGGAGCTGCTGTCCTTTTTCCTTGTGGCAGGTGCTGCAGCAGGAGGCTGCTTTACAGGAGCCTACATGCAAGACAGTATTTTACTATTAGCCTAAGGACAAAAGTCATACAGCACTGACAATATCTAGCATGAATATTTAATTGAGGTGTACCTTTGCTGGAGCCTTCTTCTCCTCCTCAGAATCACTCGAGTCTTCGCTGCTGCTGGATGCAGCTTTAGTAGCTGCTGCTTTAACAGGCACCACTTTGGCTGCAACATTTAGTTATGGGAAACATGAAATGTGACGATGGGGTAGAGGATTCCACATTACTGCCAGAATATTATCAGTCAGTTCTGTGTCAGATCAACACATGCCTGGAAGAATGTGGTAGCTTTACCTGCAGGTGCAGCCTTAGTTTGTTTTGCAGCCGGTGCTTCGTCCTCACTGCTGGACTCTTCACTGCTGGAGCTCTCTGCAGCTTTTTTTGCTTTTTTGGCTGATGGACCATTTGTAGCTTCAGCACTGGTAGAAGGCGCCTTTCGCTTCTTGGATTCAGGAGACCTAAATAAATCAAGTATTTATTTGTAACAGCTGATATAGTAAGAGTTAAGTCATTATCTGTGTTTACCATTATAAGCTTAAGCAATTTAAAGAGTTACAAGACAGAGCAACTTACTTCAGCCAGAAGTTGTAGATGTTGGTGAGACTTTCTTCATTTTGATCTTGTGGATTCTATAGAAACAGAATAATTAAAGCATTCGCATTCGACAGACTAAATTGTGAAAATTACTGTAATTACTAACGATCATAAATCTATATATTCATTAATGCATCGATTACTTTGGGAAGAAGTGCCCGCTGACAAACAGCGTGTGCGCATACACGTGCTATCTGTATAGTCTCTGTACATTGCTGAAGGTATTTAACCCTCGTGCAGCTAGTCATAACTTTATACCGACAAGTAGACAGCACCGACAACGGAACCGGTTCACACACGCAGTTCCAACTACTCACCACTTTAGTCTGTTTCAGGAACTGCTGAGCAGCCTTGGTGAACTTGTTCTCTAGGAGAAAAGAATACACGCATTTATAAAGATCGCTCGGCACCGAGTTTTGGGACGCCATCTTCACCACGCTCTTTCTGGAAGGGAAGAAAGTCTCCGTAATTGTAACTTCTGGGCATGTGCGGAAGCGCTTAATGATGACGTAAATAAAATACGATGCGGGTGTCACAGGTTGATATACACTGCTGGTATATTGTTTTAATAACTTTATAAGCATTCATGTACACCTAGACTAAAATAAAATCACACAATCATAAACATTTCATCTCATGATATCGGTGTTGTGCCAAAAAGTGATCGTCTGCTAAAAACTGTTTTCCGTCGCGGGAGCGCGCACGGAGCCTTAAAGCTGCAGAGACACCCTATGGAGCTTTAAGGTTCCGTGCGCGCTCCCGCGACGAAAATCAGTTTTAGCAGACGATCACTTTTTGGCACAACACCGGAAACTCAGAGTTAAGTGAGATATCCTTAGGTAATAATGTATGTTTTACACGTATTGTATGTAATGTATTAATTTAATATTAGCATATTAAAAATGTTATACTGGCTAAAGTGGGCGCTGAGTTTTATCCGATTTCCATATTTGGTGTTTAGCGAGGCGCACGGTTTATACGTCACCACAAGGACATTTCCTGTCCCTCGTGTCATAATATGGTAGTGTTTGAATTCTGGAGTACTACAGTGATATTAGCACACAACTAACTGAATTAACCGTGTGAGGACTATTTGACCGAAGCCATGCCTCGGTACGAACTTGCTCTAATCCTGAAGGCGATGCAGCGGCCGGAGACGGCGGCTACGCTCCGGCGGACAGTGGAGACTTTGATGGAGCGGGGCGCTGTGGTGAGAAACCTGGAGAACCTTGGAGAAAGACAGCTGCCCTACAAGATAACCAAACACAACCAGAAGCACAAACGAGGGACTTATTTTTTGGTCGATTTCTACGCTGCTTCCAGTATCCTCCCAGCGTTTATGAATCATCTGCACCGTGACGTGGACGTGGTGAGGCCCACTATACTGGCGAAAGACGCTGAGGTCCCCAACAGTACCTGCTGTGGCCCCCAGCAGTGACTGCACGTAAGGAATGGCGAAGGTAGATATTACCAAGAGTCAATCATCCATTAAATTTAAATCCTCCCTGATGTATGATGAGGTCACGCTTTATGTTACACATCTGCAGTATATTTATCTTGAGCTGCAGGGTCACAATGGATCAAATCACAGGAAAGCAAGTACTTGTCCTCATTAAACGAATGCAGTGTGTAACTATAGAGAAATGCAACACATCATCTACTGCAAACAGAATACAGAATGATCAACATGTGTCTGTCCTCAGATTTTCTTTCAGTGCTCACCTGCAAGGAGCGACCTCCTCAGCAGCATTCACTGTAGAACTGGAATAAAAAAAATCCCAATAATCCCAGTTTTGGGATTAGGGCTGTGCACTGATGACACATTAGCTACTAGTACACTTAGTGTTACTCTATGTTGTGTGATCAGAAGTGATGTCACCACAATAGGTTTTATGTAAGTGGAGAGTGTGCATGTACAGTGTAATAACACTCTGCTGCCAGAGGAGTGAGACAAAAGCTCTGCACTGTGTTTTGACATTTTGCACAACTTTCAGTATTAAACTGCACTATAGTATTGCTGGTTTACTATAAATAATTAAATCGTTTAACAAAACCTCCAATAAAAAACCCTTTAAATTGTACATTTCCTCCCATGGTTCTTTCAGAAATGCATTACTCAAAAGGACCACATGTCCATATATTCCTATATTCTACATAAGAATGAGACATATTTCTGTCTCTTAATCATTGATAAGATTAGTGTGTTTTTTTTTAAGAAAACAAAAACACACAGGCTTAAAACGCAGCCTTGCAGAGATGTTATTGAACTCTGTTCTAGAATGTGTTTATGGAGATTATACAGTGCTGACTGTGCTATAATAAAGTTGTGTTTTCTTTTCTTTTACAGGCTTTGACGGCTCAGAAGATGTACAGTGGTGCTTCCGTCTTATTACATTGTAATAAACTATTTTTCTGTCCGACTTGCAAGTTTCTTTATTTTAACAAAATATCATTTGTTGTCATGATGTAATTTCAGCTGATCGGTGTGCAGTTCCGACATGTTTGTAAAGCTGTTTATAATCGATCACTTTAATCAACAGCCATGAGGTTGAGTTTGATTGATCAGAATCATGTTTATTACCATATAATTGAAAATGTTTCACATAAAATGAGTAACATATAAAAAGAAGCATGCAGTATAAAACAAAAAATAAAGTAAGATCTAGGTCACCATGTTGTTTTTGATGAAGTTTCTTAGGCTTGTTGTGCTTTATTTGTTGCTTGGATCTTACACAACTCAACATAAATCTCTGTTGTGTAAGTCAACCTTTGCTTGAACAAGATTAACCCATTCAGTATAGGTACTATGCATTTATGGAGAACAAGAAACTTATTTCAGAAACAACAATTCAATACTTTCTTTGATATATAGACAAAAGTCAGAATTACAAAGTTACACTGCCACCAACAGTCATGAAAAGGTGGCGGAGAAACAATCTGTAGAAAAGCGAGCTAAGTGTATTTTATATCACAAACTACCGCGCTGCTACGTAAAACGTCGCAAATTACCAGATAATTAGTTTGATTGCCGTTGCTAGGCAATCGAACAAACTTCATTACGAACAGCTGTGTTTGAATCAATACGCATTCAAAGTCTCTTGATCTTCGATACTAAAGATCACGTCGGACACAAAGGCTGAGTCACATGTGTTTTTCAGCAGTCAGCTGACAGTGAGCCATCATAAAGGCATCAACACAGCTCGCCGCCTGCATTGCAGTGCTCACAGTCCCCGCACCGAGAAACAGACACAGACGAACCGGAAAACAGCGCAGTCATGCTGCTCCTAACTCTGCTTTTCGTCTCTACAGGTAATATTAACATGCAAACAACATGTATGTTTCGCCCAGTGTATGTGAGGCGATTCCGACCATTGTCATTCCGCAGTAACGGCTCCTTAGTTGAGTAACGTCTGTTGCGTTTCAACATCAAGACAAGGAAGCGTTTCATGTAGCGTTAGCTTTGGTAAACAAGTTCACTTTAATGGCAAAAGCAGGCTTGTGTTATATAAATAAGCAGAGTGTCGATTCTTCTTTGATTGATTTTCTATAAATATAAATAGATATATATATTATAAGTGTTAAGTAAATCTGCCTTCGTGTGTCTTTGAGGTTTAAATGTGTTATTGTTTGCCCGCTGGCCGAAACCGTTTGTGTCGTCTGAGCCAACGCTAGCTAGCTAGCTAGCTTCAACTTGCTAACTAGGCTATCTAAATGTTAAGGTACTGCAATGTGAGACCCCCAAATATCTTTGTACATATGAAATAACGTCACCGTGGATATGATTTATTGAATCATTTTCGATTTGCAACATTTCTGAGTGGTTTTGTTTTTGTCTGCGTAGGTTATTGTTTTTACATTAGACAGGGCAGATCGCCCTCTGTGCCTTTAAAAAGTACAGAGAGGTTCTGTTGACCCCTGGTTTGTCTTTACAGCGAAGTTTAAGCATTACCTAGCAGTTTTCATTTCAGCTTTTCACTTTGCTTTGCTTTTGGTTTTTGTTCCTTTAAATGTTGGGAATAATTCCTGTTTATGATAGTTTTATGACAGGTCAGGGAATCAACAGATCGTTTCTTCTGGTTATATATTTATATTGTTGTCTCTGGCATTTGGAATATGAATGTGATTTGTTTACATGTTGTTAGAGCAAAAGGTGTCCTTGCATGCAACCCTCTGGCAATATTGTTTCATTCAAGTCCTGACATGTGTGTATTTAGTGCCTGTCTTCAGTTTGACTTCTGGTTTTACAAATATTTCCTGTATTATTTCTATTAACTTTTACATTCTTGCATGTATTTGTTTAGGACATTCCTAGATGCAGGTCACAGGTTGCACAGTAATAATACAGGTATTTCCCTGACTCAGAATAGACCACATGACAATAACCAGGGTCAGGTTATACTTTCTACTGATCTTTTGCCGTTATGGGAAACTAATTTGTAGGCTTCTACATTGCAGCCATTTCACATTGTTGGTCTCTTCCTAATGTTGAACAATGCAATCCAACACCTCTTGTGCTTTGCTGTGTCATGTGATTTTCATTACTGTATGTTGAGTTTCCAGTTTTAGAATCATGTCATGGGAAGTTAGTTAGATGTAGTCCTGCTGACTTTTTTGCTGACTCACTGTAAAACTGGTATTTTTTTGTTGCAGCTTATTTCACATTACAACGTGGGACATGTCTGCTGTGCAGTTATGTATTACTTTGTTTGCTGCAGGTCTGAAACCGTGTGCACAGATGTCCTCATTAAGACAGTGTGTGTTCACTAGAGCAGCTTGTTATTTTGTCTGACTGCTCATGTGACTCTGGTGGGGTGTGGGAGTGTTCTGCATGTACTGTGGTGAGTGACGCCAGTGAAGCGCAGCCTGTCTTGCTGTTTCTTGGCTGTTATCACTAGAATCCACACGGTGGACTTTAGGAGTGCATCCATGGTGATTGGTTAATATACAGTACTGTTGTATGTTAAGTTTTTGCAGGAGGATTAAATAGAGGAAGTGTTGCTATAGATCATTAGGTGTTTTCCCACCTCACTTTTTTCAGTGCAGTGAAAGAGGAACTGAACAATAACCTAACTTGTTTTGTATTGAGCCAGTAGATGATACGTTTTATTGTAACCAATAATGTTTACTTATGCAAAGGTGATGTACATGTTGTTGTTGAGAATTAATGCTAGAGTAGGCATATGCTATGCTTTAATAGGATTTAGTGTGTTTTTTTCTGTAATAGCAGTTAGAAGACTGTTGGGCAATGACATTAGCCTCTCATGGATTCAACTAGTTTAAGCTTGACTCGCACCACAACAGCTCAACAACAGGGACAAGGCTTCTCAAATGTTATTATGTAACATCTGCATTGTAACTAAATGATCAATATGAAATCCTCAGTGTTTCAAGTTGAACATCAGAACATTTTTTCTTAAAAAACCCTTCTAGTGGCAGTGTGACCTTTTTGTATTCCTCCTCTGCAGAGTTATTTTGAACTTTTGAGTCATAGTTAGAAATTAACTTCCTTAATGGTTTTAGAAAGTCAGTCCTGTGGTGTCACAAGACATATGAGATATTCATAAAGTAGGCTTACGAGAAATTCAAGATGACTTCATACCTTCGTCTGTGTTTATACAACATTTCCATCCAGGATTACTGTAAAAAAAAAAAAAAATCCAAGTCAAAAATGGGAGCTGATGATGAGCTTTACAATCAGTTCAGTTGTGGTTATGGTCACATGATTGTTTTTCTATATGGCTGTTATGGTCTCTAAAAGATATTCAAGATCAACTTTCCTTGCAGCTATAGCAACCCCCCTGCTAGGCACTGAGCAGTGTGCTCGTGGCCCCCCCTACTGGTGTCAGAATGTGAAGACGGCATCTCTGTGTGGAGCTGTGACTCACTGCCAGCAAAATGTGTGGAACAAGCCCCAGATGGTGAGGGTTGTTTTTTATATATTTGTTTATTCTAAAATATATCCCATTTCTGCCACTTATAAATAATTCCAGCACATTATTCCCTTTACAAATTTGACACACTTATTTATATCAGTCATACACTTTTGTAAAAATTCACCATTTAAACAATTGTTTGGTTTCAGAAAACTGTGCCATGTGACTTGTGTAAAGAGGTGCTCATGGTAGTGGAGCAACTTTTGAAGGACAATGCAACAGAGGTAATGTAAAAATCTGCCGTTTCAAGCTAGTGAGATGCCTTCAAACCATATCTAAGCATTCTGTGACATGTTTGTGATTGCAGGCTGAGGTTCTCGGGTATCTGGAGAAAGCTTGCCAGCTCATCCCTGATGAAGGTTTGACTTCAAAGTGCAAGGAGATAGTGGATGACTATTACCCCATCCTCATGGGAATCATCACTGGGGAGCTGGTGAGCACTGATAACCTGTTTATTTGAGTCAAAAATAGCTTTCAGGTTAAGTTGAGATGGGATTAGGTTCAGGTTCCCACAAATGAGCGTTTCAGTTGTCTTTACAAAGTGTTTATTTAGAACTATATCAGATGCTCATATATATATATGTGTGTGTGTGTGTGTGTGTAAATTTTAGGTTATTAGGTTTGTCAGTTTATAGTTCTGCTTCATCAGAGCCTTAAACAAATAACCCATATGTCCTTTAGCATTTAAATGTGGAAAAAACAGAAGTGGCTATGTGAGCAAAGTGCAGCCAGCTGAGAAAGGGCTCTTGATGGGGAAGTGAATTTAAGTCTAAATGGGAACAGAGTAGTCATTGTGTAACCCTAAAACCCCGTGACTAGGAGGATTTGCTGTAGTTGTCTTTGTCTAAACTCTCACCTGCTACAGCGATTTTTATTAAGAAAAACAATTCATAGAGATTCTGTATAAATAAAGGTGCGGGATTATAGTTGACATGTGTAAAAGTAAGGTTCTTGTATAAAATATAAATGTGATTAAAATTTGCATCTTACTGAAGTTGTATTTACGTTTTAGGAGGATCCTGGTGTGGTGTGTGCAGCCATGGGGCTCTGCCAGTCTCAGCAGGCAGCTCTGGCAAAGGTTGAGGCCCAGGAGCAGCTCAAGTCCAATGAAATCCAACAGGTTGACCTTTCCCAGCAAGTGGCTCCCTTCCTCCTCAATGTACCCGAGCTCCTTTATCCTCAGGAGAGCCCCAAGCAGGAGGCACCCAAACAAGAGACCCCAAAACAGGTACAGCATTCAACACACTTGTTTGCAGACATAAACGGTATTATGTATCCCTATTTTCTGTTGATGGGAATTGTCTTTATTTGGCCTTGAATTTGTCCTTCACTCTTTACTCGTAGAAAAGTGATACTGTGTGCCAGGATTGCATCAAGTTCCTGACTGATGCTCAGGCAGAAGCCAAGGCCAACTCCTCATTCATCAATTCTCTTATTGAGAATATTGAGAACCAGTGTGACCTGTTGGGACCAGGCCTATCTGCAATGGTAAGTATCCCACATGACTGGGGGAATTCTACTTGTCTTAAAATCTCAGCAAATATGGCTGTATATGCTAATCACGTGCTACCTCCCTGCAGTGCAAGCAGTATGTTGGCCAGTATGGTACTCTTGTTGTTGAGCAGCTCATGTCTATGGTGAGTCTTATGATGATTTTTTTATTTATGTGTAAAAAAAAAAAAAAAAAGTTTGGTTTGCATATTTAAACCTCAGTTTGACTTGAACAGCTGTGTTCTAATACTCAGAGATAAAGTCCAGTGGTCTGGTCTTGAAACTAATTGCTCTGAGAATTTGTATGTTTTGTGGTGCTAAGCCCATATTCAGTCTTACAGCGCCACCTGGCCTGCTGACTTCAGTGTATTCACAGCTTTAAATCGCTTAATTTTCTTCTTAATTTCTGTTGTCTTTTTTCGCCTGTGTTCCTTTTTTTTAATTTTCTCCTCTCCATCCATGTCATTCTGCTCTGTTTTCTCCTGCTCTGGGTTTTGTATGCTGCTCCCCAGGAACAGGTAGGTCACTCTGTGTTCAGCCTGTAGCCTTCTAACCCTTAGCTCCTGCTTCTTGTGCTGTCCACTCCTAGCGCTACATATCTGACTCTATAGAGCCGCATGTGAATGGCCATCTAATGACTTTATCTGAACACTGTACTGACTTAACACACAAATGCCACATTAAGATTTTCCCCTGTTGCTTCACATCAGATGAGCATTCAGTCGTTTATAATATGCTCTGATTTAATGATGTATGCTTAGATTTTGTAACCAGGGTTAACACATCAACTAAAGACATGCACTGGTCTTACAAAAAAGTGGCTGTTGTATCTTTAACACTGATCCTGTGGGATGCCTCAGAGCAAGCACTGCAGAAGTAAACATTTCGCCACTATTGGTTTGTGTTGCTGTGTGTTTGGTACTGGTAAAGAGCTGCATTATGTGTATTTGTGTAGCATAGGACCATATTCATATTGCATGGGTGGGAATGTTTGGAGGAATGGTCTGTAGGTTACAAACTCATGTTTGATGCTAACAGCATGCAATGTGACAATGTGTCTTGTTTTTTAAGACCTATGGCTTGTTTTCCTATAGTAATTCTCTCTTTCTGTCCTCAGCAACCCAAGGAGATCTGCGTTCTTGCAGGCTTCTGCTCTGCTATGAAGAAGTCCGTTCCCATGCTGAAGCTTCAGCCTGCCATGACTGTGCCTGCTGCCAAAGCCTTACCTGTTGCCAAGCTTTTCCCTGCCACCAAGGTGGACGCCACTGAAAAATCTGAGGTAAATCATAGAGAACAGATTTAAGTGCCAACTCATCAATAATAATAATAGAAAGTATTGTACATGTTCTTCAGATATTACCTTTTTGTATTGCAGTCCATGGTCCGTGTCCGTGATTCCCCAACATGCTCCATCTGTGAGTTTGTGATGAAGCAGTTGGAGAGTATGCTGGAGGATCAAGCAACAGAGGTGGGATGTGTGCCACTGGATGTATCCAGTATGACCTCAAGATTAAAACACAGAACCTGCTGCTAATACAGTGGTGGAGTCTGCTCTGACGTGTCTGTCTTGTTGACAGGAGGAGGTTATTCAAGCTGTGGAGAAGGTGTGCACCCTTCTGCCCTCCACTCTGTCCGCTCAGTGTAAGGACCTGATTGAGACTTACGGCCAGGCCATCATTGAGCTGCTGGTGCAGCAGGCTGACCCCAAGACTGTCTGCACAGTGCTGGCCCTTTGCAATGATGCCAGCCGTGTTTATGTTGGTAAGTTCTCAAGCACAGAAGTAAAATGTCAAGTTCCCCATATATTTAATCAAATGGGTAATAACACTCAGTACCTTTTACAGCTGCACTGGATCAGCCCCGCTTTAAGGCTGGTGGCTACTGTGAGGTGTGTAAAATGGCTGTAAATTACATTGATGGCATTCTGGAGCAGAATGCTACGGAGGCTCAGATCGAGGAGGCTGTGAGGAAAGTGTGCAGCTTCCTGCCTTCCTCTTACCGGGGAGAGGTGAGTAGTTGGATTTTCTTACCTCGTGTACCTTTTCTTGGACAATGCATAACCTTCTGTGTGTTTTTTATGTCAACAGTGTGACCAGTTGGTCGAACAGTATGAGCCAATGCTTGTCCAGCTGCTTCTCCAGATGCTTGACCCAGATTTTGTGTGCATGGTAATGACATTTTTTTTTTTCATGAATTGACATGAAACGAAGTACTTGATTTGTCAGCATGTAAGATGTTAAGACTTAGTTCAGACTGTTTTTAAAAGCAAACTGTTAGTAATATACAATAGAAGTGGTATTTGCAGCCCTGTTCACTCTTCAACCTATACTATGATTAACAGAAAGTGGGAGCCTGCCCAGAAGCTGGCCGCAGACTGCTGGGAACAGAGCAGTGCAGCTGGGGACCTGCATTCTGGTGCAAGAACATGGAGACGGCAACTCGGTGCAATGTGAGTTTTCAAGTCATGTACTCGCATACAAAGAAGGGTAGGGCAGGGCTGGTCGATAATGGTTAAGTAACCATTTTTTCCCCCCACCTAAAACTCAATTTACGATTTTTAATCGATTATATTTCTGCTTTCCTAAAACAACACATTTGTGAAAATTATTCTCCCAATGTAGGCATCATGATTGAAGGACATTTATAAAAACACAGCCCGCAGCATTTTGATTTTCATGAAAAACAAATCGTCTTAAAAAGCAAATTAGAATTGATCGATTTATCGCCCAGTCTTACTTTAGGGTAACAATAACAAACCTCTGTGACTCATGCAAATATTAATTGTTTTAACTGTTGTGAGAGGCCTGTCTAATGATCTGCTTTTGTCTTTCAGGCTGTGGCTCACTGCAAACGCCATGTGTGGGTATAGAGAGACAAAGAGAGGCAAACAAACTGATTTGTAGGGAATTAAAAGAAAAATACTGTAGTGCTGCTTCCCACTTTTAATTTTTTGTCCCATTTTCTTTTAAATACACAAATAACTGCAATTCATGTTTAGATTAACGTTGATATTTTGAATGATACCATGTTAGAAAGGGACTGGATATTTTGTTTTTTTTTCACTGCTGGGAGAGGGAAGGACTGATTTCACATCATGGCTTGCAACTTGGTGTGTTACCGCTTCACAGAACAAAGTCCGAAAGCTATTGGCTTTGAAAGAATTGCTCCATTTGAATTGTACGTGACTACTTTGTTTGCAGGGTGTGGTGGAAGTAAGAATGCAAATTTCAGTTCACTTTTTGGATAATGTTGACAAAGCATGACGACTGTTCAGATGGATCCTCATTTCTCTGAAGCAACTGAACACTGTAAAATACTGGCAATTGTTTTAGCAGCAAGTCCGGTCTTCAACAGATTTACATTTTGTAGACAGATGTTCTTGTTTTTATGAGCTAATATGGAGGTACTTAGTGTGAAAGTGTACCTCCCTTTTGTTTGCACTCTTCCTACCGTTTGTAAATCAATGTTTGTAACGCACAGAAAACCTCTAAAATCCAAATGTCTGCTTCAATCCTTGGGTCAATTGTCTGATGATCTGTCAATTTTTAACAATTAAAATGATCCCGATCCACTCTGCTTCATTCTTTTTCATCCATCATCTGAACCCACTTTGTCCTGCAGTGCAAGATCATACATGCAGACTCCTCCATAGACACATATGGGCAATTTAGAGTGACCAAACAAGCATGTCTTTAGAATATGGGTGAAAACCCACACAGGGAGAAGCTGCGTACTCCACACTGAAAGGCCCCCAGTCAGAATCGAACCAGGAACCTTCTTGCTGTGAGGTGACAGTGCTAAACACTGCAGCACTGCCCTTGCCCATGCAAGTTCATTATTTGTAGTTTTGGAAGTGAAATACAAAATCTGAAGATTAAGTTTTATTCTTTTTTTATTTAGTCAGTCAGTTTATCAAAACTGATTACAAGTTGTATAGCTGTCAGACAAACGCTATGTCAGGATGTAGTTTTTAAATTTGATTCAAATATTCAAACACCTGCAAATCACTTAATGTGCCACAAATTGTGTGGAATGTCTGTTTTGCCAAATGAAAGATCCCAAGCAAACCAGTAGCTTCATCACATAAATATACACATAAACATAGGGTACTAATGTGAGGTATAAAGGAGATCAAGCCTCTAGTGAAAATAAGTTTTTTAGCATGTTCCTCATAAGGCATCAGTCTTTATGCAACACGTTGCAGTGTTATGATGATTGCCAGCACAGGGTGCACTGATACTAGTGTCTTGCTCCAATATACCACTGTACATGACTAGGTTATTGTTTAACCACCTGATCAAATACAGTGCACAATGAGGACTGAGAATGCAGATCCAACAGCCAGTCCCAGAGTTAAAAAGAAGGACATGACCACTCCTGTGGGCTCTGCCAGCTCCCGAGGTACCACCTTTGGGCCATAAATCATTGGCAGTGTTCCTAAGTAGCCATTAGAGAGACCAAGCAGGCAGTTAAAAACCATAGGGTACACATCATGGGTGAACACTACTGTACCAAGGTGGTCCCTCGGCTGGTAGTTACAGAACATAAAAAATGGCACCATAACGGTGCGACACACCACCAGTACAGGGAGGACTCGACTGGTGGGGCCAGGGATCTGCAGCCAGGCTGTGGCTTGCCTGCCACAGAAATCTGCTACATTGTACAGAAGGAAACTGGTAAGAGGGACAAAGTAAGTGGTTGTCCAAGGGCTGCCACTGTCCTTGTGGACCGACTGGATTCCAGAGGATACCGCAGGGAAAACCATGATGGAGACAAAGAAGACATAGAAGACACTTAGGGCAAGCACCCATGTTTTCCTAAGGATGGGCTGCAGTGGTGGGATTGAATTTGTGGAACTTTCATCTTCGCTCGTCACCTCCGGACTGGTGCACTTTGCAGCCAGCATGTAGTGTCTAGAGAGATTTCATAATATTGACTTTAGGAGCTTTGAACTTTGGCACCATCTAGTGGCAGTAGTCACAAAGGACACCACATACTGCCTGACTAAATATAATCTACAATATGTATTTACTGCTGAACCAGAATCATGTCTGTTGCTACTGACCTTGAATATGCCAGCTTTGGCAACAGCAAATAGGCGATAATGCAGAGCAGAATGAAAAAGTCAGCCGTCAGGAAATATGCCAGGGCACTGTCTGTAACGTCCTTAGCAACCGCTAAATCCACTAGCGACGCAACTGCGCTCAGTGTGCCACCCATTGCTTGACCTGAGGAAAAAAAAGGGGACCTCAAATTAGCACACATGCACATTTCATAAACAAACAACAGTAGCATCACCTCTAGACATTGAATATCCATAAATGCATCTTTAGTGAGTTCAGAGATTGAGTTTAGGGAGTTGAAAGATAATTAAAAATGAGACTTGTCCCCCCAGAAAGGCTATACTTTAGTCAGAATGGACTGTAAGTTTGTCCATTTTAATAGTAAAGTAGGCTGCTTGTGTCATCGTGTAGACATAATTATACACGGTACCTTAGATTTTACCAAAAAAAACCTTTTTATGTTCCCGGGCTGTCCCCAGTCACAGGCAGACATATAACTTCATGACATTAATACATCCCAGACAGTGGTGGCATGACATTAAGAATAACAGTATGAAGTCTTTACTTACAATAAAAAAACTGCTACAACGTTATGATTTTTTGCACTTCAAGACAGCATCAAATAAAAATAGAGACAGCAGTGCACCTTAGACACATCCCTGAGCTGAATAAGGACTTTACCTGATATAAGTGCCTGAGAGATCCTCATGGGAAAATGCCCACTGATCCCAAACATGCTACCAGAGAAGAGATTGGAGGCTCCACTGACAACAGCCACGCAGATCATTGTTCCAACAAAGAACTCCACCCTACAGTCCGACACATCCACCTTCACCAGCACTGTGGTCACCACAAACACCAAGAGGATCACAAAAAGAGACGAGAGGATACGCGTGTTGGGAGACAACCTATAAAAACACACACAGGTATACTGTTGATCGAAACAAAACATAATTTGTGTTGTGTGATTGATACAACATATGCATATACAATTGTGACTGTGTCCACAAATGTAAGACAGTCAGCTTTTAATCATCCAAACTAATAATGAATTTGAGTATCTAGAGAGTCTAGAGAGAGAGTGTAAAGAGGCACATGGTAATTTAGGTACCACAGTAAGTGGATTACAGCAACTCAGCCCTTAAATGCGGCCGACAGGACAAGTGAGGCATTGTACTGCCCAAACATCAAGTAACAAAACACAGAAGATGTGTGTGCATGTATGTTAACCTGTTAACAAGGACGTAGTTGAGTATCAGACACAGTACAGACGGCACCGTGGAGGCAATGGCCAGATAACTCTCAAAGTAGTCCTGCAAACAGCAAAAAAGACAAAACAGTTGTTGTACAAGTAAAAGAGTAAACGGTCATGCAGTCACATGCTGCAGTCTCTCACACAAAACATGAGGAAGTGAAAGGGGAGGGCAAAATGTGGCTTTCAAATCTCATCAAAGCAAGCATTTGCAAAGTGAAGCATTCATTTATTTTTTTCCTGATGTGTGGTGCTTTCAGTTGACATGCCTCCATAACTCTTGGCTACTCTATTTTTTGACACAAATAATTATTATTGGATTTTGTTGTCATATTTTTTTTAAAGAAGACAGGCTTAACATGCATGTTTGGCATGCCTAATTGCATTATTGTGTTGTAATGGATTTCTGCGAGATGTGAAAGGACACTTCATTCCACCATTTGTCACAGGATCGTCACAGTTCCATGTTAAGATGTGCATGCAGGACAACTTAAAGCGCTTCTTCTTGTGACCACATACATGCATACATAACAAACCTAATGCAGCATTTTCACTCACACTGAGGTCAGAACGTTGCTCCTCATCGCCGCCACGATGAGTATTGTTGCTAAGTTTGTAGAGCCAGTACTGCTTGGCTGTTATGAAGAAGTTCCACGGCAGGAGGGAGCCAATGCCCATCAGGAAGAAGATGATGTACACTAAACAGAATGAGTCATCCGGACTGTACCGCACTGCCAGAGGTGCTGGGGAATGCTTAGGGATGAGGGATGCAGAGGGACTCTGGTCCTCACTCTCCTCATCATCAGATATACAGTGGTTGCCAAGTGCAGATGGAAGATAAGATGAGTTGAGACTGGGCTGCACAGGTTGTGTTCTGTCCATTTTCACAGACACAAAGTAAAGATGAGAGAGAAAGGGAACAGCTGAAGAGACAGTGAAAGAAGCTGTGAAGGAGAAGAAAAGTAATATGGGTTAAAAAAAATGCCTGGGAAACAATAATAGTTGCTTTTGTATGAGTCTTACTTTTAATTGTGCTTGTCCACAAAGCGTTGGCATGCCGTATTTTAGATATATGTCGGTGCTTGGAGAAATCAGCCCAGAGATCTGGACTCTGTGGTGCTGCAGTTATAAAAGACTAGATAAATACCAGCTCACATTATATAGATATCTCTATATAATGTGTGTGTAAACATTTAGGAGGGCACCAACACAAATAAGCTACATTGAATTATGATTCAGATGTGGAATCTCACAGGAACACACTGTGCCACTCCTGCAGTGACAACAACAACATAAAAAGGTGGCTCTGGCATCCTAAGTGTCTGTCAACAGTGTGTTGTTATGAACCCACTGCTTCTTACACATCCAGTCTTTAAGTGACTGGGGCCATGGTTGGTTACATGGTCAGCATTCATCACATGTTTTATTACAGAGCGTGTGATTGTTGGACTCATTACACACACATTCAGCTAATAACAGCCATTTATCTCACACCTCCATGTGTTTTGCAAACTTCAGCATCACATGAAAAATGTCAAAAGTAAGTGGTGAAGGGTAGGAAGGCTCGTGATGTGGACCGAAATAGAAAAAAAAACAGCCTTTCACTGACTAATGAGAGCGGACATCACCGAGACTATTTAAGGACACTAAAGGAAAAGCAACATGACAACACAAAGCTGACTTTGCAACTTAAAGCATGAAGTGTGCCTCGCTAATGAGGAACTTGTATTCACATGATGCTTGCAATTAAACTTCACACAACACGGAGGTAATCGAAAGTATGCTGCTAGCAGCACTTCCTACTATTTTCCGAATATACTGCAAAATTATTCAGGTCTCATAACCTGCCTCTTTAACTGTCCTTCTTATGAGTGTCTTTATGTTAATACATGCGTTCTTATTTATCTAATTTGAACATAAAACAACACAAACAGGAGGCTAGCTTAATAAAAAAACACCAACACAAACGCGGCAATGTCGTTTAAAAGCAGATAATGAACGTACCTCGTCGCGAGGAGACTCCTTCGTAGATGTCTCTGTCTTGTCTTAAAGTGTCTCACGACCACAAAACATTCATTTCACTGCAAACTTTGTATCTGGTCAGCGGTGCTTTACTCCGCTAATAGTGGCAACAGATGGAAACTTCCGGTATAAGTCTTTCAAATTTAAAGCGTAACAATCCGAACCTAAAAGAGACGGATGTTTTTTGCCAATAAAACACTCTGACAAAATACATTACACTGTTAAAACGTATTTTTTAAATGCTCTACTAATGTTTTTAGTTTGAAAAGTATAAAATTGTATAACATTTCGAATGGAAAAACAAACCCCCGATAATAGTGCTATTATTCTGAAAGCCAAACGCACATACCGGAAGGGTTACTGACGAGGTCCAAGCTTTTTCCGGTACAGCTTTTTCTAAAATAAAAGCATTCATTAAGAAATACTACTTGATAAATTAAATAACGTAATCTTAACATTAAAGTACTCTGCTAATAACGGCTCAGCTAATTACGTATATAAAATATAAAGTGATATAAAATATGATTGCTAAAATTGAGAAAGGAACTAAAAGACTGAAGTGGCTAATGTGAAGTGTGTCCTTAGAATGACTTTCTTTCTAGCAATAGATTTGATACATTCTGTGAAAGCAAGCGGACGACACAATTATTAATCAGACAACACATACATTGCGCTTTCTTTTAAATCCTCTTTGAAAACACACCTTTTCTCCTTGGCTTTTAACTCAGTCTGAGATGTTGACTTTTACTGTTTTATGTTTTTACTATGTTTTTATGTTGATGAAGATTCTCAGTCATCCAGGTCATCATACGTAGAGAAGAGACTGGTTCACCCGAAGGACAAGATTCCCAGGGAGAAACACAGCAATGTGATATATGCAGTCCAGTGCAGTGAGGAATGCTCTGATCTGTACATTGGAGAAACTAAACAACCACTCCACAGAAGAATGGCTCAGCACAGGAGAGCCACCTCCTCAGGACAAGACTCAGCTGTTCACCTCCACCTCAAAGACAAAGGACACTCCTTTGAGGACAACAATGTTCACATTTTAGACAGGGAGGAAAGGTGGTTTGAAAGAGGAGTCAAGGAAGCCATCTATGTTAAGCTGGAAAAACCTTCCCTTAACAGAGGTGGTGGCCTCAGACATCATCTTTCTACCACATACAATGCAGTGATTCCATCCATTCCCAGGAAGTTTGCACATACTCACAGTAAGAACACAGTAAGAACAAAGGGCTGTCAACCAGTCCCCCTCCGGCAGTTTCATAGTCGTTAGCCAGTCGTTAGACACACCTGGCCCAGTCAGCCAGAACATCACAGGTAAGTATGGAAACATTTAGTGCTATTGTTTTTAAGTTTTTTAAGTTTTACCCAGACCCACCCACATAGGTCTGTAACCACATATAAACCATGTTTCCCCACCAAACAGTTAGAACTGATGAAGCTGCTTGGATGAGCAGCGAAACGTCTTCTAGAAAACTCTACAAGTCCAGACGCCTTGCTTCGATCTTCCCAACTATGTTTTTATTGTTTTTTTTTATCTTCATGTGTTTTATATGCTTTTGTATTTGTGGACAGCACTTTGGCCAACTGGGTAGATTTTAAAGTGCTCTATAAATAAAATTGAGTTGAGTTGAGTTGAGCTTATTCACCAGAAGGGGGCACTGTGCGACAGCACACCCAAGAGGATGCTATCTATGTGCTGCACCTGCCTTGAGGACAATGAATATCTTATTCTGTCATATCAACAGGTTTATGTAGTCAGCTGATCAGAAAACAATTAAAACAACCGGCTACCTGCCCAGGGTTTATTGCCTACAGTCTTCCATTCTTAGAAAATGATACTTAACTAAACTTTATATCAGCAGTAGTATAAATAACTACTGAGTTTAGAGTTTTTGATGTCTAGTAACAATAAAGTGTAACATGCTGTTGTCCACGGTAATTCTAGCATATGATGTATACACAGAGAGAGCATTTTGACTGTAATAGACACTGTACAAATAATTAAAATGGAAGAAGAAGTAAATCCAATCAAGCCTGACTGATAAACTGCTGCTTCCCTGATGGTAACAAGATGAGATATGATATAGAATAAGCCTTAAATCACATCCACCCATGCTTCTGCTGATTATAAATCTAAGAAGAGCATAAATGGCTCCGAAGCATTATGATATAAACCTTAGATCCTCAGTGTTCACATTTACATTTTCATAATTGAGAGGAATAGGTTCTGCATATGTATGGATGATCCCAACATCCAAAACATCTCATTTTATCAACAATGTTATTCTCACTGTCATTTATTAGAACCATCTTCATGATGAAGAGCACTAAAGGTGCAGCATTATTATGCATGCTAAAAAAGTACATTAAGTTAATGCATGCACCGAAGGATGGCATTCCAGTCCTCAATTAGCAGTGCATTTAATGAAATAGGTGACAAGTGTTGCCATTAAGACTGCAGTGCACACTCACTACAGAACAGATGACTCACTGGGATATTTGTTCTTGATATAAGAGCCTCATCTGACAATTCCCCACACATACGCCAACGGTAATAAAAACACAGAGGTTGGAAGAATCCTTGATCTAAACACCCAAATCAATCCTTAAAGGCCACTATTAGTGTCTCTAAGACCTTGCTAATGTGACGACCAGACAGCCCGGCAGTTAAAAGCTTTCAAGGCTAAATGGACCTAAAGGGAATTTTCCAGTGAGGTGTGATCTACGGACAGGTTGAGTAGCTTGTTTCTTTTTCTTTTCTTTCTTTTTTTTTGGTGTAATTGACAAAATCACAGATGCCAGGAGTCATTGTGTCCAAAAGTACTTAATACTTGCAAATACCAAACACTGGCTGGTCTGCTGTGGCATAGATAGAAGCAAAGCCGTCGTTGTTAAACTAAGAAATATAATTTATTGCATAAAAATTATATTTAGTTACAGGTAAGAAGGCTAGACATTTATTTACAATTGGTACTTTACAGAGATAAAATAATGTCACTGTTTCCATTTTGTGAGTTGTTTTTCTGTTTTTGTAAAAACGTCTTGTCTTCTTGAACAAAAGATTTGAGTTCTTCTCTTTCATGGGAGCTCAAAGTTCAAATCCAGTATATAGCTCCAGCTTAAATTGTCCAGAGATATGGCCAAAGATCCAGCAGACACTCAAGAAATCTGGACGAATAAACACTGTAGTCTACAGCTAGGCAGTCTCTGTAACAAGAACCGAGGAGAGAAAAGTGTCCTGCAGTGTTCAGGGATCCAACGTACTGAAGTGGTCGTGAAGGTGTTTCCTCAAAGACCTGCAGGGCACCAGTTCATAATGTTAGTCTCAAGTGGCAGAGTAGCCATCGCTACTCCTTTGTTTTGCTTTCCCACATGTGCTTTTTTTCAGTAGTAGCTTCTTTGATCCTATTCTTCCAATCCAGATGGAGAATTCCCCACCGATTAGCATCACCAAACAAAAAAAAACAAAAGTTAAACCGCTCTGAACCACGGGATACAAAATCAAAACCCTGTTCAGTGGACTGATCTGAAAAAATAGAATTACTCTTCCAGGAAACAAAAGAAGTCGAAATGCTTCACTTCTCTTTTGTACTTGCATAGCACTTACAAAAAGAAATGACAGATCTTAAGAATGTGCACATATATGCACACCCACCTGCCCACACATACCCACACACTCACGCACACACACACTCAGCTCATTCACACAAAACAGTGACATGACTCACTGCTGAAGAGGAGGGATACTGCCTGTTTTGGTTTTTGTGGTTTTAAAGATATAAACACTTGTTTTTTTTGTTTTTTTTTTGCTTTAAGGGAGAGAAAGACTTAATAATAACACAGAATGATAATGTTATAGACAGAACATTATTGATAATTCAAATAGTTTTTAGGGCCCTGACCACAAAGCAGGCAGATTAGAGTTATCAAATGGAAAGACGGGAGACGTACGTGGTGATGCACACAGAAAGTGTCGGACAGAGAACAGGCTTTAACATCATTCAGTTGGTGTTGAGGTAAATTTGATGGTCCCTTGCTGCCCATTCGATTGAAGGCTGATCTGTTCGATCATCATCTCTGAACTGTGAAAATTGCCTTCAGTAACAGCAAAGCTAAACTCCTCACCAGGACAAGAAACCACCGCAAATTACATCTTACAGATTATATTTTACATGTTGAATAGATGCACAATATTCAAAATAACATGTTTTTTTGTTTGTTATTCACAACAGAGACATCCACTGTGTGTGCCTAACTCTCTCATTTGGCCTGCTCTACTTGGGTCAAAAATAATACACAGCAGCTTAGTAGCCTAAATGATAGAACAGGTTCTAAAGGATAATAATAACACAAATGAAAATGGAAACAAAAAAAAATCCACAAATATGGATAATAACATAAAGAGCGTTCCCTAAAGGAAACTTTTAAGGGATGACCAGAGAGCTCTCCTGCAGTTTATTCTCAGCAGATTGGAGTGTTGCAGAGAGACAGAGGGAAAGCAAGGAGAGATGAAAAAGAAACACCCCTGTGAGTCTGAACGATATGCCAAAGCTTTGAGGCATTTGTTGGTACAGTATAAAGAGTCAGTCTAGTTATCCGCCAATTTTGAAGAAAACTTCTCAACTCACCCTCCTACCATAAAAAGAAGCAGCTTTTTTCAGCCCAAAGCATTATGACTCAACCCACGAGGGTTCAATCCGTATATCCTTATACGATTTGTCAGCAGTCAGTCCGACAACAACTCCTAGCCTGTCTGACGAGTCGATTAATGACCACTTTGTTTGGTGTGTATCAGTATCAGAGAGTGTGTGTGTGTGTGTATGTAGCCTGAGGAGGCTTCGGGCAGGTCTGTGCTGCCTGTCATTCACTGCACACACACACAGAATGGAGAAAACAAAAGCCCCTGCCATGAGGCGAGATGGTGTTTTGAATCATGCATTTCCATGCTGCTACTTAAAATAATTCCACTTCAGCAGTTGTGTTATTGTGCGTGCTTTAGTGTGTTGAATACATGGAATTTTTTTTGTTTGTTTGTTTGTTTGTCCTAAAGCACTGTTATTTATATACATATCATGTTCAACACCACATTTGACAGATGACTCCTCACCCATTTTACGCCTTGGTACCCTCAAATTGGTTTTACATCTTGCAGATGCAACATTACTTTGGAGGATTCAAACTGAATCAGGTCTGCAGTCGGATGGCCCGCATGGGAATGGGGTAATGGTGGCTGTGCAGCTAAGGTGGCTAATCCTAGGCCAGTGAGAAGGGCGATGAGGCAGAGGTAATACAGTACATGTGAAGTGGCTTTATGGTTTGTGCATATTCATAGGCAGGTATTCTTATTTTCCATACGGCGGTGAGGGGGAGAAAAAAAAGTCTTCTTGCTCTCTTGTTTCTTGACCAATCAACATTCCCCATCTGTTGTCATGACAACTAGCACCTCACTTTTGCCCATCTCTTCCAGTGCAGTCGCCAGAGAGACCAGGTCTGCATCACCTTGGTGACAAGCTTCCCATAAGTCCAGGAGAACACCTGTGGGGCTGGGCTTTGTGGCAAAGTAGTTCAAATACCTGAGTGGAAGAAAGACACGGCAGGTTGTAAGATGAAAAGGATTAGAAAATACTCAGTGATTAATGCTGCTGGCCTGTTGACAGTCCAATATTCATATCAATGATACAGTACCTCATAAAGCAAAGCATAATGCAAGCTAGTTAATTGAAATACATGAACTGTTCTCTGGATTAATTTGAAAAACATGCACGACTGAATGATTCCTGATCTCTATACTAAAGTTGTGTTATTGATTTGATCCAGTAACCTGAGTATTAATACATGACTTTGCAACGTGTATTAATGTTTATGTGTTTAAAGCGTGACCAGGCTTTAAACACATAAACATGTGAGCTGCATCTGACCTGTCAAAGCCCAGACTGTGAGCCAGTAGTCTCCAGTCACACCCCCGAGCGCTGGGTGCATCCAGACTGGCACAGATCTTCTGGCGGATGGAGTCAGGCAAGCGAAAGGCATAGGGTCCCACTTGAGAAGAAGGCAGGCAGGTGCTTCCCGAGGGGAGGGGTGAGTGTGGCGGTAGAGTCTGGATTTACAGAAAAGATTGGAAATATTGAGGGCCAATATATGTATATGTATGTTTCTGTAATGGCCTTTACTGCAACTTTATCTGTGTGCACAAGCATTATCTGAACTGTCAACAGTACCTCCTGGATATCTGTGTGCAGCTGGAATATCTGCCCCTCTCCTTCCACCTGTCGGACACAGATCTTACAGAAGAGCTGCGACACAGCCAGGCTGCCTCTCTCCAGGCTGAAGGTGCAGTGCAGGGGCCTCTGACTGCCGCTCCAAATGTGATAGAACGGTATCTCCTGTCACACAAAGAAAAAAAAATGGTGAAGAGCAAAGTGAGAATAAAAATGGTCTCTGCCCTGTGATTAAAGAGGCTTTGTCCTGAGTAGCACAATCTGAACGATCTGGAAGAGTTTCCATTCAAGGAATGTACACTATGCTTTATTCTGACACTGGGTGTTTCCACCAACCGGGTTCCTCAGAGCACAATTTATTTCTAAAGCACACTGTCCATAAATTAGGACCACTATCAGATGTTCTGTTTGTTTATTCAGAAAGGGTTCAGGCTGCAATCTTAGAGAATGCAGGAGAGAGTCTCAATGTTTACAGCAGCGAATAATACAAAGTACACTGGTTGTATTCTCTGACAAAAAGCCTTTGTGCTGAGGTGGAGTGATGATTCTCCCAGCCCAGCTTAATTATTACTGTTAATGCCAATGTGTGGATGGACTTTAGCTAAACTTTGAACGTCTATGCAAATGATAATGATGAATTTTCTGCAGAAATCCAGAGGATGTGATGTCTCACCACAGTGTGCATCACTCACTGATGTCAAGTTCTATTAGTCAGTGTGTTCTCTGTTCTCTGCTGCATAATGTTACCTGGTACTTGGCCAAAAGTTTGCTTCTCCAGTGAGTGTGAGGAATATCGTGGATGGACAGCCGCAGGTTGTGGTAGCTATCTTTGAAGAGCAGCGGCTTGGGATCCTCCAGTAAAACTCCACCCAGACTCCTCTCCAAGTCCAGCACCTCCTGTGCAGCAGCAGGGAGAAGAACACAGTTGCTTCATCAGTTTTATTATATATATTTTTTTTAAATCATGCTTAATTAAAATGTGCTGTGTGTTCTCTGAGTTGATGTCTCCAAATGGAAATGCGTGAGAGCTAAAAGCTGTTTGAATTTTAGCAGCCAGAACTCGTGTAATGTGATGCCAGCAAACTGCATGCGGCATGCTCGTATTTTCTACCCTGGCTTGTCTGTGAACACTCAACACTAAAGGACCTGAGAGACAGAGAATTTTTAAAAGTCAGAGAGTCCAGTGGAATGAGTAACTATAAGCTTCTGTTAAGCTCTATGGTCGTGGCTTCTTTTGGGACATCAATATATTGTTCCAAAATGTAATGAAGAACAGAGGTGGTTCTCTCATATTGCCCAGAACCACAATGGAAATAAGTTATATTAAATTAAATTATTCTGTGACATGAGTTAATATAACTCAAAGCACACTGTGCTATATATATATTCTGTATTTAATGCATTTTCTTTATTTCATGTGCAGCTTTTATGCAGAATTTAATCTTTTGCTTTTGCTTATGCGTGAGTTAATAAAAAAAACTAGGCTCTATTATAGTCACATAAACATCTAATGATGAATGACGTTTTAGACAATTACAGGTCTTTGGAAGTGCTATGAGTGCAGTTAGGCACCAGCTTCTGACTAGCACTTAATATTCAAGCATAAATAACACTTTTACCTGTTGAGTCATACAATAAAGAAAAAAGAAAAAAGAATGAAAAACAAAAAAGAATAAAGATAAGAACAAGAAGTAATGGGAGTACAGTAGTTATGTAGACACACACAAAACAGATACAGTAGGTGGAGAGACAAAAACAAGCACCTTGAGTGCATGTGGGGTGTCATGGATACAGTAAATCCGGAGGCTGTAGTCCAGGGAGAGGCATGGTGCTCGAGGGGCAAAGAGAGCCAGCTGCAGGCGTTTGCAGGCAGGCTGTGGAGGGCAGGACTGCCCCACAAGGCCATACGTTCCTAACTGCTCCATAAGAACATGACAACACTCCTCTTCCAGCTGCAGATAGCACGGAGATGACAGCGTTTCCTCTCCGACTGTCAGCACCTCCTGAAAAACAGATAGGAGGCAGGATCAGTGATGCTGCATTAGCCCACAAAAGGGTTACCAAAAGTCCTCCGCTGATAGAGGCTGATTTACCTCCCAACCCCCCTGATGTGTTTGCGTCTTGAGTGTGAGGGTCCAGTCGGGTGTAGGCGTGTCCAGCTGGGCACAGTGGGGCAAAGTAAGGACAACAGGGCGATTTAACAGCATACCGGAGGGACCACAGCTCACAACAGGACTCAGGACAGTCTGACTGCCCTCAGAGGGTAACCTGTAAATACCACACACAACCAAATGTCACACTTCATTTATGAAAGAAGATCATGGCCATTACTTATTTGGTACTTTCAACTTTAGGATAAAAGACTTCAATTTTTATCCTCAGAAAACATGATTGAAGTTGAAAATAAACTCCACCTTGGAGCAGGAGGGCCCTGAATTGGGTTTTTATGTGATAAGAGGTTAGATTGAGGCGCATGCTTTGTCGGACATCAGACAGCATTTTCAAATTGTTCAGACCTCAGTCAGAACTCCACTTTGACCAACTGTGGGGACAGGGATTCATTTTTTCCTAAACAATCCCCAGAGTCCAACAGATTATTATAAGCTGGCATTGATGTGAAGTAATGCCAAAGAACCGGGGTGCATAACTTCACCACAGCTTGACATTAGTCCAACCAATGGGGTTAATGGCTAACCGTTCATCGTTATTTTTTTTCAACTAAAATTCTGCTCAGTGAGGTGACGAATTCAAAGATTATTACATTATTAAAATGAAGGAGTAAAGATGACAGGAACTCACGTTGTTTTGTCCCACTTGTTGATAATGAGGTACATCTCATAGAACTTCCCCTGAGGGATTGTGCCAGGGGGGACCAGCAAACTCACACCTAAGGGAGAAAGTGCCATGAATGGTCTTGTCTTGAATTTAGTTACCATGGATTGATTATTTATTCCTGATATTTGTTTTATATAATATATACCTGTGTTGGGGATGGTAAGGCGTCCTCCCAGATTCCCCAGGGTGGCACTTGTACTTAGCCCTGGCTCTCTGGACAGCGTGTGGCTATGGTACTCTCTACCCACAGTACCCACCGACTTCAGGCTGAGGATCTCTCCGTCTCCGGAGCCCATGTCACCGGGAAGCTCCAGAGAAGAAAGCGTGGAGGAGTTATACACCTTGATTTTAAGACTGGGCAGGGGGTCCAGCAAAGGTGAGGTGGTCATGGGGATTTTGTGTGGGCTGTCGTTGACCCCCTGCTGCAGGGAGAAGAGTGGCCCACGGAAAGCTCCAGCTGTGGCTGTCAGATCCGGAGGAGCTGAGGGATGCAGGGGGTGAGGGTTATCTGTGGAATGAGGAGACGAGAGGAGCTGTTCGCTTATCACCAGAAATGACGCGGGCCAGGCTGAGAGTGCTAAAAGTGATGCGAGTGAAATGGATTAATGCCTCTAATTAATATTTGATGGCATGAGCAAGAGAAAGGACACCATGACAAATGCTGAAAATGTAAAAAATGTAATACAGTAAAGAATGGAGAACTGACTGAAAGGAGATAATGGTTTTAGGAGAATGAAATATATGGGATGATATAAATAGTTGTGTGATAATAAAAAGGTGAAAAGATGTTGAAAATGGACAACAGAGGAAAACTGTGAAAATAAATGAATAAAAACATGTAGACCTGTGACGAGGTGTATGCATGTGTATGTGAACTCACCCTGTCGGGGAGGCTTGTAGTTGCCAGGGTGGAAGGCGGCGGTGAGTGCTGATGAGGAATCAGTGATGTCTCCGTGGAGATGGCGGCATCTCCGGCGGTATGCGAGCACTCCCACGCACAGTACCATTATCACACTCAACAACAGGGCCACTACCAGACCAGCGTACACTGCTACACCCATACCAGGGGCCATTGCTGAAAGGAAGGACAGAGAGGTGGAGAGTCAAAACATCATTAAGAGACACATATGATGACACAGTTACAACAGCAAGGACAACACAAGAGGGGACATAACGTATGTGGAAGCAGCTGATTGACCACATATCAGAGTATTAGTGTGAGTTAGTGCACAGTAAATCATTCTTTCATTGATCATCAGACAACAAACTTCTTCTAAAACATCAGATTTTTGTTTTTTATTGGACTGCTGATTGGATCAAATAAGCAATGATAATTTCACCTAAAGCTATGAAAAATATCCTAATGATTTTTCCTTTTCTTTTAACCAGTCACAACATAGAGCATAATGTTATCTGATGAACTTATTAAAATCTGCAGCCTTTTTTTTTATTCATTGGAGCATCCATATGTGCATTGAAGTCATACATCAGTCACTGCTGCTCATGTCAACACTTGACTTGAAGAGCTCTCTCTTCAGTGTGATTACAATGTAACAGATGGGTGATAAAATCCACAGTCTTCAGGGCAACAAGATGGCTGAATGGTGAGGGGTGCACAACACTTTTGCTAAAGGATGCTTCTCTGCGTCTGAGTCCTCAGTTTGACTCCCAGCTGGCTGCTCCCACAGCTAGATATGAAAGTCTTTTTTTGTTAAACGTGATTATGCACTTTCTATCTCTCATTTCTGCCAAACAGATCCTCCCTTAATTCTATTCAGTGCTTCTTTATGCATTAAAGCTACTCCATAGATCTGAGTCAGTAACTCAGCACTTGCACTGACAGTGTTGCAGGTATAAGCCAATTCACAAAAAACATTGTTTTTGTCACTTAAAAATGAATTGTTTCTGAATACTTTTAAGCAAGTTGTTGACTGGGTTCTGTGTAATAAGCAGTGAGAAGCGGGGCCCTGAAGGTCTAGCAGCATCTGAAGAATCTCAGAGCTGAGGTATTAGCATTCATATCAGAAGAGGTGGACGTGTGCATCTTTCATTTGAGCTCAGGCTGACACTTAACATGACTTTTTACAGATTCAAAGGTCTGGGGTTTTTCTCTGTCCACCTGTTACATAAAGTGATGATAACCCACTGTGTAAACTGTCTTGAGATAAACATCGAACAAATGTCAAAGCCTACAGATAACATGCTAGAATGCCCCCAGTGTTGAAGCTATTTGCTTAAAAGAAATCCTCCATTACACCTCCTCCTCGTCTGGAGGGGGCAAATCTGATGCCAAAAATTACACAGAAGAGAGGTGAGGGGGCGTTTGGCCTTAACTTCACCTGCTCCCCATTGAGTTCCCTCCCTCCTTTCTTTACTGGGTGATTGGTTGTGACTGGTCAGCAGGCCCTTCTCAGCCTGTTTTGTCCTGCTTCCCTAAAGCTGGCAGAGCCAGGGCCCAATCTGGACATGCGAGCCAGTCTTACCGAGGTGGAGACAAAAAAAGAGACAAGGAGAAGAGTTGGCGGGATACAAAGAAGAGCAAAAAAAGAAAGAAAAAGTACTAGACAGGCTGGATATACAGAAGGTAGAGAGAGCTAGATGAGAGGCAATTTGGCAAAAGGGACAGGAAGAAGCTAGATAAGGTTGTGATTTGTTGAGAGGACACAGGGATTATAAGTGTGTTGAGGAGGGGAAAGGAGATAAGGATAGCTGTTGCTGAGGAAAGACGGAAACCACAGGCACTACAGAGCAGCAGTGAGTAGAGTAGAAGAAAAGGGCGGAGGAGAGGAGGAAAGCCGGAGGCAGACGGGCTGGCAGAGAGAGAGAGAGAGAGCTCCCATGCTCACGTGGCGCGATGGAACCGAATCCGACAGCCGTCCGCACTTATTACCAGAAACGGAACAATAGCGAATTAGGTGCATTACCGTGGCTGCTCTCCCCTGAGACCACATCACACTGAGCTAGAGGAATTACGATCACTTCAAATGTAAACTGTATCGCAGATTAACTGAAAGTCAGACAGAAATCATAGCCTATGGATCAAAGACTCTCAGCTTAGAGGCATGTCATGTTGCTCACACCCCATAACAGAGCTTGCACAGTTGTCATGATGGGTTAGTACCAGCAGAAGCATTCTGGGCAGTTTGTTGAATTACACCAACATTTATTAATCTGTTTGTGGCAATTATATCCTTTTCTTAACCTACAATTACAGCAGGCTGTTATGCTGTTATATAATATGAGCTAACAATTAGTCAGCCCCCTAAAATCCAATGCAGCAGACAGGAGAGGATAACAACACTCATAGGAAAGAGGCCGGACGTGAAGGTGAGACGTGTGTTCACTGAGCACGATGTGAGACGACATGAAAGCGTGGACGGACAGGCGCAACACAAAATACCGCACGCATCCCACTCCGTGTGTTACCACAGATGTTAGGAGGCTGGACCAATATGAGCACACAGACAGACACACACTCATACACACAGTGCAAACAGTATGAAGCAGTGGAAGGGCAAAGTCATGGGAAGGTGAACTTACGATGGCTTGTATGCTCAATTGAAATCTTTTTATCTGTTTAAACAAGAGAAAAAAAAACAAGAGAAGAGAAAAAAAAAAGAAAAAAGCACAAACATAAAAATGGAGTTGTTATGCAAATGAGAGATAACATAATACAAGCAAAACCAGGAACTTAAACAATAGCTCATCAATATGAAAATTGAAATGAAAACATAACGTATACCAAAAGCAACACAGCAGTTCACATCTAAATAATAATTACCTCTACTAGACTATGGAGTAAAGCTCGGATCTAATTGTTTATACATTGTGCAAAGAAAACTAACAACATAATAGAAATGATTGTGAAAGAGATTAGTAGCATTCAGATGAGAGTGGAAAAGTTAAAGATTGTTTTTGAAGATGAACAAGAACGCTGGCGTCGTGTGTTACATGAGGGAGACGCCGTAGATTGAAACCATGACTTTATACACCTCCGCAGGGAATGTTATCAGCTCCTTCGCTCCTGACGGGAACACTCATTTCCAAGATAACACCAACGTGAATCATTACTGAGCGGTTTGAGGAATATCAAAGCCATCTTTCAGGATTGTGTCACTTATAGATCTCAAATCAAATAACTGTCTCTCCCTAGCATCATCTAAAACACCAAATAGCTTCCTCCGACATCGCCATTCGTCCAACAGCAATTACAATCTACCAAAGATGCAATGAAGATGATGGTTTGTGGTGTCTCAGAGCATTCTACATTTATGACTTGGGTATTTAGCTGCTCCTCGCAGGGATCAACAATAAGTGAGAAATTAGAGTGGAAGTCGTTTGTGTGAGGAAACCAAAGAGTCCTCATATCATCAGGGCAGTTTGTGACCACAGAATCGCCATAGAAACCAGCCAGGGTCATAAGTCAATCAGTAACCTATCCTGTAGGTTGCCAAGTGACACATTTTCAAATTTTCTCTTCCCCATCTTTCCCCCCTTGGCCTCCTGAGAATGCTTGGCTCTGTTCAGTCATATCAGACAGTGTATTTGTGTAATCTGGCTGCTCGGCGGAAGCCTGTTTGTGTCAGGGACTTGCGTGTAAGTCTGACAGAGTTGAAGCACGACCCTCCTCCCCCACCCTCCTCCCTCTCTCTTTCCGCACATGCGTTTAGGAGGTTTGTGGGCATGCTTGGGCGTGTATGTGTGTGTGTTTTTTAAGTGTGCCTTTGCGGATGTGCATCTCTAAGATTCTAATGCGCTGTCAGCTGGATTCCTCCCAGCTCATCACAGGCTGCACACTGGGTGTCAGTGTGAGTCTGATTCACTCTCATATGCTCTTCTCTGTGCTAATTTTTCGACTTGGCCGTGTCATGCTCGCTTCCCACTCCACGCGCTGCCTTAGCCTGCGCCTGCTCTACTTTTCTTTCTGTCCCTCTCTCTTTCCATCTGTGCCATTCAGACGTGGATCAGTTTTCCTCCTCTCTTTGTGAACCAAAAAAATATTCCCTCAAGAAACATCTGTCTGCTGTTTAGCTCTTTTTACTTTCATCTCTAGTCTCTACACAGTCATACTCTCACCATGCTGCAATGGCTAAACACCTTGGGAATACGGTTCCATACAAAATAACTTTGAAATGCAACACAGCTTATAAAACTGTCAGCAATGAAAACACTGCCTGCAAGATTTTCTATTATCAATTCAACAACCACCTGAGGCACCGAATGCGCTGTTAGGCAAGTGACCCCTGCAGGTATATCAGCTACGTCACATTCTTTAATGAATTCAACAGATGCTAATCTGTACTAAAGGGCAGAATTTAGATACATTACAAAAAGCAAGATACATAATCCAAATATTTACTCCGATCGTCGTCATCAGACTTACTCCGTGCACACAGCCCCTCTGTGCAATTTTTGCTCTCCATCATGCTGCCGCTGCAGTGCTTTCCTCCGTTTATGGGTGGGGGGGATTGGCACTCACGGCTGCGCCAGTGGGTGCACTCTGTCCCACAGGCGGACCACTTCGCCCACTCCGTCCAGCCTCCATCCACTGCAGCGACAACAGCGATGTGAGTCATTTTACAGCAAAACACAGCAAACAGAGGTGAATTGGTCATGACATTATAATGCAGTGTGGATGCATATGTAATGGCTTAAAGTGCATAATTTTGCAATTTGCAAAATTCATTCTGTGGTTTGTTTTAAGTGAATTTAGAGACAGTTTGGTCTGACACATAAGAGGAAGTAAAAATAGCCTGCATGGTCTATAAAAAGTTTTTTAATCAACATCAAAGTTAGAGCCGTTGCAAAAGGCAAATGTTCTTCTGTCCTGGTTGAATGACATCAGTTTATGAGGCAGATGTTTTAGAAAAAGTTTAAATTAATTCTACAACTTTCTGCCAAATGGCCCATTTGGGAAATTTCCTGAAATTACAGTGCATGACCATTTTACCTGAAGATTTTATAAATATTACAAATCACTGTTACCTGGGCACAGTGTGGTGCAAGTTACTCTCTGAACGGGCGGGCCATCACAGAATGCGCCTCCATTCAGAGGGGCAGGATTAGTGCAACTGCGTGTCCGACGCTGCCACCCCCGACCGCACCGAGCATTACACTCTGACCATTCAGTCCAAGAAGACCAACCGCCGCTCACTGACATAGACAAAAGCGGGAGAACAATATAATTATCAGGTCAGTAAGTCAATAGTTTAATCTCTAGTGAAAGAAAGGAAGGAAAAGCTTACCATAAACAATGAGAGTAGCAGTGCTGCTGCGTCTTTTGGCCACCACGTTGCGAGCTACACAGGTATAGTTTGCTGTGTCCAACAGTCTGGCCTGCTTGATGATCAGATCATGGTCTATTGTGATCAGAAAATTGGAGTCCTGCGATGGATCGATGACATCCTCATTCTTCAGCCAGTCCACCTGAAGACAAGAACAAACAAACCGATGGAATAAAAACAGAGAACTCCCTTACAAAAGGGATCAATCTCCAAATCATTAGTGTTTCCTTTCAGTTCTTTGGCAGAAATGTCTTCACATAAATCAGTGTACAAATCAGCAGGTGTGTATGCATAAACATGAGTCACCACACCACGCACTGAGCCATTCAGTAAATACTATAAACCTGCTGAGTATTAAGCTGTCACTACACACAGCACTGTTCAAACATTGTCAAAATTTCATCATTCCAGTGACAAAATAATAATTTGTCTCTTTTCCTCACTTTTATTTTTATCACATCACATCTTTACTATTGCAGCTAACAGCCACAAACAATACAACTGCTATCTATTATTAAACACACTCTAAAATCACAGTTTAATGCACTCCAGTGGTCAGCTAATATTCTGTATGCTATTATTTAGCATTTTATTATGCTGTCATGCTATGTGCTTTTTATGTCACATATTAACCACGTTATTAAGCCACAGAAGGAACAAAACAGCTTAAAACTAATATGAATATTTACTTGAGTAATAAAAAAAACTACATTCATGAACAATTCTTTTTCTTTTTCCATATATTGTTTGTTGTTGTGAAAAAGAGAGCAGTTTGTTCGCTGGTGTTAAAACAAAGTGGATTTTCGTGTGTCTTGTGTGCTAGTTTTAATTGATGATGTCAAAATGTCAGATGCTTGCTCTTTACTTTTTTTTCCAGTACATTTTATGTTGCTGCAGACTGCCGTGAATAAATTTGTGTTACAATTTTTTATGAATCCTGTGTGGATCAACCAGGATAGGAACAAGATCACTGTTAATCATGTGACAGGGACAGAACAGTCAAACAGGAGCAGACAGGGCCAGGAATCATGGTGACAAACAGGTCAGTTTTATACATAAAAATGACTCTAATAAATGTTGTTTTCTTTATTTCGCTAGTTTTTATATAGTACAAATAAATGTGAACTATTTATTGCCTCTTGTGTTTAACTCAAACACTGATAAAAAAAAACAAAAAAAAAACAAAAGATGTGGTGTGGCACAGTCCAATGAAGGAGAAGGCACGTACCTCAGGAGCGGGCATGCCCTCCGGGGGTCGACACTGCAGCAGCACCTCCTGCTCTAGGCGCACCTCCCGCCCCAGAGGCTCCTGCTCAAAGTTCTTTCTCAGGTCTACAGGGGGCGACACACATGTAGTCAGCAGTTAGTGGAGGCTGTCCTGTGACAGCAGAGTGACACCCTGTTTATCTCAGTGACATTGGCTGTCACACACACACGCACGCACACACACACACACACACCAGGCAAAGCCCCAAAAAGCCTCTGTCACTGTGCTACTTTTTTTCCACTCCACACCCTCATAAACATGCAAAGTGTCAATCACACTACGACACACAGTACCATGGGGGACTTAGATGGAATGCTACAGCAAATTTATTTGCATATGCACTTAAGCTGACGCGTATGACAAGCAAAAAGTCAGAAACATTTGCCCTTCTGCTGTCTCTTTTGCTGCCTTTCTCTCCCTCACACACACACACACGCACCGCCTTAATACTGACATGCAATGCGAACGTAGGCACGATTGCTCTTTGTGGTGCCAGCCGAGCTCCAGGCCACACACTGGCACCAGTAATCCTCGAGCCCAAACAGTTCCTCCACCTGAGTCCTGGACACAGAGATGTCCACCTCCCGTACCACCAGACCTGTGAAGAGAGAGAGAGAGAGAGAGAGAGAGAAGAAGACAGAATGAGAGATTAGTGAGGCGTATTTTTTACAGTGCATATAAATAATGCATTGGCTGCAGGCCAAAAGCAGTTAACACGGTCATAAAATCCTATAGGAGCTAATGGATTATGTAGTTGAAAATGATGTTGGTAATTGAGTATGATGTTTATGTCTGTAAAATACAAGGTGACATCTGTGTGTGTGTGTGGTCATGTTCATCACCTGTGACCTGGTCCAGGCTCTCTCTGGTAACATGGTCGTTTTGATTCACCCACTCTCCGTTACATTTGAAGTAGATCTGAGTGGCTGGTGATGCTCGGCAGCGCAGCTGAACCGGCCGGTTTTTCACAATGAAAGCGTCCTCTGGCTCCAAAAGGAATTCTGGGAGCGGTTCTGCCGGTGCCGATGGGAAGGAGTCAGGGAGAACCTCGGCCTCGCTGTAGTCGCTGCTCTCTGTTAACACAAAGAACAGAAGTGATTAAGATGAGTGAAAGATCATGGCAGTGAGTCTCCATCGGTACCGAGATGGCTGCTCTGTGGCCAGCCCAGGACTTTGACCTCCCTGTTGAGGAGGTAACAAATAAACAAAATGACAAATTTGTCCCTTGGGGATCAATAAGCTATCACACACCTAGAGGGAGCGAATGTGTGTGTGTGTGACAGCTTGTTTTGTGTGTGTCTCAATCCAGCTTCAGGGTATTAACACAACCCTGTTAGTGTATTTCAAGAAGGCATTTAAGGCGTTGACAGTTTGCGCTGCCAGCAGAGGAGCACTGTGGCGTTTTTTTTTCCTCACTGTATTGCCAGCAGTCTGGTCAATGCAGGCCACCTGCTCTGGTCTCTCTGGAAGAGTCCATGCTTCTCAGCTGGAGAGGAGAGCTGCTGACCTTCCAGAGACAGGCCTTGTTGATTGCACATTATTCTCTGACATTTTAGATGTGACACGACCCTCCTGGCGATGCAGCCAGGAGCTTCTCCTGGCAGGAAGGACACAGCATTTCTGACCTCATCAGTTTGACTTATTTCTCTAATAGTGATGGACAGATCCCAGGAGGAATATCAATGTTGCAATATTATTAGCTACTACTGTTTGAACTTTCTTTCAAGGGTGGACATGTTTGCTTTATAAAATCAGTCAAAAGTTCACAACACTAATCTCCAGCACATTTCTCCAGCTGTTAGCAGTGGAGACGACAGACTGTGATGCAAGCCCAAACCCTGCTACAACGTGCGTATCCATCAACTGGATGATATTCCTGTGTACTTGAGCAAGACAGTGAAGAACAGGCAGACTGGACAAGACCTCGTGACATAACACTCGCACGCAGCAGGGCAGCAATGTGGTTATAACGGCCTGCCTGACGCCTGATAGCACAAAAATAGCACATAACAAATTGTATGTCATGCTCAGACATGTTTCAAAAGCTGCTGTAAGTCTTGAAATGTTCTTATAACACTGCCTTCTGTCTTATGTCAAACTCATTCTTTTTGATAATCCAGGTTCTTATAAAATGTTAATGGTGTCCGACCTTCATGTGTAAAACTTTACTCTGCTCATGACAATGATCTGGATTCAATAAGCATTAAGTGGAAGACTGGAGGGGGGGCAGGGGGATTGACAGTGCTGGCTCTAGACAGGAGATTGCACAAATCTATGGGCATATCCAGGTCTGTGCCCTGTCTTTCCTCGACACACACACAGGGATACAGTTTTTTTTACACAGCAGTCTCACAGCTCTTAAATCTCATTCTTTAAATCCAAAGGGGCGAGAGAGCAAATACAGCTGCTTTTATACAAAGAGATTTAAGCCAGGCAAATTTGCAGTGTTAAGTTTTCAAAATGTATCAAGCTGATCAGTTATTCCTCGACCAGGGAACAAGAAAAACTACTTAGGAAGATACCATCTCCTATTTTAGTGAGCACTTCCCCACTCCTATCCCACTGTTCCCCCTGACACAGTCTGTCTGAGACATTAGAGGAACACAGTGCACGATTGAACCACGAGTGGCAGGATTTCAAACCAGGGCCAACAGGAATTTAGCAGGCAGTACTATCTTCAGGTACCACCTCTTGACCCAAATCTTTTTTCCTCTATAAAAAGGCCTGGCTGGGCTAAAAGAGGCCAGAGCAGCACCGCTGCCCACAGCTCAGAGTCTGGCACTGCTGTGGCCACAGGACAGACAGAAAGGGCAACAGCTGCTGCAGGCTTCAAAGCCATCCAGGAGGAATCCGTCAGTCTGTCCGTCCCTCACACATCCCTGTTCTTCTCCAGTCACTTTTTCTATAATGGATGCCTACGGTACTTCACTAACCTGCGACCCGAAGCTGAACTCGCACTATGACATGGTTCTTGTTTTACTGTAGTTCTCCTAAACCGGCAGTGAAAGCTGAAGTGCTTATTTGGGAAATGAGTCCTTTGTGGTTACAAAAAAAAAAAAAAAACATTAAATAATAAAGTTGACATCTCATTTTATTTGTTGCATTGTACGAGTCAGAGTGCTTAAGCCAGTTATACACAACTTGGATTAGCTTCATTCCCAAATGAAAATGGGATGGTGAAAACTATTTTAGACAGCTGTTTTTAGATCAATCTGGCTACACTCTTCCCACATCTGTAAGCAAACAGGGGGCTGTGTGATGCATATGAGGAAATCAGTTTGTTTCAACAGCAGCGGTGCCAGAAAAGCAAATTTCATTGCTGCCCAGATCTGCTGAAATCAAGTAACGTCTCTAAGCAGAGTCCAAGCTACATACTACCCAACTATGGCGTGCGGAGAATAATTCTGGTTTTTTATTGCATGCTGCATTACAGCCAAAGGTGCAACAGAATGGCACACCAAGTTGAAGCGATGAGCATATAAAACATCAAATATACAGTATGAATTCAGACATATAAATCTTAAAGTGACTAGTTAACTGAGATCAGGATAACATCAGAATATACTATACACACGATTACATAAAGTGTGAACACTTTGTTACTTATACACTCAATTAAACCCACAGAGCTCCATAAATAGGTACACATTCAGGTTAACAATCAAAAAATGAGAGTTAACACAACTCAAAGAGATGCTTAACCATGAGGATGAATCGCCTTTATCATCACGCCTCTCTCACAATTCTCTCTTCTCCACTCTCCCTACTAAGCTGTCGCCTCCAGTCTTTCAGACTTTGAATCCTCTGTCAATAACCAATTGTGTTGCCCCTCCCTGCCTCTCACCCCCGCTCTTTCCCTTTGTCCGGCATTGATCGGTCGGTGTTCAAACATCGGCTGAAAACACAGCCTGTCACTCTTCAGGCGTGATGAGAGGGGGCACGGAGAAAGAAGGAAGGCAAGAAAAAAAATGGCAGCAGAAAGACAAACAGAGAGAGACAGTGGTTCAGACGGAGACAGAATGGGAGGAGAGCTGTGTGTATTTGGATAAACCTCCCTCTCGGTGCAATATGTGTGTGTGTACTGAGGCCTGCAGAGAGGCACAGTTTAATTAAAACACTTTTGGATGACAGAGGTAGGAGACAGACAGCTTCTTTCTCTACCCCTGCCTCTCTCTGGAGTAATGGTGCTGGGGAGGTGGGGGAGTAGGGGGGTTACAGTGGAACCTGTGTTTTTGGGCCAGCACACAAACATCCATCAGAGCTCAGCAGCTCAGCAGCCCGCAATTTGCACGGAATGGAGGAGTCTTAAAGAGAAGAACTCCTCGTCGTGCAGCACTGCAAGTCTTTTATTACTCTAATGACAGACAGCAGACAGCTAGACAGCAAACACAGGCTTCTGGGTAGTTTTTTTTTTCTGCAGCACACAATCGTGTGAACACACACATGTGGACCCAGACGATAGATGACAACCTTTGCTTATACAGTACATTCTCACTCGCTCTTATTCATGCATGCTAAAGGAGTCCCGTCCTTGGTGTTGGGAGTGTGCGGTGGAGCATCAGTACAGTGGAACTGAGAATCAGAGTGACAGTGGTGGAGCCCAGCTACACTACTGTACAAAGCAGGACTGCGTGGGAGAGGAAGGGAGGGAGGTCTGGACAGAGGTGACAAGATGGGAAGACAAGAGAGCTGACCGAAGACAGGTCAAGATATACTTCAAGACAAGTGGAGAGGAGAAACACAATGCATTACACACACAGACACACACACACACAGAAAAAATGAATCACACAGTAATGTCTGTCTTTGTCTCAGCCTGTGAATCTGTCTGTTGTTCTTTCTGGCCTCTGTCTTTCTCCACCCTCTTTTTTTGTTTTCCTCTCATTCACACACACACACACACACACACACACACACACACACACACACACACACACGGATGACTGTAATTTTCTTAGCCCCAGTGCCTCTAGCCAGAGTGGAGTCTAAACCGTCTGTGCTTTATCATTACCTTTACAGAGTTAGTCATTACAGTCCCTTCCAGTGCCCTCACTATCCCAACACTGCACTCAGAAGTGGGGGAAAAGCAAGCAGGAGAGGATAACACATATGAAGAACAACACTTTGAAGCATCCAAACAACAGAGAAACACTATAAAAGACATGGGGTCAAGAGCATCCGATGAGGTCAGAAAAAACAAACAACAGCCCAGCATCCCACCAACTCCCTTTCGGTTTCCAGTGTCGGTGTATGACAGAGGAGTGCTTTTCTTCTCACCATCCCCTGACTCAGTCCCAGTTCTCCTTCCCCTCCTGCCTGCTGTATTAAAAAGCACTTTGTGCAGCCCCAGTCGACTTAAAATGCATCCTACTGCCTTCAATGCAAACACACAACCACACTGAGATAGAGCTATAGCCCACAGCTATGACGCATAACCGGATGGCTGAGCCCGCTAAGGACAAACAGCTGTGAGAAACAGACAGGAAAATATGACAACACTGCTGGTGACAGAGAAAACAAGGCCAATTAATATACTGATCAGCAGATATTATGTAACATTGACTGGCTCCCCCTATACATCATCCTCACCCTATCCACCTCATTATCATCATTCTTGTGAGGAAGCCCCGAGGTGGGAGATGCACACACACACACCCACACAGAGGCAGGTTGAAGAGACAGAGATGGATGGAGGGAGACAGTCTCTCCTTGCCTTCCTTAAAGGACAATTACACCGAGTGATTGATATTCAGACTGACCTCATCTTCATCAGCCTGAAAAAAACTCACTACCAGAGGAGGAGAAAGAAAGCAGTGAGGAGGGAATGGATGAAGTGAAGAGACGTGAGGACTGTAAAAAAAACAAGTGTCAAGATTTAGATGAAGGATTTGATGGAAAATCGCTGAATGTGTGATTGGGACAGTCTCAGTGCCTGTGTGTGTGTGTGTATGTGTGTGAGTTGGCATCAGGCAGGGCATGAGGCGACATGAGTGCAGGTTGGAGCGACACAGCATCACTTCTCACATCAACAAAGGCAGACGGAGTGTGAGGAATCATGCAGTTCACCCATCTGACAGAACACACACACACACACTGGCACAAACACTTACAAAATAGGCAGCCCTTTTGGGCGCAGACAGGGGGCAAAATTGGTCATCTTTTAATAGGAAATGTCATTAATTCACCAGTGACTAACAGATAAGCCATTATTTTCATTTCATCATGGTCGCTGTGAGGCAACAGGAGGCAGGAAGCAGAATTTGACTTCCCTGCTAGGAGCGACACAGATCCGGCTCTGTGTGCTCCCTTGGAAAGCCTTTGACATGTCAGTTATGAAAGTTCTTGTTTGGGTATTTTAAAGCTACCACCAATGTGTGGACCTGTGGTGGCTTCACATGGCTCTGCAGCTGGTTTCTTTGTACTCAACATGGTGGCTTCCCAGCATCACACACCTTAATGATCATCCTTCTTTTTCCAATGGTGGGAAAATAAAATTCCCTTCACTTGAAACTGTCATATCTTTTTCCTGTCATACTGGAATATGATGTATATTGCTCAACATGAGAGACGTTGATCTAGATAACGAAGAACATAATCACAATATGGGGGAGGGCACAGCCTGTACCATCACGTTTCAATCCCAAGCAGTGTAAGATCACCAGGGAAAAGCAGCAATGACTAAATATGTAAGAAAACTCCTAAAGTCTGTCTCAAGAATGTGCTCATCTTGCTAAACACCCAGAGATAAATCTGGGTATTTAAATTGAGGCTTTGGTAAGACCTAAGGAACAGTCTAAAAATGGAGAAATAAACAATTTGAATCGTGTAATTACCAGTACACATTGAATCTGTGTCTTGAATCTCTGCAGTCTGCTCTCTAACATACTGCCACATTTATTTTGTTAATCAAACACTTAGCCAGCCAGTGCACCTGGTGGTGCTGAACAAAAGTCCATCTGCATAGCTTCTTACAAATCATACTACACTTTCATATTTTTAAATATGCTTTAAAAAGGTTTGACTACGCTAGGCCAGCGGGTCCTATTTTATTCACAAATGACGCAAACATGTCTTAAACGCTTGAGCAGCTTTTTCTGCTCTTATTTTTATTGTGGGAACTTGTAAGTTGCAGCTTGTTAGAAGTTCATCACAGCAGTGGAAATGTCACACCTCTGATTGGTTCCAACATGCTAATGAGGACACCTGTAGAGTGGCTATTTCTGTGGGGTGTGAAGCTTCCCATTTAACCAAGATATGAGTGCAAGTGTGTAATTAACTGTGCAAAGCATGCAAGCATGTGCAAGAGAGTAAATAAAGTGGAAGCTAAGATAGCCAGACAATGGCTGAGAGAGGAAAAGACGTGTGCCTGTGCATGTGTATGTGTGTGTGTGTGTGTGAGTGAGAGAGAGTCAGAGAGACAGACAGAGGTAGGTGACAGCAGGCTGGAAAGCAGATTGGCAGAATGGGAAGGCTGAGCGGGTGATGGAGATGCATAGTGACAGAAATGCTTCGCTTGTCCATCCAGTGTGTCCTGGTGGCAGGAGGAGAAAGAGCAAGCCTGAGGACATGGTAACACTCACACACACACACACACACACATATGTGTACACAGAACAAATGCAGAGGCTTGCAAGATCTCATTTACAGATCGGCTTGTAAATGGAGTGTTATCTCACATTCTTTGCTGCAAGGTGTGTTACCCTACAACCCTCTAATTGTAAATGAAGTGTGACCTGCCCTTTTTCAAAGGACTCACCCTCTGTCTCTTTTTTTCTCATAATCCTTTGGAGTCATAATAACACTTATCCAGTTGGAGTTTATGCCAGGGGGGAAACGTACAGACACACACATGTAAACAGGTTACCTAACTATAGGGTTGCAAACAGTAAATAAAGCTCAATGAAAGACTGCCAGTCAGCACTGTGTTCCACTGATAACTATGTGAACACATGAGAATTTTGTGGTTGTTTCACGTGGACCCACACTACATTCAAAGTGTGTGTGCATGTATGAGTGTGTGAGAGGTAGGGCGGGTGTGTTTGTAAGAAACCCTGGATTATATTTACCAAGTATGTATGCAAAGGATAGATTTTGTGACTGTGTTTTTGGATGTGTGGGTGAGTGTGACTGTGAGAGTGGGAGCACTAAGAGGATTTGTGCTTGTGTTTTAGCAGTGAGCCCACTGCTGCTACTGGTGCATTTGAATAGTCAGAGATGGAGGTGGGGGGGTTTCACCGTGGCTGAAAGTGTGCTCTGTCGCAGCTAGGGGGCGCCACCCCCCACGAAGCTCATTAATCATGGCCCATCAAAAAGTGGCCCCGTGCTGTTTGTCCATGCCCTGACGACCACCTACTGCATGGGAACACAGGCGTATACAAGCAATACTATCAATCACTATCAGAAGTGGGGTGGGTGGGGTGGGGGAGAGAGAGAGAGTGGGTGAGACAGAGCTGTTTTCCTATTATCCACTCGAAATTACAGACCAATGTCACAACTATTACTTGGAGGTCAAACTCATATGGTAGAATGAGACTCTTTTGCTTCCCTTCCTTGCTCGTGTGTTTGTGCAGACATAACTCTGTGTGTTGAGTGTAAGGCGCCACTGCTTGTCTGCTCCACCACTGCGCAACTGCTTGATGAGAGTTGCGCAAATCTACCCAGAGTGGCTGGTTGCCATGGTGGGTATTCACATGGAGCCGTCTCCTCTAGAGGCCTGCCGTCTACACGGCCATTAACTACGGTGCATACACTGCAGCTACACACACACACACACTGTCTGTAGTCTGTCTCTGCATTGCTCTTTGTTTTGCCACCTCACCTCCTCCATTTAGAAGTCTTGCTGAAAATCTGTCCTTCTCTGTCACTGACGAGTATGTGTGTGTGTGTGTGTGTGTGCCTGTAAGTATGTATAGTGAATAGGTGAGCAGTACAGTGGGATGAGTGTTTGGAAGCTGGGGCCGTTTAAATGGCCGTAATTACATGAGAAGATGAGCTGCATTCCTTCCTGAGGGCAGGCTGATTACAGGCCTCTCCTCTCTGGGCCCCTGTAATTACCCAACCTATCCTGCCTACCCTCCTCAACCCCGTGCTGCACCCTCCATCCCACTGTACATTGGTTCAGCTCTGCCTCAACAGGGCTACACCATGCCCCCTTCTCCTCTTCCTCCTCCTCCTTTTGTCCTCTGAGCCACCTCTCCTCCAACTTCTGCGACACTCCACCTCCCTTTCCTCTCACCAGGTCACTCTTCTGTCCTCTCACATAGCTACTTGAACTGATTACTTGTCACGAACACACACACTTGGAGACCACTCACAAGACAAATAGCAGATGTGGTATTATGAATACAGTGTGTGCTGCCGTCATTTCTTCCTGTACGAAACTCTTGGACGTTAAGCTGTACTTGCATCTTGTCTTTTAAAATAAAAATGATGAAAAAAAGCCATAAACTTCCCAATCAAAAGCCATTAAGGTCAACTGTGGTGGTAGGACGGTTACTGTCAAATGTCAAGGCCACTCATGAGACAAGACAACTCCCTCCCTATTACAGGTAATTCCCCAGGCAGGGTGGGGTCATATGACCTCACACATACACAAACCTCAACAAAACCAGAAAGTCCACTCCAGTCAGGAATTACAGTAAGACACACAGACAGTCAAATTACATGTCTTTCACCTAAACACCCTTAATTGCTGCACCAACCCTTTCATTTGTCTCAAACTACATGCAGCGTGTAACTGGTTTACATTGTGTGTATTAAAAGTTCTCAAATGATGCTACTTGGTGTAAAACTGCAAATTTACTTCATGTTTGAGATGCCGTCTTGAGGTACTGTCACATTCCAACATGTTAAGTCAAGAAGCATGAGCAGCAATTGTGAGACAAGCTGGCAAAATGTGTCACAACATATGTGTTTTTCATTATTTGATATGACAACTCAGCTCCCAGGAGACAGGAAGATGGCTGGATCAAACTTCCTGTACAAATCACATCAGACACTCTGAGCAGGTGATAATGAAGGGAAACGAGAGTGTTAAGGGGGGAGACTTATAGAGCTGGAAAAAGAGAGGCAGGGAGAGAAGGAACTTAAACATTGCGAGGAGGGAAGATGAATGGAATAAAAATGAAAAGTCTCATTCTCTTGAAGCATTATGAAGACAGAGAGCAGAAGGAAGAGAGACGGAAATAGAATAGTCAGCGAAATAACTTCAGGAAAAGGACAGGAAAATGGTTGAAAATGAGGGGTGAGTACAGGTAACCTGGATAATGTAAGGTTACGATGGAAGGAAAGGGGGGAGGAGGGGGTGGAGGGAGGTAGGGGAGCGGGAGATTAATGATGAAGCTGTACGTTTAGCTGTAAGTGTGTAGCCTTGCAAGAGGAAGGAAGGAAGAAAGAGATGGAGAGAGACAGAGAAACACTCCCGGGGTGCAGATCGAGTGCAACTCTTGATTGGTGTGAGTGTGTGTGTATGTGTGTAACTGTGGGCATTGGCTAAGGTTGCCACGATTGCCAGTGCTATTAGAGATGCCTGCTGCTGTAATGTGTTGTGACAGGGACTGATTCTTGTGACTAACTGCTTTGGCAGGAGAGCTCTTCTGTCATGCTAATGAACAGATGAGGAGATGAGCCGGATTGACAGCGAATCGACGGGCCACGCGCTTGACCTCTCACATTGCTCACACACACTTACACACACACACACACAGGCCGAGAAACAGGGCCGCTCTACACGGAGATACAAACCTCACTGTCATAAATGTGTCCCGCACATGACACATGGATGCAGGCATCTTCTCTCACACATAGCAAGTCACCAAGTAAGTGTGACAGAGGTGACAACACATGGGCGAAGTGAAACAAAAAACATGTGCATGCACAGAGGCATGATCACACCGCACACACACAGCGGGGTTGGCGTCACTCTGTTCCTTCATTGCGTCCCCTTGCATCAGAGAAATCCCTAGATGTACAGTACACAACAAGCAGCATGCTGTAGGATATGTGTGAGGCACATATGGCTTGTAAGCTTAGTATATGTGGCAATAAAACAGTGCAATGTACCTCTGAGATTGACAATAGCATTAACTTGCCCAAATGGATAAGAAAGGCCTCAGAGGAAGACTTTGCATCAGAGTCTAACTTTAACTTGAAACTAAAAAGCAAAATACGGAGATAGAAACCGAGGAGAGAACGAAAGGTAAGACAAGGAACAGTAAAGATTACGACACTAATAGGCAGAAAATCCATGTTGGAGGAGATAGATGATGAGAGGTGATGTGGTGATAGCAGAACAGGACAAATGCAGAGGCAGAAGATAGAGGTGAGATTCAATCTCCTCACTCTGCGGACTGTCAGGGTCTTCCAGGCAAAGGTAGTCCTGCGCAGAAGCTAATGGCCGTTTTATCCTTTTGATCTTTTTTTCCTCTTCATTCCCTTTATACCTCGCTTCATCATTCTCTCAAAATAAATTTCCTTACCAGCATCAGCTCAGTCACACATGCTCAAAATCACTCCAAAGGTTTTTTACCTAAAGCTCCTCAAAGTGTGGATGTGTTTTCTTTTCAAACTGTAGTTTTATTTTTATTTTTCAACTAACAGCAAGCACAAAAAGTGTAAACCCAGAGGACTTACAAGTAAATGTGCTGGTCAAGATAGGAAGGGGAAAAACAGACCATGCTATTTGGCTGCCAGGTAATCTTAGCGCAGAGCAGCAGCACGGCATAAAAAGTAACAACTAAAGCACAAGCATCTCACAGACTCACTTTTGGCCAGACCAACTTTTCCCTATCGGGTCATCTCTGCTGCTAACAGATTGTGAAACAGTGAGAACTGATAAGTCCACATTGCACGAAGGAGGTGCTGCAACCTGGATGGCCTGTGTGCATCTGTGCTCTGCACTACAAAAGTAAATTTAGTTATGTTTCAGGTCAAAATATTGGTTCTTTCCCAGGTGTGATGAGTCAGCATTCGTGCATCAATCATTCATGAGTCTTTATGTTCCTGCTTGATGTCAAAGTTTTGCACTGTTCCCCACTGCAGCTGTGGGAATGTGTCCTTGACCCAAGGACAGAATGGGGACTGGGCTGGAGCAGAAAAGAGGACATCCTACAGCCTCGAGTCAGAACCAGTATGACTGGACTGGCAGAACGGCCGTGATGGAGAGCAGTGATGAACAAAAATCCCCTTGGCATATACAAATAAAGTAGGTGTGTATGTGTGTAAAAGCTGAAGGAGGAAGAAATGGGTGGATGGAAGGAAAGGGAGAGTGTCACCCGCCAGACGCCCAGGGCCAGCGCAGACTGACGGTGACAGTGAGTGGCCGGAGTGTGTGACACTGTGACAATAATGATGAGAGACTCTTTCCCGATCTCTCTGGCTTCTGCTCGTCCTCTCTGCCTCTTCCTTCTTCTGCTGCTGCCCCCCTGCAGCAGGCTGCAGCTTTGATCCACACCCTGACTGCATGTCCTCCTCTTCGCCTGGGTCAAAATGAATTGGCAAGCAAAGTCTTGTGATCCAGCAAACCCTGCTCATGTGGAATTCTTGAGAATTCAGTAAAAATCCACCTTTTCTGCCCTATTGCGCACACATCCAAACAGCCAAGAATAGAAATTATTTAGAAAAATGAAGAAATTTGGGTCAGGCTGTGGGGAGCTTGTGGTTTAGCAAAGGTAAGAAAATGGAGCGATATCTCTGTGTAAGTACTGTTTATTTGATGAGCGTAAGACCCCACAGATATGCTGGTAGTTCTTCTGAACAAGTGCACGACTGCAGTTTGCAGCTTTCTTGACAATTAGATTACCTTATGATGCAACAATGTGCATCCTTTGGATCAGAGCAATTAATATGACCCATGTCTCTAGGTGCTAAAACCTCTATGCTGACTGCAGAGTTGTTTACAGTTACATTGCCTATAGGTAAGGAATGGGGTATGTCTGCAAACACGTGGTTTAATCTGATTGCTGCAATGAATTAATAACACTGGTTTAGGGTTACATATGTGCAGACATATGACATTATATGCACAGGCTAACACTGGATTTGCTCTGTGCAGTTAGTGTGCTGCAGGCTGTTAACACCCGCTGATGACATTATGGCACACAATCTTATCCAAATGACTTGAGGTTGCACTTAGTGCGAAGTATATGGGATGAACAGCTGCTGAATAAGAACAGGCATGCTGATGTTTAGCAAGTAAAATATCAAATGTAGTTAAGCATGATAGTATTATAACATTTGAAACTCACAAGAGCGCTGGATACATTTATTATCTCAGATAAAAATTCAGGGTTTAGGGCAATAGTTTACTACTGTGTACAAAAACATATGAAAAATTGTCAGCTGGAGAAATAGTAATATTGGTAGCTCAAGATTAAAGTGTGCTTCTGTACCTGGACTAGCAGGCTTACTCTTATCATGCAGTAAGGCCCTTATTGCCGCAAAAAAAGGAGCTCCAAATTGCTACAGTCAAAGTAGTTTTTATAGGATATCATGAAAGCATAAAAACATTTTTAAATAAAGCCACCTGTCAAATACAGGCAAAGAATGCTTGTTGTCTTCTAGCATGTTCAATGTAAATTCTGATTTGGGATATGTAAGGTCTTCTACCTCTTGCCCAGGCGGTGTGCCAGTAGAGAAAGGGGCCACATGGCCAGAGTTGCAGTGGACAGCTGGGCATTAGCACTCTGTCCCAGATCCTAATGGCTTTGGCCCATTGAACCTCCCACAAACCCGGGGCCTGCCCTGTGTCACAGCTCCTCCTCTGCAACTGACTCCCAGCAGCATTGTTTTGTTTACACTGTACATTTTTCTGACCTGTGCACTTGTGTACATTTTCAGTGTGTTCCTTGGCGTGTGTGTGTGTGCGTGTGGCTCACTGCTGTGTCTCTCTCCATCTCTCCCTGGATTCACCCAGCCGAGGCCAAGGCAGCAGTGCTGGTTAAGAGGTTTGTGTATCCCATTAGGATGATGAAGAGGCCTTTCATCAGTACACTCCCTCCGGCCAGGCGTTGACAGGAGCTTTACCTCGACAAGCCTCTCAAACACACCGCTCGACATGAGACAGCACCCAGCGTAGAAGTCCGCAGGCAGTACACATACTCCCTGACAAACATTCATTGATGCTCACAAAAACACACACAGACTCTGGGCAGGCGAAAAAAGGCTAAGACTAGAACATTTTGTTGCTAACTTTTCACTTTCAATTTTATACCCATTTCTAGCCAACAGAGTTTATGTATGAGAAGAAGAGACAAGAAGAGACCGGAGAGGAAGAAAAGTCTTGACTAATTCTGACTCGCTGCTCTGATCTATTTTTAATCACTGCCACATGAGGACTAATAGTGTAACGGCCGTGTAGGGCTCCGGCCAGATGGGCAAAGTAATTTTTCAGGGGAGGCAGAGGAGGAGGAAGAAGACAGAATAGAAGGATATAAAGAGGAGAAGATGGAGACGGGATCAGAGAAGAAAACGGTAAGACCATAAGTGAGTGAGGAAAAGAGTGAGTGAGAGACAGAGATTGATTAAGACAGAGCATCGGAGAGCGAAGGGGAGACAGACGAGCCACAGGAGCCAAGATGACCTGGATTCATAGAACCAGTATTGATTACTTAAGGATGAAAAGCTAAAGAAAGAACACAGCTTACAGACTAGATAAATGGGCTCTCAGGCAGAGATAGGACTGGTGAAAGTAACAAACACACACGTACCATTGTAACTGCTTCTCCTTAAATTTTAAGAGGAAAAAAAAGTAAGCCAGCTGCTTAATGCATTGTTGTGATAGATGAAACTGACGGATATATAAAGTATGCCAGGTACTGTGTGGAGTGTGTGTGTGAGTGTGTGTGTGTGTGAGTGTGTGTGTGTGTGTGTGTGTGTGTGTGTGTGTGTGTGTGCTGGAATCACACAGAAACACATGCAGCATATGGAAGACTGCATGATCTGATCAGATTTTCTGGGGCAATCTATGGAGTGTGCATATACGCAATGTGTGTATATACACACACACACACTCAACAACACAACAGAGACGCCCATCTCTCCTTTAGTAGTCTGGATTATTGTGCTTCACATAGATTAACTCTGTATAATCGCCTCTGAGAATATTGAGTTTCAAACTCTGAAATGAAACAGGTAGAGATTAGTCCTCCCCCAAAAAGTATGCTGTCCTCAGGGATGTATATGAAAAGTGGTGGACACTTTCAATCAGACAGCCTCCAGAAAGTGGTCCAAAGCCGTGATGACGACACAGTGACTGTCAGTCAACCTGGTTGTGGTGTTTTAAAAGCAAAAGAGTGTTTGAGTTACTTGAAGTTTGGGGAGTTCAGGTGACTCATTCTTGATCTTGGTTTAGGGGTAACCTGAAGGTGCCAAATCAGGTTCAAGCTAAAATCCACATTTCTGGCAGGAGGCCATCACCACTGTGGACAATGCTGACTTGCAATGTTCAATAACTTAAAGCTGCATAGTCACTTAAAGAGTTTGATGCATGCTCATGTAACAAGAGCTGTATAACTCATCTCTTTCTATCTTTTATGAAGTATCTATTACCGTTCATAAGTCCAATCCTCACCTTGTTTTAGCTCTCATAGACGCCGGAGGAACATTTCTGTCTCTTTAGCTTCTGAGTCTTCCACTCAGTTAGTCGCCAACTTTGCCCGTGGGCCATTTTGCACTGGCAGGGTAGCAAACAGAGGCACTTATTGCTGCAAACTGCAGCCTGCTGCAGCTAGAAGCAGTGTTGATGAGAGCAATTAGTGTCAACCAAAACAGTTCAGTTGCAACACACACAGCCAACATGCTAAAATGCTCTGTGGAGCTGCAGGGGAACTAATAACAAACTTCTGACATTATATGTAGTTAAATGTATCCATTGTATATAAAACAGCTGATTATGGGAGCTTTAAATAGATGCAGCGTGACTGATGTTTGTAATGTAGTTTAAAATACACAGGAGTTACTCCAAACTTTCTCATTTCTTCACTGAGATGTCTGTTGGTTCAGCTCTCCTCATACTTTTGCAACAACAGCACCGCTCTTCAATAGCGACATTGTACTGGAAAACTGTAAGAATAGAACAGCTTGACCCTCATATGGTTGCGGTCAGTCAGGTCATTTGTGAAGCACAATGGCAGTCTGCAAACATAAAGGTGTTTATATTTTTCCCACAATTTACAATCTATTCAGCATGACTGACTTCACAAGTTCCATTTTCCACAGCAACAAAGAAGCAGCTTCTTGTGTGTGTGTGTGTGTGTATGTGTGTGTGTGGCCATGTGTAGCTTCTATAGAGAATGTGCTGACATGTAGCTGAGAGTGTAGGTGTCTGAACAGATTAAAGACAGAACATATGCTGTTCTGTTGCTTCTGTAACATACAATGCACCTACGGTGTGCCATGTGTGCAGCTTCTCTGCACATATGGATGACACCATGGCTTTAGAAAGTCACAGGACACTGAAGCTACTAAATAAAAGTCATGTTTTGCTCGTTCTGTTATAATGGCTCACCCTGTCGCCTTCATACATGTGTCAAACACTGCAGAGAGTGAAAATCTGTTGGTCAAAAGTCACAGCCTTGTGTTCATTTGTAAGACTTTACTGCTCAACATTTTATACCATCATGGTTCTGCTTCACTAAGACCTACACTGATAAAACTCACATAGCAATCAAGGTCTATCACCCTTCTGTGTTCTCTCACCTCCATATCACATCTGTGATAGGTTCCCTACAGAAGATTCCAGAAAGAGCACAACTATTCTGCATACAGAGTCTATGTAAAAAAAAAAAACAATAAAATCTCAGTTTAATTACTCGATGCAGAGGTTAGATGCTACTGCGGATTCTTCTCATAAAATATTACAGCACGGACAGCTAAACTACTCTAACAGTACAAGCGCATTAATACACATTATACAGTCTCCAATCATTGTAATGGCTGAGGAGACACCGAAAGCAATCAGTGGTGCAAATAAGAAAAATGAAGGAAAGAGAGGGACAGATAGACATGGGGGGAGCTGAGCGGATGGGATGAGGCGAAGCTACCTGTGTACTCAAGGACTGTGAAGATGGAAAAGGGAAAGTTAGCTGAGCAGAAGAGGCAATTTTGGATGGCATGAGATTCATCATGCCATCTTGTCTTAGACTCATCATGTTCAGAGGTGTTCCATTTAACAAGGTGTGGAGATCAATAGCATCCATTTACCGAGGTGCAGCTCATCTAATCATCTGGCGCTCCGCTGCCCACAAAAGGAGCTGCGACACACACCTGGGCCTCTGGAGGAGAGCAGAGTAATGAAATGTACACTGCAGCTTGGTCTATCTTCAGGTTCTCAACAGCAAGCACAAACATAGCCCCAATGTCTCCCCTGTCTCACTTCCCTCCGTCGTCTCCTCCACCTTCACTGGTAAGCAAAAGTCTAAGCTTCACCCTCCTTCCCTCCCTCTCTTCTTCCTCATCTTTTTCTAATGAACAAAGTTGCACATTGGTGGACCATTAGGAATCTGAAGGGTGTGAGGCGCAGAGACTAAAATATCCACAGCACTCTGCTTCTCTCTCCAACTCATTGACTGAGTGCCTCAGGGTAGCATCACAATAAGCACTTCTTGTCGGCGCTCTGCAATACAATTCTATAATTCATCTTAATTGAGAAAAACAAGCAAGCAAAAGAGGGCCAGTGGAAGGATTTAAAGAGCAGGCCATGTCTTTCTGGGACTGAGGGAACTATGGTGTGTGTGATTTATATGTTAGAAGGCGAATGCAGGTGCTTATCACTGCAAAACAAAATGTTCACTTCTCTCCTACAAAAACTTATTTGTGTCTCAGCAAAAGTACGAAAACAAAACAATATGATTCGCTGTCAAGTGGCTTAATTGCAGAATTACCAATGAATTGAGATAATGTGACATAATGAAAGACACAGAATACATTTTAATCTTATGCATTCACTGTGATTTTACGCAAAAACTGTAATTTATTCAAGGGTTTTATGGGAAAAAAATTGCAGGCAGATGGTGTTTAAACGCTGTCCTTATAACGCAGACTAAACACTGCATCTGAAAACCAAATTGTTAAGCAACTTTCAGGCCAGTGTAGCAGCCCAATTACAGATGGAGTCCCAGATTTAACAGCACGGATTCAGCCATACTTTAGTTAATTAGCAGAGAATTATCTCTTTTTTTGTTCTCTTTACAGCTGTTGATGTTAAAAAAAATCCCTGAAACTGTTTGGTCAAAGCAATATACTGTTAAACATTCATCAATAAGCCCCCTCCTGCTTTTCTACTGTATGTTTGATGCAGGATAATCACATGAAAGGAGCATTTTTAGCTTCCACTGTGCATAGCATGTACTCCAGGAGTTCCATTAGAGACAACATGGTTTTAGAAAATGCATCATGTTTGCTTTCATTTTTTTTTCATCCACTTTCCAGAGTCTGCACTATCTAGGGCAGTGGTCAGCAGTTTTAATCAATTTTCCAAACACAGGAGCACTACGGCAGTCAAGAAATCCCAGCAGGACAGTGGGGGAATGGACATAGCAATAATAATAACAAAAAATCTAATCTGAATTATGCTCTAAAGAGATTAGGTCAAAATAATCCCCAGAATAAACATAAGAGGGGAGGAGGGGAGGTTGCTTGTGATCAAATGCAGGGTGGGGAGCAGCAGCTCCTGTGTGTGCATGTTTTTATTCCTGATGGTGGGATTTGTGTTAAGATGTGTTTGCTTTTGGGTGTAAAAGTGATGATGGTGTTTATTTTGGGAACCAAGAGTGTGTCTGGGGCTCAGGGAGTTACTATTATTAAAGTACAATGAAAAGCTCAAACACAGACCAATTCCCTGGATGTTCTGGATTGTTGAACATTTTTAGCCAAGGAACCAAATAAGTAAATTCATTTCCTAATAGGAATACATTTTTTTTAAAAACATCCCTCTCCTTAGAGTGCAGGAATTCAGAATGAACAGCACAGCATTAACAACAGCATTACCAGAACACACCAGTCTCACACTGTATCACACAGATTTGATGTCCCCTCCCTGTATTAAGATGCAGATTATCCACAGAGCGCCCAACAACATCACTGTCAGTTACTACATCCGGCCAAGACGTACCACTTCCAGTGGAGACTCACAGATTTTCATCATTATATCTTGTCTATATGCATTAAACCAACTTGGTGCATTCAGGAAAGAGTGCCAAAATTAATTGCAGTACCTAAAATGGCCAATGGAGGCTGGCTCCAAAGCAAGTCAATCATCCAAGATCCCCCCCAGATTAGCCACCAGCCTGCCTGGATGTCACCAAGGAACCCGTCAAGATGGTGACAACCAGAGCAACTACACCGAGATTAAAAAATCATCCCTCAGAAATCTTACTCACACACCTGCCGGAGAGGAAGCACCACAACATGCAGGTCTGAAACACTAACAGACTGTATCTTTCAAAATACTTAATTTACAGAAATACAGCCGCAAACTGACATTCAGAAACTTCACAAACAAGCAACAACACCCAGATCCTTGTTTTGACATTCTTCATCACTGACTGTATTCTCTTTTATATCTTAAAAGAGTTAGTTTGGCAGCTTATAAAAACTCTTTTTTTTTTTACATTGTTAGAGCAACCTTCCTCACATCAGCTGTAAAGTGTTTTTCAGTGTTTTGGGCAGGGCCATTCATGTGATACAAGGTCAGTGCAGAGAAATTGATTGTATTCCCCTCCAGTGTAGGCAACCTAATAATGCTCTGTTAGTATAATGTGTTAAACTGTTAAACTGAGAGGTGCCTGTTTAAGCTGAGCAGGTTCAGCTCAGTTCACAACTGAGGAGCTGAAGAAAGTGCGTTTCTTTCCCCTTTTCTGTACAGCAGCCACTCCAAGCCACATTGCATAACTGTGTTTACAGCCCCAAACTGTGATCTCAGTTGCTTTGCTCAGTTTACTGCAGGTCTCTGCTCTCTCTGTGCTGACTCTGTGTGCAGAGGGGTCCAGGGATCAGAGTGGACAGGGCCCTGGCGCACCTCGAGGTCAGCCGCTGCCATTCTGCTGAGCAGGCTATTGTCCAGCAGCTGCATGGCTACACCACTCCAGGTCTATTCAGCAGCTTCAGCTAAGTGCAACAGAAGAGATCAGCCTATTGTCTGATGGCAAGTCTGTTTGAGCTGCGGGGAGAACGCTCACTTCATCTCCCAGTGAGTTCTGAGAAGCAGTTAAGTCTGCATGAATAGGGGCGGATTTACACAAGTAAAAAAGACGCGTTAAGCACATTCAGGCCAACTCTGGCTTCCAAACAGAGAGCTACTTGACCTTAGTGACCTTGTTAGAATGTCAAACCACACTGTATGACCACTGTTTGCTTCTTGCAAGCACAATACTCAAACATACCTTTGCACACAAATAGAAAAGAGGAGCTACACGGTGAGAGAAAAAAAAACACTTCTGCTAAGTTCTGTAAAAACATCATATCTTCAGGTACCTATCACACAGCAATAAAAACATCAAAATGCAAAAATAGATAGTAAGACACCAGTGGCATTGCTAGCAACTTAAGTGTCTAAGTGTATGATCACGCACAGAAAATGGCCACATCACACTCAGTAAAAGAGCCATCTGGAAGCATCAGCACTTCTATGAGCAAAATTATGTCAGAGTGCAGTGACTTTCTCGTTTAAAGTGCCTCCAAAGAGCACCATTATTACCTTCCCAGAATGCAAATGTGCTTTGGGCCAATTAGCGGTTGAGCCAATACCAATGTAAGCCCATAAAAATCCACCCTTCCATAATCATTCAACAATATGACTCATGGGTAAGACGGGAACACCAGCCTGTAAATGCGTCATGATTATGACTCTGTACTTAAAATGAATGGACGAGCTGTGTATTTCATTCCCACGATGCTGGAGTCGAGCCATGCATGTTAGTGTCAGAGCTTCTAATGAAATAAATAGACTTGTGTTAGTACTTATTAGGCCTCCATAAGTGGCAGGTAAAAAAAACAACGGCCCGGTGGTGGATCAAAGGCCCTTAAATGTCTCTTTTAGATCTTCCCCCCTATCAAGAGGTATTTAAAGGGAGAGGGGGATGCTTTTTTTGTTTGCGGAGACAGACGCCCTTATCCAGGATGTCTCTGTGTAATTACACGCCACAGAAGACCTTCATTCCTCTCTTCTTCACAGAAAGAGATGAAAGACAAGAGAGACAGAGGCATGTAATCGCTCCTCTGACTGAAAGAGGGGGAGAGGAGGTGAGGGACACAGAGAATAGAAGGACAAAAGGATGGTGAGTGGCGGTGGGGTTTTAATAAACCTCCTCTGTCTCTTGTTTACAGAGTCTCTTCTACCTCTCCTGAGTTCCCTCCCTCACACATCCGTGGTCTCTCTCCGACTGAGGCTTTCATTATTCTGAGTTGCCAGTGCTTTGCCTCAGGACAGATGTGTAAATTGTTGTGCTAATGTAAGGCCCACTGCTGAGAGCTTTAGAGAGAAGGAGATTTACACACTCCACACCGCTGTATAACTGTCACTCACAAACTCACGCTCACACAAGCAAGGAGTCAGGCGCCATGAGCGACAACCTCTCAGTGTGCACACAGACACAGCACCGTGTGCAAGTATGTAAGCATGCACAAACACACACGCTCCCTGGAATTGATACGAGGCGTGGGTGGACGCTGATATGCACGCGTAAATGTTCCATTTCCTTCTGCCATTCTTACAAACAGACTCTCTTCTCATCACAAAGGGCTTAAGAGTAGAAGTGGGGGTACATTCTCTTTCACTGTAAAACTTCAATATTTTCCATTACAGGGATTATTTACTCTCAGGGGTGCAGAGGGCCTAACACAAGAAGGGTACTTCTTAATGATCTCTCTCTCTGCTTCTGAGGTGGGAATGTGTTGTTTGTAATAATTTGTCAGCATCTGTTGTTTGGAAGCAGCACAGTGCTCATCAGAAAAAGATGATGTGACAAAAGGACTGTACTTTAACTACTCACACCACTCTCTATAAGAGAATGTTACTCATTAACCATTTAGCTCAGCAAGAGGAAATTAAGCAACAGCATTTCTGACAGATAGTCATCAAGGAATATAATAGACATATCAGAATAATTACTTATTTCTGTATGTGTAATGTTACGTATTGAATTTAAACTAGAGCAAACAACTCAGTTGTCTGTAGATTCCATCACAAGCCCACTGAAATTTACCAGACATCATCATCATATCATTATTCTGCCAGTCACCTTGTACAACATGTGTGTACTGTCTGATTGTGTGAATACAGAAGGGGAATGTCACAGTAAGCGGGTGGGTGTGTTGATACATGCCATGTAAGTGCTTCATATTGTATTGTGTATATATTCCTATGTAAACTGTATAGGGACTGGATGGAGGACAGTGTACTGCTGGACATGATGCGATGTCACACCTCTGACTGAGGAACAAAAAGAAATGTATGATGTGGTGTGACAGGTGATGTTACACTTTTTATTTCTAAACTATGCTGAATGAATTTTGATGTGAGTGTAAATACATGAGAGCCCGTCTATAATCATTATCAGTCCATATATTCTTCTGGGTTCTTTCTCACATCTCTATCTGACTGTCTGATGACAGGGTGTCTCCAAATGACCCATCCATCCAGGAATCTGCCAGTCCTTCCGTCTGTTTGTCTGGCTCTCCACAGGTATGTCTGTCTGTCCCTGCATGATCCACGCTTCTTTTATTAAGCCGCGGAATAGGAGGGCAGGAGCCGGCTACAGCGTGAAGGTTGAAGCTATACACAGAGAGAGACACTGCTCAGTGTTTAATGAGGCACTATAACTATACCTATTCATCTCCCCCACCAGAGCAGTCAAATGTCATGGAAATAGTCCTCTACCGAAGGTACTGCATCATGCTACATCACGAGTCCTCAGCCAACACTATATGAAACATGCTTTCTCCCCTCCTCTCTTCTCTTTCGCTGCAGAAACACACATTTAACACAAAAGGAGTACTGCACTACAAATGACTTAAGTGTACAAGCAGCTTCACATAATGACATCTGGGAGCACAGAACAAGTCTCCTCATGAGCCAATCACATCAATCCCAGATCAAGACACACCTATATGGCTTTCCTTTGCTTCAAACTGAGACACACATGCTGAGTATTGTTGCTGAGAGGACTGGAGGCAACAACAGGAGCAGAGTCAGAACAGAGACACCCAGAGTTAATGAACCCTCACCAGTCAGCATGGCTGTCCATCTGCTTTCATAATCCCCATAAACAGCAGACGCTGCCCAACCAGCTACACACACACACAAACAGCATAACGTCATCCCAAATATCCTTCATGAAGAATGAGGACTGTACATGTGCTTTATGTGTGTGTGTGTGTGTGTGTGTGTGTAGGATTGAGTGTTGGAATGGGGGTGGGGGGTGGGGGGCTCATGTGTCCATTATAATGCTCATGTGCCTTCGCTCAGCTCACCAGCTAATCTAAGCGGAGTGGAGGGAAGAGGTGAGCGTGAGGTCGGCTGTTGAGCCCATCTGGTCAGCAGCAGGTAAGAGGCTTGAAACACACACCCGCTGACACACTTGATGCGTATGTGAGCTCATACACTTAAATCTAACCTTAATTACATGCAGGTACATCTGCCACATTAGCTCAGACTTCGTCCCTCCACTTCACACATGGCACTCATTTAAAACGATTCCTAACTCTTCAACGGCTGCTGCCTGGTACTATTTTGTAGGGTACATCCCATAACACCTGGCACAGTGAGTGTACCAGGAGAATAAACCAGATTTCTTCCGGTGCAATCAGAACGGCTGCCAGAACAAGAGAGATGGGTTTGTGTGCGAGCTGTGTACTGATTGAGACTGGGAGTGTGACCCTCCTTTGACCCATGCAGAAAAGGGAGTAATACTTAAGTAATATTGTTGGTTTCTCCATCAGTGTGCACCCATTGCGCATACACACACCCACGCCAAACACACAGGCCGAGCCAAGATGTGCCTGTCAGTCCCTGATTAAGACCTGCATCCAAGGCGAGAACAGAATCTGTGCTGTGTGTTTGGAGGCTCCCAGTCAAAGCCTCTCTAGAGTATGATTTAAGTCCTGGGGCTGAAGACGGGCAGAGGAATTAAAGGGTGGATGAGGCCAGATCTCATTCTTTCACTCTTCTCTTTGCTGTGGTTTCAGTCCAAGAGTGTCTAAGCAAAAACAGGGATTATTGCAGCTGTTATGGCTGCTTGTATGGACTCTGAATAGCAGACTATCTCATGATGAATAATCAAAGATCAATGTTAACAGAGGCTACGCAAGACAGGGAAAGAAGAGATGAGGTAAAGTCAAAGCAAAGCCTGGATGTGTGCTTGTTGACCTGTGATTAAGTGTCCAATCACTGGCTCATTACGGACAGGGACAATGAGCTTAAGAGACAAACACCATGCTTAAACGCCCACAACAGTGTCTATGTTAAATAACGCAGCAGCAGCACAGCGCTGACACACAGCCAATCACACAAAACCCACTCACGAACACACCCATTAAGCATTTTGATTTAAAACACAAATCAGGGAAAAAAATGTAAGTTGTTTGAAAGTCCTGCTGTTGCCTAGCTGCCTGCCATGCAGACAGAAGGACGCAGGATCATTTCCGTTCCCATTCTCTGCCAGAGATACGTACATGTATGCTCCATGCGGCCGTCTCTCCGGGGAGGTCTATGTGTCATTCCCCTACTTTAGACACACCAGCTGCTCAATGTGTGCTCTGCAGTGTTAAGAGACCCTTCCCACCTTGCACAAGATCCCAGTGGCACCCACATCCACTTACACACAAGCATGACAAAGCTCCCCTCCTCTTTTACCCACCCTCGACAACCCAAACACCCCCCACATTCATAAGTACCTCCAGGGCAGATGGGACCCTAATAAGCGTTACACTCAGAGAAATGGGATTTTTCACACTGCCTTCTAAAGAGCAATTCCCAAACTCTGCCAGAGAGCCGGCAAAGAAAAAAAAATGATGGAGTGAGGGAGATATGGTTGACAGAGGTTGGTATATGTGAGACTATAAAAGCTATAAATACGTCTGATGAGACTATCAAGAAAGTGAGAGAAGGAAAGAGGGGAATGGGGACAAGTGATAGCGATTTATTAATGTGGATGTGAAGGAATGTTGCTTTGTATGCCAAATTCATTAAAGAACCAACATTGCCTTCTCTAATGCAGCACATTTGCTCTCCTGATGGAAAGCACATTATTATCACACTTTAAGCAGAATTTTCCTTCAGCTAGCCAAGCCCACATGACACACACGGATATAAACAGACACAAACACAAGCATTAACAGATTGGCTGTGGCCTGAGCTCTAAGTGGACTTGGCTCAACTGCTGTCTGAAGACAAAAAGCCTGTGCTAAAAAGATGAGAGGGAATCTACATAGTCTGAAAAAAATCTTCTTTTTTTTTTTTTTTTTTTAAACAGGGACACACGCAGCGTGCTGGACCACAGCACAGCAAATCAAATGCAGACACTGCGTCTGATCTGTGGACCTGAGAGCAACCACTATTGCCATGTGTGTCTGTGTGTATAAGTGTGCGCATGAGTCTATCTTAGGGTAAGGGGGTTGCTCTGGAACTGGCGTGACCCCCCGCTGTGAATCCTGATCCTATTGGTCACGACTCTCAGAGCGCTGCTGAGATCTTAAATGAAAATTCCTGCACTAACTCACTCACTAGTCTAAAGTGACCCCGCAGGTCTTCTGCACATAAACGCTGCTTCTTCATCAGAGGACGTAGCTGATGCTTTGCATAAGTGGGTGTCTGCATGTGTGTGTGTGTGTGTGTGTGTGTGTGTGTGTGTGTGCGGGTGGGTGGATGCTGTTAGATGTCACCGAGCCCTTCTTAGCATATGAATTGTAAGGGAAGAAAGAATCTGTGAGTTTCGGGCTAAAACAAGCAGGTGCGTTTACTTTGCATATGAGGAAAGACACCTTTAAAGCCGACATTCACACATTCATGCAAGTATGGCTCCTGTGGAAGTTGTGAATGACTGTGTGTGTGTGTGTTCTCTTGCTGTCCCCCTTTACCCCACACAAAGGGGGCAGAAAAAGCTTTCTGGAGTCTCCTATTCATCTAAAGCACAATGGAACCCCACAGAGGTTTTCTTCCTGTTTCCCTGTCTGCTCCACCCATCTCTCCCCCACAGGGCAGGATGGAGGGGCAGGGGGTACCCTGTCCTGCCGGCAGAGCAGAAACTCAGCTCCCCATCTGCCACCGAAACTATCCCTCCTCCGCCCCCCAGTTCATCCATCCATCCATCCATCCATCCATCCATCCAGCCCCCTCTCTCACATTTTTAACTCCACTTGTTGTACCAAAATCTTTGTTTTATTATGTTGTCTTTGTCTCATCTGGCAACACTCAAACAGAATAGCATGAAAAAAAAAGTTTGACCTTGGGATAAAAACATTTTTGAATTTCAAACATCAATGGCTTTAAATGCTTGGCTTAAACTGAAACATTCCTGTACTTGATCTGTTTTATATGAAGGCACGCAGGTTGGGAGACCATCTGCTCAGAGATAAACAAGACATTTTCAACCAGAATCTAGGATTCTAGCATTACATGAAATATTTAAATAACTTTAGCTTGTGATAATTATACTATTGCACGATTTTGAAAATAGCATGCAGTTCGAAGAAGTTAGCTCAGGCTCAGAAGCAGTTTATTGATTAAGTCATTATTACCACAGACTACAAATACTTAGAGGACATATTGTCTTTGCAAAAGGAAATGATGACCCGTGCTTAAAACTATATTCATCTCAAGACTGCCAATCTCTGCTCGAAACTGTCTCCTGCTAATAATTCTGCTCTGAATTCTTTATAGTCAGCTCCCTCCTCCATTTACCTCGCTGTTTTTGCCCTCCTACAGAGCCCTCGCTGTTAGCTGCAGATTTATGGTCCGGTCTAACATGCACAGTATTGGCAAAGCATTAAACATGTCTACTCTTAATACTGTGAGCTCTCTCCATCGATAAGAGCCTTAATAAAAACATCCCCCTAGTGGATTTGTGTGTCTCTTTTTTCACTTTCCATCCTCCAACCTCCCTCCTCGAAAATATCCTTCTTTTTTAACCACTGTTTCTTCTGTGGCTTTGCTAGCTCTAACCTGATCCTGCTGCAGCATCACATGCTCGTTTTCCTCTCACTGCTTTCCACCTATTTTTTTTGTGCCTACACTCAACACCTCATTGTCTGGCCTGTGCCAGAGGTTTAATGATGCTTGAATGCCACTGCTATGGAGTTTTCTTCTTCACTCTTTTCTCATAGAGGATATTTAAAAGCCGAGCCCTGAGATCAATCTATCTCCAAGTCTCTCTCACGGATTCATTTCTCTTCTCTCTTCTGTCTGTTTTTTCCACTTTACTTTCAGATGGATAGCATTACCCTGCGTAACCTGTCATCATCTGAAATGGCTGCAATTGGCACACTTGCTCAAACTGCCAGTCTTTTATTTAAAGTCTATAAATTCCTGTTGGTACCCTAAATTCTTTCATTACACTTCCTGCAGCCACCTGGGTCAGTTACACCAATGAGAGCGTTGCAGCTGTTTTCCCTCCCACTCCTTTCTCCTTTGCTGTCTGATGTCAAGAATATCAGCATCATAAGCACATTTTAAATATTAACAAAGACCACTTTGCACGTATGAATAATACAGCAGCGAGGGCAGCGGCTGGCCAGCGATCCCATCCCCTGCCGCCTGAGGGCCATAAAACTAATGCACTGCCTCGGGACGGAATGTGGCCTGGTCTGATCCGCAAGAGGGGACTCGCCTGTGGAACTCGTCTGCCCCGTGACTGGGCCCAAAGACATCAGTAGATCTGTTTATATATCACGGTGCCCAACCACCTGTCCAAATCTTTGCGGATGCAACAGTCTGGCAGCACTTTTTGTTATGACTACATGTTTCAGAGACACTTTAATCTAATCTGACATCTCAATCTGCTGAGTGTCTTTGAAGCCAAATCTACTTTGGTGTTTGTTTGAGGTTAGAGTTATTCTTCTTTTCAGGCACTCTAGCTGTAAGAAATTTGCACATTTCTGCTGACCAAAATGTGAAGTGGGGCAACAAATATTTCAGAAGCATATAATATTAATAGTCTTCTTGAAGTCACTGAACTGGTATTCAGGAGCAACAGGACTCCCACACTTAACACAAATGAGACAGCACTTTCTGGAAGAGTGTCAGTATTCATGCAGCCCTCTATGGGAGTGTCTGACATGCTACGCTCCCTAACTCTAAACACTCCACTGCCCCTTTGCTACCCTGGCGCTTGCTCGCCTCCTGTCTTGGTCATCTCTGGGTCACAAACACATTTCGCATATGTCCAATTCTGATGAAGTCATTAATAATGACACACATACAGCAAGGCAGTGGACAGTCGGGGTAGTTACTCCAGACAAGTGTTCCTAGCAGGCTGGATAATTAATGTGTATGTCAACACAGAAAGAGGAGCACCACAGCAGAAATGTGAGCTCAGCACATCCACAATACAGGCAGAAAGCGAGACAGGAGGGATCTTTGGGGTGGTGGTGGGGGTTTACACACAATGGGAGAGAAGATAAATGCAATCTGTCCATCCCATCATGCATTCCCTAAATATATCTTTGGCTTCCTCTCTTGCAGACTCAAACTTTAGTGGGGCACACTGTGCTATTGTCTCCTGGTGTCCCCCTCCTCCCAGTTCTACTCCCCTAACAGGACCTCATTGCGGTCCTCAACTGTTTATATCAACATTTCTCATTTCTCATGCAAGGATTTCAGAGCGGTCCACGATTTTAATAAACGTAAGCTGCTTTTCTGCTCCGCCTGTTCAGGGAATAACACACACATGAGGACCTTGGGAGGTACCACAGGGGTTCTTATTGGCATTCAAAGAAATGGTCATATTCCTGGCAGAAAGTCGGTGTATCCCGCAAAAGATTACTGCTGTCATTGGGTTAAAAAACTGTATTCTCCACCAGAGGGTCAGATTTATTTCTTGGAGTGGCCTTTTTAACAAATCGTGTGTGGATTCCACAAGCTTTGTTGTCCACGCTGTTCTTTTTTGCCTATACTGTAAACCGAGCTTAAGCCACAATCCACTAAACCCTCAGACTCCTGCCTTGTATTTCAATCTGATATGGCATAGGGAGGGGAGGAAATGTCCAGACTCGCCTACAACACAGGCTCCAAAGAAACCATTAATCTAACACTGGAGATGAAAAGTGTCACCTTGGCGTCCAGATCCTGGTCCATCAGCTCACCAACAGTGACCTGCCCCCTGTGTGCCAAGCAATTTCATCTCCATGAGAGCCGGCTGCAGTCTTTGATGGCATTAACACTGGCAATACACTGATAAAAGTCTGCTCTGCCCTCATCAAAGCCTGCTCTCTTCAGACTGAAATACTTTGTCTAATAAAATAATGATTAAAAAAAAGTATAAATGGTTTATGAAGACGAGTTCAACATTTCAAAAACAACTTGTACAGCCAGCCTTAAATCAAGTGTCACTATATTTAGACGCAGTATCTTGCAATGGAAGAGAGAGAGAGAGAGAAAAATCTATTCCCCCCTACAGCACTTCAAGTGTGTGCTGTCTTACTTTTCACAAGGCTTTGCTTTTTCTTTTTGGAGAGGCTAAGAAGGCATGGAGCAAAACCTTAATTACTCCCTGCGCACCAGGGGAGTTTGATTTTTCCGCTCCAAGTAGAAAAGAGAGCTCTGAGCTCAGGTCTACTGTAAGACTGAAGACTTAACGGTGGGTAAAAAAAAAGTGCTGGTCAGCAGGCAACCCCAGACCCCTGCACTGTTGTTGGACATTTTTGGAAAACAAAACAAGAAGTTTGGATGAAACTTTGTGTGCGTAAAATGTATGTGCTAAACACAAATAATAAATAAAAACAGCTGCTGTCCCCTGTGTTCATGCTGCGTGATAACTGATATTTATTTTTTCTAAACTTACCCGTGCCAGACGCGGCATATCCCCGGAACAGGAGGAGAAGAACCAGAAGACCGAGACCTTGGTCACGCTGCGTCCGAGCAGAACGCATCTTTTCCGGCTACGCCGTTGCGAAACGTCTCGGGTTGTCCACACAGCGTTACCTGCAGAGCTTGTAATACACCAACAAAGTCTTTACCCGAAATTAAATCTCTATGAAACTCTGTACCCGCGGTCCACTGATGGAGGAACCGAGTTTTTGCCGTTGTTTTGATAAATAGTTGATTCTTGACTGTTCAGCGCTTAAAACACATCCATCACCGAGCAGACTGTGACTGTCCGGGAGAGACCGAAAAGGCGTTATTTCCGTCCGTAATCAAAGTTAGAAAAGGTCCGTATACATCACACTCTGTGATTATGAAGAAACAATCTGTGTGGGCTATTCCTGGGTGACTTCATTTTCAGCCCGTCTTCTACGCTTCCTGACGAGGATCCGTGAGCGCAGTGTTTCAACGAGACTCACCAAAAAGTTTGACGCATCGCTGCTCCGGACGGAGACATTCAATCAAACGTGATGGTCAAATTCCCACAGGAAACAGAAACTTGGTTTGCTCCTGTATAGAAATAAGCACCACTGGGAGAAGATGCGGTCAGGTATAGCCGCGAAACACCAAAAGACTGGAACTCCCCTAGTTTGTTCTGGGTCCCTGGGTGTCTTGTCTCGTTCCCCCGACCGCAAGGTGTAAACATGAACACGGGGATGAACGCCAGCCTCCGGACTACCAGTCCCCGCCCGGCCAATCATATGTCATCCTCCTCCTCCTCGTCTCAGAGTGAAGGCTGAACAAGTGAAGGTAAACTAGTAGCAAGCGAGGAGGAAATAGATGTGAGGGGAGAGATAGAAAACCCGGACCCCAGAGCGCGCATGCAGATCCGCTCTGGATTCAGCAGGTACCAGGATTTCAGTGCAGAGAGAGGTTCTATCTATCTATCTATCTATGGGGATGTGTTTTATTGTCCTTTATCCAGTGAATGTCAACTTATCTTCCTTTACTCCCTCTGCTCTCTCCCTCTACCTAATATGAATATGATAAGTCTATAAAAGAAGTCCAGCAGCAGCAGCAGCAGTAGTCCTGGTTTATGAGAATGCATTTATGAGAATTTCCTGTCGGTCCAACCTCTCCGCATCCATGGGTCACATTTTTTTTTTACTCTCTGTGACCACAAGAGAGCACCCTTTCATAAATGAGACCATCTGCAATGAGGACGAGTGGATTTTGTGCAGCACACTTCATTTGAAAGTCGTTTCCTGTTTGACTGGATGGCGCCGACAGTGTCTGATGTGGACACCACAGGGGGGGAGGAGGATGAAGAGGTGAGCATGAGCATTGTTTTAGCATGTTTAATTTTTTTTTCCCAAAGCAGTGACTGAGCACAAACATTTCAAGTCAGGTGGTATTTCATATTTCATATCTCATATTGGGAAAGTCCTTCATTATTTCACATGCCCAGAGATCATCACTCATTAAATGAAATTAGCAATGCTGAGTTTTCATAAGGTGACCGTTCTTCTTCCTCTGTCCGTTACGCCATTACAGTCATTTCTCTGCTAACTTTTAATTTCGTCTCAAGATTATGTGGATCTGTTGGAAGTTTTTTGTCAGATTCCTACATATTATTGGATTTTAGAGCAACAAATCTATGTAAAAGAGTGCCCTCCATAGTCCTTCACAGACTTCTTCAGATACAAGCACAAAGCTTGAAGCGTGGCAAGATTTGCAGTATGATTTCATGAATCTCGCAAGAATCCATTTGCTTTGCAGGGAATATTGAGTAAAAACATCTCATAAATCTGCCAATCTTCTTTCTATATACATACCCTGGCAACATATCAGCTGCTACATGTGCTGGAGACAGTGCTGCAAGTATTGAAGCCCCCACACACTCTGCTGGATAGTATAACCTACTATAGGTCAATGTTATTCGATGATATTGGATAATGAGTTTGTCAGCCTCTTGCTATGGAAACATAATAAGGGCTCTCTATTTAATATGTCACCTGTATGTATTTTCTGAGAATAACAACAGCAATTTTATTCCCCCCCCCCCTCAATCATTACTCTCAATAGGCAGTATCACAGTCTGACTCATGGCCAATATTCATTCCTTCTGTTCTGACTCACACTGATGGTCACTGAGGGGAGGGTTTATACTTGCATGACTTGTTTCCTCAGATTAGACGATGTAAAATGCTCAAGATTAAATAAAATACACAAGAGAATCAGAGTGAAGCCCAGATTTTTTTTTTTTTATAACATGGGCCGAGGCAGGCAGGGTGTCAGAATGTGTGCACGCATTCTGCTGAGCCTGAAGCGAGGCCGTTCTCTAAGATGTGACAGTAGCTGGCATCCGAACGGCATTGCTGTACTGTGCTGAAATCCAACTTCAAAGGTCATAATCCATCTGGACAACTGATGACTCCCAGTGCCTCCCTCCTCCGATGACAATTATGCTTTTACCTAGAGCACAGAATACACTCTGGATTATTTATTTATTCACCAAGTCTTTAAACTGCGACTGGTGAGAGAGTGGGAGAGCAAGATGGCCAGAGCAGGAGAGGTTATGTGTGAAATGGAGTTTTCAGATTGTGTTTGAGCTGTGAATGTGTTTTCTGATACATGTCCACGCATGTCGTCATTTCTGATTGTTCTTCTGGACCAGTTTTACGGGTTTTTTTCCTCATATAATGGCTCTGTACTATATGAGCTATACTTATATGACATTATCCCCTTTCATTTTCCCATCACTTAGCAGTAACTTAGCACTTAGAGGCGAGGAGCTCATATAAGAGTGTTTATATGAGTAATTTTGGTGACACTTCTCCTACCTTGGTGAGGTCATGCAGGATGTTTGCGTTTCTCTTGCAGTTCTAATTAGACAATTTGCCCTCTCTTCTGTTTTTTTCCAGCACATATCCCTAATAATTACCAAGATGATGACAAAGTTGGACTTGCCATAAGTTATTATTTTGCTCTGCCCTTTGCTAAGACTAATTGAAGATGTAAGTCAAGGGCACCCAGTTTAAAAATGGGAAGGGGAAAAAAAAAAGCTGGGGGAAATAAGAGCCATAATCGAGTGGGATGGGAGTCATATGCGGCGCACCGTACAGAAGAAGTGACAATACCAAAGCTAAGGCTATTATTAAGGCATAATAGGTTATCTGCAGAGGACTGTTTAGCACCGCTGGCTCTCCGTTGCTTTGTGTTGCAGGCTTGACATAAAAAGGATCAAACTGCCTATCTCTGTAAAACAGAGGGGGGGTCTAAAAATAGGAGACATGCTCTAGAAGTTGCTGAGGAGATAATTGAATATTATTTTCAGGAATGATTAAGTTGACCTATCCAGTAGACTAATTATTTCTAGCAGGCCAGAGGAGAACTTGTTTAATAGATTTTGGTAGCAGTGAATAAGAGAAAATAAAGCTGACCAGGAAAACAGTATCTATGGAAAAATGAATAATACCTATCATTAGAGTTTAGCTTGGGGAATGATGGTGGATTTATCTCAGTGTTTCCAGTGTGTGGTGTCCTCTGTCATTTCAGGAAGCGATGTCCTAGATTCTCTGGATCACTGGTGGGAAGTTATATATACATGCTGTATTTAATTTGTATCTACCTGTGCTTTACTTACTGTTTTCCATTGTACTAAAGTACATCATTATATTTTTATATGACAGCTTGCTTAATGATTTACATTATTTTCAAACAAAACATATGAAAATATGTATGATTATATATATTATGCATTACCATATGTGAGATTAAATAGTGTTTACATGTCAAATCATGAATAATACAATTAAACATGGCCATTTAACTACATTATGACACTATTTACTTGATGTACTTGCTAATAATATCTTAGCAACAGCCATTTCTGTTAACTCTTATATAGAATTACTTTAACCTTGTTAACTCTTGTAAAGAATATTCAGATTGGCTTGATGGCATGAACCAAGTTTCTTGATGTGTTTGTGTGTGCATACTGTATATGTCCATACCTGCCTGTGTGTGTGTGTGTGTGTGTGTCTGTCAGTGCACATTGACTTCACCTGTCCTCCACCGTTGTAATCCCTGGGTACACCTGGGCCGTTGGGCTTCGGGGCTTTTAGCAGATTGCATGTGTCAGACTTAGGACAATTACACTGATTGTTGCCCTAGAAACTCTGCTTTCCCTTTGGTTCTAGGGGGGGAAAAAGTTAATAAAATTAAAGGTGACAGAACAATGTGGAAAATGAGAGAATCTGTCTGCAAGCTGTTTTTAATATATAAGTCTACTGCACTGTACAGAAGTAGCACCTTGACAAACAAATGAAAATAGTTTTCATGCAGGTAAAGGTTAGTTCTGTAACTGACTGATGGATTTCAAACTTTTTATCCAAGTTTATCTAAAGTTAGGTGAACTGTTGGATCTTTAAACTCCATAATTTGTATATTTTTTCTATCAAAGTAGAAAAGTCTTTAGCCACAAATATCCAGCAGTTGAAAGGATTGCACTGTTGGATTTACCTTGGTGTCAAAATAGTTGATATTCAGGAAAGATAGAAGTAATGCTCATCTTATTCTCTGATGGCCATGATCAGATTGAGCTCCCCTCTCAGCCATACACAGGCATCATTAGTAAACAGCAGACTGAGGAGCAGCAAGATCGTTTGTACAGAGTGTAGAAAGAACAGCCCCCGAGGACTGATTCATATCTCCACTCTGTTAGGATGACTATAATGTTCACTGCTGAGGGATCTGACTTGGCTTGAACATGCACCCCCACCACCATTCCACCTGTCTGCTTTTTTGTGTGATGTGTTAGATGCCGGGTCAACATCAGCCGAGGGTGAAAGAGAAATGTGCAAAAGCTACTTCGGTTCACAGACAATATTGTTTTATTCCAGGCTTTGAGCTGTTTAAACTACTCCTAAGTCTAAAAAGTGTGAAGATGCTCAGTCATCCAGGTCATGTAATATCCAAGTGCTAAAACAAAGTTAAGGACACTTCTTCTCCTATGCAAGTGGCTTCTTCTGTTCTAGCTGATTAGTGGAGAGGCTTGATAACAACCTAAAACTCACATGAATCATCAGGTGAGACAAAATTTAAGACAAAGTATTTAATAACAAATGATATTTTATGCAGATTTGGCAAAGTCAAAGTGAGCCATAACCAGGATCAACACCTATAATCGGATCACCTAACAGTTTTACTGTGAACAGTTGTGCTTTTCCTGCCATTACATGGCAAAAAAAAGTCAACTGAGACACACGAGGGAAACTGCATTTGAAATATTGTGTTTATACCCTTTGAGTTGTTGGAAAGCTGTGTGCATATGCTGTACATCTGCTGGTGTGAGGTGGTGAGACTCAGTGAAGAGTAGGTGCGAACATTAATTAAACTTAACATCTGTCGGAAGCAGACAGTGGCAGTTATCAAGCCACCAATCAAATCAGTTGGCTATTAGAAACCACAATATCCCATCAAGCAAAAATACGTTCCGCTGGTTGTTCTGAGGGAGAAAATCTTCTCTGTGTGCGGAACATTGCCCCCGGTAAGCTCAATACTCAGAGTTTCTTACACGCTGGAGCGTTGTCAGGTAATGTCTCAGTTTATTAGCCCTGATATGAACTATAAACCCAAATTTTGTTTATGATGCGGGGCGTCAGGGCATTGTTGTGTGATGATATTTCATAAGGGAAGCATTATGTACACTTCATAATATTGGCTGCTCAGCACTTTCACAGTGTTCGTCTAGCCGAGTCTTGTGTTTTTAATGGTAGCACAGGGCTTTAGGACACTGCAAGTCAGTGTTTCATCTGTGAGAGCAGCATTATGGCTTCATTTCTGTACGTCTCTGTGTGTTTGTGTAGATTAATGACCACTGGCATAAGAAATGCCACCGACTAGTGTTTTACACAAACAACTTCTAGTTTTGTGACGATATAGGGAAACGCCTCAGGGTGGAAACATGACTTTTGCTGTCCTCTGTTACTCCCTCCATCCCTCTCTCTCTTCATCATCCATCGCTCGTGTTCACCTGTGCCACCTCACTAATGATTGCTCAGCGGCTATGAGTCTGCCATGCATCATTTACCAGAGGGCTCTGGAGAGGCTGAAATAGAGAGCAGTAAAGAGAGAAAGGGGAGAAAGAGAGAAGAAATCCTCTATTCATGCAGCTGAGAACACAAAAAAGGAGCAACAATGTAATCCAGAAGGAGTGAATGAGAAGAGGGAGAGGACTTGAAAATGGTGCAGACAAGCATGTGCTGGAAAAGTACATCGAAAGGTAGAAGGTAGAAATAAGCTGGGGGAGACTAGGAGGCCTATTTTTATTAATCACAGCCTTGATCTGGTGGAAAACACTGACAGCTCTGAATGGAAATAATACTCAAGTGTTGCCGTCACTGCACTTCTCTCTGCCACAGAGAGTGGGTGGTGACTGAAGCTAAACATGTTGGCTTAGTATGTGTCTTAACATAATTGCACAAGCTGATTATTGTTACTGAGACAAAATATGCCAAAAGACTTGCTTAATATTGCAGCCTGTGTTTGTCAGGAAACATCTGCAGAGTGTGAATATTAAATCGTCGTAGCTTGTTGCAGACAGGAGTCTGCAGTGCAATGTGTTAACTGTGGAGTTTCAACACCAAAACCCACATCTTGTTAGTCTAAATTAAAACAAACGGAACATGAAGGCCTTCAAAATTAGAGGCTTTATGTTCTGCTTTCATTTGGATGGTGGCATAGGCTACGTTCAGACTGCAGGTCTTAATGCTCAATTCGGATTTTTTGGTGTTTACAAAAAAATATGCGACTGCTACCACTCTCCTGTGTGAACGGACTGCGGCCCTGAAATGACCCGCATGCGCAGAAGACGATGACATCACACAATGTGTGCTTGTGTGGCTTTGTTTAAGTTAATGTCCGAGCCAAGAAGAACACTGAGAAGGAAGAGAGCAGTAGATGCAACGTCTGTACAGAGATGTATGTGGGTGCGGAGTGGTGGGATAGTGACGTGACTGCTTTTAGCGACACTGACTTCAATTATAATTTCAGAATGATGATAACCTTTGAATATGTCTGCGAGTGCCTTTCTGTATCACTTTCACGACAAGAGAGTCGACATCTCCCTCATCTGTGAGCAAGCGCGTTGCAGTTGGGCTCTACTTCCTGGCAACAGGCACTTGTTGCTAACAATACCGCTTGTCTGCCCGCTCCTGTGGCGCATAATTGTGACGTCTGTCGCCTCTCACTTATGCAAAAGTCGGATATATGCCGCATAGCCGTTCAGACTGAGGTCGCATTGCAAAAAATGCAATGGCCTGGGTTGGATATAAAAAAAAAAAATCGGATTTGAGCTGTTCAGACTGTCATGACAATATCAGATACAGGTCACATTCGTGCAAAAAAATCAGATTTGGGTCACTTCAGCCTGCAGTCTGAACACAGCCATTTGAGGCTCCTATAGGTGAAGGTCTGGTGCAATGTTTTAACCCACCTACACCCAGTGTAACCAAGCCAAGTTTTTAAATATGGGTCTTCTGGAGAACTTTGGTGCTACACCATTGGTGTAGTTTGGTGCCAAAACAACTAGTGAGAATTTCAGACAAGGACATAGATGCACTAGTATCCTGATCTCTGAACAGGCACTGTCAAGACAGCACATCATACTTGACATGTGAGATATTAAAACACAACTATGTAACCTGTAAATGATCAGAAACCTGAATACTGTTGTATACATGGAAGTGAAAACTATTCGCTGCAAAATAAAACACAAAATCAAAGATACCAATGTGGCTCTCTGTACATTATGTATGTTGTGTTACAAGTCAATGGAGATCATCCTATTCTGTCACTTATGTGTGAGGAAAAGCTATAATGTGCAAAAGAAATTGGGTTATGTCACAATACTGACACAACCTGAAATTAACTTACAGTATTCAATAAATTCAATAAAGCTGAATTAAGGTCTGCCAGTCTAGTTTCAATAATGTGCAGATCCATAGCTACAGTTTAATTTATTTTGCCGTTTGGCCTGACACATTTGAGCAGTTTATAAAACAAAAGCCGTACTTCACACTTTTGAAAAAAAAACCCATAATAAGTGGTAAGTATCACCTCTGCTCACAACAATAGGATTTGATGAAATGACGAGTTTGGACAAGCATTGCACAATGCAACACAGCACACGGTGGCTTCATGGCTCTCAGCTCAGCAGCCAGTCACAAGGATTTAATATTACAATTTACTTTTTCAGTCATGCAGAGGAAGAGAAAAGTCAGAGGAGCCTGGTGACAATTTTTCCACATTCCTCATGCAAGCTGAACGAACGCTATTATTAGGTGTCTGACTAGACGGCCAATCAAGTTTATAATAACAGGTTGGATTTCTGCAGACACAGGATGGATAACAGAGGCTGACCCCACAGCACAGCCATCCAGCGGTCATCTTATTAGCCTATAAAAAGCTCAGGTGTGGGCGCGCTTTGTTTGCCTGCACATGGTCTCCCATCACACCAATATCCCCTCATTTCTGGAGGTGGGAGCCAACACTGGCAGGGAGGGGGAGTGAGAGGGATGGAAAATAAGCAGAGGGGGAAATAGTAGCAGTTTTCCAGCAATAAACAACATTTCTCATGAGTATGACTGCACTTGATGCTGATAATACATGCCAGGTTTGTTATTAAATGTTATTTGATACAGATTGCCCAGCTTTAAATGGACGCTCCCCGTAAGGAGTGCGCAATAGCACAGTTGAAAATTGCATCGGACATCTGTAAATGGGAATAATCAATGTATTGGCGACTTGTGAGTAACTGGAGGCAAAAAAGACATTGGTGAGTTTATCCTGTTTCCAAGTCCCTTTTTTTTTCTTTGACCTTTGCGCTTCCAGCAGTTGAGGTGCTTTTTCTTTATAATGGATGCAAATCCTTTTGTAGTTACCAGTCAAATCTATGCAAAGCAGCCGGCTGAGGGTGAATCCACAGATGCCTCAGAATCAGGAAGTGGAGTTTATGCTGCATGAAGGAAAGGAGGTCATGTTGTTGTGGTGCGGTCGAGCTGCGTGTTATAAACAGCCAAAGGACAAAACATGGTCGAGGTTATTTCCCCAGACGTTTGACCAACATATCCCTTTATTCAGAGCTATCTTTTAACAAAATGTATGCAGAGGTATCAAAATAAAACTTCCACTTCTAATGCTACATCACAAATAGAGCACAAAGAGGTGAGATATTATGTACCATCTCACTAAAATGAGACAAAAATGAACCCTAAACCTTTTTTCTGTCATTTGTGACAGAATAGATGACAGACAGGGCACCGCTACACAGGTAGGTCATAACCTGAGACAGAATTAATGAGCAAGTATCGCACACACCTGCTTAGAAGGAATAGACAGGGGTTGAAAAGGTGGACATGTGATACTGGAAAAACACCTGCTCCACTCATCACAGGGAAGGTGTGTGCGTTAGCACAAAAAGCCCATCTGAATTCTGACCTTCCCTGTAGTGCGCTCTCACAAAGTTCAACGATGCCTATATAGAAAGCGATACAACAAGGGTTAACTTGAAACATCAGACCTTCACTCCTTCTCCTGTCATATTTCATGTGCTTAGGCTTTAAAGTGGCTTTTCAGAGACAAAGGAAGAATCATACAACTAACTAACGCTGTGAGTGAGCATGCTCCCGGGCTCTCACGTTCCCTTTGGAGGACACACCGCAGCCTTTCATCTCTGCTCCCCCTCTCTCAGTGTCTATCCTCTCATCTCTCTGCCTTATGTTCTGCTTTCTGAGCAGAGTTCAAACACTGGGGACCAGTTTAAATACTGAAGGTTCCCACTGCAGTGCTCCAGTGAAGCAGAGCATAGTGAAACATAAAAAGCTTAAGATGATGCTATTAAAATCCAAACTTAAGATGGATGCAAAAGGACATAAATGGTCAAATCTAGAATATGATATTCCAACACCATGCGATGCAGCTTTCCAAATACACCGATGTACAAATCGATACATAGAAAGAAAAAAAAACAACTAAACAAATGAAAGGAAGGAGGATGCACCGAGGTCGATAGACATTCAGGTGACTGAGAGGAAATGGGAGCCCTGTTGTGCGTGTGTGTTTACACTGTGCGCGCGTTCGTGGTCACACTCAAGACCTTTATTGCACCGTTGAGCTGCACATGTATATTGAGAAAGTGACAGTCTTTCTTGTAGTGCATCTCGGGGCTACTGATCTCCTGTTCTCTATGGATCGACTCTGTTTGAGTCTCCTACAGGAAGTATTTTTCAGGACAACAGAGAGAGAGAGAGAGAGAGAGAGAGCGCCTGGCTGCAAACGGACCTTGATGTCCATCAATAAAGGGAAAGGAAGGCCAGTAGTGCAACAGAAAACCCCGGCGGGATCCACACACACACACACACACCTCCAGCAAGAAAGAGGGTGAAAGTTAAAAATCCACTTCTTACACTGTAAAGGAATTCCAAAGTGAAGCACGTGCTCAATCAATCATTTTATCATTAATTGGATGCTAGCATATTAATCTCATGCTTCTACAAATACAATTATATGGATTAGGTAAGTAGACATAATCTGCTGTTCAATCCTCATTACTATGGTGATTAATCCACACTGATTACCTAATTTTAATTAACATAATGAGACACTAACAATATCCATTCTGCCAACTGTGAGAGTGTTGTTTGGTTATGTTTCCAGGAAAGCATCACTTTTGTGTGTTTGGGCATGTTTTGTGAGCTCTACCTGCCTGGTTGAAATTAGATTACACAATCACAAACGTCCCAATCAGAGCTCATACATAATTCACCCCCCCTTGCTTGGCTTTCATAATTACTTAATTAATTCCCACCTCTAAAGAGATAGGCCAGTGCTAATCCTCCAGCCTCCCCTGGGGCTTCCTGGGACCGCTATACATGTCCTGTCCCAGGATGCTTCACTGCAGAATAGATGGAGACATCCCAAACAGTTGTGTGCACTCTAACCGCGGAGCTAATTCTGTTCTCTTGTGAGACTTCTCTTTGTTCTTCTTTTTTTGCTTATGTAGGTTGGGACTCAGGGTTCTGGTTTTCCTTGTAAAGCTCTCAGCTGGAGTTGTGTGCAGGCAAAGTGTTTCCATCCCACTGCGAGAAAAATCCAGCGTCTGTACGCCTTGCCTTTTCCTCCAAGAGCAGAGAGAAAGGCTGCTGTCTGATCTGATGAATGGGAAACAGGGAGATCGCATCTACTTGCGTGCTTGAACACACTACATGTGCTCGGCCTGTTTTAGCTGCTTCTTCATCTCTAGCTCTTTCAGAGGAGTAACATGACGTTTCATGAAACCCGGTCTGAACTGGAGGCAGAGGGAAATAAAAAGGAAGCACTTCTGACACACTCTTACATAGTTTTGTTTTTGAATACTAATCCAATCCAGCAAAAAACAAGATTAAACTTTTTGAGATTTTCTTAGACTGCTTTGATATTGACAAGAGTGCCTTATGTGGCAGGATGTAATTACTTCACATTAAAGAGAAAATGCTTAAAAGCCACATTATCTAGAGAGAAATTTGAATCCCACATGTTCCCTATAGGATTTTACAGAGTAACAAAAAAAGTCACATTAACAGTCGTGACTAATGTTAACAGTCATAAGCTGCACAGCATTAATTCCCTTTGGCTTTTAATGTAAAGTCTAATGAACCAGGCGCGAGATTCCTACTGGACCCGGAGCTACTTAATCGCTGATGAATGAATACAAGCAAACATAACCACACTTATTTAATCACACCTCCACAGCCTCCATGGTAATAGCAAATAACATTTATTACTGGGATTATGTTGACCCAATATGAGTGAGATCATAGCCTCCCTGCCCTTGCCCTCATTTGAAAAATGTTATTGTGCTGTAATTAGTAATTATCTGTACAGTCAAATCACTTCTTAACAAAAGAACTATGTCCACTGAGAGATGAAATCACCACAGTTGAGGCTGTGTGTCAACATTGTGCAAAAGGACGGGTCACCTGCTGCTAGTGTGCTGCCACTGTGCTGCATGAGTCCCCACCGTGGGACTCCAGCGACTGAGAGTTTCCACAGAGAAAGAGCCACATGAAAGGAACAAAGTAGAAACAGTCAGAGACCAAAGACAGATTGAAAACACTCCAATCAATCAGTGATTTGACTTTGGGCTAAATCCATGCTGATAATTAGCCAATCAGAGGAGGCTGGGCAGCGGGACCTTGCCAGGCAGGTGCCTGGAGGCCCTTGGGGGACCTGAACTGTCTCTTCCCTTCATTAACTCCTCTCGTCCTCTCCCCTTGTCCGCCTGATCCTGCGAGCGGTCGGGCTGCTGGGTAATTCAGTCTCCTGTCTCTGAGGTGACCCCATGCCGCAGGGCTGAGGGAGCTGAGGATACACTTCTTTCTTTTTAACCTCTCTCCGACTCTCTTTTTCAATGTTTCCAGGACCACTACTGCTTGCTGTTGTTAGCTCTTTGTTGCTGGGCTTGTGCTGAAATGGTCTAAATACCATGACCTTTACATTTTTTCCTGACCTTCCATCTAGTCTTTAGATACAGAGGTCAAAGAAAAGGATGGTAGCACTTCTCTTTTATATTTCTTTATCTGCTTTCTTCACTGTCTGTCTGTCTGTCTTTGAGAAAATGCAATTTCCTCCTGTCTCACTATTTGTTGCACTTTATGAGGTCTTTATTGCACTTCTTAGCTGATTGCCCATATTTCTTTACAACAAATGCAGTTATGAGGTAGAGATCTGAATGCAGGGGGCATATAAATGCAGCGCTCATCTCCTGTTAGCTCATTAGAATGTATTGCGTGTCTTTCATCTGAGCATTTTTTTTCTTTTTGTCTTCATGACTGCAATTTTGAACGTCCCAGGATCCTCGCTTAGATCAAGATTGTCAGAAACAGTAGCTCTGTTCCGAGAAAAAAAAGCAAAAAAACATGAAGAGCGTTTAAAGATGAGAAACAGCCTGTAATATGTGTCAAAAAAAAGCCAGTTGCCATAATATCCAGCGTTAATAAGAGATGAGCAGAGCACTCCTTGTCTCACAGAAATCCACCCACCCACCCATCCAGGCATGCACGCACACATGCACGTACTGTAATCAGTATGATTTCACATTATGGCTTTGCACATGGCCATTAAAACTGAGTTACAATGTGATTATTGCCTGTGACAAATGAAGAGGTTATATTCAAACTGTTAAACAGCTCATAGCTTTTGATAGGAGACATATATGATCAGTTAAGGTGCTTCAGGCAGAGAGGCTTGTCTGTCTTTTCATTCTCTTTTCTTGATCTCTGACTGTAACACAAGAAATTGATATATTTATATCTGCTGTGTTTAAAGTTGGGAGGAAGGATGACTGCAAACAGTGTCATCGGCTGTTCTGTCTATCACACAAATGTGTGTGCTCCACTTCCTGTGTCTGCACAAACACAAAAGCACACAGCAAAAACCCGATCAAAAAGTAAGTTAATCTGTAGGTTTGGAAGTGCCACAAAACACTGCATCAACTGAATGATAACGCCGACAATCAGGCACGCACCTAATTTCTTGTGCTGTAATGTGAACAATCAGCGCATCTGATGGAAGGTTATTGTGCTCAAAAGCAGCGTAGGAACACCATCAATGCCACTACCTTTTTTTGAGAATGTATGTATCTATCAATAAAAATGCAGACGAGATGACATGCACACACAATGTGTGCACACACACGCTGCGATACACACTCACAGATGACAGGTGCAGTACGCTTCACTGAGCAGCTTTGGTTACTGACAGATTGTGACAGGTGAGCAGGTCTAAGCAAAGTGATGACTGTCACCTTTAATCTCCCAAAACCGCATGCATGCATACAAACAAATACAACCACTGTGCACTACAATATTTTTTTCTGCTCCACACCCTGCCTGTCTGATTGCTATCCTGTCTACTGGGGACTGGGACTACACCATGGGGGGGGGGGACCAGAGTAGAGAGCCAGTGACTAAACCGATCTGCCTCTCCCCAGGGACCCCTTTTCCCTTTTCCGACAATGCGCACACACCCAAAGTGCTGCCGCTGTCCCATCTCATCCAGGCTGGGCCCAGGCAGGCTCCTGCAGGGCATTCTTTAATGACTTCCTCTGCATTTCCTCTCTTTGCACATTTAGGTGTTGCTGTCATCAAAAAAAAAAAGAAGGTGGGGGTAGTTTGAGAGATTAGCATATCAGGGGTACAGATTAGTGCCTCTGTGGTGTGTACATGTTCTGACAGAGGGTGGTAATGAGAAAAAAAGGACCTCCCTCCCCCAGTCTGAATCCCAACCACTGGTTTAACAGAGGGAGTTCAAATGGAACTGCAGATAGAGACGCGGGAGCTCTTTATCTCCTCTTTACAGGTAGAGGGAGTGACCATGTTTGCTTCAATTTTAGGCACAAAGCACAGATGAAGAGTTAGTGATTAATAGGATTAAAAAACCAACCAACCAAAAAAAAGAAGAAAGATACTGAAAATAACAAGCTGAAACTTTCTTTGTGATTTATACACTATTTATATCGGTATAATTTTGTCTCCTCCATTGAAACTCCATTTTATAGTTGTCCTTTCTTTTCCTCTGTATTTCTTTCTAGTCAAAAACTAAATGTTCTCCTCTCTGTCTTCTGCGGGAAGCTCCTGCTGGTTAGGTTGGTTTTGGCCCCTGTCCAGCTGAGCCTGCACTGCCCACTGCCACCCAGTGTGAGGCCTGGGTTCTGTGTCACTTGCGATACGAGAGCCTGACCGCCGGTGCCCTGTCTCTGCCGCAGGGCCAAAGAGCTCCTTACACCCATGGATTTTTCATTTGTGGATGTTGCAGAATCAATGCTGTGTTTTTGCCTTCCCAGACAGGGACTGGAATCAGCAGTTTCTTTCACTACTCCTTATCTCTTTGTGCCTGTGTGTGTGTGTACCTGTGTGTTTGCTTATTTCTTATTTTCTTTAACCTTTCCCAACTCTGTCGGCCCTTAGGAGACCACATCCTCTTTTTTTTCATCCTTTCTTGCTTCCTCTCTCTTCTGCCGCTGCCGTGGCACCAGAAGTGAGGCTGATATCCAATTTATATTTTTTTTTAACCTACTCAGTCATCCAACAGGGTATTTAAACACCTAGGTATTTATTTATATAGACAAATTTCTGTCCCTGGAGCTGCTCTCATCTCAGCAAAGGTCTGGAGGCAGTACAGGGAATAGCTAAAGATTCAGAGAAAGCAGGAAAAAGTAGGGCAGGAGTCCCTCTTTGACAAACTAAATTGTTTGAACTGTTCTTTAAAGCACAGCAGGGGCAGTTACAGAGCCCTGCTTCTCCACCTGTTCTCAGTTGTATGGAGCAGTTTGGTAGCAGGTATTTTTTTCATCACTACCCATGGCGCCACGTTTCTAAGAGACTCTTAGTTGTGTGGAAGTCATTTTTTCCGAACATTACACCTCACTACATGACAATGGTCTGTAACAGGAAGTCTAGCAGAGCTTTGCTACTTTAAGAGGCTTCACTGCACACAATGTAAATGATTTCTCTCTTGTGCTCCGTCAGTTCTGCTGTCCAGCGGACCATTGGGAACAAATAATGAATCACATTTTCCCACTCGCACAGTAGCGAGGAGGAGAACTTAAAGCTTTACAAAACCAGGTTTACAAAAAAAAATGTGGATGTTGCTGCTGCTCACTACACAGATGACATCCAAGCACAAGATGGAAAATAATTGCATTCTCACCACACTCTCAGACAAACACTCCCTGCAGACATTTGGGTCAGTTAATTGGAATTACACTTAGCGCCAACGAACCATCAAGTTAGGCGCTGGGTTTGTGCTGGCCGCTGTTCATATTGTGTTGCATTAGGAATTGAAAACCTCCCACTCTCGCTCTAATTACCAGTCTCTAGACAGTTTGGGTGGAACATGTTGGCTTGCAAAGAAAAGAAGTGTCTGCTTGAATTTAACAATTAGAAGAAGCCCTCTGATTTAATAAACACAGCAATTATTTCATTTATTGAAATGTATCATAATGTATTTGTGCAGTGTGATCACTCTGTTTTGCTTTTTTGAGTCCTTTTCTCTTGGTGAGGTTTTAGATGCATATTCTATCACTCCTCTGGAGTTACAGCGATGCCCACAGTGCACAGTGACATTTCCAGTGCTGTAATAGAAAGAGACTGAACCACAAAGCAAATGTTGAGGGGAGAATATGAGTGCTGGTGTGTTTGCTGACCCATGTCAGCACAAGAACAAGTTCAAGTTTGAAGGTACACAGAGAAAGATGACTTTGTGCCATTCCATGACTTAATTTAGGCTTAATGTACAATCTGTACACTGCAATGGCAAGGTGTGTAAACATTTACACTGGTGTGATATGCTTAGTGTATCTCTTCCCCTTTTTCATATATTTGGTCCTGCACCTGCTTGGGATGTGCATATTTTTTGTCTTTTCCCCGAGGTGTGGCGTCATCCACAAATCGCCCCTCTCATCACACTTGCTGCCTTCCACCAAACACAACTGCTGATTATTCGCACATCTCTGGTGTCCATTTCATCAAGTAATATTGTCATGTCCCAGTAGTTACATGCTAAAGTCAGACAGTATCAGTGACCAGCACTCCCTCTCACCACTGCCAGGGGAAGCATTAAAGAGCAGGCAGAAAGCCACACAGGTCTAGTTTCCCCTTCTCATTCTGCCTCCTCCACCATATATTAAATCCCACCCACTCCTTTAGAAAGTTGAGGGGCCATAAAAAGCTCTGCAAGAGAGAGAGGAAAGGAGAAATCATTACGTGCAATTTATAAACCATTAAGAGCCATATTAAAAACCTGCAATCTAATTCACCCAGCGGTGGGCTCTGGCAATGATGGTGGCTGAGGGGGAGAGGAGAGTTCATTTAGGGAGTGTGTTTTGGCCACTCAGAGCGTGTGTGATGTTAATAGGGTCCGGGGGGTCACCTCCAACCAAGGGAGGCTGCTTACTTCTGCACTGATGCCCAAGTCAGCAGTGAGAGGGAAGAGAGAGAAGATGAAGGCTGACGGACAGGCACACAAAAAAAAGAGGAGGATGAGAGAGCTGAGGGGAGATAATATTGCTCACCCATCCCAGCTTGTCCAGCTGGTCATCTCTTTAAAGTAATTGCTATGTGGTTTCACAGCTGTAACAGTTTAAACAGGTTATTCTGGATAAATGAATGTAGAAATTTGCCTCTTAGTGGGATCATTATTATGAACTTACAGTATGCTGTATGGTCAAGCATTACAGGGCTTTATTTCAAATTAAAATACATCTACTCATATTCTTGCTCAGAGAAAGAGAAGATCAATACCACTCTTGTGGCAGAAACACCCAAAAAGCTAACCTCACTGCGTCCCACAGCTACTACAGGAATACAGAAGATATTTGTCTGGCCTATTATGAAATAATACACACACTTAAGATTGATTTTTTGCCAGATGACTTGCCATTGTTATTATGCATACCTATAATCCATGATAACCATGCTTTTATACTTCCACTTACATAACATAAAGGGTATGTTAAAGGCCACTTAATCCTACCCTTCTTGTCCAAGAAGAAGTCCAAACAACAATACTGTGATTTACATAAATCAGAATATGTTTACAATAAAGAAAGAATTAAGCACTCAATGCAGTTGTAAAGTATTAAAGCTCAATATGCAATGCTACATCCTTGATTCTAATAGGAGTAGACTCACTGGTTCTTTTCATATCAATATAAGGTTGATATAATGTAGTGGGAACACGCAGACACGTATTTATTGTCTTTGTAGGGAGAAGGTCAAAAGGGTCAATATCTGTGGCGTTGACAGCGCCTGCCCGGAGCCCGAGGCCCTCTCACACCATATCACAACAACAACACAGTCAATACACTCCAAATTGAGCCCTCATGCAGAACACTGCCCGAATCGATATTCTTAAAAAGGTTACACGTCAAACTATTAAATACTTTATCGATCCATATGCAATATGCAGAGCTTATATAGAAATCTATACAGTTATCCGTGTCCTGTGGCACAGAAGCAAGAAATATCTCTTCATTATTTTGACTTCTATGTGTCACATAGCATAGTAGGTGTAGGAAAGAGGCAAATAATTCTCATTCAGTTGGCCACACGCCACATGATGCTCTTCCTTTTGACAACATCCTGTCAAACTCAGTGCCAGAATATGACAGTTTAATGTTTGCGGCAAGCAGCTTGACACGATGTTCTCTCCCATACAAAAACAGAGGGAGGCAAGGCAACATTTAACAGGGGCTACCTATAACTCAGCTCTTACATAAGTGATGTTAAGAATATCTCAGAAAACAGGCTGAACATCCCATTTTAAGACATTCATCTTCTTTCTTACGGTTGTCAACGTTTAGAAGAGAAAACTCCTCTAGCAGAGAGAGCGAGAGAGAGAGAGAGAGAGAGAGAGAGAGAGAGAACATCTCTCATCAAATCTAACTACATCAAAACCTAACATTAACTCCTTTCTCACAAGCCGGCTGCATGTCTTTTAGCTAAATGGAGCAGCTGTGACAAAACCACAGGATGCACAATAAACCTGTCACAATCTGTTTTTTTTCCTGGGATATTAAAAAACACCCAAAAACAAAACAAAGCTGTGTTGTCTAAGGATTTTAGTTTACCAGGTATAAATCTGACAAGTGCATGATAAAGGTGAGCACAACCAAGAAAGATGGATGTAGGGATAGTGAGCATCAAGGTGAACAGTGCATCAGGCACAGAGAAAACCGCAAGGTGAAGCAAATAGTCAGGTGCCAGGAAAACGTCAGCTGGTCATTGGTTACAGATGTTTCCGAATAAAGCAGCAGATTGTAGGACAAATGGATGAGAACATCTGAGAAATAATTCAATCACTCAAAGGTGAAAAAGACTAGTTTTATCTATGGATGCTTGAGTGACAAATAAGTAAACCAAAGGTTGCATTCTTGGGTGTAATTGCATGTTTTTTGGCAGTTTTTGGGCCATTGTAGCAGGACAAGTTGAGAAGAACATGGACCAGGAACAGAAAATAGTGTGAAAGGATGCAGAGAGGGACAGGGACAGAGAGTAGAAATAAGTGACCAGAGGCGGTTATGGATGCACAGTCAATAGAGGCAGAGAATAGGCAGGAGAGAAAAAAATCGAAAAAGGGCACAAGAGAGCAAGAGAAAGTGAGTGGGACAGAGAGAAAAGGGACTGACAGTGAAGAATGGAGGCAGTTAAAGATATCTGCCAAGCGATCTGTTATTACAGAAAGAGGGAGACAAACAGCTTCTTTCGTTTTTTTTTTTTTTCCAAAGCAAAATAAAGACACTCATCAATTTAAATCAGCGGGGGTTCCTGGACCTCACCTTTTCTCTGTCAGACGGTGGGTGGTGAAGGTGTGTTCCTCCCTCCTCTTGTCCATTCATCACACAGAGGAAGAAGACACCTCACCAGGGGCATCCTGGGTAATCTTGCGTGGCCGGAAACGTGGTGATGGTGAACGGATGGCGGCAGGACCCTTTGTTATTTACTGCTCACTTAGCCCCTCTGCACCCCGACACACACACAATTTATGAGGACAATCGTCAGACCCGCCGCGCTCCGATGGAGCACTCCCCTGATGGATGTACATGGAGCTAGGAGAGGAGAGACAAGAGAGGGGGAGAGTCAGGAAGATTGTGGTTGGAATGACATATAGTTTTTATTAAGAGACTGATTAAGAGAAAATGCCTTAACAAAACAATGGATAAAGACCATTTTAATTTAGAAATAGTATCCATCAAGGACTCCTCTGCTGTAGCTGTGAGGTCCCATCTCGTGCGAGGAACGATATGAGCTGAGCTACCTGCTCATATGTCTTGTGAAATGCCACTGATGCACCAAATGTCACTAGAATGTCAGCAATACCACCATCTGTGTTTTGAGCTTTTATTTTGGCGCATTCATTTTAGCAGATACCTCTCGGCCCTGCCTCTTTCATCCCCCCCCCCAAAAAAAAAAAAAAAAAAAACCTCACCTCTGCTGTCCTACTCTCTGTGTTTTGGGTGGAGCAGCCGGTGCACACAGTACAGTAAGTGTTCAATCATAACAATCCATTAGAATAATCACTGATAACACGTCCATTTTCATAAAAGAGACGAGAGAGGGATTAATGAGCTTAACCCTACTTAAGTTCCATCCATTTTGCGCTGTAAATCAATAATCCAGTAATAATGTTCTTCAGTGGGAGCAACAGAGCCCCAGGAGCAGCATCCTCATGCTCTCCATGAGTTATTTGAGCTGCCCTGCTATCTCCTTTGTTCTCAATAAAGTTGCCTTCTGGGATTGCCAGGACCAAACACATATATTTTTAGTATTTTCTACACAGTCTGGTGTGAAACAACACGAGGGATTGGTGAGACTCCAAGAAGCAGAGAGCGCACAGACTGTGAAGGGGAGGGAGGGGAAGTAAATGAGCACAGAGGAGGAGTGATGGGCCGAAAGAGCAAGGGAGAACATGAAATGCATCAGAGGAAGCAAGAAGATGGAGGAGACACATGGTAGAGAATTTACAAAACTCTGTTTAATCAGTCTGTCCTCCCTCTGCACTGCTGTGCTCTGAGGTATAATTGTTCTCTCTCTTCCTCACTTTGTCTTTTGTTCTTTCATTTATGGATCCTTCTAGACATAAATGGCAATGAAATCAAGGACTTTCAGCGGCCTTCTAGCATAATTTCAGAAGATAAAAAAAATGAACAGGGCCAGTGGTCAAGAGAAAATATTTTAAAATGAAAGCCATTTGATATTCTATTTAAATTTTCATTCACAAAAAAAAGCCTTGAGTCTGTGAGAGGACCTCTGGAGATTTAAAGGTAGGGTAGGAGATTTCATTCTGATGCACTTTTTGTTAAATTAGTGTAACTTCTCTTCACAATCCGATAGCAAGTTCGGCAGTTAGTTCGGCAGTTTGCTTTAAAACGAAGAATATTAATCATCTGTGGAAGCTATAAAACGCTAAAAACATCAGCCAATCCTATGAGGCGCACCTGCGCGTAGAGTTGGCTGGTTGGCTGCTCTCTTCCTGCTCTGCGCGCACCAGAGAGGTACGTGCATGATGGCAGAAGTCACAGACTGGTTGGGAGGCGTGGCTTTGGGGTGAGCTCCGAGAGAAAGGGGCGTGTGTTTACTTTTGAAATCTGGTTGACTCTTCCTGAGTTTTCAAAATCTCCTACCTTACCTTTAAAGCTGAAATACATAAAGAAACATGTGCAGTACCGATTATCAGTGGCTCCAAAATGGACCACCAAACAACACACTGGTAAGGTGGCTGCTCTAGAATGCTATAAAGAGCATTTTTTAAAATGTATCCTATACTTCTAGGAAGTAAAACTACAAGGCTAGGTTTAAGAAAAATCTTTATACTTGGGGTAAAAAAAACAAAATCACTTCTACAATAAAGCTGCACCACAATCAATTCAATTATATTTATATGGTCTTTTGCAATTGAAATTGCCTCTAGGCACTTGAAGGCAAACAAAACTCCCCTTTAACAGGAAGATACCTTGAGCAGGACCAGGTCATAAGAGACCCTGGACCCTCCTGCTGATGGCCTGTTGGGTAGAGGAGGAGAAGAGGGAGTATATAGGACAGAGAAAGAAGAACAAACATTACAGAGAACAAGCATGGCCAGTTATTGCTGTAGAAGGCAAGCTATACGACTACAGACCTATAGGGGAAAATAGCAGGGCAACATGATACAAAAACCCTCAAATTATGTCCGTGCTGTTTACCTAAAGAGAAGTATGTGGCTCCATTGATGCTAAATGCGCCATTATGTTCAAACAGTGGCTAACTTCATCTGTCTGCCATTTAACCTTTCACATAAAACAACCGTTGGAAACAAAACAACAGTGAACAAAGAGTAAAACTGCAGAAAAACAAGCTAAAGTATGAATGCTGACAGCAAAATGTCTGATGTAATGTAACTGTGTCGGAGACTCATTTTTCATGAATACATAAATGAATAAACTTCCAAAGGGGTATTGACATAGAAACACCACACAAGTGGAGTGTTTACTAATAGTCAAAATTTAGCTTGTAGTGATTAAGGATGGTGGCATGTTCTGCACTGGCTGGAGAGGATGGAGGCAGAGTTGGATGCAGTGTGGGGTTAATTTGACACATGCTGGAACCATCTGAGTGCAGGCAGCATCCAGGAACCACGGCTGGCGGCTGCCTCGCGGCTCTGGCTGCTCCCGCATCTCCACTAAGCACTGAGAGAGAGAGAGAGAGTGGCAAGAGAGAACTAGTTGGCAAACTCTGTGGCCCATGTGCCAACACCAAGCCCTGACACTGCAATGCCTGTCTCTCTGCAACAGCATTTAGAACAGGAGGTAATAGCCCACAACATACCCTGACACTGCATTTATTCCAATAATGTAGGCACATTTGAATGCAACAGATCAACATTAGTTTCACCAAATTTCCAAATAGCCCTCAGCTATATCCAAACAATCTCTGCTTCTCTATGTGTGGTTTAAATGCCTCAGGTGCATATGTTACAATTAGGCAAATAACATTATACTGTAGCGTGCAGCCCTCTCAGGTGGAATGACATGTGACAAGAATGTGTTTCACCCCTCAAAAACTGTTCTATCTTCTTCTATCTTTGCACATTATGCACATCAAGCCGATTAGCAATTCAATTTAACTCTTATTGCATAACAACATAATGGGCAGGAACTGTGGAAGAATCTGAGAGCTGCTGTATAATTGGATGTGCAGCTTCATTATAATAACTAGTGCCATATTTCTGGGGATTTACAGTATCTTATGAGTAAAGTGCAGCATCTTAAGAGTGCAACAGGAGTTCAGCATTCCCAGAGGAGATGAGGATAAGAGACTAGTAGTAAGAATGAAGAAACACCACAGGCCATCTGTATGTGTTATTAAACTGCCCATTGCCTGGCACCAAATCCCAACAGTGGGAAAGAATCCAGCAATCAAAGCACATATGGCCAGCGACCGGCGCTTGAATTATCCTTCAAATGTAGGTTAATGAATTCAGGAGCAGACTGCGCTCATGAGCATCATATCTTTAACAACCTGACAGACACACCTGCCAATCTGTGGTGGGGGCTCTCTGTAGGGGAAGTTGGGAGGGAGGAGGCGGGATTGATTAGCACCTCAGAAGCAGAGCCTGTTGGGTGACAGCACCACCAGAGATGCTGGGACACTCAGGGCCTGTCCATTCATCAGAGATCATCGGGAGCTAATGAAACACACTGAGAGAGTGATTAAGACACAGGCACCTACTACAGCAGGGACGCACGCTTGGTGCATTAATCACAGCCTCTGTCTGCGGGTATCTGACCCCCTCTCTGTTGTTGTGTCTGTGTGTGTATGTGTGCAAACATGCCCGCTGTACACAAACTGGAAGTGTGTTTATACAGACAATCCTCCAGACTGTTGTTTTTTTTACATCTGGATACATGTGTCTGTTTTGTCAGAGAAGGAGCCTTGGCGGCAGGGAGGAGGTGTCCTTTGTGTGTTTGCCCTTCACAGTACGCTCTGCGACCTTTGTGGCTCTGCCAGTAAAAGACTGTTTTCAAACCTGGCACAAATACAAGAAGCTGCTCTCCTACTGATCATTAAATTTTGGTGTCCATTGATTAATAAAGCTGTTAATGAGCAAAAAAAAAACAGAAGCTGTGTTCTATCTTGGCCCCTGTCTGCTCAGCAAATGTATAATACAATGCAGATGGTAGAAATGTGATGTATTTGCTTTGGTAAGACTTTTTGTGCAGCTGATTACTCATCGCAGTCTGCCGATGCATAAGTTTGTCACACGAACTTGGCTGTCAGGGAACTCTCCAGCATTTCCTCTCTTTTGTGGAAGTCCAAGATGGCACTGCCGCATTACGGCTGCACTACAAAATTCGTTAGATGACAACCAAACACCATCTGTGGTGTCACCGTCAGAGAGAGAGGCTGCATATTGTTTATGACAGAACCAAGATGAGGTTTTAATACCCGGTTTTATTGCTTAACAAATGAAGACAGTCTGAAGGTGATTATTTATATCTATTAATTAAGTTAATTAAGATGACAGGATTTGCTTCCCTCTCCCTTGTTGTTAATTACATCTAGTCTGCAGAACAGGGCTGATGATATAAACACAGATGTCACAGCCACTGTTAGAGATCAAGCTCCACATCTGTGTGCATGCACATATTTGTATGCATGTGTTAAGACTTTGCCTATTCTTACCCTGGAAAATGGTGCAAAATGTCTCTTTAAGACTTCTCGCTTTACACAACAGCAGCTGCTTCAGACAGAGCTATACAGTACAAATGAAATATGTGTAATCCCTAGAAATGAAAAAGACATTATCTCTCATTGTGCTTCGTGCGTCTTTGTCCAAAGCAGCCCAGTTCGACCTGCTGAGTGAGCAAACCCGCACTCTGCCCACTCTATCTATTTCTCTTCTTCAAACTCGCTTCTGTTGCTGCAAATGGGACAACGACCAAGGGGTCTGCACTACAAGCAGCAGATTAAAGGATTACCATTAATTAGATGTCAGGGACAGAGAGGGGCTTTGCCTGTCTTGGCCATGATACAATATCTGTTAATCTGCTGTGCTCCTGGATAAAAAGAAATCAGTCCATTGGCAGAAAAAATGGGAAAAGAGGGATGAGGTCAGGAAAGAATTGAAAACAAGAACAAAGAGGCAAAGGAGTGAGGGCTTGGTTTTGGAGATTGGAGGATGGATAAGAGGTGACCGAAAAAAGCAAATACACTCATAGTGCACTTGAGTGTACATTGAGCTTTTTTCTTATAGAAAGAGGAGCAGCTGGGGATAATAAGACGCATGAGGGTGCAAGAGACCAAAAGGAAGTAACAATGGTTAACCAACAGATCTATGGAGAAATGAGAGGCTAAAAAAAGAGGTGAAGTGGCTGAGGCCTGAGTGCGGAACAGCAGCTCGAAATGAGAAAAATAGTGTCGAAAAGGGACACAAAATGATTTGTGTGTGTGTGCTTTCTACACATCTGTCAGCGTTGCTCTGGTTTTTTTTAATGACTGCACAGCTGCACTTTACAGATATAGTGTTCCTACATGTCTCATTCTTAATTGAAGACACAGTCACATGGATAGCAGGTAAGTCAGGTGATTGACAGGTGACTGGTATGAGTTTGATAAGGCGGTAGTCCATAATAGGAGTCCTGACCCTTCCTTTTAGTGCTATTAACCCAAGGCGGCCAGCCTGTGTTAACTTCATCTTTCTTTGACAAGAAGTGTGATACTATGCCTGAGGCCAGGTGAGGCCAGGCTATCGGGGTCCTGTTAAACAGCGTCTATACTGTCCAGCTGATAACACCTATCCTGCAGGTATCCTGGTTTGGACAGATCACCCGCTTGTATATTTCAGGCTTATCATTGGTGTATGTACACACGAGACGATAAAATTGCTTATAGGTAATATCTGATGTTGATCTTAAAATATACAGCCATGCCAGTTTGTTGAGTTGATAGAAAGCCTGGAGGCAAGTGCAGGACTGCAGAATTTCCCTGCAGTAAGTAGCATCTAATGTAAATTTGAGTTGTGAGGGGGTAATTGATGGAGGAGGGCTGGGACATCATTTTCTTATGACCAGGCATAGGGCACTCCCTCTATTTGAGTAGAGGGACTGTGGGTGCCCCTGTGAGCCCCACTCGCCTGAGACTCTAATTACTTTGGGGACCTGGAGAATTCAAAGGATTTAGATACGGAAGAAGAAAAAAAAAGAAATTCTAATTTACTGCACCACTTGATGTTTGTCTTCGTTTGTGGCATGACTTGTGCTTTGGAAAGCAAACGGACACAAAGTGCACATTTGTGTGTCCTGATAAAAGTGAAATATTATTAGAACGCTGTCACCGCTGTGTTTATCCCTGGGGAGTGTGTGTGTGTGTGTGTGTGGATAATAATCTTCTGGACAAACACACTGTAACCTCACCCCCCTCCACCCTGCCGGCGCTATCTTCATCTCACAAGGCTCAGCCCCTGCCTGTCTGGCCGTCCACATTTCTGCTCATGCTGGGGAGCCACCACACCCTTCCAAAAAACCTCCTTTTTACACTGGCAATAAATTACCTCAGAAAATCTTAACATAAATCGAATTTTTTTCTTGATTGAGTCGTACCTCATTCACTTTTACCACCAAGTTATTTAGACATTTACACAGACCTGTGAAAAATTCAATAATCACTTCACAGTTGGGGCTGCATAAGAATCTGGATATGATATCTCAGCATCCTGAAGACGTCTGTGGTCCACGAGGCAGATGATTCGGTTACATGCAAATCATCTTTTCATTTCCTGAGCTTTATGTAATTAGTATATGGTAATCAAATTCAAATACTAAAAAAAAAACATAAAAAATATTCATTTTTCATTAGTTTGCAGCTTAAATTACATTTTCGCCTGATTGAGAACAGTCCCCCGTGGACTGTGGAAGGTGCTGTCTAAACAGTTTAAAACATGGCTTCCTTGACAACAGACCTCCTGAAGCATGATAATCAGGAACACATTTTGGTTATGAGGTCAACCGACAATAATTGGCTTGCAGGTTGGTCAATTAACACTTTTCCGCCACACGTGTTTGGATCTGCTTGCACATGTTTATGTTGTACCTTTTTGCACGGTCGTTCAGAAAGGTGTTAATTTCGTTCCTTCTTATGATTTAGTCAGTGTGCATTAGAGAAATGCAAATGACATATCAGTATATCAGACAAAAGGGAGCTGTGTGTGTCATACTTATTCAGCCTGACACCGTTCAGAATTATGAGGCCACAAAGGCAGTAAAAGCTTAATTTGAGAGGTTACACTGTCTCCGACTGAAAGCTATAAGAAAGCTCAATGGTGAAATGAGGATTTAATAAAAAAATATTCCCAGTGATTCAGTTGTCATCAGTTGAGAGCACCCCTATGCATATGCACAGATCCATGACCAATGAAATAAGAGTGAAAGAAAATGGGTGGTAAACTTTCCATCATCTCCATTCTTTTCTATTTAACAGGGGGATATTTTGCACTCGCTCTGAGTGGCAGAGACTAGTAAAGCCACGGTGTTTTACGGCCTTCCGGCTCAGTGTTGACAAAGATTGGGCACCTGAGAGGCTTGCTAGAAAGTCACAAAGTCATGGAGGACGGAGAGTGGGAGATTTGTGAAGTGATTCTTCACTGACAGAATCTTGTGTTATTAATGCTTTAACGCATTAACGTCACACTTTTGCACTTTAATTGAGCGCCCAGCGAGCGAGATGTCAAACAGCAGGGCTCTCAAGGGTGGCATATGTTGTCTAAGTTATGTGTGTGTGTGTTTGACCGTGTGTGTCTATGTATATGTATGGGTTTGTTTGTGCGTGTGCGTGTGCACCTTGCCTGTGTGGGAGTGTGACAGACAGAATGAGACCTCTCAGCAGAAGGTGCTGGGGAGACAATCAATACTGCTCACCAAGGTGTGCGGCTACAACCCTCTCTCGTTATGCACCTCAGGGGAGGCTGCTGCTGAGGAAAAGCCATGGGAGTATATGGACACACATTCAGAGAAGCCCCCCCCCCACCTTGACGTCAGCCTTCGCTGTCTTTTTTATAATACATGACAAGATAATGAGTCTGTAGCACCCCTGAAAATATCCCCCAAGGGTGTATTATCCTTTTCTGTGGAGGAGTGTTACTGTATTCTTTCAGAAGATTCACCATGAACAGTGTCACCAGAAGTCCATTCAAAGGCACCTCTATTTTAGACGTGATGATGTCCAAAACCAAGAGAGGCTATTTGTGGATATGCTGTACCAAACACAGGCGGAGAAAAATGAAGAGAAAATGATACCTACAGCATTCCATGACATTGGGAAAATACTTCTCTGCAAACAATGTGGCTCTTATTATCTACAAATAACCAGAATCCTGAAGGTGCTTTTGGATTAAATATAACTGCAAAAATAATAAGCATATTTTAAAATTTGATAAGCAACCCAATCCTTCTAGGCTACTTCTTTTTTTTTTCTTTTTTTGACTAAAGACTGTGGGACAGTTCTGCCGAGCTGCACCCCATTCCCATCCATTTTTATGCATACTGCCAGTAAGCTGTGCCAAAGTGCTGATATCCCTCATTAGAAAAGCAGGATCCAGGAAAGAGTCCAACTAATGCCGGCCCACACTGTCACAATGATGGTGCTGGGTCTCCACAGGAGATTTGAAGGTCAACAAGAAAAACAGGTTGTAACGGATAGAAAATCGGTGCCAGAGAAAACCCAGCCATTTAGATGGAGTACTGTAGAGCTGTTGTAGAATGAGACTGAGGGGAGTGGAGATGTGTTCCCTCATGCTTGTTAAAACTAACTGAATTTGACTGCAGACGGAAACGGACATGCTGATAGAGGTGATTGTGTATGCATGTGGATCCAAGTGAAGCATGTGTGGTTTCCATGCCAGCGCAGTCAATTTATCCACACAGTGGAGAGGCCCTGAACTGCAACATACACACACACAGAGGGCAGAATATTTGGTATAGATTAGGAAAAAAGTGCAGCTATTCTAACAAGCCATTCACAGCCTGGTGATACCCAAGATAATTCTATCCACTGAGCCCACAAAAGCCAACATTTATCCAACCCCTCAGGGCAGAGCCTGGGGGGGCCTTGGCTCCGAGCCGCCTGCTATATGGAGTTAATACGGGTTATATCCCCTCTCCCAAAACATGCATCCTCATTTCCAGCAATTTCACATATCACTAGAGTCTTGTTTTCTCCTTTTCTGTTATTATCACCACTTTTTTTTCCTCCTGTAACTAAGACACACATTCTACAAAGTGCATCACACTCCACTTTTTTTTCCTCCTGAGGTTTTTGCAAAAGCTCTGGGGTGCTGCAGGTATCATGAGGGCCTTTCGGTAACAGATAGGGCATGAGGATTACACACAGACTAGATTAAACCACCACCATTGCCTGCTGGGAGTCCTAACAATTATCAGCTTTAAACTCCAGGGATGTGGGACTGATGGTGGACTCAGGGTCTTTGAGGCAGGGGAGGGGGGCAGCCAGGCATTGGTTGACACATGGATAATGTCTCCATCTTGAACACCGGTCTGCCACATTGAGATAAACAGTTGCCTGCCAGGCAAATATATTACAAAACATCAGATGTCTCAAATGCACAGTTTGAACCACAGCACTGACTATTTTGTTTCATGTGACTGGCTTAAGAATACCCTGCTGCTTATCTCCTTTTGTTTTCAATCTGCATCCTTGGCGTCATCGGCCAGTGATGCTGTTGGTAAATGCTCTGTTTTCCAGCCTGTCTCTTTGTCATTTTGGAAGCTGTTGTAAACTAAAGGGCCTGTCTGAGGAGACTGAGTGGAGAAAAGGGAGTTTGTAATGAGAACATTAAAACAACATATGCTACTCCTTTACACCTCTGCACTTAAGACTGGCTTTTATTTCACCCTTTTCCCTGTATTGCACACTTTGGCCCCCCTCTGTTCAATTCCCACTTGCCTATTTTTGGAAAGTCATTGAGAGTCTTTGAAAAAGACAGGCTGAAGTGAATGTGAAAGCGTGCCCCTGGCCTCGTCGCCTCTTAGTAGAGCGGGCCATCTGACCACAAGCAGTAGGTTGGGCCATTTGGGGCCATCAGACCAAACCTGGGAGACCCATGCAGCCACCACTGCCAAGTTGCTCCACTCTCCTTCAAGCTTCAGACTACTCTGCCTACCTCAGCCACCACCTCCCCTGCTCTCTTACCCCTGCAGGTGCCAGCTCTTCTGCTCAGCCAGATCCCACCGGAGCACACTGGAAAAAAAAAAATCTATCCAGTCAACCCCATTTGTGTGCATGTGTGGGGGAGTGGGACAGAGATGTGAAAGAGCACTGGTGGCAAAATGGGACTCGTAAGCGCAGGTGTCAAAGGAGGTTCAGTCCCAGGAGGGCTAATTTTATATTGTTGTCCAGATGACCTTGAGCCGGGTGCCATGGAAACATTTCTTTCTTGACTTTGCAAGGTGTCTCGGTGGTTCTGCGTTCGTGTGGGTGACAAAGCCCTCTCACCTCAGAACAGAGAGAAATCGCTGAAGGCAAAAGGCTGGAAATAATAGCAGAGCGCCTTCGGTACCCAGGGAAGGAGAGTATTAGCAGGAAATCTTTTGAGGTGCCGCTGTTCATGCTCCAGAGCTCCTCTTCAGACAGGTGGCTGTATTTGAAAGCTATTGATGGCCTTGTTCAATCAATGAAATAACCAAGTCCTGAACCAAAGTGACTCTGAGGAAAGTGAGGGTAAGCGTATGTGTGTGGAAAAAGGGAGAGAAGAGAGAGCGTGTGAATGTAAGCATTATTGTATATGTAGAAAAGGGCAGAGTGTGTACAGACAGAGAGAAACAGAGAATGCCTTTGGGATTTGATCTTGTAATACCAGCTTGGAAATGTACCAAACCTCAATGTTTGTATCTAAGCAACATGTGCGCTCTATGTAAATTGATGTCGGCTAACTCTATATTCAGCTGTGTTTGTCTGCTGTGTTTTGATATCCAAATGAAGTCAGCTGGAATACATTAGACTACACACATTTATTTCAGGAATTAAGTAATATTAGATTTTGATTAACAAAAAGCGTGCCCAGGCAGGACAAGACAACATTTGTATGCAAATGCAGAAAAACAAAAGCGCACTGGCTGAAAATGCTAAGCAGGGACAAAATAATGATCCGTCTTCCTTAGCCTAAAGACAAATGCAAAAAATCTCAAACTAAACAGTCAAATATGTGTCATTATTATTTGCAAAATAATTTGATTTGAATGTATTTTGAATTTCAGATTAACTGAACCTGCAGATAAACCGGCCTAAGGTTGTTTTAGACTCCTTTGGCATGTCATGGCTCATTGTCACTGACTTTAGCCGTGTGTCTGAAGAAAGAATAATGGAAAGTACACACGTCATCCCGCCCCTTTCCTGCCGCCCCCGGCTCAGTCCAGCTGCCACCTCCACCCCTAGAGTAGAAAACAAAGCAGCATTTTTGTTGACTGTTTTTTTTCTGAGTCAACTCCACAGTGAGAGCAGCTGTTTTATTAAATTTAGAAAAGAGGCGAACGGGCAAACAACCTCTAAGGAAACTTGTTTGTTTGCTGCCTTCGCCCCTTGAAACATTAAGAAAGCTAGCATTTGTGCGTTAACATCAATTAGGACTTAATTACACAGTGTCCTTTAAACAGTGTTCTAAATGCGGACCAAAGAGGTGTGCATCATTGTTTTGTGTTTACACTGAGCAAGCATTTATAGCTGGTGTGTCTCTTCCTGTGAAGTGCCCTTGGAACCAAGTCTTTTATATCTCAATTAAAGTGCTTTCCCTGAGCTCCCTTGCTCTGAGCGTGGCCATTATCACCATGGCTCCCAACTGTCTAATTATGCCCACCCCAACATCACCTTCCTTCCTCCACCTTTCCTTCCAAACCCCATACCGTGCCCACACTAGCTCTATCTTGAACCTTGGCAATCTCACCTCAGCCTCCTCGCAGCCAATCAGAGAGCCGTGTGAGGAATCATTAGAGTATGGGATTGGATGCATGGCGCTGGGTGTCTCTATGGGAGGCATTGATGAAATACCCCACGGGAGACCTGGCACAGCAAGGCTGCTGCTAAACCTTGAACTGCTTGTCAGCAGCACTTTGTCTGAACATGATATGTTCCTGTTAAGAGGCAGTGCTGCTATGGCACAGGCCCACACCCCCTGCAACGTACAGCTGCAAAGACCTCTAAAAAAACAGCCCTATTTCTCAGAGCTGTCACAGGTGTCTGGATTACATAGCTGTGATGGCATTCACTGTTCAGTTACAATTAACACAAGGCTGACTGAAAAAGATACGGTTATCACTTAACATGTGACCATAAAGGTGAATGTATATATTACCTTGGAACTGGTTGGTACACGGAAGGATATCCAATCAGACTGAACTACTTTCAATACTTTCAAGCATAGAGGACATAGACATCTAAAGTTGAATTATTAAATTAGTCAAGTTTTTTTCTTGGTTTACCAAAGTAAACCCTTGTGGAAGCTGTTTGGGCAAACATTTGTATAAAAATACACATAATTGTTGTACTAAGGATAGGATGAATCATCACTGCCTTGGGCCAAATCATGTCCATGGACCAGTGTCATGGTTGTTTACTGGCTTCAAGGTGGATTGAGCTTAAAATCTCACAAATATCATGAAAAACTACCTCACAAACTGAGTCCAAAACTCGAATAACAGGTAGGGTTTTATTACTATACTTTATTACTCTTAATAATTAATGTTATAAAAAACACACTCACACACCACTCTGCTATAGCAACATGTGCATTGTATGCAATAGGTATTGATGTATACTAAATTGAAATTTATTGATTAATTTATTAATTAAATGTATTAAAGGTAGGGTAGGAGATTTCATTCTGATGCACTTTTTGTTAAATTAGTGTAACTTCTCTTTACAATCCAATAGCAACCAATTAGTTCGGCAGTTTCACATTAAAACGAAGAATATTAATAATCTGTGGAAGCTATAAAATGCTAAAAACATCAGCCAATCCTCCGGGTGGACCCTGCATGGAGTATTGGCTGGTTGTCACTCTCTTCCTGCTCTGTGCGCACCAGAGAGGTACGTGTATGATGGCCGAAGTCACAGACCGCAGCTCGTCTACAGGTAATGCGCGTCCATGTGATTGGGAGGCGTGGCTTCAGGGTGAGCTCAGAGAGAAAGAGGCGTGTGTTTACTTTTGAAATCTGGCTGACTCTCACTGAGTTTTCAAAATCTCCTACCCTACCTTTAAGCAACAGCTATCCAAAATAACATGATTTTTGATTTCACTTTTTGTAATTTTCTGAAAATTCGGAGACAAGTAATGATGCAGCTCACATTCTGGTTCGAGCTTCACTCTCCTCCCCACAACGACTCCCTCAAATGGAAACGGCAGGAGCGCTAAAGTGCTACTGAGACTCATATTTACCCTTCAAACGTAGCAATTTTAATCACTTTAAAACATTTATCTATAAATATTGCTTGATGCAAGGTTGAGTGAGAAATGTCAAAGACTTCGAGATGAAACCAAGAGTTTTGGCTTTATGTTAGCCAAAGTCTTGGCCCAGAGAGATGTGAAGAGAAATATGAAAAGCTTCGGTGAATAGCAGCTTTCCAAAGGCAGACTGGCAGCTTAATGGAAAATGTGAGAAAGAGTAGAACTGCCAAATGACAAGTTCAGGGAGTAGAGCGCTACAAACAAAAATGCACCTGTTCTGCATAGAGAGCACAAATGAGACTTTGCTATCATAAATCATGCACCTATAGCAGACAGCTATACCTACTCATATTTAGACTCTGGAGGCAGACATAGACTGTGGGACAGTAGCTGAAAAGTCTGTTTTTGGAATCAGCTACCATCACTTTAAAGAAGACCAACACATAACATGCTTCTTACACATGAAGTAGAAAAAGAATAAATAGTACAATGTGAGCAAACTTCTACTGCACATGCTGCCCTTCAATATTCCCAAAAGTCAGAACATGTGGAATGTCTTTCTGCTGTTCGTGAAACTAAATCCTTAATAGCAGCATACATCACGGTGTAATCATCTTGGTATATGAGAACATCAGAAGGAAGCAGCATTTGTGCCACAGGGTGCACTTGCTTGTGTAAAATAGCCTCATATTCCTTGGCTGTTATGCAATCATGCAGAGCAATCATCAGACCTAATGATCCCCAGTAGATAGCTGCCCCTACCTATTACTGCTCGGCTGCCATGTTTAACAGTCAGCAGCGGACACCGTGGGTTGAAAGCATCTTTTAGCTTTCTTCAGAAGCAAAAAAAAAAAAGACGACTCATTAGATGTCGCTGTCTCCCAGTGCTGGTCAGGGTCCAAGGTTACAATAGGTTATGTACATTTATTTGTTGGCCTTAGATACAGTCTGTCTCTCTAGTGCCAAAAATACAAGTGTCAGCAGTGTTTGTGGCACAGTATGTATCTTGTTAGTGAGTGCTGAAGATGCAGAGTTTAACTGTATTTGGCATAATGTGGCCAAATGTTTCCTTGACACCATTGCTGTGCTGTTTCAGATCTTCTCATTAACTGATTATTCATCCTATTACCAGTGCTTTTTACTGTATGCTCAGTAATGCTAATACTGACGCTGCTTTGAAGCTGCTGACTGGCATTCACAAACTACAGTTTGACCTCGAAATTTTCATTTTATATTATTCATGCTGTATTTCCATTGTCCAGTATCTTTGTATTTATTCATGCAATGTGGTCCTACTGTGATCTTACTGTAAGTTAAGACATCTACTCACCACTACTGCAACCACATTTTATCTATTTAATGTTAATTTGTTTGACCCAGCTATGTAAATGCTGCAGTTCCTGAAGTATAATCTTTGAGACTGTGTGTCACAACACTCAAAAACATTTTAATAAAAGGTAGCACTCTTAAAGAAAAACTGAAAGTCATCAAAGTATGTCTAACAGTTTTTGTGTAATCTCTTTTCTCATTTTCTTCAGTGCCTTTCATGTTATAGAAAATTACATCCTTCCTGTTCTGTACTCCTCACTGATTATAGTAATAAAGGGTGAACTCTTACCAAATTGTGCGTACCATATATGGAAATTGAATTTCACATTTGTTTGAAAGGATCCTAACTAAAGGTTCTGGAATAGATGTTTTACGTCACAGCAGGAAAATCATAGATGTCGTTTTATATAATAAAACATGACTGACAATGGCAGCTATGTTTTTCACTATTTCTAGTGTCGGTATAAAACCAAAGAAGATGCAGGAAGAGTTATAGAAGGGCACCGTCGTACGAAGTCAGCAACTACAAATAGCCAGATGAAAATTCACAACGCTCACAATCCTTCACCAGTTGCGTGATTTCACGGCATGAAATGGACGGAACGATCAATCCGTATGAAGCACAATGACAGCTCCTGCTGTGTGCCCCTTCAATAAAAAGGATGTATCAATAAATCTTGACCTAGTTCGCTAGTTAGGCTAATTAACACAAAATCTATTCAATACACAAGTGAGATTTAATATCATCAAACTACTGTGGTTTAACAATAGGCAGATATCGCTTGTTCCTGCTGAAAATAGATTATAGATTAAGTATTTTCCGAGATGTTATGATTTTGTTTCCCTTCCCTTTCCATTTTCTGCTGTGCGCTGACCTGGGATTATATTTTTAGGGATTCTTAACCTCAGGAGACCATGCTTGTGGTCTCTAACTGATGTCTCTTACATATAGCAGTCCGGTTGCCTCTCAGCAAGAAGAACCTATGATCAATACATTGATGATGTCTTGCTGGTGTCTCTGGTTGGACGTTGAAGAGCAGTCCAGCCTAACATAGAGTCAGCTTCTTGTGGCACTTTTGCTTTGTTATTTGTACAAACTTTTTATTGTACAAATTGCCCATTTAACAGGACAAAATCTTGATTATTAACACTTGTCCAGTTGTCTGTGGTCGTTTGTTAGGACAGAAAAAGTGTGATTCCACTGAGGACAAGTTTGTCACACAATCCGAGGATTAAAGTGACTCTAATGCAAGCCTGCTGTAAATGAAGAAAGTTTCTTTAATTAAAAAAATAAAGACAATCTCTTGTCTTTAATTAGAGGGAAAAAACTGTGAAGGAGAAGTGTTAAAAAGAAGTGAGGATGTGAAAAGTGACAAATGAAAATGCTCAATTACAGGAAACAACTGCAGCAAACTAATTAGGTGTTGCTGTATTTCTGTCATTCTACACCTTTGGTCTCACAACAACAGGCCGACAGCTGTCAGTGAGCAGTAACATTCAATGTGTCCCACGGCAGTCAAGTTAGCCTCAGTAAGGTTGTGTGCACACACTGTCAAGTTGTACATCGCTGCTTTCAGACAACCAAGCACTGTTAAAAGTCCATCGCTCTGCACAGACTGTGCATCGCTCTCCTCACTATGAAGGACAGAGAAATAAAATACTGCCAACATACAGTATATGCTTGTGTAACTGGGGTGGTTAAACTTGTAATTAAAGTTGCACCAGTGTGTTTCGGATGGTTATATGTCATAATTTAATTATTCTGATGACAATTACACCAAACGTTGTATGACACACATAAAATATGTGTATTATTTTCTTTGATTATGCATGTGTCAAATGGATACAAGAAGAGAAATTAAACTGCATGACACCTCTCTGTGCTTAGATAGATTTCATGATTCATTTAGCCTAACATGTCATGACAGGTTGATCCACAGCTCTTTAATTCTGCAACTTTTTTTTTTCCCCACATTGCTCTCGCAGCTAAATGAAGCAGTTACCATATTAACAGAGTTGTAAGAATAAACATCTAAATTAGCTGGCTGAACTGATAATAGATAAATTGTTTTGATGAATATTTTATACAATGAGGAAGCAAAGCAGAGGAAAAGAATGTCAGAGTATAAACGAGACGTATTAAAAGCAGGAGATAGAGACAAAAAAAAGAGAGATTAGACAGCCAATTATTTAATCTCTATTGTTGTAGTGACTAATGATAATTAGGAATAGCGAGCAATAATTACAAATTCATAGACATGGGCGCAAACAAACTGCATTAACACAGCAGTGTATATCTTGTAATCAACAATTACCAGCACAGCAAACTGTTTGCTTATCACATAATTTACAATGCTACCCAACGCTCTGGTAACAAACTGTGCCGCCTGATGAAAACAGCCTTGTGCTTATGACTATATCAAAAGTTGTGAATCTTTGTTAAGTAATTATTAAAGCATATTAATTCTTTGCTCTAATGATATTCCCTCAGAGTGTATTGGACTCAAAGATGTATTTCCTCTACAGAACGCTCCATCTTGTGAGGCCTTGGTGTTTTTGGTAATATAGCATACGGCGGTGGGAGGCAGGGATGGATGATGTGTGTGGGAGCATTAATCATATTCATGTGTTTGCAAAATGTTCCTGTGCCGCCGGGCTGCTGTGCCTGCTTTGCTTTTTCTTTTTTGCTTTTTAGTCACAGACAAGCAGAGGTGCAACAAAACAAGGGCACCGTCGCACGAAGTCAGCAACTACAAATCCAAAGCCAGATGAAAATTCACATGTTAACGCTCACATTCGTTCAGCGGTTGCATGATTCCATGGCACGAAATGGACGGAACGATCAATCCGTATGAAGCACAACAATGACAGCTCCTGCTGTGTGCCCCCTTCAATAAAAAGGATGTATCAATAAATCTTGACCTAGTTAACTAGTTAGGCTAATTAACACAAAATCTATTCAATAAACAAGTAAGATTTAATATTTTACTAATATTAAACTACTGTGATTTAACAATAGCAAGACATCGCTGAAAAAACATTATAGATTAACTATTTTCTGAGATGTTATGATTTCGTCGAGTTTTCCTTTTCTGCTCTGCGCCATGCTGTGAACAGCTTCAGGCTCCTGCTGACCTGGGATAATATCTTCAGGGATTCTAAACCCCAGGAGACCATGATTGTGGTCTCTAACTGATGTCTCTTACATATAGTAGTCCGGTTGCTTCTCAGCAAGAAGAACCCATGATCAATACATTGATGATGTCTTGCTGGTGTCTCTGGTTTCCTCTCTGACTGAGGACATGCAGGTGAACTGGAAAGACTGGCTGAAGATAATGAGTGTGTGTAGATGTTTTCATCTTATAGATTATAAACATATTGTTTATAACTATGTGTAGCTTGTATTCACATGACGAGCTAGAAAATCATGCTGTTGTTTGTGTTGTAGTGGAAGACAGTCTTTGTCAAAACAAGACTTGTTTAGACTTCTCGCCAGCTCCTGCACACTGTGATGGCTAATGACTGTCACAGCAGCAGGTAATCCTGAATCTTAGTGATCTGTACACTGAGCATGTTTTATGTGTCTGCAGGAAGGGTTTATTAATCCTGGGCCCGGCTCTTTAATATTGTTAAGGTTGTGGCATAGAGGTAGTTTCAACATGGATCTGTGATTATTCAGAATGAAAACAACAAGGAGAGCTGGAGGAAAACTTTTTTTTAACCAAACCATACTTATCATTTAAAGACATTTTCTTTGTGTGATCACCGCTCTGTTGAAAAAAATATATACAAAGGTTCTGAGACAGGTCAAAGATCTATGGATTTAACACCAGAACGGTGAGTATGTGTACATACCACCACAGCTCTGTATCACACAGTGACTGTAGAAAATCCAACTAAAAGCACAATACATGAGTCTAGCATAGTGATACCAGTGAAATAATATGAGTGTATTTATCATAATCTATGTGACAGTCCTTTTAAAATGTGTATAACTACGATCAGTCCTTTTTATAATTGCAAAAACATTGTAATAGTTGTTGTGGTGAGCCTAGGGCCACATCCTGCTGCTTTACACCCATTTATAACTCAGACATGTCACTTTTTCTTTCATATTCTCTGAAATATTCACCCCTTCATTTTTCTGACTCATGTGTCAGTCCCAGAGGAGCAAGAAGTAAAGATCAGTCCTCATGATCACCTCCTTTTTCCCCTCAGGTGTTCTCTCAGAAGGAAGGTTGCCAAACAGATCTCTGTTGACCAGATAGGGAAAAGAGATGAAGGAAGAGAATTGCTCATCCAGTCTGTCTGACAGACACCACTCCCTGCTTTGGTTTTAATTGACACAGAGCCCCGCCAATGACTCTACATTAACTCTTATTAAAAAAAGCCACAAACTCTCTGGTCCTTTCATTGTATTCACCGTTTCTGGACAAATCAAGCTAATATGACATGCTAAGAGCAGAAAATGAGCAAGTAAGCGAACTTGTGAAGTGAAGCGCTTTAACAGACTGAGCATTAGAGTCACCAATAATTAGTACTTTGGCTGCCACCAAATGCTGTCTCCATGTGTTCAAGTGCAGCTCAGGATGAGGCTGAGGGTGCTGGGGGTGTGAACACAATGTGCAATCATTACAGAGGAAAAAGAAGTGAGGGGCTCTATACATCCGCATCCACACCCTTTCACATGCCGATGAGTCAACATTAGCTTCCATGTCACTGTGTCTCACTTGATTCCCTGCAGGGTTGCAGCCACAGAAATATACGCACTTGTTTAATGGATACAAGGATATTTGGACAAGGAGAAGGTGCTCCTAAAATATAAATTCCTATGATTATTTAAACTTTGTTGAAGTCGTTGTCCTCTTTGGCTAAATTTGCAAGCTGGCCGAGAAAGAAGTACAAAAGGCTATTTTGAGCCACTTTTGCAATCAGGTGAGCTGGTGAAGTGTGAATGCTGCTCCAAAGGGGAGCAGCACAGAGCAGGCCCGCTGCTCTCAGGCTCCTTCTGTCCCCCATGCTGCCTGCTTGTGCTCCCAAGGGCCCACGGAGGAATAATCAGTCATTAACTGGTGCAGTCCCAGCTTCAGCTCCAGAGTGCCGTGTCCCTGGGAGGATCAATAGGCCAGGGTAATTAAAGAGCTGGCCAGGGAGGGAGGGAGGGAGGGGGGCATGTTGCCAGTAAATGCACCGCAGCGACAGGATGCCTGTAGCCAGAATGACTACAGCAGTGACACTGAGAACGCCACTAAGGGAGGGCCACTGACCGCACACACCAGGAACAGAGACAAGTACACAAACACATCAACCTAAACACAAGCTGCTGCCACACTAAATAGTAATACAAGATATTTGTTGGGGCGGTGTGATTATTAGACTTGTTTAGTTTTTTAAACTTCTATCATCATGTGGTGTAAATTGGCATGAATCGTAGTAATTACTGTGATTTAGAGTTTTGCGCTGCGCCCCAACACCGGAGGATTAATCGTGTCTTCTTGTGTATCCAAGTGGAGACGCAAATCTATTGAGCTGTCAGGACACATGGTGATTCAATTTCTCTAAGCTGCTTTTAGCGTGAGTAATGTTTTATTGTGGAAAAAGGTAGCAGCAAGGTAAGCTGGATGAGCATGAGCCATATTGCTTTTCATGTGAAAAACACCACTCTCTCTCTCTCTCTCTCTCGCTTTTTAATGCAGTGCGAAGTTGCTGAGATGTAAAAGTCCAATTGTAGAGACGAAAGAAAATCCTGTGAAGACGGATGTGGACGATGTTAATTTGCATGTGTTTTTTTGCATAGTGAAGTTCAGTGTGTGCCCTAAATCCCTGAGCATTTGCAGGCTTCACTGGCTTCTTTAATCTGATGCATTAGTGATCCTTGTTTCATTCTAATAAGGACGCGGAGGTCTTGTGTTGTTGTCAACCCTCTCAGACTTATAAGACTTTTTAAATCCACTTCTTTACATCACAGGGCCTCAATTCTCTTAATGTACTCTGAAATAAACAGTAAACAAAAACAGGATAAATAGTGTGTACTCCACATGAGGCTGCACCAGACCCTGCGGTACATGCGTGCTGATTAATAATTAACTCATACATCTGGTGACATATCAGTTTCCCTGTCAGGACCATTAACGCAATGTCAAAGATGAGAACACATGTGATTTGTAACAGGAAGATGTCAATCAAAATACCACACGAACCACAAGCGCTGTAAAGAATACAGTGTCCCATGTTGGATGCACAGCATCCATCCACAATTCAGTACTCTGAGGCTCCAAAAATCCAGAAGGTAAGTGACAACACCTCGTCCTAACTCCTCCCACCATCTGGATAAAAAATCAACCTGACTTTAAAAAAAAATAAGGTTCTCGGCAACACAACTCAAATATTATTGGCAGCTATTGTGTATCACTTGCATACAAAATGTGTTTAAATGTGAGAGTGTCGAACATCTTTGTTAAAGGAAAACATTTTGTGCTTTAAAAAAAAAAAATAACAGACATACTATCTCGAGCTAATGGGACTGCATCCAAAGAGGAAAAAAAAAAGGTTCTCTGCGAAGCTGCAAGAAAATGAAGTTCACAGCATTTCCACCACCTGCTGCTGTTTGATTATCAACTGCCAGACTTCATTTAAGCAGGTTTCGGTGCCCTCACAGTTACATAACAGAGGCAGAGAGCAGGGGCAGGCTGTAGACAGAAGGCCATCGCAATAAGTGAAGTTTTTTTTTTTTTTTTTAGGGCCGCCTATTTTATGGCATATGGAAATGGCTGAGATATCGATTACTTTAATGAGGCCCATTCAGCAGACATCCTGTATATTTGCTTTACAACTGTTCCTATAATTATCAATGGGTTTTTGTCTGGTGCAGCCTGAAGAGAACTTTACTGTTACTGTTAATTAAAACAAAATGATTATTCTTTCTGTATCTTTCCTCTGACATCGAGCCAAATGGATACACACAGCCCCTTCAAAAACATCCTGAACTCATCACTAACTTATGTTTTGTAACCTTTTAAGGTCAAACTTTGTATTTTTTTATACTGCAGCCTGCTCCACTGTTGTTTAGCAGGTCTATAAGACCTTGTCTGATCCACTTTCCAGGTATCTGTTTGGCAGTCTAAGCCACAGCATTCAAACATGTCTGTTGGCAGTTTCTCTGTAAAACAATACTTTCTCTCCTCAGAGTAAAAATAGCTTTTCCTCCTCCTCTGCTGTGCTGTCGAGGCCCCCCATGATGACTACTGAGTGCTCCACCAAAGACCTAAATGTGTGGACCTATTGATTGGGAAGCTTTCAGTTCCTAATGGGCCTCTTTATTAGTGCTTTATTAAAGGTGCTTACACTGGAAAGGTCACCTAGTTAATCCTTGGACACAGTGACAGTGGCCACAGGTGCCTGATTGCCTTTTCTAAACAGACACAGCAAGCCAATAAAAATACATTTTATAGAAGATCCATACTTAAAGACTCACCATTTATTTAAAACCTTATTATTCACATCAGATTTGTTAGAGAATGGGTCTAGTTTGCAGCTTGTGCAACACACACACATATATCAAATGTACAGAATACAGAACAGGTTAATTACCAACCTAGAATATAAAGAGAGGTCATTTTAATCACTACTGAATGTGGCCACTGCTGTAATTTTACTGATGATCACGGACACCCAGGAACAGCAAAAAAAATCAGATTATAGTGTTTTCGTCTGATACAGACAACCTTACTGTGTTTTTGTGTATGTGGGTCATATTTTCAATAAATGAATTAAAAGACTGAAAAGATTGTTTTTCAACATTTATACAAACTTAGTACTGCCAAGTCGTTCCTTTAATTGTTTAACTGGTCATAATTGTAACTTACACCAGCTTACGTGAGCCTCTTATGTAACCTGTGTGTGTAATTGTGTGTATCCAGATTGTTGTCGTTTTATTTTTCAGTAGTTTGCAACAGTAGGACAACTAAAAATGTTCTCATCTCTAATGATTTGCCAGCCATTCCAAACAAAGAACCTAAACTGTGAGTTCTACTAAGCTTCCCATGAGCCCATTGATTATTTAATTTATTGATGTACCTGTAAACTTTGCCCAGTCTTGTAAGGAAGTAGTAAACAGCAAAAACAAAAGGGGGGGGGGCTACTGATTGTGTGGTCAGTGACTCTGATGACTTTGAACAGCCTGGGATCGACAACCTGTCCCCAGGCAGGGAAAAGCCTTGATCTGACGGAAAGGAGCGCAGCTGATGGCGGTGTCCATCGGCAACAAACATTCCACAACTCAACAAAAACAAGAGAGGGCATTAACTGTGAAGTCCATTGATTGGTTTAGCACTGCACACAGTCAAAGAGACAAGCTGGTCCATTCGATTTGTCTGCAGACACAGCCGGTGTAATTGTAAGGAACTGAAAACAGCGAAAAGGACAGCGTGGGTCAACAGTACATTTTCAGTCGGAATGCATTGCAGTTAGACCAAGAATGAGGGTGAGGGGGGGAGAAAAGGGGGAGAAAAGGTAGGACAGGGACAGAATGAAGAAAAATGCAGATATCCACTGTGCACTGCTGGTATCTGAGAGCAGGGAGATATCTTCTTTATTTATTCATGTTTTGCAGAATCTTAAAGAACGCCTAAACAAAACACGGCTGGACTCTTGAGATGCTCCACTGGCTGGTAAACAATGGACACAAGTTTGAATGAACAGACACCTCTGCTCAGGCTCCAGATGCTTGTTCTGCATGTCTGTGTAGATGATGACCAGAGGGGCAAAGCTACAGCTCAATGAAAGTGTATATTTTACCTGCAAGATGAAGCATATCATAAAACTAACAACAACAAGGGAAAAAAAAAAGAAAAGGTGAAGTCGAATATATATTCTGCCACTTTTCTGAAAATAGTTATTACTTTAAAATGAGACAACATACACCAAAAATCACATTGCCTGATATATTGTGTATTATCAAGCCCAAGCAATCATTATGAAAAGTTAGGAAATCATGCTTGTTCAAAACAACCCATCATATTTGGTCAATAATACATCTGCCAGTTATGACACATGGATATGTTTATGCTAAGAGAACATATGGAAGTATTGCCAGACAGGATGATTGGCGTTTTGGGTGCAAGAGGCCCTGGGTTCAAAACCCGGGTGAGCCGTTTGTAGGTCTGTGTGGAGTAAGTGTAGATTTGTCATCAATGTGTTTCGGGCAGATGTGGGAATGGATGAGCGGACACACCCACACGGACCCACACCACTCCAGGCATGGAGGCAGTCGCGGATGGAGCAATCACAAAGCAGCGGTCCAAAGTAGGCGTCCACTATTGAAATAGTCATTAGCTGCAGCCGTAGTTTTTAAAATTATGACATTTACATGTGATCCGATTACCCGAATAATCGCAAAAATAATCGGCGACTATTCGATTATCAAAACAGTCATTTGTTGCAGCCCTAAACATCATATTTCCCAATGTCATCCAAACATGGGACAGATACAAAAGTCTCTGTGATGAGGAAGGTGAGGGAAGGTGGACCCCTGACACCAAAAGCCGTTTTGTTTTCAACCAGTGTTTTTAAGGTTAGGCATAAAAGGGGGGTAAGGGGTTAGGAAAAGAGAATCTTAAAACACAAACATACAAACAAACTGATTTTACTAGGAACAGAGTTTATTTTCAGCTACCAGAAGGAGTGAAGCCTCCTGCATTTACCCTCAGAGATGCTTTGCTTGCTTGTTGTGCTGACCAATTTGACCAAACTGACTAAGGCTGAAGACCTTCACTGCATATTCCTGTTTTATTTCAGTTTTTTTATACAATAGCCTTAGTTGACACACTTGCAAATGAGTCATACAGTCCAAAATCAATTTGCTTTATTATTAGTTCCTTTGTCTAGCAAGTAAATTGTGTCAGAATTTGTATCTTTGTTCCTATTCCATTTAAACTTGTATCAGATGATTGATTAATTGAGTCCGCATGAATGATGCCACCACCCCACATTTTGTGAAATATTTGGGTGAGCCTAATGACAGTTTGACGCGAAGCCAATCTAGAGAACGGACAAGAAAGGTGATTGAAATTCATTGCTTTTGAACGGCTGTAATTTCTGTCCAGGTCAGAATATGCTAACTGCCACAAGCAGTGGGCATTTCCCAAACCTGCAATTAAACAGGGAGCACATAAATCAGTGGAGGTGCTTGAGCGACAGACGGTGACTTTCTAATCGCGGGCATTCAGCTGGAGAAGAATCGATTTTTATTAAAATTAGACAGACGTGAGTGGCAGATGACATTCCTCTGCAGTAAAAAGGCGTTCTTATTAATGAGGCAGGGTTTTCGTAACTTTGTGTTTTCAACATTTCCCATGCTGCAGGCACATCATAACTCCTCATTGTCCCTCTTGTAATGAAATGGACGACTGTAAATCAGCCCACCGTCTGATCATCTCTCCATCTGTCGGTCACAAACAATGACTTGTCTGGATGCCATTAACTGGACTCGGGCAAGTCTGAGAAAAGTGGCGTTTTCAGTAAATTGCCTTTACTAGCTGTGACACAGTCATGTTTGCACCAGCATCATAAGTGTGCTTATTGTGTCAGTTAATTACTTTTTTACTTTTTGATTCCTTCCATGAATTGTTTGAATAAACAACCCTCAAAACAGCTATTCCTTTCTCAAACACACTCATCTCGTCATTATATGGCTCTGGCACAGAGGAACACACTTGTATAAAGCCATTATTTTCTTGTGTAATTTAAGACAGCCCTTTGTAACATGGTAATTATGGCAGATGGAAAGATTTTCACATTAATGTAATCTAGAATTGCTGACGGGTCACTGGATTTTTTTACAGCGAAAAGGAGGAGGTCTGTGAACCGATTAACAGAACAATCTTTCACATTTAATCTCTAAGATGCACGCGGAGAATGGAGGTGGTCAGGTTGCCTTTAAACCACCAAGTCAATTACCTCGTCCATATGGGACAGCAGCGATTTGGGTGTTAAAGGAGGGTGGAGTTGGGTGTGAAGGGGCTGTATCAAAGGGGGGACTCACCAGCTATCTTGCATCCCTTAAGGCCATACTTATGAACACCTGACTGACTCTGATTCAGGGGTGTGCTGGTTGTGATAGCTTTGGCACAAGATGAGATGAGATGGGAGATGACGCACCTGGTCCAAAAACAACTGCTAACATCTCTTCAGGGATTTCCATAATTAGCGTCAGATTCACATCCTAACGCCTCAGAAAACACAGTTGTGTCTGGCAGCTCAGTGTTTTTATTTTCATATGCTGCAGTGTGATTATAACATTACATTATAGTGTCTTTTAAAGTTGGAGACATAATGAGACAATAAATGTAACATAGAAAAAAAACATGTGAGAGTATGTTAACAGAACTACGAAGATTAAAACTAAACAATGGCACAGAATGTTTTAGCAAATCTCTGCAGCTGTTTGGCATCTTCCAGCTCATTGTTTTGTCTTTGTGTTGTTAGTTCTCACAGGTTTAGAACCAACTGACGAGACTGTAGTGGAGGTATTATCATCTAAATAATCAAAAGCTTCCATCAAAACATGCTGTAAGCCATAAAAGGACAAAAGGAGCAGCGACAAATGTCTGGCTACATTGCTTTGTAATACATCCATACTAGGTTAATTAAAAACCTTACTGACACTATTATAGGAGACACGTCTGAACAAATACAAGGTTTTATGCTATGTCCAGAAACTGGACAGACAGCTGAATGCTGCAGGCCGAGAGACAGAGGACTGTAGCCGGACTGAGAGTTTAGACTGCATGTCAGTTTTATCAGTTAAAATACACAGTAAAAGTAGGAATTTCCTATTTTTTATTGCGTTTTATCATCCATTTACCACCCTTTTCTCTTCGCTTGATGCCCACAGCATGCCCCATGACACACACTCGACTAGTTATCCATAACTAGTTATGGGTATGCTGAACATTTAATTAACTACACATTTCCAAAAACAGAAGAAAAAAATGATTAAAATAAAAAACAATTTCATTCATTCATTTCATGTAAAAACAAAAATCACAGATTTTTTTTTTAAGCCATATCACCCAGCCCTATGAGGACATTTTTTTCCTTTTTAGCTGTTGAAAACATCACACACTTCATATTGTGTTTGATCACTACACTAATAACACATAGTCCTAGAATTGTGAAGGTAATTACATGTTTTCCCCCCTTCTACAGTACTAAGATTATTATATTTTTCTGTGAATGAAGAAGAGCTTGTATACGTCTGTGCTCTCTGTATGCCAAATGGAGCCCATTGACAAGGTTGACATATTTTCTCCTAATGAAAGGAGACTGGACACATTTCACGTTAATCGATTCAGTTACATGAAGGCTGAGTGGTTGGCATGAACGTCATTGAGAATGACCTTTAACTTTGTTTTTTATAATAGTCTATTATCTTCTCCGCTGCTCTGACAAGGCTTGTACAGGTGTTTTTCTAGTATGATCAGACTGGATCATCTGCCGCTTGTCACAAATTCAACTCACTCATTGGACAAAAAGACACACAAAAAGCATCCTGAAATATACAACTTTAATCATGAGAATGGTCCACCTTTCTAGAAATGGCTGTAAATTACTGCTGATGACGTCTGTCTTAACGCCTGTCCTACTGATTCTGTTATGATTAAAAGGGTGTGTAATCTATGGCCCTAGCAGGCATACATGTAAAATCCAGCACATCCTTTGATTTTAGTCAGACGTTGTTTACGATGGGTGTTTTCTTTTTCTTAGCACCTCGACACAGACTGGCTGGTCAAAATGATCCAGTGAGGTCCCAGACAGCAGTGGATAATCCAAGTGATCAAAGGGTCTTAATGCAATATGAGGTTTTTTTAAAGGTCAGCTGCAGATCTGCCATTTCTTATAAGTCCTGTGCTCTCCTCTGGCCTGCCAGCCATTAAAGGTCACATCATACAACTCTCCTGCAGACAAAAAGATGGCAAAGGGCTCCGAGTGGAGGGGACCATTCTTCATCTAACAAGGACCATGAGGACGGGCACTTCTATTATACTACATGCTGTCGCACCAAATGCACAGCGAGCTCTTTCAACAAAGCCTCCACAGATATAAAAGGGTTGTTCTAAGGGCAATGTGCTGATCAAAGTCTCCAGAAATGATCAGAATGTGCAGCTGTGTTTTTAAACATAAAGTAAATGACATCAGCTATAATGAACATAAACGATGCCGTTTTTGATTCTACGAATACGCCAAATGCAAGATAACAAGTACTCCATGCACAACATGTTACAAGTTGGATTTTATTTTGTCTTATTGTGTAACTGCTGTGAGTGACAGCATCTTTTAATAAAGTTTTCCTCAATACAAACAAAAAACATGGCTCATTGTATCTACTTATAACTTAGCAAACATATAGTTGGAGCCAAGTCTGGTAATTAGGAGTCAGCGAAGACAGTCACAAGAGTTCTGCACAGAAATGACTGTGAGGTCACAAAAAGAGATAAACGCTTTCTTTTGCAGAAGTGACACCTCCAAGCCAGACTGAAGCATGCTAGGACCTAAAGAAAGATCACATATAATACTTGAGTGTGTCTAGAATCTTGTCTGGGTAGAAAGATTCATGAAAAAACAAGGCTGAATATGTGATAAAAAAAGCTGCATTCAGCAGCAAAACTGGGTCTTGGTCGTTGGTTTCTCTTTTTCTCCAACATTACAACAACCAGTAGCCTGAAACACTATCTGCAGGAGAGCAAAGTGAATGGTATTGACTGATCTGCACAAAACTTAAATCCAACTAACTAATCCAACTCCAAATGTGGAGAAGCAAAGAAGAATGGAGAGAGCCTCCACAGGAGAAGCACTGGACACTACAGTGGCTCAAATTTGCCTCCTAATGTAAACAAAGTACAACAAGAGTGGCTGTGCAGCGGTTGGCTAATTAGCATCAAATCAGAATACCTGTTAGTATTATAGACAAACTACCTTTAGTAAATGTGAATCCCATACAACATACAACATGATATTTGTGCATGTGTGAACCGTTGATCAATTAGCTATAATGTTGTTTACTGTCAGTGCTGAGTGTATGAATGAAAAGTTGACATGACGTTAATGGAAACACATTTTAGTGAATGATGTAGAACAATATCAGATTAATATGAACCCTTTGATTTTTGACATTTACTTTGTATTGTATCAGAACAAAGAGACAAATGAAGCCAATTAAGCAATGAAATGGATATAATTAAACTGTTGTGCCTTCTGGCGAATGATTTTGAAAGCTCAGTCAACCAAATACAGCCGTGTGGTGATGTATTTATGTGGTTTAACACTTCCAACTGACCTTTTATGTTTTATTTTGCTATGGAAGAAAAAGTTAAAGCTGTGTAACTCTTTGATTGATACCTTTTAATAAGAGTTCAATCAACAAGCTCATGGAGGTTTAGGAACGGCTTAGGCTTAGGGGAGAAAATGTCCTAAATATGTGCACTACAGGAGTTTTTTTTTTTTTTTTTTTTTTTTTAAGTGTTGTAATTTCCTTCAGTGGAGTGTCCTCCTTCTCCTCACACCTCTGGTGGACAAAGTAAATGCAGTAATCCCTGAAAAGGAAGTAGGAGCTTGCTGCATTCAGCGTGACTGCTGTAGCTGAAAAGAGAAAAAATTCTCATTGTAAGAGCAGCAGTGAGAGCCGTGGCCCGATCATGTCCTGTGAGGCTGCACTGTCAGGTCTGCTGAGATTCTGTCAGGTCAGAAAAAGCCTTGCAATGGTTTTGTTATTCATAGTCACCTAAAACCAGAAACCTCATGCTAAATAGAAGTTTAGGAAATGAAGCTTCAAAGTTTGTATGAGTATCCACAACTGTGGATGTGTTATGATACTGCACAATAAAATCATGAAAATACACAAAAATCTATTCCCTTGTAAAAATGTATTTAAATAGCATTAAAATAGCAGTAGTACCAACTAGGGATGTCCCGATCAAGTTTTTTTGCCATCAAATCCGTCCAAATCATTTGATTTTGAGTATCTGCTGATACCGAGTCCCGATCCAATACCTTTAGGGTTCCCTACAAAGGCAAATAGCAAGTCACTGTGTGTGCAGAGCGCTTCGCGCTGACTGTTTATCGCTGTCGCATCAACTGTGGATTTCCACGTGCGCTCCTTCGCCAAACTGCCCGCAACGCACACAGCAGCTCATCGAGGTCTCGAACCCAGGACCGCTCGCACCAAAGGCAACTGTCATACCCCTACACTACAAGACATAGAGCCACCCTGCACAGAAGGCGTTAACTTTGACAGCCCTATCCGAGTCCTGATCAGGCGATCCGATCGAGTCTGAAATCACGTAATCGGTCCCGATTTCCAATCATGTGATCGGATCGGGACATCCCTAGGACCAACACAACATGTGACCTCAGAAAATCTTGGGCTTGTTCGATGTGTGTGTATTTGCATCACAATCACTGCTATAACATAACTAGAGAGTAAACCTTCGTTGCCTATCTAAGCTTTTCTACAGGGTGATTAGTAACTGCTGCAGGACACTTGTCACAAATGAAAAAGAATTGTTAAGCAGTGGCATTAATGAATAATGCTACCTTAATCCGAAATTTATAAGAATCCCAGGAAATCTTTCACAGAATGCTAATCATGTTTGAAACCCCTATCAGTAATTTTTCTGGCTTCATCCATCAAATAAACAGACAACACTGTCATTTTAGGTTCCTCACAGCTTCACTTCAATATAACAGTGCTTCAGTTACCTCTGCAGTTCATCTACACTTTGTCCACATACCACAGATTGACCAGCCTGCACTCAGACTCCAACTAACTGTGGCATCACACTGCTAAGAGTGTTTTCCTGTTAACACAGATCAACAGTGACACTCAGGATTAGATTTGTCTTTCTGTATAAACAATGAGTAGAAATAAACACAAGCACCAGCATCCTAATCTGCATATCATTCACTTCTCTGCTTATGTCCTCCTCTCAAAGCATCTGCCTTTAATTAAGCTTCAGATGTCACATTTCTTTATAGAATAACCAGCCAACTATGCACCTTGTAAGGTATTCATTTAATTTAAAGCAAAAGAATGTCAGCAAGCAAAAGCATGGTAATGGCAGCAGGATAAGCTACATTTAGTGACAGGTTAGAGACAGAAAAAAGAAAGGGTTAGTCAAATGGAGGATGTGAAGAGGAGGGCAAAAACAGGAATGCCTTCCTCCAAGGTCATACCCCCTCCATTCATCATGTGTGTGTGTCACTGTTGTTCTCATGCTCTATAGTACGCTGTGGTCATGAAAGAGCAGGCTTGCCCCCTGAGCTCTGCTGGTGTGAATTTCTTCGTTAGCTTGACAGCCACAGTGAAAGTCGGTTGATTACCCACCACATGCCCCCCCACCCCCAACTGAACCAGACGACATCATTCAGGTACAAATCAGGAACCAAGGAAGGCTAATGTTTCCTGAATAACCACGTGTGTGTTGATAACTGACACCTTAAGACATGCATATTGATTAAGTCCTGGAGGCATTAGCAAAATCGGTTGAATCTGCAGAAAGCAGAGGCGGAGTGAATGCTGCTGCAACAGTGACTGAAAGGCATTTAAAGACATTTTAATACAAAAGGGCTGTGCTGTAGTGATAGGAGATGTAAATAAACCAGCAATCTGGATGCATTAGCTTCAGCCTGAGCAGCCACGATACACCACTGTGATGGACTGTGATTGTTAAATGAGAAACAGTGCAGCCAGGTGCATGTGTCATTTTGAAGGCTCACCCTCGCCAAACAGCCAAACAGCCTCATTGTCCTCTGTGAAAACATTTTCCAGACTTATTTATGGGGAAGTTTTTATCCACTACATTGACTTGCTTCATTTTTGCCAATTACCCTTAAAATGACTTGCCCTCTGCGTAGATGTCAGTGTCTCTTCAATTATATAAAGAAGAGAAGTGGTGTGCTGCAGAAACCAGAGCACTTCAAGCTACTTACTGCACGATGCTCTTTTTATATAAGTCTAAGGTTATGAAGCCCATAATCTGTAATCATGGTAACAATGAAGCAGTCATGGCTTTAATAAAGAGCTTTAGGACTCCAGGTGTTCTGGAACCTGATCAATATTTGTGCAGAAGTCACAAGGCCAGACGGTGTTTGCAGCAACACATTTTTCCTGGAAAACTGTCTCTGGCTTCCCGGCATCTACATCTGCAGTGAAGAGAGAGGCACCTCTTCAGATTTCCTGCTGAAATTCAATGTGGCATCTTCAGTTTCCAGAGAGGCGCGTTATGGCTTTTCAGTTGTGATTATAAGGTAACCATCACCACAGACAGGAGGTGGAGACCGCATGAAACGAAACACCACAGCGAATGCACATGAAAAAGGCACAGCACATGGACACTCTCAAAACAAAACACAACAAAAAAAAGCACACACACACACACACCTCAAGCCAAAGCAGCGGCCAAACATGCTCACATGAATGCATGCGTGCACCTAAAAGCCTCAGACACGTACCAATCACAGCTCTGTCAAGCTCAGAAGCATTTATTATTAATAGAGGAAATCATAGGAGGCTTTTAATTGGAGATGCTCTAGTGGGTGTCTCAGAGGTAAGCGGGGTGCTGTCACTGTCGATCTGCAAACTTCCTCAGCTCGGAGAAAAGCGACGGGATGTCGCACTTTCATGTGCACCTCCTGTTGACTGTGAAGGATGTAATTTGAAGCCATCCTTCTCCTCTCACCACAGCCTCTGATTAGCAGCCCTAACTCCCAGGCTGGAGCATACTAATTCAGGAACAGCAGTCTGGGAATCACCACCATTAGTGGCAGGTATAGAGAGTAAACGGCATAATATGCAAATGAAGGGAAGGTATCGCCATGGCTGTCAATCACCAAAATTAAATAAAAAATTCTGTATGGCCGCTAATAATACCTTGCTAGAGGGAAGGAGTGGAGGAATGTAGATGATAGAGAGAGACAGGGAAGAAGGATAAATGAAAGCAGCGCAGAATCAAAGCCGGCTGGACCAGTGCACATGTGAGGCTGTGATCATGGCAGGCGTTCAGGCAGTCTGTATGAAATTAGTTCAGACACTGATGGGAATTAATGACAGAAAGGGCTGGGGTGCCAGGACACTCCTCGTCATCAGTGGTATGTTACCGTCTCGTCACTTGTTCGCCTCCTCAGGATAGTGCAGCGTTTCTGTAATCAGAAGCTGCACCTGACCGTCATTAGTTGACACTGTTCACACAGGAGCTCAGACAAAGTGCTTCATTTTGTTTTAATCAGGCGCCTTCAGATATTTTTTTCTTTTTTTATCAACAGTGGCACAAAGGCAGCATTCAGCAGGGAGGTTAATATCACACATTCTATATAAAGAGCGGACAATAGCTCATTACTGCTTACAACTGCTTGATGTTCTGCAGGCATTTGGGTGTTTGGCCCTGGTGTGCCACAGACCTGCTGGTCGATCCACACTGTTCTGGCTGGCATGAGGATCTAAAAGTCCCTCTTGTTTGTCACATATTGACCCACTTTGCCTGACGGCTCACAAATCAGAGCCATCAGTCTACGCGCTCTCTGTGTGTGAATGCGACCGTGTCTTTGTGTAGTTACACACCCTCCAGCGCCACCTTCCCTCATGGAGCTCCCCAGGAGGATTCCAGGGCCTTACCTCATTTGCACTCATCACAGCAACATGGGACTGGGCTGACAGGCTCATTTTCCCCACTCTGCATGAAGCAGCACAGCAGCAATGCCGAGGAACAACCAAGCACCCAGAGTGGTTTTATAATTAGCTGCTTGCTCTCTGCCACTAATGTACAGGGAGCAAGAGGCTCCTTCTAAGTTTGTATGGCAAGCAGGCACTCACCATGTGCAAGCCAGTGTTGATGATAATATGTGGGTGCATGGTGGAATATGTTGACTGAGGTCACAGTAACATGCTGGAGCAAGCTGAGAGAGGGAGGCGGGCAGGGTGACGAACATGTGTAGATTCGTGCTCGCCGTCTCGCTGCGCAGCGGGTGAGAATCATGCCTGGGGGTTGTGGCTGATTACTTTGATGTAAAATGATTGCGGTTTAAGTGGCTCCGAGGTGCCTGGACCACAGGCAGGGCCCTGGTTTTTTATTGTCACATGGTCAAGCAAGGCTCAGGTTTGCCCATACTGCATCACATACTGGCTCCCAGAGAGTCCAAAGGGCTGGGGGCACATGTAGCTGTTTGTATGCGTGTCATTGGGGGCGAGAACCCAGCTGCTGGATGCACCCCAAGGTAATGTCTGCAGATGAAAGGACCAGTCCCTGGCAAGGAGGTGAAAATGAAACGGGGAGAATAGGTCTCCCTAGCATGGGTTAGGAAGGGCACAGCCTTGATTCCTGAGGGAAATCCTCAATGTCAGAGAATAGGATGAAAGAAAGATTTGAGACTACGGATTAACTGAGCTAAGAAATAGCACAGATAAAACTGCAGCTGCAGAAATTAGTGCCATCATTGTAACATGCCGTTTCCCCCCCCCATTCTGGCTGATCCACAGGATTACTGCATACATTGTCTCATCACTAGCTTCTCTTCCGCATCTCTGCTCCTTTTTCCTGCTTCTATAGGACAGACAGCATCTGTTGTTCAACCACACTCACACAGCGGATAGAACATCCACCAAGTGTAGAGGTGGAAATGGAGCGATCAATTAGATTTTAACAAATGACTTTCTGTGTATTACCCAGCAGCTGTTAAATCGGTCAACCTTAGCACACTCCCCTCTCTGAGGGGACGGAGGAGAGGGCTTGTCTACACTGCGTGCTACATCATGGCAAAACGCAGAGAAAGTCAGCCGTGGCCTCGGGCGGGAGTGTGCTATGCGTAGCGTGGCTGTGGACAGAGATGGAGGGACGGAGGACGGAGGATGGAGGTGGGTCAGGTGGACCCCAGGGGCCCCTGGTGGAGATGATGCGGGGACTGAGGGCCAAGAGATGGACTTGCTACATATGGAGGTCCATAGTTACCTCAGGCAAAGGCCAGGGAAGGCCTTTTGTTCACATTGTCTGCCGTTAAATAAATAAATAAATAAATAAAATTGAGTCCACTGTCTCCGATACACAGACATGCTCAGTGACAAACATAGACGTACTGCACATTATGCATGATTGGAGAAACAACTTTGTTCAAACTGACTTACGAAAGGACAGACCTAGTTTAAGTCCTACCATTAGTCTTTAAGGGCACAGGCACAACTCAACGAGTCAGCCCCCTAAACGATGTAGTTTGATGGTGAAGTGCTACTAATGGCTCAGCAGAACAACTTAAAAGGCCACTAAAAGGCAAGCAAGCCCATAAACTGTGTGACACACAGCAGGGATCTGACCACACAATACCTATTTGAGTGTCTGAATGCATGGTGGTGTGTGCTGGAGATATGGAAGGAGACAGAGAGACAGAGAGGCGGTGTATAAGGTGCAAGTGCTTTTGTAGGCATGGCCACACCCTTTCACCACCTTGTATTGTCACCACTTGGTTCACTTTGTGTATTTTCCCATTGAAAATGGGTGAGAACACTTGAATGTGTGATGTTGCAAAAGGTATTTAGATTAAAAAAAAATGATTTCATCGACGTGCTCATCTCAGGTTAGAGAACTGTATTTCCAGTGGAAAAAAAAAAACAAAACAAAAAAACACTTTTAGTTGCCATTTAGAGCTGTAGTCAATAGTTAAATCAGTAGAAAAGAACTACATCATTTCAATTGTACATCACTGCAGAGGCACTGTAATCACTGTGAACAATAGAGCAGAAAGCCTCCACTTATGGAAAGTACTGTATAATAGCAGAGAGGTTGGCAAAGTCTACCATTAAGTTTTGATACGATGGTTGCCATGCTAACCTTCACATGGAGGTGAAAATTAAATAAATAAAAAAACCCATGTAGCTGTACAGAAGAAAAAAAAATATCATGTTTTCTTTCAGGGAACAGAACTCATTTTATCACATTAAGAAGTACTGGCTGCAAAAAAATCCACAATATCAGACAAGCTGTGAAATGGACACCAGGACACTGTATGTGATGGTATTGTCAATGTCTCCGCACGTGCATTGACGACATTTCTGAGCCTCACGGCTAATTTTAGCCACATTTTTTCAGCCAAAACTGTAAAAAGGAAATGCTTTTCTATCTGTACGTTTAATTTTGATGCTTCCAGTTCTGGTATGGGCACACTTGAATGGAACAATGCCCTACAGAAGCTTGAGGTTTTATTACTGTCTGTAGAGTCCCATTATAGATAGCCAATATATTTCAATAACAAGGTTTCTTGTTGTCTACCATGTCCCTAATGTAATTTATTTCACACTTGTTTTTAATATCAAGTGTTTTCACTTTCTAAGTTTGTTTGCTTTTCTGCAATTTTCATTAAAAGCACATGGTTCACTGAGATGAATTTTTCATTCAGGCATTTCAAAAACATTCAAATTAATAGCAAGCTTATAACAGATTGGATTCTGTCTGAGAGCCGTTCCACCTAAAGAGTAGTAGCCGCAGAGAGAGGACATCCGCACAACAAACGCCGCTGCTCTGACTCATCCTGATAAAGCAAAATGTAATTTTGTTTATGATGAGAATTATTCCCCAAATTAATTTTCCATAGCAATTAATCTTGATGCTTCACCTATAAGATGCATTCTGCTCTTTGGAAGCGGTGATAAAATGCAAAATAATTGAATTGATTAATTTTTATTTTTGTAATGACCAAGCTGTAATGGTCCTCTTTTTTAATGGATTTTTTTTTCATTATGAATGGCCTGTGTTGTCTGTGACATTCAATAGCCTGTAGGCCCTCAGATATTTAATAAATATCCCCTTATTGTGCTTTATTCTATAGGTGAAGCTCAAGGATTGCCTCTCATGTCCAAAGTGCCTATTATATTATTCCCCTTCCCCCTTTCAGCCACCAACCCCCATAACCCCACTGAGGAGTATTTCTTAATTAAACCTTTATTTATCTACTTGATTGTTAGTTAAGAAGGGACTGGGTTGGGCCTGTGATTCTCTCTCATATTGGGATGTGAGAAGCACAATCCTATGGGAATAGCCCTTTGTAATGCGACTACTATAGTTTGCACTGTAAAAAATGTTCAAAAGAAAAAAATTTTTTACAGGAACTTACTTTCCTTTTGCTGATTTTTTTTATTGTATTTTAATTTATGGTACTATATTGTACTTTAGTTATGTTTTTTATAAATTACAGCTTTACAATTCTAGTGTTACAGCATTTAACAGAGGTGTGTAAGGGCAAAATCTTAGGTAGCATGTGGAGGTAAAAAACTAAAGCCATGACAGTTTTTTTTGTTGTTGTTTTTTTAGACAGAACTGATGTTAGAACTGAGAAGCAGGAGGGGGGATGGAAATAATAAAAGAAAAAAGAGCAGTTCCCTCCTCATAGGATTCTTATGTTTTTACCTATAATAACCTAAAATAATGCAAAAACCAGCCTTTGTCTGGGGCTGAATCACATTTACTGTCGGACTAGAACACTAGGAAAGCAAAGCAAGCCTTATTGTCTTGGACATTTTATTTCAGCGGCTGGGGATGGAAAGCAATTACACTAACAGCAGTGAAGAACAAATCTTTTGAAGGTGAACAACGCTGAATTTCAATATCAGGCTACGTGTTGATAGCAGGAATGTGATGCTTTTTTTTTTTATTTACAATATTTTGCACTGCTGTAAAATACGCTTCAAACATCATTACTGGTTGGATCAGTTTTCAGGATTCACATTGAGCTGCATGCAAATGCTCGTTTCTTTTGGTTTGCTTTGACCGGTGTGTTTGACCAGCACTGCTGGGGTCACAGTTCGCCTCATACAGGAGAAATAAAATGAAAATTACAGTTACAGAAGCTGGACCAAATAGATACATACAAAATAAACATAGCGTTTTACCGGCAGAAAATACTCTCTATCCCTCAAAATATTAGTTTTATATCAAATTAGTTTATTTACAAAGACCTTATTATTACAGTAAATCACCTCCTTACAAGTGTATGTAGAAGGCTGTTACACAGGAAGTGACTATTAGAATAATTAAATGAATAACAAAGTTATTAAAGTAAATTTAATATGCGCATAAAGGGGTCTAAATCCTTATTTTTTGTCTTTTCATAATTCTTTGTTCATGTTGGTCCCATCAATGGTTTCAGATTCTTCTGCAAATATCACCACTTCTCCACTCCCACAGCCAGCCACTTGGCCACCACTTAACCTACATACCACTGAAAACCTGAAAGGCATCATCAATTTTTCTCCGTCCAGCATTTCCAGGGAAACATCACCTCTATGTCCAAAAACAGGATACTGTATCCAGACGCCCCACATTTCCCTCCTGCAAGCTCTCAGAGACAAAACTCTTCTATTCCACTGAAATAACTTTTTCAAAGATCCATTTCCACCACTGTCAACCAACCACACACTCTTGTCCTCCTGCACTTCAGGGTTCCCTACCAGCATCACTTCTACACACACACACACTCACACAGAGTTTATTCAGGGTCTGAAGCCTGCTCCTTTCATATCTCAGCTTTTTCTACTGCTTCTCTCCAATCTTTGCTCCCAAGCGCCCCCTTTCAATAATATCCCAACCTTTTGTTCACCCAGTCATTACGATAAACTAACTCTGCATCACTGCTTTTGTATTCCACATGTGGATATATGGGAATGCTTAAGCCCGGAACAGCTATACAAACTGCTGCATAAAACAGTGAAGGTGTACTTGACTGATCACATGATACATTACAGCCATTCAAACTTATTCATTGTAAAGTGTATTGCTGTACTATGAGCGTAGGTCACGGCTACATATAATGGATGTGTTTGTACTGGCATGCTGGGACTTTGGACTTATTGTAGTTTGGAGACTTTACCTCAACCCCCAATTTGAGCACACAGTAACACTACATCAGTGTCACCTGAAGGAAAAAAAAGACTTGGTGTGTAATTTAAAGGTTAAACTGCAAAGGTTAAACCAACATTTAACTCCCTTATGGCAAAATGGCTGCAGCACTGCTCTCTAAAAAACTTTTAGACCTGATCCTCTGAGGACGCACCCACAGCAGGTGCTTTGTCAGTTACAGCTGATGTAACACCATTAATTAGACTGTGGCCGGAAGTGAGACATTTTTCAAAAACCAGCGCAGCAGTAACTTCTTTATGGTATTTTTTTTCAACCTTTTTATTATACAAAGTAGTTTCTCTCTATTCAGCTATGGTCCTATTACTGCTAGAACATGACCCGCAGCACCATGGCAATGTTCAACATTCAAGAAGAAACAAAGATTTTATCATGGTGAATAGAAGCAGCAACCAGTAACATGTTTCCTACTTTAACCTGTAGCCTCCACTCTAACCCTGATGGAAAGAAAGGAACATCAACATTCTGTACTGTAATGCAACAACCTCACTGAGTAAAATAACCTAAGTAACCGAAGAACTAAAAAGGAATAAAAAGGCAACTACCCTAACTGAATTAGGATTGTCACAGCCCTTTTTAAAACTCTGCCTTATTTAAGGCATATTAAAAGAGCATGAAAGTCACAAAAACAATAATGTGTTGCAAACAATAGGCTGCTTTGCCCTTTACAGCACCCAGTGTGCAGCCAAGGGTGCAGACAGGTTCAGTCTCAACATTGGTACGAGCACGCACACGCGCACACACACACACACACACACACACACACACACACACACACACACACACACACACACACACACACACACACACACACACACACACACACACACACACACACACACACACACACACACACACACACACACACACACACACACACACACACACACACACACACACACACACACACACACACACACACACACACACACACACACACACACACCATCATGTGATATTTGAGGGCAATTTTAATCATTGTGTGAAAAAGGACCTTAACAAACCAGCTAGATTTGATTTGGTTGACTGGCCCTTGAAACAGTCCAGAGGGAGAGATGCAGATGCAGGTGAGGACAGAAAGTCTGATAACACAATACTCCACACTACATTTGTAAGCACTTTAGTAGACAGTAGAGAGATAAATAGATACTTTATTGATCCATCCAACTACATCATCACTACAGTAGAGTACACCTCTGTGCACTGATCTGGGGGTCTGGATTAGCAACAGCCTGAATATGCAATTTAACAAAATCCCACGATCATTAAAAACCCTGTTCTGTGTAGTTAGGTATTTAAAATGATGGTGTAACTATATAGAAAGATGGAGACAAATGATTAAATCAAGGTTAACTGACCCTACACCCACCACCTCTGGCCAGAAACTTGGTACAATGGGTGCTGATAGTTGCTGGTCAGCCCAAGTTTTGTATCTGCTCAGCCCCTTGTGGCCAAGATGTGAAACTGCATCTTACCAACAAAAAAAAAATTGCCAAGTAACTTCTCATTCAACGTTCCTCCATCCAGCCACACCCCTCCCAACAACTTACCCCAAACTACCCTCCTCACCCCCGCAGAGAACAGCTTAGGTCATTACAGTCTGCTGTCAAAACCTGTGACCGCTCCGCGTTGGAGCCGCCAGGATTAAGGGCTGTGAAAACATGAACAAGGAGGGAAAGGAGGTGAAAGCTGACAGAGGGAGCAAGGCCTTAAATATTTTCTCTTTCTACCCTTCTTTTTTTTCCTGACCGCGTGCTGATTCCTGCACTAATGTGAAGCGATATGGAGTCACATGGAAAACACGGAGAAGGCGGCGGCGGCGGCGGCAGACAGGAGCAAACATTTCCTGATCCAATGAACCAAAGCTCCTTATTATATTAAATTCTTTTTTTTAGTATAAAGCCATGGAAATGTCAGAACTGACTGTTGGTCATCACCTTCATCACCATCTTTATCTTAATGTTATTCATGGTACACACAAACCTTTCAGATATTTCTGCCAATATGTCACGAGTAAGATGTGTGTGTGTGTGCATGTTTTATTTGTTGAGAACGGCTGCAAATTGCATACAGATTCAGACTCTTTGGGGTTGAAGGGTTAAGGCAGCATTTTTACATCAGACCTGTGTGTCTTTTTCTCTCTCCGCACGATATATGCGATGTTATCTGAAGAGAGAGAGATCAAGCCATGCAGGTGTCAGCAGGCACAGGAAGAATATTTGACTTTATCTCAACCATTTACTTCTGTGTCGACACCATCAGGAATTCAATTTCAGCGCAACAAAAGATCCTCTTCCCTGTCCTGTCAACATGGAAAAAAGTATAATATATATAACTGGACACATTTCTTTCTTTCTCGCTTTCCATCTTAAACCAGCCTCAGCAAAAATTGCAGCATACCGCTGGACCCTGACTCCATTACCCTGCAACATTAATTTGAAATGAGTGTGAAATCATTTGTCTGTTTGGACTTGCTGTCCTGTGGAGTGGGCCTGTTTGGTGTTGTATTTACCGTCACCTTCAATGCCCAGAACCCCGTTAATCCTCTGTTTGTGTTCAAACACCTTAGACGGTAGCGGCTCTGCGTCAGTCCGTCTCCGTGCTGGCTGCTGTGAGCAGTCTGTCTAGTTGGCTGCCAGTGGAGCTGATCTGGCAGGCAGCCTGCTGTTGGGGACCGATGTCTGACTTCAGAGATGTGTGACGGCCGACTGTAGATCAGTATTGTCTGTCTGCCCTGCTGCCCTTCTGTCTGTCTCTCTGAATATCCGTCTGTGCACATCTTTTTTTTTGCCCACTCATTCTGCCTAACTGCATGTTGGTCTCTGCGTTTTTAAAAATGTCTTTAGGCAACAACTTCGTAAAAACACTGACTTGGCTAACTTTAATTCATATACCTTATTTTTACTGACAGTCAATGTTTAACTCATTTCCTCCTTGAGGCTTTAGACTTAAGACTACTGGAAATGCTCTCTAAATCTTTCACGTGGGAAAGGTTACACAAACCTTCACCGTTTTATAAAAATTCCACTCCGGCTTTAAACTGTCGCCTCCTGTTGGAGGACTGACCAGGTTCCAGGCTTCAGGGTCATCTGCAGGCCCCCGTGTTTTGGCTTGGGTCCGTCCCCCTCAACCCGTTCCTGAATGGTACCCCTGATTATCTCATAGTTTAGCTGGATATTCCCTCATCTCCCCTTTAAAGGACTGCATTACTTCCAGCTCCCCAAACTTGTCAAAACCAATTTGCTTTCTTATTATTCCCTCAACTGATTTCAACATGACCCCTCCCCGCAGCCCTCCCTCTGCAAATCCTCGACCCTATGCTTCCCTCAATCGAAACTCCCAACACGACCTGTGCAACCCCTAAACTCCCACCACCCCCACTCTGTGGACTCCTGTGATTTTTTTTTTTTTTTTTTTTTTTAGAAACCGCCCTCGAATCTACCACTCTTATCTGTCTAAATGCTGCAGCAAGTTTTCTTGCATTTCCTGGCAGGCCTTTGGAGGAAACACAGCCAAAAAAGCAGCGAATTAGCCCATCACACACACACTAACCAGCATCTGTGTGAATGAAAGCAGGCGGTGAGTCACCGACTATACTAAATAAAACCTGTCTTAACAGAAATCACTGAACCTGAAAAACTTTTGGTTTGCCAGCATAGGCAGCACTTCCACCATCATATCCTGAACAACCTTTAACCCCCCCTTCTCCCTGCACCCACCCCGCCCATCGCTCTCCCGTCAATTAGCGCCTCAATAGTGACAACACAGAGGATCTTCATTAGTGGAGAATGCTCAATTATATCGGTTGATATTCCTTTCCAAAACTAATTATCCCAGTTGCATGGTACGGCTGACTGAGCCTGCCCTCACCCTGGGGCGCAGCGGTTACTGATGTGATTTGGTTTTGGCTCCAAGGTCTGCTTTCCTCTCTTCTCTTTTGTGATCCTTTCCCCCAACACTTATTCAACACAGCTCCAATCATTCTCTGCAGTTCTTCATAAAGACCTGTCATTGTGGCATTATCCAAAAAAAAAGGTGTGCATATAGATTCACATCAGGTTCCTCCTGTAAAAATTAACAAAACTATGTAATTCTACAAAAAAAAGCTCATCACAGGAACCTTCTTGCCATATAATCCTGCTCCTTTGTTCGTTCTGTGGGGGATAACAAAAATAGACAGCCTGTACCACAAAGAGAAGTGGTGCAAACATTGTCTTCTCGTGAGAGGAAACTGGGAAGGAGGTGAAAACTGCAGAGAACATATGGCAGAGAAGCTCAATGCTGCATTGGCTCAAAGCATGTTTACTTGGAAGCTATCCACTAATGAATGGCGATGACAGCTGAAATATGTTGTTTATCAGAAAAATTGCTCACGAAGTCTGTTTTCACAATAGTCTTCTTTCATGTTACAGCCGTTCTTCCCATTAAAGGTTTAAACTATTATCATGCACATCTTACAACTATGCTAGACACAATAAAACGTCAGTGGTTCAGGATGTAAATGAGTTAATTACTGCAGCAGCATTGTGGCAAAAACACAGAAACAGTTTGAATGGAAGAGATTTAGATAAGGGATTAACATTAATAAGGATAATGGCTTTTTTTTTCTTTCATCTCAACCACATTTCACGCTTATGGCTTTATTTTTCTTTTAAAAAAAAGGCATTATTCAGTGGAAAATTGTCAAAATGTCTAAAAATTCTCCACAGGTTTTGGAGGTTTTCCCCCACCGATTCTTGTCAGGTTTCTCTCAGTGGGCTTCTCACTGCCCTCAAGGTGGGGACCAGCCTCACAGAAGGTGGGCCATTTAGTCACATTTCCAAGTAGCTCAGACAGGAGAACACACTCATTACACATAACTCTTCCTCCTCCCCGTTCGCTCAGCTCTCTCGTCAGTCTGGCCACTCCACCTCTCTCACTCCCTGTATCATTCCACTTTCCTGTTTCATAAACCAAACAGCCCTTATGGTGCTCCGTCCAGAGTCCGGAGGTAGATCACTTTAATTCTGCTTCATAGATCTTTTTGAAAAAGACCCGAGAGTCGGAGACCTCAGAACCAGTGACCGTTTGGTGAACCCGGGCCGACCAGCCGGGACCCGGGCACTTGTAAACACAGCCATCGTCTCACACGCTCTCATTCTCCCCCGAGTGCTTTTGTTCCCACCCCACAATAGAATGAAGCAATTGATGTGGAGCAGCGTGTATTCTTTTAACTTGGATGTGTTTGTTTGTTTTTGGAACCACCAGTCATCGTGTCTTCTGCTGGTCATCACCAACTGGTGCAGGCTGAGCAGATTGTTGGTCTGGACCCACAACTCATTAAGTAGTTTTTCTTTCTTTCTTTTTTTTTTTAATACAGTGATTCTGAGGGATTGCATCCAAAGCCTGCTGTTGCCAAGACTGCCTGACCTGTCCTTGTACAACAGAAAACTGCTCTCAGTAAGAAGCGGTGGCTGTTCTAGATCAAGAGGTTTGCTTATGCAGGACCTGGATTCCATCAATGGTTCATAAGTTCAGTTCATTGTTTGGGAGGAGCTTCCAACCAGACCATCTGCCTGATGTCATCAACCCAATTTATGCAAGAAAGAAAAGATCATTACTGAAAAACACAATCGCCTTCCAACAAACCTTTGTTTTTTTTTTTTTAAACAATTTGTATCCACTAATCTAATCAGTTCTGCTGCAGCCTGCTGTCATTACTAACAAGCCATGCAGTCAATATACCAGGAAAGAAATTATTATAGGAAAAAAAGCAATGATGATTTTAACAGACAATCTCACAGAAAAAATATGGACCCGTGACTATTTGAGAGAGCAGATGAGTTTCTCAGAAAGACATCAATCTTTTCAGGGCGTAGCCAAATCAAAACTATACTGACCGACTGATAAATCCTCTCTGATAACAGCAAAACACAAACACACAATAATCTTGGATGTGTCACTCCATGGTGCATTCAGTGGCATTCTCAAGGACTGAAACCTGTCTGGTTTACTTTAGAAAGCACTGTAGGCATGCCTCTTCCACAGCCTTGTTACTTTCGCACAGCCTCCCTTAAAGGGCAGCCGGCTCATCCTTTTGATGACTGACGGTGGGATTTGCGGTGATAATGTCTTTAGGTGCCAGAGGATTGGGATTAAACATACTCCAATTTAAACAGCAAAGTTGCCATGGCAATGACCTTTAGTTTTTAGCTCAGATGGCGTACAAAAAGTGACTGGCGTTATTGGCCAGAGATGTTCAAATTCAGCAGGGACCTGGGCCATGATTGCACTTTCAAATCCTCCTTCAAATTAGAAACTCTCTCCGACAATACGTCAGCTGTTATAGTCATATAGTGTCCCATATGTTCCTGCATCATAACTATGACACTCTAAATTGAACTATGAGGCCTAAAAGACACATTTTAGACACCTCCACCCACTTGTGTACTTTGACCTGCTGACCCACCAGCAGCCATTCAAGTTTTAAGCAAAACATCGCCTTCGGCTTCTAATTAAAGTTAAAAGACGCCTTTTAAATAAAGCTGATGAGCGCTGATGTGGAGCCGCTCTTTTTGAATGTCTGTGTATGTGAGCGGTCAGAATATGCTCCAGGCTGAACAGGCCCGGAGACTCCGGTTTGGGGTCAGTGTCTATCCCCCTCCAGGGCAATCCGTTCACACTCTCACACCTGCCTGTCAAAGGAGAGAGCAGCAGGACATCACAAGAAAGAGAGAGAGAGAGAAAGAGAACGGAAAGAGAGAGGGAGTCTTTCAAAAGCAAAGAGCAGGAGGGGAAGTGTTTTCACATTTTTAAATAAAGCACAAACCCCAGCAGGCAGCCATAAAAAAACTGTGCAATTATTATCACTATTGACTGAAGCCAATCTCAGCAGTACCCATGAGGCGTGGTTGGTCAATATGAATTGCTACAATCTTGTAAATTTGATGGCATCTTATGAAGTCAGGAGTGTGGCCAGACTGCCTCACAGTGGAGGCTGAGGGAATTACAGGTGGGAGCATTACGCAAAAAAAAACTCTTATAGTGACAATTATGTTGAACTTTGCATATAACATCTATTCATGTCACTATTTAAAATATACGTGGTTAATAGATTATCTCATGTTGATGTAATATGAATCAGTGGATGCCACCAAACCAACAGACGTCATGTCTATAAAGGCATGACGTTGTTTACATAAATTGACATGAGAGCAGCTGGTGTGTCCAGCTGTTATCTGTTGTGTTAATTAGGATTGTTCATACTGGCCAGTGACAATGCTAGAGCACAAGATGTGCCACTTTGGTGCTGTGATATATCTTCATGGGAGATTTACATTTTTGAAAATATGTTATTTTCAATGGACATCATACTGCCCCCTGTTTTTGCACATGCCCCATCCTTTTGATGCTTTGCATCTTCTGATGGTGCACCTCCAAAAAAACATCGTCACCTTCCTCGCTTTGTTTTCTTTGATTATTGCCCAAGATTTTTATGCAAATTACAAGAGACAGAACACAAACACAAAGTTATTAAACAGGCCAAGAAGTCGAGCCAGAGCGCCCCCTACTGGCGCTCAAGTGCAAAAGACAGCAAACGTCCTGCTGCACATGCTAAACATACAGATGTCTGCAGTTACATAGATAATAATAATAATAATAATAGAGAGAGAGAAGCTCGACTCAAAGCCCAAGAGCACAATTTACGAAGCAATTAAGTATTAAAATCACGCAAACTGAGCATGCGCACACAGCGGGCAGTCACGCTCCTTACTGCAACAAACAATATGGCAAACCCAAGACTTTCCTCACTTACAGCCTACTTCCAAAGCCCAAAACCAGCAGCGACAATAAAGTTATAGAGCATGTCTTACCTTCGCTGCTGTATTGTGATGAAGTGATTTTCACCTGCAAACTCCGTGTCAATCCAAATGACAGGTCCATTGTTTGTGCATCACTTTAAAAGACTCCTGACAGTTTCGAGCCACTTAAGTTCCGCCACAAACTTCAGGCCTTCTCTCGTGCTGCGTGTGTTTACTGTGCGTGTTTTTTTATTGCTTGTGACTGTAGCCTAAACTCACCTGTGTTTTCTTCCGAGATGTGTTTAGAGACTCTAAATTGGCGTCAGGTGTGAGTGAGCGTGCTGCCGCTGGCCCATTGACAGCTGGGATTGATCCCAGCCACAGCCACGTGGTACAGATGGGCCAAAATAGCCAATAATTCCATAATACATTCATTTTATCAGGAGTCTCTAATACAGTTCATACTCAGATGTTACAGGTTTTATGTGGGCCATAATGATTCCAAAGAAATGACTCAACTGAATTGTGGGCAGGATTTCCTGCTTGAATCATGTTTTTTGAGTGTATATTCCTACACAACGCATAATCCCACTAAAGTTACCTTTGTTTTGTTGTAAAAAAAAATAGGGTTAAAAACCTCAAAGGTATCAATGCTCCGTTAGGTTAATCATTCGTTGGCTTTTGCTCTCAATAAAATGAAAGAAAACAAAACATACACCGGTCGGGTTATTTAATCTCAGACTAACCTCTGGATTTGCTTGGAATAAATTATGCCCCAGTGGAATGAGGTTAATCTGCTTGATTCTATTTCTGTTTACAGAAGTTTGGATCACATCTCACTACTGGTAGTTGTTGTTTTTTATTTTTATTTATTTTTTTTCAGTAATGGCAGAGTCACATTCACACAGAGGTGATCAGGACAGTGAGTTTTTATTTACAGAGGATTATGGTGAAGTAGCCTGTACATCCAGCATGAACAGCTTTGGTCCGTTAACATATTTATGTGCAGTATTTACAGTTCAGACCAGAATGTTTTTTTTTTTTAGTTCTATAGTGTAATTATAAAGTATTCATACTGAGACATGTATATCAACACTGATATGGGCTAGAATTATCATACAGAACAATGCGGCTCCTTACACATTTAAATATGATAGAACCATAAATAAAGACAACAGGTTATGTATATAAAATATTGTACATAACTACATGAATTCCAAAGAATTACCTGGAAACATTAGCAGTCACATGACATATCTTATTTATATTTCTCACACTGCAGCTTGGGCCTGGGAGCCATCCGCCTTTGAGGTGTGCTCAGACTTAACTGTAATTCTTTAAGTGACTTCAAACGCAGCGGATTAACCTCATCAGTATAACACACACCTGGCCACGGGCGTGTAAAAGGCTTTTGTGGATTTACAGAATATGAGAGGTGTTGTCTCACTGCCTTCCAGAAGTCAGCTGCGTGACTGACAGGTAGAAGGTTAATGATGTAACAACACACCAGCTGAGCTCTCAGAGCCATATTTAGCCGCAGTAGCATCTGCGCAAACACACGCTATGATGAAATAATTGCATGTGTGAATGTGCACAACAAGAAAGATGCAGTGTGTGTGTCTTGAAAAGTGAGATAATTTAGCTTCTAGCATGAAGCCAGAGCGGAGGAATTTAAATTGCAACTCTTCCTCTTTAACGCAGGAGGAAAATAATAAATGATCTCCGCCTGTTATTTCAGCACTTCCCTTAGGATCTTCTACTTATTGGCTTAGTAAAATCCATTGAAAAACGCATCTACTGGAGTACTTCTTAATGGATTCAGTCCAACATGGTGGATAATCCACGCAGTCACACCTCAAGCTCTTCTACATGTAGTATCTCTCTGATGTCTAAGTTTGTGTTCAGATAAAGAAGGATGGCATGGGTGACGTGTTTTTTTTGGCATATTTTGTTGCAGATGCATAATGATGTATGATTACTTGAAAAAGCAGTAGGAAAACAAAGGGAGGAAAAGCAGCAAAGAGTTGAGCGCTGGCAGGCGGGAGGCAAAGCTTGTTACGTTGCAGTCATCTCTGTAGCAGCAGTGGACTCTGACTCCTGGTGCCCTGTGGCCCTGGCTGTTAGCCTGGCTGCAGAAAGACTTGTAGGAGCATGACTTCATCACGCCACCTAAACAAACAGAAATATAAGTCCGTCATTCCTTTTTATTTGGCAGGGTCGATCCAAAATGGACGTAAGTTGATGAAATTTGCAGTGAATAGATAGATAGAAGTAGTGACCTAAAAACACAGATACAGGATTAATCTGTTTAGGTGGAAATCTTTATAAATTTAGTAAGAATTATATTGAGCTCAATTAAATAGAAATATCAAGCTAAACTACAAAACTGCCAGCCATGATTTGGCGAATCTGTCTGTGTACCATGAACACATGGTGTCCTAATTAAGGATATTCATCAAACTGGAGTAGCAAAGCCCTTTATTCCCTTAAAAGCCTCAGACCCCCTGCAGACTGAGAAGTGTCTCCAGACAGCAGCCTGTCCCCTCTGAACACACACACACACACAAAGATACAAATGATGTATTATTGGTAGAACTAGTAAAAAAAAAAGGCTACTACACTGTCAGTGTTGGACTCACTGTCATGGCCCACCACTACAGCGCAGGCATCAGAGTAGCTGGGACACGATTTGGAGCCCTGGCGGTTGCAGTCGTCATTGTTGGAACCCATACAGGTGTAACAACGCAGAGCCTCACCTGAACGAACAGAGAAGAAAATCAGCCTGAGACACTGGACACTGCAATTTAAACAGATCACAGCACGCAGGAGACGAGTGATGTAGGTGTGGGTTGGTCTCAGTGGTGTAAGATTGAGTTAAGAACAGGAGAACAGAACAGGTCTTTTTTTACTTAATACATGAGTGAAGGTAGATGCGTCCTAGGTTACAACTTCTATGTCCAAATGATGCCCCTGATAACAATGTACTAAATGTAAGAAACACTCACACACCGCCCTCCCCACGCCACCAGCTGTCCAACTGTTGTAGTAAAATCTACATTCTACACAAGCTAATCAATGAGTGGACACATGTATACGAGGGCTCAACTGTAAATTTGAATCCTTCATTTGTCTCTGAATTTGCTGTAGACACAGGCCTTGTTGATGTCTGGTGTGGGACGTAGTGAGGCAAGAGAAAAGAGAGAGCACTAATTAATCACTTCCTCAAACAAACCTCCCCAAATCAACCAAAGAGCTACAGCAGCGGCCGTATATTTAAAAAAATACATCTTTACAGCTACGGCCTCAGGAGCCCACTCCAGCAGCATAAAACACTTAAATGTCTTTCTAAAGCTCTCCCGAGGAAGGAGCAGTTATTTGAGATCTAACTGACCTTTGAAAAATTCCTTAAACGCCTGCTTTTGAAACCCTCCATCCATCTCCTAAATTCTACTCTGGCCCTGCACAAACAGCCTTTAATGCTGCTTCCTAAGAGGATCAGAGCTGAAGTCACCAAAAGCTTCAAACATTTTTCTTTTTTCACAGCACATCTCTTGTATTTTCCATCAAAACTACCTCCTAAATCCTCAAATGTGTCATCATTTTTTTTTAAGACAAAAAAAGAAGACACACAGTGAGTTGTTTCTAAAGTTATAAATCAGAAACATCATTTCCAAATCAAACCAGCAACTTTATGAGTCTAGAAGAGTAATAAATTACTCACTGTGAGCTCTTTAACTGATGCTATTTTGGGATTAAAACTACAAAATTGTGCTGTTGATGAATTTTCTTTTCTGCTTATGTGCGTCTTTGTGCATTAAAATGCCCCCTGCTGTTTGTGCATGACCCCAATCTATCCCCACAGCATAGGCGCTCCACACACATGCTAAAAGTATTAACCTGCAGGCCTATTAGGAGATTAGCTTGCTGGGATAGCAAACAAGTTATAGTGGAGGATGACAGGCTATTGAATGGAAGCAAAACTCACTCGGAGTCACTAGAGAAATTCACAGCAGTTTGCTAAAGTGTGGAATAACATGTCATGGGAAGCTTTTACTGTACAATGGACACTCACAGAACATAGCAGGCTGAGAAATAAAGGAAACTGTGCAATGTTTACTCTCCTGCTGCCAGAAAGTGAAGCACCTTTTTGTACTATTATCCACTCCACAGCCTCTTAGAAGCAGACAAAAAATACTGCACAACAACAACAACTGCACTTTAAGAATGCCAGGCAACAAGAGCACTTGAAAGAAGATTCTGGCCAGAAGTTTTGGTTGGTTTGTAGACAGGAAGGTGGAGCAGTGATCTAAAAGAAGAGAAGGACAAAGAGAAGATGAAACAAAAAAAAAGATGTCTTACTGTTGGTTGACAGCAGGAACAGAGGCAGCAGGAGCGGCAGGCAAAACCGGGCAGCTCTCATGGCGCTGGTGGTCCTCGCTCGTCCTGATCACACTATGAAAAGCAGGTTGTTTGCTCCTAAAGCCCCCTGAGCTTAATCTGAACCATCAGATGAGCTAATATATCCCCTCCTGCACTGACCGGGAGATTACCAGGCCCTCCACTGTGTGGAGTCTCAGCCTATTCAGCCTGGATGGGCTAAAGACACACACTAGGATTTATTATGAACCTTTTTATCTTTTAACATTCTGCTGCGGTCACATCCATCCCGAGGCTGCTGCTCATCCCCTCTTCACCTGCTACACAGGAATCACTAAATGCATTATGTACAGATTGAGTGTTTATCTACAGAAAATATGCCATAATTTTCATGTGGATGCTAATTCAGTCAGACATTTGCAAATAAAAACTCTATTTAGAGTAAGAATTCAGTTCCAAGAACTGCAGTAAATGATTTCAAGTAGGCTGCCATCTGTCTCTGTGACACTGCTGTTCTAAATATATTACTCTACGTGCTGCCAAGACACAATATTGCCACAGTTTTGAAAAAAAAGCAACTTTTAACACTATAAACATGCAAAGCTTTAGTTCCTAACCTTTTTGTATCACCAAGCCAATTCTAAATATGCTTTTTCAAACTGATTTTGAACTGTTAAAGGTTAATATATGTGATGTGAGTCCTCTGGATTTGTTGAGTTTTTCTAAGTTTGCATTCAGACTGCTGCCACAGTTGAGTGAAAGAAGACTGATCTGTGAGCAAAGACCTGATATGGAGGGAGAGGAAAAAAGGAAAGGAAAAAACAACAGTTTGCTGTATTGCCATCTTTTATTGCACTTTGTAAGCAGATGCTGTACAGTAGCTGTGCAGAGAAGTTATTCCTCAGTGTGACAAAACGACCATTGCGGGACTAACGACAAATCCATCCAAAATTAAATTACTCCTGGTCACAACTGAATACAGTCACGATTAGTTTTGCTTTATATCAAAATAAAATCCAAAAAATAAATTCCACGATTTCATCGAAAAAAGCTATGACGAGTATGACAAATATCTACAAGGTTACGGGAGGAGAAGCGGGCTGAGGATGACGGAATAACTATCAAAAAATGCAGATGAGTCTTTTTCATACTACACTATATACAAACATGAACATTACAGGTTGTTCTTTCTCTTTCACATGCAAGAAGCTATTGTTTTTGTAGTGGTTTATAAACAATTTATGAACAAATCTAAGCATCTGGTACTCGTTTTCAAAGTCTATCTTTCTTCTGTATCAGGAACAGACAAGAACAGGAGTGGGTAAACAGTCTTCTCCCTCAGTGGCTGTCATGGCAACATGATAATAGATAATTTAACCCACAAACAAACAATACTTGCACTTTCTCATCATCATACTCACACACACTCTCTCTCACACACACAGACACGCTCATTAGTGATATGATAATTATTTTAAACTTTAAACCAGACCCCTGATACAGTACGATACACTGACACATCAAAAATGTACAGATTAATTAAGAGGAAGTCAAGTCTGTGTATCTTGTATACATGACGTCAGTAGGAAATAAAACCCAGAGACTGCTGTGGCCCTAAATGTCCACCAGTTCTTGGAAGAGTGATCCACTCACTGTTTCCTCTCTTTTTTCTGCCAGGTTCTCTTGTGGCCGCTAACTCTTCCCCATCTTGCCGATCAGCTCGTCACATATCTTTGTTAACTCCTCAATCTCTTTGTTCTGTTAAAAATTAAATCAAATGTCAATTCATATACTTAGACATGTACAGAGGTATAGAGTCTGAATTATACTGCCCACCTTTTGTTCCAGCGTCCGCTCCAGAGAGTCCACCTTCATTTGCTCCTTCCTCAGACTGGCTTGGTAGGCAGCCTGCTCCTGCTTGGCCTTAGCTCGCACCTGAACTATGTCTGAATTGGCCCTGGAGACACATATTGAGAATCAAGTCACCTCTGCATAAGCTCCTATAAGCCTGCTAAGTCTGCAAAAACCAACACTGAATTCATCTTTAGAAATTTCAAAAAGATGGGATAGAAGTCATCTTTAGAAACAGTTAATTACATTGGCCTGCGTCCAAACTGCATCAGGCTGACTTATTGTGTGGTGACTGTATTGTGGAGTTCACTCTTTGGGGAAAAATAAAGCAGGATATATTTAATGTGAGTATGTAAGGACTCACTTGTCTATTTTCTCCTCCGCATGAATCTTCAAGGCTCGGTATCGCTGCTCCTCCTTGCGGACCCGGGCCAGATGCTCCTGAGCAGATTTCTTTAGTATCTCTTCATTCTAAATGGAGTGCAACATTTTTTAATTAGTTGCCATGAGGGTATCAAACACAGTTTCAGATGACTTACACACTGGTTATGTTGGAGGAAAAAAGTCATTATTTTGTGTGCTACCTTGCGGTAGCCCTCCACCATGTCCTTTAGCTTCTCATAGCGACGGAAGAGGTCGGCCAGAGACTTCTCCACAGAGTTGAGGTCAGCCAGGGCCTGCTCCTTCTCCATGACCAGCTGCTGGATGGTGTGGTGGGAGAGAGACTTCTCTTTCTGGTCATCCTCTGGTGAACACACACACACACACACATATAATATAGTTCATCATTGCGTCCAGTGAAAACGTCTGATATAATTGACACGGACACTGTTTAAAGCTACAATTTGTAGGTTTGTTAGTTGAAGAAAAGGTTAACGGGACGCAAAGACACTGTGACGCTATGATCAGCTGTCAACACTAGGTGAGCAATACATTACAAATGATCATTGGAGTGGACCGAGTAGTTTACACCATCCTCTCCCCTGGTCACCAGCATCAACATGGAGGTGAGCATGTCCAGCTGCATTTAACCACTATAATAAGCAGTGCTGGTCCAAAACTCTAGTTAAAAATATTTAAGCATCCTTTTCTTTATTTTTTTTACAAATTGCATCTTTAAACATCCACACACACACAAACAAGAACATTTCTGACCATATATCAAAATGGATTTTGTAGTTAGTATGAACATTTGTTACTAAACTATATGAGAATTTCTGTTAAACCCATGTAGCATGCAAACAAAGACACTGAACAATGGGAAAACTGAAAACAGACCTGTATCCTAGAGACACAACTGGTTTGTTTTGAGTGGCTTCAGCTAAAATAAGAAAGCCCCACAGCATTTCAGCCACATTCCAACTTTCCCTTCTCTCTTCCTGTCACACACTTAGATGAGCAAACTGCAAACTGTGCATGAATGACTACTGCACCATTCATGTAAAAAGGCTTCAAGTGTTGGCTGTATATATACATATTTGGAAAGTAAGTAAGTAAAAGGCAGCAGGAAAACAGGCCAACAAAAGACTCTGTCCTAAAAAAACATTCAACAAAATGGGACAAACACCAGATGAGATGAGGAAAGTGAGCACATCTGCTCCTCTCTCAGACGAACGGATGGAGCCGACGCACACTGGTGAAGGACATGTTACTCACCTGGCATGCCTGTCAGAGTTATCAAATAGTAAGGGGCAAAGATGGGAGCAGAACAGAAAAGAAGGGATTGTGTTAAGTCAAGCTGGGAGAGCAAGACACGTGAGAAAGCCGAGTGTTAGACATGAGCAGAAACAGGTAGTTCCTTTTTTTTGTGACAGTGCTTTAATGAGGGTAAGAAATGAAATTAGACTGCAGCAGGAAGAAAAAAAAATCAAATCATCAGGAATGTCCAGAGGTGGCAAAGAAGATGTAGGTGAGAGCAGGAATAATGCGCCTGCAGTGGAATTTAATGAGCCCAGTGAAGCTGGACAGGAGCGGGCCAAGGAGAGAACAACCCCCTCCATCGGCATCAATATTCAGTCCAACATAAAAGCAGGCACACAGAAAAGCAAAAAATCTGGACTCACTGGCAATGGATAAGAGCTCAGTTAACATCTGGTGTAGCACAGTGCAGAGTTTGCAGAACAGAACCTGGTGTTGTCAAATAAAATATGTGTCTTGTAAACAATATTTAACAGTGAACTCACCTATCATGTGGGCGATCGTCTTCTCATACTCAGCCACAATTCTCCTATAAATGAGACATTCAACCATTTAATCTTATATTTTTACACACATAGTATGGTGGACATCATATTAGCGAGCCAAAATCAAGTGACAAATATAATTCTTTGACAGATTTTGTACAATTTAAGTTGCTAAGCCACTCCTAACTCAATAGGCAACATTAGCCTTTGTATTGGTAAAAGCAAGCACGCTGCCAGAGCTAGGGTAAGAGGATTGATTAGCTATGCCTTCCCCTTTAGCCTCTTAGCCCCTCCTTATCTGGAACCCAATCAGTCAAATGAAGTAAGCTCTGTTTTATCCACACTAACTGAGCAGTGTCCAGCTGGACGCACACCCACCACCTGCTGACAGGCAATAAGGCCTCAGCGGTGAACTATTTCCCTCTAATTTGGAGCCAGTGGTCAAGAACCATATACATTGATCATGTGTAGCTCAGTGTGATCAATGAATTTAAATTAACACATTTAGCCGATATCCAACAATGTTTTTATTACACATATCCTATTAACCCCATATTTCTCCTTTTCTCCACTTCTCACACTGCTGATATCAAAACTCAGATGGACTTCTTTAACTGGCTCTCCACTCTGTAGTTAACCACAGATTTGCGTGACAGTTTAAACAAGGTAAACCAATTGAAAGGTTAAATGGAGTCTGGAAACACTAAGTGTCATCTGCACAGGTGCTGCACTCTCACCTCATCTCCAGCAGTTCCTGTTGGCTTTCCTCATACTTCCTCTGCCACACCAGCACTTCTTTCTCCTTTGACACAATCTGAAAGCAAATTTGTTGAAAATAATCAATAAATTGTGAGATATTGGGTTTCATTGATTACAACTTTTGGGCACCTCCTCTCGTGCAATTCCCAACGAGTGGTCCAGGTCTCTGGGCAGGTGGGGGCTCTCCCCTTCGTTGTAGCTGGACTCGTTGGCGGTCTTGGTCCTTCCGTACAGAGAGCTCTTTGACACGGCACTTTCTAATAGAGATGATACCTCCCGGTGCTGCTTCCAGGAACCGAAAGAGAGGATGGAGAGGAAGGGAAGCATAGCCATTAACAAACCAGACTGAGCTACAGACGGGACACCCTCACCCTCTGGGCTCACACACACACAACTCAACAGGAATCCTGAACCAAACCGCAAGGCTGCATCAGGCTATTTCAAAATCTACCACACAGCAAAATCAATATGTAAATGAGAGCAAGCTAGTGATGCTCCTGAAGACTTGATCAGCCGCCACATGATTGGATGAAACAGTCTTCATTGCCACACTATTAGCCATGTGATTGGCCGATGCTGGCTCCAGCTGAGCGGTAATGATCAACTGCTCTTTGCAGTAGCTTGAATGTGATTGGGTCCAGGCAAGAAAGAGGGGGAAAGAAGGAAGGAGGGCAGCAGCTGAACGTATAGAGGAGCGGGAGGACAGAAAAGCGAACTGGGCAGCAAAGGAAACTGTTAGTTTCATGTTAAAGCATGTTAACAGCATAGTAGAAAGCTCTTACCTGCTGTGGTTAAATCAAGATTTACTCAACCCTTGTACTAGCATGGAACGTGTGATGAACCAGGTATTTCTCTCTGAGTATAGTGACACTGAACCATGTGTCCATCACAATCTACAACAACACTAATAGACAAACAACACCTCCTTATACAAAACATCATATCAAAATAATAAAAAAAACTATTCCTTGTTCAAATGCCACTTCTGGACCCCTGAACCTCTGCTCTGAAAGGGATTTAGTCATCCTTGGGTAGAGCTGGATTATACAAGGATTTGATGAAATGCTGGGGGCTCATGGTGGACAAAGAGACAGAGAGCTACAGCACTAATAAATGGAAAAAAAGTTAAGTGTTTGGTCTGGCTGCAGCATTAATTCCACTATTCCAGTGAATGGATGAAAGACTGGTCAAGTTGAAGTGACCATAAAACTCACAGAAACTGGAAGCAGACACATCCTAACCTGGTGGTCTGTGATGATGAACTTTCCCCTTTAACAATATACTGCTTTTAAACCTTTTGTTCAGTAGCGATACTTTACATAAAGTTCTACAGGGATCACAGACTGAGTGTGAATGAATGGAGGGACTCTGAAGACATCTTGAATCTACTGACGACCACAAAACAGATACTAGATGTAACTGGAGAGCACTGATCACACAAGACGGACTACTGCTGTAGAAACACTCTCTGGATCTTCTGGGTTCTACTGGAGCATACAGTGCAGTCTGTTGGTATTTGGAGAAGAGTTGCAGCACCATGCAAGATAATATTGGTGAATATAATTAATCGGTATTTACATCCAAATTGGTAATGCTGTGTAAAAGCATTTGCACATGTAGGAGTGATTCTACTCTCTAAACCCAACATGGATGTGAACACCTAAAACTAAAAATCACTGTGCACATATGCAGGTAGTGCTGAGCCAATGAAACAATGACCAAATACTCAGACTGCACTATAGGCTGATTACAGGGACATCATTTCTCTCTTACTTTCAACAAAGGTGAGCCGTTGATATTCCACCGGCGAGTGCTGGGTTTCTTCAGTCGAGACTGTAAAACGTGTGGGACATCAGACGTCAAAGAAAAAGAGGATGGAGGAGCCACCTACCCTGTGCCAACTGTCCATACCTCCACTTTCAGCTGACAAACCCCCTTTTAAATTCTACCTAACCTGAGTGTCAAACCTACCTGATGGTTTGTTAGTACTGTTAGTCTGGGGAAGGGACCAAATCACAGAACAAGAATGTGACTGGGGATTTCAGAAGATAATCACAAAACATCAAAGAATACACCGTGGGAGTGTAAAATCTCTCCTCAGCTGCAGGGATGACATCTAATGTGAGACCATCCCCGTCACATTCATGCTGATATAAGCCTCTCATGAACAGGCAACATGCATGTTGCCCAACATGCATAAGAAAGGCACAGCACTCTGTTCCTGAGGAAGTCCACCCAGATGAGCTCACGGCCTGTCAGGGTGGTGGGAGCTGGACGCATTAAGCCATGTTAGAGATTTTTGTATGTAGGGACGCCAGAGGTGGCAGGACTGCAGATGTAGTGGTACAGCCACCATGTGGATAAGGCCATGGGTTCGCAGCCACACTCAAAATGGTGTGTTTAAAGGGAGGGGCAGGCAGGCCGAGACACACTCATGCACACAGTCACACTAGCGTTTCCCTAACAACTCATTCAAGATGCATCTTTTTTCTTACAAACACCCACACACACTTGCAGGTGCAGGCTGAATCAGCGCAGTACCTCAGGGGTTACAGTTGGGAGGGAGGGGCACTGAGAGATGTTTTTGGCTACCTGCAGAGCCTCTATCCTCAGAGCAGCAAACACCAGCTCCTCCTTGGCCAAATTACAGGGGTAAAGGAGGAGGGTGGTGGGCCAAGAGGAATGAGAGAGCAAAGGGAAAACATTTAGAAACTTCATTTGAACGCACACACTTGCTGCTTTCTACATTTCACGCAACACAGATCTACTTCACACAGCAACTCAGGGAAGAGAAGGAAAATGTGAAAAGAACAAACAGGAATACTGTTTATACAAACACACACAGAGACACACAGACACACACACAGTTACCCTTCAACGGGCCACCACACAGTTTATCAGCTAGGGTCTTGTGTGGTCTGCGAACACACCTGTAGTTTTTGGGCGAATGCGGTGGGGTTGGTCTCAGCCAGGTCAGGCTCCAGGTACTGCAGGGGGTCTCCACACTCAGCCAGCCTGTCTAACATGGGTATGGCCAAGGCTGGAGCAGGGGCCTCCATGGGGCCCTGGCTAGGGGGCTACAAGGTTCACCAGGAGGCAGAGGGTAGGGAGGAGGGCAGGGGACAGCATGGCAAAGCAAGCGCTGAGTGTTTGAGTGGCAGCATTTAGGAGCTGATTCACTGAATTCAAGCAGCGAACCAAATGTGAAGGCTGGCTATTCTTACAGTGACAAGCCTTTACTGAGAGTCCTTGTGACTGATGCTTGAGGGCTGAGTCCCAGCTTATAATAAAACCTATGCAACATGGCACTCTGTCACCCCCTTGTGACTTAATGGTGTAAATGTATCAAAAATAAGAAAAAAAAACAGCCACCCTTTACATGATGATGACTCAACACAGAGATGAAAATATTTTTTCACAACATACTACTGATTGAATTCAAATCTGTACACAGACATTCTGCTTACCTGTTCATCCCTCTCTGTGCTCTGTGTTCGGCTGAGTGCCTCACTTTCTCTCTTCCTGCCCTTATCCCCAGCACAGCCTTCAGGTCCAGGCCTGGGGCTCAACACTGGTGTCTTCATACCTGCTGTTATCTGAGCCTCCATCTCCTCGAAACTCCTGCCCAGAATGAGACAAACAGCAGTCGGGTGGGGAGGTAGGGGCATGACATGTAATGCACTGTATGTGATGGATGGCAGTATTCATGAAAACATTGCTGAAGTAGCTGAGATGCATTCATTATGCAATGCAAAGCACTGTGGTTAACATCTAGCCTAACTGCAGAGCAGGAAACTGAACTCTGAAAGCATAAACAGACGTCATCATGAAATACTGTAAGGTAGAAGAAGTTGTTTTACCCTGTGCAGGGGGAGTTGGGTTCAGATCCATGTGTATTTTTGGTTAAGTTGTCAGACACTGAGTCCAAATTCAAGTACAAAGATGGCTTCTTCACAGACAGTGGCTACGAGAAACACAGTATAAACATTGTCATATCAAACTAAACAAACCAAATATCTTTATGACATCAAACACTCACCGGGGAAGAGGATCCAATCTTCTCCATATACTCAATTTCATAATCTTGTACTAAGAAAGAAAAAAGACAAAACAGAAGATGAAGTGGAGACAGGTCAGTGTTGAGCTCTGGTGTGAGAGATGACAGGCTGAGGCTGAGCTGGCTGTTCTCTGTTTCCTCTCTGACCCAGATGGAGCCAGACAGCCTCTGGGAAGAGGTGGCTCTTCTGGAGTTCAGAGGGCAGTAGAGAACTGGGCCAGCAAGCTCGTTTTACTGCCACGAGTACAAAAATCAATATCACTGCTGTATGAATAAAGTGGCTGATTGCTGTACATGAAGCGCTGTTCAAACAGAAGCTCTGAAAACACCTCAAGCCACTCCTGTCTGTGGTATGCTTGGATGTCTCCAGGCAGCTATTTGGACACAGGTGGCTGGAGGTACAAAGACAGAAAGTCGTGCCTCACCTGCAGCTTCCTTTTCATTAACAAATGATGTAAGGTCGCATGGCTGAGGGAAGTCTTGTTGGTCGGAGTTCAAATCCACATCCACGTCTGCCAATGCTGCCCATTTATGACTGATGGAGGAAGCCAGCTTCTCCTCGTCTGTGGCGTGGTCATCCTGCGAGTGGCTTTGAGGTTCGTCTGTCGGCGCAGCATCCTGCAAGATAAAACAAGATGGCAAGAGTAAGATGGAAGAAGGAGATATGCAGGTAGACAAAACTGATAAAGCAAAGGGAGGAATACACACCGGGGACAGGTCAGATAACGGGGATTTCTTGGGTGACCTCTTCACTCTGAAAGTATTACTGCAAATAAAACAACACATCAAGATCCAGAGTCACTCAGGGCTTTCAGTACACAACTCTGCATCAGATCCAATTACTGTGTAAATTCTCAAATGTGAAGCTGGTTTGGTTTGCATAAAATGATAAATAATTTACGTAAGGCAGCATTACTATATGTTATACTTACTGTGAACAAATTAATGTTTGCAGCAAGGGCTGAATCTAAAGATAGTGACTGACAGGGAGGAGTAACATGGACACAACACAAATACCAGAAAGGAATTCATAAGCAAATAAAGATAATGAAGTGGTTAGAATACTGATAGTTAGTAGCATTATTTCCCTTTGAATCTAATTATCTCCTTTACCGGTATAGATCCTATTATATATTGGTATGTTTGTAGAGATTTGTGAGCACATTAAAACAATTTTAAGAATGTTCTTAGGCTTCATTTAAATTAAATTACCTCTGGAATTGTTGTCGATGTTGCACATTTTCAGTCTAACTAAACCCACTTGGAAACAATATGAAAAACAAAACATAACTTATCATAAATATAGTTTAACAATTGGCAAATATGAACACAAGAGGGAGCACATGCGTCTCCTTTGTGAATTGACAAGGTGGAATAAGGTAATACAGGATTTATTACCTTTTTTAAAAAAAAAAATGCAGCAACATATCAAACTAATAATTATGTTAATTCCACCACAGTCCTCCAACAGTGCTTCAATGAACAATATTCCACTGACTGTAAGGTTAAAAGCTTTTTAAATGGCTGACCACACCGATCTATGATGTAATATTGCACAATTACCAGCCGGTGAGTTGTTACTCTTAAACACAGCGTTAAAAAGATGTATTGAAAATGAATTTACTCTAGTTAAAATGTGCAGGATTCATAAAAAAGCAATAAAACTGTTTGAGTTTGGGGGATATTGATGACTTAATATAAAGAGGGACAACATGCTGCTTTAAATGGATGGAATTAAGGGTCAATGATGGAAGATGGTTGTTGTGTTGTCCCTGTACTTACAACAGACAACATAGAGAGGACACACCCCTGGACTTCCTGTGACATATGAGAATACACAGACACAGGTGACAGAGAGACAGACAGAGGACACTGGCACAATAGACTAATGAACTACACCCTACAACACAGATCCTCACAGATGTACACGTTCCTACACAGAGAGGTATTGCAGACAGGGATTATGTGATTCGCTCTTAATCCTGTTTGAACTTACGATTTGATGGGAGTTTTCTTCTTCTTGGCAGGTTTGTTCAGGTTTTGGTCTTCCAGCTCCCCGATGTTGTCATTGTCATTTTCATTGTCATTATCATAGTCATTGGATGACAGTTCAAAAGAGGCAGATGCCTTAGGAGGAGAGTTGGAAATCTTGTTGGATGATTTGAAAGGGTCTATGGAGACATCAAAGGTGTTAGGGTCAAAGCCATAAGATGGCCTGGACAGTTTGGGGGAGTTTGTCATGCCTTTCTTTGAAGAAAATGGATTAAAGTTTGGATCTTCCCACTTGTCTGGTTCGTAGCTGTAAGATGCTTTAGGTAGAGCGATTTCATCCTCGTTGCCGTTCTGGGCTGCTGGAGGGTTGTTGTCCAGCTGCTCTGTCTGCGCTGGGGCTGCCTTTTTCAGCCCCAGCTTTGGTTTCCTCAGAGGCATTTTGGCACTTGCTTTCTTACCCACTTTCTTAGGTGGAGGAGAGGCCTGAGGCACCTCACCACTCTCTTCGGAGTAGTCAAACTCCAGTCTTACTGGCTGACGTTTAGGTAAGATTGGTTGCTCCTCAGGGTTGCTGATTGGCTCCTCAGGAGGAGCCGGGGGACTAGGATGATATGATTCTACAGCAGGGATGGGAGGACTCTCTGGAAGGCTGGAAAGAGGGGCACACACAGGGTCTTTACGGCCTAGAACAGGGGAATTGGCAATTTTACTACCTCCAGTGTTGAAGGGATTGATGTTCTCAAAATTCTCTGGATCCCATTTGTAGGAGGCACTAGGAGGGATCGGGGATTCGTCTTTGCTTGCTGGACTACCAGGGAGTGAGCTCTCCTCCTGGCACAAAGGTAAGGCTGGGCCAACAGCACTCTCCTCTTGGCTGGTGTGATTGGTCTCCTCTGGTAGAGGAGGCGGAGTCTCAACACGGCTCTTCCTGGTTCGTCTGAGGGTTCCTCCAGGACTCGGGGTTGCTGATCCTCCCTCTGTTTCCTCCTGGGCCTGGAGAGGGCTGGCAGCTCGAGGCTTTGCCCGCTTTTTGATCTCTGGGGTACTGCTGGATGAGGCTGGCCTAGGGCTCTCTGGGTTGGAGTTCTGCCTGAGAAAAGGCTTCTTCTTTACAGACCCAGGCCGGACCTTTTTGGGCCTGCGAAGTGTCCCCGGGGCACTCTCAGTGCCGACGCTGAAAGATTCAGAATGCGGACAAAAACCACCTGAAAAAGAACCGTCTGACAGACCGGAACTATCAAGCTCTCCTCCTTGGAGGCTGAGAGAGCGGGTCAGGGTGTGACTTGATGGCTCTGCAGCAAAGAAGTCAATGTTATATGTACCACTGGCAGCAATAGGCCTGTCCTCATCAAAAGTAGCAGACAAAGAGCCGAGGGCTGGTTCAGCTGCAGTCACATCAGAGGCAAGATCACTGTCTGAGGTGCCAGGGACTGAAAAGGAGATTGAGACACAATTAATACTAAGCTCTCCTCTAATACAAAGACAAAATCCAAGCAGAATTTAGGTAATATAGGATGCTCAACCTATATTAACTGGTCTGTGGATTGCATTATACAATAAAGAGAGTCTCTCAGCTGGACAAAAAATATGAAAAACCACACAGCCTCAGTATCTCAACATAAAGCTGTCATGTGAAACACAGATTACATCCACTAGATGGCACAATAACACTTGCAATACATTTTTAACAACAGGGTACCAGAGCTGTGTCACAGCTGAACACCTCATAGAGTTATTTTCCAAATGTACCTTTGTCATCAGATGGAAACTGCTCTCTTAGAGGCTCAGAAGGAGAAGCAGTCTTCACTGGAGTTGTAGATTCCGGGGTCTCAAAGGCTCCATCAGAGTCCGAGCTCCTGAAAAAAAGATAAGGGCACATTATACAGGATAATATCCACTATAATGATTCTACTGACCGTATCAGGGACTAAAATGTTCATTAACAAGAATGTGTGACATCCTATCACAAAGAGGAAACTGATATCATGTTTTTGGGAAACATATTGTGTAAATTTTACAAAGGTCTGTATTTTATTGTATTATATTGGAAAACAATCACCCCCAGGCCACTATCTGTGTCTAGTGGACTTTAATGGCTACAAATGAAAACGCTGAATCTGCAGAGAGGTGACACAAAACAACACCCCTGAGACAAAGCAATACCACATCACTACACAAATAAACACACATACACACACCAGGGCACCTCAAGATATCACAAGAATAAAATCAAGAGCAATCAAACGCATGACAATAGTCTGAAAATAAAGTGAGGATCATACCAAACAAAAGCAACACTGTTTTTTTCCTCATCACCCCACATACATTTTGAAGAAAAACCTTGCAGCACACCCTGTCTACCGCGCTCCGTGCTCAGCGGATCAATGTTCGTGGCTCCATCCTCCCGTCCTGTCTCACCTCTGTCTGACCGGTTCCACAGCAGCCCTGATCATGTCATCATGATGGGAGCCCCAAGAGAGACCGCGGAGGAGCCCCATAGCTGGATCCGAGTCGGGGCTGTTCCCATCTGCCGCCCCTCCCAGCAGTGTGTCCCAGCCCCAACGAGCCCACTGCAGTGGAGACAGAGCCTGCCACGCACTCACTGCCATGGCCGCCGGTGGGCTACACCTCTCAGCACCACAGTGCTACCGCCTGACACCTCTTCAGCCTCTTTCTAAGATGATGGATGAAATAACTGGGTCCAACCTTTTCCTTGCTCTCTCTCTCTTTTTTTTCCTGCAGTCTAATATCCAGTTCTCTTTGTTTTAAATCAACAATCTTTCACCTCTTTTTAGCTATATCAGCCTGTCTTCACTCCTCCCACCTCAATGAGACAGTCTGCAGAAGCCCACCTCCTGCAATAAGCTACTGTATATACTGGCAATCTCTCTCTCCCTCTCTCTCTCTCTCTCTGAGGCTCCCTCCCTCGAATGCTCTCTCTCTCTCTCTCTCTCCTGTGCTCATCCACCTCTGATCAAGCTCATTTTCATTGTTTAACACCAATGCACCTGCCACGCACACTGTGTTACAGCCTTCTTTAGGTTTTATTATTTATAATGACCATCTCCAACGAATCAGACTAATAATCAATAAGCATTGCTGAGCACATTCAGCAGGGTTCTTGGATCAAATAAAAGCAGATAATACACAACAAAAACAACAACAAAAAAATCAATAAATAAAATAGAAAAGAGGACCAGTTATCCATCGGGATGTACACGGAGTAAATGTCCAGTTGCTGTGGTCAATATGTTCACCATCTTGTGATGACATTGTAGCATGAGTGGAGTTTTTTTGCAATTTGCTTAACTTGCACTGCATGTGCTCCACTGGCAAATATAAATAATTCATCAGACTACAGTAGAAATTCTGTTAAAGGCCCAACAGAGCATTTGATTTTGATTTTAACTCTGCTAAGGTGCTTGTGATGCCAGATGAGACAGCACATGGTCAAGAAGGAAGCCAGAGTTGTAATCCCTGTGAGGGCTCGGTGTGTCCCAGCAGGATAAGACTGGTCTGCTGAAAGAAATCCATCTGGATCAGTGACTGAGAACCAGGATCATACTGTCAGATGGTCAGACAGGCAGCGACACGGACAACCTCCAAGGGCTGAACCAACTATAAGAGCGTAATGGGCTATAACACCATGAGAAAATCTACGTACAAAATTCATAAAGATTCCTCATAAAGTCCACTAGGAGTCACATCATTGCTCTGTTTATGTCCTTGCAGATCATTTTTCATGTGACTGCAAACACTGTGTTCCTATGGCAACTGAAGGCTGTTCCCACCATACATGGCGGCGGCTGGATGCGCACAGACGAACACAGGCACACAGGCAACACATCCTGCATATCCAACATGCTTCGGTGCAGTATATTACATGGTAGAGAAGCCACGGAGATCCTCATTCCCGTTTATTCTACACTACCAGTGTAGTTCATATTTATTCAAGTCATTTTAAAATCACATAGTAAGAGGTGCTGCGATTAAATTTGCAAATCATCCTTAGCGGCTTTTATGTTACCTAGTAACAAACAAAACATAGAAAGAGGAAAAACAGTGTGTGGGTGAGCAGTCAGGGGGCGAATAGAAACAAAGAGTGCAGCAGTTAATAGCAGCCTCTCAGGCTGAGATGCCTGCCTGGAGACAGGAGCTCTGCAGCGTGAGACACACCAGACGTGTCTCTGCTTCCAGCTAAATCCAACACCGTCTGTCTAAACAGCTTTCAAGGTGCTGCGGGGGAAACCTTGACCAAGCGCTGGGGAAACAGGGTTACACTGACACGTAAACCAAAAACCACCACACAGCCCAAGATGTTTATCATTAAAGAGCGATGGAAAAAGTGGAAAGGGGAGGGGTGAATGGAGACTGGCTGCTCGTCTCTAAGCAGCTGTGTGATTAGCCTCAATGGATTAGCTGCTGCACACTCATCATCACTCGACTGTCACGGTCCTTTAAACGGTCTCTGTGTGGACACACTGCCATCCATTCCTCTCCTGCTTTACCCTGAATTCTCTCACCTTCCACTGTGTCTATACATCTCCTCATCTCTTTGATATCTTTTCCTCATCCAGCAGTCAGGTTGATTTATGCTCCACTGTTTTGAGATTAAGGGATCTGCTGCTTGTCTGACTGTGATGTGCCAGCTCAATAAACTGTACATTTGTCGATGATAAAGCAACGATGTATTTATTTATTTTATGTATCAATTAAAGCAGAATTAATCTTAACAATACACACAAAAAAGGAAAGTGTTCTGTCACAGGGTTGTACTACGTGTGGTCTATACAACAAGGGACAGATAAAGAAGCCAATAGAGGGAGCTCCTGTGCTTTCAAGCCTCTGATGAATGAGTGTCTGGATATCAAGTATTACATCATGCACACCCTGTGAAACAACCTATATTCAGTCTTCCTACACAGTTTACACAGATGTGACGTGGCAGCACGAACAAAATGTACAGAATATATTATTCTATACAACCTTAACCTGAGCAAATGAAATCCCACAGAGAATCCCTCTGGACCCTTTGCTCTTTGAGCAAACTTCCAGCAATTTCTGTCTCTTTTAACTGGGGTCCGGATCCTTTCATCCAAGAAGTGACTCAAAACAAAGAAGCCAATAACAAAAGTGTGTCAGACTAAGATAATCTGAGTGTAATTCCTCATCTAGCCTAATCTAAGACTGATTGCAAGCAGATGGCACATTAAAAGACAATGACAGCAAGGAGGCAATACCCTAGATTAATCAGATCATTCATTGCTCCAACCTCTCAATAAATACAGACAACAACACAATGTGTGCTCTCATTTTCAGAATAACAGTCCTTAAAGCATGAACACTTCACACTCCCGGATCAGAGGCCTGCAGTGACCTGAAGTGTGAATGCTTTTTACAGTGTAAGTGCTTTTGACAGTATTACACAACTTTGGTAAAAGCCTTATTATTAATGGTTGGGATGGTGGACACACCTGTGGGAGAACAACTGCTAGCTCACCTTTTCCTGCAGCAAAAGCCTGATCTGCTATAAATCATTAATTTCTTCATACAAACATTGAGTACATTTCCCCCCACCCCTCTCCTCTTTTCCCCCCGTTTCTTGTTCTACAGTGAGTCTGAGATATAAATAAAACAAAGTAGAGCACTCTTGCTCCATCTCTCACCCGCTGATATTCCTGAGTTATCATCCGCCCCCACACAGCGTGTTCTATTTCAACACAGTCCCCAGCTCTTGCTCCCAGAGCGGCAGTCTCGTCCTCCTTCCCACAGAACAAAACATCACCCCACCAGCTCCCTACGGCACCTGTGTATTCTGGGTCCCACAGACTCTCCTGAAAGCGGTATTACATTATATCCATACGTGCTGTGCTGTAGTTGAAGCACACTGATGCACATGTGGCTGCACACGTGCTCCAATTTTACCTCACACTCCTAATTTGTATCAACAACAAAACAAACAACAACAACAGTGGCATGCCTAGTAGGCTGCATTGACAGATTGCTGCAGTTATGGAGCTATACAGCATTACTCACTGGTGACATAATATAATCACTGTGCATCCAAAATGAATATTTACTGCATTTTGCATTGACGAGGTTGTGAATAAATAAAAACAACACATGACAATCTTCCAGCTTTTCAATACATTTTCCTGATGATCCTTTCCTTTTTTTGATTTGCTGTGTAAATGCAGATGAAGTCAAACTCACATGTGTTCCTGAGAGGGACAGGGGGTCTGTCCTTGTTCCATGGACTCGTTGGCTCCCATCCTCAGCTAGCTCTACCACCCCAGCCCCCCCTGCCTGCTCCTGCTCTCCAGCCACCCTCCACATCCACCTGCTCTCTTCTCCCCCACAAAAAAAACCCTTCTTCTTTGCAAAGGAGGCAGGCAGCTTGTTTTGGAGGAGATGAGCACCGGTTGAGCGGAATGCGCTGCAATGCAGAGGATGAGCGAGTTCTGCTCGCATCAGGGGCTAAAACAGTGGATGATTAAGGACTCCTCACTTTATGCGATGCATCCCCGATCCTCTGTGCTCCTCTACAAGGCTGGGAATATTTCTGCTTCTCATCTGGTGGCAAAATGATGCAACACCAGGAGGACTAAAATCTCCAATATGGAAGAAAGAAAAGCAGAAAATAATCCAAAACAAAAGGGATAAAATAAAAATCCAGCTGTCTTGCATGTGCGTCTGTGGTGCCTCTTCTCTGTTTGGCTGCTGATATCGCTGAGCTGTGTTGCTACTCTCACTGTCTCCCTCCCCCCTCTTTCCTCCACTCTCTCCCCTAACACCAGCCTCCTGTGCCTTTAAAAAGACAAGCAGCGTTTTTTCATTCGCTACACTGCCACTATGCAGGAGTCAGACAATAGCAGACCCCCTAAACCACTCAGATTAACAGCCGCTTTCTCCCTCACTGTGTCAGCTCTTCCTCCCTCCCACGGTATAAGCATACCTTGTGAATTTTCCAGGAGTTCCCACTCTCACTCCCAGTGAGCATGCATAGTGAAAATGTAATGTTTGTGCCTCCTTTTCACACAATGGAAGCTTCCAACACTCAGCTTAGCCAACCAGAGGGATGCCTGACGTAAACAATAGGCCCTGAGAAACACACTGTCTCTTTCCTCCAAGGCAGCCAGTTACCCTGAATCAGCAAAGTTAAGGTGTAAAAGTCTAATTTTATAAAGATGTCATAGCTTATATATATTTTCAAATGTAAATCTTTTCCCTGATGTGGTGTATTCTTTGCTAAAAAGACAATATGCCTTCTGACATCTGAGCACCTCATTTAGTAATTCTCTGTGCTGAATCCCAGGACAGAAGGTTGGGTGGATGATCTCATTTACCGACACTTTCCCCAAACCTTGAACTGCATCAATGCCCGGATGAGTCTAGACATGTGTCTCTTGTGTGTCATTTTCTTTTAGTCCTTTTTGGGTGATAGACACAGAGTCATGTGTCCTAAGGGACAGAAATAGGAGGAGGAACAGGTTCAACAAATTTCCTATTGCCTGTCAAGAAACAAATAGAAAGAGGGGCATTGGAAATATGAGAAGAATAAAGCTATTGTGCACTCATGGGAAAGTGAGGAATAGGAAGGGCTACACTACAATAAGCAGAGCCTGCAGGACTTGTAGGCACACAGTCACAGTATTAAGGTTTCAGGTGTCACATCTCTCAGCCTGAAGAAAACTGATTGAAATCTCCTGTTCCTGGACAAAACACACAAAACACGGTGTACAAACCTAACACCCCATCAGAAAAGGGTGGGGTGTGTTTGCATGTAAGCATAAAGTCCATTAACTGATGTCAAGAGTATTGATGTGATTCTAGACTCTGGTGGGCTTGTTGTAGTTTCACAAGCAGAGTGGGACACATAAAACTGGCAGCCCACTTTACATCTCCTAACACAGACCCCTGCCTGAAACACATATTGATTCTTGCCGACTGAATCACCCCCCCACCCCTAATTCCAGCTCATGTATGTATCTAGGGCAGCAAAACATGTAGAATATGTGTCAAGCCTATTGTACCTATTGTATTGACTGTGATGTAAACATCCTCTTTGCATTGTGGCTTTTGGAGCGCAGCTTTGCACTTCAGCCTGAACTGCAGAAAGTGATGAAATGAAAAATTCAACGAACTCAGGCACTGGAAGATATGGCTGTGGCAGGTTTTTCTGAAAGATTCATAGCAGCACTCAAGAAGAAACAGGGTCACTACAGTCCACATGCATGCAGCCAGTCTGTGGATGCTTCTAAGCTGTGTGGATACAATAAATATGATTGTATTTCTTTTAAATATAAAAACGTTGTGTAACTGAGGCAACACTAGTGAGAGTTGTGGCAACAGATTTTTCTTTGTGTGTGTAAACAATACACACCGAAACACACTTTTTAAAATCCTGTTTGTGTTCCATATAAGAAAAAAGCTGTATTGAGCTCATGAACAACTTTCAGCCGCATTTATAGCTTTTCAGATATTTTGAGATTCAATCTTTGTCTATGTACCATTAAAGGTAAATAGCACAAGCTGGAAGGATTAGACATCCATCAACCTGTTTTCTCAATCACAGATGTGTGTCGTGTGGTTCAACAAGATAGTGAGGAGAACATTTGCCACAGACAAAAAAACAAATCTGTTTAAATATTTTCCTCAAACAGAAGAACGTGGAGGTTCTTGGAATGATGACAAATTATTGTAAATGCATGGGAAGAGCAGACTGGTTAGCTGCATGTTTATAAACTGTGGGAGACACTGACAGATTCATTATACTGAAATATTATTGAGACAAAAACAGGCAGGCTACAGTGTCTCTATGCAACACAATGAATCATTTGGGAAAAAGAAAATAAAATGTGCCGATTTCTGCAGTGACCGCTTTTCTGGAGGCAAACAAGACAATCTGTGACATCCAATCAGAATATTCAGCCCACTGCATGCTCTGCTGCCCAGTACTAACAGGCCTGACAGGTATCATAAATAATATAACAACACTATGCTCGCCTGGCATTCTTATAATTCTAGTCTTGTCTGATCAAGGTGAATGTTTATAAAGCTATAAAGCAACATTAGCTGACATCAATCGAGAGTAAATGTGTAGACTCTGGTGCACTTTGAGGTCTGCAGGCGACTGCTGCATTAAGACAGCAGAGTGCAGGCACAGGCTTGCAGAACCACATGGGGACTGAATTCTGCAAAAGGGAAAGCCCCCTCTGCTGGTTGTAAACAGCACTGCCGTATAAAAGAGGCTGAGTCATTCCGTCTAACAAAATAACATCTATGAAATAAACTGCAAAGCCAAGAAAGGCTGCAGAGGAACACTGAAAATCATCAGCAGAGGAAGCATGCCAAAAGTACAATATAAAAACTCCCATTTAAACTCATTCATTCATCATCACCACTGCTGAAATGAATATAAACCACTGTGTTCTGACAACAGCAACTTTGAGCTATAATTACAACAAATAAGGCAAAATACAAAACAGAGGTCCTGATCCTGCAGACTGCAGCTGAAATATTCATGTATACATTTAGTCCTCTGCTTTATTAACAAGCCACAATTACACAGTATGCATTTGAGTTTCCATGACCACAAAGTTCACATTAGAAAATCCCATTTCCTTTGAGTTCATGTGGTAAATGTGCATAGCAGTGCTATACTGTAATTTTATGAGTGGAGTAAGAAGACTTGGGAGGGTTTTTGACATAGCAGAGAAGAAAATGAGAATGGCACAGTATATGTATAGGACTCAGCACTGACACAAGTTAGCCTGTGTTTTACTTACCAGTACTCATAATAGTTCAGTGTGTGTGTGCCCCAGTCAGCAAGCACAAAAGAATTGAAACTTTCTGGTTTGTGCAGCCAGAATATGGAGCACCCTGAGCAGCTGTTCAGTTTCCACCAGTTCTAACAGAATTAGCTGGATCTGTAGCTGCTTAATGCTAATAATGTGTTAGATGCAGGTTAGATGATTTGCTCTAAAGATATGAAAAATAAGACGTAACTAGATGAGTTAATTTATGGCCAGAAAGCCCACATCAATGAGAACGATGCTACAAAGCTCTGATGATCATTCAGCACTATGAGTCTCTTTCACATGTGTCCATAATAAAGAAACACTTGTTTTTAAAAGTACACATTTTAACTTCAAACTGTTCTTCTTGTTTTTCCAGTTTCAGTCAAATGAATTTAATGAAGATTTTTTTTAACTTCATGATAATTATGAAACATGAGCCAGCTGCAAAACAGGTAATAAGAACCACCTCCACCACCACTAAAGCAAACAAACACAACAAGTCAATGAGGTCATGTTAATCTAAATATAAGATTTGGGTACTGCTACTGTACTGCCTGCTAATGGTTCACAGCTCAGCACAAATGATTAATAACTGAACCTTTCTTTTAAGTCAGAACAAGGAAACAGCATAAATGATTAGATTTCAATTTACTTCCTGTCCAAGTGACCTGATAAGCAGGACATGCAGGCTAATTCAGTGGGCCAGTTTCGTGCTGCATTTGACCTGAGCTGTGAAAGGATAAGGATATGGCTGCTTTACGTGACACAGTCTAAGGAGACTAGTGTCAGAACCGGATAAATCTACTGTAAAGTGTAAATGAAGATTCACAACACTGATAAAAAAACAGGTTCAGGAAGTGTGACATGCTCATACCTGAAGGGGACGTGGCAGGGTGCAGAAGCAGGGAAATGGTCGTCACACTGGTTGGGTGCAGGAGGAGGGCAGGGGGATGCAGGTGGGGTTGTTAGAGTTTTGGGGATGTGACTCGTTAGGGGTGTGGGAGTAGGGAACTCGGCGGTGTCTTGGAGGTGAGGGGGGAAGTGTTGAGGAGGTGGAGGAGAGGCAGGGGCAGGGTGACGTCTTTCTGCCTGCTCAGCAATGGAGGGCCTGCAGGGGGAGGGAAGACAAAACATTAAGAGAGAGAGACCAAAACAAAAAGACCAAGCACAGCGATTCAGGGTATGCACATAGTTTTCGCTTCATATCCGTGTACGCACGTCCCATTAAGGCAACTTACCTCGAAGCAGAGAAAGGCAGAGCGCTCTCCTCTGTGCCCTCACCTAAACCTAGCAGTGACTTAAAAAATAAAAGGCCCACTACCACCATCCTAGGTACGCGTCAACAATTAAATCACATGAAACTAAAAGTGTAACTCCCCTAACATGATATAGTCCATGCCTGCCTGACCTGTCCTCTGCAGGGACGTAGCCTGTTTAAGGAACACCAGCTCTGTCATCAGTGACCACCTGGTGGAGTGGATTTGGACCGGATCCAGGCCTGTCTTATCAGGAGTGGTAGCTCTCTAATCTGACAGGCAAAGCAATGGACGCCCAAGCAGCTGTTCCCCACTTGGGGCATGGCTCCTGATTAGCTCTAAAAATACCCAGTAGCCCCTTCTACAACATAAGGGCTTCACAATACCTCCATCAACTAAAACACATTTAGAGCAATCAGGCATCAAGTCAACCATCTCCTGAGCTGCACTTTAAAAGTCCCTCCCAGACTCAAACACAGCTCTGTTACTCTGTCCAGTAAAGTCAGAACTTAATAACATTTAATGAGGGTGTGTGCTTTTCTTAAGGGCGTAGCAAGTTAGAGTTTACATCTAAACCCTGCCAGGGTTCCCATTATTAAATGTACAGAATTTTCTAATGGGTGCAGGCTGGTTGCATAAGGGACCATCAATGTTAAGTTTAATTTTTATTTGTTCTCATTCTTGTCTCTACAAATCCATGATCAGAAACCTACACCAGCAGGCCAAAGTTGTACATGTGTCAGCATCTGTGGCCAACTTGGCACAGGCTGCCTGGAAATAGACACAAGCAAGTCACAACATAGTTTGAGCAAAATATCATAAGACCCCCTTCTAGAAAACTCTACAAATCCAGACGCCTTGCTTCAATCTTCTCTACGTATGATGACCTGGATGACTGAGAATCTTCATCAACACCCCATAGATGGACAAAGGTCCTGGAACAGGCAGATAAATGAAAGAAGCCTAATAGGAGTGTAGTCACTGATTCAGTGCGGTGGATACACTCAGGTCAACAGCTGGAGATTTCCAGTGTATTCCTGCCTCTGGATATGATGTGTGCAAAGTAGCAAAACTTTTCTGTATGCAACACATTAGATCCTGCACATGTGCTCTTTTACAGCAAAACATTACAGCTGGCATTAACACCTGGAGGCCGACCAACAGTAATTCATCTGTGTGCCGGGCATTGCTCAAGGACACCTCACAGGCAGCTCAAAATGAACCCACATATGACAAGAGATCCATTAGTTTGTTGTCCAGGTAACCAACCTGACAGTATTTGAGCCATCTCTATACATATATTTAAGGTACCTAACAGAAAACGGCTGGACTTGAAGCACACCAGGTCCAGGCAGTTTAATGCTACATGGAGAGCTGTAAATAAAACCAGCTGAAGGTGCAGTGTGCAGCGTTTCTGTAAATGTTGTAATAAGGGGCGGACCATTTCTGTGCTGCAGCCAACTGTGAAGTCAAACCTTGCCTCTCACTCACACACACACACACACACACACTCCACATTGTATATATGTTACAAAGCATCTAGTATAAATTACCCAACACACTTCTGTCACTACTAAGATGGAACTATTACTTAAAAGCAGGCTGGAGTTGCTGAACACATGGAGTTCAGCCACTACACTGGTGCTTGCAAAAGGCAAATGAACCTACAATCGCCATGGCAACTAGACTATTTACAGTACAGTGTGGGCTACAGCACATCCTACTTCCTTTTTAACTTCAAAAAACACAGACAAGGAACATACTACATACCAATCTAAACAGTCACAACAATTCCCAGTTTCCCAGTTAGCTTTTATTTCTGAAAGCTTGTTTTCACCACTCCAACAGGAGATCTGGAAAGCTCACAAACAGTAGTTAATAGTTAGATTTACTCAGGAGAGTTTTTGCCATCTGTCAGAAAGAATGGAGCACAACATGCTCTAACATGTTACATTAAAAAAAAAAGAAGGAGGCGGTATGCCGTTCATTTCATAACTTAGTTTCGGGTAAGCCTTCTGTCCCCCTTCGTCTTTCTATTTGTCCCTCCCTTCAACCCATCTGGTGAGGTCAGCAGTGGCAGAGTGTAATTAGCACTAGTTACCTACAGACCATCTGCTGCATCCACCTGGAAAGACTTAGACACAAACACTCACCACAGACACACGCAAAAAGGAAAACAGCTACTTTCTGTCAACTCACCCAGATTTCAGCCATGGATGAATCCATCACACGACTTACAGAGGTAACTACAGTAAGCGGTCGTAATAACTTCTGCTGGGTGCCTGCTATACTCCCAATGTCTTGGTTGCTCTCCCGTCTGCCTGTCTGGGACCGACTCTGTCATACACACACACGCGCAGCACATGCTCAAGTGTTTCCCTGAACCCTGGCTTTTGTTCCACTCTGTCTGGTCTGTGCAAATGACTTCAGTGGGGCCGAGTGCCTGCCCAAATTCCTCCCACTACAGGCTTCAGTTCACAAAGCCGTGTAGACTGAGCAGGACTGACAGCTAGGACAGCCTCTGGGGGGCGGAGGGAAAAAAAGAGACACATGTACACACAGACGCACACTTCATCGGCTGTGCTGTCGCATTTCTGTCTCTGCCACATGTATGCAAGTGTAACTTTATCTTTTGATGAAAACAAGGGGAAAAGCAGTGCCGGTCGTCCTCTTTACAACTCTGGATGAGGGTGTATGTCTCCAACAGCAGTGATGGGACAAGTGTTGAGACTGACAGGCAGCATGTGCTACTCTGGCATGTGGATGGCTCTTGGCACGCAGCAGTGAATGACAAATGAGATAACTAAGACAGCAGTCTGAGATCTACCCTGTTTTAACAGGATAATTTCACACTTTCATGACAAATGAACATTTTCAGTAAAAGAATGAAATATGTGGGAAGTAAATCCAGCAAGAGCTGTTAAAAAGCTAAAATAAATACTGCGCGCCCACATGGAGGTCGAACTGAGCGACATGCTGATTTACTATGTGTATTTAACATAGTTAGACGTTTTAACAACATGAAGGGTCCACTGCTATTACATCAAGCAGTGCAAATCTGTGAGACTACTGCCCATTCGTCTAGTCAGACACTGTTAAACTGCTGTAGACAGAAACAGCCTACCAGACGCCCCCGAATGCCTGAAATCCAAACACAGCCACCAAACTCCTGGAAATCCATTTTAGATGTGTGACAGGAAGTGCAGTGTGTGAACTGCTGAGCTGTAAAGCATAATGTCGCCCTGAGAGTCTGGATTTTAACAAATACCGTAGCTGCTTTAATAGCACTGTAAAGTAATGTAGGTTGTTCAGATTGACAAAGACATCCCTAGATTTCAGTCAATCAGGGATAATAGGATCATGTCTTCTTTAATCCAAACCCTGAATAATCTAGAAACAGGAAAACAATGGGCCTGCTATAGAATGTTTGTATTTGATAGTGTATAAATCCTCAAAGACACTCACCCACTGTCCTGTAGCTCTGCAGGAGGATCCTGGACTGTCTCTGTCTCTGCAGTTTTCTCAGCTGGGACTGTAAATGGCTCCACAGGTGGGACCTCTGCTGGTTTTTCCACTAGCTCCTCACTAACGAGCTTTGTGTCTGGCTGTAGGGACTCTGTTGTCTTGTTTATTGGCTCTGGTTCTTCATTCTTTGTTGGTTCTATGAAACCTACTTCACATTTGGTTGATTCTGGCGTCTCCTCTGTATTTTGTGTTGGTTCTAATACTTCAGCCTGCTCCTCTGCTTTTTGCGAAGTCACTGGTTGACTTTTCAGCTCTTCAACCTCGTCTGAAGGCTCTTCTTCTTCTTTCTTGGTTGGTTCTGGGAGCTCGCTTGTTTTTGTTTCTTCTGGAGGATCTGCTTCTATGCTGTCTGTGGGCTCTGTTTTCTGCTGTGTTGGTTCAAGGAGATCTGTTGTCTTCTTCAAAGGTTCAGGAAGGTCCACTGGCTTCTTCACAACACTTAGAGATGGGATCTCTGCCGTCGTCTTTTCTGCAGCTTGCTCTACTTCTGGGATCTCCTCTTGTCTCAGAGGAGTAGCTATCTCCTCAGTTGGAGTCAGAAACTCCAACTGTGGAGGCTCCAGAGATGGGAGGGGTCTGCAAAAAACAATAGAAGAAGAGGGGGTTGGGGGATTTGTTGTTTTGTTTACAGCACATGCTCAAGGAATGACTGACAAATCACAAATGTGTGTACTTATATGGCAAAACAGGAACATGTGTCTTACAAGTGTGCAGAAATACTTTAGGTACGTGTATTGTTGCATGGTGTTGAACTGTGCGTTTTGTGTATGAAAAGGCTTATTCTTTCTCTGGAGAACAGGGACGATGTCACAGCTGATGTCACCGTTTGAATATAAAGAGCTGCATTACTTCCATCAGACCTCAACACTGGCACAGTCTTCTGACCCGAGCTCCAGTTAATACAAGTGCTGCTCTGTGTTAACATCCTCATTCATATTAATCGGTGCAGGGCTCATTGGAATATAAGACAAAAGACAAAAAAAATACTGAATGCTATGCACAGAACATCTCTGAGCTACATCTTATGGAAATATAACAGTTCTGACCAACTCTAATCTTTTTCCTTTCTCACATGTGATGATATGCTACCAGGCGAATCTGTGTAATACATTGACTGATGACCTTTTCTGACCTTTAAAAGTTAAGGCGTGTGTGTACTCCTCCAATCAGCAGTTCTTACTCATTTATTTTGCCACACACACACACACACATGCTGTAGTGTTTACCTTGTGGTATCCACCATATTCTCTTGTTCACTCTGAGATTGGGAAGCAGCTTCTTTCAGTGCTTTTATCCAGTTTGTTTCTGGTTCTGGTTCTGGTTCAGCCTTTACAATCACTTGTTCAGATGTGGTGTTGCAGACCGGACTTTTTTCAGGTGATTTTTCCTCACACTGAGAAGCAGTGACAATAGTGTTTACCACAATATCATCCTGGGGCTTTGACAATAACATCCGATCACCTGGTTTCTTTGCCTGGGCTACATGTGGGTCATCGTCCGGACACCTTGACAAGGCAACAGGTGGGGCTGTCATATCAGTGTTATTTTGCTTAGAAAGGCCACTGCTCGTCTCAGAGTGGCAGACAGCAGTGTCTGTGTTGTTTTGTGACACTCCACTCTGAAGAAGGCCGGTTAAATTGACAACCCCCTGCTTTTCTGCTGCGACATTGTCTTCTATCTCGCTTTGGTCCGTCCCCTGGCTGCTAACTTTCCCTTCACCCAAAGCTGCTTTATCTTCTTTTGCGATCTCCTTAACATCAGGGCCTTTTATGGCTGTTTGTGCTACTGGGCTGCTTTGTGTAGCGGAGGTTTTATTGGAGCTTCGTAGCTGAAGAGGTTTGCACACTGTATGCTGAATTTCACACTCCTCAGTGTCAGTGCTTTTCACAGCCTTGGCATCCCTGAAATCCTTTTCCTCAGAGCTTGAAATGCTTGTATGAATTTCCTCCGCTTGGTTTGCAATGAGAGGAACATCTGCCTGCATGTCAGGACGATCTGTACTGACCTTTGATGACAGAGACATTTGTGAAGTCTCATGTTGCTGTGAAGCAGACTCAACAGATACTTCACTGTTCTCTGCTGTCTCAGATTTTTCATGCTGGTCTTGACAGGCAGCTAATAGATTACTTTTTTGCTGACCTTTACCACCTAGATTACTCACACACTCAGAGCCTGGCATTAAACCTGCATGTGACCCACCTAACCCGAACTCCTTCTCATCTGTCTCCTGTCTTGTCTCACCTACATGAGAGCAGGCTGTTACCATCCCTGTGTCAGGTGAAACACTCCTCTCAGCACTGCTCACTGTCTCATTTAAATCACTGGCAAGGTAAGACGGCGCATTAAACCCATCAACCCCTGCTGAAACCTCGCCTTTCTCTGAACCCTTCACTCCTTCCCTCCCACTGCTGTCATCACACACCACCTCATCCTTGCTTTCTGACTGACAAAAGCCATTCTCTGCTGCTGCCCCTTTCCCTCCTGGAATAACGGCAGCTTGGTTCAGACTGTGCTCAGCCTTTTCTTCCTCCTGTAGACAGCCACCGGGCAATTCCTCTGTGGGATGTCTGGTCCCTGGTTGCGGCTGCTGCTGTTGCTGCTGTTGCTGAGCAAATCTGTTTGGGTCTGATGTGGACTGCAACTGGCCTGTACTCAAATCTGGTGCAGTGACGGTGTCAGAGCTGCATTCCAGTGCTGCTGTCAGAGCTTGGCGCTTGTCATAAGCAGTCTGAATTTCACTACTAGACTCGACCTCAGCACACACCATGTCCCCAGATGACCCTGAAAGTCTGCTGAGAGACAAGGAAGAAGCTTCTGTCTCATTGTTAACTGTAAAACTGCTCTTCCTTTCTCCTTCCTTCTTTATTTCCCTTGGTGGGTCAGCCCTCTGTACTTTATGTTCATCTGGTGGCTGCAGAGCTCCAGTTTCTTTTACGACAGTTTTTTTATCTGCTCCATTACTCTGTTGTGGGGCTGTGCCCGTCTTTCCTGTCTGCTGCTTGCTGCTGTCTCCTGCTTCCTTTTGATTATTTGCCATTGTTCCCTCTTCGACCTGTTTCTTGTCTTTTTCAAATGGCATAGATGTCTGATCTCCAGTCTCAAGCGTTTCTTTCCTATTGTCCTGTTCAATGTCATTACGAGGCAGATCAGAGATCAGTGGGCAGCTGACATTTATGAGGTCATCCCTAATGGATGCTTCACAAACAACAGGTTCAGTGCTCATAGAGTCTGGCGCACATTCATCCTTAGCAACAGCAGTGGAAGGCGGAGTAAGGGGAGGCACATCTTCTTCGCAATTAGATAAAATATCTACATTTTTTGACACAAGCTCCACAGCATCATTTTCATCTGTTTTAACATCACTGTACTTCAGATCTTGGGTTGTTTCTTTGTTGTTATATCCATTCACCTCTTTGGATACAGGAGAGACATCAGCAGCAGCACCACAGGTGTCCATCAGCTCAGGCAGAGATACATCACAGTCACTAATAAACTCCAAGTGACTCAACATTGGGCCGGGAGGCCTGAGCACACACACGGGATTACTGACACTCCGCCCGATAACCGAACTCGACTGGTCAGAGGCTGTCACATCAGACGTTGCAGAATCATCCTTTGTCAGATCAGCAGAGTCAGCTGCGTATTCAGCACAATCACTAGCCTTCATGAGATCTGTGTCATCTAGTCCACTAAGAGGTGTTTCATCTAACTGGGTTGGAGGATAACCAGGGTCACTCTGCACTGTCTGAGGAGAGGATGCACAGGGTGGAGTTACAGCTTCATCAGTGGAGACATCGCACACAGGCTTGCAGGTAGCATCGTCAGCTGGAAGCACACAACTCGAGGAGAGAGGATCGTGGTTCTTTTCATTTTCTTCCTGAACAATGTTATCACTAATTAAATGAGATATCTGACTCTGGTCCTTCTTAGCTGAGACGTTAGACTCACCATCTATGTCCTCAGAATCTTTCTCCTTTAAAGAACACATATTTTCAGCACCTTTCTGTGTTTCCATCTCACCCTTCTCTGTCTCAGATATGATACTTCCTGCTGGTTGATCATCAGTAGGACATGGAAGCTGTTCTGAACAGGTCTCAGCTGCCGACGATAAATCTACAGTGTTTGTCTCCAGGTTACCTGTGTGATCTATGCCAATGTTCAGTAAATTTTCAGTCCCTGCATTTTTGTTATCCAGTTGGACATCCTTCTGTGGCTTTTGACAGTCAGTTGAGCTCCATATTGCTGCTTCATCGTTGGCAGGAGCTGGATTTGTGGGGATTTCTGGCTTATTCAAGCGGAGAAACTCCGGGAAGGTGTAGCTGGCTTCAACAACCGGATGATACAAACTCTCATGAACCATCAGGGGAGGCAGAGACGCCGACACCGACATGTTTTTGAGATCCAAAGAGGAGCTTCCCTTCACACCGTCTGCAAAGTGAACTCTGTTGCTACCTCTACTGCTGTCACATGCACACACACCCACTCCAGACATAGCAGGGCTGCTGCTGATGCTCAGGGACTGGAACTCAGCGGCACTTCTGGGTGTCCTTTCCTCTGTTGTGCTACTCAGTTGAACCTGTTGATTGTTGTCTGCTTGCAGCTTGTCTGAGATTTGTCGAGAAGGCTGATGTGTGAGTGAAGACGGGAAGACTTGGCTGCAGTCTCTTTCTCCGATGGACCACTCCTCACAAGTGCATCCCAAAGACAGCCCTTCCTTGGACGTTAAATTCTGTTCAGCACCGATCCTTCCATTTGTATTGCGGGGGCTCTGTTCAGTGGGAGCAGGGAGAGGTGAAACTGCTGCGCTACCCTGCTCCTGGCAGGGACGCAAGAGACGGTCCTGTTCAGTGCAGATGCTCTCAGGGACGGTAGAAATTATCTCCTTTCGGCTCTGTGACTTCAGCTGTGACTCGGCAACATCGGTGGGCGGACACGTTTCACTCTCAGCTGATGACACCCCACTAGCAGAGCCTCCTGGCTGGCTGAATGAACTGTGCTCTATAACCAGTCCTCCTTCTTCTCTTTCTCCTCCTCCTCCTCCTCCTCCTCCTCCTCCTCCTCCTCCCAATAGCACAGCACTGTGATCCTTACAATCCGGATCAGAGAGGAGACCAAGGAGAGAAGTATTGATACAAGCTTCTATACGTGCTGTCTCCTTCTCTGTGTCTCCCTCATCAGCAGGGAAAATCTCTGTGTCGGAGCTGCGAGCTGTTGTCTCTCCCGGTCCCTTAATTTCAGGCTCAGCCGAGTTGTGAGGCATTTCGCTGCTGCAGCTTTTCTCAGGCTGTCCCTCTTTGGCTGAGAATGCAAGCGAGCATTTTCTCTGTGAACAGATTAATGAAAGCTGAGGGATGTTGTCCAGGTCTTTGTCTCTCTCTCCATCTGCAGTGCTCGGGCACTTTTTTATTCCTGTCAATTTTTTTTCTCCTACTCCTTTCTCACTCTCTGCAACTGCTACAGTAGCTACTCTCTCCGGTGAATCACTCCTAATGCTTTCTCCCTCTCTCTTGCTTTCTATCAGTTTTGGCAGTGTGGGTGTTGTCAGTGGCAACGCACTAACCACCACCGAAGCCTGTTCAAGGGCACTCTCCACGCAGCTCTCTCCCACACAAGTTTGGCTGTGAAAGAGCAGGCTCTGATTCTTCTGTGTGAGTATTTTTGCTTCTGTGGTAACTGTAGCCTCCTCTGTTTGTGCATCTGAGCTCTTACCACTAGCTGGGCAGATAACTGCAGTTTGGACATCTGTCATGGGTGCAGTTTGGTTATTGGTTTCACCTCCGGTTACATGTTGCTCCCTCTGTGGGCTTTCACTGGAGCTGTGATTCATGCTACTTGGGGTATCCATATGGTTGTGGTTATCTGACTGATGAGGCGCCTGTGTAAGAGCCTGGCTGGACACAGGTGAACAGGCGGGGGTGGTAAGATGATCCTCCCCGCTATGAGAGGGCGATAGCTGGGGGTTGGAGTAGTAGGGCTTTCCCTCAGGACTCAGTTGCTGCATGTAATCGAACCTTTTATCAGGCTCTTCCCCATAAATCACAGACTGAGTGTCCGGCAGTGAAACTACATCAGCTGGTGATTCTCTGTGACTTTTTGCATCTGTGAGTAACACCTCTTGCACATCTTTTTCCGACTGCACTACTGCCTTAGCTTTCAGTTCAGTCCCTGTGCCCCTTTCCATCTTTTTCTTCTTCCTGTGCTTCTTTTTCTTTGCCTCTTTGTTCTGCTCTGGCTGTTTGTCTCTCGTCTGTTTCTCTGTTTTTGACTGAGTCCCCTCTGTGTGTTGGCCTCTTCCTGCCTCGGCCTCTAACAATGTGTCTTTATCCTTTAAATGAGTGCCACAATCTGTTGTTTCCATAAATGAATAATCTCCCTTTGCTTCAGGTATACCAGTGTTAATACTGGACTCATTACTTTGACTGATTTTCTTACTCTTCTTCCTACCCACCTTATTACAATCTGGAGTGTTACTTTCCTCGCTAGCTGTTTTCAGATCATGGTTCTGCTTACTGAACACAGCTTGTGTTGTTGGTTCTTTAAATGAATCTGTTGCCTTTTCTAATTGTATATGCAGGGGCGTTTGCTTCTGTTCAGCCGCTTTAGTTTCTTTTTCTGGCTTCATGTCTGAACATTTATCCAGACTCTGAGCTGCTTCAGCCTCCGTCTCTGTGGCCTCAATGTTATTCTCTGTGCCCAGTATGTAATTCCTGAAACTAAACACAACTGTGTCCATTGGACTGTTTGCTGCCTCACTGTTTCCATGTGTACTCCTGTTTCCATGGCCCCCGTTGCTATGTCCCAGCTGGGCTGCGATTGGAGGCGGTGACAATGAGTCACTGGACCTATTAACCATCACTTCTCCAGTTGTCTTCCCTACATCATTAACCATCTCGGGCGAGGGGTGAGGAGTAAGTATGCCCAGTGACGCCATTTGCTCTTCACATTCCTGGAGGGCGTCTTGGAGCTCCTGGTCTAAGAACGAGGACGTGGTAGGGCACGGGGGTCGGCTGCCCGGGTAAGGTGTGGCAGCAGGCTGAGGTGAAGGCTGGGTTTCTGTGATAACTGGGTCACAGCCATGAGGCCTGAGGCAAGGGTAAGGGTGACAAAGTTAGATCTATGGCAGGCAGACAGCTGCTCATTCCACCATGCCACAGAGCGGAGAAGCACATGCTCAGGCGCAGCTCTCAGTGATATGCACACAGTGCTGGAGGTGTGCAACACCCCAAACATATGAGTGTTATTGAACAGGAGGCTCTGTTCACACACACCGAAACATTATTTATTCAGGCATTTCACACATTTATGCAAATTTTCAGATTCACTAAAAACCCTGATTTTGCAGTTTGTAGTTATATTATTATGACATTAAAAACAAACAGCACTACAGATGTTACATTAGCACAAATAAAGATGCTCATCTTAAAGAGACACTGTCATCCAAACCTCCAGCACACAGCTAACATAGTTTAGCAGATAGGCTATAATAGCTGAGTCACTGTAAGTCATTAACTGGCATTACAGGAAAGGGCAGCACATGACCAGCTTAATCATTAGACTGCCTGAAAGTACAGTATAGATCCATCATCATCATTTAGTCATAAGATAACCTCGGCTTCTTCTCATGCACTCATCGAAATCTTCTCTACACATCTGCCCTGCATGTCCTTTGCATTTTTCTAACATTGCAGATGAACATGAATAAAGTGATAAGTAACATCACTAAGCTGTGATTGGATAGTGCTTCATAAAGTTATTCCTTATAAACACAATCTTTGCCCTCACAACACCAACCTGCCACCCAAGCCTTCACCTGGCACTCCTTACTGAAGGGCGGAGCAGCAAACAGCTGGCAGGTTTTCCTACGCAACAAGCTGCTGCCTGCCTCTGCCTGAAGTGGAACAGACTGTATCTGTCCTTCCTGCAAACTTTCATAAATCAGTCCAGTGAAAGTCTGGACAATTATTTTATTCAGATTCACAGTTTTACAAGAAATCATAATTTTTATTGTCACACTATGTTGGGTTCAAGTCTAAAAGCAAATTAGTGTGATTAATTTCAGCCCTCAGACAAAAGTACAGTCAATCACCAAAGCATGACGACAGCAATTAAAACGCACATCCAGCCAAGTCTGCTTCAACAGTAACCATCACACAGTGACACACATCCTATTTGAGTGTACGTTAGAAACATTAGATCACCCTCACATCTTTCCGTTGCACTCCATGCTCCCTGGTTTCACTCTTTGTCATCCCACACACTCTCATGGCAGTTATCCCACATCATGCTGACTCTACCTTGTATCTAGGACCACCGGTGGTCGACTGACTTCCATGTGATGCGGCAGGCTCGCCAGCAGGGGGTTCGCCTGCTCACATTTCCTGTCGCCTGAGCTATTTCTGCTAACACAGACCCACACACACACACACACACACACACATTGACACATGCAGCAAATCAATATCAGACTAACTTCCATCTTCACAGTGTAAGTTGCATAAATGTGCTTTTGTCTGACAAAAGAAAGCACAATCCATATCAAGTTCATTGATATGAATAATAAAATTATTACATAATATTGATCAGGAACCTGCATCTTTACACTTTTCCAGTCCTGACATAACCCTCAGTAGGAACAAATACAATATAGAACACAACAAGATGTTGAGGGAAAAAAGTTTTCACTTATTAAAAAGTAAAAATTAGTTTCAACAGGACTGTGTGGTCACAAATTGATTGACAGTCCTGAAACATCTGCCATCACCTTTAAAGAGATTTTTCATGCTCTTGCCTGAAAAGACTGCACTTGTGAATCTGTATGACCACCAAGTGAGAAAATTTCAATTTAATAATCATTTAACACAGATTATACTGCAGGAAGTACACAAGGAAACCAAACAGCTGCAGCTATTTATAGGATACATGTTTCCTCAGTAAAAACAAAAAACTAGTTTTTCTTCTTCCAAAGAGGTTCAGCCACGTGTCATTACACAGCAAAGTGAATCTTGACTCACATTAAAAACAATTACAATACAGTTGACGGCCATTAGTGAGGTCAGACTGCACAGATCAGTCTCATTTCCTGTATGTTTGCTGTTTCAAACTACACTCAGTCTCAGCCTTATCTTATATCATTATCATCTGCATAATAAACACAAAACGTCAGCGGTCAAACTTCACTGTGAGTGGACATTAGAAAAGGCTGATGTAAATGTGAAAAATGTGAAATTATCATTTCCAACCAACAGAAATACGACTCTACTAAAACAAGCATGGTGTGTGTGTGGTGTCATGGAAAACCTTCAATTTTAAGCAAAACTTAGGGTTCAGACATCCACAGGAATGATGGAAACAGTGACTATGCACCTGTGTGCCTGTCTGTCTGTGTGTGTGTGTGTGTGTGTGTAGTCCCTCAACTCACCCCAGTGAGGACTCCCAGATGTTCAGCTCACTGCTGAAATCTAAACTGGGCAGCAGGTCGTGGGGAAACTCCAGCTCCTCCTTGTCCTCCTGGTCTGCAGATAATCCTCTGCTCTCCTCCACTCCGGTGATAACTGGGACGTCTGGGAGCACTTGTTCCGACAGCAGACTGGGCTGGCAGGTGGAAGTCTCAGTCAGAAGTGTTTGGTCGTCCCTCTGGGTCTCAGTTTGAGCTCCGGACTGTGGGTTAGATTAGAATAATCATAGTGAGCCATTGAACATGCTGGAGTCTCTACAACAGGAGTGTGTGCACTTAAACAAGTGTGAGCATGTTGTAGGCAAACGTAGGCACACCCACAGATTAGTGCGCCAATCCAAACATCACATGAACAAACACCATCCACCCATGTGTTAAACTATTAAGTGTTGTGCGTTAAAGGTCACAGAGGCTGAACGTCTCCTACTCACACATGATATTTGACTAAACTTGACTTTTAGCCTAACAAAGGAAAGTCCTGCCTCTTCAGGTTGATCAACACTTTTATAAAAAGTTACCCAGTGACTAAGAATAACCATTAAAGACAAACCAGTCATACTAGATAAAGTCCCACATGGTTTAATTATTGCCAAGAACAGAGATCATGTCCCTTGATTTCAGGCGTTTGCTTTTAAAACTTATCTGGAATCCTTTTTGTTTTTAGTTCTGACTCTAACCACAAACACTTGGCATCATGGCAACATGTTGCAGCAATGCTCCCCTCATACCACAACACTCAACTGTTGAACCACTGTTTGATGGAATATCTCCCTCATAATACGCTCAGGAGATGCAGGTGGAAAGTTTTCACGTATTTTCCCCACTACAAACAAACTAAAGTGTGCAAATGCAGGTGAGGAAATGTGCACAGACACATACAAAACAAATGTAGCATAACACATATGAGAGATCATGTTTTCAAAGATGTTAATTCATTTATCATGCAAGCATAGATACAACAGGGTGGCATTGTGTGCAGTGGTGTGCTTTAAGGATCTGCTGAGATTTCATTCATTATTTATGAAGCAGCAGCAGACAGCATGCCTGCAGAGGTGACCATCAGGATAAACAGAGCTGTGCATGTAATCTAGATGAGATGCAGAGTTTCCACATGAACTGATTTTAACATCTTTTATACAGTGAATAATCCCAATCATTCAATGACTGTGAACATTAAAAGCAGCAGGGGCAGAAGCTGCTGTGTAAGTGACCACTAAGAGGCAAGACTGGCTAGGGTTTGTTTTTAGCTTAGCACACAGCTCTGCTAGTGCATCTGTTTCCTCACACGTCCTGTATCCCAGTCACCTGCATTACATGATGCTGAGGCCTGGAGGCCTGGTCCCAGCCAGAGACTGCTAACAAATTATACATTAAACATCTTATTACAATGCAGAAAACAATTTAAGATCGTTTTTAATCGACTAAACAACAAAAAAAAACACAAATAATGACTCCCTGCACCTTCAAATGCCACCGCTGGCTCTTGTGTCACTTCAATGGTTTTATTATTGAATGTAGATACTGGAGAAAGGTTAACAGGTAAAGCTGTGTGTGTGTGTGTGTGTGTGTGTGTGTGTGTGTGTGTGTGTGTGTGTGTGTGTGAGAGGCTCTGAGTCACTGGCCTCACCTGTGTCACCCTTACAAAGAGCTTCCTTTGTGCGCCACACTCAGCACAGATGGAGGATCTCGCTGCTTTTACTTAAACACAAAAATACTACACCTTTTATCTCTTTAGAAGTGCGTCAAACCACATTTATGGTTATTTTTAAATGTTCTAATTTTGACTAGTCTTGCTGCACCCTTTTTTTTGTCAAAAGGAGGCCAGCTACACAACATAAAACATTAAAGAAGCACAAAAGAAACCCAAAAACACAGCTCTGCTTCAGGAGCGACTGTCACTCAGCTCTCATGTCCTCCCACACCTTCAGCCCTGCATGCAGAGATGTATGTTACTGACGTGTGATGTGGTTCCTGCTTCCTGCCTGAAATCTCTCACCTAGTCACCAAAAGCAGCAAATGTCAGAGCAGGAGAGTAAACACACTGATGAACTCACAGAGCAGCAGTCAGCACAGCAGAGACAGAGATAAACCAACACTCCTTCAGCACCTTGGTGGCTCTTCTGAAGGTCTTTGTTGGGGTCAGTGTGTGAGCATGTGGAAGCTCAGTGAGGGGGGAGAACACCCCAAACTGTCTGTGACTAGTCAACAAAACAGAAAGCAGCTGCTAATGTGTCAGTGCTAACTAAACTTTATGGCTGACACATGAGAGAGGAGGACACAGAAACATGAAGCCACGTCCACTCCGTCCTGCTCTGGTTACACACTCGACAACTTCCACCGCGCTTCATGTCAGACTCACAGACACTTACCCGGCCTGGGGCTCCACCGTGCCGCCTGAAGGTGACTCTACAGTGCAGCGCAGCTACCCGTGCACCATGCTCAGTGTGCGGGCAGCCTCTGCAGGGCTCAGTGTTTTGAAGCGGGGCCAAGCGACGACAAAAACACGCTGCAACACATGCTGCTGCTGACGCTCCCTCTCCTCTCCTGTACTGACTCAGCTAACTTCCTCCTCCTCTTCCTCCTCCTCCTCTTCACTGTCCCGTCCTCTCTTCAGTCGCTGTCGCTGCCCTGTTAAATTTCCATGAGGCTGCTCTGCTTCCTGCAATGTGTGTGTGTGTGTGTGTGGACTCCAGAAACACTACACTGCCATGCACTCACACACACAGCGCTGCGTCCTGAAACAGACCTGAATGGGCTGGCCCCAGGAGCTGCTCAGCACTCTCCTCCCCCTCTACTGTAAACTCTTCCTCCTCCTCCTCCTCCTCCTCCTCCTCTCTTTGCACTTCTCCTTCTCTGGCTGCCGTGTCTTCTGGCTGGCTGCACTGACTGACTAATAGTGCCTCTGCAGGTGAACACTGGGATTTAGGCCAAGGGTCGGGTCTGCACTGACCCCCTGAGGGGGGATCAGGTTACACTCTGTAAGCTTTATGCAAACACACATGGGCCCACAGAGACTCACAAAATCCTTATAAAAAACAATTCTATGTTCAGCCTTGACCTCTTAGTGATGCTGACATCATCACCACGTCACAATGACATGACACTTGAAACAGCTTCACAATGCAGACAACCAGGGAACCAACGCAGACTAGTGTTGCAGTCACAGGGAGTCACAGCCTTTAAATATCATGCTCAATTAGCTATGATATCCAAATCACAGTTAAATAGACAAATATACCTTAAAGTGTTGACATTTCATGCATGCTTTTAAAGTTCAACTGCATTTGTGCCTTTAAATTATTATTATTATTATTATTATTATTAAAAATAATTTTGACAATGTAAACCATATAGCTGTATGTAATAATAATAATAATAATAATAATAATAATAATAATAATAATAATAATAATAATAATAATGATAAATTCATATTTTCACCCACACAAAAACATTGTACCTGTAGGGAGTCATTTTGATTTTCCTTAGGTGGAAACAGAACAACATTTTCTGGAGCGCCATCTTCTGGCTGCAATTGGGAATGACATATTTCAACAAAAGATTTTCTTTTTTTAAAGAAAAAAATGCTGTAGAGTAACAGACAAGCAGCATAAATCACCAAAGTCTCCAAGTTCACACTGAAATGCAGGGCAGGGTGCAAGGATTGTAGATTATATATAGCTCATGAGACAAATGTTGATGTTAATCCTATTAGTATAATCCTGAATTCCTCTGCTGAAGTCCTTCCAGTCACATGTGGATTTTTCTTTTGCTGTCTTTACTACAATATAATAATTACCTACACAGGGAAGGCAGGTGTAGAGTTTGTTTTTTTGAAAAAGAAAAAGCTGCAAACATAATCCATGGCACATTTTAAATAGTCGTTAAACAGTTATATTAAATCAAATGTTATCTTATCTAAGTGTCCATTAGACAGGTCTCTATCAAGCAAAGTCTGTAGCTCTGTACACTTCTCACATGTTTTGCTGTAGCAGCAGTTAGTAACCATGCCAGGAGGTGTTAGTTCTTTTAGTTTGCTGTGCTAGAAGCAGCAGCAGCATGGTGGCAGCCTGAAGCCATCCAATGCCGGCGAGCTTGCTCTTACCAACACCTCTGTTGTGCTGTTCTCGTTCCCCATGGCTCATCCAGCTGCAGGGCCACAACTGCCCGCGCCAACAGCCTCTCACATCAGCCGGCTGTAAGACACTGACAACACAAAAGACCATCAGCTGCTCCAGCATGAGACACAGAGTGAACAGAGTGGGCCCTCAAAAGTCCCACGGACTCATACCCCACAGGATTAGAGGTGTTTGGAATGAGGTTGAGGGAGAGAATCATAAGTGTGTGTTGTATTAGAGATTACCGTATGTGGACCTACCACCAGGACCAAAGTACAGACTGCATGTCTGCTAATGTGAGAGAATGTCACTGAGAGAATGTCCATCAAGAAAGGTTTGAAAATTCATCTCCTGCTGCAGAAAGCTACTGAAACCTGAATGAGAACACCTACAGTCTGTTAAATAACAAGACTGGGGTGTCTCTTGGCTCCAGTTGTGGTCAATCTGTTACACCAGGTAGGGTCACGACTATTGAAATTATTCAGGAGTATCTCTAATCCACCGTGGACAGGAGAGATTGTAAATGGTTCCGTGTTAAGGAGGGCAGCTCGACGTTGATTGATATAATATCCACTCTCTTTGGAGCACGCTTCTTTGTTGTGTTGCAGCTGGGCAGCAAACGCATGCCTCAGAAAGGTTGTTTGTGCATTCCTTGTATGACTGCAGGGACTGTATGGCAGCTCTGTGTTTAGTCAGAAAGCACTGACCTGAATGTGCAGTACTTTATAAATAGAGATCTGCCCTCTTCACTGCTGTTAGACTTTATTCCAGTCTTATGAACAATTTGTCATGCACACTTCATCATTACAACAAACACAGAGGTTATTTTTGACCTTAAATTATTATTTTTTTAGTCCTAATCTCCTCCTCACATCTTAATTCTCACTGGTGTGTGTCAGCCTCCATGCTCGCCTGCTTGCTATTTGCGTGAATGGGGTGTAATTTCAGCCTGACACTGACTCGTGTGTGAGCACTTTAACTGGCGGCAGTGTTTCGGGGGGTTTTGGCAGTACAGAAAGCACTGTGTGTGGGAATCATATGATTATGCTGATGCCAGGTCACTTGCCACCTCATCAATTCCTGTCCATCAATCAACATGAGCCATCTCTTAAGCTCCTCCTGGGGTATGACCATGTGTCAGTGCTTAGACACCTACAGTATGGGTTTAGCATTTCCTGCCCTGAGTGTGACACACACACCTCTAAACTAAATATCCAGTTGTTTAGCTAATGTTCCTCAGATGATACAAATACGTACATATTCATCAAAGCAGGAACAACAAACAGGTGAACATGGCCCACAGATGCTGATAGAAGCAGTCACATTATTCCAAAGCAAGACTTAACAATCTCCACCTTTCACCCCGTTCCGCCTCCATTTTCACATTCTGACCTTCCTCCATGTGAAACACCACTGTAAACAAAGCAAATAATCTGAATCATCTGCACCACAGCTGCAACTCACCAGCAACAAACTACTCACCACTCCAAACAAACATACAGTGCCAGCCCCCAGCTTTGACAAACCCCTCCAGTCTGTGTTTACTGTCAGACCCAAGGCCGGTGTTTCTGTCCGGTCTTCTGAGGAGCCTCCGGTGTGTGTGTGTCTGATGCTATTTTTTGCTCTGTGCTCTGGACGCAGGACACCAGGGCAGAAGTGGGGACAGGACCGAGGGAAGGGGAGGAGACTGAACCAGAGCTGGGGAGGCCATGTCTGCTTATAGGGAGGTAAACAAACAAAAGCTGGACGGCATGATGAAGGCTCCCACAGCTCCCCTCCTGACTGATCATGTGAAAGGCTGCAGACCACCTGTTACATTCTTTCACATCACCTTCACAGTTTCAGTGTGGTGCTCTTTCATCTTTGGAGTAACACTCCCACCAAACGTTACGGACATTGAATAAAAACAGACTTTTGGATTGTCTATTATCTGCTTCTATCATCACAGGCCGTCTTCAGCTGAGTAGAGGAGACAGCAGACTTATCATCATCCCTATAAATAACTGATTTGATCAGCTTTGACATCACTGCCTACGCCTGCTTGCTATACCTCCCACTGTGCCTTGCAGGTTTCTCCTGTCTCACCTGTCATTCAGGTGCAGTGGATCTTATACATAAACACTTTAAAATGTGTAATCCTGCATCCATCATCCTCCACTATACAATCAGCATCACCCACTCAGCTCCTCCCTTCCTCACCCCCTACTCACAGCTCCTATTCTCAGCTGACATCGCCCCTCCTCCAGCACAATTCTCTCTCCCTGCCTTATCCAGTGTAAGACTCAGCTTTAATGCCCAATAAAAATCTATTTTCTTCCTCCTCTTGCGTGCCATTTCTGCTGTCACACAAACATTGCTGCTACACTGCAGAAAGCCCCTGTTCCACAGCTCTGTTTACCTGACTGCGTGCGATTCCGATGCAGCTCCCCATCTTGTATTCCATGTCCTCCTCTGGTGAAGTGACTCTGGCACTACACGGCTGGCAAAGCACCTTTTTGCAGAACTGCATCGTTATCAGTCAGACTCAGCATTGCCAAAGCAATGCAGGCAGATCTCTGGAGGAGCGAGTGTGTGCACGCCTCTGTCTGTGTGAGCGTGTGCCTCAGTGACTAATAAATGCTCTGCACTGCATCGCCCATGGTGCTTCCCTGACATATATTTGCAAGCCACTGTTATATATAAAAAAAAATAAAAAAATCTAACCTAAATCAAATGAAACGTGAAAAGGAGCTACTCTCTCTACAGCCTCATGTGCAGATTAGCGTCACACAACTGCAAAGGAAGAGCAGAGGGATGCTCTGCTTTGGAGGGAAAAATGTTCACAGAAGGAGAGATGGGAGGCTGCATGAAGTGCGCCTGTCCCTTTAAAAGACCCAAGAGATGGAAAGGATGATGGTGGTACCTCATCATGACGAGAACGCAGTGTGTTCAACCAAATAAATCTGAGTTCACTCAGCCAAAATAGAGCAAGAGAGAAACCTAAAAATAAAATGCATAATTAATGCTGTTGTTCCACACCACCTTTTTGCTCATACTTACAAAATGATAATGAGATGATGGCTCCTGACTGTAAATAAAAGGCAGTTTACTAATAAAGGAAAAATTTGTTGCAACACTGCACACATATTGAAATCATACATTTTTAGGCAATAATAATAATAATAATAATAATTGAAACCTTTATTAGTCCCACAATGGGGAAATTGCTTAAGGCAGCCCAGAAAAGAGCACCATACACCAGTGAGTACACTGGAGGCTATGCAGGTAAAGTGTCTTGCCCAAGGACACACAACAGTGACTAGGGAGGAGTTGGGGTTGAACCACCAACCTTCCGGTTATGGGACAACCCTGCTATACCACTGCGCCACTGCTGCACACAATGCAGTGTGTGGGTGGAAAAACAACATTCAGTGAGACTTAACAATATAGTAAGGGCAATTTCAATCCCAAATCAATGCTGTTACTCCACTGCAGTGGTTCTCAATTTTCTGAGCTTGCAACACCATAACATAAAGCCGCTTTGGCTTACTCAAAAACGAGACTGTTTAACGCTGCCTAACCATTACAAACTATCTGAGTAATTTATCTTAAAAGGAGAATTATTAGACAAATAGAACAAACTGCAACATGATACATTCAAAAGCCTGTAAATAAACCACATAAATACTGGTAACAGACACCATAATACATGTTTGAATCAGATTTGCAGTAGACATGATCATCACTGCCACAGTAATTCCACAATGGTCATCTATTACATCGGCTGCATAGGTGCAAAAGGTGAAGGGCGGATGGTAAACAGGCTGTGCACGGTGCTATCAGTGCAGGTTTGTTCATACAAATACTAAATAAAAATATCACTCTTACTCAAATAACTTTCAGCAGTCCTGTGTGCTGCAACAATCATTAGTAAATAAAAACTAAAACCTTATGTGTGTCATAAAGTGAATCCAACAGAGCACCTGTGGAAGGCAGAGCAACCAAAGAGCTACGATTAATAATGAAGGCATGTATACAAAAATATAAATATATATATATATAAAATTGTAACCCAACATGTTCTATGGCAATTGCTATTTGTTTTCAATTGTACAGAAAATTGAATAACCCACACAACTGGAAAAATGTTCAGAATATTGACTTTTTACAGTATATATTTTCATATCCATAAAAAGACAATGCTGAACCCAACGTTTTTATTTTATTGTTCAAATTGTAAAAAACTTCTAAAAATGTAACAATTTGTGCAAATTGTGCAGCTTATTCTGGCAATTTGCCTTATTTGTTTATGCTTTAAAAGAACAGTAGATCTAAAAACAATATATAGACTGTGGTGTGTTCCATCACTCATCATCTACTTCTGGAGGAGGAATCATGCTTTCTTGGATGTCAAAGGCATCGATGATTTCCTGGTAAAAAAAAAAACAAAGCACAAAATTATTTTCACTGCCACATAATATCTTTTATATTAACTCTTGTACTGTTGCTAACCTTCCACGTTTCCTCGCAGAGGGACATGATGCACTGTTTACGGCGGCCTGAGCCTTCAGCCTCTACCTCCCCCTCTTCTACATGCGCTGAAAACAAAACACAAAACTCTGATTCAATATTTAACCTCCAGACATATTGTTTTTTTCATCCTGTGTTGGAATAATAGAAAAAAGTGACATATTCTCACCTATACATGGCAGTTTCTCATCATTCAGATATAACCGTGCCAAATCATCCTGTAACACAAAGCATGCTGTTACACCTGCCTACAGCCACTAGAGGGCGCACAAAGATAATAGATTTATCACTGCCTCACCCTGATTAGAAAAGATGTGTGGAAAATGTTCTCTACCGTCCGGGCAAACGACTTGGGGTCAATGACAAACTCAAAATATGATATCGGTGATGCTGCTGTAATAGAAACAGGCACATGTGAGCAAAGTTTTTTTTTTTAAATTAGCCCAATTTTGATATGTGCATGTCCACTTTGAACTCACGGTCATCTTCATAATAACGCTTCAGGCATCCCAGGATCCTTTCCACCTCTTTCTCTGTCGCTTCCTGATGGGATGTTTCCATTTTCTTCAGCTGACAAAAAACAACAACATAATGCAGTAAGTATCTAGCTCCCATCCAAACCCTCAGCCTCCACACACATAAACAAAGTACCACATTATATACACTCAACAAAAATATAAACGCAACACTTTTGTTTTTGCTCCCATGTTTCATGAGATGGACTTGAAGATCTAAACTTCATTCCAGATACACAATATTACCATTCCTCTCAAACATTGTTCACAAATCTGTCTAAATGTGTGATAGTGAGCACTTCTGCTTTGCTGAGATAATCCATCCCACCTCACAGGTGTGCCACATCAAGATGCTGATCTGACATCATGATTAGTGCACAGGTGTACCTTAAACTGCCCACAATAAAAGGCCACCCTGAAATGTGCATTTTGTTTCTGCTTTATTGGCGGTCTGGGGACTCAGAACCAGTCAGTATCTGGTGTGACCACCATTTGCCTCATGCAGTGCAACACATCTTCTTCGCATAGAGTTTATCAGATTGTCTATTGTGGCCTGTGGAATGTTGGTCCACTCCTCTTCAATGGCTGTGCGAAGTTGCTGGATATTAGTGGGAACTGGTGCACGCTGTCGTATACGCCGGTCAAGCACATCCCAAACATGTTCAATGGGTGACATGTCCGGTGAGTATGCTGGCCATGCAAGAACTGGGACATTTTCAGCTTCCAAGAATTGTGTACAGATCCTTGCAACATGGGGCCGTGCATTATCTTGCTGAAACATGAGGTGATGTTCATGGATGTATGGCACAACAATGGGCCTCAGGATCTCATCACGGTATCTCTGTGCATTCAAAATGCCATCAATAAAATGCACCTGTGTTCTTCGTCCATAACAGATGCCTGCCCATACCATGACCCCACCACCACCATGGGCCACTCGATCCACAACATTGACATCAGCAAAGCGCTCACCCACACGACGCCACACACGCTGTCTGCCATCTGCCCTGAACAATGTAAACCGAGATTCATCCGTGAAGAGAACACCTCTCCAACGTGCTAGACGCCATCGAATGTGAGCATTTGCCCACTCAAGTCTGTTACGGCGACGATCTGGAGTCAGGTTAAGACCCCGATGAGGACGACGAGCATGCAGTTGAGCTTCCCTGAGACGGTTTCTGACAGTTTGTGCAGAAATTGTTTGGTTATGCAAACCAATTGTTTCAGCAGCTGTCTGAGTGGCTGGTCTCAGACGATCTCGGAGGTGAACCTGCTGGATGTGGAGGTCCTGGGCTGGTGTGGTTACTCGTGGTCTGTGGTTGTGAGGCCGGTTGGATGTACTGCCATATTCTCTGAAACGCCTTTGGAGACGGCTTATGGTGGAGAAATGAACATTCAATGCACGAGCAACAGATCTGGTTGACATTCCTGCTGTCAGCATGCCAATTGCACGCTCCCTCAATGCTTGTGGCATCTGTGGCATTTTGCTGTGAGACAAAACTGCACATTTCAGGGTGGCCTTTTATTGTGGGCAGTTTGAGGTACACCTGTGCACTAATCATGATGTCAGATCAGCATCTTGATGTGGCACACCTGTGAGGTGGGATGGATTATCTCAGCAAAGCAGAAGTGCTCACTATCACACATTTAGACAGATTTGTGAACAATGTTTGAGAGGAATGGTAATATTGTGTATCTGGAATGAAGTTTAGATCTTCAAGTCCATCTCATGAAACATGGGAGCAAAAACAAAAGTGTTGCGTTTATATTTTTGTTGAGTGTAGATAAAGCGTATAGTTTGACAGGGTGGTGCTACATCTACCTGTGTAGGCACTGTCCTTTTGGCTTCAGTAGTGAGTGCCTTCCTTTGCCGTTCTATTCTTTGTTTTGGAGGAGGAGGTTCAGCATGAAACGATCCCATCCTGACACAAAGAACCAGAGAAAGAAACACTACAGTGAACAAAAAACACATGTCTAATCCTCTTTAAGTATTTCAGTGGCAGCAGAAAAAGGTGACAAATATAAACTATTTCAAGTCTGCTGGTACTGTAACAAACTGACTTGCACTCACATGTAGTGGAAAGAGGGAGCTGTCCTGAAACAGCACTCTGCTCTCCTGGACAGCCTGTGCCAGGCATCCTGAGGCAGGTACCCCCCGAAAGTACTTCCATTCTGCTGCTCCTCGTCCCCCTCTTCTAGCCGATTGATACCCATGAAAGACAACTGTGAAAGAAAAGAGAGGCATTCAAACCGTTATTTATGGTGCAACGTGGTAAACTTTTACAATCTGTAAGAACACCTGAATCAGAAACAGAATCAGAATCGAGTTTATTGCCATGTAAGTGAAGAATCACATTACTAGGAATTTGCCTTGGTGTTTAGTGCACGAGTGCACCAAAGCGTCCTACCAGGGCGTCCGTACTAGGCGCCCTATTGGCTCTCGAAAATTAGTTTGCGATACATACAAACAACACAATCACATAATGACAGTGACACTTGATTACAGTACACGTGGTAACGTGATGAAATTTTTTCATGCACACAGAGGGTGAGGGAGGAAAACAACAGATATGGAGGCAGACGTGAAGGAAGGGAGGGGAGTGTATGTGCCGCCAAGAGGTTTTCAGGGCAGTACATGAGTTGTCCTTGAAGGGAGATAGGAGTTACACAGGAGTCAGATAGGAGCACAGCTGCTGGGCTATTCTTCAAAGCCGGGAGAGGGACAGACGAAAACTAGCCAAAATCATAACAACAATTTTCAATTTGTAATTAATTTGCCCAGATCGATCAGTAATCAATCGATCATTCTGGCCTCAGTGCTCATTCGTGCATGGAGAAGCTTCGACATCTCCTCCAGCTTGGCAAATATTCCTTCCACCGAGATCCTCAGGTGTTTGGACCATCTTCCGATGTTGTCCATCTGTTTCCATCCCTCCCCGGAACGAGCTGAAATATCGCAAATCAGCCCCTCAATCCGGCCCATCATCTGATGCAATTCCGTCAGCCGAGGTTCCATGGGCCCAGGGACTTGTTTTGTGTCCACGTTTAGCGGTAGTGGCAATTTGCCAGCAGCGGCTTTCCCAATTCTTCGATACAGCAGGGCAACTCCTGCGCAATTCAGAATTATTCCTACTACCAATGTTCAATAGATGAATAGATCCTCCACATCATCTAGAGACAGCACTTCAAGACATACCAGACGCCAGGAGTCCCAGGAGTCACTGACATATCCCACAGCGAATGTCCCTTCGGGGCAGAGGGGTTCTCCCGGTGATGTTTTCCTTTGTGTGAAAATTTTGTCCAACGCACCGAGCGACCAATTTATCAGCTCCATGTCAAAAATTACCTACATTTTATTACCTAAAACATAAATACAGAAAATATATACACAGACACACACTACAACAAATATACTCACAAGATGCTCTGTAAATGCAGCAGGATCGAACGCAGTTCCCTCAGAAAACAGCTGGCCGGCTTTCTCCTTCCCCAGGTCTGTGGCCATGACGAGCAGCTGAGCATCCAGAGCTGCTTCTCTTGCCTGCCGCACTGACAAAGAAAAGAATAATGTTTTTAGTTACTGTTATTCAACAAACCTGCAGGTATTATTGTTTTATTATCATGTAACTGTTGCTGGAAATGCAACCAGAAATTGAAAAAAAAAACCAGTGGTCTCACATACCATCTTTAAAAAGTTGGTTTGCTTCCTCTAAAACCTCTGTGAGCTTGTTGTTGGATGGGCTCAGCATATCTTCTCTGTTCTCTGGAAAACAACAACACAAAAAGGAAGCACATCAAAGATTTGTCAACAAAAACAACAACAACACCTTTAAGCTCCATGTGTGTAACTACTCACGCTGCACTGAGCTGATGAGCTCTCTGTATTTGCTCCGTATCTCCCTCCTGAGACTCGGATCGTTCTCATTATTTTGTAAATCAGCTGGGCCGAAGTCTGATCCCTCTCCCTCAGCGTCCCCAGGATGCTGGTCCTCTGTCCTCCGGCCAGCGGAACCATTCTGTCTGGGAGCGTCCTCGTCGCCGCCACTTCTGGCTCTCTTCATTTTGTAGTGAGTTTTTTTTGGATGAACTGTGTGTTATGACAGAGAAACACGTCAATGTAAACAAACGCTGTCCCCGCTGTAGCTCAATAACAACAATCTGGCAGCAACTCATGATGAAAAAAAGTACAGACTCTGACCCTCAACGTGTGCACCTAGCATAGCCGGAGTTGTAAACGGTTAAACAAATAGCACAAAATACTCCCAAGTAAACAAATTTAAATTAATACGACAAGTTAGATTTAATGATTTCGGATTACAAATGAGTTAACGAGAAGCAATACGGCTGCTATTAAAGCCTGAGGACTGTCTTACCGGACGGCTAACGCAGATGCGGAAGTTGTGAACTGTTTACCATCCTGTGCATGCTCTGATCTGTGCTAACGCTAGCAGACGTTTGTTAGAATAGAAAACACTAGCAGCAACCACAGCTTAGTTTAGGGGGTGAAACATTTTGACTCCCTTGCACTAACACCGGGCTGAGTCGTAGCGCGAAACTAGGTTAGTGTGTTTAATCCAGAATACAGCAATAAAACGTACCCGTGAATCAAGAAGGCAGCAGGCGCGCCAGGATCAAGTTACGAGCGCTGGCTGAACGAAGTTAGCTTCACATTATGGCGCCCCATTCATCCACACAAAACCTTCAGGGACACATGGTGACGATGGCGTTAAGATTAACTTGAAATGACTTTAGTCAGTTATATGTAATTATTTAAAAAAAAAAGCTAATACAGGATTATTATTGCGATTATGTAACCATCATCTTCACCACAGGTTAGTTTTCAAATTATAGTCTAACAAGTGTAATCAGATTACATAGCAGCTCCACAAATACAGAGTCTCTTTTTTAAAAAAATATATGGCAATACTGGGGCTTCTGGATAATTTAAGATGACTGGTTAAACAGGTCAGTTGTGTCTATTAGTTGAACCTTGTTGTGTAAGCAATAAAATCAAATAAAAACATTAGCATGGATTTGCTATGGTTTTATTTTGTTAAAAGTTCTTATTTAGTCAGACTTTACTGTTACTTATTTCACAACTACCAGATCAATAACTTAGGGAATAATAGGACACCATTTTTATCAATAATATACTTACAAGTTAAATGTATATTATAACAATATATAACTGAAGGCGATCACATAAAATCAGAGTTTGTAACAAATCACTTACTATTCACTTAAAAAATGTCTGACGAGTGTGGAACCAGCTTCTGTAGTCCTCCTGTGTGAAGCAGGTCAGTAAACTGTGTGGTCACCCCGGAGTCCACCGTTAGGCGGCGCGCTATAACAAAACTATCAGGGACGCTTTTTACCACGTGTCCCTCTGCTGTTGTTATGGTAACAAAAAGCGTCACATCCATCACTTTCAGCTGCTCGACGCGACCTGTCGGCTTAAGGTACATTGATTTATTTAAGGTTTATTTGCAAGTTTTAAGTGTTTTTCTTCGCTTGTTAAAAAGTCAAGGATTTTTTAACTTCCATGTTCAGACTCACTGTAATATGTGTAACTAAAGTTTAGGGGCAAATCTATTAAACATGCTGTATATTCGCAGTTAACGCGTGTGGTTTATAGATAAGATTTAAATATTTAAAGGGCGCATTTCAAGCCTCGATTTGATTCGCTGCAGGTGAGACAGATTGTCTGGAAAGACGCAGCTAATCCCGTCCTGACCTCCCTGTGCAGGACAACCGGAAGAACGCGCAGTAGTAGCGCACGGAGCACGACAACTTCTGGACACCTGACCGTCACATCGAGGTAACCTGACAGCTGCTTTTTATGATGGCTGAGGTGAGATCCAGCTCCCCCGTGCCCTGTTTGGACCTGAACAACTTTCAGTCGGCGGGAGCAGAGAGGAGTCGCTATGTGTTGACGAGCCCCCGCTCACTGGAGTCCTGCGCACGACTCGGAATAAAACCAGTGCAACTTCTGATCAAGTCGCTGAACGAGCTGATTCCAGAACAGCGTGCTGCGCCTTTTGAGGCGATGAAAGTTATGCATGAATCATATGAAAAGGAGCGAATGAGGCTTTTACAAATGTGCCGAGAGGAGCGGGAGAGGATTATCCAGGTAGCAGGGAGCAAGCGGCCAGGCAGCGATAAAGCCTCAGTGCTGCTGCCTGACACTAAACTGAAGGATCACTCAACAGACTGGCAGACAACAGGGCCCATCCCCTACGCAGATCTGTGCCTGAAAGGGAAATCTGCCAGCAGATCCTCCTGCTCTGCTGCTGGCAAGAGAGACCGAGACAGGAGCACAGTCTGCAGCTTCAACCTGGGAGACCTCAGGCACTCCCCAGCGACTGAGAAGAAAGTGCAAAGACTTGCTAAGGACATCAATAAGGAGATGTGCGTCACTATATCAGAGAGAGACCGTAAGATCGCAGCTCTCATGCTGGTGAAGTATCAGGAGGAGCAGGCTCGTCTGAAGATCTGTCAGCAGGAGGAACTGGAGCGACAAGAGGCTCGCAGGCAGGAGGAGGCCCAGGAGGCTGAAGCAGAAAAACAGAGGAGGAGGCAGCTGAAGCAGAGCATAAAGCGCTGGCACAAAGAGCTGGAGGCTCGAAGGAGGCTGAGGGAGTGTCAGGAGAAGGAGAAAACAGAACAACTTGAGCAGGAGGTGCTGATGCAAGAGGACCGCTGGAGGAGGCTGAAGGAGGAGGTGGAGGCAGAACGCAGAGAAAAGATGGAGAGTGCACAGAAAGAGGCAGAGAAGCGCAAATGCTACCAGGAGAAGCTGCTGAGAGAAAAAGAGGAGGTGGAGAAAAGGCAGTGTGAAAGGGACATACAGGTGGCAATGGAGAGAGATGAGAGGGCCTTGAGGAGGAGAGTGTTTCAGGAGAGGAAGGAGCGCAAGAGGCTGCAGGAGGAAAATCGAAGGGAGCAGCTTCGACACGTCCTGCTGAAACAGCAGATAGTGCAACAGGTGGAGGAACAGGAGGCACAGATGAAGACAGCCCTGGACAAGAAGTTGCAGCACTCCTGTGAGAAGCGGGCCCAGCTCATAGAAGCAAGGCTGAGGGAGCTGCAGGAGCGGGCGGCCCGGGAGGAGGAGCAGATTCAAAAAGCACAACTAAGGGCCAAGCTTCAAAGCATCCAGCAGCTCACACACAAACGGATCCTGGTCCAACTGAGCCAGCGCCGCATGGAAAGAGCCTCCCTGCACGCCTCTGCGCAGCACAGGAACAGAGCTCAGCAGACACAGCAGCACAACAGCCACAGGCAGCTCTGCCACCAGAAGCTCCGAGAGCAGATTCAGAGAGAGGAGGAGGCAGTGAGGAAGGTCAGAGAGAGCTACCTCTACATGAAGGACTGGAAGAGGGAGAGGCTGCGAAGACAGAGAGACCAGATACAGGAGGAGGCACAGAGGCTTGCCCGGGCATCCTTTCACATGAGGGACAGAGTGAGGCAGCAGACACACACGCGAACCTTTGATCAGATGGCCCTGGAAGCTCAGCTGACTGCATCCATCAGCCGCATGAAGCTGTGACAGATTTAAAGACTGTTCACATCAGTATTTCTGCTCATAGGGTAGAATACATTCAGACATCCAGACATAAAGCATCACCCCGTCAAATTAAAATCAAAGTCCAGTATTTGACAGTGTTATAACTGGGGTGCCACTGAATTAATGTTGGAGCTGCAGATGAAACGTGCCAATACATCATTATCATGTCCACAAAGGGCTCAGGCCATGAGCTGTGCTGTAATGACCCACTGTCTCAGGGACTGTGCTCAGTGTAGAATAATAACAGTTACTGGCTTAAGAGGTTTTAGAAGACAGGCAGAGAGTTGAACTGTAGCTGTAGTGAAGACTGACATCACATCACATCACATCACATCAGGGCCATCAGCAGGTAGACGAGTGCAAACACGAGGAAAAGTCAGAGATGATCCAAACTGCAGTGGGTGAGGCCGGACTAGGGGTTAATATTTAGCTTATATTTATCATAACATTGATCTTTTTCAGGTAGTCTGATTAATGTCAGTGATTAGTGTTTTGTTTTTTTTTGCATTTCAAATGTACAACTTACTTCAGTGATGAAATGTTTAGTATACTTTTATTGCTTTCTACAGTATTGGACTGTTTCATTACATCGATCAATAAATAAGACTTTAAGTACAAAATGAATTCATATTGACATTTTCATTCTTTACTTCTCTTTTGCACACTGACTCTCCACAGTAGCTGATGAAAAGCAGATGCTATAAGACACTGGTGTGGACCCACAGACGCCTTTAACAGGTGTATGGGGGTGTTTTTTCACCACAACTCTGGGACGCTCTCATTCCAAACACACACACGTTTTCACATCCTGCGTCTTGGAGCTGAAATAGAACATCTGGACCTGTTTTTGAGCAAGTGTATGACCTAGATAAGACTCTGTTCCTGTAACTATATCCATTCCTGGGCTTCCACCTCAAAAGGCTTTGACAAATGACACCTTTTTTTTTGGAGGAGGAATTCTAGTCTAGTGAGGACAATATAGTAGTTATCAGATTTTTTACACCTGTGGGAAAGCTGTTCATACGTGTACAATAGCCAGACTCAAAGCCGGTATTCATACTGTGTTCAGAACACACCAAGGTAAACTAAGCCTACAGGTAGTTTACACAGTTTAGTGCACATTTAAACAGCTGCCCAGAGTTGTTCTTTAAGGTGTGGCGACAATGTGCCCTTTTCACTAAACTATATTCTGTCCCTATGTGCACGTCTTAGTCATCGTGCAGCCCGAGAGCCAACACCATGGGAAGCCCCACACCGAGGACGAGCGTGAGGCTCTCCAGGAGCCCCATGTGTCGCTGTTGGTGGGTGTGGGCTCCTGTGTTCTCCTGTTGCTGGAGGTCAGAGAGCGGTCGGCTCCTCTGGCTGCTGATCTCAGGAAGAACGTGAACCGTTGCCACGTAGAGGAAAGTCCCAGCTGAAAAGAGCATCCCCACACCTGTTGCTCTGAGCTGGTTCTGAGACGACCGGCCCGTCTGCAGAGACAACATACACCGAATAAAATAATACAGACGGACACTGTGAAATATATCCGTCTTCTGTTGTGTGATTTCTTACAGCATGTAATATGAAGTAAGTGGGGATGGCAACTATAGGTGCTGCAGCTGAAAAGGCCAGTAAATGACCCTGGATGTACTTCCTATCAAGGCCAGCATGCATCAGAAAGGAGACCAAACCAAAAGCAGCAGGTGCCTGGGAGACAGGAGAGAAAAGGTGGTGTCTGCTCTTCTGTGTCTTGCTTGTGATCCGTATTGGACGAAAAAGTTCTCTCTCTCACCTTGTGTAGAATCACAGCTAGAAATATTATCACTTGTACTGTCACTTGACCTGTCGCCACGGCAGCACCTAAAGCAAACCCATCAGCTACATGCAGACAAAGAAGAATATTAATGCTCACAGCTTCTTTAATATACAGAACTATGAATTAAGTTGGTGGTAATAATGGTTTAGATAATAACAGTGAAGTTGAAGCCCTCGTGCTACAGGCTCACATCTGAAAACATGAAGGAATCACATGCTGAGTCACATGAGGGCCCTGAGCAACTCCAGAGTTTTGTTGGGAATTTTCCACACTTGTATCAGGAGATCACTTAGAAACATTCCCTGTACAAGATGTGTGATAAAAAAGTCTGTGTATTACATACCTGCAGCATGAATAACCAGCCCCAGAGTGGCTGTGATGTGGACGCTGTTAGACAAACAAGCCGCTTGGTCTGAAATCACACAATGCACATGTAGACCGGGTTAATAATAGAAGACACGCTGTGAAAATGAAGCTGGTGTGAGAAGTGCAGCCAACGTACCACGCGTGGAAAGGTAACTTCCGATCTGATCCACAACAAACATGAAGGTGAACCCGAATGTGAGGGCCACCCCAATGAAGAAGCGAGGTGGAGGGCCTCTTTCAGCGGAGGATGTACTGTTCTCACTGGCATTCAGAGCAGAGGAGGAGGAGGATGATGCTGGAAAGAAGATGAAGGAGAAGAAGGAGAAGCTTTTGATTACATCCACATGAAAGGACAACACGGTAGAGCAGCCTGCTTTCAAGCCGCATCAATCAGCTGAAGAGGGTTACAATCAAAATGCAAATTCAAGCATCCTGTAGATGATGTGTTGTCAAGACGACCAAGCAAAAATGGGTAAAAAAAAATGGATCCTGCTCACCTCCGGATGAGTCCTCCAGTAAGCCCACTCCTTCAGGGATAGTGATGGCCAGGGCCGTCCCACACAGCAGACCTGCTCCCAGGATGGAGACGAAGCGCAGGCTTTTCTAAGGGTCACAGGGACACGTGATGAGAGAGGGACTCTGCAGACAAACTTCCCAAACAATAACAAAGCAGAAAAGTTCATTCATAAAACAACATGGTGGAAAATGACTCACTTCAGAGAGTCTGAACAACAGTGGGATGAATCCGAGCAACAACGAACCCACAAACATCGCCACAGATATAAAAGTAATAGTGAGCCCCGCGTCCATGACGAAGACTTCTTCTTCTTCTTCCTCTACCTAACACAAGCAGAAACCGATACACTTCATTCCAGTGTTACAGCTTGCTGAGAGCTGACACCGTGCGTTCATGGTGTCGCTTCGTTTTATTGTGTGATACAAAAAAAAAAAAACTACGGGTCGCCCTCTGCCTTTCCACGTCGCACCTCCCGCCGCCCTCCTCTTCTGCACCGCTGCAGCCGGACTTCCCTCCCTAGCAGCACCCAGTGACGGAGACAGAGAACTGCACCCACCGCCGCGGTCACCTTATCTCACCTCCTCCTCCCACCTCCTCCTCCCACCTCCTCCTCCTCCTCCCTAAGAAAACATAGCTGACATCAGCTTAACTCCATCTAAAGAATGTGCGTTCTGATAAGACGTTTCCAAAATGGGGCCCGGGGACACAAAATGAGGTCGCAGGTTATAAGAAAAGGGACAGGCAACAATAGTGATTTCTTCAGATAATTTTTTTTTTTTTTTTAAAGTAGACTGTGTGAGGTCATATGGTCAGCATGCTTTTTTAAATGAGTTACTGAGGACGTGTTGTACAAACTCCTGTTAACACAGTGATTAAATGTGTTGTTTGCTTCGCATGGCCTCAGTACAGTAGCCCATAGTTTTGTAAAAAGAGCATGTAGTTATTCTGTATAACTATTATTATGCAGTGTAAATTTGGAACGTGGCTATTTCAAAAAGTGCTGAGCCAAGAAGTGGTCACTATGGGCCACAATTACAGTATAATTATAAGTGCTAAAGCACTGTGTCAGAGAAGCACGTATAGGGGTAGGGAAGATTGTAAACATTAGCAAACAAGACCAAACGAAGCTGAGTTATGAGTGAAATATTTGAAAAGGAAAAAAAATCTATCGTTTTGTGCAAGCTTTCCATGTTTACTATGCTAACACTATGCAACAAACTTGATTAAATACAGATTTATTGTTGAAAGAGCTCAAGGGAAGCACAGATATATACAGTATACCTGTTGTACATACGGCCCTTTGGAAAGAATGATCAAATAAGACAGTCAAATGCTGACATCGGCTATCGTTACTCTGCCTATCTAGAACAATCTAAACAAAAAAAAACAAAAACAAAAACAAGGCAAAGCACACAAAAACACATTCTATTTGTGCAGTTTGAAGACACAGACAATAGCTGTTCTGTATTCAAGGGAGAAACAAGCTGAGAACTTCTATTAGAGCCTGCCTGGTCACAATCCATTTAGAGTGTAAGTCTGCTCGTCTACACAGATAATCTAGAATTAAACATCATTAGTGTGAGGCTTGGAATTAGGAAAAAAAAAACTACTATAACTAATTGCAGACTGACAAATCTCTACTGAAAATGAAATGACATGACATTGGACTGGACAGCAGTGATTCTGGTTACAGTATATAAAACTCCTAAATTCTGGTTAGCAAGTGAAGCGTCCATTGGATGCTGTTTAAATAAAGCGATCGCACTATTACAAGGAATGAATGAATTTACATTCAGTGCCCAAATGCTGGAGTAGTTAGACAAGCTCAGGATCTGGACAGTACATGTTGTTTATTTAACAGGACACATTCAGAGATTTCAAGACATCTAAGAGGTATAAAAAATGAAGAAGTATTAAAAAAATAAAAATCACCTAATCATGACTAGAGGAGCACCAGACTTAATGGGGTGAAACGCTCTGGTCAGTACCATCATGATATAGCCATGTTTGGTGCTATAAAAAGACAAGTATATGGAAAGTTTACCCCCCATCATGATCACACCAAGAGGGGGAGGTTTGCCCTTCTCCGTCAATCATGTAAGTGAAAGAAAGATTAGTGTACATTTCCCACAATGGCTCTGCAAGAAAATGGATAGTACAGTTTTTCATGATATGGTCCACAGTGACAGACTTAGTGGTACTTTGCCTTGCTTTAACAAAGTCTGGGACCAGTGTGTAGGATTAAGAAGCTATGTTAGTAGAAATGGAATATAGTGTATCATAAGTACAAATCCTCAGTCCTTGAGCCCTTTATATTTACATATTGGAGCCAGGCCTCTTATGTTGCAACAACCATGTTTAGCCCAGAGTGCTGCTAAATTCTACACACTGGTCCTTTAATAGGGCAGCTCATAGTGTTGTCTTATTTTAAGAAGAAATAAAGTTGAAGAAAGAGGAAGTAATTAAATCCTGAGTAAGTTTATAACTATGTGGGTGCTTCATTTCACATTAATATTTGTGTTAATGAGATTTGATATGTTGTCATGAAAAATGTTCAATTTGAATTAGACCCTCTACAAGGTGGCACAAATTGAAAACTAAAGATAATAATGACCACTGGAACCCTACGTGATGAAGTGTCTCAAATTAAACAGGGCCTGGCAATGGGGTGAGTCATTCATACAATTATCAGTAGCCTACTAAACCGAACAATCAAATCTCTATAAAAAGAGGTAAACATATTATACCAGTGAAAACACAATGTGTGTCATTGGGGATGGACCCAGGAAAAAAAGGCCTTCCTCTCTTTTTCCTCTGAGCAACACAAAAGGATCCACAGACTCTTGCCCTCCAATGCAGCAGCCGTGCAAGAGTCCCCCCCCGCACGCCCCTCCTCAGGGGGGCAGCATCAGTAGCAGCAGTCCAACAGCAGTCCCAACAAAGGCTCAGAGACTGAACGCCAACTAGGTCATTATGAGTGTAGTGTGCCAAAATATGAATTCTTCTTCCACAGTTTAGGGGTGCATCAAGCTGAATAGCATTTCAAAATCCATCCTACAAATAAATACCATCTCAAAAAAAGGCTATTTTACAAATCCAAGGTTTTGTAGCTGTACAGTGTCAAAGCTTCCGTTAGGGTTAGTAGCAAATGTTTTTAAAGGCTTCTATGGAATTGGAAGAAACATTTGAGAACACTAAATCTGCACAGATCAAGCAATCTGCTGACATTAAAAAAAACTCCTCTCTTGTTCTCCTCTCTAATAAGCTGCTTATTCAGGAAGCATCTAGTGCAGGCAATTAGAAAAGACAAAGGATTATGGGACAATCCCTCCACCCTTTGAACTGCATGCCATCCTGCAGTACCTTAGTGAAACTCGAGGTTACTGTACAGATTCTCTCATTCAAGTGCAATAACGTTAAGGAAATACAGACATAACATCACTCCCCTCACAAGGCAAGGCAACAATATGTGCATTAGTGTTTTCTTTCATGGGTCCATATGCAGTAATGTGGGGATGTGCCTCAGCGGTGTCAGGATAGAGGAATGTTGCTACCCTTATCTTGTAAGAGTAGATCCCCTCTGCAGCTACACAGAAGATGTAGTTGATGAGACCCAATGAAGGATATGTCCTTGAGCGACATTTCTTTTAATCCTCGGTAGACAGTGTGCTTATGTTAGTGTAAGTTTCCTCGATGGAGGTTGAGATGCTTTGTAGAACTGTTGGTTCAGTTCCTCATGTAATTCACATATTCAGTGCACTCCTAAAGTTAAGCAGTTTTTTTTTTTCCTGTTCCAGGCAGTATCAGTGGCGCACTTCATTATCGATGAGGCTGTCCTCACCGGATTGGAAGTCCTCATTCAAGCCATTTTCCACATTGATAATGTCCTCGTCCTGCGAGGACCCTTGGCCATCGTCCTCACCACTGCCTGAACCAGCCTCCTCCGAACTTGGGTCTTGAAGTACCTGAGCTATGTACATTTGCTGTAGAGGCAAATGGGAGAGAAAAGAATGTTAGACAGTCATATATCCATTATATATTTCAGAATAAGTTTGACATTTATCAAAACTGATTGACTCGATTTTATCTATTTTATCCATCTATTCTTCTTGTCCTTAGTTTTGATATTTGTTTTCAGGCTGTGTATGATGACATTAAAATACAAAAAAAGCTGTATACAAACCGTTGCCTTGTTGATGGCAGTAGCACAAACAGGACGTCCATTCTCCAATCCGTCCACCTCCTGGGTGTCAATCTGGGACAGGAAACACACATTAAACATAAGCTGCTGAATACAATGCTGATATAATGTAAAAGTTGTTGAAAATAAAAATCATTACTATGCAAAAAACAGTTGAGAATCTGTGTACCTTGTAGTTGTGAGCACTGAGATATTTAAAGTGTCCAAAGCAGACGTGTGAGAGGCAAATGATGATTGTGATGATCAAAACCACAAATGTAAACATCGAGGTTGCAGCTGAAAATCCTGAAGAAAACACAATGCAGGGATGTGTAACAGTCACCATACTTCAGAAGAAGTGGGAAATACACTGTAAGTGAATGTGTGCATTTGCAGGACCACCAATGGCCTGTAGGTGGAGTCCTCTACTTACCAGAGCGAACGGTGGAGAAGAACAGTAGCCAGAAGAGGCAAAGAATAGGAGCAGCCACCACTTGGTTAACAGCCCCAGAATGAATCTTTTTATCCAGTTTGGATGGCAGGTAGGCATAGTACATGTTGTATCTGTCCGCTAGGTGCTTCAGCAGCATGTACATCAGGCCTGCACAGGGACGTGACACAAGACACTCAGTGGAACTAATCCAATTAGGCCTGCTGATAAGCTTGTGTATACAGAACAGAACCACTGTAAAGTGCCTGCATTCTGCCTGTTTCTCCTGTGGCCATCTAACCAGCACACTGTCTTAATTTAAAACAGCAACAACCCCGCAGGGTTAATAAACAGCAGAACTCACCAAAGGGGACGATGATTGGGCAGGTGATGCTGTAGGTCATGACCACAGTGAAGACACACATCATCCAGGCATAAGCCGCTCCAAACTGGAACTCATAGGCTTGGTGCTATGAGGACACAACATAACGAATTACTGATAATTTCATCGATGGAGTCTGTAAATACATAACATTCTCATACCTTAGATACTTTAACCATTAATGTAATATTAGACTTAACAGACATAGTTACAGTTAAGTAGTTTGTTCATTTTAAACCTAGAAGTATATCCACACATTTTTCTGTATCCTGTGCCCAAACCATTCCTCATTCTGACATAGAGGTTTACACAAGATGTGAATCATACCATACTCTACAACATATGAACATAAGCAGCAGTGATGCTAACCCTCTTGACATTCCTCCGCTCAGCTGCAGACCGTGCCAGGCAGAGGCGGATCATGTACATGAGTAAACCAGGGATTCTCAACAGGTCCATGGCGTTACCGATGAATGCAGATGCAATGACGTAATTCACAAAGAAGGCTCCGTTGTCAGGAAGGAAAACACACCTGAAGAGCAAAGAATGAGGCCAATATCATCAGTATCGCCACATAATTTAGACATGAGACCTTGTTTCAGGTAAAGATATTTTAAACAACATTTAAAATTAATATATGTATAAGTAAGTAATATATGCAAAGTTGATGTGAAGTCTAACAGTTTGTCACTTACTCGAATCTGATTTTAGCATCTGCCAAGAATCTTCTGTCGAAAAGCCACCGGAAAAAAACATCCAAACTGCAAGAAAAACAAGAATCAGCTGAAATATTTAAACTTAAAATGAATGAATGTTTTTCTTTGCATTTCATTGTATTGCAGGAAATAAAAACATGCTATACCTGCTCAGTCCTAAAGAGGGCAGCAACAGGACCATAAAGATCAGGAAAGTGTAGCATTTATGCATCGTGGTCCTGTTTTCTCCAGACCTTCATGGGCAGATGAATTATTTACACATATTAAAAAACTGAAACCTCGACTGGGAATGTTGACAACATATTGACTGCATATTATGTAAACCATACCTGGTCCAGTGAGCTTCGAAGAAGGCAGAGTAGTAAACAATGGTAGGAAGTAAGGCAGAGAAAGACCACAGGAGGAGAGTGGGGAAGAACTGGGTGATGATTGGATTCTGGAAGGCAAATCACAAAGACGTGGTCATATCCATGTAATGACATTGCTGATTTCCTGTGTTTTGGAATCTTTTGATGGACTTAAAAGCTTCAACTAAAACGTTTCTGCACTTAATGTTAGCATGAATATTTAAACACTCACATTTAGGTACTCCACTGGTTTGGTAACATTGAACTTGTCCATGGTGGAGATGATGATGGCCGGGGTGGTGAGAAAAAACAGGAGGAGGAAGAGGATACAGTTGATGACAAGGCAGCGGAGCCACCAGGAGATTCCTCCCACTGACAGATGCTCCCTGTGGGATAGGGGTTACGATGCGGTTAGACTGACAGAAGGTGATGACCCACAGTTATGGACACAGCTGGCCAGGAAAACCAATACTGCAGCTTCATGTTAAGTCTTATTATTTGAATGTGAATTTAAGAGCTTAATAAATGTTTGTGGTCATTTCATTCTGCTAAAATACAACCAGTGACTTCAATAAGCGTTCTTACCAGTAGACATTTTGTGGATCGGGTGCATAGCCGACAGTCCAGTTGTGCGTATGCAGCTTACTGCTAAACTGAGAGCTTTTGGGCTCACGGCGACAGTAACATCCTTGACACTTGCAAGCATTAAAGTCCTTTAAGATTCTGAGAACAGTTATTTCAACAGATAAAGAGCACAACAATAAGTTAGTAACAGTCTTCATTGTCTGAATTTACTGTGTGTAAATGGACTCACATGGCTGTTATGGACTCATTCTGGAAGGTGACAAAGGCCATTCCTAACGGTTTCCTGTTGACCTTTTCTCTTTCCTTCCTGTAGTCATCTTTTAACTGTGCCTCCAGTTTGGTGTAGTAGCTCACTGCTTCTTCCTGTGAGCAAGAAACAATAATTTAATTCAGCAAGTACGTTTTGTTGGATCATCAGTGACTGTCTGACATTTATTTTAATAAACTGTTTTACGAGTATGCTTTATTAGTTTGATTGAATAATGTTAAAGTTGTGGCGTAGCTTAACAATTATAACAATTACTTATTCCTCATTTCACATTAAAGTTGTAACTTTAGCCCTCAGGCTTTAAATAATACTTAAAAACCACCACATTAAATCCTGTCCGGGAAAAAAAACTTACACAATACAATACTTGGCTAAATTGAATTTAATCAAAAAAGCATCACAAATGACTCCATTTCAGAATTTGTCATATTTGTACTAATCTATTTTCCTAATTCAACTACATCACGATGTGACTGCTAAATATAAACTGGCATTATTACTCTACACTAAGGAAGATAACCACTTGGACCAAAACTAAACAAAGGCTGCAAATATTAGATGTAATGAGGTTTTAGAGTTTTGAAGATTATGTACATGTATTGCATTTCCCATTTAAAAACTGATACATGCCTTTCTTATCATCCTCTCTAAAATGTCTGTGACAATCAGTCACACTGACCTGCTCACAGCCTTTAATGACACAACAGCAAAGGTGTCCACAGGGCTTTGGGTTGATCATGGTGGTAACATGCTCCTTCCCCTGCACATCGAGGAAGAATTTCTTATTGCGCTCTGCCTTCTTCCTGCACATGAGAAAAACAATCTGCTGTATCAGAATGAAAACCGACCATTTCATATCAATTTCCAACACACTCTTGTGGCTACAACATGGATACCTTTCAGAGTTGAGGTACATCAGCCTGGCGACATTGTAACAGATCCGAGCTTCCAGCACACTGCAGTTTTCATATGCCTGCCTATGAGAGAAGGGCAGGGAAGGAGGAAAGACTAAATAACTTTTAAAAATGTTCAAGGCATTCAAATCTACTTTTAAACTCCTGAGAACATTGTCAGAAAATTAACAGTAGATCTCTCCTACACAAGTGTGGAGGCCTATTTGCAGTGCAGGAGCAAAGATTTTGGTTAATACTATTTGGCCAAGTAGGAACTGAGCCAAACACTCCCTCCTTAGATTCTTAGACCATCTTGACACATGACTTACCTAATTCTGCTCATCTGGCTTCTATTATGGACAATTACACACATATAGGCCTGCCATTGTCTGATCCCAGCCATAAGGAACAGGATATTTTAACAGGATGAGGCATGGCTCTCATACACCCTAATACAGTTACGGCACAGTTTGCCACCATGGTGACAGAGAAGTGGATTATTTTTTATAAGTGGACATTGTGAGACATTAAGTCCAACCAGGATATCAGTGAAAAAGTGAGTGAAAGCTTACTCAAAGTGCTGCTTTATCTCAGACTCCTCTGCATATTTGGAGATTCCAATAACAAATAAAGTGCGTTTCACCTGCATGGAAAAGAAAAAAAAGTAATTACCAAAAACATATAAACCCCTTATAGACATACAGTACTATTTTCCAAAACCATGCCACCCACCAGGTCATCCTCCTTGTAGTGCATCTTGGATGTGTGGCGCCTCATGCTGTACACCGTAAGTAACAAGTAGAGGAATGCAAAGGTGGTGTGCAGCCACAGTAGTGTATTACTATGGAAATAAAGCATAAAACAGTTGTTGTAAAACTATAGTACTACAGTTCATTCAAAAAAATACGACGCTATAAAAAAAAGATTAAGAAACCTTTATTAGTCCCACAATGGGGAAATTGCATAAAAAAAACCACTTACTCTGTATCCAGATTTGCTATAGTGGTTCTGCCAAAACTATAGGCATTGTTCTCTGCAGAAAAAAACAAAACAAATCAATTGCTAGCTTAGAAAGTCTACTCTTTATTGAACTGCACACAATCATTTATGAAACAGCAGCTTCAGAGGTCTACATGCTAAAGTGGGTTGTGAAGGTTTATATACAATTCGCAGGAAGTCAAAAGTAATCGAGCTCACCGAGTAGGTTTCCCGAGAAGTTAACAGGCAAGATGATGCCAACAGAAAGCACTCCCACCACTACCAGCAGGCCAATAATGTGGCGCTGGAAGGATAAGTAATGCACTGCATCCTCACCACACTTCTCCCTTATCTCTTCATCCCTTCAAGATAAAAACACCATTATAATGTCAAATTTTCAAGAACAAAAATCTAAAAAATACTTGTGAATTAAAAAAGCTGACTCACTTTATACGAAAGATAGCTGTTAGCCAGGAGCAGAAGCCCTAAAAAAATAAGAGCATTCAACTTAAGGTGCTGTAACAGAACATCACCATTTGATCCTTTCACAATAAAAGCAGACTTACTGTGTCTCTCTGCTCAATGTCCACAGAGCTGGAAACTGAGGTGAGGCGCTCATAACGTTCGGGTGTCTCCGATGTCATAGCTGAAGCCACACTGCATGCAGAAAGCAAAACACACAGCATTTGCATGATGTTACATATCCCAACCCATCCCAAACGTAAGAGGACGTTAGTTCTCTGTGTCTCAGAACAGTGGGTTTACCTTCAGTATGGAAAAGGAAACAGCACAGAAAACATCACCACATGGCATGAAATGAACTGAAGAGATTCACCCATGGTTATGCTTACACAGGATTTAGGTTGGTAAACCAGTAAACCACAGGAAGAATCTCTGCAGCCACATTTCATGCAGGGGTTAAGAGCTTAGTTCAAACAGAACCACTGTCAAGAGGAAAGGTTACTATAAAAATTAGCTGTCACAGCTCTACAGAAAAGAACATGCACAGAACAAACAACAGAAATCACATGATGATTAAAGGCAGATTTAACCCCCAGAGACCCAAATTTAGAAGTGTAAAAAAAGTTTTTTTGACATATTAGCTGTTTCCACAAGATGCCTATGATGCATAAATCAGTGATTCTTTCACTTTTGACATTTTAGTACGTTTTCAGGGAAATGTTGTAATATCACTCACATTTTTACATGTGATATGATCACATGTAAAAGACCAGAACGAGTTAATTTGCAGTCATTACTGTTTATAAAGCCTCATACTACTAGTCTATATATCTGTAAACTCACAATCACACCAAAATGATAAATGTATAAGTCATACTTTTTATGAAGTAATTGTGTATACGTAAATGGTAATTACAAACACTAAAATCAGATATTATTTACAAATCCTGAACAACTGAATAAAACTGGGTCAACTATAGCCTCATTCAGTTGTGATACTCCCTAAGGCAGAAGCGTGTGGTTTTATTTTTGTGAAGTTAAATGTGACAAAATATTACAGCAGTGGGCCTCTGGGGGTTACGGAGTTTGTCCAGCAGAGCCACAAGTTCTCTTTAACAGAGACCTTCTTATATAACATATACAAACTGGTTTGTTCTCCACTGGGAGGTCATGACCATTCTGTTTACACTAACTGCAAAATATGAAGAGAACTCAGGCTTTGCTGGAACTCCAACAGTGTTCAATACTACATGTAAGGATGATGTAACCCGAGGCTCTAAGAGATCTCTAATGGAATGAGGAGAGAGCCTGAAGCTGTACTCTTCAGTCCTCCTCTCCTACATTCTTGTGTGAAGTAGGAAAGGCTCATCTCAGTTCTAGTACACAGGATTTACAGCGGAGGCACCATGTTCGGGCCTGTCTATGAACCACCACAGATCAGAGAAGTATTACCTCTCCCTGTAAGCCTCCTGTCTGTGTGGCTCATGCAGTGCACGCACACAGAAGAAGTCCAGGCTTCATAAAGAGGTCAATATACAGATTAGCACACACAGATCTGATTAGGACGGTGAGAGAGGACAGGGAATCCAACAGCAGAAGTACAAGAGCGACAAGGAGAGGGACAGTATTTGGGATCCTGGCACTGGGAAATGCCTGGAGGAGGGAAAAAGGCTAAAACCATGAAGAGTGAACAGGCTGAAATCCACTGAGGCCTGGACAGAATGGACAAGAGTTGTGAGTGAGGTTAACTACAGAAAAGGGACAGGAGAGAAGAAATGAGTGATATGGAGAGATAACATACTATTCCCGATCATCCAGTCGACTGTAACGCTGATCCATTCTTCTGATGAGAAAAAAAAAACAAAAGCAAAATAAAACCATTCAGCATAGTTAAAGGACGAGGTCCTGTTGGAAAAAAATACACCACACGCATACCAATGAAGGTTTCTGTTCAGTCTGGTATACAATGTCCAGCCATATAAATGCATTTATATCCTGTGGTAGATGAACAACTTTATTTATTTTAGTTGGGTGTCGTGGCTTTTGTGACAAACACACTCTAAATATATACCTCATTTAGTAATTGTCCACGTTTCAGACATTTCATAAGACACAAAGATTTAAAAGCCATTGACTTCAAGTCAGCAGTCATGAGACAACAAACTACATTTCCTGTCTGTTACAAAACTGTCCCAAGCTGCCACCCCCTCCCATCCTCCCACCATGCAACAACCCCATTCTCTGCTCACATGCAGCTGCAAAAATAGTCTAGCTGCAACATCACACAAGCACAAGAGGGGAATGTAGGTAATGGAGCACTGTGTCATCCACTTTCTGGGGTTCACAGTTAAAGGAATCTGTAGCCAGTGATCCTGATTTACAGCGTAATAGGTTAAAATGTGCAGTGCGGACAGTGCATTGACAGACTGCTTCCACAACTATTCTCATTATTCAATCAGTGCGCGGACATTGGCCTCAAAATATCCCAACATATCTGGCAGCGTACCATTATACAACAGTAGAGAACTGCAGTCCACTTGGCTGAGATGCAGACAGTGGTGGAGCAGGAAACAGATCCAAGGAGGCACTTAAATTGATAACAATTACTAATCACTCTTATTACTTCCATTCTATTGTCAATGGAAAAGAACTTCTACCAAGTGACAAAGCATGACAATGTCCGAGTTCATTAAAAAGAAAACTGCTGACAGTAACTTCCTGTCTGGGGTACCATCCTTGTGATGTCTGCGTCTGCTGTAAAATAAACCAACTAACACGTCATGCATTTACATCAATAATAATAAACTCATGATTAATTTGAACTGCAAATGTGGCTGCATTCATGACAGTTCTCTCCAAACCAATAAAAAAACAAGGCTGATATGTAAAAAAAAAAAAAAAAAAAAAAAAACTAAACACAGACACATTAGATGGAAAAGTAGAACAGAACAATCAAGAAAAGTGTCTCGGTCCTCACAAGATGAGGAATTGGGGCATGGAGAGGTCGAATAGCATCAGCGGGCTGGAAAGAGGGTCAGATTTCCTAAGCTGAATAAACAGCAGAGTCATATCTCTTGCAAGATATCCAAGCAACTAATGGCCACAAACACAAAAGCATACCTGTTACATTATTTTGAAAGGTAGCTGTACTATAACACCATGAAGCCAGACAGCCAAAGTACTAGCAGCCACACAAACAAACAAGCTCAATAGTTATGTGCCAATATCGTATAACTCTTAAAAAATGATGTTGTTATGTATGTAAATCATTATGATAATGGTGCATCACTGCGCCATATTCCTCAGACACCATGTCTTTTTAGACATTGATCAAAAATAGAACACATCTGCTCCCTGCTAAACCAGCTCTGTAGAAAGGCAAACATCACATGCTCATAACGATAGGAATATTATGAAGATCAATTAAGTGACAAACAGTGTGTTAAAGTTCACTTGCAAGATGAAGCTCTTTGCTGTTCACAGCAGATTGCAAACAGGGGAAGTAGAGGAACACAAAGTGACAAAAAAGCAATTGTTGAACATATTATTATTTTGGCCTTGGCAGTGGACAGGTCTGGAAGAGATTGTGTTCTTACCTGTCAGCATCTGTCACAAGGGCAAGGCGTCCATAGTCCCATGCTACTTTCCTCAGGAATGAGAACACAACCAGCAGCCCCTAGAAGTGGAAAATAAACAGCGTCTGTCAACACCTGCCACCACTCTGTATTTACAGTACAGTATGCACGCTAAACCAAAGTTACCTTACAGCTTCAAGACTGCAAAAAAAAATAATAAGGGTGTGTTTGCTAATCAGGAGTTTAATTTGATTACTCACCAAGAAGCACATAAAGTCAAGGGCAAGGACAGTGGGCACCCCGCCGAAAGGCAGACCCTGGAGTACTGTGCTACGAATTCGAGCAGAGTAGCAGTAGTCCTTGGAGATATTAGTCTGCGGTGTCGGGCAGCTCTCTGAACTGGGGCATCCTTGCACCGCCCAGGATGCCATCATTAATATCACCACTTGGTGCATCACTCACTGCAACATGTTGATAACCTGGAAGGAAAAGACAAGTGTTCATGTCTATTGCAGACAATGTCTGTAGAGTTTAAGTTATCAGTGCCTCATACAGAGTGGCCACTGGCCACCGTTTCCATCATGTCACATGCTTGTCTGTCACATTTGACCACAGACAACTAAAAACTGCTTGTTTAACACTATTAAACACGCATTAAACTTTCTGTTCCCCGTTTATGACCACTAATTTATGTCAATGACACAGAGTCACCATTGTACAGATTTCAAGGAAAACTGTGGTAAGGAAAAGAAATGTTTACTTTGAAATACAGTATAGCAGACGTAGCATCAGGCTATTTCATATCCTCATCCAGTAGACACAGCACTACAGACAGCAACTGACTGGTAACCCTTTGGAACCATGTTTCCTGCCAGCTTAGTAATGAAATTCTTGAAATGAAATCTTATTACTCTTAATGCAGGCTGAGGTACAGGAAACAACAACCAGGTGACCTAACAAGCTGTTTAATTATGGAAAACACGGTGTCAATGAAGATTCACAGTTATCTAGGCTCAATATGAAGAACACTAACAAAACATGAATAGCATGAGTGATAAGAGAAATGTAAGAACACTCATTCTCATTTAAACTAGTTACAAAATAATACAGAGCAACAACCTTCCCCCTACCTTGGCACCTAGCACAAAGACTAATGCACAAAGAGTATACTTTCAAACAGAATGCATAGATCCAGACAAAAAAGCTCTTAGTCGGGTTATAAATGGAAATTACCATTTGAATCTGAGGATGTATTGCTTAGATAAAATGCAAATAATCCATCAATACATGCAATCTGATGACAGCCAGCTTTCGAAAGACTTAATAGCTTATACAATAAGGATGTGGTTACAAAACCAAAAGACTATTTAACTGCCTATATTGTAAATGAAAATCATGTAAAACATGACTATTTTGACAGCTTGGGTTGACAAAAAAATCCTCACCATCCTATAAAAAAATTCTTCTGCTGATCAACATTAAAACATGGCTTATTTCAAACACACAGATTGAACATAGGACTTGTGGGTGGCAAATGGGTATTTACAGTTGCACTGCCATACTCATGCCCTTCTACCCACTATTATCAGTAGCATCTACAATGCTGCTCATCTGCCCTAACACTAACTCATTTATCTGCTCCCTGGTATGCTGTGACATCACTGGAGAGAGAGACGCAGCCAGGGCTGAACAATAAGCCGATAGAGACCACAGGGTTCAAATGGACCGGTCTCAACCCAAGGAGGACACAACATACCCCCCTGTGCCTTTAACAACACTGCTGCACATCGTGGACCCATTGCCACAGTCCCCACTGTTTAACATTCAACACCAACACCTTAAAAAGGACCTCAAAAACAACTTATTGAAAAACCAAATAACAGATATTTATGATCCAGTAAGATCATGCTTTGGCAGCAATGTCAGTTTGAGGGTCCCTGCGATGCCACACAGTCTTTAAATTGTATGACGAGGACTGGCAGCATCAACAACAAGTTTTCAAAGTTGCTGATATTTCTACACATGCACTGTCATGTCACATCACAACAAAGCAGAATATTTCCATGGCCTGCTGCTTTACTGTACATACAATGTTCTTTTAGTCAAATGCTGCTCTATTTTCCTCATAAACATATCAGTGACTATTGTCACCAAAACTTTAATTTGACAAACATCTCTCTCTCTCTCTCTCTCTGCATGTCTGCAGTTCCTATTTCAAATCACTGGGAATATGACATTTCAAACAGAAAGGGGAACATGACATCTTTATTGTAGCTTTGAAGGCATCAGTTAGCTTTGCTCTCAGTTTCTCAGTTAGTTGCTTATTGGAGCCCAGTGGTGTCAAGCGTCACCACAACAAAGTTTGAAGAGTCAGAAAATCAAGTTCTGGATTTGTTGCTCACACGTGACACATCAATAGCATTTCCTCACACACATGAATGATTCCAGCAAAAACAGAAGCTCATATGCATGATTTTGGAGCATAACTGGAGAAATCAATTAGGTATAATTTAGACAACATGCTGAATGACAGAATTATAATTTGTGCAAGACAATCACTGCTCTTTAAATGTTAAGCATTTGTTTGTGACATGATTACACACTGATAACAGGTTTTTTATTGCAACACGCAAAAGCTTCTATATTCTACCAAATGCTACAATCAATACACTGTTCTTAGCAACAAACACTGCACAAAAATAATGTTGAATGTCTCATGAAGTGAAGTGCATCATCCCTGTGTGACTACACCATGACTCAGCAGCACATAAACACTGTACCACCTTTCCACCTGATGCTAGTTGCTAAGGGACCATGAGTCTGGCACACACGCTAAAATTCAAATAAACATGAAGGGGAAGAATAATGTGGGTCTTTGATATAATGCATATGTTTAGTTTGGACAAATATTATCTAGGAAAAACATCTACCATGACAAATAAAAATAAAAAAAGTTGTACAATAGTACATCATTCACCCTCATGCAGACTATTCTGTTTACAATTAGCAGCAACAAACATATAAATACCCATGTGCAGTGAAATCTACATTGTTTGTAGTCTCTATGCAAATCATTAAACCATTATATATGTATTATATTATATATTATATACCATAATATATGTATCATATATTGTGCTTATACTGCGTACTGTACTCTTTTTTGGATTATAGTGACACTTATACTTATACTCTGTACTTAACTGCATTTATTGTGACTTGATACCTCTGGCACAAGAATTTCCTTCGGGATTAATAAAGTTTTATCTTATCTTATCTTATCTTATCTTAGATCATAGATGAAGTATTTGAACAGGCTTTGTTCAATGTCTGAAAAAATGTTTAGAACCAATCAAGCAATGAATAAATGGAATCTAAATTCATAAAGGAAGTACGCACACACTCACACACAAGTTCACGTTAGGCCTTGTTTGGCTCAACACATCTGCTGTATCAGACAAAATGCATGTGTGTCACCCAGATCAAGTTTTTGTGATAAACTTATCAGTAATGTGAAAACAGGAAACGTAAGTGCACACCCTGGAAGGAATGCAAAAGGTGCCCGGCGTATGCAGACAATGTAAAATACATAACTCTGTGTAATCAAACTGAAACCGTATTTCGATGCTATGTTTATTATTTTAAAATCCCTGTGAAATAAATTAACTGCTCGCTATTTTAAACCCAGTGCACTGAGAAACAACATCAAACGGGGCATTAATTTGTTAACAATGCTGATAGTTGATAAGGTAGATTTGCACATATTAGCTTTGTTGGTATTGGTCTGTAAATCATTGACAAGTGGCCAGTGCCTGAGCGTTGACTTTCACAGATTATGATTATGTCAGAGTATGGTTTCATAATCACATAAAAAATAAAGGCAATTAATAGAAAGTTTAATGTTGAGGGTCTATACTGTTGCATCAATGAATTACAATATAATTGTAGGAGTAACCCAACTAGTGTTATCGAATTCTACCTTCAAACTCTAAGGTTTCCGTTTCACCCTTGCACTATAAACAGTTCCTATAAAACATTTCTTATTCAAATACCCAGTCCATAAAGCAAGAACACTACAAGTGTTTGAGTGGGGTCAGTGTCGCATTTGGCCTGAAACGTGTTTCAAATTCATGGATGCAATGACTAAGTAAAATCAGGCCTCTAGAAAAAAAGACAAGCTAGTGGTGCCAGTAGTTTTTTTCTGCTTGTACAGTATTATAATCAGTATTGTGAGCAGAGGTATGTCAAACTAGTTAATCAATTATCATTAATGACTTTGTGTCATAATGTGATAATGTTAAGACTGTTAGCAGCCATCCTATGTTTATCCCTGAACAGGCCATGCAAAGAAGGACAGAGCATTATCTATCTCATCCAAGCTGCGACGGGTCATCGGTCCACGGTGCAGCTCATCTCAGTAACACCAGCACACGTTAACTTCAGTGTGACGAACTTTCCTCCACACATCGCTTGCTAGATAACTGCAGAATGTTGAGAATCGCTGATCTTTCGCTGGTTATCTTAAGGCTTTTTAAAATACCGCCCTCAGCCTCACAGCTAAATGGACACTTTAAACTATAGCTGCATTGTCTAAAAGCCCTTCTTGTATCCTTATGTCCACGCACAAGTCAGAAGGTTCAAGCTGTTCTCAACATTCGTCTATTTGACCACGAAGGGGAGAAGATGTTTGTAAAACAAACAAACATACAATTGCCGGGGTAGTAATAAAGTAATATTAGGTTTATCGTGACTGGCAAAACAACAACATAAATACTGCAAATACTTGTTTTCACAAATAACTTACTTTTGATTCATCAACAAAAGTGCTCACTGTTGTTGGATCACTTAGCCTAACGCTAATGGTAACGGGATATGTTTACTCGTTTATTGTTCTGTGAGCATCCATTCACTTTACAAGAAACACAGCTAACGGTAAGCGGTCGCCACTGTAAGGAAAATGTAACATGTTCGCCAAATCCTAAATAAACACATAATTAATAGATTAAAAAATACAACTTACCATGCTATGATACGCAGCAGGAGCAGAATCTGTCACAAATTGCTAATGTGAGCTAACAGTCAACTGTAACGGTGACGTTAGCTAACTTAGCCCCTCGATGTAGCAAATAACAGGTGGAGTCTACCAGCGACTGTCTGCTAATTTGCAGCCGATGACGGTCGGCTAACTACGCCAAAGGTTTACTCGGTGGAGCTAGTTAGTGAAACCGTCTAGCTAGTTGTTAGCATTCACAGGAGAGTACCAGCTGCTGTTGTGTCTGTCAGCCAGCCGGTTGAACAACTATCGCTAACCTAACCAGTCCAACGGGAGGAGAAGCCAGTGAGGTTTAGAGGTTGACGTATACAGAAGCAGGTCGTACAGATAGACGACACGCTGTGGACAGAGCGGGTGAAGGCTCTTTCGGTTGTGTAGCTTCTATGCTTTTGATTTCTATGTTGCTCTCCGCGCATCTCAATGACGTACCACAAAGTAGTAAATAAGCTAACTGAGTGCGACATTACTTGGTGTAGATAAAAAGGGTATTCTAGCTTGTACATGCAAAGACGATTGGTATTCAGAAATAAATTATTTGCCAAATTGAATGTTTGTATTTTCAACGGGAGATATGAGTTAATTATACGTTATTAAGTGTTGTGTTTATCAGCTAGCGCCGCTAAAGGCAATTCGTCGCGTGTTGATGACATCACAGTTTTGACATTGGCATGGAGCATGACAGAAGGGTAACGTTAGCATGTTATACATTTTTGATTTAAACTATTTTTAAAAGTATTATAACCATTGTTGTGTTAATGTTTTTATCGGGGCAAAAGATTATGACAGAAAACATATTTGCTGCGTTGTTGGTTTTTTTCTATCCACCATATGATAGTTAGCCAATGCTAACGATATCATTAGCAAACACTGCTAACCATGTTTGATTTCTCCCTCTAGCTGACAAATTATTTGGTGTAGTTATGGCGCTTCCCCGGCTTTCAAGATCCCTAACTGGGCTTCTCATTGAGTCTTCGTCCATGATTCACCAGAGGACTTTCAGGTGAGAGTTTTTCTGCTGGATTTTGTATAAACATAGGTAGACTTGACTACTAGGCTAAGACAAATTTAAGTTGTTTTGTTACACTAGATGGATGTTAGATCTGTGAGCTCTTTAACAATGTTAAATTCTAATGTCACATGAAACATACAATATAGTAGCTTTTATGTTTAAAGACTGTTGGCCTTTAGACAGCTGTTATTCGTTGTCATGATCTATGATATTTAGGGATGAGTAGTGTCCCAGCAGGAACTTGAAAATGACTAATTTAATTTGTCTTGTCAGTGTCTCCTCTGTTGCTGCAGCCATTCAAAAAATGACAAGAGTACGCGTTGTGGACAACAGCTCCCTTGGAAACACACCATATCACCGTCCACCAAGAGTGATCCATGTCTACACCAAGACTGGCATAGGAAAAGTTGGTGACAAAGTCTTACTTGCCATCAAAGGGCAGAAGAAAAAAGCTCTAATCGTTGGACATAAAATGCCTGGAGACCGTATGACTCCACGATTTGATTCAAACAATGTTGTTCTGATTGAGGACAATGGCAACCCTACAGGAACAAGGATTAAGACCCCTATACCTACACATCTGCGTAAATTAGAGGGAGATTATTCCAAAGTATTGGCAATCGCTAGTACATTTGTCTAAATGTATCATTCAGTTGTGAGTTTTGTGAGCATTTGATTCTTTGTTATCTTCAATAAACCCGACATGTCATAATCAGGCAAGATTGTGTTGCTTATCAATATATGTGCAATTATTGGAGCCAAGTATTTATCACCATGCCTGGTATTTCAGGCCTCCTTATGCTCACAATCAATATAACCAGTTTCCAAATGAAGGTCAAGCTTATACAGCTATGAACACAATGCACAAAGAGAAAGCAACAGCTGTGAGGGGGAATCTTTATTAAAGGCACAATATACATTCACAACACAGAGCACATGACTGGCACGTCTGAAATATCAGTTTAAAAGATTGTGGTGTCATATATAAGGCATTCAGTATCATGTGATTCTTACGAATGTCACGAGTGAAATGGTGTAAGGAATTTGTTAATGTCAGGCAACATTACTAGCAGCATATAATAAAATAAAAAATATGTTAAGCTGCTTTACTGTAAGAAAAAGAAATATGTATAAAACAGTAGTTTAACACCAGAGTCTATACTGCCACCTACTGGACTGCAACTAGCTCTAAGGTGTAAATGTTCTGTTATGTCCTGAAACCAGACAAAAATCTGAATACGAAATAAGACTTAAAAAAACAAATGACTTCTGACAGATTAGCACTTCGAACACCTTTTGGTAAGATTTCAAACAATCTAAATTTGTGTGAATAAATCAGTTGACATTCACATCGACAGCAAAACTAAACGATAAAATAAAAATCAACTTGTATGCATGTTGCAATTAGTGGCTTATGTCATGCACAGGCTCATGCAGTTTTTACAAAGATGACACATTCTCATGTGGCACAGCAACCGCTTCATACTGTGGGTTTGCATAGATTCTAAAATACGGCCAACCAGGACACACTTGGTCTTGTTAGACTTTGGTTTCCTGTTATGCAGTTTTTATTTTTGCTACTTTTTTCTTCTAACACTGAGGTGTGAGGTGTAAAAGGATCAACAGGTTGCTAAGGCTGAGGGGTCTTCAGAGCTCCAGGTTGGTGGCAGTCAACCGGCACTGTACTTTGATTCCATAACCAGTAAAAAGATGGTCCTCTTCAACCACACATTGTCATATAAAGCCACTAGTAAGGTGTAGAAATAAGGTTTAGATGAATAAGAATGACAGAAATGTACAGTATCTTTTATTTTTACAACAGAACTCACCTCTGTGAGGCTCATCTCAGCCACTCCTTCTCCCTCCTTGTCAAACTGCTGGAAGGACCCTGTTGCATTTTAAGTTTTAGTTTAAAAGAATGTAAACATATTGTTTATTTTTATAACATATACTAATGTTACTCACTGAACATGGCTTCTAGCTTGACCAAGCAGCAGATGAAGTTGTCAAAGTCGATCATCTCATCTTCAGCGTAACGAGCTACAAGAATCTGGTTCAGTCGATTGTTCAGTTTAAAACCTACACAGAGACACAACAGATGTTTGAAAACTTGGCTGCAGTTCTCAGTTATGAGTGTGAGCACTAAAATAAAGCAATAAAATAATCAAGTAATATACCTGCTGCCTCCACTGCAAGTCGCATCTCATAAGAGCTCATGGCTCCGGACTTATCGAGGTCAAACTGCCTGAAAATGATCTAAGAGACAGAGACAAATGTAAACGGAGAGTCTCGGTGTGTTTAACACTCCTTTGGGTTTGTTGTTATTAAACTCATTCCTACCAGCCATTTTCGGATTTTGTTCCAGAGGATCTGAAACTCCACCAGTCCTAAACGGGCGCTGCCATCCTTCTGATTTAACATTGTGTCAAGGGGATAAAATATCACACATTCACTGATAAATCCTCAGTTCTATTAAATAGTGATAACACAAGAGGATACATCCATCAGGTTAACCATGGTCCTACATGATTCCATACTGAAGCCATCGGTTTTCAAATCTTTGTCTGAAATAACAAAAGGAAAAGCACTGTGACTGCACAGCAAACACTCTACAATGGAATCCAATACAGTAATGGGAGGTTATTACTCATATGAAAACCTTCCAGCAGCTTTGAATGATGCTAAGAATAAACAGAAAACTCACGCCTGGAGATGACTCTGTTTAGAATGGTCCTGAGCTCGCGAATAGAAATCTCCATGTCCTGGAAAAAGCACGGAGGCGACAAAGACTTTAGCGAGTCAAGTAAGAAAAACTTCATCACTTTCATCATAAGAAATGGACCACAGATTTTTAGGATTGTAGTATATCTACAAAGATACTGTGGCAAGTAGATGTGGCTCATCTCTCCTTCTACCCAGATACAAATGTGTAAAACAGGCCGCCTTCTCCAAACATACCTCTCCAGCGAGTTGGGCAAACATGGACTTAAAAGAGTCATCGATGTCATCTTCAGTTATCTCCTCCTGTAGGAAGACAATAATAAAAAGGCATTTAAACTGAAACATTCTTCCTGCCCTTCACGATGCAAATAAAAATGTCAGGTGTCACTAATACGTACGTCCTCTCCTAAATCAAAAGATACTTCATCATCCAGTTCTCTGCAGCAGACACAATCATACAGTATTAATAAGATTTCTTTTTTAAGCATTAAAAAAAACACATGCTGAAGACGCATACTCTGTTTCTGACTGCTTCTCAGTGAAGACTCTCAGGACGAAGTCGGCCTCTTTACCAGGCTCGAAGGTGGAGGGAACGATGAGGTATTCTCCGGGGGGCAGCCGCAGTCGAGTGCTCACCTCCCGCAGGTTAATGAAGGTCTCAGAGCGAGCACACGACCCGTGGTTCAAAAAGAAGTTTTTCTTCAAATGGACATTCTGGCAGCCTCTGTACTACAGGTACAAAGAAACAAAGCAGGGGTGGTGCTGTTGGTTATTGTTTTAATAAACAGTGGTAGAGTCACGCTCTGCTTACCTCTTCTGGAATCTGCAAAAGAAGAGCACAAAAAGGTTTATACAAAAATAAGCGTCTGAAGATGCCATTAGCAGAACCAGTGCTGATTTTCCATCTCTGTTCTGACCTCATAGAGTGCAAAGCCAATGGTGTGCATGTCCTGACCATGGCGCCGATATCTGCGGCGGTCCTTCTGCATGAGGGCCACTAAAAAACTGCAGGCCACCTCATCGTCCTCTGGATCGTCGTCCTCCTCCAGCAGTGTGATCTTATACTGAGGGTTGATCCAAAACGTGTCTGCATAGATCATGGATTTTTTTTGTCAGCCTGTTTTCATAGTGTGCAAACATTTGTTGTTGTGTGTGTGGTTAAACACTCACTAGGATGGTTCCTGCAGCCACCAGCAGTGCTGCCTCTCCTCCATGTGCCATAGAACTTCATGGTGTTCCAGTGGCTGAGACCTTCCTCACTCAGAGCATCTGGAGTCAAGTTACAGATCTCTAATCGAGAAAACTGCCGTGTGAAATCGCTAAAGGACATCCTGGAAAACATGCAAATGAATAGTTTTACTTTCTTGTTAAAGATTAGATGAAAAAACATGTAGATGGTCCCCATTTGTTAACTTGCAAATCTATCTATATTTATATCTATCACAAGAAGCTATGAGAAAACAATGTCTGGTAAGAGAGTGAATCAAATAACTATAAGCAAGATTAGTATATGAATCTCTATTACAATAAAATATAGTAAAACCTGTTCTACTTTTAAACTCCTCTGTATTCAAGATGGAGACACTGCTAACAGTTCAAACAAAGAATTTCTCCATGGGGAGGTGTCCCACTGAGGTGCTCAAGGAATGACCCACATTCAAAGAGATCCAATGGAGTGGAAAAACAAATTATAGAGTAAAAACTATCATTCTGGAATTCTGGAACAGACACAAACATGGCACTGCTTTTCTCCTCTGGCGCTTTTGTTATGCAAACTATCAAATTATTGCTTTAAAATCCTTTCAAAGCATAAAATCCCCACAGTGGGACATCGTACCAAAACTCCCCGTCTTCCATCTGAAGGTGCAAGTCCTCTCGCTCAGAAGGGTCAATCTCATCCCATTCAGAAGAACTGCACATAACAATAAGACGACAGGACAGACATTACCATCAAGTATAAGATAAACAGGTCTAATTGTGCTTGACTCACTTGTCACTCCAGGCTCCTGTCCACTCCACTTGGCCCCATGGGTTACGTATCCGGATTAGACGTACTATGCTGCCATGGAACTCCACCTACACAGCGCCACAGCGACAGGAAGTTTATTACCCCCAATGCTTTTACAGTAACGACATAATGAGCTGAGCCATGCAGACCTCCTTCAGTCCAGTCAACGAGTAGGCGTGGCCCTTCACGAGCTTCTTGAATGTAACAGCCTCCATGTCGAAGGCACTGGTGATCTGTATTATTATAGAAAACCAGAATCACTGCATTAGGTAATGAGTTGGGCAACAAATTAAATAAATGTACTTTAATGTGATGAGACCTCAAAGCACTCACATCAATAGAGCAGCCCAGCAGGGAGCCTCTCTCCAGAGCTTTGCCGATGATCCTGTACAGATCTCTGGGAGGCTTGCGGAGCTCATACATCTCAGACACGCCACCTGTGAAGTCCTCAAACCCTTCAGTGGTGCTTCCTCCTGACAGAGCCTCATAAGAGCCATTCAGCCTGATAAGCACATTAAAAACATACTTCAGACTGATTGCTCTAAGCTCATAATGAATAATGCAACAAACCCATACTTAGCGTATGCCTTCTCCAGGAGTGCGCTCCAGAATTCATTTCCCTCCGCTGAATGGACAAACATGAGCTCCCCGTCTTTGACTGGCAATCTATCATCAATCACCACATCCACCCATTCGCCGAACTGCCAGAACTGCAACACAGAGCAATAATCAACTGCTCCAATCTATATCAAGTGCATGGAAAAGGGAAAAAGCCACCAGACAACATTTAGGTACCTGAAAGTGGAAAATTCCAGCATAATCATCTTGGAAGGACTGACCGTGTGGAACAACCCGATGGAGAAGCCTCTCGTTCAGGGTGAGAGAGGCGATGGCTGCTAAGAGCCAGCAGTCACCTGCGAGGGTGGAGAGAAAAAACATTTAGCACCATTGTTCCAGTTTTGTTGTCCTGCTGTTTCTCCATAACAGGTTTGAAACTTGGGTCTCACCCAGCGCTCCCTGACAGATGTCTGTTCTGGTTGCACCGCCCACAATGAACTCAGGGTTATCCGTCAGTTCCTGTGGAGAAATGTAATCACATCAATCCCCGCATGAGAACTCGGACTGGTTTTAGGCGTCACATCTGTCAATGCACTGCTCTTCTGGCATGCATGTGTCGACTTTCTGTGTTTCAATGAGGAGCTGTAAACAAATGTCACAGCACAGGAGGGAGTGGTCAGAGAATGCCAACAGCTGCAGTGGACTACGAGGTTCCTGTTGCTACTTGTCCTATTCTGTCTGAGCTTGCACACATAAAATAAGAAAGTGTCATTGATATGTTTGTTTACATGATAAGTTCCAGTCTACAACATGAGCCTGCTGTGAAGATGCTATCTCTCACCGTGGGCCTCATCCATTGCACATCTCTAGTTTTAGAGGAATATGGGGCGAGTTCCTTAAAGCCCAGGGATGGAGGCTCCGCAGGGAAACAGGCGTCTTCAAACAGGCAACCAGACTCCAAACACTGTTGCTTCAGCGCCTCGTAGTCCTGGTTGGCAAAGTGCACTGCCTGGTCGTTGGAGCCCATGCCTTCTGCCCGCAGCCTGCTGGCGTAAATGCTTGCGGATATCCCTCCTCCTGAATACATGCTGGTGTGTGTGAGACAAAAATATGGAGATGGTGAGCTGGTGGTTATGCACACAGTGCTTTCTATTTATAGCAGCCAGCTAATCAGTGGCACACTCTTTAAGTCAAAGAGCTACAGCACAACAATCAGAGGGTGGGAGCGGGTGTAGAAAGAAAATGATAACTAAATGTTGGACAAGACATGGATTATGAATTAGCACAAAGCCAAAGCTGTAGCCTTTTAAGTAACTAAGGCAGTTACCTAAAAGTCAAATTAACTGCAAAAATATTTACAATCTGTGTTTCACTAATTCAGGCAGTTATGTACATATTCTTTTTTTGTTGCTGCCATGTGCGTGTATGTGTATATAAGAGTTTTTGCTGTGTTTATTGTATTTATTGTTCTTAAAAATGCTGCTACTACGACTTAATTTTCCCCACAGGGATTAATAAAGTAAATCTTAATCTTAAGTCATTTTTAGCTTTCATATTTTAATTTGACCAATAATATATATATATACATATATTTAATTTAGAACTTTATAACAGAATATAGTTAAATAAATCTGATTCATCCATAGCCCTGTAAAAGCTAATCTTGCAGATTAGAACAATTTTTCCTAACAATAATCATTTGATAACCAACTAAGATCTTTCTTTTTGTATTTTTAACTAAGTTTTATTTTAGTCTCATGTTGAGTATATAGTACCACAATCTACCAAATTCTACTAAAATATTAAGAAGTTGGTAGAACACAAAATAATAATTTATGATATGATAAGTAGCTGGTTACTGTGAACACTGATTTATCTGGGTGATAGTTTCTCACCCTGGTTGGGGCAAAAAAAAAAGAAAAGCCAAAAGTAACTGTGTTGTTATGGACACCTAAGTAAAGAAAAGCCCAGCAGGGAAAGCACATATAGGGAATGTGAAACAAGAACCACCATCTTACACAAAGATGTTAGAAATGTAATACCTTGTCTGTATGGGCAGGCTGAGAGGGAGGACAAAAAAACAGAGAAAAAGGTCATTCATGTCTGCACAGTGTTTCTGACCCTGTTTTACCTGCTCTTGCTTTTATAAGTCAAAGTCTTCAGTGAGGACACAGTGTGATGAAGACGGGAGGCAACAGAAACTAATATGTGTGGGATTTTTCATTAAAAGCTGTGATCTCTTGCTGGATCAGCTTTGTTACAGCTCTCTGTGCTGCTGCACTCACTCTGAATCCTGATGAGCTGAGTTTGGTAAACAGTTGAGACACTGAAACTAAGAAGAAACAGCTTGGCTGGAGGTCAGGTGAGGGAGCCGGAGATGAAAACAAAATGGTTCAGTTCACACAAAACAGTGCTTTTAATTCTGCAGACAAGGACATTGTTTATAGGGCCAGAACCCCCCATCCTGAGGCCCCACATGCCTGTGGAGTCTGCAGGAATGTCCCTCTGGTCTGTCAATAGAGACCAAAAAGATATCTCTACTTTGCCCCAATGGGCAGAGAAAAGCTGATCCATGCAGTACTGTGATGATGTTAACTGCAGGACTCCGGCCTCAACAATGGCCTAACAAGCCGACAGCCCCTCAAACTAACGCACAGCTTCCCCTGTGGGCACTATACATGATGTTTGAGGTGATGTTACTATCAAAAGTCGCAGTATGTCAGACATGTATTATAGCCTCAGATTGTTTACAGCACCTGTTCAACAGTAGGCCTGACTTTGTGCGCACCGGCCTGCTGTCAGCTTCACAGATTTCAGGCATCACGCACACACACTTTTCCCCACTCTGCATGTAAACGCTGTTTGAAATCCACCTTTGTATTCATGCAAGTAGGAAATTATTACCTCTACAGTGTGCAGTTTATTAAATCACACCGCACCGGTGGCCCAGAATAAAACCAGCTGGCCCCGTTAACCTACAAACTGACAGCATGAAGGCGTTCATTCAAAACACAGGGAACAACAGCACAGCGCTCACTCACCACCGCTTTGAAGGCGACTGGCTGCTCCTTCTCTTCAAACCGCAAAGCGACGATTCTGTAAATCTGTGAGTCTGTAAAAGTGGTAGCTTGGCAGGAGCACAGGTCCAGCCCTCTCCGCGGCGCGCACACAACACACAAGCGCGCACACTGCAGGAAAGCGACCAGCCAGCCGGTCAGGAGGAGGAGGAGGAGGAGGCGTGGCCACACTGCTCACACGCAGTAACGCAGCCTGTGAAGGAAAAGTAGAAGTCAACGTTAGCCCTAAACTCCAATCTTCAAGTTAAAAGTTCAGATTAAACTAAACATTACACTGCGTCACCTCCATGACATCTTATATTCATACTTTAATACAGCCGACTCACTAAACTGTGCTCTGCTTGATTGTAATTGTAAGTTGTGCACAGAGCACACTGTGCACCCATTAAGGTATTAAATATTAATACTTGGCTTTATCAACTGTCAATCCTGTCTGTAATATATATATACTGTCAAAACGACAGTATTTATTGATAACTTCTTGCTTTGATGTTTTCAGAAATAAAAAAATGAAACACTTTTACATCTAGAATATATGACATGTGAGATGCTATCGTCAATATACATATTTATATATTTTATATATTCAAATTGACAGTATTGTTCCTTCTAAAGGGTTAACAAGTCTGAACTTTTATTAAGAAAACAAATCGGATTACCTGTGAATGCAGGTTCAATTAAAAAAATCCTTCTATTGTAAGAGAGTTCGCCTCTCAAACCATTTTGTCTTCAGTTCTTGTGTTTACATCACTGACAGAAGCTCTCAGTGCTCAGTCCTCAGTATGACTCCTGCAAACTGAAGCAGTCGTTTATCACTTGAGAGATAACGTGCAGTAAATGACTGCAAAGGTTAAAGATCACCAATCACCATTTATCCAGCTGAAATCTGATATAGTTTAAGGTGGATCCAAACACAGACAAACTCAAGAAGACTAAAGTTCAACAGAAGATGAGCTTTAATAAGCCATCAAAAGGTCTGGTGACAAAATACATAAGAGTGACCAGAGTCCAAAAACAAAGAAAACAAACCAAACAAAGGTAGAGCAATACACAAGAAACACAAGAACCACAAGAGCCACAGGAACCCATGGTAACACAGCATGCACGCAGGGCCCAGAGAGGCGTAAACCAATGGTAGGACCACAGACCACCTGACAAAGACACAGGGAATCACAGGACTCAAATACCCCAGGGCTAACAAGACACAGGTGCACACAATCGGGGCGGGGCACCTAATCACCAAGGAGGGCAACAAGAGGAAGCAACACTCACAGGAGTACACAAGGGAACTCCGTCTTTCAAAATAAAACAAAACCAAAACAGACCAAGAAAATACACAAAACACCAAAATAACCAGGAAACAAACAGGATCTGCAGCGGCCCAGGTGGTGCTTCACTTACACTCCTTCCAGTTTAATGCTATAGTGCTGGAGCATTTCTTTGTTGAACATTGACACACACAGGGTCCAGGTCTGAGGTTTAGGTCTCAAATATTTGAAATGAAATATCAATAAAGTGAAAGTGTACTTATAGATGCTGCTGTTTCATGAAAGGAATTCCACATAAACACACTATTTTCAGACCACCTTCTCTTCTTATGCATACAGCATGTGAATCTGGATTTAGCTTCACTTTGAAGTTTGTTAGGCTGCTGTCAATCATAGGTGTTAAAAGGCAAAAGGGTCTGCATAGAGAAAAATGAAACAAATGTACAATTTCATAATGTGAACGTGAGCTGTGATTTTGTTGCTGCACTGCCCCCAAGTGGCCACAAATCTCAATAATTTACTTCTGGCTTCTTTAGTTATATGAATAGCAGCTGATGTATCTGATAAAGAGTTATTTTATTCCAGCCACTAACAATGAATCATTAATGAAGAGTAAATGGAACAGTATTAAAGATATTGAGTAATTAATAAAGAAGCCACTTCTATAATATAACAGAGCTCTTAAAGGCTAATGCTAATGATTAATAATGAATACAAGCTAAAGAAGGATTTTGTGTGTTTGTGTCTACTTATTAACATTAAACTTTGTATACTGATTCTCTCTGTATAATTAACTGCAAGGTCTGAAGCCGAGGGCTGGAAATAAGTGCTCATTTGTCATCATTAAGACTGTGTGCAGACATCTTAAGTGCTTTGTGATCCACCCGTCTCACAGCTTCCTGCAATAAGATGACACCATACTGTACATCTGCTGGGTGTGGAAATATGGATGTATGCCTGTCAACAACAAAACAGACACTGTGCACTAATCCTCTTTAATGTTCAAGCAGCAGTTTTGATTGTTTTGGAGGTAAAATTAAGGAAACCCTTTTATTACAAAGGATGTGCTTCTGACACATAATTTATATACATATTGTTGTACGGCTGTATAATGCCTGAACAAACCACTTCAAAGACTTGTTTGATTAAGGCTCAGCTTTGTTGTAGCTTTGAGGATGTAAACACAGAATCAGGATATTGGATCACACACACTGACTGCGTGCATCTCTCAGACAAAGTGTTGCAATGTCATCTGTATCCTGGTTTTGTTTATGCTCAACTTAACTGTTGCTCCACCGGCCAACGTATTTTTTTTTCAAGCATGGCTTTGACAACTCTCAGCTGAACCGTGTAAAAACATCAGTATGTTTTTATTTCAGTGGTTATTTCAGTGTTTAAATGTAAAACACTGGGGAAACATTCTCTATATACACATGGGAATGAGGCTAATAAGAGAAGTGCTTTAAGTTGGTGATGGGTGTGTGCCTGTTTGTATTTCATTTGTGGTCACAGCACATCTTCATTTGGATTTGCTTAGGGTTGCTGCTGTCTGCTCTGTTTGCCTCACCTGCACACTTAGAGGCCCCTCCCTGTCTGTGATCCAACCCCTTTATCTTATCATCGGTGGCAGTTAAAAGGGACTGAGACAAAGGAGCACCTGGTTCTTTTTTAGGTAGAGCATCAGCTCATAAAGAGGAAAACCCTTCTCCATCATCCAGGACCGTAACATCGGCTAGCTGTAAAACTGAGAGGTGAAGATGACATCCACAGCTGATCGTCTGGCCCGTCAGCAAGAGCAGGAGAAAGGCATTGGAACCAACGAGCAGGCAGTAAAGTTCTGCAACCAGGACTATGAGGTCCTGAGGCAGCAGTGTTTGAAGACTGGGCGCCTGTTTGAGGATGACTGCTTCCCAGCTGTGCACAAGTCTCTGGGCTACAGAGAACTAGGACAATACTCATCAAAGACCAGGGGTCTTGTTTGGAAAAGGCCAAAGGTAAGAAGCTGCTGAAAAGATGCAGCAGCTCATCGATAACACACCCCATTACACTTTTGTTTTTCTTATAGGAGCTGAGTTCAAACCCTCAGTTCATTGACAATGGAGCCACAAGAACAGACATTTGTCAGGGAGAACTGGGTAAGTGAGACGGATGGTGTCACTTCATGAGGGACATCCCACATTAAGATTTGTATAAGACAAGTTTGTTGGCACATGCGGTCCATACTGTTGCTCCACTGTGGTCAGCAGTCACATCTCAGAGCGTGACTTCATGTATCCCTCCCTTAATGTGCAGGTGACTGCTGGCTCCTGGCTGCCATAGCCTCTCTGACTCTCGACCAGAATATCCTGGCTCGTGTGGTGCCTGATGGACAGAGTTTCACCAAGGATTATGCTGGAATATTTCACTTTCAGGTCTGTCAAAATATTTCATTTATAGTCTTCTTTTCTCTCAGGACATTATTAATATGGAAGACATACACAGCTCTACTCGACGTTTTGGGTCCACAAGTGACCCACAAGCAGTTAATATCTGTATGATTAATCCTATAAAAGCATATAAAGACAAATCAGGATACTGATTGATTGGATTTTTCCCTCTTCCTTTCAGTTCTGGCAGTTTGGTCAGTGGGTGGATGTGGTAGTTGATGACCGTCTGCCCACAAAGGATGGAAAGCTGCTGTTTGTCCACTCAGCAGAGTGCTCAGAGTTTTGGAGCGCCCTGCTGGAGAAGGCTTATGCTAAGTATGAATCCTTCTTCCTATAAAACCTTGATATTCTGCTTTATTGTGTGGGTGGGGAATGAAAATCCGTCCCTTTGTGTCTGACAGGGTGATCGGCTGCTACGAGGACCTGTCAGGAGGAAACACCATTGAGGGCTTTGAGGATTTCACTGGAGGAATTGCAGAAACATACACCTTGAATACCGCCCCGCCTAACCTCTTTCACATCATTCAGAGGGCCCTGGGGTTGGGCTCACTGCTGGGCTGCTCCATTGATGTAAGTCTTATTTTCATACATATTTGCATAAAATTTGCAAGCAAACAACCAACAATAAGTCATCTGATGAAAATATTTAGATCACCAGTGCCCATGAGACCGAAGCGGTTACAGCTCTGAAGCTTGTGAAAGGACACGCATACTCTCTCACCGGTGCAGAAGAGGTAAACTACCAACACAGTAGTTCAGTTATCTGTTTCTTCTTCTGCTGCTGCATGTAAATTACATCAAATCGTAATCTCTTGCCGGCTCTTCCAGGTTAACTATCAAGGCAAATCCATTCAGCTGGTCCGCATCAGAAACCCATGGGGTCAGGTGGAGTGGACAGGGCCTTGGAGTGATGGGTAAATATTTTATCTATTTTCTTAAACTCTGACTGGGTGATGTCAGGATTTTGTTTAAAAAAAAAGTGTTTTTACAAAACAGATCTAGCGAATGGAGACATGTCAGCAAAGATGTGAAGGCAAAGCTGAACAGTGTGGCTGAAGATGGAGAGTTCTGGTACGTATTGTTATATTCTGTACGTTGCCATGGAAACTGTTTTGACATCAACACATAATAGTGATGAGAACTTCCTTCTTGCCCTTCAGGATGTCCTATTCAGACTTCATCAAGCAGTTCTCCAGGCTGGAGATCTGTAACTTGACCCCAGACACGCTCATGAGCGACGATGTCGGACGCTGGAACCACTACCAGTTTGAGGGGATGTGGCGGGTCGGCTCCACTGCTGGCGGCTGCCGTAATAACCCAGGTAAGAGTGAAAGCACATGTCCTGCTTATCTGAGGCAGACTTCACTCAAAGATAACATTTTTTTTGTGTGTGTTCCAGCAACATTTGCATCCAACCCTCAGTTTATGATAAGTCTGGAGGATGTGGATGATGATCCTATAGATGGAAAGGATGGATGCACCTTCCTGGTAGGGCTGATGCAGAAGGACGGACGGAAGCAAAAGAGTCTGAACTGCAGTCTTGAGACCATTGGCTATGCTATCTATAAGGTATTTCACACTACTCTTTTATGACTTTCTTACATTTTTTAAATAATTCACAGATTTTCTAAAGACAAATGTATGTTCTTTTGCAGGTCCCAGATGAGGTTTGTATACATTTTAATCATTGCTTAATTTTAAAATTTTGAATTTCCGCATAAGGCTTCTTTGTCCCTATAAACCTTCAGTACAAAGGCCGCAGCAATGTCCGCCTAGGTCCTGACATCCTGCTGCGTCAGAGGGCGGTGGCCATGAGCAGCAGCTTCATTAACACACGTGAAGTGTGCGACCGCTTCAAGCTTCCTCCGGGAGAATACGCTATAATTCCTTCAACCTTCCAACCTCACAAGAATGGCAGCTTCATTCTCAGGGTGTTCTCAGAGAAACACGCTGCAACCAGGTAGAGCTCAGAGCTTTTTGTTTATACAACTATGAAGTGGACAAAGTTTAAAATCCAGCACTAAAAAGAGTGAATTTCTATTTTCTAGCCCAATGGAACAGAACATTAAGGCTAAAATAAAAGAGGTAAGACACTGCACAGTCTAATAAGGCGTCGCTTTTTAACACATCTGAACCAAATGTGTCACAATAACATGCTACATTCATCATTGTTTCCGTTTTTAAACAGCCTATGAATTTATTTGATTCATCTTTCAGGAGGTGATATCTGAAAAAGATGTGGATCCTAATTTCAAGCACATCTTCAAGCAGATCGCTGGAAGTGTAGGTTGACAAAACGTGAAACATTCAACCAGCTCTGAGCTGTATCGAGAGGTAATAATTTCCACTTTTCAAACAGGACATGGAGGTATCTGTCTTTGAACTGGTGGATATTCTGAACAAGGTCGTCTCTCAGCGTGAGTACATCAGAAAGTTTTACTGACGCACGTTTAGTCTCTTTATTTTCAGTTTCAATTCTGTGTTTCCATTTTCTTGCAGGCTCTGACATAAAGACAGATGGATTCAGCCTTGAGACAGGGCGCCTCATAGTCAGTCTGCTGGATGTATCCTCTTAAATATGTGACATATTTTGTTAAAGTCTCATGAAACTCCGTAAGACAGTTGATGCTCAGGTCAAAGGTTTTACATGGTGAGCTTAATCCTTAATTGTTCTCCAGAAAGATGAAAGTGGTATGTTGGGGCTGACGGAATTCCATGTGCTTTGGAACAAAATCCAGAAATACCTGGTAAGAAGTGATTTTTGTGCTTTTAAGATGGATTGTTTGGCTAACACGTGGCTGCTCGGGTCATGCAGGAGATCTTCAAGACTCACGACACAGACAACTCCGGCACCATGAGCTCCCATGAGATGAGGCTTGCTGCCTCTAAAGCAGGTACAAAAACAATAATTTCAACATTGAAACAATATTTTAATATTTGTGCCATTTTCTGGGTTATAAGGAGCATGTATGGTCTGACAGACTCAACAAGCCATTACCTTCTATATAGCATAATATAGCATTACACTTTCCTGGGATGAGATCAGAGCCTGCTGTTTTCCTCCCACAGGTTTCCAACTGAACAGTTCAGTGCTGCAGGCCATCGTCAGTCGTTACGCTGATGCCCAGTATGCCATAGACTTCGACAGTTTCGTTGGCTGCCTTGTCAAAATGGAAATGCTCTACAGTAAGTGTCAACACAACTTCAACACATAAGACTGCAGACCTGCAACATGACCTGTTTTTCTCTCTGCCCTCTAGAAATGTTTAAAGCTCTGGAAAGAGACAACTCAGGGAAGATTGAGCTGGATATGCAGCAGGTGTGTAAGAAAAAAACAAAAGCTGCTGATTTGTCAGTATTCCTAAACTGGTTGTGTAAGTTTTTGTTTTGTTTTGTCTCCTCTTGCAGTGGATGTGCCTGGCGATCTACTAGCTCTGGAGACAACACAGCAAAAAGCAGCAGAAAAATTGAAGATCTCAACAAAACAAATCAATCACTGCTTTCATTCATCCTTTTTAAAAAAAGCCTAAATTTCTTGCACACATCTATTTTTTTTTAATTTCATGTGTCTTTCCGCTAAATTGCTAATGCAGCATCTGTCAAATGACAGAAAATAAATATATAAATAAAGGGTTAAAAACAAAACAATGTGTCTGGGCTCTTGTTTTATCTCATGAAACTGTTACAATAGATCAGTGAGATAGTCTGATATGTCTGCAGTTGTTCAGGTGCAGGAGCTGCTGCATGGAGAGAGGACAGCAGTTTAAGGATGAATGCTTCGAGCCTCTGGTCTCATCCCTGGGCTTCAAGGATCTTGGACCAAATTACCACAAAGTTAGGGGAATCACTTGAAAGAGACCCACAGTGGGGTGCACTGGTTGAAGCTAAACAAGCAGCTGAGGGAACATGCATTTGTAAAACAAACATTTTAAAGTTTTAGGTGCATTTTGTCAATTTGGACTTCATATAGGTGCTCAGGATGTTTTGTTGATTGCTATTTTCTTGTGCAAGTCAGTAAACTGCTCTTTCCATCTGTAATTTGAATCATTTTGCATGCAGCAGACGGTCAAAGCCGTGATAACACACTGGCTCGTTTCATAACACCTAACAAATGTCTGTGGGCTGACACCACTGTGCACAGAACATCCTATAAGAACTCCTTCAGACTATGCTGTGAGAGATGAGACCACAGAACCATCACTTTGCACAACACAGGTTTTTGTACAAACACGCTGCATGGCTATTGTGCAAGTTTGCCTTATTGCCAAAACAAAACCAACTCATGACAAACTGATTTTTGACTGTTGGCTCCTGGCAGCCATCGCCTCCCTGACTTTCCGCAGACAGGTGTTGTCTCGTTTTTAGGCTTGGAGGAGGACTACACAGACATTTTCCACCTGACACAGTGACTCAGTGCCTGATCCTTTGTTTTGTTGTCCAAGTCAAGCTGCAGTGGTTACTGATGTTTTCTGTGTGCGAGGTGTAGTACAGAGGAGACATGGAACAACTGATCAGTATCAGAACCCCCCCCCCCCCCCTGGGGTGAGGTGGAGTTGAATGGAGCCTGGATTGACGGGTTTTTAGAGGCCAACATTAGCATTTAGCTGCAGACTCAGAAAGAGAAAGAGTCAGGCAGGTGATCCTAAACACCGTGAGTTGGACATGGTCATCGATTTTGTATTTATACAAATACACATACACCCAGACAGACAAACACACCGCCTGGTGGACCGGCTGGTAAATCCTGTTACACAGACTCTAGCTTTATTTGTGTGGTTGCAGCATGTCTTTCATTATCTGTCCTCTTTTTCTAGCTCTTCTGAATGGAGATATTTAAGTAATGCTGACCGTGAGTGGCTGACTAACCGTTCTGAGGATAGCGAGTTCTGTTAAGGGAACCTTGTCTTTACCCAACTTTATTTTACAAATGAGGCAGGCTATGGACAGCACATACAAACCCTGGTATGCGTGTGTCCCCACATGAACACAGTAGTCTCAGCTCAATGTGTACCTTTCACCCTGCTGCAATTTGTCATTAGGTTTCTTGCTCAACAACCCTCTGCATCAGATCACTGTGGCCCACTACAGCGAGCAGAATTTCACCATTGACTTTGACAGCTTTGTGGGCTGCTTGAGTCACTTTAAGACACAATTTAGTGAGTAACCTGTGACTGTGTTTTCATCTACAGTGGTTGATTCTGGCAATCTTGTAGAAAAAATAAGAATGAAGCAAATGGTGGGCTACATAAAATCATAAAAATATGAACATCTGTGAACTAAAGTGAAAAGACATCTCTGACCACACCTATAAGCACAATTTGAACACACTGGAAACTTGAACCGAGGTCAGAGCAACAATGGTTTTTGTCCATACAAGTGTAACATTACTGGTTACAAGCTCAGCATTAGAAGCAATACTGGCTCACAGCTCTGCTGGCGGGTTCGAAATGGAAAAATTGAAGAAATGAATGCAACTACCAAAATGTCTGCATGGTTTCATTTCAATAAAATAATTCAACATATAATAAAGCAAACAGAAAAGTAAAAGAGATGCCTGCCTATCAGCTAAAAACAAGAACCTGCTCTAATACTGATCTTTAACCAATGATGTCATAAATATATTACCCAGAGGATTTTACCATCAGCACATTTACTGCTGAATACTTCCTCCACCAGTACAGAGATGAGCAGTTCAGTACTCATAATTTGCCAGCAGATGTCACAGTTCTCGTAGATATGGTGTTTGGCTCTTCTTACATCACCGGCTGGGTTGTGGCCAAACTCCAAGACTGCCTGTGTGCTTGCAGCAGCATGAAGTTCTCAGCCCACAGAGAGCTATGCAGCAGCCATTTCCTGCCCTGTGTGGTTCAGTTGTACTTCCCCTTATACAGCTGTAAAAGTGGCTGCTGGCTACCATTAGCTCTGGTAGGCAGGGGTTACCACAGCCATGATGATAAAAGCTAAGAAACAAACCCTGTAGCACATTTAAGTGTCTTTTATACTTTTATTTAACAGACTGTCGATTGTGTGACGTATGTAAATGATATTTTGGGGTGTCTTTAACCAGACAACTGGCTGTAGTGCAAGTGCTAGCAGGTAAGCTGTGACGTGTGCTTTAACAGTTATTCTGCTTTTTTGGAACAGGAGCCAATGGGGCGTGATTCTCAGTGAACCACAGATCCACACAGTCAAAGCAAAGCCACCGTGAGTGTGAGTTTAGATTCTCCTTAAAAAGGAAAATCTGACACAAGTATCTACTTATGCCTCAAGGTACCTACTAAACCTTTATGTCATTTTAAAGGAGCAGGACCCAGAAAGCTAGAAACACTGGTTAATGTTAACATAAAAACATCAGGGATATATGGCTGCCTGCTGTAGGCTGTGCTTGTTTGTGTATTTCTATTGGCATGGCCTATTCATTCAATAAACACCTGATCCAGAAATGGTGCATGATTATATTTACAAAGGGGCCAGAACAGCACATCTAGGCGTTAGAAAAACTTTGATCCTGACTATGAAGTGGCTGGAGGCTGAGGTTTATGCTCCCTTCAGCCTTCTCCCATCTGCAACAAGCTTCTCCATGACAACAAGAGCCAGATAACCCAGCCAGAGGTCATCTTAAAAAAATGACAAATTTAGCTTGAGTAGTATAATAAAGATCGTCTTTAAAGCTGGTCTACTCTGAGTCAAGCAGTCTCTTTAGTCCTTTCATTAAAGCCCATCCTCCCTGTCATTTAGTCTTTCAGACCATTTGTTACCACCCTCCTCTACATCAGCTGAACTCTGCTCCACCACCACCCTGTAGACTCTAGTGTCCTGTCCTGTTAGGTGTCACTATTTAGGATACCACCCTGCTTATTTCCAACATTTTATTCTACAGTTTCAATGCTATTTTCCTGGTGAGGACAGACTGACAGCACAGGATCCCCTGCCAACCAGGCCCCCAATTCTTCTAGCTACGCCTCTGGAGAAGTATTGTTTTCCAATATGTTTATATACCTACATTAATCACACTCCTTTGTCATGTGACTGTGTTGTGTCTAAAACTCGAAGTTAGTCACTTGGTAAGATCTGTAACATCTTTTCAACAACATGCTGATGACGATTCTCAGTCATCCAGCTCATACTAGTTGAGACGATTAAAGCAAGAAAACTCTACAAGTCCAGACACCTTGCTTCAATCGTCTCATATTATGAGTATCTAGATGAACCCCATTGTCATGCGGTGTCTGCACACTTTACCTTATAAGGCCACTGAGCTGCATCTCAGCAGCAGACGAGTTAAAAATGCAGACAGGTTTGTTCTCCATATATGGATATTGTATGCTGCTGCTACCTGTGACACCTGGAGTTTCATGGTTTCGCTAAAAAAGGACTCACTCCTTTACCTACTCTAGCAAACTAACTGAAATGGAGATAAAAGGAGCAACAGGAACCTTTGTGCTGTGTCAAACAATAAAGTATCTATTGTGATTTTCCTCAAATGGGATTCAATGCAAATGCTGAGGTTGCAGCTAAAGCTGTGTGTCACACCTGGGAAGAGGAGCAGAGTAGGTGGGTCTACTTTTGGAGGTGTGCTTATTTACCACAGCTCCTCCTCCCATGAGTCAACCTGCTCTCCTTCCTTATGACCCCTCAGCACTTTGACTGCTGCTGCCATTTTTTCTCTGCTGCCTGTTTCCTGCACACATCAGAAGCAAAATGGTGAGTAGTTTTCACAAAAGAACTCAGCAGGGTTCATGTTTCCTGTGTCAGATAACGCCTTCTATGTGATCTGTGTGCCACGCAGGCTTAAAAATGCTGAAGGATTCAAGTGCAATTTCCTCATTTCTACAACAAATCTTAAAGAACATGTGTGACATTAATCCTGTTTGTGTAAAATGTTAGAAGCATAATATTTTCATGTGTTTCTTTGAAAGGAAGGCTTCCTGAGGGTAAAGATAAATTGATGTTGAGGAAAGGGTTTGTTCAAGGTGTGGTTTTGCCTCCAAAATGGAGGGAGCTTTGTTCGAGCTTCAAACTTGTTGAGAGTTTCCCTTGGGGCGGTCTTTCTTGTGCTAACTTGTTCCACAATGACTGGAATGTGACAGAACCAAGGCCTAGGCAGTTCATGGAATGGCAACACTCATAACATGTTACTGCTGGAAGGCTGCTTGAACATTTGCACATTTAAAACGACGTTAGACCTTCTCTCCAAACTTTTAGTTTTGAAGAGCTTCCTGTTTCTACATAATTCAGTTCTGCTTTTTCCCCCGAAAATCAAGTACAAGTGAAGAACATCTGAGATTATATGAGAAAAGGCTCTTATTAAAGTGCACATACTGGGGGAGGCATGTATTATTTGCAGAATACTGAAATGTTAGACAACATGTCACAGATGAGAGCAGTCGGACCTTTTTATCTGTGTATGTATTAAACCTATGGTATGATCTTTCCTCACTAGGCATCTGGAGTACAAGTCAGTGATGAGGTGAAGGACATCATCAATGAAATGAGAGTAGTGAAAGCTGATTCGGATCAGAAGGAACGCATACGGTTGGTTGCATTTCAAATCGCAGATGGCTTCATTCAAGTCAAGGAGATTTTTCGGGAAAAAGATCTGAGCGGTGTGGATGATGTTTTCAAGTTCTTCCTGAGCAAGCTAAAGGCTGAGCAGTGCTGCTACTTGCTGTATGATTGCCACTTTGAAACCAAGGAATCAGGCAGGAAAGAAGAACTGGTCTTTGTCCTGTGGTAGGTCCTTTGTATTTCGGTCACTACTATTATTACTTATTATTTAGTGGAGAACGTGCAAAGTGAGACCCTTACGTATGTGTTTCTCTTCATGCCAGGGGTCCTGAAAATGCACCCATTAAACAAAAAATGGTGTACGCCAGCTCAAAAGATGCTCTTAAGAAGGTTCTGTCAGGTATGTACTTGTTTACTTTTTATCCTTCCACGAATGCGTTTTCTGTACAATGATTCAAATGTATATGCTGCTTGCTATTACATCTGTGCCTCTGTGCACTTATTTTAGATGGGATTGAATTACGTAATATTAACAATATTTATTTCATGCTAAGTTTTGTTTCTCTTCTACAGGTATCAAACATGAGCTGCAGATGAATGACCTGTCTGATTATGGAACCAGGGAGAATTTTGCAGAGAGAGTGGGAAAAGGTGTGATCAAGGTCGAGGGCCACAGCTGCAATTCTTAAAATTGAACAGAGGCCGCAAACGCAGCACCTTTCCACTGTTTCATAACAAGGTACACTGAAAGGGACTTGAGAGGATGGTGGCGAAGTTTCCAAATTGACTTTGTTTTTTCTTTCCAATTGGGTCAACAAAGCTTTAACAGAAGGGCTGGGCTCTGAATAGGATTAGATTCCTGTTGCACCAGCTTCCAGCGTCTTAGCCCTTCTACACGGTCCAGTCATACCAGTTTGGCTGTAAATCTATTCAAATGTAATTTTACTTTTTTTTTTTTTGGAAATACATTTATAAGTGCCACCTGTCTGTAACATCAGATTTTTTTTTATGTATATACACACACTGAAAACATGTATCCCGTATCCACCATTTGTCTTCCTTTGGTTATCAGCTACTAGTGCCTCGTTCACTGTATAAAACCTGAGTTTACTGTAGGTCAACATAGTTGTTTTTCCTTGACTGTTACACTTTGATGGAAACCCTAATAGATGCAATACAAAAAAGGACAAATTTCAACAAAAATTGCAGCAGTTATTGCACGGTTGAGCATTGTCAGAAATAAATTCAGTGCAAATGTGTGTATGTGTGTTTTCTGTCTGTAAAAAGCTATTTGATTACAAAGGCTTTTTTTTTTTTTTTTAAATCATCAACATTGTCGTTATTTGCTATTTCTAAGTCATCAAGAATCACAGAGTAACCAGGGGAACAAAATGTGGACTGGGGACAAGGCAATTATTCCTAACCTGCAGCTAATAACCAGTAATAATTCACTTTAATACTGGATACTGTTTTCTTGTCTGTGTGCTGGAAACAAAACTAGGCATGCCACTGGTTAATGTTAACTTAACAAATTAGCTGCAAGCTGCAGCATCAGCTCTGTTTTCTTCTATGGTGCTCACAAGAGTGGACACATATTCTGTTCCATTCACACTGTGGTTAATCAAGATTCAACAGACTTATTTGTCACATCATGTAAACATGAGGAAAGAGACAAAGCAGTCTGGTCACAGTACTGCAGCATAAGTCACATTTACAATCATTTAAAAATAAAAGAAATAAAACTACTACCCTATCCACGGGTGAGAGGTGGGGTACACCCTGGACAAGTCACCAGCCCATCGCAGGGCAACTACTAAAGTCCTAGAAACCTGAATCCTACAGTGATGAGGGGTGAGCCGCTCATGAGTCTCACAGCATCTGGGAAGAAGCTATTTTTCAGTCTGGTGGTACTCGCCCAGAGTACACAGCCTCCTTCCTGAGGGGAGGGTGGACATGGACATGCTGCATCCAGTGGTCCTCTGTGCAGATCTTACCCACCGCTCAAGTGCCTGCTTCTCTGCCACTGAATAGCTGCAGTAATGGATGAAGTCGGTGCACTCTCCACCCCACCTGTTAAAGGAGCTAAGTGTCTTAGTGCCTAATCCCGCTCTCTTTAGTTTCTCAGGGAGGACAGCTGTTGGAGAGCCTTACTGGTGATGCTCCTGGTGTCCAGCCAGGTCAGTTTATTGGACAGATGCACCCTGAGATATTTCAGGCTGTTCACCGTCTCCGCAGCTGTGCCGTTGTTGGCTGTTCTTCTTGCACCAGAGTCCCAGTCCATCTACCTTCTGTCTGTACACTGACTAATCACAACTGTTGATGCATCCACTGTTGTATCGTCTGCAAACTTCACTGCGAGGTTGCTGTCATAGTGACCTCTGCAGTTATATTTGGTCATTTTGACCCGGTTTACAGTTTGTCTACGCTTCCTTGTTTCTGCTGTATCAAAAATCACAGACTTGTTCAAACCAGGAAGCCATTAGGATATTTGTGCCGAAGCACATAGAAACATTCCGACTGACACACCTGAGGGCTGTTCTTCTGATTCAAGCCTAATAAGGCACAACACCAACCTAAAGGCAGGGCCTCCTCCTTCTACATCTCATTCCGTCTCTTTGCCATCCAGATTTAAGGAAGCTTGCTCTCACCCCACCCTTCACAAAAGCGATGCCTACAATCTTTTCATACAGTTCAAAGTAAAAAAAGAAAAAAGAAACTTCCCTCTGTAGGACAGATTTAGATGCCTTTCCTTAAAAACACAATTCCCTGGTGTCCATCTGCAACTTAAATTAAAACCATACCAGAGCTTCTCAGTAAAATGTGTAACTCTGCAATGAGGATATGTGGCAACGCATCCTGCCTGAAAGCAAGACTGCTCTTTGCCGAGTTGTGACATGTTTTCCAAACAGCTTTTCATGCTGGCAGGATGTAGTAGTCCTGAAACAACTGTACAGGTTTTACTTAGGCTGCAATCACAAACACTCAACACAACTGCATAGTGCTACACACTGTAGTTTATTCATTCATACAAATTCATTTCGACATGTGTGTGTGTATGTTACTGGCAGCCAGCTACAGAGGAAGGCAGGCCCTAAAAGGTATTGCATCCATGAACCATAAAATGTTCCCTCATTCAACCACATAGAAAAGACATACAAAGTAATAATTGCACAGGTTGAAGTACGTCTGACGTACATTCGGTTTCCCTTTTAACACTGAACTATGAGGAAATGTTTGGAATATAAGGCAAGGGGATAAATAACTTCTGACACAGCCAGAATCGTTGATGGAATGTGGGCTTCAGTAAAGATTGCAACAGGATACTCTCCTCTAATCTTTGAAATGTTCGGCATATCAAATATTTGATTCCTACAGTTGCAACAAATGCAATCAACTACAGTACAAGAAAGAAATTATTTTGGAATGCATAACTATGGTAATCATAAGGCATATTTGGCAGTTTTTTTTGTAGTGTCCACAGTGGACTTCCTCTCAGACGGATGTCCCTTCCTTCAGTTCCACATACTCTCCCTTGAAACAGGAAAAAAAAAAACAATTACGAGTCAAAACAGACAAGCACACCAAAAACAATCAGAGCTGAGGTGTGTGTTGGCAGAACTGTCTCACCTTGCCGTCCAGGTGCTCCTGTAGTGTTCTCACCGTATCTCTCTCTTTGGTCAGCTGCTCCTGACTGGCTTTAAGAAGCTGCTGGAGCTTGGTGGCTGCCTGGCCCAGATCTTTGGACAGTTTCTTCTCCTTTTCCAGGCGCTCCTGTCACAACAGCAGGAGCAAACTTCCAACTTCAGAAAGTGGCGAATTGAATATACCATCTTGCAAGTTGTGGAATAATTGCATGAAATGAGTTAAATGAGTTTGCTCATGGTGTATTATTTTGAAAATCTACCAGATTCTGGTTGTTGTTAGTGCAAATAACCAGCTCCAAAATAAAACCAGCACATAGCTACGCTTCTGGGACGCTTCTGAAACGCTTCTGAAACGCTTCTGAAACGCGCTGCTACCTGCCTGGTGTAAATACTCTCGTTGACTAAAATGGAATCATTTTACAGCAGCTTACAATACACTTCTGTTACGCAGCCAGTGTATATCCGGCTTTACACATAATCAACCTTAAATTAACTATGTGTTAAAAGGTCTATGTAAGGCTCACATTGTACAATATTTATGTCTGGTGGACATTAGATGATGTAACCTTCACAAACCTTAAGCTGAGCTACATCTTCAGTTTCAGACTGGGGAGAAAGGTCCAACTGGGCCTGAAGTTCTGCTATAGTTTTCTGTGCCTGGAGGTCGACAACAAACACTGATGTTATCCACCATGGTGTGACACAAGCACAAAGAAAGCAAGAAGAACGTCCGCTACCTGCTCAAACTCTTCTGAGAGCTGCTGCCTCTGATCGGCCTCCCCGTGCAGCTTCTCCGTCGCCTGACTCAACTCGTTCCGGACCTGATGGCAGACAAATACAAACGTATCCACTATAAATACACACGGATAAAACAGAAGCGCATAGCAGGTGTGTATGCAAACATTCTTGTGTCCAAGCAGCAGCACTGGGCACACACATGCACAGAAGCTGTTTGACCTGTGCACAGTGAGTTAGTTTCCTCTCACACAATTTCAGGTGAAAAACAAAAAGTTTCTAGGTTAAGAACTGTACAAACAAACATCTGAAAACAGAGCAGAGGTGAGCATGCTGACGAAGCGGAGAGAAACAGCAGAGTTAGATCCACTCAGTCAATGCAAACACTGGTTAGCATAAACGGATGCTCTGTCAGAGGAATACTGGACAGACTGGAAATTCTGCACTTAAGTCATCGGACTCTCAGTATCCGTGTTCTGTGGGCACATCCTTCATTCAGAACACAGGGTATAGATAGACCAGATCTGCTGCTGTTACACCAAATCACCTTACTATTTATATGTTTTTTCTAATAAATTGAACTTGTGAGGTAAATAAAATCAAACAAATTATAACAAATAAGCACTGTCCAGTATTCTCTGACAGGAAGTGAAGGGTGCCTTGTGACCTTTGCACCCTGACCTGACTGGGTTGAGCCTCAGCTGGGCCATTCTGCTCACGCTGGGCCCGCATCGTGATCTCGCCCAGCTGCTCTCTGACCTGAAACAGGAAGCCGTCGCTAGTCACTGGTTATGCAAGTGCCAGCTGTGAATCCCTTTGTGTGTGCATGTCATTGACACCTTGTCTATCTGGTTGTGTGGGCAAGGGAAGGATTTCCAACAAATTCCTTAATATACGACACCTCATAAAAAACACAAAAAAAACACACACACACTTCCCTCCCTGTTGCCTTGTCACATGAATGTGAGCATATCATTGACGGGAAGATTGAAAAGCAGGTTATGTTACCTGTTCAAGCTCCTCCTTGTGTGCCTGGGCCTCCTTCTGGACCGCATCCAGCTGGCTCTGACTCGCTGACAGCTGCTGCTTCAGCTGAATACAAAGTACAGCATAAAAAAGAACAGATGTTAAATAAGTATTGTTTTAAACACAACACGAGAAGTGGAATGACGATAGGTGAATACTTTGTATTATATTGCATATGGTCGTTCTGTATATTCTCCGCCAATCCTAAATATTAAACTTTAATAAAAATAAAATCTAAGAGGAAATACATTAATACATGAATCAATAATTATGAATTTAAACATGAATTATTTCTATTATGGATTAAAAAAATCAACATGATTTACTGCATTATATTTGCACATAAAAATACATTTGCAGTGAGGCTGCCGCAGACATAAGCTGCTTGTTTACCTGCTCAGTCTCCTCTGAGGTCCCCTGGTTGTCTGCCTGCTTCTCCAGCTGAGCTTCGAGAAGCATAATCTGCTCCTTCATCTGCGCAGAAAAAAAGGAAATATTTCAACATAACAGCTGACCCCAGGAAGTCATAAACTGAGAGCAGACATCCCCACCTGGTCTACACTTTGGGTTTCTGCTTCCAGCTTGCTGACTTTCTGCAAAGCCTGGTAGAGTGGCAGCAGAGGATAGTTGAAATTAGCAAACTTAAAAGTGGTGGAGAAAAAGCTGCAGTGATGATAATATAGGTCACCTCCTTCACTTGTTCCTCTGAGTTAGCCATCTTGGACTTCCACACCTGCTCTTCCTCCTCTACACTCTTCTGCAGATGTTTCAGCATTCCTTCCTGGAAGGGAACAGGCATGTGTATAATTAAACCCTGTGAACCTACAATATTCCACACTCGTATGATTTTGAGTCGCTTACTGTTTCAGCCAGGACGGTCCTGTACTGTTCACACTCAGTCTGCAGGGTTGCATGACTCTCCTCTGCCTCCTTTAGTTTCTCGAGCAACTCCTGAAACAGAACACATTCAGAACTTTTTCCGCCAGACTAATTCAAAACAGTATGTGGTAACAAATAAAACTGTGGCTTACTGGCAATGCTGTGCTTGACTGAGACTCCTGGCTCTGCTGGCTGAGAGCCTCCTGAGCTTTCTGGGTAAATACTTGTAACCAGCTGGGCTAAATTGGGATAAAAGAAACCAAATATAAATCTTGTACACATTAATTTTTAGAACCAGGTTAAAAAAAAAAACCTTTTCTCACTTGCTCTGTCTCAACTGGTATCTGTGGGAAGAGTGTCTGAAGAGTTTCTTTGGTTTCAGCCTGAAAAGCTGCCAGCTGTGTCATGGTGTTCTGAAATGGATGACATAAATCAATGCAGTGACTAACAGCAGATTGCTCTCAATTGATAAAGCACTAGTGTGTAAATAAGCTCTTACTGCATCAGCAGCCGTCTTCTCTTTTGCTGCTCTAAGCTCCTCTTGTAGTGATGTGACAAGGGCGTCCTTTTCAGTCAGACTACAAACACCCCAAATAGACAAGAGAGAGATCTTAATGACAAATGTCAAACTCATTTACTGTGCATGCCGCTCAAACAGCCAGTGCCTCCATTAGTGCGTGGGCGGAGCTTATTACCTGGTCTGTAGTAGTGTGAGCTCTGTGGAGCTGTCGGGCTGCTGAAACAAAAAGGAGATGCAAATAAGTCACAGCTATTTTATTTATATTTGTTCTGCAGGGCAGCTCAGAGAGTAGAATCATTAGGAGCAATGCTTACTGGTGTGCTCTTGAGCTGCACCATCTCCCCCTTGAGGTTTGTGAGTTCATCCTGTAGTGATGAGATCATGCTGGCATCCTCACTTTAAAGAAAAACACAATTTGTCGTGAATGGTCGGAAAACCAACAAAGACTCTGTACTGCAGATTGTTAGTAAAAAGTAGCATACCTCTTGTTTCTTTGCTCAAGCTCAGCAATAGTGTTTTCCTGTTGGAACAGCAGAATATATATGATTAATATTGATGTAATGATGTACACTCAACTATGAAGAAGTAGCAGATGCTTGCTACACTCACAGCAGCATCCTGCTTTGTTTGCAGTTGCTTTAGTTCCTCCTGAAGTGTGTTCAACTGGCTGTCTTTTTCCTGAAGGCTATAAAGAAGGAAAAGTATGTTAATCAATAAATCAAACAGCTCAGTATCCGGTCTTAAATCTGGAATGAGGAAGATCATAAAATGTACCTTAGCTTTAGTTGTTCCAGTTCTGCAGCATTTGCCTGCTGAATTGGAAGATGATACACAATGTTTGAAATGCAGCTATGCATCATTCAGTTTTCAGTTTCAGCTCTGAAAATGTTTTACCTGTTTGTCCTCGTCATCCTTTTTGTTCTGACTGGCCTCCAGCAGTGAGTTAATGGAGGCGACCTGCTGTTCAAGCTGGGTCTTCTCTGCCTGTGTCTCTCCCAGCTGGGCAGTGAGAGTTTCCACCTGAGTGGAGCGCTCCCTGATTTCAGCCTCCAAACTGCCAATACGCACCTGAAACTCTGCAGGAACAAACCACAACATTTACAACTTGGCATAAATTATTAGCATGTTTTAGTATACACATTTTAAATAAAAACCCTCTGACTTTAACATCTGATATTAAGACTTTGTTCCTGACCTGAAAGCGTGCCGCTGTCCTGTTGGGCCTTGTCCAGAGTGGCCTGCAGGCTGCTGTTCCGGCTCTGTGCTGTTCTGAGCTCCTCACACACCTCCTCCAATCTCCTCTGCAATTTCTGTTCAGCTTCTGAATGGCCGGCCTGAGAAAGAAATTGATCGAATACATGAAAACAGCAGAGGGCAGCAAAGATCCACTCAAGTTTAGTACTTAAAAAGCCTTATCTCATTTGGTAAAAGAAGTGCATGTAGGAAACGTGCCATTACTCTTACAAAAGAAAAAAAGTGGAATTTTCACAGATAATTCACTAATTACTGCAAACACAGTAAACACCTTTTGTCACAATGGCAAACATTTCTTTTTAGAGAAATGTCTATTAGCAATTGCTTTGAAGTTCAGGGGCACCTGGCACACGCTGATAATTGTTGCAATCCAGCCACAAAAACATCTTTCAAAAATGATCAGAACATGCTTATTGACTTGTGGCCTTAGCCATTGCATAACATGTTCAAAGACCTTAAACTTCTGGGAGGCATGTGAGTAAATGATTAAACTATACACATGCTTGACTGTCAGAAGTGCTGACTCACTTGCTCCACATTACCTATAATAGTCCAGACCAACAGCATTCCATTAGTGAGAGACTGTGTGGGCTGATGGGACGTGAGAACAACTAATTCAAAAAGCAAGACTGAGAGTTGTACTTCCTATCACATGTTGTAAACGGCATCAGACTCTTTTGGTTTATTTACAGCCACTTACAGAAGGATTGAGAGGATAGATGCCTGGACCTGCACACATTCCAGCTGATGCCGAGAAGCGTTTACCCTGCAGCACCATTACTTTATGGCTGCATTCCAGTCTAGCCCTGGGCTCTATCATTACATTACAATTAAACGTGCCATAACATTAAAGAGTCTGGGTGATAGATGGGGAAAGATCTACTGGCTGCTGGATCAGAAAAAAAAAAAAAGATTTTTTAAAATTATCTAGAACATGTGGTCTTGTGTGGAAAGTTGATCATGTCTGAAGTAATTCATCATAAAGATTATGTTCTCAGAGGAAGGGCCAACCTGCTGCAGTGAGAGCTGCTTCTCAGTAGCGGAGACTTTGGCCTCCAGACCTTTCCTGATGTGCTCATCAGCAAGCAGACTTTCTGTCTTCTCTCCAAGTTCCTTGGTTAACTTGGTGCATTCCTGGCGCAGCTTGGCCAGCTCTGCATTTTGTCTGGGAGCAAAAAGCAAGAGAGAGAGAGTAAGACAAACGTACTCCAATGTACCTCTGAATTTGTGACAATTAAAATGAAAATAAGGTCAAATGTCTGTCATTATTAGTAGTGTTATTGTGTCGCTGATTGGGACTCACTTGCTCTCAGCTTGACTGGTAGCTTGGTTGAGAGCATCACGGAGAATGGAGTTCTCCTGTTGAAGACGAGCAAGCTGGGCACTGGGGCCTTTTTCCAGCTGGTCCTGCAGGCTCAGGATCTGGAGGAATTACATAGGCTGCTCAGTCATAAATCTTTCATGATCATTAAATTTCATGAGTTTAAAAAAACATACTCTTTATTTCTGAATCCGTATTTTAAATTGACTGATATTTATGGAGCTGACCTTTGCATTGAGCCTCTGCGTTTGGGCCACATGGTCCTGGTAACTGGCCTGCATGCGAGCCTGCAGAGCGATCATTTCTTGTTCCCTCTTACTCAGCTGAGAGCTCAGTTTTGTCTCCACGCTGGCCACCTTGGACTTCTCTGCAGACAGCTCCTGATAAACAGAAATTTCAAATTCAGTGGCTGTAATGCGCCTGCGGTCAAAGAGCCACTTGTGAGTGAATTATCTCCATAACAACTGTCATGAAATCAAGTAAAGACATCCATAATCCCCCAGAGGAAGGGAGGATTTTGGATATTGAGGCTTCATTTCTAGTGTCACATATAATAGTCATTTTTAGAGGTTCTATGGGAATTCTTGTATGTTTTTTAAACACCACTAAACTTTCACACTAACACCCAGCTACACTAAAGATGGAGTCTGACTAGCATGTACAGCCATCGATGGGCTATGACTGACATTCTAAGTGGCAAAGCACGGCACTGAATGAGCATTCAATGCTTGAGAATGTGGTCTAGATAATCTTCTCACCTAGTTTGCTTTCATCTACTGCCACCTTCAGGGCAAAAGAATTAATCATTAACATGACAAGGTACCTTTTTTTCCTCAGCACCTGCCTCACTTACAGTAAATATCCAAGATTCACATCCATGTGATGAATGTGTCTCAGAACATTTTTGAGAGACTTGTTTGACTAACCTTGGTGAGTTCTCTCAGACGATTCTTGACAATAGAAGCATCCTCTTGTTCTGCAGCCAGCTGTTTCTCTCTTTCCTCCAGCTGTTTCTTCAGCATGGCAACTGGGTCACCTTTCTGAGTGGCCTAAAAAAAACAAAAGCAAAAATAAAGGATTAATCACTTTAAACATACTAAGTAACCTTTAGCTTCTCATGTGTCATTTTCTTCTTTTCATTGACCACTTGTCCCATACCGTGTGCCAGGTGTCCTGAATGATGCCGACTTTCTCAGACAGAATCTCGATGAGTCTATGAGCCTCAACCTCACTGAACACCATGCTGCTGATGGTGGACACAAGAGCCTTATAGGGCAAGTACAGTGGGGCATCAGCAGAATCCACTGCGGCTGCTAGAGAGGTAAACACAAAATAACACAGCAAAATGAGATAAGCAGTTTATTTCTAGTTTAAGCTGTCACACAGATGAGTTTATTCTCATACTGCCTCAGGAAAAAGACAAGGTTGTGACTTGTCCTTTGGGTCTAGGGCCATGGGGAGGTTCAGATGGCAAAATGATGGGGCATTGTGGCACCAGGCGGAGACAAGCCTCAGGCCAGGGAGACCGCCAACTCCTCCCTCTCCACTCATTGTCAGTTGCACTGAGAGGCTTTGTCAGATAACAAAACAGGGCAACGATGTTTGGACAAGCTGGCGTGCTCTATGCCCTCCAGAGCGGAGTGCCAGACATTACCCACCACTGCCACTGGCACTACTTTCCATGGGTACACAGCCAGAAGTTCATCAGTACTGACAGGTTATTCCTGCCTCAACTGTGCAGACATGTCTCTATTCCCACCTCAACACATTAAAGTCCAACTACAGTCACCAATGTTATGGCTAGTATAGTTCCTGCTTAGACAACCATTTCCATCAGTTCAAAGGACGCTAAAATTAACAATGGCGGCTCCAAGTGATAGACAGCAGTTGCTCTGATATTTTTGATAGGGGTGCATGGTATCTTGATAAGGAGAGTTTGTGGAGGTAGTAATGTAAACACCCCAAGTCCTCCAAATAGTTTTTTTGTTTAAAAATGTGACAATAGAATGTGAGTCTGTGGTGTACTTTTAGCACAGACATCACACTTATTAAAAAAAATGTGTAAATAAGTACAAAATAAATAAAAACACCTCACACATCTGCTTACCAGGCTCAGTCTTCTTCTTGGAAGCCTTCTTTTTGGGCTCCTGTGCTTTTGTAACAGCAGGAGTTTGCTGAGATCCCACTGGAGGCACTGCCATCACTGGGACATCTTTAGTGACAGCTTCTAGCACTGGGGCAGATTTAGTTGGAGGCGGTGCAGACTTGGCTGGGGCTGCAGCAGACTTTGCTGGTGCAGGTGCAGGTGCAGATTTGGATGCGGCCGGGGCGGACTTCGATGATACAGGAGCAGTGGAAGGTGCAGGTTTGGCTGCAGGAGGGGCAGACTTAGCTGACACAGGTGCAGGAGCGGACTTGGCTGATGCAGGGGCAGACTTGGTTGCTGCTGGTACAGCCTTGGCTGGGGCTGGTGCTGGTGCAGGAGATGGGGCTGCTGCTTTGACTGGGGCAGACACAGGAGCCTGGGTTACTGCAGGGGCTGTGGAAGACTTTATTGGTGCTGGAGCAGACACAAGTGGAGCTGGTCGGGAGGAGGCCGGCTCGACCTTTGCCACCTTCTTCTTCTTCTTCTCTTTAGGTGAGGAAGCAGGTGAGGGTTCTGCAGCAGGGCTCGGTTCAGCGGAAGCTTTGGCCTGCGTCTCTGCAACCACCGGGACTACAGGGACAGGGACAGGCTCGGGGACAGGGGCGGGAACGGGAGCAGCAGCTACAGCTGGGGCAGCGACAGGCTCAATGACTATGTCAGCATCAGCTTCAGCTTCAACAGGCTCTTCAGTTTTCTCTTGGTCTGGGATTTTTCCATTGGGCTTTTCGTCTTTCTTCTTTCCACGCGTCTTCTTCTCAGCTACTTTTTCCTTCTTCTTTTTGTCAGTGCGAACAGACTGTATCTTACCCAGCTCCCTACGTTGTTTAGCCAGGGCCTCCTCATAAGACGTCTCCTTCATGGAGAAGGTGGAGACAAGAACAATCCCCACAGCAGAGATTACCATGAATCCACCAAATACCATGATCCCAAGGGTCTGGGGGTCATAGATATCCATTGTTCAATTTCAGTAAACCTAAAAAAAAAAAAAAAAGGATAAATGTGTTAACACAGGTAAGGTATTTTCTAACTGGAACAGGAACTTCCCTGGGGATTTTAAAAATGTACTGAAATAACTCAATTTCTGTCAAAACTACAATACTTTTCAAGGCCATAAAAACCTCAACAGAAACCCACAGCAGAATGTTGATTTAACAGGAGGACAGCCCACAGCTTTACCTTCAACGGCCTCACGGTGTCACTGTTATGCCCCTCAACTCAACTCTCTTGAGGCTCGCTACATAATGCATACCAGCAAATCTTAACATCAAATATTTGAGACCCACTTGCCATACAGTTGAAACATATCTGTGTTTCCATTGGTTAATAGCTCAAAAAAGCTACATCTCTTACCACTGCTGCTGTGATGTTAAACAGTACAATGCAATGGTCCTGTACTTAGTGTACTCAAGCAATAAAAAAAGCATTTCACACTTTTAGGGAGTGGGATAAAAAAATAAAACCATCCAGATAAAATATGGTTATAGCCAAAAAAGAAAGCACACAAGGCATCTGCCAATATTTCCAGAAGTTGGCTGGTGGTTAGTGTTAATTTCCTGTCCTGAAAAAAAGTCCCTTCAAGGCTTTTTCAACTATCTCTTTAAGGCTCCGTCTGTCAGAAACCAGAATATTTAGCCTGCAGGGAAGGAAAGTTGGCTGAGGAGGGCAGATAGCAGTCTAAGGACTCTAAACAACAGGTTCTGAATGATTCCTGCAGAATTATCAGTTTTATTCTTGTATATATTATAGACAGGTATGCTATCCAGTCAGAAAATATACACATGAAAACGGATTAACTGTTTTATAACAAAACAAACACAGTGAGATGGTGGAAGGAAGGAAGCAGAGTTGACTTTATAGGAGCTTTATATGAGTCCAGAGTCCCTGTTCACTGCAGGCCTGAAGGCTGCAGCAGGCACAGGGAGAGAGACTACTGCCTCCTAATCTGTGATGTCACACGTCAGCGCATCTCCACTCAGACTGAAGAAAGAAAACTATCCGAGGGTGATTTTCTGAGGATTAAAGAGCCTCCCAGGTACAAATAATCAACAGGACTATAATGCACAACTTAGTAGGACGTCATCGTTATAATCTTTATTCCCTTCAAGTCTAAAATATTTGGCTTTTTTCATATATATATATATTGAAATTCCTGCAGTGAGTGCGCTCATTCGATCATTTAAGAAACATTCAGCTAATTAAACGATTAATACTAAAAACGTTATTTAAGACTTGTTTCGTGTGGTTGCAACAAAATAGTTGTACTCTTTTTAGTTTGGTTTTTAAGCATAAGTATTAGTACTATTTGCACAAAGATATGCCCCCTTTGACTCCATACTTTGATATAAACTTGTTAAGAACTTTAGTGAGAAATTATATAATACCAAAGTATTCGAAAAACTCCACCGAGCGCACGGGTGAAGAAAAAAGCTTCAAGGTTTGTGAGACATTAACGATTTCATGCAGGCTGGTTATCCAAACAAACGCAATGAAATCATGTGCAACCTCAGAATTATTAGATATGATGCGTTTAAAATTAATATTTGCCAGCTAGCATTGCAGCTAACTATGAATCAATGAACTTGGCTTTATTCTGCACACTAAATTATCGGTATTCGCTACAAAACCAATCATAAAGCTGCAAACTAATCAGCTAACGAGAGAATGGTCTAACATATTTTGAGATAACTTTAATCTGGTGTCTTTCTGAACTACTCAGGAGTTAGCGGTAGATAGCTCTCCAAGCTAGCTAACGGTGGCTCAATGAATAAAAAAAATTCCAACAATCCTACACTTACCCCGCTGCTGATAAAGCTACGTCTGTTTCCTTTGAAGGGGGTGGATTGAGGGCAAAAAAAGCCTTGAGTTGTAGACGAAGTGTGTGTAAAACTATCTTAATATCCAGCTATCTAGCTAACTTGCTTTTTTCCCTGTGCTCTCCCCCTCACTCCGCTGGAGAATCCGTGGACTGCTGTGAAGTCGTGGCACTTCGAGCTGGCTAGACGTGCTGGCCCCGTGCCCCAGATAGCTGCCATAAAATCCAGGAGCGTTCTGATTGGCTGGAATACGCTAAAACCGGAAGTGGGGTTCCTGGAAGTTGTAGTTTTATACGGGCAGGAAAAGGTTTCACACAGTTAGACCGTTCTTTTCAGTCAAACAAAAGCGGCTTGTGTCAAACGGAAAGTACATTTACTAAAGTAATGTCCTGATTTACAAGTGGGCTAATTCTGTGATACTTTGTATATTCTAAACAGATGATTTTTAACGCTTCAGTCAACATAACTATTCACTCAGCAGCTTATCTTTATTTCTAAATATGTTATTGACCATGTTATTTGGCCCTCTTTTGAAGCTGTATGGTGTAAAAGTGTTGCTCTCTTGCTATGTTGAAATTAAAATGCGGTCCTGTTAGAAGTGTATTATTCGTTTTCCTCTATAGGCTGCTGGACAGATCGGAGTATCAGGGGTCGTTTTACATCCCCAGAAGAGCCTTTCAGGGAAGGCCTAAAGTGTCCCTGAAGTTACCATCAGTGGCTCACACCTGTTAAAAGTGCAGACAGGTCACCTACAGTGCTACAGCATTAACGACATTCAGGCTTGGACAGTCCCTCTTAGGCAGGGGTATTATATTTAGCACGCAAATGATGATCTGATGCGTCAACGCAATGTCAAGAATGTCCGTGTAAGTTGTTAATTAAGTACTTTGTTAGCTCCAATGAACCAACAATGGGACATTTGTCGGTCCACACCCCCAGGTTACACATTTGATGAAAACTGTTTTGATAGACAGCCTTGCCTAAACCGCTCTTCAAACAGTGAGCGGAGACACTTGTCAACTCAGGGACTGTCCTCGTGAGCACTCAACAAAGTGCACTGTGAAGAGTTCCACATCAGAACACTTAATGAAGATCCAAGACATACGAACAATACACCAATTCTGTGCAAAACCCACTTATTTCTAGTATTTCTGATCATTATTTTTAATCATGTTCTATCCAATGAAAGCAAATGCCTACAAGTCAAGTGCATTTCAACACTTTGAGTGAATATTCAGAGAGAATAGTTGTGGCATTTCTGTTCAGGTTAATGAAACCTTCATAGAATGATTCACCCATAGGTCTAAGACAGTATGGTGGCAACACTAGAAGACATTGCCTCTTCCTGCTAAGTGAAGAATTAAAAACATTTTCTCAGATGCTGTTGACGTACAATGCTACATGAAACAGAAAGAGAGCGAACGGTTTTGCCTTTGCTTTGCATTTAACTGGTTGGTGGCATTTTCACTCCTGTTTCTCACACTGACTCTGCATTGGCTATGGTCAAACGTGCTCTCTAAGCTCCCCTCAGTGTTTGTATAATGTGATCAGCAACATGATAAGTCTTTTACTTAAACAGCATAAACAGGGCAACTGGTGTGTGGTGAGATAAAATACTCTGTAGTCTCCGCCAAGCAAATAGAATTTGAGATGACATTGTGTTAATATCATGCACATAAAAGACTGCCTGAGAAGGGCAGGGTGCACTAACCTAGAAAATCCTGCAGCCTGCACGGTCCCTTTGGTTGTTTTAGTGTTGTGTTGTTGCAATATTGAAGGAAGAATATAACAAACTTTCATTGGAAGGAGAGGAGCAGGAGGAACACAGGACTCAGTGCTACCTTTACATTTACATGCAGCTCAAATTGTGGACTTTTAAATAATCTCTTTAAATAGTCTCTATATACAAATGTTACTTGATGAACACCAGGATAGAGCATCCTGTTCCGTTTCATTAAACAAGCCCAGACGATTCAGTTACAGTACGTCAGCAAGCCCTGCAGGTGCACTTTTTTTTTTTTTATATTGAGTCCCTCCAGAGGACACGGTTTCTATTTGAAGAGGCTTTTATGCGTCATGCCTCCAAGTCCTGCTCCAAGGCTTCTGTCTACATTCATGGGGAGCTTTCAGTTGCAGAGCTGTACAGTATGAGGCAGGTGCTTTCACAGGTTCAGTCAGCGTACCCTGATGTTGCAGCTCACCTAACTGTGAAAAGGAACACCTCGATTTAATGACATGACACAGCAGAAAAATGTATAGGACTTCTTTAGATCTGCTGTTTTCTCAGCAACTGACACAATTAAGATTAAGATTAACTTAATCTTAATCTCAATTATGTCAGTAATAGTAACAACAATAATAATAGTAACGAAACAGAGATATTAAATCACTGATAATTTCTAAATCATCTAAAAATGTATAAAATCATAAAGCTTATCACACATTAAAGCTGTGAATAATCTAAGAGTGCCAATAGGGAAATAAGGAAATCCATAAAATCTGCAAAAATAAATCTGCAGCTTACACAGCAAATTTCTCATGTTTGTCCTCTGAGCATAGCAAGAACTAGGGGAACACCAGTTATCATCATATGATTTAATGAATAACTATTATAATTATTCTATAAGCAACTGCATTTAAGTGGAAGAACCCATCTATAAGTATCTCAGATAAAGCCTGAGCCTTATTCCATTCATCATGTTCCAGAGAGAGGCCTTGCTCTTTGGATCTTCCATAGCAGCCTTTCTACGTGGGCCTCTAAATACTGTTTGCTCTCTGGCCACAGCTGGCAAGTGACTTTATTTGTTTGGATGATTTGTTGTAATCTCATTGGCCACGGTCTGCAGGATCATCCAATCACAGAGTAGCTCAAACTACACAGTTCACTCTCTGACTGAATGACAGCTGTTGTCAATATTGAGAAATTCACCATGGACAGGCACAGTATCTATTTGTATAGATTGACTGAAACAGCATCACTTCTGCACATCTCAAGGGGCATAAACCTTTTTTTTTTATCACATTTACAAATAACTAATGAATATGTATCCACTACACATATAAATGTTTAGTTTTATCTGTAGTCTTATTTTCATACTGCTACTCATACAGTTGGAAATGCAGTGTGTGCATTTCGGTGGTCCTAATTCCCATGAGCTCTCTGGCATTTCCTCAGAGCTTACCTAACACACCACACCGTCCCATTCCAGGATTCACAGAGGTCAATGGATTTAACACAAACATGGCATACAGCTGTGTTTAAATTCAAGGATCCACCTACTTGGCTGACACAGAATACAGTGGATAGATACTGCCACCTAGTGGCATGATAGGTAGATTATTATAAGTTTTGGTTATATAACTTTATGTTGGAGATTACAAATTTGCTAAGAGCCCAAAATTTGGGAAAAGTATGATTTATTCAATGCCATTATTACAAATTTATCAAAAATGCTCACGTTCCATATGAAAAGCATCAGCTAAAGTAATTCACGCAGTTGGAATCCATTTGAAATACATTCAATTTCTTAAAACAAAATGAAAAATAATGCATAATAGCGCTCCACTGAGTCTGGTCACAACTGCAGTACTTCCCACCTTCTTAGTGCATCTCTTTAAATGTTTAAAATAACTATTAAGAGGATCTGGGCAAATATATAAAATCTGGAGCATGAGGCTCGCATTGGCAATAAACAGGAATTAAGGGTATAATGGGGAAAAAAAACAATAACTATAGAAGAAATCAGTGAGGTGGTGGAGATGAATAAGCTGCTGAGGCTGCAACCCAACAGCCTCCGCTGATCTACATAACAGACCAGCAGTCATCAAGTAGATTTGTCTGTTATAAAAACGATTAAACCACATACTATTGGACTCATTCCCATCACCAATCTCTTGCTAGAATTGTCTGAATCATTCATAATTATAAAACTAAACTATCTTTTGATAACCGTGGGATCTGAGGCCACTTTTTTTACAAACACGAATGTGGGCCCCGATCCAACTGTCCAATTCCTGAGGTGAAGTGCAGCTATTTTTGTGCACATGCAGACGATCTATCCTGTCTTCCAAGTCAGTCTTGAGTTTCTTTACTAGAGGGCTGGTTTTACTGTAAACTAATGTCAGAGCCCAGGAATGCAAAGCACACGGGACCTGTTCCCAGCACACAATTTGCTTCTGTAAAACTGTTCTATTAGCAAACAAACAAACCAAACAGATTAAGTGTGTAAAAAAAAAACTGGTTGGGAATATTGTTATGCAAAGGAGATTATCTAAGCCTTTTAAAGTGTTATTAAATGCATATGTAAGGTTCAGGATGGAAGAAGAAAAGAATCAAAAAGGTAAGAACAACAACATCTGCATAAAAATAAGAAACAAAAATCAAATGTTTTGGTGCTGTAAATAGATGGAAGACGTTAAATGTCAGCAGCTTCCTTCACATTGAATTAGAACATAAATCATGGAGGGGGGTTTTGGGGGGTTTGGGGGTGGCACAGACCAGTGGACAGGGATTCTGTAAACATGAAGACATTGTGCTTACAAGATACTTAAGTCTTGTGCAGGGTTTTTAAGGTGGCATGAGACCAAGGTGGAAGCAGAAATCGGGCTTAAATTCATGTCAACACAAGGCCCCCAGAGGACGCCAGGTTTCCATTTGTCTGGTCACTTTGTGATGGTAGGACAAGAATACTAGAAAACATGTCAGTTTCCCTTCAGCAGCTCAATGCACCCCTGCAACAGAGTCACATTGTTCTGTGGAGACAGAAGTAAATTGTATGGTTAGTCCTGAATGACAGGGTCTGTTCTCACATGCATGTAACTGCCTCCATCTTCACACTAGTCATAGGACTTACACTGTATACTTTAATTTCCTGATCAATTGTGCATACACACAGATAGAAACAGGAGCTCACCATGAGTATGATAAATACAGTACATTTATATTAACTGCTTGATCTGAAGGTCAGTTTGAATATTCCCCTTTGTTGCTATCAAGCCTTTCCACTAAATAGTGTGAATGCTGTGAGAGGTCTGTTGCCCCCAAGGTCTAATTACATCCAATATTCACAACTTGCTTTAACACTGTTTTGACATTGTGTGGTTGCAGAGATGGAGATTAAACTCAGACATGGACAGCTGCAGACGGCATGGGCACATCTGCTGATAATATTCTGCTTTCTTGCCTGCTTGGAAGAGGCCAATCAGGCATGCACGGTAAATCTACAGGCAGCCAGCACCAGTACACATTTTCTTTATTTCTATGCCACCATATTAAATCACACCCCTGTAGCTTTATCGCCCTGCTCACCTTGGCATGTTTAATCTCAAGCTCAGCCATCTCTATGAGGTTCTTCCTGAAGGCCACAACACGTCTGCCCTTAAAACTGGTGAGTTCTACAAGGACAAAAAAAAAAAAGTTTTCTCAACATGAACTACATTTTACACACAAACAAGTGTAGAAAATGTGCACAAACCTTTTTTCCCAGATTCAGAGAGCTTGTCAAATTTTTGCAGGCACTGCTGCTGGTGTTCCTCCGCTTGGGGGATGTCCTTGCTCTTCAGACGAGCCTTATCCAGCGCCTTGTTAGAGTTCTCATAGTCTGCTAATGCCCGGGCTCGCCTGTAGAGAAGGTCCTAAGAGACATGTTCAAGGCAATTTTAAAAGAGAAATCCCACAACAAACTTAAAAAAAAGCCCCTTGCATGCTGCGATAAGTCCATTTCAGAGCTACAAGCTACAAAGAAAGTCACTGTTCCTCTGTGTAATTTCTTCTTCTTCCTCAACTGCAACTGCACATTTTTCTGTCAACCACTTTAACCATTAATTAATCCATTCAGGTTTGCTAGTAAGGGAATATATGCATTTACACTGAGCCATGATGCATAATAACCGGCTTGGAAGAAGCTACAAAAAGAATTTGAAATACAGCATACACTTAACAACTGTGAAAATGTACATTTTGTGTGACCACAGATGATGAACAACTCTCACCTTTGCAGCCTGGATGTCTCTCATATAGTATCTTAGCAGCTCTGTCAGTTTTAGCTCCTGGTCGGATGCAACTCTGCCCTCCACTTTCTGCAAATAAAGACATTTAACAGCTTTCACTATGTTTTATATATATATCAAAAAGGATAAAGCTTAACAGCTTCCTCGGTTTGATGATGGATTAAGTTCTACTTACTCTGAGTTTCTCAAACAAATCTGACAACTTCTCCAGGTTCCTAGAGAAGAAAAATACAGCCTTTATATGAGCAATATTTACATCATGGATAAAAATGTTACTGTACAAATAAAACACTATTCATGCATCAATACATTATGTATTACACTCACTTCTTGTTTGCTGTGCTATCCTCAGCAGAGATGCTGTTCAGAGTGGCAGAGATGTGAATGTAATCATCTGCAATGTCTGTAATAATAAACATTGGGAAACATAAATGAATTGTTTAGTAGCACTTGAACGTTCAAGCTAAAACGCCAGTGTAAAAACTCCTGCATACTCTTGTGGGCACGAGTCATTTTCTCTGCTTTGGCAGTGGAGTCCTTTATCTTGCTGTAGTAGTCGAGCAGGAATGTCTTCTCCTGCTCAAAAAACTCATCAACTTCCTGCACGGGGAACAGAAACACACCACAGTAATGGAAGCAGTGACAACATGACTAAATTCACAGTGCTGGACAGAAATTAAGCAGAAGCCACACCTTTATTCCTGAGATGAGGACCTCATCGGCTGACTTGACCATGTTTTTGAAGAATCCCCCAAACATTTCCTTGGCATTCTTTCTTCTCACACTCAACTAAAATGACAGGATAAGAAAGGAAAGGATGTTCAAATCTATCACAGGTCAATGTAGTGAGTAAACTACAAATTAAGATATATATTGACCAGTTTTTGTATTACTACGTGTCAGAGTAACCTATGTTTTATTTAATCTGCTACTTAAATCACAGCATAAAGCGCTGTTGGCAAACACTGCTGCCAATGGCTGACTATGAATACATAGATAAGTGTAAATGCTGATCACAGCAGGAAGTAAGCCATCTGTCACAAGTGTCCCATAAACTCTACTTCCCCTCTTTCCAACTGACAACCCGGGAAAGGAAGTCAGCACTATGAGGAACTCACATCCTGGTCATATTCTAAGAAAATCTGGAAGTTTCTGTCTTTGCTTAAAACAGGGTGAGAGGACAATCTCTGCAGGAAGACTTCGTGCACTTGGACTGTTTTCTTGAAGACAGCCAGGTATTCACTGAAAAGTAAATATAAAATAAACACAGATTACATTACACATTTGTTTTTATTCTCAGGAAACTATACATATATACATATATAAGGACACAACAGGAAATGTTTCAAAAACTACATATAGTGTCACACTTACGCCTCAAGCTCTTGCTTCATTTTAGTATACTCCTCCTTGGTCATAGTGGCTTCACCTTCCCCCAGTTTGTGCATCTTCTCTCTTGGGCTCTCAAAGTCAGGCTTTGGAGGTGCTGGAGGGATCTAAGAATGATTCATAGCTGGTTTATTATGCAATACAACATATATAAAGTTTTATCAAACATTATGGCCTTTAAAGGAATTTATTATTTGCAAATTTACCACCATAATGTGTCCAACTTACTATTAAGCCAGCATAGTCCTCTGTCTCAACCAAAGTGTCATGTAGCCAAAGGAAGTCTTCATGCTGCCTAGGAACAGAGAACTCAGGCTTCTGGAAAGAGCTAAGTGTGGTCTGGTAAAAAAAAAAAGACAGACCGTAAAGCAAAATATTTTAAAGATAAGGATTACATTTATTTATTGGATTTTTGTTTACCTTAGTATGGACAGTAAACTTGACTTTTTCCCTTTCACAAAGAGCATCAGGAATGTCAATGATAAGAGAGGTATCATTGTTTAAGTCCACAGACACAGAGCGCAGCTGAGGAGAGAGAATATACAGAGATTATTGAAAAAAATAGCTGGCAAAGCCTTAAGATTTTTTACTTTTATTGCTGTTTTTTCAAGAAATATCTACCATATCTCTGGTGTTCTAACCTTCTTCTTGTCTAATGACAGGCAATGTTAACTTTAAAATCTACCTGTAATGTTATTTGACTTCAAACAATAGAAATCTGGGACTGAATGTGGCTAGAAAGAAATCAATAGAGTAGGCAAATAGAATAGGCGATAGAGTTTAGGGAGCCATATTTCAGTTTTTATACATTTTTCCATTCGGCATCCATATTTCACATATGTAATAGTTACAGAAAAACATTTTGAGCAAACAATCTCTAAAAGTCCTCGGTGTTTGGATCTTAGAGGAATGTTCCACTAGTAACTACAATGTTTAAAGAGCCGAGAGCCATCAGTCTGTATCTGATACAAAGGATAAAAATATGTTCCACTGGAAAGAGTCTGAATCCACAGAGCACAGCGACAACATGCACAGTGGCTGTTCTAGTTTACAAAAAAAATGGCAACTCTCCAAAAAAGGAGCATGAGTTGGTGTTGGATATAATACCTTAAAGCTCAAACTTCCACCATTTTTCAACTTAAGAACTAAAGTCCACACACTGATCTGTAAACTAATGCCATACAGAATAAAAACAGCTATATGTGCTATTACATTAAACTGACAGGTTATTATAAATGTCTAAATGCATAAATGGTTCGTCATATCTCACTGAGGAAATGGGACGGACCCTTCCAGTTAAACACAACACAGGTCAACAACACCACAAGCTGCCTCCTCTATATGATTCTAAGGATCAATCATAATATGCCACAATAAATAAATAAGCTAACTGCAGAGGCACAGCCTCTAAATACAGAGCTTTTATGGTAAGAGAAGTTTAAGAGCTACCTTCATGCGACTTTTTTTTAGTTTGACGGTACATTGTTGCACATAGCAAATAGCGTGTGCATGTTTTAACACGTTCACTGCGTTGGGTAACACTGACTAATAAAACTTTGCATTAACTGCACTTGCTACGCTTGTTGATAGCTTTATCCCCAAAACACAGGCTAGCTTTAGCCGAAGGCTAGCGTTATGCAGCTCGATAACAACTCAATAACCAGAAAACTACCGGTTAGCTGCCTTTATGCTACCAGTGCTGACTTTTAAATGGTGTAGCATACATGCAAAGACTCGTCTGACTTACCTTTTCTTTACTGTTTTCGTCTATGGATGTCATAATGGGACTGTAATCGATAAAGCTGCGAAAACAGGCCAATCCAAATGACAAAACTATGTGCAGGAAGCTGTCTTTCCCGGAGGTTTGTTAGCTGCCTGACGAGCTGTCAAAACGGGTTTTTTACGTCCCTCATCCAGACGGTGAAAGATGAAACCCCGCCTTAAGTAAATATGACTGGACGCTAACAAATTTCCAAAATCTCCGATTGGTTGTTCACCCGATCAATCATGACACGTTTCTGTACCTGTTTGACAGCGCACAAAATTTATGACAATTTATTTTTAAACACTTTGTCAATTAAATGACCGATAGGGCTGAAAGAGTTGAAAAAAAGTGAATAAACTACGTGGTATGGCCTTCAGTCAATGGTTCCGCAAAGTTGCTAACAACACGGATGTGTTTCAGTGATACCCTGTGCATTATGGGTAACGTAGTTCAGACTGTTTGAAATGCCTTCAATAAAGCACACCCGGAACTTCATTTCCCATCCGCGGGAGAATGCGCGACAAAAAATTGGTCTCGTCTAGAAACAGCCGTATTTGTTTGGACACTGGAACATGTTGGGGCAAGTACTGGCGCTGAAACGAAAGCAACAATGAAAACTATACCTGTAAACGTCGAAACTTCGGTATTTACGTAGTCAATAAGTTATAGTCTTTTGAGGTTATTGTGTGAAAGGCGCCAGAATGTTCATTCTTAAACGTATTTTGTGTGTTGGAGGCATCGTTGCCCCTCAAAGCACCTCCCTCCCTGTGAGCCAGTTCTCTTCTTGTCATAACTGCCTCAGATCCTCCAAAAGACGAAGTCCATACAGTTCAGTGGACAGTGAGCGGTACTCTTCTCTTGTGAAGTCTGTCATGTCCTCCAAGGTCAGTTCCCAAACACCCGAGACCCTCCAAGCGGAAGACGACCACATTTATGGTCCTGTTGTCAGAGCTCAGACACCAGCAAGAGCAGAGATGATGAGGGTCCCCAAAACCCTCCATCCCTTTTTAAACTGCGTCGAAACTTTTGTAACAGACGAGCCAGAGTCAGGACCTCCAGCCCGGATTTCGCTTAACCGTGGACAAGGCAGGTCCTCTGTACCGAGTGTGACCCGCATTCTTCAGCAGACTCTTTCCCCAGAGCAGGTCTTTTACCTGGAGAGATGGAAGAGGAGGATGATCGCTGAGCTGGGAGAGGAAGGCTTCAAAGAATACAATCAGAGTAAGATGTCTAACCTTTCCACATGTTTCTTTAAGACTGTATATTGACCATCAGCGAACAAAACTGACTGAAAGTTGTTGTACTTAAACAGAGCTATTCAGACAAGGGAAGCTTTTCCATTCAGCTGTGGAGGACTTTCTGACATCAGGTCCAACGTGGGAGGACAGAAATCCTTCAGAGACAACCGAACATGCACCTGAGGTTCAGGGATACATGCAGAGCATCTCTCACGTCCTGGAGGATGTCCGTGCAGTGAGAGCTATTGAAAGCACTGTGCAACATGACACACTGAACTACCTGGGAATTGTGGATTGTGTTGCTCGCTATAGGTGAAAATCTACTTTTTTTTCTCTTTGTTGTCACTATGATCAAGTACACTCGTGACCTATTTGTGTTTACAGGGGAGTACTGTGTGTTATTGATTGGAAGACTTCAGATAAACCTAAGCCATTCCTAAGCAACACATATGACAACCCTGTTCAAGTGGCAGCCTATGCTGGGGCTTTAAACAGTGATGACAACTACAAGTATCAGGTGACCTACTGAGTTAAAATTCCATGCTGAAAATATTTGCAGTGATTGTTACCCTGTCATAATGTGTGGGCACTCTGCTTATCATTGCAGGTTGAAAATGGACTCATTGTTGTGGCCTACAAAGATGGCTCGCCAGCTCATGCTCACCGGCTCAACCAAGAGCTGATGTTGGAGTACTGGAGAACGTGGTTGCTACGTCTTGAGAAATTCACAGCACAGAGGTAGTCACAACAGATCCATTTACTTTTAATAGATCATCAATATTTCCAGATCTGTTACTTCTTATTTTCATATCTATATATTCTACACCTTATTATTCTGGATTATATTAATAATATATTAGTAAGCCATTTAAAGAGTTTTCTCTCTTTCATTTCAGATCCAGCCATGAATCAAGTGCCTTTTCAGGAAAGTGATGAAATATGCATGAAGCATTTCTTTACTTTTAAGGTGTCCTAAACTGAAAATCTAACATGCTCAAATAGAGGGCAAGAGCTCTGCAGCATATTATCTGTAATCAGTTTTCAACTATTACTTTTTTATTTCAATGTCATTAAATCCAAACCAGGCCTCTCTATATGAGGGATCTTCAGTGAAGCCCATGTCTTTAAAGAGCTTGTAGGACACCGTGTTTTCCTCTTCTATGAAGCAGTACACTGGGTAGCCCTCTGAGTGCAGTTTCTTGGCCATCGTGCTGACCAGCACTTTGGCATAGCCTTTCCCTCTGTGCTCTGGCTGTGTGTACAACATGCCCATGGCACACGATGCGTAGGTCAGTATCCAGGACACGGGCTGTCCTTCGGCATCCAGCACGCAGCAGGAGGGGAAGTTTATGATCATGTTTTGGATCATCCTAACAGCCACCTGGTCCTTTCCAAACTTCCACATCTGATTCACCAGGCCAATGTGCGACTCATCCAGAGAGCTCAGCGAAATCCCTGAACTGGTGCAGAACATTAATGAAATATACAAAACACCTGAACAGTGATTTGTCTGCTGCTATAATTAAGTTACCATCATACGTATATGTTGTACCTGTCTATAGAAGGAAGGTGGGATACATCTGTCAGCATCATCATGTGACACACCGCCAGGTTGTGGCTCTGCACACCTTTTTCTGATGCCACTGTTTTGAGTATCTCCATGTGGGGAAGACTGGTTCCTTAAACGCAAACACACACTGACATTTCTCCACTTGTATTCATTATAATCCAGACAAAGTAACTTATTAAAACATGTCTAAAAATTTACAAGTTGAAACATGCAACTGTTGATGTATTTTAAAGACTAGAAATGATTAAAGTTCCTGTACTTTTATCTGACATTGGTTTATAAGGTTAGAACCTTGAGTATTGGTCTTATGTGAATGGAAGGACTTTGAACACAATAAAAGACTGTCTGTGTATGAGTGTTGTATTTTTTTTAAAGTTTGTTATACACTGTGCACAATTAAATGGTAAGTTATTAAAATATTGAATGTACTGTTTGAAGACTCATTATGTAATGATTACTTAATGACAAAAACACGAACAGAAGTGCTTGTTGCTCTTACCAATACAGAGGTACCGGGTCCAGTCAATAACAAAGGACTTCCTTATGGTTTCCTCTAGAATAGCTTCATTGTTTGAAAAAACTATTGTGTCTTTGAAGAGATCTCCCTTCTGCAAGAGAATTAAAAAATGAATATGGAGACACACAAATACAAAACGTGTATGCACTGTTGTCTTTAACACACATACATACATATATGTACCTGTTCACACTGGGGTTTGCATATGAAGACACTGAACTGTGGCCATCTGTCAACAAAAACCTTCACAGGGTCTGATCTGACTCTGTTTCTGAGGACCAGATAACCGTAAGCCTTAAAGATCCGAACGTTAGTTACTCAGGTGTTTACATTTTCAAAACAAAGTAATGAAGTGATAACGAGAGTACTCAATCTGTTCAATACACACCTGCTGTGATCGAGGTAAATGTCTTCTCAGCTCAGTCTCAGCCATTTTCAACTGATCCTTCGTCAGCTCCATTTGAATTCTGTTTGTAAAACTTGTTCCAGTGAAAACTAAAACTAACATGCACGTTACTGAGGGAGGTTCAGGACAGCTGGGACAGCTGGGCGGTATGTTCTCCAGGCTGCAATTCACTTCCGATTCGCACATTCGACACGTGACTTACGTGGGCCACACGAATGGAATAAGCGATCGATCACAAACAACTCAAGTAGTTGTAAATGATGATTTGCGAAAGACAAACTATCAGCTGGTGTACGAATTATTACGAAGCCCCTCTGATGACATAGTAAAAAAATAAATAAATCGTGGCCACGAAATATGTATAACGTGCGCACGAAATACTTCATATGAACTAGCATTCTCATTATTTCATATATTTATTAGTATATTATGTATTTATTCCTGCAGGAAGGAACAGTCACATACACAGAAAAAAGCCTCTGTAGGAGTGCTCAAGGTCTTTTCAGAGCAACTCCCTTCTTATACTCTTCCGCTATCTAACAGATGTTGTTTTTCTCAGAATACACACAACTTGGAAATATATCTTGAAGAAGGCATAATCATAAAACAAGATCACAGGATTTCACACTTTTCTACTTCTAGTGGTCAAGCGTTATTTACTGTGTTCAGGCCATGAGGTCACTAGTCCAGCTACGTGACCTCAAGCCTAACCCCACCACCATCTGTTTTAACACTTGCCTCTTAACCCCTAAATACAAATTACTTTAGTAATGGTTAACTATTAAAGACAGAGAAAAGGAATTCTTCCAACATATTATTCTGCATTATATTAATAATATATTAGTAAGCCATTTAAAGAGTTTTCTCTCTTTCATTTCAGATCCAGCCATGAATCAAGTGCCTTTTTAGGAAAGTGATGAAATATGCACGAAGCATTTCTTTACTTTTAAGGTGTCCTACACTGAAAAGCTAACATGCTCAAATAGAGGGCAAGAGCTCTGCAGCATATTATCTGTATTCAGTTAACTATTACTTTTCATTTCAATGTCATTAAATTCAAACCAGGCCTCTCTATATGAGGGATCTTCAGTGAAGCCCATATCTTTAAAGAGCTTGTAGGACACCGTGTTTTCCTCTTCTATGAAGCAGTACACTGGGTAGCCCTCTGAGTGCAGTTTCTTGGCCATCGTGCTGACCAGCACTTTGGCATAGCCTTTCCCTCTGTGCTCTGGCTGTGTGTACAACATGCCCATGGCACACGATGCGTAGGTCAGTATCCAGGACACGGGCTGTCCTTCGGCATCCAGCACGCAGCAGGAGGGGAAGTTTATGATCATGTTTTGGATCATCCTAACAGCCACCTGGTCCTTTCCAAACTTCCACATCTGATTCACCAGGTCAACGTGCGACTCATCCAGAGAGCTCAGCGAAATCCCTGAACTGGTGCAGAACATTAATGAAACATACAAAACATATACCGGTATATATATATATATATATATATAAAACATACATGTAACATACATATATAATTAAGTTACCATCATATGTATATGTTGTACCTGTCTATAGAAGGAAGGTGGGATACATCTGTCAGCATCACCATGTGACACACCGCCAGGTTGTGGCTCTGCACACCTTTTTCTGATGCCACTGTTTTTAGTATCTCCATGTGGGGAAGACTGGTTTCTTAAACACAAACACACACCTACATTTCACCACTTGTATTAATCCAGAGAAAATAATTAAACTAAAAATTCCAGTTGAAACATGCAATTGTTGATGTATTTTAAAGACTAGAAATGGTTAAAGTTCCTGTACTTTTCTCTGACATTGGTTTATAACTAACGTTAGAACCTTGAGTATTGGTCTTAGGTGAATGGAAGGACTTTGACCAAAATCAAAGACTGTCTGTTAATTAGTGTTGTATTTTTTTAAAGTTTGTTATACACTGTGCACAAATCTCTATATTAACACTTATTGATATGGCAGGATAATAAATAAATGATAAGTTATCAAATTATTGAATGTACTGTTTGAAGACTCATTATGTAATGATTACTTAATGACAAAAACAGGAACAGAAGTGCTTGTTGCTCTTACCAATACAGAGGTACCGGGTCCAGTCAATAACAAAGGACTTCCTTATGGTTTCCTCTAGAATAGCTTCATTGTTTGAAAAAACTATTATGTATTTGAAGAGATCTCCCTTCTGCGAGAGAATAAAAAAATGAATATGAAGACGCACAAATACAAACCGTGTATGCACTTTTGTCTTCAATACACATACATACATATATGTACCTGTTCACATTGTGGTCTGCATATGATGACACTGAACTGTGGCCATCTGTCAACAAAAACCTTCACAGGGTCTGATCTGACTCTGTTTCTGAGGACCAGATAACCGTAAGCCTTAAAAATCCAAACGTTAGTTACTCAGGTGTTTACATATTCAAAACACAGTAATGAAGTGATAACGAGAGTACTCAATCAGTTCAATACACACCTGCTGTGATCGAGGTAAATGTCTTCTCAGCTCAGTCTCAGCTATTTTCAACTGATCGTTCGTCAGCTCCATTTGAATTCTGTTTGTAAAACTTGTCCCAGTGAAAACTAAAACTAATATGCGCATTACTGAGGGAGGTTCAGGACAGCTGGGACAGCTGGGACAGCTGGGCGGTCTGTTCTCCAGGGAAATTAATTGATGATTAACATTTAAGTAGGAACATGTCTATGGCAGTCAGGTAGTTTTATGGTAAGATGAAGAACTTCTGTTTTACGTATGCATCCAAACACTTTCGTGCATGTAAAGTGACCTTTGGTAGCATTGTTTAAAAAAATATTTTGACGTCCTGTTTCTGTTTCTCTACATAGAATAACATTGATGTGAATGCAGTCAGCTGGAACAATCTGGACATTATCTATAGAACGTCCTTTGTAGTAAGCAGGGGCTGATTGCTGCATTCACTCACTTAACATGCATTTGAATGTGCGATGACATGTAATCTGTATTCTGTAATTGAATAATCTTAGTAAGAAAGTATCCTTTCCAACACTGCCCCAATAGGCTATAACCATTTTGTAATTCAGAAAACTAGGCTACATTTTCCTCATGTAAACGTATGCACACGTCTGTATGTAGGCGTAGCTCAAGGCCTGACAGAGAACACAGCGTGAATCGCCTCAGAATAAAAACAGACAAGGTGTGACTATCTAAAACATAGCTCATTTCATCCTATAATAATACTCTTTCACTCAGAGTTCCATTTATAATTCTGGTTTAATGAAGTGCTTTGAGAAGCTGGTGTCTACATAGAGACAACATGTAAATCGGCTTTTTTCAATCAGCAGACTATATTCAGTCATTACAAACACAATGTACAATATTTACAATGTCTGTGTCTAACAGCAAAGATGTTACACATTAAAACAAAAACAGCCAATTCTGTGTTTGAAAGGTCTTTAAAAGTTGAACTCATACCACAGAGCCCTGTAAGCGCTATCCTCAATGAACCCCAGGCCTTTAAAGAGCTTGTAGGACACTATGTTGTCCACCTCTATGAAGCAGTACACCGGGAAGCCCTCAGCCTGCAGCTTCTTTGCCATGGTGCTGACCAGCACTTTGGCATAGCCTCTCCCTCTGTGCTCTGGCTGAGTGTACAACATTCCCATGGCACAGTAATCATATGCCAGTATCCAAGCCACCGGCTGACCCTGGCTGTCCATGATGCAGCATGTTGGGAAGTTGCTGATTAGGTTTTGGATGTGCCTGTAGCCCTGCTCGTTCCCTCCAAACTTCCAGGTTTTATTCACCAAGTCCACATGAGAAATATTAAGAGAGGAAATCCTTGATTCAAGCTCACTGTTAAAACAAATAGTTCTTTCATAGAGTGATAAAAAAACAGGACTTTTCTCTGACGCAGAGTTACAATAACTATACAGATGTTAATTGACTTATCTGACCATACCTGTCAATTGCTGGTGTGATCAGCTGGCTGGTGTCTGGCATATACAGAAGATGCACCAGAGTAAAGCCTCTGTTATTAACCCCTCTGTCAGAGGACACTTCTTTCAAGAGGGGTTGATGGCAACTGTCAAATCCTGTAGAATAAAACATTACTCACAGGTTTAGAGCCCCGTCTCAAACAGCAAAGTAGTATAGCCTAAAGGTCCTCCAGTAAAAGTATGTAACTACAGTAATATTCACATACAAATGATGCACATTGTTATATAGACTCATCATAGTGGAGTAAAAGGTCCAATATGCTGTAATCTACATCTGTTGTGAAGGTGAACTCACCTCCAATAAGGAAATAAGTGCTCCAGTCAATTGCATTCTCTTCTGTCAGTACTTTTCTTAAAATATCTTCATCCATGCAGTAGTATGTCACCTTTTTCATGAACTGCAGGGCAAGCTTGTTCTGGAAGGAGAAAAAAAAACACAGTCTGGCAAAGCTGCGTAAAGAGTATCAGATTTTCCGACGGGATTTGAACTCACCTTTGGGTCAGGTCGGCATATAATGACTTTAAAATCAGGCCATGAGTCCACGACTACTTCTTGTGTGTTTGGTTTGTTTCTGTTAAATCCATATAAAAATCCGTACACCTAAAGACACATAGGACACAATGACTTAAAGGACACTGTGAGATCAGCTGGTAAGAGGTTTTCCAGTCTACCTTGTAGCTCTTTGGTAAGTGTTTCAGCAGGACTCCTTCAGCAATCTGCTGCTCCTCTCTGTTCAGCACCTTCATGATTGACCAGTAAAGGTTTGTTACTCATTTAGTTCATCCTGTCTGTCGCTATAAAATCAGGTCACTCTTTTATAACTCATTGACAGTCACTCAGACAAACGTTGTTGACTGTTCTATAGGTGAGTGTTTCTCCTACGATTTCAGGCAACTTCCTGTTTGAATTTCAAAAATAAAAGCTTTTGTTTCCTCCTCTCGAATGGTTTAGCTCGTGATTGAATATTTGCTGTTATTTAATTACTCTATTTCACACAGAAAAAGCAACAACGTTCTAGCATTTAGATGAACAACACGTATCTGAATTTACAGCATACATTACACATAACAGAAACAGTGTGATTGTGAGCAACAGGCAAAGTTATTGACGCTGTGAAGGTGAGAAAACATGCCAGTGCGTGTTTATTCGCTATCGTTAATAAACACAATGCGGTGTCCATTCTGTTAACGACCATGAGATGCGAGCCCACGTCAATCACTACGTTTTTAGCGTTACGTTGCCTCTTGAATTGCTCTTCACTGCAGGGCTCTCAAAGTTTCGCGCATTAAGAGTGAGACACACGCATTTCAACAATTTGTCATGCGGAGAAATGATTAGCTTCACCGCACAGAAATTCCTATAAACGAGTCAAAGACAGACTACTGTGCGCTCATCTAGCTACCTAGCTGTCTGGAATTAGCGACCTATCGACCAATCAGAAAATAGAATCTGTCAGCCAATCAGACAATAGAATTCCTTATTGCCAGGTAAGTCCCAGCTGCAACATGCTCGGAATGCAAAGTTGTAGACAAGTTGGAGACAAGTTGGAGGTGGAAGAGAACCGCCAGGAGAGGGGGACGGGGACACGGACACACACACGGACACGGACACACACACACACACCTGTACAAGGAGTATACCAGGCTGTATAAGCATGTTTAGTGTTGCAGTGAAGCTGAACCGGTGTTGTGCACCTTCAGAGCCCAACGTCCAACAACGTCCAAGCACCGTGACATCGCAGACATCAGCATGAGTTGACAGAACATCATGTAAACGTTACACAATGAGTTAACATTGATTTTGCATGAGATACTGTATTCTGTTTATACGGGCGGGTCAAAAATAACACCTTTAAGACAGAAGCTGCGGGCTATACAATCCGGTTTAACTGGTTATTATACAGCTCTGAAGCATTTTTAAATGAAGATAAAATAACATGTCCATAAATGTTCCACTTCCTGCACACTAATAATTTGCAGAAGTTGGACAGCTAGCACAACAATGAGTAAATACAGTAACACATCAAGTAAAGCCAAGTTTTTTTTATTTTATAACCATGATTTATTTAGAAGTTTTCCATTCTGAATTACATTTGAAGTCCTGTCCATTACAGTGGGACGTGTATGACTATGTTTATGTCAATTTTAATGCTCATAAGTAAAAAAACAAAATCATGAAAAATGGTACAGTACCATTTATTTTTGAGCAACTAAATGGTTAATAAAAGTGTTAGATATCACCCTCTTGGATAAAAGCAGGAATCCCAAGAAATCACACAAAACAAGACTGAGCTACTACAACTAATACCTGCATTATCAATATGCATTTACCACATGGACACATTTCTAAAAGTCAACATGCAACTTTAATTGACTTTCATTTAAAAGTTTGGTTTTAATAAGCCAGCACACAAAAACCTGTCCTTTACTTGTCTAAGTATCTAGACTTTATAAAGGTGTCAATGCCTCACTATTAGAATTCTGAGGTCTAAAACAAGCGTGCAGGCTATAGGAAAAAATTAAAGTATCACCAGGCTAAAAACCAGCATGTTTATATTCATGTGGATAGTCTAAAGTAGAATATTTCACTCAGGTGAATGTTATTTTGCCATTTTTTTGGCCATTAAACCTCCAGCGTGGTTCTCTCTAGCATGTCTGGTCTATAAGTCTGATGTCATTCAGCCAGGGGCGGCTCCACACTGTGAATGTGCACTGGTAAGGCTGAAAGAAAAAGGTAAGAATGCAATCAATATCAAGATCTTTGGAATTATCAAACAGAAAATAACATGTTAATAATTAGCATGGCATAGGCCTACATAAGGACTTCTACAATTCATAGGTGTTGAGGAAGTAAAATATTTTCACAGTTTTGTCGTCTGTATTTTAGGTCAAGTGCAAAACTACTGTATAACATTTACAGTGAAAAGACAAGGTTGTAGCTCTGTGAGCTCTGTAGTCATTACCCGAGCTTTTGCTGGGTCTTGGTGGACGGCACACACTTCAGCAGCACTGTCCTTTCTGCAGGGGGTCTTTCCCATTTTCACAGTAATGACGTACTTCATACCAGCAACCACCTTCAAGGACCAAAAATACAGATTATAATAACCCAGATGCTCATCAGATTATACTTGTGTCTGTTAAACAACTACAGTAAACATCACTTGCTCATTTTTTGGTTCCTCTTTTGATACATTTGTATAAAACACAAATGTATTTTTGGGTGCAGTAAACAACTGCTGATGGGATTAGACCGGATTAAGGTACTTGTTTTCGAACGGTCATAGAGCAAATTCCAAATCAATTGCTGCAATTACTGTTTTTAGATTATTAGTAGTTTCAATATATCTAGGTGGAGCTTTTCAGGCCTACTCTTCACGCCTCGTTAGTTCCCACACAGCAGGCCATCGTTTTAACCACAGATTACACACGATTTGTTATTCTTAAATTGAGTCAGAAGTCTAGACGTTACTAACCTGTGCCTGGGCCTTCACCACTTCAGCCACTTGGCTCAGGTACATGTCGTTGGTAGCTTTGTTGTGCTGGACAACAGCGAAGTTCAGAGCATTCTGCGCACCTTCGTCGGCGTTCAGATCTACATCTCTGAATCCGCCGGCCATACCGCCCAGGCCAACGGCGAACACGGCCGCCAGAACGGGGAAAACAACCTTCCACATCGCGTTCACGCTGAAACCAGCAGCGCAATCTCAGCAACAAAACAAACACGACGCTGGCGCTGCCCTTCCTGTTATATAAACAGTGACGTCACCACGCTGGGAGCGGCGCTCCTCGCAGCCAATCAACAAACTTGGATTTTTCCTCGGCTTCCTGTGCAACGGTAAACTTTACCAACAGCTAGGAAAGTGAAGGTATCACAGTAGGAGACACTAAAGCGACGAACAGGTATGTGTTAACGTACACTGGTTGGACTGTGACCGCCCCCCCTGAAAAGGACATGCAAGGGGCTATCTGTCAATAAGCTCATTACATTCAACAAGTTTTTAAATTAGACATTTTCGACGTCTCAGCGCAGGTCCAAGTCCCCCGTGGAAGCTCACCTTTGGAACGGGCACAATGCAAAGGCTGCAGGCTTTGAAGTAAGTAGGTTTTTTTTTACTATCAATATTTGCATTCTATGGTTACATAAGAGCGTTAATGAGTATTTGTTCACACTTGGCAGGGAGAGTTTCTTTGGCTTGGATGTTGTCCAACAGCAGCAGCTGCTGATTGGGTCTGCTGTGGCAGCAGGTGGAATCCTGGCATACATGGTGCACAGGAGGAGACAAGCGAAAACTATTCCTCTGGGTGAAGGATGGTGGGGGGCAGGACAGAAGCCAGTGTCAGAGGATGATAGGATCTATCCCTTTAAAGTGGAGACCACAGATAAAGAGATCCAGGTGACTGCTGATACAAGTTTCAGGGAGTTAAGAAGAATATCAAGACTGATAATAATGTAATACACTGCTTCTATTCAACAGGACCTTCATGAGCGCATTGACAGAACCCGCTACACTGATCCTTTAGAAGACAGCGGATTCCACTATGGCTTTAACTCCACTTATCTCCAGAAGGTGGTTTCCTATTGGAGGCATGAGTTTGACTGGAAAAAGCAGGTGGCCATGCTTAACCAGTATCCACACTTCAAAACCAAAATAGAAGGTACACACTGCTTGGTAATGTTGGACCAAGAGTCACTTCTTTTTCCTCTCATGTTAATGCATTTTCCTGTAACACAGGCCTGGACGTGCACTTCATCCATGTGCGCCCACAGCCCCGTGCTAACCAGAAGGTTCTGCCTCTCATGCTCGTTCACGGGTGGCCGGGCTCCTTTTTTGAGTTCTACAAGATTGTTCCACTTCTCACACAGAACCATGATGGCATTGCATTTGAGGTCATATGCCCCTCAATCCCTGGCTATGGCTACTCAGAAGCTCCTCATAAGCAAGGTAGATAAATCTAAATTAATTCATGTATTCCTGCTGAGTCAGCTGTATTTACAAATGTGCCTCTTCCAGGATTTGACAGCCTCGCTGCCTCCAGGGTTTTCCTGACGCTGATGGAGCGTTTAGGGTTCTCTGAATTCTATCTTCAGGGTGGAGACTGGGGCTCACTCATTACCACCAACATGGCACAGATGAAGCCTGAGTAAGCACAAGACAAGGTCTTACAGAAAACGTGTTATCACTGCAGTGGAATTTCTGCCACACACTTGTTTGTTAAAGTGAACATTGAGGCCTTCTTACTGGAAACAATGCTTGCACTGTGTGCACAAATGATACAAATTCCTGCAGGGCTTAGCTGATAAAGAACCTCGTGTCAGAAAAACAATGATACAAAACTGCTAAATCTGCATTTTTAAACATATTAAAATATTTTATAATCTTTGTAAAATATTTGTCATTCTCTAATGTTGTTTCACAACTTATCATTTCCAGCTGTGTGAAAGGTCTCCACCTGAACATGTGTATATCAACAAGAGGCTTCAGAGTGCTGCTGTCCCTCATGATTGGTCCTTATTTGCCCTTCCTGGTGGGCTTTAGTCGTGAAGATGTTCGACGACTGTTCCCTTACTTTGAGAAGAATGTCTGGGAGATGTTGAGGGAGTCTGGCTACCTTCACATCCAGGGCACTAAACCAGACACTGCAGGTAAACTCACTGATTCATGAGCATATTGACTGTGTTGACAGGTTAAAATGAACTCAAACAAGCTACTATCCAAATATGTTCAAAACTGTCTTTAGGCTGTGGAGTGAATGACTCTCCTGTGGGCTTGGCGGCCTACCTCTTGGAAAAGTTCTCATCCTGGACTGATATGAAGAACAGAGCTCTGGAGGATGGTGGTCTGGAAAGGTACAAGAATAATACTTTCATGATAGAAAGTATGTGAAGAGATGATTTACGTGATTGTTGCCATCTGTAATTATTTACAAATGATGACAATTTGTGCAGAAAATTCAGCCTGGATGACCTCCTGACGAGTGTCATGATCTACTGGACCACAAGATCCATCACTACCTCCATGCGCTTCTACAAAGAGAACTTCAAGTCGAATCCTAACAACAGAGTTGACTCAAAGTATGTGGTTCATACTGTCTTTTTATTGTGTAAGCCTGACAGCCCTAATGATTTATTTATTTTTGCTATAGGACAGGAATATTTGTTCCCACTGGACTGGCTGCATTCCCCAGTGAGTTGATGCATTGTCCGAAATCTTGGGCTCAAATACGATACCGAAACATCTACTCCTACACTTTCATGCCACGAGGTGGCCACTTTGCTGCCTTTGAGGAACCCCAGCTGCTGGCCAACGACATCGTCAATTTTGCCAAAAAAGTGGAGAAACTCTAGACCACTCTCAGAAGAATCAGTATATATTTTTTGTATTTTATTATAGATCATTCCAAATGGGACACATACAACACCCATAAAAATCTTTGTTGCTTGCACCACTCTTAATTTTTAGTTATACACACTCTTGTTATCATTTAAAGATGTTAATACATGTAAAACAGGCACACTGGCACTGCAATGTATCCACAGAATGGATAAAAAAAGCAAGTTAGTTCAATGAACCTTTCCTGTGCACACTGAAGACATATTGCACTACTTTGTTCCTCTGTGTTTATGTTTCTGCAAATTAGTAAAAAAAACATTATTATAAATATAAAATAATACACTTTGATCACCTGCCAACTCTTGGTAATCTTAGTATTTCATAAGACTTAAAGAACACACATACTTGCTTTTACCAATAAACCAGTTTGTTGTACTCTGAAAAAACTATGCTCTTAATTCTTTAAAATGTGTACAGCAAAATTAAAAATTCAAGTTCAAAATCACAATTAAAAAAGGAGCTCACACTTTCCTCAGTGTTTAGGGTCACTTGCTGAAGCCCTTGATGGTCATGGGTGCCTGAAACCATACATAATCCTGCCCGTCTGACCCCTCTGCCCTTGGTTCCTTACAGACGCTGGGATCAGTAGACAGAGCAATGATTTGGTTCTTTACCCGAGTTGGGACTTTAAACTGTAGCTTAGGGCGGAACCAACTGACACCGCAATCCCTGTGTGCCAGCACTAAGACTGTGGTGGGCATCAGCCGAACAGGTCTGGTGTCAGACAGAAGGTCAGCCACAAAAAGAGTGCGGAATAGCTGCCTTAGGCATGATGACACCCGTAGACACTGATCTCCGCCGGCCAATATCAGATCCTCCATGTTAATCTCATAGAGCTCTTTGGGGAGGACGGGGGAGCCACCCATTAACAGCAGCACACGGGGCACCTTGCTAAGAGAAAATAGCACCTCCAACTGCTGCAGAACCTCTTCCAGTTCCTGAAGGGTCTGCTGACACTTGCGCCAGTCTATGTCTGCAGACTGCACCGGCCAGCGACTCACTGTGTCTCTATCCTGAAAAGCAAAACATTCACCTTTTACTCAAATACACAAAAATATCTTATTGTTAGGGCAGGTAATATTAATATATAATATATATATAATCTATTCACCTGTACTGAGGCTTGCTGTTTCTTCTGGGAGTACACCAGCTGGTCATAAGTCATTGGTAGCTGCTGTCTCTGATAGAGCACACACTTCAGGATCTCACTGACAAAACGGCAGCAGCCTTCCTGCGTCACCGGACCTGTGAAGACCACGTCCACACGCCCTTCATCTCTGGCTTTTCTCAACACCTCAGAATCTCTGTCCTCTGTATTCGCATGCTGTTTACTGGCAGTCTCAGTGGAATCTTGAATACATCCCTGATCTGAAGTGTCCTCCTCTTGTGAGTTACCTGATCAGAATCAGAATAATATCAAAAAATTTCCCATCATTATGTTTTAAAAAATAAAACAAAAAAAGGACTCCCTCATATTCAATTAAGAGAGATATGTCATGCTCACTGGGTCATGTGGCGTGAAGGATTTTGAACAAAATAAGTTTTTTCATATAAATGAATAGAAATCACATTCATAAAAATAATAGAACTACAAGTTAACATAGAGATACTGAATCTCCACATAACCAATAAATCCAATGTGTTTTGTCTGTATGCTGTAATACATCTCAGCAGCTTGGGAGTCATTTGGTCAAAACCTGAAAGGAAAATGCACCTATCTTCTTTTTAAAGATTTTTAAATCAATCACTTACACATTATCAATTAAAATAAATCCATCAACTAAACAAAAAATAATCATAAGTGTCATATCTACAAGCCGGCATGTATGAACAGTAAGTATCTAACTTCACCGCGGTATAAAGATCCACCCTGGTTACGTTACCGACCTTGGGTGATGGTGGTGGAGGGGAGAGCTGCGTTTTCTTTGTCTTCAGCACTGTCCGGGTTGTGATGTTGGACTTTTACACTAATCGCATTTTTCGCATTCAAACAAGTATCTCCGGTCTGCGCTGAGAGAGGCTCCGCAGAAAGTCGGCATGATAGTGATTCGTCGGGAACACTTTGTAACGTTAGGTGTTTATTCGCCGTTTCCTGCTCCTCCTGCGTGCTAACATCCTTATCAGACGAAAAAGAGAGACATCTTTTTACCCCAGCGTCTGCTCTTATAACGGCGGGCGTAGTTACAGTGTTATCAGAGGTTGATGTTGATAGAAATATAAGCGAATCTTCGGCCATAGTTTTGAATATCCGCGCCGGGTCTTCACCGCATTGCACCATGGGAAAAAAATGCTGCATCGACGTTGTATGGGGGTTGGCACGCCCGTTTAGCGGCACATTACTGCCACCAACCGGAGTGGAGGAGAAGCACCAGAACAAATATGCAAATAGACACTTTTTTTGTTTTTTAATGTAGTCGTTGCTAGGCAATCAAACTATTGTTATTCTACGTCTTTATTAGTTTGATTGCCGTTGCTAGGCAATCAAACTATTGTTATTCTACTTTATTTATTAGTTTGGTTGCCTAGCAATTATTATTATTATTCTGTACGCTTTTTGGCTCAAACCATTCAAACATCAAAAGATTCAGCTCATTCAGGACATTCCCGGAAACCTTCAATAATAATTACAAATATTATAATATTAAAAATATTAAACATTTTCCACCCTCAAATTAACATGGGAGTCAATGAGAGAGCCCTTCAAACCATGTCTTCAGCAAAATGCTACTCCTACAAATTTCAAGATAGAGAAACCATTCAAATCTTAAAATACATCTTGGTCTTCAAAACTTGTATACAGAATTTGGAAATTCTTCAAATGGCAGGGGTTTAAAGATGAAGTGATTTTTGAGGTCTCTTCTGAGAAACATTAGTGTGTATTGCGTGGAATGTTGGGAGCCAGAGTGGGCGATGTCATCACTCAGAGTGGAGAGAGGCTGAGGAGATGTCTAAAAAAAATCTCTCTAACATGCGCTTAGACCTGCACCTTCCATCTCACTGGGATAATTTTTCTATCAGTTCGAAGGAAAACTCGTTGGCTTTCTTATGGTGTCACTCTTAAAACTCCACACCAAACCGTTTTGCCCTGACAGCCAGCTGTTCAGGGAGAGTGCCGGACATTCCTCCATTAAGACATAATGTAAAACCAAAAACAGAGAAGCATCGCCACCATCTCCACATCTGTGACATCACAGACATAAAAATTATAGACTTTAAGCATTATAGCTGTCATGTTGATCATCCTTCAGCTGTATACTACTTTTCCACATTCAAATCACACAGCCTGAGCTTCTTATAGTCTTTTGGTATTATTCCAGCCTCAGACCTTTCATATGGTATATTCACTGGCTGTTCTTTAAGGTCATGACTTCATACTGTTCTTGTCTTCAGCTGTTTCCTTTTCATAGCTTCATAATATTAAAACATTTTCTACTTTTCAAAATAGGAGCTTCATCTTTTCAAATTCTTAACCGTGTTTCAGCAAATTAAATTCAGATTGCAGATTCTCCAGCAATTCAGAGCAATCCTTCACATCAGCGTTCAAAGCAATGCTTCAGCTGCGGCAATCAAACTTGCACTTTCTTCAGGAAATGCTTTTCTAGTTTTACTTATTTTAGCTACACTTTTTGAGGAGTGGAGTGAGTCAGGCTTTTTTCTATCTATATCTATAGTTTGGACTTTTAATAATAGAATCATGTCACATGATAAGATTTGCTTATGTGACTATGGATAAAATAATGAAATGTGCAATACTTTTACTTATTTTAAATACATACTGTAATATAATAACCAGAAGTACATTTAAAGGACCAGTACACCCTATATTGTTATCCTGCTACATTTGCCTGGTATTTCTGTCTTAACATAACTTGATTTCACCCTTGACTATTTAACAGATAATAATCCTGTCACTTGATTTAGACCAGTTGAAACACTTTAAAAAGACAAATGCAAACATACAAAAATCACCCTTTTTGGTGTCTGCCAAAATAAGATTAGGGTCCCTATTGTGTGCCTGGGAGGAAATTATTTCTTAATGATTGACTGTCTATGTTTTGTGTTATGTGATGCATACTACCCCCTGGCGGCCAAGTAGTGTATTGCACGGAGAAGGTGAGCGCGGGTCCCAGGTGTGATAATTAGCTGCCCTCATGTCCACGCGGAAAGTTTCTTCCACAGGCTGGGTGTGAGGGCTAACTGCTGAATTTGTTTGTGTCTTTGTGGTTTTGCTGAATAATGTCCTCGGTGCGAGTAGCTGTTCGAGTCCGTCCACTGAATAAAAGGTAGGCAGAAGGGCTGCTTTTGTTTTTCACCTCTCAAACATTTCAGAATGAATATCCACATTTGCTTTTCACAGGGAAAAAGAGCTGGCATCAAAGAGCATCGTTCATATGCAGGGCAACACGACATCTATTCTTAAGGTAGGCCTATATATACCAAATAAAAATGTATTATACTGCACCTTTTAAATAGGTTTTTAGTAAAAGTGGTGTTTTTAAATCGTAGCCTTCATTTGTTCGAGGGGATAAGCTGAAGGACAGAGGAAAAACATTTTCCTTTGACTTCTCATATGACTCTTCTGACAGAGAAAGCTCCAAATTTGCATCCCAGCAGAGGGTACTGTGTAATCAGATTACTATTTGTATCTTATTAATTGAAATGAGTGTATGTCATATTTTAACTAATCATTCCTCTGCTGCTTTAGATTTTTCAAGACTTGGGGTGTGATGTTTTGAAAGCTGCATTTGAGGGTTTCAATGCCTGTGTGTTCACCTACGGCCAAACTGGATCAGGAAAATCGTACACGATGATGGGACTTAAGGTAAGATCCTCATGATCCCCCAGGCAGCTGTTGTTTCCAAATTGTATTTATCTGTACTAGCCTCACACACACAAAGGACACACATGATGTGACAACACTGCAGAGCTTGCATTGCAGAATACCTCAGAAGTGTTAATTCAGAGTGTGCACATCACACACATCAGAACTTGACGGATAGTGTGGCCTCATCAGAACTTTTTTTTTTGTTTCTCCGCACTAATCAGAAAATTTGATGAGGGCAGCATCCCACAGCTTTTCTCTCCTCACCTTGCACACCAATAGAAATTTCACATTGAGGGTTTTTTTCCCTGCCTCTCTACCAGGAGACTTGCTGCAAGGTCATCAGCAGAGCTGCTGTCAACATCCCCGATAATTATATATGGCTCTTAATGCTTACTATCTGTTACTTTGTAATTAAAACAAGAAGGCATGCAGCTCAGACTGGAGTTGTTTTTATGCTTCAGTAACTCTATATCAGATGAGCTGTTGTTTGTGTTGTACAGCTGCCTTCAGTTGTGGTTATGGCAAAGCATAGACACCAAATTAGGAGAACAAGATAGGAGAAAAATGTAACTGTTGTTTTATAGTAAACATTTTTTGTACACAGCCCAATATGTTCTCTCTTTTTAATGTGTCAGGATGATAAAGGTTTAATCCCACGGATCTGTGAAGGCTTCTTCTTGGAGATCTCTAACAGAGGCACCAGTGACGCTGTGTCATTCCATACGGAGGTCAGGTAAGAAACGATAATATAACAGATGTCTGAACATGTACGGAGGACTGTTATCTAATCTTTATAAAAGGGAAATTAAACGTTGCTTCGCTTCATTAAGCAATTGTTTTTGGTCAATATTTGGAGGGAGGAAGATCTGATGATGGAGAAATAGTTGCAGTGATTCCAATATCTCATCAAACTTCCTTTAAAACAATTAATCCTGCACAGCTTTGAATGCTTAACCTGCTTTGACAACACTGTGAGGTCATTGGGAGGTTATACAAAATTATGGATTCAGCCGTTTGTGGAGTTCTTGACTAGACTAGACTATTTCTGCTACGGCATTCAAAGAAGAATCTTTACTGCCTCAAGGAAAATTATTTTTTTATGCAGGACAGCACATCAGGCTGCATAAACCACCGACTCCTTGGCTGTCATGGGAGGAAAAAAGTAGAAATATAGCTACCATCATTCCCTGACCCCCTAACCTATGGAAAACCTGTGGAACATCCTTTTTGAAAAGGGAGGTCGGAAAGTATATTGTGCATTATTTTGCACAAAATATGCCATATTGTTTAAAAAAAGGGCTTCAAAGAAAAAAATAAACGTGTCTTTCTTTACAAATCTCAAACTACAATATGAAAAGTGCTGCTGTAGCTAAAAGACAAACTCTCTGCTTCAAGCGCTTTTCAGCGCCACTATATAATAAAATGTATTAACTTGTAGTGACCTAGAGAGAGAGAGAGAGGGTGCATCATTAGCATTCTCACTGCAGTGTAGCAGCACAGCCATTTGTCATTTGTCTCTCATACCTGTGAAGTGCACATTGGCCTTATTTTCATTTAGTCAGAATTACAAGATGTCAAATAACAGCACTGTGGCCATCTACAAGAAGCACGTGTGAGGAAAAGTTCCTATACCTGTGTGTGAGGCCTGAAATCTGTGACAATGACAAGGCACAGCAAAGATAATTGTCCATTCAGAGCCACTGTATCACACAGTGCTATCATTAAAAGCTGTGCTATCACAAACATCTTTCTTTTCATGGCTTTGTAGATGTCATGGTCAAGTACCTAAAGGATTTAATTGTGTATTTCTGTTGCTAGAACAGGCGCATAAATTCCATTTTATCACCTAACTCTAATGCTGATCTTTAAAACCCAGAAAGAGAACCACATTAAGGCTTTACAAATGATATTAAAAACCCCAGATGATATCTGCTCCCATCACAATATCTGCTTCATGTCCCAGCTCCTCACCTAAATGATTGTCTGGGAGATAAAATAGAGGATTTTCAGCCCATCGAGCTCTTATGAACCCATTATAGAATAGCTTTAAAACGACTTAATCCCAACATGTTTTGGATTTCGCTTCAAATACATCCATCACCTGTGAAATTAAAGTATTAATAGTCAGTGTTACAGCTTCAACATTTGGAGTTATATTCAGAGTTTCCTCTTCACAGTTTGTCTGTCATATCTTAAGGTCGTGCTCCTTCTCCTTGCTTGTGTGAGAATGTGTTCTAGTCATTTTTATTTTAAACCTTTGGCTGTTTGTTTGTTTCCTCCCAACATCATTATAAATATTGTATTAGTAAGAAGCAGTGTGTGGAGGTAGTTGGTATTACATTTGACTGTAATGACTTCTTGTTGTGGTATTGACATAACCACAGCGATGTCTTCAGAATATATATATATATATATATACTGAGTTTTCAACACTGCTTGAAAATCAAATGCATGTGTACTTCCACAGGATATGGTCTGTCAGTTTCTCATAACCTGCTCCATGCCTTGCATTGTTTTTGAATCAGCCACTCTGACTAGTCCCTTTTTGCTTCATGCACACAGCCACTTGTAGTTTTGATTGAGCTGCTGTGCCAAATCTACTTTGCATATGTTTGTTTATGCATTGATGATACACGCAGAACAATGAAAGAACAGTCATTTGGCGTTATCGAGCGTTTCTTTTCAGAGCACACAGCCAACGGTGACTTGTTTTGTTTACATTTGGTGCCGTGCCATTCGTTTAACAATAAAACCCTTTCATACATTTCTGCAATTGTGGCCTTGTGGGGAAATCTTGGATCAGATTTTATCCTTTCTGTCTTGGCACCAGCTATCTGGAAATCTACAATGAACGTGTGCAGGACCTTCTTAAAAAGAGAGCACCATCCGCTGAGGGCGGAGGCCTGAGAGTGAGGGAGCACCCCAGGGATGGAGCCTATGTAGAGAGTAAGCCTTTATATTATTGTTCATTACATCATAATTGAATTAGGGCAGACGGTGTCATACAGAATATATGTGTGCAGATCTCTCCAAGCATTTGGTGAAAAACCACAGCGACATGGAGGACTTGATCATTTTTGGCAATGCCAACCGCACCACAGCCTGTACAGGCATGAATGACTTCAGCAGCCGCTCCCACGCCATCTTCACCATCACGTTTATCCAGGTGACCTACAGTGCTCAAACAGTTTATTCATTATTTTGGCACCTGTATACCTCTGAATTAAATGCATTTTTTTTAAATCCTCCAGGCCCGGTTTGATGCAGACATTCCATGTGAGACGGTGAGTAAGATCCACCTGGTAGACCTGGCAGGCAGCGAGAGAGCTGCTTCCACATGCACCACAGGCACCAGACTGAAGGAAGGCTCCAACATCAACAAATCCCTGGTCATCTTAGGCAGTGTGATCTCGGCTCTGGGTAAACATGGTTACAACAGCATGACTGACTTATTGTGACAAAACATCCTTGTCTAATATTGAGCAAGACGGATCAATAATGCAGGTGAATCATGGCTGCATTCTATGTGAGGATGGCAATTCTGTTATATAACGTTTCAATATAGATTTTGCTTGTTTGTTTTAATTCCAAATTGTTTTTTCCGTCATTTGAAAAGGGGAAAAAAAAAAAAATACTTTTGTCACTCCTGACGGTGTCAGCAAACCTGCTCCCAACATGGATCAATAGAGCTTAAGGATGAAACATTTCATAATTTGGAGGCGCTCTCTAGCTCCTGTATCAGTATTTTCTTTCTGTGTGACCCTCACAGCTGACCTCAGTGTGGGAGGACAGTCGGCAAAAAAGAAGCAGATCTTCATTCCTTACAGAGACTCTGTGCTGACATGGCTGCTAAAAGACAGCCTGGGTGGAAATGCCAGGACTACAATGATAGCAAGTATGTACTGTTAAGACATTTCAGGTTATTTTCATGAAAATGGAAGTAATACTAACCTCCATTCCCACTCCATTGCAGCAATTTCTCCTGCTGACGTGAACTACGCTGAGACCCTGAGCACGCTTCGCTATGCCAGCCGTGCTAAAAACATAGTGAACACTCCGATTGTGAACGAAGACTGCAGTGTGAAGGTCATCAGAGAGCTGCAGGCAGAGGTTACCAGGCTCAGGAGACTGCTAGAAGAAGCCACTCAGGTCTTTCAAACGTTCAAACTCACATCACACACACACCATCAGGGAGACGAGAATATATACTGTATGTTGGCAACCTGTTATTCAAAGGTTATATATACCTGTTATCCAGGTTTCCCATGAGTCGTCTTCCTCTGTGACGGTCATGAAGAGGCTGCATCAGAATGAGGCAAAGGTGAGTCCACCTGCCAAATGGAAAGAGAGAAAAAAAAGTGAGGTGTTTTGATGTATTGTGTAAATAATACATTTCTGTGATTGCCTCCAGGTTGTAGCCTTCACCGAGAAGTGGACCAGCAAATGGGGGGAGACTGAGAGCGTTCTGCAGGTACAATTACTTGTTTAATTTGATTTTTTTTTCTTTTCTGTGCCTCCATTTGCTGTTTAATATGTCATGATAAATGCCGTGGAGAATGATGTAAAAATTGTGCCATTTGGTGCAAATAACACACAGAGGCATAGAGCACATAGTGCTGAGGTTTACCTCATTGATTTTAGCACTGTCTATCAACACAGCTCCCAGGGGCACTTCTGTAAGAAGCTCCTGCTTGCAGTACAGACATCCTGCCAGCTGGTGTCACTGCAGGTCTTGTCAACAACCACTTCATGAAGTGGAAAGGAGCACCGAGAGCAGAGTCAACCTGGCATTTAAATGTAATTTTCCATCTATTTGGATTTAAATGGCACCCAAAAGCAAAGATGTTGTGATGATGGTGAAGTTTGTGTGTGTGTGTGTGTGCGCGCGCGTGCGTGTGTGTGTGTGTGTGTGAGCATTTAAAGAGCCTGACAAAGAAAAACAGAACAGACATGCCTCCTCAATCCATTACAGTTTCTCTGAGGCAGAGACGGGGTGGCAGCATCCTCAAAAAATCCCAAGGTGTAGCAAAAAGTGTCACTGTTGCCAAAGCAGAGTTTACACTGAGCACTTCTCTCTCTTGTTGAATTCCTGCCCAGCCTCCCAAATAACACCAAATGTCTTATGTTTGGGACTCACTGTAATCAGCCAAGTAGCCTGTTGCATTATGCATTGAACTGTGAAGCATGCCAGTCGTGAAAAGTACGGAGTGACTTCTTCTTGCTAGAGGTACATTCATTCTAGCCAGGTTAAAGTGCATTGATCCAAGATGTCAGAATATGTTTGTGTGTTCCTGGCACACATTAGTGACCCTGCAGCACAGAATGAGGTTTTAGAAGTTGGTGTTTAAGAACTTAAAATACCATATACCTGAATGTCAGCTGTAGATATGTCGGATAATTAACATTCTCTTCTGTACGGTGGTTAGCAGGTGACATTTAGTAGCTTGACAGCCCTTTATTTGTGTACGTGTATTGGATCTCATTAGCTGCTGTCACTGCTCCTAATTAAGAGGTCTTGATTATTGACATATGGCACTTTCGTCTCTGACTCTTCCAGCATATTAATTAAAGTTACAGTGTTGTAAATGTGTTTGCATGTTTAAGCGGCGATGACTTTATGCTCGGAGGCAGGGTCGTCCATCTCTATTTGTGGAGCTGAAAAATGTGCCTTATTTAGAGCTGCGCTTATTCATGTAGACACTTGTGTTATTATGCCTGATACAATGTGACATCCAGGCGAAAAGGACACTGTACTGGTGACCGGTAGGCACGCTGGTGATGCCGAAACTCTAAAGTGTTTGATGAATGACTTTATGGATTTGACATTTGTCTCGGCGCGCATTTACATTCTGTCTGAGTGAAAAATGATAGGGGGGGGTTCCTGTGTGTGGGATGGTGCACAGACATTACAGGAGCAGTCCTCCCTGTGTGGAAATCACATGCAGCAAAAAAAAAATATGCACATATGCTTGACAAACAAACGCCTAATCACAGAACTGAATTTGTTAGTTTGTGTTTCTTTTTAGACAGATGGTCTTCAACGTCATTTGAAAGGAGCGGTTTTTCGTATGGTGTTATACATTGTGCATGATCCCCCCCCCCCTTCCATCTCTAGCACATGGGTTTTTAAAATTAAAAACAGTGTCCTCAAGTTTCATATATTACGTGTTTAATTCAATGCTATTGCTGAAAGCAGGATGAAAATTTCTGCTCAGGCCTTAAGAAGAGAAGTTGACCAAGAGCGGTGTAAACAGAATTCAGAATTCTGTATTCAAAGCAGATTTAGAATGCAAAGTTATTCATCGTCAGCTTCCCAGATTGGTTACAGGGCATGTGGGAAAGAGAAAGTAATTAATATGAGATGGATTCCAGAGCAGCCTCTTACCAGACAGAGGCGGCAACAGATTGAGAACAAAAAAAAAAGGCAGGAAGAGGGTAAAGTAAAATAATGTTCTACTGACGGGTGTATAAGTATAATTATAATATATACTCGCACAAACGCAAAGAGATTTGTGAGGAGTTGTACTTTGTGAGTGGGGTTGCATTCTTCCCCTTGTAGCCAGCCTTTTAGGTCCCCTTGTAACACAGTACAGTGGGAGGAACCTCCATTTCACTAAGATAAAATGAACTGCGGATTCTCTTTGATCCTAGAAGTCTTTGCATTTCCCAAACATGCTACAATCAGCACAACGGCGCAACCTAAGCTCCAACTGCTCTGAGCCTTGTTCTGTTTAATGTCAGTTTAACTTGTTGTGTCAGCAGTTATACGTCATTGTCACGATAGAATTTCATGACCTTTTTTCAGCAGCAGGCTTTCTTCACATGCAGGTAAGGGTTGACCCAAGAAGAACTGACTTTCTTTGCCTAATTTAATCAGTCTAAATGATGATTATTTGGCCATGCTAGATGCCCACAGCAACACGTGTTTATATAATACATTTGATTGCAATGACCCGCCTTTGTGCAGCTGTGTAGATAAAGGGAGTGTTGCTCTGTGTTGAGTAAAGGGCTGATCATCATCTCATGATCTTTTCCTTGAACTAACAAGTAGTCTGGGTGCACTTTAGTCTGAAGTTGTGTTATTCCTAGCATCCACTCTTGGTTTTTTTGGTGTTATGAATGCTCTAAAATTATTTCAGGAGACATAATGATCGAGATCTGATTTCGGTTGCCATGGGAGTTTTGATTAGATGCCCTGAAGTTCTTTTTTTTGATAAATTCCACAGTTGCGTGCTGAGGAATGGAACACATCAAGTTCTTACAACTAGTTTCTATGTATTGATTAGGGTTTCCAATTCGTTTTAGCAGTGGAATGTAATAAATCAAACAAAAGGCTTCATGTCGTTTTGAAAACACACCATGTAAACACCAACAATCCGGAGTTTAAATTAAGCTTTTAATGCAGTTCAGAAGCAGACCTTTTTTTTACTTGTTGTGGATTCAGTGCTGATCAGTTCTTTTGGCAAGCTGCTTCACTTGACACAGGTGATAGGTAGTCATGAAAGATGATTAGTTGGTCTACTATGGCAGTGTTTTGAAATGCTTATTGCCCAAGTTGGGAACTTGAACTGTCAAAAACACAGGGAAAAAAAATCAATTTACAATTCTGTCCAACCACAAATGATGGCTTTTAATGGAAGCCTAAATGCTGCCCAAGCCTGGCTGCTGGTCTGGGCCACAGTTAATTACAGTATGTTCACCAGCTGCCTCAATCTGAAAGCAGGATTTTTTTTTTCTGTGCTCACACTACGACTACTGAGTGACTGGGTGTGGTGTGAGGGGCAACTTTCTCTGTATGTGAGGAGAAAATAAGAGGATCTCATCTGTTCCTGGTGTCTGAGGAAAGTGACAGAGTGCATTAATCTGCCAGGCTGCTCCTCACCTCTAATGAAGTCTGTGAAAAATCCCTTTTAATTAAGTACAGGGGCTGTGGTCGATGCCGTTCCTTCTTCATTAGAAAAAAGGATTTCTCCCATCACGCAGCTGCCAATGAGTGAGGTGGTGCTGGCGGTGGACACGTCTCTCACTTCACGGTCCAATCTATACGATAGAGCAGCAGCAGCAGGAGGAGGTTGAAAGCAAGGGGAACTAGTTTATGCAGAGCGCTTCCTTGGAATCCTCCGTGTGGGAGATTTTCTGCTCGGCCTCTTGGGTGAGGCACTTTTGATAATCCGTGGCAATGGGAGGCATTAGTCCACCAGCTTAACAGAAGAACACTTCTGATTGGGCCACTCATACATGGGTTCGACTTTGGGTTATTGAACAGCCACAGCCATTACCCTACGAGGAAAAGGTTAGCAGCCTTAAACACTTGCCTAGAGAGTTGAGTTTCTCTTCATGGCCTAATTCAGTGTTTCGTTTGGACCTTTGGGTCATCCAAGGCCAAGTATTCCATTTCTTATATGATAATTGGCAAATAGTCTGCAGCATGTCTGGCTCTTTCTAAAGATTAACCCTTACTTTGGTTATAAAGTTATAAAAGGAATTATACAGGACGATATTTTATATAAAGTTAAATGAATATCAGGTCTTGACAGACACATAATGCTATATAATGGTGTGGCTCATGCTGTTACATTTACTCAGTGACAATAGTTGGAGGCAGTGAAGCGGTATATGAAGCAGATCAGACATTTTAAGTGTAGCTTTCCTGGGCTTTAGAAATGGCTTTCAAGGATTAAATCAATTTCCCTTCTTCTTATCACATTTCTGAGGAGAGGAGACACCATTAAATACATATTAAGCAGGGATTTCATATTTAAGAGGGTGTTTTTTTATCACCCAGACATTTTTCAGCTGTAACATTGCTATAGTGGAGTAAAAAAAACCCAATAACATACATTTGAAATAGATTTTTCATTATTTATATTGAGATTTAGAATTTGTGCAGACACAGGCAGTATTATGTGGAGGGAAAGATTGAAAACGGAGCTTGTAATGATGCATTACTTCCACTTATTGTATGCACAGGAATTCACTTTAGTTTGACCTTTCATACAGCGCTGCATCTACACGCATTATAAATGACATGAAAGTTTGTTGCTGTTATCTGAAGTTGACACTTTACAAGGTCTATAGTAGTTTAATAGCAACATGCAGCATCGATAGCTATGTACCAATAAAAGCAATAGTGCATAGTATACAGGCCACCTTTGTGTGTGGGCGTGGGCGGTGCGTCTGTTTCGCTCACTGAACACAATGTACAGTTTGATTCTTGCCACGATAATCTGAATGATTTATGGCGTCTCTTCTGCCGTTAGCCACTCTGCTGCTTTGTGGCGACACATGGTTGGAATGCTGCTATTCTGCTTGGCCTTCAGGCAAGGAAGAGCAGTCATAAAGTATTCAGTTTTCTGCTGGTTGCCATTAAATGTCTGTCAGCAGTTTTTATTTTATATTGTGTGCCATTCCAGCTACAGGCTATTAAGTGAGTTTCTATTTCTTGTTTTCTGTTCATGTGCCCCCCCACCCCATAGGAGGAGGAGGAGGAGGAGACGGTGGCTCTGAGGAAGGAGGGGAGTGCAGTGGTCCTTGACTGCCAGTTACCTCATTTGATAAGCATTGATGAAGACCTGCTAAGCACTGGAATCACACTATATTATTTGAAAGTGAATAAATCACACTTTTTATACTTGCTTTGCTTGTCAAATAACAGCTTCCATATTGTATTATGACCCCTGTATAATCTTCCCTGTAGGAGGGCAGAACCTTGATTGGATCATGCAGTTGTGATATTGGTGAGTCGGGCACCATTGTTACTGCACGATAGGCACAGCTGCTGTGTTAATCCAGACTTTTCTAATTGCATTGTAGTGCTGCATGGGCCAGGGCTCCTCAGTGAACACTGTGTGCTTGAGAACCATGCTGGGACCGTGACTCTGTTCCCCCAGGAAGGGGCACTGTGTTCCATCAATGGCTGCCTGGCCACAGATCCCTGCCAGCTGACTCAGGGTAAGGATTTATGCAAAATCTAATTTGTTCTCAAATTTCTTTAATGAACATTGGAGGCAAAAAAAAACCCAAGGCATGTCATAATGAGGATGTCTCTCAGATTCACAATTATTTGGCTTGTGGGAGCCAATAACGCTTTCATCCATTTTGAATACCGTTGTGACATCATTGCATCGCATCTGCAAATGAAATCCACTTTATGTCCCAGGCTCCCAGACTGCAGTGCACTCAGGGCATGAGTGGATTGTGAACACAGCTCTTCACAGGGCAGATGCCATTTCTCTTACTAAACATTTTGAAGGGCGAGAGGCCCTGGACAAAGCTCCAGACAAAGCCCCAGGCCCTCCATTTAATTGGCAGATGGAGTTGATAGGGCCGACGGGTTTGAAGTGGGCCAGAGCATTAACCTTTCAAAGGACGGAGGCAAGCCGAGCTGAAACTCTGGCCCTCCCTGAGCAGGCCCTGGATACCGGAGCTCAGAGCTTTCCCTGCTTACTGCCTCCTCATCCACATTGCTTTGCTTCTGAGAGATAAAAAACTGCCCACAAAAACCAGGCAGCGCATGGCCTGGCTAGTCTCTTTTATAACCATTTCAATTTATCCAATATCCCCTTCAGAAATAGCTGCATCTGAACCTATTTTCTTGAACAAATGATAGTAATTTTCGGTCCAACAGCAGCTGGAATCCATCACAGGCTCTTCTCTCAGGTGCTTTGTCACTCGTCAGAAGTCATTAGTAGTAGCAAGATTAGTATTTGCTGTGCTGGGAGAGGAAGAGGAGAAAGGAGTAGAGACCTTGAGGAAAATCTATGGATAGGGCCATATGAGCCTGATTCTGATATATAAACCCTAATATCACTTCACTGCTGTGGCTTTACAACACTTCTCCAGTTTTCTTGGACCATTTTCTCGGGTAAATCATCATCCTGGTCTAGGTCACTGCCAATCATATTCCTCATGGCAATTCATTCACTTTACCTCAGCCCGGGAAATTGTTGCAGAACTTTTGTGCTATTTGTCAAGTTTCTCCAAAGTTCAGTGCACTCCCAGTGATGGAGCAGGTCCCATGGCCAAAGTCTCCTCATCGTTTTATGCATTATAAATACAGTGCCACACTTCCAAAGGGTTCTTGGCAGAAAGCGCCATTACTGTCACTTGCATCTGTCTTGAAGCATGTCACGTTTTGCCTGTGCCAGTCTTTGTCACAGTGCAATGCATAATTCAAAGGTTGATACAGCATTTATCCCACCAGTAAAGCTCTAGTTAGTAGTAGTAGTTGGTGATTTGGCACTTTTTTTTTTAAATGCTGCCCCCCTCTCTATTTTGTTTCCCCTCCAGGTGCTGTAATACAGCTAGGAACAGGAACCACTCTTCGGTTTAACCATCCGACTGCAGCTTCCCAGCTGAGGGAGAAATGCCAGGTAAAGCGCCACAGACAAGTCCCACTGTGATTCTGCTGTTTCTTTCTTTGTTCACTTTCCGTAAAGCTGAGAGAGCGTCTTTCAGAAGAGACACTGCCTCAGCTGCATTTTCTGCTGGTAATTTTGTAAAAGCAAGTCAGCATCCTGCACTTTGTTGCCATAACTACCAGCTGTAATGTCTGCTGCCATCAGCAAGCATTAGTCATATTAAAAACACATTCAAACTGAACACCACATGAGAACCTAGCTGTCCTGGTCAGGACAAGTACTGTTGCCTGTGTAGTATGAAACTCTGTTTCGTTGGTCTAATTAATTGGCTTTGTCGTTAAAAACATGAGCAAAGAACATTTTTGACACAACCGTGAAACTTTTTTCAAAGCCCTACGCTGTTCCTGAAAGGCAGGCAGGTGCAGTGCCTTTCAAAGCTGAACTCTTTGGCTTTCATGTGTTTTTTTTTTGTTGAAGCACCCTTTCTGTCTCAGATGCTGTTGATTTATCTAAACAGTAATTTGTCCATTCAGAGCCTTAGCGATACATTTGTTAACTTCGAATTAAAAGATTTGCTATTCCTTTTAAAGGTGAATAAACATTAAGAAGCTTTATTAAATCACACGTTTAAACAAAGTAAATATGCTTAACATAAAGGTTAATGCAGCCATTTTACATTTAACCTAAAAATAGATGTAAGCTCTATACGTTATAGAATAATACACACAGTGTTACTGGTGCTGACGTTAGTTCTTTCCAAGAACCACCAGAAAAACAAGAAGAACCAGAAGAAAACACTCATGTCTCGTCAGAGGCCATGATAAACAGTCGTGTATACAAATCAAAATTTCCTTTTATTTGGTAATATCTTGACAATTGGAAGAAGCTCATATATATATATATTTTAGTAATCGGGTCATGATTTCTGGGAAATCTTGTTCCACTAATACTGCAGAGAAAAGGCAGAACTCTTGACCTCCAAAACTGCTCACACCAAAACGATCTAGATTGATAAATAATTCTCAAAATAGGAGCGACAGTGTACATTTTCAAACTTTCTAGGCAGGAAGGTGACCATAAGGTTCTCTCTTGTGGACACAAAAGTACTGCAAATGGAAAGCTTTAGCATATTAGCTGACTTTTTCTTAATGGCTCTTCTGGGTCTAAATGTCAGCTGAGCTAATGCCAGAAAAAAGGTGCAGGGAAAACCACCTGAGAAGCGCCGTTCAGTCGTGCACTGGTTTATTTTACAACTGAAAAACATATTCAAACAAAGAGAATAAATTGTTTCTATGAGCAGGATGCCTCTTTCTTATCAATCATTTTGGGATAAAACTCTATAAAATGTAGTTGCTTTAGTTGCTTTATGAAAGAAAATGACTTGATCAGTGAAACGACTGTAAAACCTGCAACTGCAAGCACCATGTGCAACGTAACAAATGATGTTGTAAAAATGGATTCACACACCATTTTATAGACACAGCTGTACTGGTGGTTTTTTGACAGCTCTCTGCTCTTTGCATTATTAAAAACGACACACTGTTACAGACGAGTAAAGCGAAGGCGTCTAGGGCCCGTTGTGGTTCTACAGAGAGTCTTTAGCATTCATTTTTAACATCAGTTCTAAATGAGATGGTCTCAAGAGCTCCACATTCGCTTAATCTGAACATGTGCTAGCACACCCTGGATGGAGTCTATAACTGTGTAAAAGGGATTTTTAAAGTGGACTGAAAATGGGAAGATACAATGTGGATCACAGCTAAACTATAACCATAAAAATGAAACATGTATGTTGAAGATTCTCTTGCCCCTTGACATGTACAGGCCCCTCGTTTTTTGTTTTGTTCGGGATTATTAGTCTACACTGTTAACACTAATTTCAGGTGTTCAGTTTTAACATGTTTTAGAAATGACATAATATGCATATAAACATTCATATATATATATATATATATATATATACTGATATTTTCATTTTGTTGCCCACAGAGCGGTCAGCCGTCTTTGACGGACTTGTCCACATCCACCGAGAATACGTCCAAGGTGATGCTGCTGCACAATCCAGGGTAAGACCTAATGCAGACATGTGTGCAGGCTTTGACCTCAGAATCACTGCAGCGACTCCACCTCAGTCTCCAGCATTCATCGGGCACTCAGACCAAATCAAAGCCATAAATCATGGCAGCATTTCTGTGAGGAGAGGTGGAAACATGCAAAAAGCCTCTCTGTAGCGTTTCATGCTGAGCCAGTGGAAATCACAGCAGGCGAGTCCCCTACAACCAAGGGCGTGTCTCAGAACGGTCCTGAGTTCAGTAGGTAGCAAACTGCCCGGTGTCCCATTTCCAAATTCACTGCAGTACACTTCAAGTTCAGCTCCCAGGAAAATTCCCATAATGCTCTGATTTTTGTTAGAAAGTGACACCATGTCTCTTGTGATTCTTTTCGTGTTTCTCAATCTGCATTCATGTCGGTGTTTGTAAAATGTCATCAGTCAGGCCCAAGTGCTGCCCTAATTTGATGTCTGTTTTTAGCCAAGTACAGTCCAAATGCCTAGAAGGGTTATTTCTGCCCTTTTTTTTGTCAAGGATGCTTTGGCATTTCTGAACTTTGTCAAGTACTGTGCTGACAGTGATGTCATCGCTGCCTTTGACGATGTGCTAGGTTTGTTAATTTTCTTTTTTCCACCCTGTGACATGAACTTTTGTATTACATAATCAATAGTCTGAACATTACAGGCTGCATTAGAAATACAATTATCAGTGTTTGCTCTATAGTCTACCTGAATCAAATGCCACCATTTTATTTGCATCAGTTGTGTGTGTGTGTGTGTGTGTGTGTGTGTGTGTGTGTGTTTTTTGTCCACACACTAACATGCTAAACCCAGAGAGACATTATGTTAATGTGACATCTTTATGCCTGGTCACTGCCTTGGCACTGTGTGTCAGTTCATTGATCTGTCAGTGTCTCGGTGTTCATTGAATTAGTGTCTAAAATCCAATTCACTCTCCAGTGATTCACCTCCTACTGAAGTAGTGAGACACACCCCTGCCTCTCTCATGATCTGCTAACCCTGATATTTTACAGCATGTGGAGCCGTCTGACATGTAATTTCCCCTCACACTGCAGTATCCCCAAAAAAGCACTGCTCTAGCTCAGGTGATTAATACCGCTTTCACTCTGACACCTGCAACCTTCTTCCCAACCCGATGGTCTAACAGTGCTTGATTTAGATATGGAAAAAAGTGACTGCACGTGTGCATGCAGGAATGCAGGGCAGCTGTCTTCATTATCCTACATCAGAAATGCTGAGGTGCTAGAAGAAGTGGAAACAGACGGTGCACATAGACAAATTGAAATTTCACTTTCATTATTTGATTCTTGAGTGGGAGTTAGTTTTTTACAGAACATGCCCCATAAAATACAAAACGATGTATTCATTTTATTTATTTTTGCCGCCTCTCACCTCAGTCATCATCTATCCCAGCAGTGAAATGAGGAGTGAGTCTTTTCATCTCTTGCTCAGTTATGTATTCCATCCTTGTTCTTCTTGTTGCTTGCATTGCATAAACCACCTCACAGCAAGGACGCGACTCATCTCACTTTTCTCTGTCATCTTTTGATATAACCCCTCAGCAGTAAATAAGAACAAATAATTTGAATTCAGATGCTGGCATATAATAGAGATCTGTTCAGCTTTTAGTGTGCCACAAGATATCAGTGAACTGAAGTACTGCAGTGAGCTGCTTGTGGAGGTGCTCCGTTCTCGGCACATTATCCGCAGGTTGGATCACAGCCTGACAGGTCAGGAAGCAGGGGCCCCTTCTAACAAAGAAGTCCGGCCTCCTCCAAGCACTTAACATTTATGTATTTATTCAGATTTTTGATTTGGTTTGTATGTACACCTGGTCCCACCTGGCCTTGCCTCCAAAGGTGTAATTAACATCACTTTAAAAGTCTAACAGTCCTGTTGGTAAACTCTTTGTTCAGGTTATATTCTTGTAAAACTCATTAGAAAGAGATCATATTTTTTTAGCCAGTTAAGACCAGAAATTCAGACAAGAGTTTTAGACATTCTGTGGTCACTTCTGGTGGCATTTGAGGATCATCAGTGGTCATTTCCACCTGGGTTTATTGACTAGTTGAAACACTTTGGATAGATTTTTGGCAGGGGGGCAACATAAAATAAATGTCAAACCTTAAGCTTTTAAAGTGGATATTCCTAGGAGAGGCAAGAAAGGTCTTTGTCCATCACATGCTTTTATATTGTGTATAAATCTATGACTCTTTCTTTTGTGTGTAGAAGGTGGCCTGCTTGTTTTGATGCATTCCTCATTAAGTGCAGTTGTGGAATAGACACACAGAAATGCGACCACTTTTAACTCGGAGTCAAGTCTGGACTCTGAAAGCTCCCAGTGATGGAGCAGGTGAACTGGTGTTTGACCCACACAGCGTTTAAATGCCCTGTGAAAGTCTCTTTTCTGACAACCCCCTCAGTATCCTTCATCTCTGGCCAGAAGACCAAGGTGTGACTTTACTCTTCAGCTCCTCTGACAAGCTGCTATTAGGAGCTTGTGTCTGCTGAAATGGTGGCTTTACTCTGGGTAATGTCTGTCATTCTTGGAGCTCCTGGGCCACTTGATGCTACAAGCTGTAGTGTAGTTAGAAAAAAAAAAACCTGCCTGAAAACCTGTCTATTTTTTTGTTCACTATAAAGTTGACCCCTTTTCTAATATCTGGGTCTAGATTGTATAAAATTGCAGAGCTTGAAAATAAGAGATGTATGAAACTCTCCTATCATGATGATCATGATGATGACATACCTGATTAAATCTGTGTGTGGTTCTGTGTGTCTGCATGTAATAGGACTAGGAGTGTGGAAGAGAAGCTCAACCAGCAGGAGGTGGGACTGCAGCAGGTCTCGGAAAGCCAGAACAGATGCAACTGGGGCATCAAAACAATCCAGAACAGTGGGACTCCACATCAGCGCAGAGCAGAAAGGAAGAGCAAGGTGGCAGATGGGTGAGTTAAAAGTTTTGTGTCACTTTGTGAAGCTTTCTGTCAATGCAGAAGGAAGCATTATGGCACGCCGTGTTCCGACAAGTCAACTGTGCATCAGTAGAGTGGTTTACTAAGGAAAAAATGTTTTAAAAAAACAATATACCATGTGGAAGATTGAGGGAATGATTCTAAACATGTGAACACTACAATGATTTGTATGATGTTTATAGAATTAAATGCCACTAAAAGGTGGAGAGGTCAGTGATCGCTGCAGACTTTTATCTAGTAGGTCGTCGTTCTTGTGTTCTGTGGGTTGGTTAGGTTTATATGGCTCCTTCCAAAGATTAAATTAGGCAAGCTTTGACTTGGCCTTCGTATACACCATGATGTTGCAGGTTTAGTCCCCACCCTAGCTGCATGCTAAAGTGTCCCTGGACAGACACATCACTCCACACACCTATTGGTAAATGTGAAGTAGTGTGATGTGCATTGAGTTCCTTTTAGCAGTTATATTATACAACTGAAGGAGGTACATACAGATATGTAAACAGCTTTTTCCCCAAGTAAGGACGGGCTGAGAGACATGTTGTTGATGTGCGTCACTTTTATGCTATTATACCTTAACAGAAAACACTGTGAAGCCGTGCATGTGCATATGTGTAAGAGACAAAATGGCAAGGAAAATGTGGTCAGCTTCATTAATAGTGAATCCCAGATCAGTGTTCCTCCATTTTTCATGTGAGCAGACAATCTTCACTTAGTACAGGACATCCTCTGCACTGATCCTCAGGATCTGCAAAAATCCTTTAATCGTCACCAGGACCTACACTGTGTCCCTCTTGTTGACGCTGTCAATGCTTTGCTGCTCTCACTTTCCCTCTCCGTCAACCTGCTGCTATACACAAAGCTCAGCCAAAGCCTCTGTTTACTGTCAGAAATCATTCTGAGCTGTATATTCGCTTCCTCTCTCCCCCCCTCTGGAGTGCTGTGTATTGTATGTAAATCCTCAAATCAACATGCGCAGATTCTATTTAATTTCACAGCTAGTAGAGTGGCTCTAATCTCATCCAGCCATTTGGGCTGTTTGCTTTTCAAATCTAATGGATGGTTTTGTGCAGAAGGGGGGGCAGTGTGGGGGGGGGGGGGGGGTTACTGCAGTCTTGTCTTGTGGCTGAAAAACTGTTTGACGTCTCCAGTGTCACACTACAGCGAATAATTAAATTTGCTTTGAAAACAAAGGGCCTGGCAACATGTATAAATGTGTAACCACAGCTCTGTATTGTGCTAACATCTCAGCCTGTGAAGATACATGTTGTTGTTTTTGGATTGAAATGTAGTATTTTATTTTTGTGTCTTCGCTGCAGCCTTTTCAGCCAGGTGCAACTGCTAACTGCAGACACATATCAGTGCAAAGGGACAACACAGGCATTCGTGACTACAGTATGTATTCATATTTTTCTTCTATAGTTGCAACATTTCCAACCCTAAGATGATACAAATCCTGATGAGTTGATGAATGAACCAAAATGTGCAAATAACAACACTCTGTTTATACACCACAATGCCACTGTGCAACTAAAGTTCTAGCCCTCTTTTGTCTTTGCAAAACAGAGCAAATGTCAGTACCTAACCCCCCCCCCCCCCCCCCCCCCCCCCACCAGACAGTCCCAACACAGATTTCTTTGCAACAGGGTTTAAATATGTGCATAATAAACAAACATAACAAGCACTTTCCTGTAGGGGTTTCAGAAAATGACACTCATTTTGTGAAAGCATAGGGCAATAAAAGTGCATGGGAAACATTTTGGTATTCAACAAATGCATGCCTTTATGTATTCAACTATAATTTAATACATAAAATGTGTTTAAAAGGCTTTTTTTAAAAGTCTGTATTCATTTATATGCTGCAAAAGTGTAGGAAAATGCATAAAACAGCATTTTAAAGTTTTATTTTCTGTTACGTGGAAACTAGGCCACACCTGGAAGATATCCTGTCCCTCAAAGTAGTTTTGAGTTGGATGGAGGCACACTTCAGGGTGGAGTAAGCACCGGGGATGGCCAGGAGCAGGAGAGGGACTTGTGTCATAAATCAGGGCCAGGGCTCATATCTGAGAGGCCGCAGAAGAAAACTCCGAGTAGGGATGGAGCTGCGAGTTACAAGGCAGAGGAGGTTTGGCCAGGGGATGCCAGCCTTCAGCAGACAAGTGTCCTGGGCCCCGGTGATGGATGTGGCATGAAGCCAGAGGGGAATGCTAATGAGATCCAAGGTGTTGTGACTGACTGCTACAAAGGGAGACCTGGCTCTGGTGGGAACTCATTAGGCAGCACGTCCCACCTGCAGAGCAGTAGAGGAAGCGGCTCCATGTCGGTCCTCCCACAGACCAGAGCTTGTTCACAGCTCAACAGAAAGACTCTCGGCAGTCAGACGCCCTGCTGTCTAGCTGAAGAAACCACCTTCCAGGGCCAGTTGAGCGGTGGCGGGATGGATGAAGCAGGAGGTTTGAAGGAGATCCCTGGAGCGTGTGTGACAGAGACTGCAGAAGCCCCATTTCAAAAATCAGGCCTCGGCTCTTTGTTTAGTAGAGTTTCCTGGTTTGTCCAGGATGCAGGACGCCTCCTTTGGAGGTCACCCACAGTACTGCAGCGAGTCACAGAAGTACGTTTACGGCCTATTAGGGCCCGCTGGTCCAGCCAGGTTGTCTCTCTGGTCAGGGAAAGTAATGTTCTGTCTGTAGTGAAGGACAGCCAGGTCTTCTCCATGTTTAGAGGAAGTTTTGTCTTCTCTCTGATCGACAGTCACATTTTTTCCATGGTGAAAGAACTACCTCTCATACAACACATCCAGATGGAAATAACTCAACAGCTTCAGCCTGCTGAGGCAGCTCAGATGATTCAGGGCTGCATTAATCCTGAAAACGCACAACTACTAGTCCTGACACCAACACAAACCTTTAGCAAGGCAGAAGAATTGCCAGATGATGTGCAGCTTGTCCCCGAAGCTATCTGGAGGAGGACTGGAGGGGTTCAGGCTCTGCAGTCACCACACAAGTGCAACATAGCTGATGATGTGCACATGAAACAAGGACAACAGCTGCCATTAAAACACCTTGATGAGACAAAGGTCAACCCTGGAGGCCAAGATCAGCCATCCAAACAATCAGTGCGTAGTGTTATTCAAACATTGATACGATTTCCTGATTCCCTTCTTAAGCTACAGACTCTACCTTTGTTTGACATGATGGAGGCTTTACAGTCCATTATCTCCCCTTCAGTGATCACCTCACAAAAGATTGTAGCTCTCCACTGGCTGAATGTGGCTAAATACACCCAGCCTGAACCACAGCCTGCTCTCCTGATCCTGATGGAGAGCGCCCTCTACACCCTGACCACTGACTCTGGACTGCTGGTTTTGTTCCATCACCTCCCTCTGTTGCAACTGAAGGAGATACAGATAGGCTTGGCAGGCCACAGTCTGCGTCTGATGGGCGCTTCAGAGGAGAGCATCCTCGGTGTCTATACTCACAGCCAGGAGCACACCAAAGAACTATGCTGGGCCATACTTGGTGTACTGTGCCCTGTGAACAGTGGGCTGTATCAGCACCCGCTGCTCTGTGAAAACTTGATGAAGTTGTCTTTGGACTGGCAGGTGTCTGTACCAAACCTGCTGCTGGATGCTGGATTAAAGGTTTGCAGTCAGTTTCAGAACAGTCTTGCTGAACTGGTTTATCTTCTTCACTGTAACATGGATCAAGAAACAGTCACTCTGGGAGAGGTGGAGGTATTACTGTACACAAGTGTTGCAGTGTGCATCAGCCCCAGTACCCACCGTGAACATGTGGCCCAGTTTTTACTCACAGATACACACTTTGGCGTGGTGAAGGAGGACATGGTCTTTTACTCAACTCCACGCTCGACCACCGCGATACCCTGTCGGCCCCAATTCCATGACCTGACTCTCCGACAGCGCTCAGATGTGCGCTGCATGCTGCTGCACGATGAAGACAAGAGCGGACCTGTCAGGTTGGATGTAATCCTTGCAAATGTGAAGGGCATGGGTCACCCTGAAACCGTGGCTGAAGCTGCCGGCCCGTCTGCACATGCTTTAAATTCATCTCCGCATGCAGAAGTGTGGAAATTAACTTTCAGTTGCTCCACTGAGGCCGCCTGCCTGATTAATCACTTGTCAAATGTCTGATCAAGGACTAAACAGCCTGTAATGAACAGCCCAGTTTGAAAACTCTCACTCACAGAGAGCAATGGCAAAAGTGCATCCCAGCCAGACAGCACAGAGACTTCACTATGAAATGAAATTTCCCTGACTTAAGCACTGGAGATTTTATTGTTAAAACACTTTGTTCTTGTTGTTTTCTTCCAACATTAAGTTGTCACTTAAAAAAAGGAGGGTCAAAGGTCCTGCTTTGAGCATTAAAAACACTTCATTTGTTAAACGGGCACTATTTTTTATTTTTTTTGAATGTTCTTAGGTGACCGACCTGACCAAATTATCCTTCTGTCATTGTTACTTCTGTCTATATGTTTGTCAGCTTCTTGCTAAAGTATTTTAAATGAAAATAGACCCTTTGAAATGTGGAATGTATTTTTGTACAAATAAAAAGGTAAATACGCCGCTGCTCTGGAGTTCTGTTTACCACTCAAAAAGCCGATAAGCTCTGATAGTTAAACTTTTAACTTCAAGAAGCGGAGAGTTCAGAGTCTGATGCGTTTCACCGCTTCCCCTGATGTCTGAGCGTTTTTTTCTTCCATCTCCGTCGAGCTTTCTCTGTCTCTTCAGCCTAGAGGGTTTTTTTTAAATTTATTTTTTGTTTTTACTACACGGTCTTAATCTTACTCACCGCTGTAAACGTACAATCATAGTAGCAGAGGTCAAGTTTAATAGTTACCGGTGTGATTGTACAGTCGAAGCACAAAGACTGTCTGATCCCTTTCTTGACTGAGTGACCCCATCCAACACTGAAAATTACAGGGGCAATATAGTGCAATCAATCCTCTTGTCTGCTGTAGGATGAAGGATGGAGATTTGGCCTCGAATGAAGAAACGCATCACACCTGGTAGCGATGAGGTTTGAAAGCTCAGGGCCGTGAAAGGGTTGTTATTCTTTCTCCCTCTCTCTCTTTTTTGCTCGAGGCTGGTAATTAGCATTCAAAACATCTCCTGTGTATCAAATAGTCTTCAGAATAAAAACAAAAAGGCAGACAACTCATAACCTGATATATTAAAATGAGGCTGGTAGTCCTGCATGCCAGACAAAGATTAGAATTATGGATTTAATTTTCCACGGGTTAATTTCCACATTTTCAGATTAGATCAAGGCGAATGGATTGCAAATATTTTCACAGGTTATGAATAGTTTAATATAAACTGCAAAATGAGAGTCCTGAAGATAAGTCCATTCATTGTGGCAGTATTTGTTAGCAGAGGGTTCAGCAGGCTTTCAATACCACAAAACACTGATGTGTCCCAATTGTTCTGCTGGCCCGTGTGCTGAGGAGTTGTTCCTTCTTGAGGCAGTTGGCTAACATCTTGATAACCTTTCTGCCTCCTCTGGTACCATATGTGATGCCTTTAGTGTTATTTTTAAAGCAGCTTGTTGAGGGGCGATGCATCATTTAGTCAAATTCCATCTGAACAATAAAAAAATAATCACTCAGAAGTTATTTTTCTGTTGAAATGGAACACCCTGGTGTCTCATGTTAAGTTCACCGAGTGGTTTGCGTCAGAAATAGGAAGGAGCACTTGTTGGGCACAGCCTGGTTAAGGGAAGTGCTCACTCTCTGACAGCCGATAGACATACCCACCAGCAGGCTCTGAATCTCTAATCATTACTGTGTGATTTCCCACTGGGTTCTCCGGCCCTTAATTCGCACCATCATTGACGGCACATAACAGGATAATTTGTTTACTCTCTCCGTTGGAAGCATGTGAACGTGACCTAGGCCGCTCTATCATTGCTTAGCAATGATGGGCTCAATCTTTTTTAAACTGATTTTGATCATTCTCCCTGCCTGTAGTTGTCTCGAAAATTCAATCATTTACTTCTTCAAAGGATTTGAAGGCTAGTTTACTGCACTGGTGTTAAGTCAATCTTGTGGATGTTTATATATGTTTTTTTAATTAAATGAGCTGACAAAACTGCAGGTTTGTTTGGCCTGTAGAGTCAGTTTTGTGGTTACAAATTAGGCTGCGCTAGGAATAATAATAATAAAAAAGTTGCATAGCTAGAAAGTAATCCCTCAGAGAAGCTGGCTTCCCATTTTAACCTGATAATACAGGGTCTTTGAAAAAGAGTCCGGAAGATCAGCAAAGAACACTTATGTCGAAGGTGCCCTACATTGAGACAGAAGTTATGAAGTCACTTTGTGAAGCCTTGTACTAAATTCACTGCAAACTTCCATGTTTTTAAACACTACTACTTTTGATTGTGTAAAATCATATCCTGATTAGTCTCTTGATTGGACTAAGCTGATGCAAGTGCACCATTGAAAATGTCAGATGGTGCAAGCCACCTGGATGGCTCCTGTGAGACTAGTATAAACTATTTGAAGCTAATGTGTGCCTTAAATAACCTGCAAGTCACAGATGTCTGTTGACATGAACAGAGTTAGGGTTACTTTTAGGTTTAGGGTCAGGACTTCGGACGGGAGCGCGGTTTTGGTTCAAATCCGCTCTTGTTCGGCTCACTTAAGGCTCTACACCCCTAAACAGCAGTGTAAGGGTTAGAGTAAATGACAGAGACCAGGACGTTTATTTTTTTTTGTGAGGACTCACCTGTACATTTTGCCCTCTGCTTTGCTGGAGAACCACAGCTTCACTTCAACAAGCAATAAGTGGTTATGCTAACATGTTTATTTTTGGATCTGTGGTGTCTCATCAGTGTCTGTTATCATCAGGCATGAGGTGCAGACTTTTCAGCATTAATGTTCCTCAGTCTGTGAAATGATTGCTTGTCTTGTTTTGGAACTTTTAGCACCTTCTGGTATGAACAAGGGAAGTTTACTCAGCAACTTTTATTTTTGTTCTTTTCTTTTTTTTAAACCTGTGATTGTAAAAGTTTTCAGACTGTAGCTCAATCAATATGCATACAATATAAAAGGCAGACTAAAACTTTACAGTTACATATACACATATATATATGTGTATATATATATATATATAAATACACTGAACGTCTTGCATTGTGTGTGTGTGCCTCTGGTCATTAGCAGATAAAAAGCAAAATCCCCCCCATATCTGTCTTTTTGAGCCCTTGTCAAGGGCATTATTTCCCCCTAAGTTGAGTGAGTGTCCGGACTGTGCATCCCTGCTTGTTTAAATTCATTTCATTCAATAGCAGTACAGTGTAATTAACGTCATCACTATCCTCTTGTCTAATGAAGGCTAGCGCTTGCCAGCAGTGGCAGGTTTCATCCATGCCTCTGATGGGCCGTGTTGGGGGTGAGTCTCGCAGGAGACGGGCACAATGGCGACCTGAATGTCATTGGCATCTTTCAGCTGCGCTCATTTGTGAGCGCCTGTCCCCAGGCCAGAGAAAACTCTCTGCCCTCTAGAAGAATGAGTTTGTCACACAGTGTCATTTTTAAATTGGACTCCGTTTCTCCATGCCCGCCCATGCTCGGTTTTTTTGGACCTCACATGAGCTTCATTAGCATTTGCAGGAACTGTGAGACATTTACCACCATGGATTGTGACAGATTTCACAAGCTCAATTTTACTGTTGCCCTGAGGGGGAAGAGGCAGTGCTCACCATCTGTTGATTGTGACTGTACCCGGCACTTCCATAAGAGGCTGCCTTTCTGTCAACGTAGCTAGTGTGCAGGGACAGTTTAGATGTACATCAGCACTGGGAGAACACTTGACACAAATTTGATGTAAGGATTTGATGTCATTTCGTTGGATGGCTGTATATTAATTAGACATAAAACTAAGTAAAAAAAAAATCTGATTACAAGGGAAAACCGAACATCTTTAGCTTGTGAAAAATGAGTCCAGCACAGTGTGTAGTTTAGTGAACATGGAGTCATGTTCACTTCTCTCATCAGAGTTGACTGAGTTAAGGTATTCATTCATGTCTTACATTGCTTGAAGGGTTCAGGTCTGTTATATAGTTAGTTCATTTTATTCACATATAAAAAAGTGATTGTTTCACTGACACTCGCCTAATTAACTTTCAACTTAATGATTTTCCTCTGTGGCTGCTTCTGTGTGATTCCCTTATTCATAAATTGAACGTGTGCTGTACAAGTTCACATCATAAAAAAGAAGCCCTTTCTTTTTTTCTTGCTGCTGGTGCTGCAGCCTTTTGAGACCTGAAATATTTCTGATTATATTCTAAGAAAAGGAGATAGAAGTGCTGTGCAGCGGGTCAGAGTGGCTGCTCTTATACAAGATTTTCTTAAGACTCCTAAAAGTTGGAAAAAGAGATTTAAATATTCATGAGTACATAAAAAAAAAAAGTGTGAAGAAGTTTAAAAAGGCGTATTTTTCCATCCATCCATCTCCTACCGCTTATCCAGGGCCGTGTTGCGTATTTTTGTAAATAAGAATTACATTGTGTCATGGTGACGATGTTATATGGCTTTTAAATGACCATAAAATGCATTTGAAGTGTTAATGTGTCGTTTTGTAGGGTTTGTACCAGCCTGAACAGCCTAACCCGTTTTATTCATGGGTCTCCAGATAGATGATGAGAATGCGAGACAGTCCAATGGTGCAGCTGTTCGTATGCACATCATGTCAGCCTCTTTCATTTAGAAAGATGGCACCCATCTATTTTAGCAGCAGCTGGATTTTTCAACTTTTCACTTCATTATGAGGCGAATGATTGTGCCGCGTTAATGCTGATTCACTCAGGGATCAAGTCAGTGGAGCGCTGTTAAGTGAGATTAGTAAATTGTCCATAAGAACAGTGGGAGTTGTACTTGTTCAACTCCCGTTTGGAGATGGCTTCCGTTATTAGGTAAAATTGCTATTTTACAGCTAATGTTGGAAGCAGGCAATTAAAAACACAGAGTTGTTTGTGAGAGCCCAGAGTGCATATAATTTATGTTTTTTCTTTGTTTTTGTTTATTTGAAACGAGCCATTCATAGCTCCTATATTCATTTTGCAGTGTAGTATAAACTATGAACGCAATTCCAAAGTAAAGCTGCTGTGCAGACTGTTCGGCTCCCCCTTCTGTCAGTCACAGGTATTGCACAAAATCATCAATGCCTGCAAAGAAGGTATACATAAAGGTTAACTCACTGCTTACAATCGCAGATTATGGTCTGATGAGATCTGATGAATACTCACCAAAACAATACACAATGTAACGGTGGACAGTGTTCAGTCTTATCGCCCGATAAAGGCTTGTACTCGAGCTTAAGCTGCACAGCTCAGAAGTGCACAAGAAAAAATAATGAATTAACTAACAAAGTGCCTAAAATTGATACATTTCTGCCTCGACTCATACAGATCTGTAATTGAAATAAATAAGAGCCATGTATTAACAATAGAGATGAATAAGGTACTTAATGAGAAATTTCAGAGAAATGGAGGTAATGTATCACAAATGCAATATGCTGTAATAATAATGGTGCTTTTTAAATTTATCTCGACAGAACGGCTGGTGATGTTGATTGCTTGCTTACGCAGCAGCACCGTCCTCCATCGCTGAGCAGGTGAATTATTGGAAGTTTTGTACCCAAACGGTGTTATAGAATGACTTATGAGGGCTTAAAGCCTCAGATGCTGAAGGAATCATTCATGATTGTTATTGATCAGCAACTCTATCAAAGCTCTGTTGCTATAGAGTTGTGCAGTATGACTTAAAAGAAAGAAGCAAACAACACTCATTGAAGCTGTAAGTAAATGATTATCACCTTGCAGTGCAACAAATTAGCACTATCTGAAACAATCGTTCGCACTAAGCGAGGGTGGCACCAGCAGATGAATTGCCACGGCGGTGATGAGTGCTATCACTGCGGCTCTCTCCTCTGGGGCTTGACAAACACGATATTTACGACAAGCCCTTCTGACAAACAGGACAAGGCTGTTTTCTAAACCTGCTGCATTTTACTTTTATGGGGAGTCGGTGAGGGTGGTGACAGAAGGAGTGGGTCCAGACTGCTGATGCTGGCGATGCGAGCTCCTTCTCCACACCTACTATTTCTAGGCTTCCAGCTTCCAGCATAGGTGCCATTAATCAAGCTCCAGAAGTTAAGTGTTACTGCAGGCATTGCTGTGTTATAAATTGCATGGGAAATGCATAATTAGTTAGCAACAAATCTATTCTACAGCCACACTGTAACTCAGTGGAGGATGCATGGGGACAATGATCACTGCTTTGGACAAGAGTGAGACAAAAACAGACTTTGGAGAAATGAAATGACACACGCTTGACCAGACAGCATCTCTCAGATGTCCTTCATGTGTTCAAATGACTGTATCCTGTGGAACAGGAAGGATGTTTACACCCAGTGAGTCCCACTTGGCAGGATGCTGTAGGGATGTATGCCCCTGCTCTCCACAGTGTCATAAAGCCAGACTCAATTGACTCTCAGCCAACAAAAGCAATTTTCTGTGGGTCACACACACGCAGAGTTTCTTGATAACCTTCTGATTCCTTTTCACAACTTGACAAGCTACGTCCACCCTTTGCAAAGTTTTTGAGTTTCCATGTAAGATCTGTGTTCCATATTTCATCCGTGCTCTGAGACGTCTGTTGGGCTCAAAGCAAAAAAAAAAAGTAGTCGCTCATTATCCGCCATGTCTTTAGCCTTTCCCTGGGACCTTAACCCAGACAGTGACTATTTCCATGTAATTGGTGCTGATGTTGCTCCCGTTGCCATTTAGTATTTTTTGATATGGCACCCCTTCCTGAATGGAAGGAACAGGGTGCAAAGTGTCCCTCACTACAGGCGGCAAATTACTCCTCAGAACTCCACTAACACCCCATGCAAAGCACAGAGCTGCCGTAAAGGCAAAACAATTTGTCCAACATGAATAGGCTCCCTGGAGACTGTCTTAAGTGTTAAATGACCTGGGTGAACCCAATACTAATCCACGGCTGGGAGTTATTCAGGCTTGGATGGCTAACACTTATACCCTCTGCGCTGCCGTTTGAAGGCTGTTTATGCAAATTCAAGGTGATCTGATTTTTTTTTTCCTCCCGTGGCTTAGTTTACTGTCTCTCTCAGACCCCCTGGAGACTCGGTGGAGTCACTCCTATTGCTCCAACTCCCTGCCTAACCAGACCTGTCAGTGGGACTGGGTGTAAATATAATGTAAGAAATGTGTTTTGCATGTAATTAAGAATTTGGAGTAGTAGTTTTTAGAGTTTTCAGGGATTTATTGGCATTGTAAAAATCCCAATTAAAGTGTCAAGCTGCTGCAGCATGTTGACAAAACCAACACCACAAAGAAGTCCAAGTACTACAGTGTTATCTTTTCTAAAATATATTTTGTCCACACACACAAGTGCTGATGTCTGGTGCACAGAGAAATCAAACCTGAGACCTCAGGCTGTAAGAAAATATTAAACATTCAGATTTATTGTTTTGCTATCAGCCTTAAAGCTTCTTTTAAGAATCAACTAGGTGTTGAGGACTGTTGTTGATACAGTAGGGGGCAGCAGTGAGCCATGCTTGCCTCTTCTTCCTCTCTCTTTTCTCATAAACAGGATTGTGGTCTGCCCTCCAGACATCTGCTTGGTTGTAAAGGGAACAAATAAATAAAAACAAAGGCCTATGAATGACGCTCCAAGAATTTATGTTCCATGCAAACACATATTCTTTTTTTTCCATATTATAATCCTTATTGGTACATTTATTGTTTGTGTCAGCGTTTATGTTTAAGCGTGTCCGCTCTGTTGTTGTGTCATGTCTCTGTAAAATTCATAGAAAAGGGAAGAGGACTCAGGAGAGTTTGAGGATGGAGTGAAGTTAGGAGAAGAAACTATAGCATGACAGCCAGTCACTGTACAATACAGAGAGCAGATCATTAATTAATGCTGCTGAGAGTGTGAAGTGAATCGATTCACCCCCCTGAGCACGACACGCACTGACACCCCCAACTAACAGGCATGGTGGTGGGGGGGTGGTAGCTGCGGCGGAGGTAGTTGTGGTGGTGGTGGGGGGGGATCTGCACTCTGCTTGTCAGTTCACCTCCGTTTTAATCACTTGTAATTGTTTCCAGTGGCATGCAGTAAATATCCGGCGGGAAGACTTCAATACATTCATACCCCCTGGTTCTTCTCATCAGGTCCCTTTCTGTCTTTCATGTTTTCTTGTTTTGGCCCATTCATTCAGTAAGAGCCGGATGCCTTGATTAAAGTAGTTGTTTCATAAGTGTTTTTTTTCCTGCTTCTGTTTTTGCGTGTTCACTGAGCCTGTGTTATCAGTACACACGGAGGAGTGTGTGCACTCCTGTCAGGGGGTGACAGCTGGCTCTTTCTGCCCTCTGTCACAAAGAGGCTGTGACGACTGGAGTGTGACCAGGCTCTCGCCCGCCTGCCCGCTTTTCACCCCTCTCCCTCCTCCATCTCCTCCTCCACCTCCCCTGCAGCCTATCCTGCCCTGTATACTTTGCTGCTGGCTCTCTCTCTCTCTCTTTAGATCCACACTGCATATGGGTCTGGTCAGCCATGGAAACCTGCTCAGCCCAATTAGAAACAGCCGCCAGCTGGGCTTCCCTTCCATTCTCCCATCCCTCCTCTGGCCCTGCCACGTCCCTCTCTGTTCCCCTCCAGTGGCTTCACGCTCCAGCATCCCACAATCAGAGCCTCTCTTATGCCTGTAATCATGCTAAGCTGATGGCCACACCGTCTCCGGCGTGTGGATGGAAGCAGCGATTTGTGACACATCTCCTCTCTGCGGACGCCGCGCACACACGCCCATGCCATTCCATCTACACATACCAAGACAGACAGATGATCGCATGCACGCTGTGGCGAAAGGGGTCCCACACTCTCCCCTGCCAGATGCTGTGTTTTGTTTCTGTCCTCACCAGCTGGTTTAGACCAAATGGCTGGAGAAAATAAAGCAGTATGTTACCAAGTTCATATCTCAGTGGCTGCACTATAGTTAGGATGGCTCTGCTCAAACTATCTCAAGCAATCAGTGCTCACTAGAAACTGTGCAATAAGGGTGTTCAGTGTTTCAGTACAGATTCTTGCTTTGTGAAAATAGCTCTGCATTCTGGCTTCATATTCACTTGCTTATGATGGTTTTTTTGTATTGTTTCTGGAATTGTGATATGAAAAAAGTCTTTCAGTAAATAGTCTGAGATTCTTTCAGCATGAAAACATATCTGCAGTCATTTTCTTTCTCAGATAGCTTTAAGTTAATTTCAGCTGCCTCACCTGCAGTTCAGGGGCGTGCATGAGTTTTATTCTTTTGCAAAAACACAGAATCCCTCAGAGAACCATTATGTAAAAAAAAAAGTTTCGGGCTGACAAAAAAAAATCAAACTTAAGATGTTTGACTATATATTATTAACAAGACTGATTATTGGGGCAAATGTGGCAGATGAGTCTAAAGGTAAATTCATTGTAGCTGCACACAAGCATATTACTTTTAAACTCGCAGAAACTTCTCTTGCAAAAACTTTGGATTCTTCATTGTGTTATTCAGCATTCTAAATTGTGTGGAATTTGTGAAGGTTGCAGCTCCAAACGGTTTCACTTTTCCATCTTCACCATTTCTCTGCTGTCTTCCCTCATATTTCACCTCGTGGTCATCAATCACTGATATAGGCCTGATTGCACATGAAGTGGCTGGATCCTATTTTGAGGTGTGACAGGGTCCTATTTTGTAGTGGTGGCAGTGATGGCTGTGTGTCAGAGCTCGTGACAGGATGCTCTCCGCCCCGTCTCCTGAGGTTTGTGAGTCTGAAGGGGGCCCACCGGCCTCCTTTTGTCCTCCTTTTTTGTAAGACGGTCTCCGACACGGCTTGTTTTAGGCAGAGGCAAAGGCAGTAATTGATTTCTCTCTCGCCTGTGATTCCGCCCGTGGCTCTCAGGCGCTGGCTGCATCTCTCCTCCGAGAAACAGATGAATAAAAAGACAGAGCGATGGAGTTTATAGCCAGCAGTCACAGCGCTGACAGATGGTCAAACCTCACGTTATCAGGGCCTGATAGAAGCCCGGAATGTGGTGGTTAGCTTCTTGAATTGGCTTCTGAAAGGATTGGTCATATATATTAGAGCAGAGAGTATTGAGCCGTGAAGAGCTGGAGAGATGGGAGATATTGAGGTGCACAGATGCTGAAGGTGAGGAGGACCTAAGCTTATATCTGACAGGCTACATTAATAGATCAGTGAACTGATAGATGCACAATGGAACGGTGCGATGAATATACTGATTCAGCCCAGAATATTGACTTTCATTCCTTTTGCTACAGCCGTGGGTGAAGTTGTTGCAGTGTTGTGATGTGCTTACACATCAGCCAAGTGAATCTCACAGAAATGAATTCAAGCATATACGAACCAATCACACACTGACCAGTCTGATAATTAAAATCTCAGCACAAGGAAATTCAGGCCTCCATAATACCAAAGGAATCAGCAGAGCATTCATCATAATTGTGACCTTGTGTCTTCCTGTCAACAAGACTGACTTAATCAATTGCACAAGTTGTCAGCTGTGACAAGAGGCGTTTAGCCTTGTGACAAGAGAGAGACGTGTGGCACGGACTGTCTGCAGACACCGCAGCCTCCCTCCATTAATGTCAGTGTCTGCTCTGATCCAGACAGCTCAGACGCAGACATGCTCCAAAACTTTGTTAGCCAAGTTTGCTTAATCTCCTCTCCTTTCATTTTTCTCTGCACGCAGGAATAAATGAGCCCCCCCCGTCTCCACTGTATGTTGCAGTCTGAGGTGTTTTGTGAGTTGCATCTTGCAGAGAAACTGTGGCGCTCCGTGACAGAAAAGCCTAAAAAGTGTCATTTTAATCATCTCTATCAGCTCATTTGAATTGTTAGCACCTCTCCAGTAGGCACAGGCAATTTGACAATGATGCTAAATGAATCATATTTATTAATGGAGTTCATAACGCTATGCATCATCAACATAAATCAACACTAGTGTTAGGCACTCTGAATTGTTTTCTCATTACCGTCATGGTAAACACGAATAAAAATTCTCACTTTTAATGAAATGTGAAGAACATATTGTGAGTTATTCAGCTTAATGGGAGTGAAGGGTATAAAGAGGACAAAGCAGAGGGCTGATGACAGTCAAACAATGCAAGGGGACACTGACAAACCTGCTTCTGTCAGTGTCCCTCGTCCTCCACCGGAAACTCAGAGAGAGATGACTGGTGTTTCTGTCTGTAAGCATCCACACTTCATTGCTGAATGATTGGTTCTGAAACGACACATTTAAATTTCATGCTGTGCTGAAGTGATTTTTCTGCGTACCTTGATGCCTATTTTGTTATGGAAATTCATGACACATTAACATAACCAGCAGGAGTTCGAACAGAAAATAATGAATCCTGGTGGGAAGGAACAGCGGCCTCCACCCTTATCCCTGAATTAATACATACATATACAGTGTGCACCCGAGGGTCACATGCTTACCGCAATGGATGGTGAGCGCCACTCAGTGAAACATGAGTGTGATCATGGCAGCGGCCTAACAGTGAAACGGTGATTTGCAGGTTGTAGGTTCTGAAAAGAACATCTCACCTGAACTGGACTGATGGCTTTATTCTGCCAACAGGCGAAGCTGAAGCTAGTTGTGAGCATGGAAACAGCCAAGCAGTCCTAATCACACTGAGACTCATCTGTAAACTGAGCACTGTACTTATGCTGTATTCCAGTTTATCTTATTAAAGTTTTAAAACCCACCGCCCCCCCCCCTCCCCGTTTCATACTTTTCTCTGAAAATGGACTCCAGATAAATTGGACACGGAGATTAGAGTGGCCCATTCACCTTTCTCTGTCTGTTGGTTAAACTCCATTCACCTGCTTCTGAATGCATACAGGGGCCTTGCTTACTTTACTACAGCCTGTTGCTATGGCAACAGTCCTCAGGAGCACTGGCGAACCTCCAAAGGCTTCGTCGGTACTGACAGGCAAGGAGCAGAAATGTAAAAAAGCAATCAAGCTTATCTTACTCCGGAAGATGCCATCTCAAATTTGTGGGAAAAATAATTAAGTAAATGTAACTCTTCACAGCAATGTCAACAACAACAACAGCAAAAGAGACAGTGAATTTTACATGACGCAGCGTGCAGGAGTTTGAATGCACTTGTCACAAAGTTTGTGGCAACTTTTTTTTTGGCATCAGCAAGGAGTGATGGTGGCCAAGAAGTTGCCTGGAGTGTTTGGGTTAATCACACAGGCGGGCAGAGGCTGCTGGCAGACTTAATTTGACTTAACTCTTAAGACAGACAGTGACTCATTTTGTTGATTAGTGTTGTGAATTTGTCTATCTTCAACACAACATGTAAGATTAACACAGCAGACACACATACAGCCAGAGTGCTGAGGCTAGGTTTATTATTCTTTTAGACAAACACATTCCATGCAGTCAGTCTGCTGAGAACTGTGTGTGGTTTCTATTGGAATGAGGACAGCAGCGTAATGCTATGCACTGTTGAATCTGTGAGCACTAAACTCATCAGATCAATCTAGAATGATGTTCTTGGTGAGTCTGGTTGAGGCCTTGTGGGTTAACTGTGAGTTTATTTACCAATGTTCTGACTCTATTTGTTCAATAAGCCCACAGTACAGTTGTGTCATCTCTCAGAGCAGAAGGTTTGACTTTTACTCAGTGTGGGCCAGAAATAGCAGATTTTTCTCACACCAGGGCACAACAGTATCAAAAGTTTCTAAGTCAGGCTTTTTGTACCACATTGACGCCTGTAACAATGAAGAAAATGACACAGACACATATTTTCCTGCTGGTCATTGATTGACTGAAGCTCAGACAAACAGCTCTCCTGCAGCTGCTGATGACTGAGTGGATGAGGGGAAGTGTTGCTGCTGCCCTCTGACAGACATGAGCATGCACGTGTCAGAGTTTAAGGGATGAGACCTCAGTCTGTACAAAGTAGTTTAAAAAAAGAAAATCAGGTATTAGCCAGCTAATGTGGTGCCATGTTATCGTGACTGGTGCTGTGAAACCATCATCTATGTTTTGGATTTCCTAGGCTGATTCCTCTGGCCAAAAATGCATCCATCAGTTTTTGTATTTTCTGCAGGTAGAGAGGTTTCATTTCATCTCAGAAGTGCAAAGGGAGCTATTAAAAGAGTTTTTTTTCTCTCTCGTTATTAATTAACTTTCTTTTCATGTGGTAGCTTTCCTAAACTGCTGGCATGTTTTTCAATAACACCGCTGTGTGATAGAGAGCCAGACAGAACCAGAGGGAGACTTCCCACACTTTAAATAAGGTTTAACATACAATTATGCATAATTTGTCAGACAATATTCAGAACAGCACCTGGAGATATGTACTGTAGCATCTAACTTTCCCAAATTGGGAAATCAAAAAGCGTTTTTTTTTTTACATTTAAACCCAGCGTCCCCTCCTTCGTTTGCTTATTATTTTAAAAACCCTGTTCGGTATTTGTCGTTAAATACGATGGCTGGAGTGAAAACCAGCAGGGCTCCAGGAGAAACTTTGCTCCCCCCCCCCAGCTCAGATAGACTCGCTCAAAGTCCTTGATATTTAAGTGCATTGCTGAATCATTCCCACCCAGAATCCCTGGAAGCCAAAGATCCAGGTGACATTTTACTTTAATGAGTTCCGAGAACGTCAACACAAACCAAACTACTCACAAAGCTGCAGCTAAATAAGGCTAATGCATTCATTAATGTCCAATTTAATCACTGAGCATTTTAGAGCTGTTGCTTTTCATTTCCTTTCATTAGTATTTCTGGGTGGTTTTCTCCTGTTGAAAAGACAACATGAACACATTTTTTAATGGCTTCTGAAGCAAATTTGTTAACAAGGCATGCGACCTTTGTCAGTGCACTCACTGTATTAGTGCTGTATCATTTAAATCTCTCCCAAAAAAGGGGCGTATGGCACACAAACAAATTGCATACATTCATTTAAATGTAATTTAAATGGACGCTTGTTTCCCAACATAAAAGCTTTGACCTATTGGATAATGCGGACAATTCACAGCTAATGTTGCTGATGGGTCTCTCCAGAAGACATTTTGTTGGTTTTGGCTGCAACAAATTTCAGCTACGCAAGAGCACACATTAGTTTTATACTGAAATTCCTTCCTTTATCCAGGACTAAGTATTGTTTTGTTTAGAAAACAACAGAGGAATGAAATCAGGCGTGTGGATTATCACTGCGTTGTTATTCTGAGCAAGCTGATGGGTAAAAAAAAATCATAAAAATTCTCAGCTGAACCACAGAGCAGAAAAAAAGTCTTCACTGTGTGTTAGCAGCTTTGGTTTACCTGCACTAAAATCTCCCATAACGGTGAGACTTTGCCACATCACCCGAATATGCATAATATCAAGCTGATAATTAGAGGAACAACACAGAACGAGAGCGATAGAATTAGTTTATTAATCCTCTTTCTCTTCTGTTCTGGTGTCTGGAGGGGCCATCAGCATGAGACAAATGCTTTTTTAGTCAGACAGCAAATGTAATCTGCATAACTGTCTGGTGCTGGTGGAGTTTAATCGACGTATTCTTACTTGTTCAAAGCAAACTAGCGACGCTGCAAGTCAATTTCCTTTCAACATTTCAGTGGCTCTTGCTGCCTTTGAAGACAGGCATCCATAATGAATGGCATCAATTTTCATCCCAATTAGAGTGTTTATCTCGGCTTAGTTCACCTATAGTGTTGCCTTTGCCTCTTGTGGGGCCGATGAATTTTCATGAAGGACAAACACTGTACTTCAGATAAAAAAAAAAACAGCTTATCTAGCGCTGGGATTTAAAGCTTTAGAGCTGGAATTTTTTTTTTCTTCTCCAGGTTGCTTCTGCTATGTTAACAGCTACTGTGGCGCCGGGTTGCTGTGAGTGGTGCAGGAGGCAGGGTGGGAGAAAGTGGGTGGAGTCATAGCGATAGTGGGGAAAAAGCTGTGAGTAGGCGAGAGATCAAGGTAATGTGTGTGTGTTTATATAAAAAGAGGTCCGCTGAGCTTTCATTTAGAAATAAATGGAGCATGTCACATCAGCTAGACGCTGCTTGACAAGACTCGTTAGATACTGACAACATCTCGTACACATGTCAATCAAATAAACACCTCATGTGTTACGGTCTATTTTAATGTGAAGACACATGCCTGTGAGATGTTTTTGCACCGCTGTTATTGAAGATGTGAGTGAACAATTTCAACCTCACAACTCTGATCTAAGTCAGAAAACCTAACATTGTTAGGTGTAAACCAGGACGGCAGGCTGTTTCTGTGTCGTAGTTTGTTATTTCAGCTCTGAAATGACTGAAAGAGTGTTTTTTTATATATATATACACCAAGGAGCCGGAGCTAAGCAGCAAGCCTGCGATGAAGCTGTTTCCCCTGACACTACCTACTGCTCAAGTTCAGGGAACCTTGTGCTCTGACATGCAACATTTAAATGAAGTCATTAAATTTTCAACGGTCTCCGTTCCAGGGACAATTGCTACTGACATCTGCTTGGCATGCGACAAGTTAATGGAACACAAACATGGTACCTTGTTTTTTCATGGGGTCTTCACATCAACAGCTGAGAAACCTGATGCTTTTTTGGGACTAAATAAGTATTGACTGTCAGACTATTCTCATGTGAACAATTATGAAAAGAAAGTCTGTATCGGACCAGATTTGGATTAGAAGACTAAGACAGAGCTTGATTCAATGCTACTGCTCCAACAATACATGACAAGCTTGTAGAGGAGTGGAGGATCTCGGAGGTGAAGAGATCTGCACAGTGTGATAAATTGCTTGACAGGCTGTCACTTGAGGCAGTGTTGTTTGGTGCAGACTGGTTTCATCGCACAGCGTGCTGTATGTGTAGCGTGTCAAGTCATGTTGGGACTTTGGGATTTTTGGTGTTTGTCGTACACATAGTGCAGCTTTGATCTACGGACAAAGTACTACAGCAACAGAGGTGTAAAGTTCATCGTCCTGTGTAATACAGTGGCTAGCTTAGCATGTAAGCAGTCACCACTGTATTTTGAACAAGGTGTCCATCTTTGTTTTTCTTTTATTCGATGTTTATAATTCAGTTCTGTTTCAGAGTTCAGGGAGAATTCAGAATAACTACAAACTCATTACTGAGAGACTCACTGTGTCTCAGTAATGTAGATGCAGCATATGCAGCTTGTAGGGATAACAAATTCACACAAATTACACTGAAGACTCATTTTTATTTCAGGGAAATATTTTCGTCTGACATTTACTTCAGTTTTAATTATATTGAAATGAACACAGTTTGCTGAAAAACCTTGATCTGGAGGAGGGATGTGTGTTGAGTGAGAGAGGAGCTGTTATCTTACAGTGCAGTTCAGGTGTTGGTTGACCTAGCTCTGATGAAGTTTCCTCACCTCCAGCTCTCTGCAGCCCTCATCTGTACAGCCGCCATTCAAATTTAGTTTCTTGTCTCATTTTTATTCCTTTTTCACTTTGATTAGGCAAAGTCTATTCCTGTTCTGTGGGTGATTAACTTGAAATTTGAATTAGACAGAAATTGTTTATGTGTATTTTTTAACCTTTAAACAAGTTCTGTATAAGATAAACACACACACAATAAATTCCCTCACCCCTTTCTGGGTGGTGTGTCTTCCTGAATCTTGGGGCCTCTACCAGAGGCCTGGGAGTTTGAGGGTTCTTCGCAGTATCTTAGCTGTTCCTAGCACTGTGCTCTTCTGGACTGAGAGTTCTGACTGGTGAGCTGGTGATTTTGACGTGGGAGTCTACGGGGATTGACTCGCTTTAGAAGAGAGCCCCCAGTGGTGGCGGTGTGAACTGCAACTTTTCACACTTCTGCATTGGATTCAAGAGGCTGCTGCTTGTTTTTTTACCACAGCAATGATGTGGTTGCAGAAAACAAAGAGTGCAGAGCATGGATAAATCCACCAGGGGGCAGGTGACAAGTCTGGCATTGTATACAACATGTTTTCAGGGTTTAGCCCTGCAAAAGATGGAGACCTCTCCAGGGTGTTGCCTGCTTCTCACCCATTGACAGCTGACCCTGTCCAGCACAAAGTGGGTTAAGGAAATGGATGGATGGCGGGATATACGATCATGTTGATGGTGCAGAGGTCTCAGAAACTGGTTAACAAACTTGATCCAATTAGCATTGTTGCTCATTGTCTCCAACATACTTGGTCTTTTCTGTAGTTTGTTCAGTCTTTCAGAAGTTTTTGTCTCTGACAGGTCTGGAGGGAAGTCTTGCAGACTTTTGCTTTGATATGCTGCCATTGGTGGAATCAAAGTCACCACACTGCAGTGGCTCAGTGTTGGAAGCGTGTACATGCATCAGTGTGACTGCAGGGATTATGAATAATAAACATTCGCCAAAGATTTGAAGAGCTGTTAAGGTAACATTTTCGTTTCAGATAAGAAAGGTGATTTGATGGACAGGCTCTGCTCTGAAGAGCTGCCGCTTTGATAACAAACTCCTTGTGAGGTCTCCAGCCATTAGTCAGTTTCTCAGAGTGAGCGGTAGGGAGGTGCGGTGTGGTGGGGGGGGGTGGGCTGCTCAAGGGTTCGAGGGTCTGCCAGATATCTTGTCTCTTTTGATACAAGAGAAAGCCTGAGGGCCAGAGCGCGAGAACGCTGGAGATCACAGGACAGACTAATTGTTTCTGTCTACCCGGAGACACACAACTGATTGCTCTGTTACAGTTGTGCACATATAACTGGAGGGAAATCGACTGTAGTATTAAAATAAAATAAAACATTAGCTGCAGCTATAAGTAAAGTCAAAAAGACACATTAAAAGCTGACACATGGCTTCCACCTTAAACTTTATTAGTTGTTTCTGTTATAGTTTAGCAAAGCAAACATCAAAGTATGAAGGCATCATTTCATAGAACTGTAATTCATTTGATCTTTAGTATGGCACCACTGAAAGTAATTTATGAATCATACCAACATTTAATAACAGAAAGCAAAGCCCATTTTTTAAAATCAAATAAAGAAAGGAAAACAACAGGTATTAGCCATTACATGATGTACCTAAAAATACAAATTATCTGCAAGCAATACACAACCAAGAACTCATACTTGGACCACCTCCTTGGGCCTGTGATTGTGATTTTTTTTGTAGTCTGATATGAAATAAGGCAGATTCCTTTGATACAATTATAGACAATCTGGTAAAGAGACAAGCGAAAGCGAAGAGGACTGTAATTCCTGTTTATGTTGGTGAAGTTCAAAGCAATTTTCTGGCATGCACTGGAAATGGAAAAGGAAAAAAGGGGAGGGGAAAAAGAACTAATCGTTTTTTTTTGTTACTTTTTTTTTTAAGACTCATCCTTGTTTGTGTGCAATGGGTGTTGATGAACAGTTTCCTGGTGGAATGAGTTAAACACAGTGGCGGTGGCGGCAGAGATGAGACGCGTTTAGTGATGTTCACAGATGAAAGGCCTGGAAGTCGCCTTACGGACCACAGTCTGAATCAATGATGATTAAACAATGCAGCTCGAGTCGCAGCAGCGCGTGGGAGCGGACATGGCAGGTGTCGGTGTGTTGCAGGGTGTTGTCAGGTATTCCGCGCTTTAATGTCATCATGACTGCTGTGGTGGTTGTAAGGACTAAAGGATGGCTGATGTTAAGCATCGCCCCATCCGTCAACATGTAGGAGACGTGGCTGTTGTCCTCCGACAGCTTCACCATGCTCTCACAGTGGCTTTATCAAACAAAGAGACTTGAACCTGGTTTATCTCGTCGCACCAAGCTGGCAAAATGATGTATGACTCTAACACACAGTGAGGTATGGCTCATCTTTTTCTGGTTGATATGTTCAAGTCCTATAGTAAGTAGCTTTGTACATACATACATTACATACATACTTCAGGGATGAATAGTTTTTTTTAAACAAAGAAAGGGGAGGCTGAGTAACGTTGGGAATGTGAGCATCTTGTGAGTAACTGGTTGTCCTGGGCCAGTGTCAGAGCCCACACTGACATGGGCCAGTCTGACACCAGTGTGGTTGGCCTTCGCACAGTTTGCTGGCTGTCAGATGAGGTTGATTGTCATCCCCTCAGCTGGTCATTCATTCTTCTCAACAGGATCTGGGTAAAAAAACAAAAACAAAGATACCCCCACAGTTTTATATGGAAACTTTAAATAATTCCTAAGTTAAAGGGAAATTTTTAACTTGAATTTTCGCCACAGTGTAGATCAATGTCATGCAATGTTTTCTATGCTTTTAAGCATTTTATTTGCCCTTAAATTGAGGATTGGTATCTTGCAGTACACACGCAGTGTAACAAGCAGTGTTTTGCCTTTAAGAACTATGTTTCAACTTGAGAAAAAGTACTGTTAATGCCAACAAAGCAGGAGAAGGATATGCAAGTTTATCAAAGCGCTGCCAAGATTCAAGAACTGGTGTGAGAGGTATTATCAAGAAGGTCAAAGAGAGTCAAACAGTGCAGAATGATAGATAGGAAGCTAAAACATTTGAAGGCCTCTGGAAAGAAAACTAGTGAGAGATGTGTCTCAGTCCTGCACAGGTGTAGCAGATCACCTAACAAAAGGTTGGCTGCTCCTACACAGGAATGGACGGCCAGGCTGCAGACCGAGAAAAACTCAACTTCTGCAGAAAAGACACCTGCCGTATGCCAAGGACAAGATAAGATAAGATAAGATAAGATAAGATAAAACTTTATTAATCCCGAAGGAAATTCTTGTGCCAGAGGTATCAAGTCACAATAAATGCAGTTAAGAACCAACCCAGAACAACCTGGGGAAAGATCACACGTACTGGAAGTGTGTCATTTGGTCAGATGAAACAACACTAGAGTCTTATCTTGAAAGAAAACCTAACGCTGTCTGCAGCAAAAACTAGACCTGTCATGGTTTTCTCTTCTAACATGACAACGACCTGAAGCGTACATCTTCTGATGAAGAACCACCTCCAGGAGCGCAAAGCCAATGTTAACTCTGAACCAAAATCTGTGGAGGTTTGAGAAGTTTGTGTTTCTGTGTATAAAGTAAAATAATGTACGCTTCTTTGCTCTATTAAATTATTATTTGTGTTTGTAACTATACAATTAAAAGTAAGTAAGTTCTTGCTGAACAACAGGCCAGAGGTGTCATTCAGCAGCATCAAAACAAGTGTTAACATTGGGGTTTCCATCTTTCTTTCACTCAACAATTTTCTACACTGGTGAGTAAAGAGCTGTTAATGCTAATGTGGACTATGGAGCAATAGAAGGTTTTCTGTTATTATAGGATTGGACACCAGCAGCATTTAAACATTATGGTAATCAGCCACTCCCCTGTGCTGAGAGTTGGAGTGACTTGGGGTCATTGCAGTTGCAACTGTGTTTATACACTTATACACTTATTTTGCAACTATCAAAACTTTACTTTTACAATTTGTCTATGGGGTCTTTGCATGTAAGTAATATAATCAATATAAGGTATTGATAGAAGTATAATTTAGTAACTACAATACCATGAGCTACATGAAGTTAGATTTTGCCAACATTCAGTCTATGATGATGCAGAAATGGGAAGAGAGACGCTGACAATCCATCCTCTCTGTTCTCATTTCACTGCAAACAGCAACATGAATCTTCTGTAAGGATAAAGTAAACCATCGACAGGGCAGTCTGTAAATCACTACCAACACATGTGTTTAGACTATACTCTGCTTTTAACAGCACACTATCTGTTAACCAGCTCCAGTACATACCCTCATCCCACCCTGATCCACAGGGTTGTTCGACAACAAGCCTTTTCTTCTCTTCCTCTGTGTCTGGCATTGTTTAAGCTCTCTCCTTTTCCACACCAAGCCGTTTGTCTCTGCCAACTTATTTCATATGCTGCTAGCCTGTCCTATTTATTCAACCCCGACAATCTGTTCATAGCAGTTGCTTAATGATTTTTTTTTCTACCTGCAAACTCTATGAATGCCCAAATCTGAATCCCATTTTTTGGCTCCAGAACTCCACAGACACACACACACAGCGAAGGCAGTCATAGAAATTCACCGCACTCTCCACAGATGTCTACATTCAAATTACACACCGTCTTATTACCCTAAATCTCAACGGAGAGCTAAGAGTAACAACAGTGTGGTATCCTTATCAAATATGATTTATTGGCATGATTACTGCCCCTACACTGTGTGTTGGCTGCATGTTAAAATAATATGGCGTTGCACACTTGATTTATTAAATGCCTGATAGTTGAGTTTGCAGGTAATTCATCACACTCAATCTCCAAAGACGTGCTGACACGCAGAGCACACTAAAATATCAGGGTTAGAGTTGCAGACCTGAAATGGGGGGAGAGGATTTACAAATGCATTTGGCCCTGGAGGAGCATGTACAAACTGCCCGCCTGACGCCTCCCCCTACAGACACAAGGAGACGGAGACAGACGGGGAGGCGAGGAGGGTGAAACTGGATAACACACGGAGCTGAGGACTCTCTGAAAGGAGGGAGTTTTAATTCAGCAGCTGTGGCCACTAATAAGAATCTACTTATAAACAGAGATATGTGCCTGATAGATGTGCGAGCCAGTGAGCGAGCGCGCTCCCTCGGTACTCCTACCTTTGGACTGAATGCTGTCAGTTAGAGCTGAAGCAGGTTCTTCTGAGCCCTCAACATGATCTTTCATCTCATCTATAAACAAGAAGCAAAGAAAATAAAGGAAGAAGAGAAAAAGAGGCAATGAAAATCAAGCAAGATGTTAATGCTCCACAGAAAAACAACAGTTTACCTAAACACTGCTGCCCTGCTGAGCTCCTGAACAGGTACAGTTTGTAGTTAGATAACAAGAACAGTCTGAGATCTGGTTTGAACTTGGATCTGAACATCTGCCTCAAACTGTAACGGGAATATATTACAGCACTGACTTCTGCTGGTGCATTTAATACATGTTTAGAACTCCAATGTTTACTGTGAATGTGGATCAGTTAGTTAGAAAAGCAGAGACGACACAAAATGTTGAGAAATGGAGGAAGGAGAGTGAGTGAATGGTTGATGGCGAAACAACACGACCCTTCCCTCACCTCCATTGCTGGTGCCGGTGTCATTGACCTCAGAGACATCTGTAGTGCACATATAGACACAGACATGTTAGTTACATGTTACAGTGTACACAAGGCTCAACTTTTTGGTACAGCTTTCAAAAAGAGGGACCATCCACATTAAAGATCAACATCATGGTCTCAGATTTCTATTCTTCTCTCATGCCTGGAATTTCATTTTGCGCCTTCCTAAAGAGATGTAGTTTAAAAAAAAAGAACCAAACAAATGCGAGGGGGGAGGAAGATTATGCAAAATTAATTACAGACTACCATCCCCGTAAGGGCTCCCCTCCACACATCCTTCTCCCCCCCGTCTATCCTCCTTGTTACCGCTGCAGTCGCACAACTGCTTTCTCGTCACTCCCTGAGCAAACCTCCAACCCCCCCCCGCCCTTTGCAACAACAATCATTCAAACAAAGCATGCCATAAAAACAACCGCACTCCCCAGGCAGTCCTGTGATGATGTAAACAAACACAACTGCTTAGGCGTGAACGTGTAGAGTCCAGAGTGTGCTCAGCGATGTGTTTGTTTACAGCAACAAGTCTGCGGTCAAGGTTATTTAATCTCTATAAAAAGAAAAAGCAGATTCCTCACTTGTAATTGCAGGTTTGGACACACACACACCAGGTTCTCAAGGTTTTTATACAAAGCATGCATTGTGTATTACATAATGACTTCTCTGAGAATATGACCCGGAGGCTGTCAGCTATGGAGAACATGCATTACTGTGCTTCTGATTTAATCTGCTGTAATATTTTTGGGATAATTTCTCCGGTCGTAGACACCGCTGGGACTCGAGGATGGCAGAAGGAAGGAAGGATGAAGCAACAACAATCAACAACAGGCTCGGCCTCCTTTATCTTTTGATCTGAGGCAGGGAACTGGCAGGGGGCAAAATACAATTTTGTTGTTTTAAACAAAACTATTTCAAGCATCATCTGGTTATTTACAATGTGGATCGCACTTTTTATAGTTTTGGTTCGGTGGCTCTGACTTCTACCAGTAATAACATCATTACACTTATTGATCTAACTGATCTGGGACTGAGACCTCCAGTGTGAGACCTATCCAGCACGTCCTCAGATTGCTAATGGCTGCTGCTTGAGCAAGGTTATGTAAAATGACTCAACAAACAGGGGAGTGCAAGCTTATGGCATACAGAGTGGAATTCATTTTCCATGTTGTCAACTTCCAGTTTTTAGGAATGAAGCCAACATGGAAGCATGAAAAAAACTGCAGTTCCTAAAATGGCCACTTGAGGCTGGCTCCAAAAGTGAGTCAGTCCCAGTAAATAGTAAAACTACAACTATTAACTAGTTTTAGTTTGTAACTACAAACTATTAATGCTCTTACAGTGGAAATAAACATATTTACAGCCTGTTACATGGTTACTATCAGCGTTCCTGGAATATTAACCCCATGTTTCCTGCTGAGAACAGGCGGCAAAACCAGCTTTAGGAAATGATCATAGTTTTGAACAATCTAAAATACAACTCAAACAAATGTTAGAAGCCAGATTTCTGGAGGATACGTCGATAAAAACATGCTTCAATCACATTCAATCACTACTATTGTTTTGGTGAGGACAGGTTCCAGCTTCCATACTTAGCTGAGTGTCATGCTAACATGTTTCCTGTACAGTAAAGGGTTATAACCACAAAGTTTTACTACTGATTAAAAACTGCTTTGAACAATCTGGCGTATCTAGGCTTGTTTAAACATCATTTATTTGTTTTCTCTGCAATCGCTTCAAGTACAAATAAACAACCACAATAAGATAAAAAAAGAACAAAGCTACAATAACTCTACACACTCTATGATCTAGTCTTCTGCTTTATTATTATAAATTAATCAAAGAAGCAGATTAACCCCTCACGGCAGTTATACATCGACATAAACATTGTGTCACGTGTGTATGAGCAGCAGCCCTATAGCACGGTGTAATAAATAATGCATGCACATAATATGATATTACCACGTTTCCACATAAACAATTGATGCACATTAAAGCTGTGGAACTTCCATCATGTGAGCTTACATAGCTACCCGAGTGCAGCAGCAGGAGTGCACTGAAGTACTGGCCTCATTCCAGATGCGCCCCCCCCCCCCACCTCTCCCAGGTAATAACAGCACAGTCTTGGTGCTACAGGGTAGCATCCTCCTCCTCTAATATCCAGCACTGATCAAAACAAAGCAAAAAGCTACTCAGAATTTCAATTGCTTGTGGCCCCAGCCTCCATCTGCCTGCCCAGCGCTCGGAGGGAAAAGCAACATAGGTCTGTCTCACTCTCTAATTTGACTCCTGTGTGCTGACAGCGGAGGGGCCATCATTTAGGCGGGCTTCTCGGTATACTGTGGTAAACACATAAACAAGATGGGGGGAGAGAGAAAAACGGGCCTCTGTCAAGGTTCTGCTGAAGGAGAGGCGCAGTCCGCAGAGGGCAGACAAAAAAAAGGAGAAAAACAGACTGAAATGACTCCCTCAGCAAGAAACTGGACAGCTTACACCAATCTTAAGACTGGCACCAAGGACCTGAGGGGCTGCGTCTCCCTGCCTCCATGTAAATTACCAGTAAACACAGCAGAATTACTCTATAGCTTATTGTGATAATGAATATTCAAGGGACCGCAACATCATAATAAAAATCCCAGAAAGTACTTAGTGGTGCAAATTCAGCAAACTAGCAATGAGTTGTCTTAATATATATATATTTTTAATCTGCTTTTAAATATTTCATTATTTCTCATGACATCATAATGCTTCAGTGAGGACAGATTCATTTGCAAATGAGCACAGGTCACCCAGCAGATCCGAAACATTTAAAAGGTTTGCCCAACTTTTGCACATTTTTCACATCAGCTTTTCAGAAGTTCAGTGAAAACATCCTGCGGAGCCATCAAGACGGAGGATGAGAAAAATGCGCATGTGTTCACATTTCCACACAGAGAGAAGAGAGCGGAAGGAAGAGGGTTTGGGCATAAGTCACCCTCGTATGCAGACAAGCAGAAAATTACATCCCCCTACCTTCCATTCATTTATTAGACAAGAGGTAGTTAGCGTTTTGTTGGTCAGCATTAGTGTACTGCAGCACAGTGTTCAGCCGTGATAGAGAACGTGTTTGAACCTCCTGCATCGGCATGTGATGGGTTTAAAGCATTGAGTGAATAAAGGACAGATATTTGATTAGCAGGAGCTTTTGTTTGATAGGTCCGCTCATTATTTTCTTTGTTGTTGAAAAGCATTTGTCACCAGCAGTTCTGCTTTTGCTCCACTTTTAATGGTCTTGTCATTCCAGCTCACTCAGCCCACAAGGGACGCGGTCCCTGTGGGTCACCCACATAGCAGCATGGGAACCGTCTCTGCTTAATGTTACAGACAAGAGCCTTGGGCAGAACAGGAGGTTTCCTTTGTCCCTCAGCCACAGGACATCTCACTGTCTTTTATTCAAGTTCTCTTCTTGAGCAGTGGAAGAATGAAAAAGAAATCGATGGAGGCGTGGAGGTGTAGAAGTGTCTGTGCCCTACGGTGTCAGTTCCCCAAGAGAATTTCTTCTGTTCATTTGATCCTTAAACCGTGGCGTGGCAGCCTGGTCCACTGTGTCTGAACAGGTCCTGGAGCTTTGATCCCTGGTGGATCACACAGGTGACCATCTGCTCCCACTCAAACAATGAATGTGACCCATCACAGTCTCAGCGTAAGAACTTCTGAAAACCATCAGCCCCCTACTTTTCTCACAAACGGTCACTCCGAATCTTCTATAAAAGGCCCACTAGGGTATAAATTAAAATCAGCAGAAAAACATTTACCATCTCATAACATTTTTGCTCGAGTTTAGTCTGAGTGGCCGCTTCCTTAACAGCACTCCATCAGAAGAGAATAAAGGAGAAGAATGTTGAGGTCTGAAGTTCCTTTCTTTTCAGGAGGGGCAAAATTGATTTCGGAGTATAAACTGGGTGGTCTATAAGAGAGCTAGGCCTGGTCTGGATTGGGCCATGTATATTATACAACTTTCAAAGAGCCCTTTTTATTGAACTTTGCATGGACTAATAGCTTTGGGTCTGATATGCCTACAGCAAACATAATTAAAGACATCCCTGCTCAAGCAAAACAAGAGCGGGTGGACCTCAACAAGTGCCCAACAAAAAAGAACTAATGAGCTGGTAAATGTGGAAAGCAGCACATTTTCATATGTTAATGCCAAAGTTTGTAGTGCAGGCTTGTAGAACTAGCCTAACTGCATGAGCTGCCACTCTTAAAACAGTAAAAAAAAAAGAGGATTTTGTAAGGAAGGGGGACTCGGCGTTCGATACTTGGAGTTTCTTTTCTATGAGATGGAACACTGTCTGACAATCTGAGCCAATTAAAGAGCACTGAGCTGTGACCTGCGGGGCTGAAAGGGAGATGAAAACAAGCCTGTTCAGTAAACACTGTGACCGCCCCTCTCTACTTCTAACCTCCTGAAAAGCCAAAGAGTCTTCATTAATATTCCAGCTTTCTTCTTCCTAAGAAAAGGCCAAGGGTTGTGGACACTAAGTAGCATTGTGCTCCCCTGCGGGTTTGGGTAACCTTGCAGTGGCGGCTGTGGTTGGGCGTCTCCGACTCGGGTCGGGGGTCCTCTAAACAGACTGAAAAGGCCCAAGCTCATTACACAGGCCGGGCCATGCTTGACAAGATGAGAAAATACAAAGTGCCCTGAATGAGTGAAAAGAGAACAGGACACCATCTGCTTTGGGGTTAAGCTACTACTCTAGAGAAAATTGAAGATGATTAGAAGGCCGCGAGCAATGGCAGGAGAAAAAACAGGGTCAAGGGAAAACTGACCACTGGCTAACCTTTGTTAAGACACTAAGTTGAAAGAAATGGGAGCGATAATAAAATGCTGCCTCTCCATTGAAGTCTCTCCTTTTAGTCTCATTTCTATCCCTTTACTTAGTCCATGGTAGTGTGAGACAGTCACCGCGGTCTGTCACAAGACAAAAGAGGAGATTAAAAAAAGAGCCAGAACACTGAGATACACAGAGATGAAAGAAGTGAATAACTGATTAAGTGAAGAAGTGAGAGAAAGAGAGAGACAACACAAAAATAGACATGGAAGGGAAAAAATGCAAAAGAGGCCTCCCCCTGTGTGACCTACATACCTGCTAAACCTGCTGTCAGTGGTGGCCTGCTCCTCTCTCATCACTCACTGAATTACTTTACATAATCTTTAGACTCGCCTCTCGCTGGCAGAGGGCCGGCTGCAGGAAGCTGCCCGCTGCTGTTTTCACTACCTATTGTGGTTTACTATATCAAGGCGTAGACAGTCGTGCAGGGGGAGCGGCGGATCTGGCACCAGGTGATGCGGCTAACCCCCGCGATACATTAAAATGGGGACACAGCACGGTACAGCTGAGGGAGGTGCAGATGCAGCGTGTTTGCTGTGAGGACATCGCCCAGGCCAGCTTTGCAGTTATGAAGCGATGCCTCTTTTGGACAGCTCAAGGTTTTCCACAGTAGATCATGGATCTGACTGGTCAATATAATCAAAGCACTTGTCTAGACTGCAGTGAAACCAGGAGCCCTGACAGAGCAGCTGTCTATTACTGAAAGGTCAGCGAGGGAGCAGCTTGATTGGTCGACCTCTGCAGAAGCAACATACGCATCGGTAGTGAAGTTTGGCACTGACAGAGATGTAATTATAGGCAATGAAGATGTTGCATCAGGCATTTCAGTACTGACTCTTTCCTGCTCTGGATGCTTTTCTCCATGGTAAAAATATACAAACTTATTAGAGCTATGCATGTTAGAGCTGAAACTACACAGTCCTGCTGCATCATTCTGAATGAGCTTCTGAGATTACAGCAAAGGGTCAATATCTCAAAAACAAGAGGGAGCCTAGTGCACACTGACATCTACAATCCAAAGGGTTAAAGATTTAAAAACACAACTGACATGTTTGAGTCTCAAAGAACATTGTTGTCAGTAACTCTCCTGGGTTTACTGCTGTTTCTTACTGAAGTAGATCTACAATCAAATCTTCCTCACAGCCTCCAGGAGACAGGCAACCCATACAGAGATCACTCATTATTTCAACAGCGTCTTTTCTCTACCGTGTGTGTTTTTATAGGATGTGTGTTTGTGACTGTGACTAAAATATGTTCCAGACTTTTCAAAAAAATACATTTGTTGCATCTTTGCTAGCTTACAAATTCACTCTGCGACTCAGAGCCGATTCATTTGCCGTTTTTTGCTGAAGCAAACAGCGGTGGAGGCACGATAAGCATGATCAAAAGAGGAGCTTCAAAGAAGAAAGGGAAAAAGTGTGTCCTTGTAGTTTGTTAGATGAGCCCCCTCTCTTTGATGCAGACGTCTGGGTTAGAGGTGACCAACATAATGGACACTGCATACATGGTTCATCTACTCTTCATCTCAGATGAGAAGACATTACAATACAATGGAGATTGCCTTTTGGAGTACTATGTACGTAAACAAGCAAAACATCAGGTCAGTAATGGCCACAACAAGCCTGTCTGTGTTCGCCACTTTGTACTGACCCTGAAGCCATTAAAACATGCAATTTATTCACATGGCCACAGGAGGGCGCATATGTGTGATTACTATACTAAAATAAAATGCTAATGTGAGACAGCAGACTGTTTATTTCTGCTGTAAAATTTGGACATTTTTACGCTCCAAAAGTCGATCAATCCTCAGAGCCAGCCTTTATTGACTATTAGAGGGAATAAGTACAGGGCGGTAACAGAGAGGTGCTGTGGTTAGTTTGTTCTGTGGTGGCCTCCGTGCTGACTGAAAGAGAGAAGCCTTAAGCAGTTTAAAAGCTGAACCCGCAGGGCTGGCTTTAAGGCAGGTATAAAATTTGAACTTAAAGATATTACCATGAAAATCCCCCAGTTGAATAAGACAATTTATTTATTTATTTTTCTTATTTCGTCGGCACTAATCTACTTTAATGTCCAACAGACCACATGCATTTTTCACTCAATTTAAAGAAGCTGAACAGTGACTTTTGTGTACAGCTGCTCCCTAAACTACAAGTGAACCCCAGCCTGTGAGAAATATTATTCTTTTTTCTTTTAATTTTTCAAATTGCTGGAAAATAGGTTACCTTTGATACTGAATGATCTAAAATTACCAAAGTCGCAGGAAGGAGTCAAACGGAGTTTAAGAATGAGGAGGAGAGCCAAATGGAATTCAGCGATAAAAGCTGCATTAACAAGAATAACGATAAGACCGTGGGTGCCCGCACATGGCACTCAGACACAATGCCTCAGCACGGCTGTGACTGGTGTAGCTGCTGTTACTGAACTTTCACAGTCAGTAAAAAAAGCTATAAAACACAAGCATAGCCTAATGTCTTCAGCTGGTGGCAGCTCGATCCCTCCGGAGCTGCACAGTGTTATAATATACAATGTGATGCCAGAAGTTAATTGTGTGCTGACAACTCCAAGCCACAGGAAAGACTGTATTGCTCTCTAAAATTAGATTTACATCAACCAGTATCCCATTGTTCACAAAACACCAAGACAAAAGGGCACAAAACAACCAATTAAGTAAAGCTCGAAATCCTTTTTTACTAGTGCAGCGAAGAAACATAAATGCAAAGTGCACCTCAGCAACAACAAATTCTGAGTGGAGTATACCAATGAATTCTGAGCTAAATTATTCAAGCTTGCAAGAAGAAGGAGACGAAGAAAAAAATCCCATTTGATTTGCACTGGATTACTTAGAAATTCCACTCTTTGTACTTGATGCTTTAACATAAAAGAGCAACCACAGAGGGTCACTGCACTCCGAAGGTTTCATGTGTACCTTCACATTGCCAGTGGCAAGTCTGCTCGAATTTAGCAGAGCCATTTGTGTCAGCTTGCTGTTACACTCAAGTTGTTACACTGGGGGAGTAAAATACATAGAAATCAATAACATCCCCCAAACAACACTTGCAAACAGGAGAATGAAGCCAATTCCCAAGGCAGTTGTCAGAGGAGGAATTTTTTTACGCCTCCATTTTGGAGCTTTTTTTTGATTGTTTGCGGGTCTTAGAGGGGAGAGGAGTTGATGCATGATGTGCATGTGGTTGGGGTACCATATGGCGCTCGTGAATGCAGCTGGGCTTTCCGCTCAGAGCCTCACATACGATGATGTGATGGGTTGAAGTCAAAGTCATGGTGCTATTTAAGGAAGTTGTTGCTATCAATACTGTATGTGCAACACATCCTGGCCATCAGGCGAGGGGAAAAAACATCAAGAGCAAGACATTTCTGACATAAAAACAGGGGGAAATTTGGATAGTGATGATGAACTGAAGTTGAGTTACTTGAGTTGCTGTGATGTTTTTAACAACACAGCAGGTCTAAGAAGAGAGAAAGGGAAAACAAAGACGAATCAAGGGATAGAGAAGCAAAAGGACTGTCAGCTCCGTGCTCGCGTAATGACGCCTTGTCTCTGCTCTGTTGAGACTCAGATTTTTCAGATAGCCTGCTGGGTCTGTCTCTGCATCTCCCCTGCAGGGTCCCTCCTGCCTGCCTTTAGTATGCCATTACAGTCTGTCCCCACTCGCCCTTCTGGTCTGCACCCAGCAACGCTTTTAAAGTATTCTTCCACAGTGAAAGAGCGGCACAAAAAACACAAAAATATAAGGATTCAGTCAAATATCACTGGAAAAAAACATTTTTTGGTCACATTTAAAGGGCAAACTGAGGTAGTTTAATAGGAAATACTCCGCCACTTTATCCAGATTCCTGTTGGATTGTGTGTGATGCAAATGCTTTAGAGGGGAAAGTTGTTCAAAACTGGATAGGGAAGAAGGATGAGTTGCCGTTTATTCATTGGCATTGAATGTGTGCAGCCATTAAATCTTACCTTTGGAGCTAAGACAATAGCTATCGACTCTTGTAGGAGAATCACACTGCATGAAGGAAAAACAATTTCTGTTCACAACTCAGATTTATTTATTCTTAGCTTTAGGCAAAGTCTGTCTTATTTTAATTTATGAGCACTCTATGAGCTCGCTGAAGCGGGTACCCACTCTCACAAGTCACCAGAACAAGGCATGCTGATGAGATACACCAAACACAATAACAATACAGCTACCCATTTATATTTTTAAAGTGTCTTATGAATATTCATAAATATAGGCCTCTTGGATTCTGATTCAATTTGGGGAACCTTATAGCATCCCAGCTATCAGGCAGAGAATCTCATTACCTGTGAACCGAGATATGATTCACCGAGATGGAAGAGCATGCAGCCAGAACACCTCCCCTTTGCCTCCCTTCTTATATATCTCTACTGCACAGGAATGGTCTACTTAAACCCACAGGTTTCTTAAAATATGGCGTTAATCATTTACAGAATTAGAAAATAGGACTAAATGCTGGAACTTTACAGCTATTTATTGGAACAGACCTGCAAATGTAACCAACAGATGGCAGATTGGAACCTTCACATTACCTGTGTAGTATTCTCAGCTCTGTATCTACAATAAGGGAGTATATGTGTAGATTGAAAACATTGTTACATTAACAAGTTATAATGATGGTGGAAGTGAACGTGGATAAAACACAAAGCTGTTTTATTTAGCCTGGTTTTATTTAGTGTGACTGAGCTGGGACTGCGATGCTGTGATACACACTTCCATATGTGAAATATTGAGTTATGTGAGAACAGCGGGGCGTCAACAGACATCGACGACAACTGGGAGCACATGGATTTAAACGTGCTAATGCTAAACAAGGATTTTTTTTAATTATTTTTTTTCCAACGATGCTGCAGAGGCATGTCTGTCTCAAGCACAGCCTCCAACGTGCAATCATTAATGTGTACAGTGTGACCTGATCGTCATTGGGTTAATCAGTGAGAACTCCTGCTATGATAATCTTCAAGAGGACTAGGAAGAGGTGGAAATGTTGTAATAAAACACATCCACAAGCGCAGGTGCAGTGTGGATGAATTCTGCTCAGAGGCGAATCAACGTACACCACGAAACAATTAACCCACCAGGAAATTAAAAAGAATTAACTCATCAAGAACCAAGAATCCTTTCTACGTCTTACGTTTTCTTGACCATGAGCTTAGGAGCAACTTATCTGGTCTGTTTTGACCACAGTTAACAAGTCGATCTGAGGTGACACATTCACCCTGATACAAAAAGCACGGATGATTAAGCATATGAAACATTTAATTAACTAAGATCCTCCAGAAAAGACATTACATCCTCACACATCAAGGACATCACTGACAGTGCCAATGAACCTCCAGATGCACAAATTTGCTTTCAAGCTCAAATATGAAATATATTGTATCATTTTTAACCTGTGATTTACTACTGGAATGTAAATATGAAAAAAAACAGAAGGTAAGAGTAGAAACTCTCCACACACACATGCTGTAACTCTGTGTGTGTGTGTAACCGCGTCATAATCTGCCATCCTCAAATTGTTTGATTCATTACTCATTCCTCCCATCATTACGAGCCATTTTATTACTCCTTTCAATGAAGCAGATTTAACCTCTATTGCCATGAGCAGGCAGCTTGATTACAGTTATTATTTTTAATAAAAGGTATTGGCTCTGGAATCATTTGGTCTTGTCCTGTGAATAGCTGGTTACGCATGGCTAAGCAGACTGAGTTGGCCTGTATGAGGTTCAATATGTGAGACAGTTTGGGTCTGCACTCTGTCCAAGTGCCCTGCTCCTCTATACAAAATGCAATCTGGCTGCAATCAGGAGTGACACCACTGTTTACTGCCTGACAGAGCCACCACACAGCCCCACAGCCTGTGGTAATGTAGACAGTGACAGACAGAGGCTCAGGCAAGAGTCACAGTCACCAGGCAGGAGTGAAGCTTTCCACAGGAGGAGAGCCAGTGTTGTGTTTGTACGATATATTCCACTGGCTTTTCAGAGAGGATGGAGGAAGGCTATCTCAGATAGATCTATCAGGAATGTTCACTCTCACCCTAAATTAATTGAATGTCAGTCAAAGAGAAAGTGAAATGGAGGTGAGAGAGTGACTCAGACCTTTGTGTTAGTGCTGTGGTGAGAGCGAGGTGGCTGGGGTTCACAATTCTACCCTTAAATTCTCATGAGAGTGCACTTAATAAGTGAGAAGCCACAGAAAATTGCGGATAAATGAAGACAGATATCCCATGTGGTCAAAAATATAAACCAGGGGCCAAGCTGAGAGAGGTGTCTGAACAACATAGCTGCTTTCACAGAGCACAAATAAATGAAGGCTAAACATACAGTGAAAAGAAAGATTTTAAACAGTGGTGAGACAGACTTTTCTTCAAAATACTACTCTCCTAGGTTGAATTATCACTCACTTGTGTCTTGTGTCAAAAACAACCATTTGTTTCCACACACAGCTGTAAAAAGGTCTGTCAGCTCCCTGCACACTGCCTGGATCTCATGTTGGTTACTTGTTATCTTCTAAAGCTGGCACATTTCCTGTCAGTCCCAGGTTGATCAAAACTATTATCCAGCGCAACACAGTGTTTCACTACATTGGGTAGCAGCTTGGTGGCTAGCAGGAGAGCTAAAAAAGCACTTGAGAGTGAGCACAAGTTTTGGTAAAACTGTATTAATTATGTAACGAGTAACAACAAACATTGTAGAAATGTAGTGAAAATGAGTAGAAAGTACAGATAATAGCAAATAGCAAAATGTGGAGTAAAAGTCTAAAGTATGAACTATTATTTTTACTTAAGTAAAGTATAGATATGTAAAAATTTACTAAAGTACAGTAACAAAGTACAAACACTTAGTTACATTCCAGCACTGCTTCTAATGCCTGAGTTTTGCAGGAAGAACATCATCGTGACCTCGATTATGCTGCATTAAATGATGGTGTGAGTCTCTACAATGACATTAAACCACAGATGTATTTGCAACCATGAGTACAAGCATCTATGAGATTGAATGGCCTTGTAATGGTGCACTACAAATCAACAATACAAATAAAAAACTATTGATGCGCCATACAGCCTTATTAGTAAGTCCTGATTTTACCATCTGACCAACACAGACCCACCCACTGAGGCCCTCCACCACATATAAACCTGCTTCCACACCAAACAGTTAGAACTGATACAGTTGCCTGCTTCAACCCCTTTGAATGAAAATGACCTGAATGACTGTGAATCTTCATCAACACCTGAAGCTCCCAACAATCCTGAGCAGTTTGTGTACAGAGTAACATTGATCACAACCACTAAACTGCTGACCATACTAATTCAAAACATATGTGCACTGACAGAAAGTCAGTCTGTAAAACCAAATCAGACCTTACCTTCCATCTCCACAGTGGACTTGGCTGTTTCATTGACTTCCATCTTTGCAGCTGGTTGCTCTTCCTCTGCTGGAAAAACAACAGAGAAGCAAAGCTGTGATGTCTTTCACACCACATTCACATGTGTCTGTGTTACCAGGTGTATCTGGCACTGTATCTGCAAAAGGAAGCTTAACCTTGCACACAGAGATGAATACACACATCAGGTTTGTTAGAGTGCTGTTGTGTAGTGTGTGTGAGGCTACAATGATGGAATATCTGACACTGAGCCCCAAGTCTTCCTCACTTGGAGAAAGCAAGAATTTGCAGGAAATAACACTCATACTGCATCTAGAGGATTTCATCAGTATGGCAGCAAACCAAAAGAAAATAAAAATGTAAACATTTCTCTTGTTGTGCTGTCATTATGTTGAAAAACATAGTTGCATGGACTGGACTGGTTTGTTCATATCTGTCTGCCTCTGTGCCTCGTGGATATTTTCCAGTGAGAAAATAAAATATACAAAGAAATCAGATCGCCTGCCCGAATATGTTTAAACAATAAAAACTATCCCAAACAGCCCTTATGCACATACCTTTGTCCTCATCTTTATCATTGTTGGTGCCTTTTTCTTCTCCGCTGTCTTTCTTGTTGTCAGCCCCTATATCTTCACTCTTGTCTTGGTTTTCATTTTCATTTCTATGCTCTACTTCAGTTGGCTCCTCGTTGGCTGAAATTTCATCTAAAAGCATACAAAAAATAAAAAAAGTACGCTTTGAAGGATTAATTCAGGCATAAGGAGTCAAATCCTTCACATTAAATCTTGCGACGTGTGGCAGGAAACATGCCCATACTTCATTACAGCTGACAGGAATCTCTCAGAAACATTTTCACACCAACAGGTTGAAATTTTTACAGCTTTAAAGCACATTGACAGCAAAAAAAAAAAAACTTTGAAAAAGCAGCGTTTACTGAGAGGCATGCTTTATGTAGTTTAGCCAGATTTTTCACACAATACAAACCTGGCACATCTTTCTCAGTATACTTAAGAAACCTACTTAAAACACATTTCCCTTTAATCTCTCTCTTAGGTACTTCTGTCAAATTTACAGTCAATATAGTAATTTGTGAAGTGAAAAGTTGAGGTAAACTCCTTGCAGTATAAAAAAATGGACAAATATTAGTATGTGCACAAAGATTACACCCTACAGCTTCTAACTGAGCAGCATATTGATCTGTAGTGTCTGATTTTTCAGCTGAAATATACATCAACACACTTTTTTTTGTCTGAATTATCCTGCAGGTGTTGTTTAAAACTGTAAATCCGTGCTTCTTTCCAGCTCTTAACTCTATGTTTATGTCTCATGAGGAAGTAATTACATATCTCAGGGATAGAATCTCAGGGCAACATTTGCTGGAATATCTACAAAATTCATGTTCAGAGAGCCTCTATCTGTCAAATCGTCGTCAATGGGATGGGAATTGAATAAAACAAAACCAGGAGAGAAGGGAGGCGCTGCTCGCTGCCAGTATGCAAATGCAGAATCTTAATTATATAGCAGCAGCAGCAGAACAGAGGATATATTTGAAAAAGAGCAATGGTTCTGGCTCAAAGTTAATGGTGGACTCTTTGTAACACACACACACACAGTCAGTTCACTTAAGGCCCTTGCTGTCAGCAGCACAACAAAACACATCTTGGGATCTGTTATTTAGATGCATTTAGAGCTTTGTTTACTAGTTTTTGCTCTGCTGCTAACAAGACTGCTCAGGTTAGTGAGAGAAACCCGAGCAGCCAGCGGCACGTCGGTCAGCTCCAACACTCCCCATCTCCTCAAGAGATAGGAGTCAGATCAATGTGTGCTTCTCACAGAGTGATGTGTGGAGTAGTTGCAATCTGCACACTGACAGTATCTTGTAATCACACACCCGTCCATGCTGTGGAGCCCTGACTCGTAACTGTACCGCAGCCTACCTGGGTTTTGACTTGCCATATCCACATCTTCATTTGCCCCAGCATCTGGAAACAGAGGAGGGATTCAAAAGAGTGCAATACATTAGAGTTCAGCGCCGGTGGATGGAGTTGAATTGACTTGGCTTTCGATATCACCTCAAACAGCCTTTTCATTCCATCTCTTTGTGTAGCTTTGTCTTTGTACTGCAGTATGAGAGCAATGGAACCACAAAGACATGCATAAATTAAGTGACAAAAAAGAAGGGGAAAAGAATGTCACTTCTAAAGCCATACATAATTGAGGGATTTCTTTGTTCCAAGCGTCTGTGATAAGAGAAGTTTTTTTTTGTCAGAGTGGTGGCACACAGGATGGAAAGACTGTACTGAGGCGAATTGAAAATTCAATTTTTGATGACAAATGACATCAAGAAGCACTGGAAGAGCCGAGAGGCTCTGAACATGTGTTAATGGTCTGTAGAGCTACATTACCGTTGTCACCCCCCTCCTCTTCATCACCTGCTTCCTCTTTACCTGAAAAGGGGGAGGAAGAGAATAATCAGCCAAACACAAGCATGCATGGGAATAATGCCAGTCATTCATCTTGTAAAACAAAGCAAGCCGTCGCACCGTTCAGCTCCTCATAATCTCTAGTCAAAGGATTCATCAAGTGAAAGCTGGCAACACTTTTTGAAAACATCCTCGCAGGGTCTCCAGTCATGTTCTGTTATTCTTTTACACTGCTTAGAGTGCATTGGTGCGTTCACATTATGGTGACAAGCAGGGCATTACGAGTACCCGGATGGTGTATCCATGTGTGTGAAATGATTGACACTACTGACTTCCATATTTATTATCTTGGCTGTGCAGCAGAAGGGGAGGGACACTTAAGATTTAGTCTGTAATCTGGTATTACAATATATTGCACAATGTAGCACTACTGGTATGTGTACAACATGTGAAAGAATGAAAACATGTACAAAATGGTAGCTTTGTTATCTTTATTGACCTCCTACATACAGTAAGTAGCGTCTTATCCTCCTCCTAGTCATCTCTGTCTGAGTTTGTCCCTTTTTTACTATGCAGGATCCTTCTAAGGATTCCCTGTAGCGATGCTCGGAGCGACCTTTGCATCTTTCTAGGATGCAGTTGCTCTATGTTATAAGGAAGGTCTCCATGTTGTTATAGTGTGAATTCTGATTAAAAGTTGTGATACAGTTTTTATGGTCCCCAGACATACATGTACATTTATTAGGATGACACCTCTGGTAGAGTTTATTATTATCATCACGCTCAAATGTCATAAGAGTCATGAGAGCACTCACAACCTACGCAATTAACAATTCAATAGCCAAACTTGTATGAAAGAACGCCTGTTAATCCAGTATGTGCACAAAATGCAGGAATTTAATATGAATATAACACTTTATAAAACTTTAATTCCTCCTTGATATCTGTTACTCTAGCCCTCCGCTCCTCTTTTCTTGCTCTCACACATTTGTATCCGCACAGACACACACATAAACCAATGACATTTGGGGACAAATTGAGTAAATGAAAGCCATGACACCAATAAGAGAACATGCTTTACAATGGCTATTGTGCAGCCTCTATAATTGCTTTTTTAACAAGCTGCAGAGAGAAACCATTTTTTCATATCTATGCAATTTTGCCCTGCACTCAGAACAATAAAAATGCCAGCCTCTATTAAATGGGAAAAAGGCCAGTTCTACCAGTGCTGCATGTTTGTCTCAAGTACCTCTGTCCATCATGCAGAATGCTGGTGACACACAGTAGATGGCAACCCTTTCTATTAATCATGACTGGCATTTTGAGATACAGCCACAGACAGGGGGCTGAAAAGAATACTTCATTGGGAAAAACAAGCTCGAGATGAACGCTCGGCTTGCCTTGTGGTCACCCTAAACCTTCTTCTTAAAGATTATGCATGTCTGAAGTGATCCCAAACAACAATATATCAGATATGACAAAAGGCTGAATGTAATTTCCTCTTTGTTATTTGATCATTTGTATTTGGCTTGTTGAATGGAACAGTGTTCAATTTGTGATAAAGGATGTTAAGGGACATTTCACACACACACACACACACAAACTAGACTACAAAAGATTTTGTGCTGGTCAGATATGATTTATAATGGCTCCTAGTGGAGATCAATCAGAAGACTGTCTCTCCATAAAGTGAAAAAAACCCAAACAGCACATCCTGTATGCTGCTCACACGTGTGCTCCAAACAGCAGGTGGCAGCATTGGCACAGCTTTCCTACCCCAAAGCTCACACTAAGGAACTGTCATCACTGAGAATCAGGGTCTGACATACTTCACACAGAAGGGTCCAGCAACACCCGAGACTTTTAGTGTCAGTGCTCCCATGATTTCCACTTTGACAAATACAGCGACAAAAAGGCAACTGTAGGCTGCTTTTGTGTCACCAGGGCAACAGTAGTGTGGTGTTTTTTTCCGAATAAAACGACTTACAAACACCTAAATGATTTATGATGATTCATGTCAACATCAGATTCAGAGGTACAGCATTACAAGGACATAAACAATTTAAATGCTGATATGCAACCTTCCTGGTGTGTCCTACATGCGTGACCGAGTAAACATCAACTGTGGTTGATATTTTCTAGGCAGTAAAAAGTGCCATCTGATATTTAGGAATAAACACAACACACAAACGTGGGTTAACCTGCATGTGAACACACATTCAAATGTGCTCCATCTCTCCCCATCACTGCCTGCAATTCATTTTATTAAAACCAACTGGAGCAAAGGACAAAAAAAAGATAAAAAGGAGGAGCAAAGTGAAAAATTCATGAGACGTGTGTAAAAGGAAAAAAAGGGCTCCGAGATGACCAACAGCAATCATTCAAAGACCTTCTGCATGTGAGATGTGTGTGCAAGCAAAGTGCAAAGTGTGCTTGTAAGTGATGCTTGACCGAGCACCACAGTGTAAAAGATGGCATCCCAGGGAGAGGCTCTCCGTCTGTCCACACGTAGCATTATTAATCTGCGTGTCCGTCCACGCTCCGTGCCATCTTTCACCATCTCCTCCCTCTCCTTCCTCGGTTCCTTCCCAGATAGCTCGAGCATGCCAGGCAAACAGACCCAGCCAGACATTGATTTCTGGCTTAATGTTCACATTTTGCTGTGCCCTGTGACATCTACTAATCTCAGTAATACCAATCTGATATCAAATAATAGACGCTATGGGGCTGCCTGCCAACTCAGGTGTGCTCTAAATAAAAAAAAAAAAAAAAAAAAAAGAAGTTATACTCCACACTGGACCTCAGTGCCAGCGTTTGCCTTTGAGTCTCAGCCACCCTCTCCCTTCCTCTCTCTCCTCTACTATAGCTTGCAGCGTCTGCATGCTGTGATTGTGTTTCATGTGGATTACATCACAGCACAGCTCATCACACACACACCCTTAATCTGTGACCCTATTTTTCCACACACACTTCAGGGTTATTAGACGAGGGTTCATGTGTTGGCTCTTTTGAAGAAAAGCTGAAATACGGTTTATCAAATTTCACCTGCTCACCAGCTGCATTGCTCTTTCAGTAAAGACACTCCTCTTTGAAAACATGTTAAAATAAGTCTAACACAAAGTGTGTTTTGGTGTTGTCTGATGGTCAAAAAGGAGCTGCTGTGCCAGTTGAATGGGTTGTTGTACCAAAGGTTATGTGCTCTATTATACAGCTGGGTGTTTGTGTTAATTGTGTGCTTTTTAGTGTTTTTCTTCCCACAGTCCACTGAGGCTGGAGGAGCCTTTTTAGCTCGTAGGGTGACAAAACAACTGTAAATGTAGCAGTTGTTGTGTGTGGGACAGAGAAGCCCTATAATTACCCTCAGTCCACTAACCAGTGTATTTATCATGGGGAAAAAAAAGCAGAGGAGAACGCCTTAATGTTTTCTCTTCAGCAGTACTGTGGCTAAAAGCTGCTCATGCCTGACCCCTGGGCTGCGCAGAGTGAATCCCCTGAGGAGTATGATGGCTGTGACGGATCACAGTGAGGCATATTGACAGACACACTTCACCAACTCAGCTACACTGAATGTAATATATTCTCAAAAAAAAAAAAAAAACGGGCTCCATATATTGACCATGGCAAATAGAAGACCTGTTCTGGTGGCTTTAAAGACATAATGATGAAATATGGTGTGTTTTTTATTGAAAGAGCTTGAGCAGCTGTACAGAGGTGGTGTGAGACTCTCAAGCATCTTATAATGTCTGTCTCACAGTCTGTTTTTGCAGCTTGCTTTTCCTCTGCTCTGTGCTATCTTGACATCTGAGTGTTTTCTATGATTAATCCTTGCTATGTGCTACATCGAACCAGACCTAACCTTTACAGCGCAGGCAGCACAAAATCATTTCATTCCCTTCCTGTGAGAGAGGTTGTCTCAAGGACTGACTGTTCCCATGCTAGAAAGCTGTGCCAAGGCCTTTTGTGAATGGATTAGTTACTATTAAGCTGCGAGGCCTGATAAATTAGGATTTATAAAGATTATTACAAAATACTTATGCCCTTCTAATGCTGGTGATTGAATTTGTGAATCATACTGAATTACTGCTGTGGATTATGGAAAGGTATGTTGAATAGGCGGGCGGAGATGCTGTATTACTGCGCATCGTTAAGAGACGCAGAATGTATTGATGCCCTTGAAGTGACTGCACTATCTAGTCCAGCCTCTCACAATCAGCGAGAGGAACTGCTTTCCCCAAAGAAAACAAGCATGACTGCTATCTTCAAAAATTCCCTGCAACCTTAAGGCTTGAAGACAAATGGATGGTGTACGATTTTAATTGCCCACTAACACCCTCCAGTGTAAGAATCTAATTATCTTTGGTCCATCGTATCGGAGAAGCCTATAATTGTTTCAATATTACACAACCGAAGGGGCTGAAACTGCAGAATAGCCAGATAATGGCTTCTTAAACAAGTTTGCCTCTAAGAAAACATTCTTTAAAAAAAAGCCCAAGCTTCATCTAGTATTCATTTCCCTAAAGAGGAGCTTGGCATCAAAGAGCAAGGGATTACTGACCAAGAAAACTCTCCATTGCTTCATACACACCACCTAGATTGTTTTTTTAAAAGAAACTCCCCCACCAGTACTGCTCCTGATGTGGCCATAATCAATAAAAGAAGGAAACACACACACATGCAGAAACACTGTCAGACAGACACACAGCCTACCTCTGTTGCTGTCCTCACTTTCCTCCTTGGTTGTGGATTTGGAAGATGGTGGTGTGTTATCTATAAGTAAACAAAAATAAAGACGTTAGACTGATGCATGTTTATCCTCTATTACTATCAGCATACAAAGGGCATGCTGTTTTGTCAACAGGAACTGTGAGCAAAGACCGCTCTTGATAAACTTATCGCAGCGGTGATTATTCTAATTCTGTCTCAGCTACAAAAGCCTGTGGGAGAACTCTATGGCTCTTACACTGTTTTGTTTTATACCTGCCTGACAAAAAAAATGACTCCGGTGGGAGAGCAGGGAAGAATGCAAAGCTTTGAGACCAACTCCAAACCACAGTCTGGGACAAAAGCACCATTCCATGTGAGAATGGCAGCCATTCGAACCTTTGAATAGATTCCAGGCTGACTGATTCAAACTCTGGCCGATGGAGCAGAATAAAAGGCCAGTTCTTGGCACCAGCTGCCGAAGCCCATCAAACGGGGGCCAAACTGGACCAGGGCAGGGCTGGCATGGTGATACAACAGAAAAAGGGATTAACAGGCGTTCTTTCAGTTGGCCTGATATGGTCTGATGCTATGTTATTATACAGAACGCTGGTGAGGAAAAACAATATAGCCAATATAAAACAAGACGAACTCCCTCTCAGCCAAGCCTTTATGATTTCGCCATTACGTGCACATTGTTTCACTCCGGAGTATCACATTTTACAGTGCACTTATAAAACAGGCCTTTAATGTTCCCCTCAAAATGGAACCTCATTGAAAACACAGATGCGTGTAATTGGCACATCATGGGGGTGACTTTGGTAGGAAAAACATTTTGATAGCACCCTGCTTTCTACGTCTACGGTAATTTGAACACTTCCTTCGAAAGACAGTAAAACTAACATGCTTCTCTGCTTAGTTGGTTGCACATGCACTATGACGTTTTCAAGGAAGCCAGCAGATATGGAAACCTTCACTCTGAAATCCCTCGTAATAGAAAAACTCATGCGCTTTCCAAGACGTACTGTACCTTGGAGAACTTCAGGCAGTTCATAAATTGTTTTTTTTTCCACCACTGAGAAAAGAATTGCAGCTGAACTCTAATGTATTTATTGTTTCCGCTATTCAAACAATATACACGAGGCTTTCTGTTTGTGCCATTGCTTACTCGGGACATCAGCGCTCAGACAGATGTCAATAGTTTATCCTGATAAGCAGTATCTGGGAGTTTCAGGCCGTGTGCCAAGATGGTGTGGCGATAAAAGCATTATGCGCTGATTGTTGTGTTTGTGCTATCGCCTGGCGCACTCTGCAGAGGGATGTCGCTCTGCTGTTTCTTTGTCACTCGCTTTAGGTGGTCTAAAGGCATTGTGGCTTTAAGCCGGATGAAGAGAATGTGGTGTTGGGAATTAGCTGTGGATATAAGCTCTTGTAATGTAATGTACCTGACATGGAGTATTTTTAACCACGATGAGTCAGGCCTGGGATACAACTTGTCACCCGATGAATAAACATTCAATTTCATCTGCAGCTGCATAAAACCCAGCAAATCACTGTCACAAGCTAAAGCTACGCCACTCACTCACACTCTGTGTGCTTTAATGGAGGTGTTAAGGTGACCATGAAAGATTCTGTCACTCACCTCCCTTCAGCTGCTCCTCTGTAACCTCCATGTCATCATCTGGCAGAGGGAGAAAACGACAGTGTGTCAAACCATGCTGTTTTATAATGTACAATACAACATGATTACAATGTAGGAGCATAGCATTTTGATGCCATACTGCTGTTGTACTCCAAAGAATAGCACCGAGCGGTTTCCTCCAGAACGTGACTGAAATATGATCACATTCCCATGTCCTCAAACTCTTTCACCTCCTCCTTCCTCATCACCAGGTCTGAAATTTTACCAACCACCCTCACTTGCCCCTCCAGACGGCCTTGGATGTACCGAGTTATTACACAAAATGACCGAGTATGTGGGTAAGCGCTTTGGAGGCTCACATTCAGGAGACATTCTTTTTCAATTAAATCTGTGCTGGTAGGCTCAGCATAAATGACACAAAACCTCCCATTTCCTCAAATTACAAGGACTGCAGGCTGGCATGGACAACTGCACCTTAAAAAAAAGAGCCCTTTGATTTCCCCCTCTTTTCTCTGTAAGTGTATTGTGTGAGGCAGACTGAGTAAACTGGAGGTGTTTCTGGGTGGATGAGTTGAGTTGTACAGTGGGAGATGAAAAGGAGGCTTTGGCTGCTGCTTCAGGAGGAACTGCGGAGTGAGAGACGGGCAGAGAGGAGCTATGGATTCCTACTCCTGGATCCTGGATCTCTCATTCAAACACACACAAACACACCCCTCACATTCAGATCTTACACAGCTCAGCATGTCTTAAGATGCCTTTGTCATACTACTTTAAGTGTGTTCTAGCTTCCTCTATGTGCACAGCTCATATGAATGAAACCCATAGTGTTAGTGAGAGCTAACGTATGACTATATATATGTGTGTGTGTGTGTGGCTGCGCAAAAGTCTGTGAAATGATTGCTCCGTGGTTAACAAGCAAAAGCAAGCGTTAGCTTTGATGAAAGGCTGTTGTCATCTGTTCTGTGGAAGTGTAACCATCAGAGCTCCCTGTGGATCCAGCGACAGGCTTTTCTTTTGTATAACACTGAATAAAAGGGTACAGTGCATTAATCTAACCCTGCTTGGGGGAAACAAAGGAAGGCCCACTAAGACAGTATAACAACAGAGCTGGATGGGAAACATGGGGTTTCTCAGCAACTGCCACATACTGTAACATTATTATCATACCTTGAGACTGAATATATGTGTACTATGATATAGGGATGTTGTGAAATACTGACATGATAATGATAATGATAATAACTATGAGGCTTCCTTGCTTTGTTGGGTGGCGGTAGTGCGCCTCCAACACTGTCGTAGAATGAAAGAAGAAGAATAAAAGGGGATACATTATGACATAATGATGCAAATATATTTAAAGGAAATGACAGGTTTAGACAGATGTTTAGATAATATGCCCAAGAATGAGATTAAAGGACATGTCCTGCTCACATGTAGCCAGGAGCTTAGCATAAAGACCGCAATAATCCTGATTCTGCTCAAAGGAAAGCTCATTGATTGAAAAAACAGAAGGGTAAAATTAAACAGGAATTTCAACCTCTACAAGATTTATCCTTCTGACAGAGCCAGGCGGCTTTCCAATACTTTATGCTAAGCTAAGCGTTCTGTCTCTCAGCTGCAGCTCCATTTATAACTCGCAGATATGGGAGTGCTATCAACTCTCCCGCACTCTTCTCTGCACAGAAGTATTGACCTTTTCATTAAATTCCCGACAAGAAATTGAAAGAACTGTTCCTTTAGGTTTCCTTTTCACTCACATTTTGGAATTGCTTTCAAGGAATGGCCAGAGATTTAAAGTGGCAAGCTCAAAGCCCTCTAAATAATCGAAAAGGTAATACCAAACATGTTGATAAGCAGGATATGTGCTTGCACATTTTCTACATGCCTGCACTAACATGTAAACACTTTCACGGGTGATGTGCTAAAACTGCATACTCATATCTGCCAGAAGCTTACTGAGAGGCTCCGTGTGCTTTCCGACAGTCACATTACTAACACACCATGGTCTCCTCATTTCCCTGCCCCGAGGAATAGTCTTGTGAAACCAACACAGACTTCATTTTCACCCCTCACAGGGTTCCTGTAGTCCTTCATATCCTCCGTCAACAAAATTACATGTGTGTGATAAAAGCCCGTGCATACCACAGCTTTACTTCTTCTAAAAGCAGTCGGGGGGACATTTAGGGGTAGGTGTGTTTGTCTGTGTGGGTAGGAATATGGAGTGTATTAAGAGCCATGTAAATAAATGTCAATTGGAAAGTCAGTGAAACAGTTGGAGAGAATGCAGCAGCCTCTGCAGATCTGTGGGCTGTGTTAATATTGTCAGCACCGTGGCTGATTGAGGAGAAGAAGAGATGGAGCCCAGCTTGTGGGCAGCCACCCGGATCATATTAGTGGAGGAGTGTACCCAGAATCAATTTCAACATGCTTTTACTCTCTACAACCACAGCCGCTTGACTGCTTCCATGCTCACAAATAATATGTGCCAAGGCAAGCATGTGGTCAATCACGTCAATCAGAATACATAATAGAATCATGTCATAGGATTAATTGCATTGATTGAGCTCTATGTGTCAATCAATAAACGGTTATATTTTAAATGGCATCTCCTTGAATTTGTGTGATTGCTGTTGCTGCTGTGTACTCCTTCAAAACAGTCTTGGCCCTTTTAACCAAACAGCACGGCCGTCACTGCACCTCTGAGATGTGTGCAGTGTAGGGCTTTTCAAGTAATGAATAGGTCATTATATCACTGGTTATGAGATCAGTTGCAGAGGTGGGTAATGGATTGTGAATGGTGCTACAGAGGCAACAGCTAGCAGCACATGCGCCTGTTTGTGTAATATGCACATGTCGGTATTTGTGTATTTAAATGGTCTCTTTGAAAAAATATGTGGCTCTTAATGCATGAAGAGGGTCTTAAGCTGGTGCGACATAAAAGACGTATGCCTCTTTGATAGAATTCAACATACAGCTGCTCAGGTAGTGATTGTGACCATGCAAAAACACAACTTGTTCATTCATCTTTACCTGCATCATCTTGTAGACTTCACCACAGCAGAGAAAGTAAAGCCCTGTTTGCACAGTAAACACTTCACTGCAAATTAGCCACCAAATTTTAAATGTTAAACTGAAATGTTTACTACATAGTTGGCTCCATAGATAATCAACCTTTTCAAATGGAGGTGACTTACTAATTCATTTGAAGTATATTAAGGTTTAATATTATGCATTATTATGGGCGTGTCTACGAGTGGCATGCATGTGCAAGGTGTTTACACCCGCACCAGATCCACTCACCACTTTGTAGACATTAACTGGGAGTTATAGTTAGACTCAGGTGCTGCAAATATAGAATCCCTGATAACCTGTCACCCTGAGCTTCAAAGGCACTCCACAATTCATGGTTTATTGTTTCATAATATCGCTACTGTGAATTCTTTTTAGCCATAATAATAATAATAATGTAGTGAAATTCTGACATTGCAACCATCCTGTCACTGTTTGAAAATCCAATTCTTGACACAATGTAGTACAACTTCCTGTTTTATGTGTGTTTGTATGTGTGTCATCGCTGATGTCCCTGTATGCAGATGTCTGAGCATTCCTGTCAGCAGAAGCTATTTTTCAGTGCCCTCCTTCTGCAGGAGGAGTAACCATATTTCGGTTCTCTCATAGTGACAGCATGCGAAAATGCATATTGTAATAAAGTAATTTCCTGTATGCAAATGTCCTGTTTACACATCCCTGCACCAGTCATTGTCACTTGACAGATTGCTTGAATATGAGGAAAGCAGCTATACAATGAAAAATGAGAGCAGTAAGACTTCAATAAAAAAATATCTATTGTACCTACTCTCAGCTCGAGACATGCTTGAAACTGATGTCACAGAGAACCTCCTGAGATACATGACCACCCACACACACACATACAAATTACAAAAAGATCAAGGACACTATTCACAGCAGCTCTATAGCAGCTTGCTGATGGAGGAGGCAACAAGGAAGCTCCTCCTTGATGTAATGAGGAAGAATGATAGAAAATGGAGGGATGTGGGATAGAAAAGAGGGGAAGCATAAGTGAGAATAAGTGAGGAGAGGGGAGAGAGAACAGGGAGGGTTTATGTGACAGAGGGTTATTGAAAGGGAGAGGATGTTGCAGGAGACAGAATGGTCTCAAACCTCTGTGTGATGCATTCGGTGTTGCCGCAAGATCTACCTGGCTGTCTATCTCTAGCAGTGAGGATGATGAGATGTTCTGAAAGTGCTCGAGCACACCTGCAGAGCTAATTCACAGTCTCTGATTCAGTACTGCCTCTCTGTGCAGGCTAAACGCAAGCCTTTTCACACTACGGGGTTATGCATTACCTACATGGTGCAATCATACCAATCAGCATTTCTTTCTTTAAAGCATACCTTTCAGCTGCTGTTGAAACTCATCTCTGTTGTAGCCTGGCTGGAAAAATGTATGAATTCGTACCATTCTGTGAGTGTCTAGCCTTCATAATTATGTTATCTTCAGTTCTTCCTTATTGGGTATTTAAATGAGCTTCTGTTTTCATAGAGATTGTGAACTTGACAATGAGGTTAAAGAGACTTTGACCCTGAGTGGGAATGTCACATTTATTCAGCCATTTTTGTAAGTGGATTAATATCCGTTCTAAACCACATTCATAACCAGAGCAGTGATTAAGGTGGCACTAAGCCCTGGGGTCAAAGGACAAGTGACAGGCAAGAGACACTTATGAGAAAAGCACTTGCATCATGATGTAGCCTGATGAAATCACCCCACATGTAATCAAACGCTGACCTCTGCCTTGCTCATTAGCAACTCATTGCATCATGGTAAACAATAGTTTTCAATAAATGATCTTCTAATGTACGTCTCAAAACTTTTCAGATTGCCCTTTGTTGTGAAACACACACACACACACACGCACACACACACATACACACAGGCTGTCTTGTTTCTTCTCTGAGAGACACCAGGCATTTATCCACTGACAGCACTTTTAAATGGTGAGAGTGATAACTGGAGAACAACAGCTCCAGATTCTCATCTCAAAGCACTAATATGATGAGACGGGTGCTGGGTGCATGGGGCCAGGCAGTATAATTAAGGTCTCTCCTCAGAATGTAATCTTTCAGGGGAAGAGCCTGGGCGGGGAGCGGGAGAGATGACGGGAGTGCAGGGAGAACAAAACACTCTCCATCTGGGAGCAGCGAGATGAAGGCCTGAGAGCTGGTATTCCGTTGGGGAGGTGAGGAGGGAAAAGTGAAGTAAATGGGAGGTAATGCTAGGTTGGCGAAGCCAGCCAGCCTCTTTCAGCTCCCCTAGCTATTCAACCCAATCCTCTGTGGAGCCCCCATCAGAGCCGGTGACTGCTCCTGGTCCCCGAAAAAAGATGATGGCATGAAAGGGGGGAGGGAATTGAGAAAGGGACAGAAGAGAGAGTGGGAGTAGAAGATAATGGATGTTTGTTTATTTCACACACAGAGCTGAGGAGCAGCAACCAAAGAAGATCAGCACCATTCCTGAATTGACATTCACTATAATGCACCATTATAGCAGTCAATCAAATCTGATATTCACGAAAGGTGGTTTGTTGATTCACTGACAAACATTCACTGACAAAAAAGACTTACTTCTCCAATCATATTCAGGCAGTATGTGGAGAGCCTGGCACTTGTTCTACCAACTGTCAGCATAAATACTCACTGTTGGTCTCCCCCAATGGCTGTGTGGGTTGTGTAAATTTAAAGGTGTCACCCATCCCTGCAGGTCCAGATAGTCTACTACTGCTTCCAGGCACAAGATATACGCTACAGATATGATCTATGAACGGCAGCCAGCTCTGTACAGATGGTCTGTTAGATAAGTGGTGACATCACATACAATGTTGGAGAAGAGGCCTGGAGAAAGTCCGCATGTTGATATTCATTAATTGATTAACTAGTAGGCCTGTATGTAAACAGCAACACAGAAGGGAAAAGGAACTTCAGTCAATTGGAGGCAAACAAACATACCTTGAAAGATGACAGACATTTTCTTCTTGTAGATGGTAAAATCAGTCTCGAGGAAGACACAGAAAATGACCCGTGTGATCTGCACAGAAGGAGATGAGAAAGAGAAGAGAAGAGAGAATTAGTGCACATACTCACTTCATGAGTATGAATGACATGGCAGACAAACTGGACAGATTTAGATCTGATGATAGGAGTCTGCATCAGCAGTGCACAATCACAGCCATTCAGAAATCGCATTAGTTAACCTCCCAATCAAGGCCACCAAAACAATACCATCTAAGACAACATTTAGAAAATCTTACAGCGCATTACATCAAAATAAGCATCACTGAATGGGCTCATTGGTGTGAGAATACACGTCTTTATCACATAAAGAAAACACTAAAAGAAAGAAAATCACAGGGGGAAATGGAAAATTAATTTTTTTTTGCTCAACAACTGAGTGCTATAAAATTAAATGTGGAAGAGAAAAACAATGTGGGATGAATACATTTGATACTAAAACCATTAAAGTACAATTTGTGAAATTGAAAACCTTTAATATAAATTTGAAAATGACTCATTTTTTGTCAAAACAATGCACACAGTGGGATGAAGAAACTGGAGGAAGATTTTATTTTGAATAATGCCAAGAACATTTGGTTCAGCTTTGCTGCCTTTAAAACACGTCAGATCTCCTCAGTTGTTTTTTTTTTGTATTTCTGTGATGCAGAATGGACACCAACATGTAGTTCACAGGCCTCTGTGGAGGCCAAACCATTATTGTTCCATTAGTCACCAAACAAAGATCTTTATGTCTGTTTGTTGTCATGTTGCAGAATGAATTTTGGAGCCAATTTTAAATTTAATGTTCAAGACAATGACCAAATGGGAAGAGAGTTTCTGCAACATCAAATAATCAATTACTTATAAAAGTATTAGAATTAAATGGAAAATACATATTTATGAAGCTGCAGTCGTCTTTCTACGGTGTACATAAAAAGACTTCGGTTGGTTTAATTAACAACCGGTGTACGCTATTCACCTGCCCTCTACACATTCCATGCTGTGATAATGGGTCTAAAAAGATACACAAAACTCTTACAAGACTGCAGAGAAAAAGGTCACCTCTTTCACTTTCACCCTGCTCAAGCGGAGTCTTAGATGTGCAGGCATCAGTCACAGTCACAGGGCTGCATTACACACTGCAGCGGCAGATAATCGCTTGACTGAATAATGGCAGTTTTACACAACATACATAATGGTAGCTATCCGCCCGCCAGCCTCCTCCATGCAGGATAGCGATGTTCTGGTGGAATAAAAGGAGTTCAACCAGCTTTGGCCCCATTCCTGACCCCGCTCAACACAAGGATCCAATTCAAAGAGGCACCCTCCTGGTGCTCATACAGCCATATATCTATTAATACTTTATGATCAGTGCTTTGGAGTAAATGTTAGGAGCTGAATACAGGATGGTAACATTTTATTTTGCTGGATGTCTTGGGGGGCCTTTGTTCATAAAATGTAGACTCACTCTCTCAAACCTTCAACCCTGACAGAAATGAAAGAAAGCTTTAAGTTTCCTTTGAAGTCTCAACGACAAACAGAAAAAGCGATAATGCTCCAAGATATGACGCATACCACTGGGTGCTGGAAGGCCACAGGACAGCAGCTCACCAGGAATTCCCATCACTCTTTTGTGGCTGTCCATTCTTAAACTGCCTGCCCACTGTGAAACAGGATGAATCACGAATTCATGGATTGCTTCGCACACAAGAGCCAGTGGGTTTGCACAGATACCACTGATGCTCATTACGTTTTCCCTATGGTGTATTTGATGTGATAAATCAAGGGGCAAAATTGCTCTGAGTTGAGTGACATCTTGTGCTAAAAGCGAAAAAAAAAACCTAGACAGGAAATCTTTGTATCCATGTCACGCTTCTTCTTTCAGGCTCTCTCTCTCGCTTTCTGTCAATCTCTTTGTTAAGTTTCTGTTTCAGTATCTCCACATTCTGCACAAGTCTCCAGCAAGGTCTTTTATTCCACAGATCAGAAACACATTGTATGGTCTTTGACGGATATCAGCCGGACCAGGATGCCAAATGAAACCAGGAACGCCAGTGTAGAATACTGACTTTCTGCCTGTATCTACACAAAAGGTGCTGGCCACGAAGTTATAGCAGTTGCACAAGTCACCAAATACAACAGAGATGGTGATCTGGGACTTTCTTTGTAAAAGTAAATTCCAGCTGTTGAACTTAAAACAGGCTGATTCTTTTAAAGTCAACCAGAGGCAGATAATCTGCATAGCAACTAAATGCCTGTCTGACCCAACTTCAGCTGCACCAGATGTTTTTAGTCATACAGTAAATCCTTTAAAGCTACAGTATGGAAATGTCTCAACCTGCTGGCAATGAGAGAAATCCCAAAGCACTGCTGAGACATGCACACGGCATTAACAGGTAAACTGTCATGAGTCACAGAATATCTGTGTCGGATATGAAGGAGTCAACTAACCTAGCTTGGCCCAAAAAGAGCATTCAGAAGTAAAGCACTGACAGACATGAACATTGCATTCCCCCTTTTTCTAAAGCCTGGGACTTTCAGTGCTTTGTTGTTATGTGGCGTGTCATGAATCGTTTATGGACTCGTCCCAGGTTTTCTACCAGACATGCAACCACACCTCTCCTTTGCTGTTGCCGATTCTGCGCCTTAATGCACCACTACCACTGTTTCAGCCTCAAAAATCCAGATTTATTTCTCTGGTATAGTGTGAAAGACAGAGAAATTCACCTGAGTTAGTATTCTGGGAAGTCTAAAACCTGGTACCACAGGAAGAAATGTTCTTCTGACCAATTAAAGGAAGTAAGCACGATTTTAATGAGCACTGCAGAGTAGAATATGTTACTAAATACTTCATTTTAGAGTTTCGATTTTGGAGTGGAGGCCCGATAGTTTGGTCTGAGTCTGTGAGGCTGTGTGTGTGTGTGTGTGTATGCACCCTGCCGTTGCCAAGGTTGAAAAAGTTAATGGAAGACTAATTAGAAAGATGGGATCACTGCATGCTAACCTGCCCAGTCATTACTCATTCCTGATTGGAAGGCCTCCATAAAAAGCAGGAGCCCATAACAACTGGATGTATATAAAAAGGATAGTTGTATTGACAGAAGCATATTCTGCACAATGGCTGTGTTTGCGGCCTGACCTGTCACTCTGTGTGCTGTAGTTGGTGGAGATCTAGCCGACTCAGGAAAAACAAATCCGACAGACACAAAGATTTTTTGACAAGAACAGTGTGTTTTCTCAAGGAAAATAAATATGTATAAACAGCATTATTTAAACATGATGCAAATAAGACTGTCAGCAGAATTTCTGCACACCTTTAGTTAACAAGAAATCAAAGCCATCTAAAATATGTCTGATTAATTATGCCGTTGCTGATGAATTATAGAAGATATGTAAAAAACACTGAGTTTCACTGGTGTTATGAAGGCACATTTTATTTAATTTTACATTGTAAATATGCAGAGCAGTTTTTTTCAGTAATGCTGAGAAATGATGCAGGTTAAAGATCTCAATTATTTCATTTAAATCCTTCGCAGAACCTTGTTCATCTTACTAATCAATTCAAAATGTATGTCTCCAGCTGTAATTGAGTTCTGAATATACGATAAGCTGAGACTAATTAAAATGATAATGCCTTGGGTTCAACCTATGCATCTGCAACTCGTTTGTCTGGCACGCTAAATGAGGGAGTGGCTAGCCTTGTCAGTGTGTGACAGATGCGTGTACCACTATGTTAATGAGCACTATGAAACAATATGAATTTGTCCTTTCCTCACATTATCGTGTTTCATGAGAATCTGCATGTGAGTTTTAATTTGTGCGTATCTGTGCCTCATCAGTCTGGTGCAGGGCTCACCAGGTGCCCTAGACTCCTACTGGCTGACTAACAGATGAGCTGTCATAGCTGGCCACCCATGCCCATAATTACATCGGGGGCACTGCCAGCAAAGTCTGACGTGCTGATTCCACGCACGCACTTTTGCTACTTGCATTTCCTTCTTGATTCTGTCACAAACAATAATAGGGACAGGTTGCCCTAGCATGTCTGCTCCAGCTGGAGCCAAAACCCAGGGGAGATGTGTGTGTGTGCCCTGTGCTGCCTTGTTACCGAGGCAGCAGCTGATGCAGAATCCTGAATGGTTGCATCCAGATGGACAAAAGTGACAGGTGACTGATGCACTGTATTGTCATTATTGGCTAAAATAAGTCATTCACTTACTTTATTTGCTTATGTTTTACATTGTAAGTCTGTGAACACCAGCATGCAGCAGAAGCAAAACCAGGGCGGGTTATTAATCCATCATAGTGGCTGCATATAACTGTATATACCACACAAACGCACAGTAAAGATACAGATATTGTATGTGCTTTGTTTTTGATTTATTCATCTCCGACTTGACATATATATGACATATGAGTGTTGTGCCTGTGATCATACACTGATAGTACATGTCATTGTTTGAGATTGATTGAATAATTCCAGCGAATTATACCTGAGCCAGAAATATCCCCCCATAAACACAGCCTCCTCTAGCTGCATCATCAAAGCCATAATCAGCGAGCACTCGTCTCCTTTGTTGTCAGAAGCACTGGATTGGATAGAGGGTTCACTCTGTGGCAGGTGGACCATATCCAGGCTTTATTACTGACGTAATTACACACAGCTGCGTCCCCCCCTCAACACTAGCACACAGAGCTGGCAGCTTGGAAGAGCATCGAAAAACTCAGACATCCATAGTCAGAGGCGTGTAAACACTCAGCCACACATAAACATCGCTAGATCCTTCACAACAAAAACAGCTCAACTACCCCGCTCACGTTCTGCCGATTAAAACCTGCTTGTCACTGTGACACCCCTCGTGTCCTCTCCTTCTACCGAAAGTAGAGATTAGGTTTGTGGCAGCCAGACATTGGCAGCGGCTACTCAGGTGAAGCTGTGAGCAGCCCCGCCATTTGACTTTGATTGACCTCTCTGCTGAGAGAGCTCCAGCTCCACCTGCAGCAAGCTGGCGAATTATCATTTCAAAGAAGTGCCCAGAAAAGGTTACCCTTTTGAACAAAATGCCTCCATCCATACATCAAAAGACAAGCCTGACACTGGGCTTTGAGAAGGCATGGTTACGACCAAAGCCTGGAAGAAAGTGCTGAGCTCAAACTCTCGCTTCCCAAAGCCAGTCAACATTAGATGCATCACGATAAGGGCAATAGGATAGTCAATGAAGTCAGCTTAATATTGCAAAAACAGACTGCAGATTTTAATAAATACTTATGTACACAATTACGCATGAATGCTCTGTGCAGTATGACTAAATAGAAGTGATAACAATCTGTTAAGCTGTCTGGTGATTTCATCAGTGTAAAACATCACAGCGCTGGTTTTGAGGCCATATGGGGTCCAGAATATAAAACGTTTTGACAGGAAAATGCTGCCTTGCCAGATTTGGGAAAATTCCATAAGATAATATATCAGCAATTTGTATGTTAATTCAACAGATGCTGCATGTGCCTCACATATTTTTACACATTAGAGCTGAACAAATAGTTCCTACTGTATTATTCAGGCTTTACTGCTGCATGGCACTGTAGATGAAAATTGGAGTACAGCATGCTTGAGGCATCTAGCATTTTAACTCACATTTTCAAAAATTGTTCTCTCAAACTGAAAGAGACAGCATTTGACTTTCACAGGCTTTGAGCCGTCCCTGCCAAGTCCTGCTGCAAGCGGCACGAGGCACTGTGCTATCTGATTTAAAAAAAAAAAAAAAAGTATAAAAAGAAGAAGACAAGCATTATTCCAACAGCAAAGCTCTCAAATCATGCAGTATAATTTATTTATTATTATTTTACCACATTATAACCCTGAAAGAGGAGGGTAAGTTTTATGGGTTATACCCAATCCAATGCCTGTAATGTAAGGTATAAGCCCAACAACTCCCACAGGAACAGTGACTGACATCATCTGATCCCAACTAAATGTTTACTACATGACCAATGACAGTAATGAAAATCCTTCCAGCCCAACAAGACGACCTGCAATTACCTCATTCCAGGCCTTCTGAGTATTCTAGTTCACAATACTGCAACATCACTTTGGCATGTGACCAATAGGTGCAATAGACACTCACTGACAAATGTGTCAATTAATATGGATGGCCAAATAATTATGATGATGGAACACTTGCATTGAGTCTGTGGGGGATAGTGTGGGTGTGAAGGAGAAGGATTGGGCCATTTTCTAAGCATAAAGTTGAGAGGAGGACGTGCAGCTGTGGACAAGGTCAAAGGGGAATGATGAAGGAAGGACTAATATGAGGGCTGTGTCTATGATCCATGGCTGCATTGGTAATGATCTGACCTCTGGACAGCCACGGGCCATAATGGCCTCTGCTGATGAGGCATGTGTGTGGATGTGAACAGAGAGCTGCTACGATAACCTGTACAAAAGTACAAATTTACACTAAAAATGACAAAATAACAAATATTAAATAATTAAACAGCTCATTTAGCAGTAGACATGACATTAAACTATATATGTGTATATACACTCAACAAAAATATAAACGCAACACTTTTGTTTTTGCTCCCATGTTTCATGAGATGGACTTGAAGATCTAAACTTCATTCCAGATACACAATATTACCATTCCTCTCAAACATTGTTCACAAATCTGTCTAAATGTGTGATAGTGAGCACTTCTGCTTTGCTGAGATAATCCATCCCACCTCACAGGTGTGCCACATCAAGATGCTGATCTGACATCATGATTAGTGCACAGGTGTACCTTAAACTGCCCACAATAAAAGGCCACCCTGAAATGTGCATTTTGTTTCTGCTTTATTGGCGGTCTGGGGACTCAGAACCAGTCAGTATCTGGTGTGACCACCATTTGCCTCATGCAGTGCAACACATCTTCTTCGCATAGAATTTATCAGATTGTCTATTGTGGCCTGTGGAATGTTGGTCCACTCCTCTTCAATGGCTGTGCAAAGTTGCTGGATATTAGTGGGAACTGGTGCACGCTGTCGTATACGCCGGTCAAGCACATCCCAAACATGTTCAATGGGTGACATGTCCGGTGAGTATGCTGGCCATGCAAGAACTGGGACATTTTCAGCTTCCAAGAATTGTGTACAGATCCTTGCAACATGGGGCCGTGCATTATCTTGCTGAAACATGAGGTGATGTTCATGGATGTATGGCACAACAATGGGCCTCAGGATCTCATCACGGTATCTCTGTGCATTCAAAATGCCATCAATAAAATGCACCTGTGTTCTTCGTCCATAACAGATGCCTGCCCATACCATGACCCCACCACCACCATGGGCCACTCGATCCACAACATTGACATCAGCAAAGCGCTCACCCACACGACGCCACACACACTGTCTGCCATCTGCCCTGAACAATGTAAACCGAGATTCATCCGTGAAGAGAACACCTCTCCAACGTGCTAGACGCCATCGAATGTGAGCATTTGCCCACTCAAGTCTGTTACGGCGACGATCTGGAGTCAGGTTAAGACCCCGATGAGGACGAGCTTCCCTGAGACGGTTTCTGACAGTTTGTGCAGAAATTGTTTGGTTATGCAAACCAATTGTTTCAGCAGCTGTCTGAGTGGCTGGTCTCAGACGATCTCGGAGGTGAACCTGCTGGATGTGGAGGTCCTGGGCTGGTGTGGTTACTCGTGGTCTGCGGTTGTGAGGCCGGTTGGATGTACTGCCATATTCTCTGAAACGCCTTTGGAGACGGCTTATGGTGGAGAAATGAACATTCAATGCACGAGCAACAGATCTGGTTGACATTCCTGCTGTCAGCATGCCAATTGCACGCTCCCTCAATGCTTGTGGCATCTGTGGCATTTTGCTGTGAGACAAAACTGCACATTTCAGGGTGGCCTTTTATTGTGGGCAGTTTGAGGTACACCTGTGCACTAATCATGATGTCAGATCAGCATCTTGATGTGGCACACCTGTGAGGTGGGATGGATTATCTCAGCAAAGCAGAAGTGCTCACTATCACACATTTAGACAGATTTGTGAACAATGTTTGAGAGGAATGGTAATATTGTGTATCTGGAATGAAGTTTAGATCTTCAAGTCCATCTCATGAAACATGGGAGCAAAAACAAAAGTGTTGCGTTTATATTTTTGTTGAGTGTAAATAATCATATGAATAAGACATAAGGCATAAGGAAATATCATCTAATATAAAAAGCACTATGAAACAATAAATAGATCTATGACCTATATAATCAAATGCTTCTAATACATAAACAACAAACATGGGTGTGCACAGCAATAGCACAGACCGGTGAGAGAATATACCTGATGCTGACAATAACTGTGTATTGTCGGCATCAATAGTCTTGATGATTGTTCTTATGGTCAGCATGTTAAAACATATAGGTCCCAGAATTGATCCCTGAGGGACACCACATGCTACCTCCGATTTAGAAAAGACCCCAATGATCCGGGTACACGACGTATTCTTTCCATTTCTGAGATGTTTACATGGATCTAGATCAGGCAACTGTCTGTTGTCTGTTTCAGTGGAGTGATTAGTGTTAAATGGAAATCAAAATTTTCCAGAGATCCGGTTTGTAATGAGAGATATGTTAACTTACACAGTACTAGATGTTTCAGACTCATTTCTGCCTGTGGGGTCTGTTTATATGGGGAACAAAGGGCTTAATTAAGGCATTTTTTTTAATATTTCTGTCAATAGATGTCTTTAAAGTGAAAATCAAGTTCATTTTCAGTATATTAAAACTATCTCAGGTTACAAAGACTTGTTATGACATTAGTAATATACAGTAGTTTTTGTTTTTAACAAGCATTGATGATCCTCACACACTCGTCTCTACTGGGGATAACATGCTCACTGTATTTCCTCCCTGATGAAACATTCTCTAAATGTTTGTAGAGGGGGTCAGTTTCTGTGTTGCCCACCCACAGTTGTTAATATACATTCTGTTGGATTATTTTGTATCATAAAATTCTGTTACTAACAGAAAGAACTTCCTCACAGCATTTTTGCTTGTAAGAATCTCAGCTTGAGTTCATCCTTCCCTATGAACTCTTTAAAAAATAAAATAGCCTTTGACATCTTTGCTGTGCTTCCAATTCCCTTATTGACCACCAATAGGCAGTGTTATACCTGAAGCTGGACTGGAGTGTTATATCAGAGTGTCAAGCTCATCAGCTCTTCAGGATCATGCAGAGGTTATCCCACCAGGTTGTCAAATCCACTTTTCCCCCCATTCCTGTACAGACATTACATGCTCAGTCTCTGGGAGAAGGCCAGTAAGAGCCAACTCGGCCTCCTCGAAGGAAGGCTGGAGAGTGCAGCCAGGTAAAGTCATCCTGTAAGCCCAGCCTGTTACACCCACCTCATGTTGATGAAGTCATAGCACAGTGAGTGCTTCTTGTCAGATTGAAAGAATTTTAACACAACGAGCAAAGTCTTTTTGGTTCATGAGCAACCACTGTGGGTGAAACACAGTCTTAAACAAATGAAATTCACTGATGTGCACCAAAGAAAATAAAACAATACAAGTGTCTGCTCTCAGTTCCTCAGATAAATCATTCTGGACATTATCCTTGCAGTGTATGCAGGATTTGCTGAAGCCAGTGTGTGCCTCTGAGTGATTGTTTGGCATGTCCTGCTTCTTCTTTTCAGCTGCGTGTTTGCCCTGTCTGGCCCTGACTGTTTCTGAGAGGGTTTCCTTGGAGGAAATATGTGGTGTGATCCAGCCAGGTCCTCTTCACTTTGAGTATTATACAAAAGCTGCCAGACGAATGGGAATCCAATCACAGCTCCCCAAGGCAAAATTCCCTGAACTGCATACAAGCCTGGATCTGGCTGCCATGAAGTGTACATAAAGACCATGGGGGCCATGGAGAGGCACAGAGGAGGCACCGGTGACCTGTAATTTATCTAACAAACATATATATGCAATTTTTCAGGAGAACGGATGTGCTGCTGCCACTAGCAGATTGTGTCTTTGTTGTGTGTGCTCTTGTTAAGCACTCTTTCTCTAGCCTGGTCAGTATTTGAACATGATAATGCAAATGAATGAAAAATGTGTGTGGGCTGTGCTGTCCCTGGCTACACGGACATGCTAATAATCTTGTCAGCTCTCTCAGGTTTTATCCACATGTGGTGATTTTTTTATCCTGTGGATCTTAATGTCAAAAGGTCAAAAGGAACACTCATTAGAAAACACTCTGCTTCACACACAGCTTCTTCAAGATAAAGCTATTACCTGGTGCTACTTTTATAACACAGCCCATACAAGATGTCAATACGATGTTCAGACAGAAATATATATATATTTTTTTCCTTTTGTTTCCACTCAGCCACCGTCTCCATTAGAGCCGGTTGAACCCTCGAAGAGAAGGTTCATTAAAACCCTTTTTGCTTTAAAATCCAAACAGCCACACAGTCTGAGTCATGCTGGGTTATTTAATCTCAAGTTTTGAAATGAACCTATTTTTTTTCCATTTACCACCCATTTAGAGACAAACTCAAAATCTAAATCCTCTTATTAGATTACTCAAACTATCCTGTGATGTTGGGAACAGTACCTGGAGGGTTTAGACATGTCACAGAGTGAAACAAAAAAAGAAAAAAGAAAAGAAAAAAATGTAAAAAAAAACAACATGTATTACTATGAAAATGTGATCCTTTTCACCTTGCTGTGGTAGCCACTGTGAGGCTATGGCAGATTTACACACTGCTGAACAAAACATGAGATGTGTGCAATGGCAGGAAATAAAAAAACGAATCCTGAGAGCAATACCATATGGCTTTGTGGGGGCGACATCAAACAGGAAAGCAAGCCTGAGAGCAGAGGTGCTGTTTGACATAACTTACAAAGTGGAATGAAGATCTGATCTGGACTTTGTCACATGCATGAAAGCAAATTTACAACCTCTCATTCACTGTGAATGGTAGAGTAGAGAAGGTATTTATTTATGGTGACAACCTGGCAGAGAGTAAATTGCTCACTGAGGTGAAGGCAGATTAGGATTACCACACAGAGTAGAGAAAACTGTTAGACATTACAAAACACATAAATCATTCATAAATAGATTTAACATGGGAGAAATATTCACGGGGACGTAGGGACGACAACATGCTAAAAAGCAATTAACACTATGTGGCTAAGAAGTAAATGCAGCAAAAAATAAAGCCAACAACCAAAACAGATGCTCATGTTGATGCTGTAAATGAGTAAAATTCAGTTCTCACAAGATACAACTGTCTGGTTTTGGTTTCCTCTGTGTTGCTGTAACTGGCAGCAGCACACAGATAGGAGATGCCTGGAGGTGTTTGCTCAGGAGACGGGAGGCTGATTAGGTATTGTACATCTGAGTGGCTCACAAGCTTTATAGCGGGTTAATCAACTAAAGCAGAGTTAAACTGTGGAGATGTGTGTGAATGAGTGTCACACACTGAGTTCTTGACGAACAGCTGTGCAATAGCGGCTCCACTCACTCAAAGGCCCAGTTGTGTGCTGTCATATTGTGACACATTGGTTACCTTAACAGGCGCCCCTGACATGCATATCTCACATCTGGATATCTGGACTCCATTAATAGTAAATCTAAGATTTCCACTCACACTGAAATCTGATATATCTTTCCTTAAACATGACATACATTGCTGAAGGCAGATTACATCTTAGCTCTACTGCACAGTATGACTGAACATACTAATCATAGCTTTGCTTACTGTTTTATAAGTGCCCTGCATTTAAAATGTATTCTAACCCCAGGAAGATAAGCAGTCTCTGTGGTGGATCAAATAACTAGACAAATCAACACATTTTCTTTGTCTTTGTGTCCTTTTACCCTGCGAGAACTTCTACTGCATGAAAGCATAATTGTATTTACGTGCCGCTGGGAGCTTCTTGTCTTTTCTAGTCAGGTGTGAATGTAATGTGTCAATGCGCTGCCTCCAGATCAGCTTCTGCCCAAAAATATCTGACAACCTCTTCAGGTGTTGATGCTAAGATCAAATATTTATTATTATTATTATTAGGGATGTCTAGCTTAGTATTATGGTTTGTAATAGGATGAAAAATATTTTTAACATAAGCAGGCCATTTGTCATAAGAATGCCGGAGAGCTGCCATACTGAATTCATAAGTACTGTAATAAACGAAGACTCAACAAGCTACAGAGAACGATTAATAAATCAAACTGGAAGACCTTCACACAAAATATGGTAGAAACTTTTTTTGTTTCTGTGGTGCTGCACAGAGATAACATTGCAGCAGGAGGGGGGGCAGGAGATTCTCCCTAGCCTTCCTGATTTGCATGATTCCTCTTAGAGAGTAATATATCTATATTAGTGTCTTTTGTGTTTGTGTGCTGTGCTGCACCTCAGACTAGAACAAACCACTCACCCACAAGGCCACTTAAGAACAAAAAGGCTTTTTTTGCATCCATCTCAGGGACTGTTTATAAAGACAGATAAACACTCGTCAACGTCATGATTCATGATGAGCTGGTTTTGAAGCTCAGTGTGCTGTTTCCTGTTGTCAACGTCTTAAAAATGCCTAAACTCAGCTCATCCATGTTTACATGTGGTTCAACTCACTTTTGGAGTCAGCTACATGTGGCCATTTGTGGCCTAACATTTATACATTTAGAACAGATAATGCATCTACAGGATTATAAAACAATGTAGGCTACATACTGTATAATATGCATACAATACATGCTTAAACCTAGTAGGTAGATACATATTCAGGATAATGAACAGTAAACCAACAGAAAGAAACTGACTGATCAGAGAGTTACTAAAAAAAAGTAGTGCTGTACCGTTCAAATACCAACAAAAAAGACCCTCGAGAATTAATAATTAAAAGTAGTGGGTCTAATTAGCATGGTTAGTGAAACACAGCTCTGTGCTCATCACTTGAATGTGAATCAAACTGTTTCACTTGTTGGCAGATCGAATGAAAACATAAAAAATTGAAAATGTATCCAATGACTTGTTTCTTTCAGTGGGATAACTGTGGGCTAATATGGGAAAAAAAATCAAGGTGATGTGAGCTGTGGCAGAGACTAATATTAGCCAGTAGTGTTAGGCTCAGCATAATTTTTTGAGTTTCACAAGGTCATACTTAAGACACAATGGCCTTACATCATGAACTGTAGAGGAGAAAATGATTTATCTCTACGTGGCAACCAAATTATCTGAAGGTGCTGAAGCAGCTGGTGTCACACATGACGGACGGTCATGCAGCACAGCTAAACAGACTAGTGTTTCCCAGCTTCCTGAGTCTCTCACAGCTTTCTACAACCATCCCAAGGAAGTCTCCAATCAATACAGTCTCTGTTTTGGTCTAGCTGTCGTTTAGAAAAATCAATGATCTGCCCATTCCTAGGTAACTGTTTCCCACACTTGTAATCTTCCTTAAACTTGACTGGAACAAAGCCAGAGTTGGTTGTCTCCAAACCGTACACATACCTCAATAACTATCCACAGGGGATGGCTGACACTTTGTTAATGCGACAACTGTGTAACATGGGGCACAGAGTGCTGCTGTAATTAATTATGCTAATCCAACATTGCTTTATATGTGCACTTAGAAAAAGACAAACAAGGATAAGTAGGAGAAGAAAACACACTGCAGAAAGGGTATGATGAATGAGCAGGCTGACTAAGTGACTAATACCAGGGGATAAGAGAGAGTATTTCCCCCCTATTGTAATACTTTAATAAACAAGGACATCCACTGCTTTCAAAGTAATATATATCCAGCCTAGGTACTAATTAATGTCCCTGATAAATACAGACCGTTAAAGAAGTGCCCAGGGACTAATTAGATCAATGGAAGAGGAGTCACTAAGCATGCAGTGATATCACATGGGACCATGGAGTAAAGAGGGAGAGCACCCACTCTGTCATGTGGCCCAGCTGGTTCAGTCTTAAGGAAATCCTTCCTGCTCCATCAAGAGTAAACCACAGGCTAATATAATACCTCGAGATCCAACCAGCGGATAAACCAGGGGCCAAATAATGAAATGCGATTCGTCTTTATGTGGCAAATGGCCACTTAAAACAACATCTGAGCCTTAAAGATGAGCAGCAACAAGGCCTTTTGAGGGAAAGCGTCAGGGCATCGTGCTGGGACAGATCAGCCCCCAGCAAGCCTGTCTCAACCACACCTCTAACCAGGTCCAGGTGGACACCTCTACTTTCTCATCACTGCCATGTCTTCAGAAATGGGTCAACCCACCGCCAGAGACAGAAAGAACTCTTGAGATACAGAAACTTAATGCAATCGACAAAGTTGCTGCTATGTTTCATGATGTGAACCAGCTTCGGCAAACACTACTAAAATGCCTCTTTTAAGTCTTAACATATGCCTTACAGGAGGAGAGAAAGAATAAAACCCATATTGACCCTGCGACCTCTGGATGCGCTCTTCTATATTACCATTCTGCATGCCTGTGCTTTGACCTTTTCAAATCCCTCTTTAAAGGTTGCGTGTTCCTGTGTCTGTGGGCTGCTCAGGCTCTGCAGGGGGAAGCCGGCTGAGTGAGCGCACCTCGCCTCTCCACAGAGTGACCTACAAAGCTATTGTATTAAAAGAACCATATTTATCACCGCTCTCCACACCACTCCGTTCTACCTGCTGCACGGAGAACATAACCCTTCCTCAAACTCAAGTGCTCCTCCACTCACGGCACTTTGAAAAGCTTTTTAGGCACGATTGGTTATAGGGATCTCTGAAAAGGAAGCCTATCGCTTGGCTGCACTGAGAGGTGAAAATGGTATTCAGAAGCCACTGAAAGTTTAATCAGTCTGTGATATGTCTGCGTGTGGACCTAAGAAACACAAGCCTGACTTAATACAACCCAAGACTGGTCAATGACTACAATGCAACTGTGTATAACTGCTCAATATTCTCTACTTGTATTAATAATTCTCTCCAATGTCCATGTATATAACTTTTTTCTGATACATAACTGTAGGTGATTTAAAAATTCTTTATCATTATTTATGTGATTTGATGCATCCCACCAGCTACCTCCTGCACGAAAGCAAAAATACTAAGTGTTGACAGCGATGCTGCGGCTCAAGTCAGACAGAAAGCCCAGAAACAGTATAAAGGGTTATTAATCCAATCGTCTACACTAGAAGCATGACCTTTCAGCTTCTAGTTTTTCTTTCCTACGTATACATGCAAACTTTGATTAATGTATCTCTAAACCATCATGTGGAAAAGGTCGGCTTGATATTTGCACATACGCAAAAACCTGTTCATCTCAAAGTTTTTCACAATGTTTAAAAGAAGGCATTTTCCCTGTTTCATAGGCTTGATGACGACTGGGTATTTTTTTAAGAAATGCTACATTTGGAATAAGATTGAAATGCTGTTGGAATATTAGTTTACACATAAACATACGGAGGAGTTCAGATACTTCTCCAACTGAAGCAAGAACAGAAATTCAAGGCAATAAACATGCAGGTGAGAATGTTCTCCTTCATGTGAGGGGGTCATTATTTAGGTTCCAATGCAATAAACCAGTTTATAGAGAATTCAAAGACACCTGATTAATGAAGCCAGAAACAAGTTCTTTGTTCAGTCTCTAAACAAAGAACCTTCACTATCCACATGGTATTTTCTTCTGACTTGCCTTAACTTAGAACTGAAAATAATTTTTACTTTCAAGCTGCAGAAAATGCCACATTGTAACTGAAAACTCTGATTTAGCAACAAAACAATTATCTGGAAACAGTCTGTAACCAAAAGTAAAGAAGCCCAAGGCAAACAGAGCCACCAGCTCCCCATAATTCCTCCAGTAATCTAATTAAGATACTTACTGGAACCATGGCAAGCTAATGAGAGGTCTATGACACATTTGTACTCCAAGCACTCTCTCACTTTATCTGTGTGTGCTGGGAAAATGGAATTATTTCCACAAATGCATCTCCAGCCTGATATCCTTTCTCTCCTGGAATGGTTCTGCTTTGCTTGCCATATCTCATTTGCTCATCTCCACTTCAATCTTATTGTTATTTCTTGCAAGAACGGGGACACAGTGTAATTCCATTTTAATGATTAAAAACAGAGGTTTCTAGAAAACATAAGTAGGTTAAATAAACAGTGCAACTCCAACAGGCACAAACCTATGGCAGCATGTTTCTTTATCAGATATTTATAGCTTACAGTAACGGGGGTGTGCTGTGATATGTCTCTCTCCACGGGGATGTGGTTATGGGTCTGTACTGGCAATAGAGTGTATCAGTGTCCTACAGTCCCTGCGACCTAAAGGCACATGTTGACAGTCGTACACACACAGCGGTAACATGCCGTCCTGCGTGCGTGCATCCTGTCCTGCACGCTGAAACAAAATCTTTAATTCATATGCAGTGTGTTATGTTAAGGGCCTCGATTCATTTTGGCTGGTGGCCAAAGGTGCTGATATGTTGGTGTAAGACGGTACATTTAAAAATCAAGGCAGATGGCAAGATGTAAGAATTTCAAATGCAGAGTTAACTTTCTGCTTTGCTGTGCCCGCGGGTCGGCAGGGTCAACAGACAGCTTCAGCCGCTGCAGCCCATGCTGCGCACACAGGAAGAGAGCACGTCACCCTTTTATCACCAAGACATATTGAAAAAGCAGCTGGGGAAAGATCACAGAAGCACAGAGGGAATGCAGACCCGAGAGGTATATCTCTCTCCTGCTTTCACTTACTCAGATAAGGCAGAGAGTCTGACAGCACTTTCATTTTTGCCACTTGCTTATTTCATTTGATTGAGCTTTAATGGGTTTTGGTAGATAACATCCTTTTGTTTTTCCACTGTATTTTTTTTTTAAATTAATGTTCAGTATGAACTGAAGGTCTCTTGTTTTGAGTTTTTCTGAATATGGCCATTAGAAAAGAATTTGTCTTCACATTGATTTGATTTAAAAATACAAACACAGGGTTTTATTCTTCTTCTGTGCAGCCCAGCTGATGTCCCAAAATATTCACATGAAGGAAATAAAACAGATATAAACACACAAAGAAATGATGTGAGGTGGAAAAAGGGGGATAATAGTCAATGCAGTCTGAACATCAAGACAAAAAACAAACCTGAATATGTCATTAACATGAACATGCAGTGTAAATTGTCACTTCATAAAATGATAATGCGAATGTACAGTTTTTTAACCCAGTAAAATCCATCTTTCCTTAATGGTATGCTACAATTGGTGCAATTTAGTAATTGTGTATTCACTATATGAATATGAATGAACAAACCTTCCATAGTATACACAGCACTATATTTCAAATCAGCAGGCACATCTATCTTTCAGCACACCCCAATTAAATTTGACATTCTGTATGAGGCAGCTCAGTGTGTGTGTTTATGAATATGTATTCCTCTACGGTGTCAATTAAGCATTGGATAAACGTCCATGATATGCTTTTCATAAGCTTAAGCACAGTCAAACTAATTCTAATTAGCTGGTTTATATGAGAGGCTGAGATTAGGTTTAAAGAGCTGTGGATGTCCCATCGGCATGAGGATGGAGACCATATGTGAGACTGTGTATGTTTTGTAGGAATAATAAATCGTCTCACATGTTTTACACTTCAGAGTTGTTCGGCTTTAGCGCACAGAGGATTGGCTTGCCAACATTCCAGAGGAAAAAAATAAATTCACACATCTGTAACACATTTAAAGAGCTGGTCGTTGATGTGCTTTGGACAATGTCATTAAAACATCCCAGGTTATGGCCTGTTATATGCATGCCCAGCTATCCAGGTGTCAGGAGACATTTAGTGGACTCCCAGAGGCTTTGCGAGGGAAAAGAGGATTTGGAAGTTTCTTGAAAAGACAGGCATGAAAAGCTCTCCTCCTAAAACTGCAGGAACGCTTCCAGAACGAGGATTAAGGTTCAACTTCCATCTGTGTGACGGACAGACGAGTACTTAGCACACAATTATAATCCGTTAAAAGCTAATAAAAGCACCATCATGCTGTTTCAGCATGAGGTGAGCCAGGCTGGAGGCTGATGCTAGCTCTTTCCCTCTGATTGGCTGCTGGCTGATGAGAAGCAGACATCATATCTACAGCAGCAGTCCTCACAACAACAGCCTCAGGCTAAAAAGCTCAGAGGTCAGACCTGGGATCACATCAATCACCCATCCTGTGTGAATCTTACATGGGCTAATTTGGTAACTAATTTAACTTGGATGGGCTATGGCTCACATATCAGCTTATGTGCCTTATGGAAGTTACACAGGTCTTTATTGCTCTGTTGAGGAGAGAGCATGTCCCATGTGCCTGCTTCAACGACTCAGCAGTGGGCAAAAGATCAAAATGGGACTTCTATTTGAAGTTTCTCTTCAGTCTGACAAAAAATACTAATAAGCTGAAATCGCATGAGCTCTGATAAATAAAACTGTCAGTGGCACTCTGAATTTGGGTCTGTGCTACTGAAGGACAACCTGGGGTGTCACTGCTTTCATCTGCTTGGACTCGAGTACATCAGGGAACTCATTAGGAAGCCAGTCTTTGAAACCAAAAACTCAGCATCTCTGTTTTCCAGTCAGGAAAACATCTGTACCTGCTCACCTTCCCTACTGTGACCCGCCCAAAAACCCAGGTTATGAGGTTAATTACCCTATCCATCGCTGTCATGTGGGGTTTTTGTAATGACCAGCTCTTTGCGCATAATTCAACTAAACTGTCTGTATAATTCAAAAGGGAATAACAAATATGCATTATTCACAAGAAAATGTTTGTTTCTTAGATCAAGGCATGTGCCTCTGAAGCTTTTAGCACAAGACATATTGAGGCTGAATTGGGAACAAAACTACAAAAACACCTCCACCACCATGAATAATGCTGAAAGGTAAACGGAAATGAGACATCTTATCGCTATTCTCCAGTGAGGGCGGCAGGGGAGAGAGGGCTACAATGAGTCAAAGGTTCAAGATGCATTTAGAACGTGCCAAATACAAATTTGTTTTATTATCACCTTTCGTCTGAAGCTATATAAACCTATCACAAATATTATGCCTTTATCGCCACGCTTTGGATGTACATGTGAGCCCAGAGGATGAAAATATTTATTCTCTTGCAAGCAATGGATAATAGCTTGTACCCTTGAACCAATGGGCATTCGGGAGGAGTACAAAAGCGCACATTTAGAGATGAATCAGTGGTGGTGATAACATGAGCTGGATGCAGTGAATCAGCTCGAGTCGGGGCTTTGTGACCTGTCACATTCAGACATAAACCAGTGACTACAAAGATTAAGGGGAGATTCTGGCTCTTGGCCTGTTACTGTTGTCCTTCAGATCCCTCCTCCTGTAAGGCACGAATCACAGACCAGTTCCTTGAAAGATGGCCGCAAGCACAGTCCTTAGAAGTGGATTGGGGCTGGCTGCAGCTGGCAGCTCATGTGGTTTCATTCACTCGTCTGGACTCGCAGGACCTGTGCTGAGAGGTACAGTATGGATTTCTATGAAAATAACCTTGCCGCAGAGTTTTTTAAAACCTGGTTTAAAAAGTGCATTTGCCATCTGAAAATCATTTAAGCAAGTGCTCTCTGTATGAAGTCTCATAAGGGCTCTTCCACAAAATGAAGTGACTGAAATGGTGTGGAGTGTCACCACATATGATCTGAGTAATTACAGCCTGTTTGGGTTCTGGATGTAGCAGTTAATCCTTTGTAATGGGTCACACAATATCTGCAAATCTGGACTACTTGAGGACTGACGTTTTTGACATGAAAACAAGTCTGCTAACATTAACTACCACAACACAAAAGGCTGCTGTGAACAAAAAAAAAAGAGAAGAATAAACGCCTTTCTTCATGGAAGCTGAAAACATGGTCTCTTCAGGTTAAAGCAAGCGTGCCAATTTGAAAATAACAAACACAGACACAGAGTCTACAGGGAGCACAAAGCTTTTACTGTAAACTGTAACAGCTATTGCAGGGATATCACACCGCTGATAGATACTTTCAAGTAAGATATGAGACATGGTTTCTCAAGTGTGTTACCTTGTAACCTTTCAATTATATATCCTCATAACATTCCGACTTTTATTGTCAGATGTGATGTTGATAAATGTCACAAACTGCAAAGAACACAACAGCTGCAGCTGCTCAGGCTCTGTGGAAACAACAACAACAGCACAACTGTAAGAAGTGTTACAGTTGAAATGTATATATATATATATATATATATATATATATATATATATATATTTAAATTACCACATCGCTCTATCTCTGAGTATAAATTATGCATAGAGCCAATGCTATCTGCTCTGCACTAGTTTGACTCCTTGAAAAACGCCTCTTTTCTATCAGATTCCATTCTGGGATGGTGGGTGTGGAGATGAACTCTAATGAGTAAGACACACTCGCATCCAGACTATTCCATCCACTTTATGCTTTTGAAATTACATTAACCTTTTTAGACACAATTTTCAGAGGATTTTGAAGGCGGCTAAGTATTGCATCACTAATTGACTGCTTAGTAGAGGAAATGTGGTGGAAAATGACAAGATTATTAGATACAGAGTGAGAATGTAATGGAGTGCCAAAGAAAGGGCTCGCTGATAACACCTTCAAAAAATGCCAACAAATAAGAGGAAAGCTGCAGTGGAGCAGCCTCTGTGCGAGGGGGTGATGCTAACTTTTCCAACATATGTTCGTAGACAAGGGCGAAGTCACAAATGCACACCCACACAAGGTAGGTTTGGCATGAAAATGTGACGATACTCTCTCACACACACACACAAAGGTCGTTTATGCAGTCCCTAATTCAAACATGTTTAATTCAATAAAAGCTTGATACTATTTTAATAAGAGGAAAGGCTTGCGGCTTAAATAACTTTGTTTTTCTTCCACAAAGGCCCCCCCATATCACGTTTCTCAATTTCAGGCTTCTTTCCACCCCAGTGCCCTGCAGGAACACTTGTTTCAGTCAGCGTTCACTAGGCTTCATGGGCTCTCTCTCTCCCCTAACTCCTACCACATGTGAGCTGACTGGTGCCGTGCTGCACGCCAGATAAAGGCCTCTGAAAAACACCGCCCTGCTTATCTTCCACATTCAATTTTCCCAATTATTACTAAATAAAAGATCAATCCAGAAAGCATTACTGACATGCTGTATGACAGGCTTGACACACACGCACTCTCACAACTTTAAAGCAAAAATCTAAATCAATTTAGATGAAGTATTGATAAGGATCGGGCTGGTGGGATGGGGGGCTTGTGGGATGGGGGGGTGTGCGAGGTGACTGATATACAGAGGGCATAAAAAAGTACAGCAGCGGATGATGTAGGAGAGTTTTTCATCTTCTCGCACAAAGGAATCTATGAAAGTCTGCCGCACCGCTTGACTCCCATCAGACAGATGCAAGATCTAAACACTGTGTATGAATTATTTATGAATAAATTAATTGTTTTTTTGTTGATGGGATCTGGCTGTGTTAGATTGTCACACACTCATTTTTTACACTTGGTTATTATTAACTATATAATTAACTATAAATCTAACATAATTTGAGTTTGGCTTGACTTGAAGCTTGCATTCCTTTTTAGACACACATTACCGAAGCAACCCAAACGTCGCACAGTAAAACAACAATGAATGAGTGTAATTACAACTGCAGCCTTTATTGCTTTACATGCTACACTGCACAAAAACAGGGAGCAATGGTTGTTACACACTGCTGCAAGTGTGGATTGGTTTGAACATATACAGAAGCACTAATTCTGAAATGGGCCATGAAATACTGTAGATTATTGCTAGTCACAGAGCGGAGTTAATCAGCTCGCCAAATGGATGATGAGGATAGCTGAGGAGAGGACCCCCCCCCCTCCCCCCTCCTCGCTCTCCCCATTATCCGGTGACGTGCAGAGAGGCTACCTGGTGTGAACACACATACTTCATGCCTGTGCAGTGGGCAGTAGCTCATGCTGGGCGCCCTGCGCGCATCAGATAATTGGTAGAGCACAGCCACATGAAGCTGTGTGCCAAGGGGACGGCGTGCCGAGAAAAACACACAACTTCAGCAGATGGTTTGTCTGATGAACAAACAGCATGCAGACAGAGACGGAGCAGTAGAAAGAATTGAGAGCTTCCACACAATATAAGAAAAGTGGTAGTCAGTAAATGTGTGTTTGTGTGTGTGTGTGTATACGCATCCTGACTGACATCCAAATACAACAAAAGTGGAAAGATCTAACGCAGACTGACAGCAGATACGTTCATTATCACACAACATTGGTTTCTACCAGTTTTTCCTAACAATCCCAGGCGTCAGAAAATCAAAAGGCAGTTGAGCAGCCGTGCAGGGAGGAGAAAATCAAATATGTCACAGTAATAACAAAACACCATATATTGGGTTTTTGATGACACAATAAACAAGCACACCGAGAAAAAGATAAGGAAGAGATAGAAAAAAAGGTTATCATTATAGTCCTTCAGTCACTTCATTCCACAGTATGGGTCAGAAGAAACAAACAGAGTTGAATCAATGTGACAGGGTTAATGACTGTTTCTCTCTTCTAAACTCCGGCTGTGGAGCAGCTGGGCCCAGGGGACCCCAGGTGACAGTTAGACTTTCTGTCATATCTGCCCAGTCACACACCATTTCTTCACCTCACTTCACCACCATGTTGCCATGACGCTTTCCTCCCCCTGACACCAGCACTGAGCCACAGCGGCTCACCTGCACACCTCAGTCCATCTTTAACACCCACATCATTTTGTTGATGGAGAAACGAAATGGAGCCTGGGTAGAACCAGCTCTGTCTATTTCTTGGTTTGTTTAATACTAATTATGTGCCAGATGGGGTAAGGCTTGACACGCAGCATGATGATACAAAAAGCACAGAGGGAACCTTTAACACATAATTCACATGTGCATTTGAAAGATAATTTAGCATGCTTTCTTTGTGATTCACACATTATCTGTCCATGATTGTTCTCACATCCTGTGATGAAACCAGGCTCCACAGGAAAAAATAAATATAATACAATAAATGGCAAATTATCACAAAATGTACTACAAATGCATTCTGTGTATTATTGTTCTACAGCTTTATTCATCAGTTGTAGCTGCAAAGCTAGCCTCCAGCCTCCTAACATCATACGAGTAGCAGCCATGTCACATTGAAAAATTGTCAATTACAGTTCACCTTTGTTATCCATAGCCTGAAAACATCTAGTTTGTTTCTAATTGAAGCAAAAAGAATGCATAGATGCAACACACTATAATAATGCATCGGCAGATATACAAGACATTTTCCCAGAGCCAGCAACCCGAGCAGTGTTAGTTAGAACTCCTTTTGCTCCTGGCTGGCAGGTGTAGTGTTGTGTGGAACTGTCTGAGCCAATTTGTTTGTTTGCTTCCCATTTAAAGAGCCAAGGCTGGGTACAAATGTTTTCAGCATATACAGAATGGATAGCCAGTGGGGCTGTGAGGAGATTAAACTGCACCTTTAATGATTGTGTTCAAATGTACCCTTAAAATAGATAAAACATGAGTTATTCTGGCCTCAGATATGCTTACATCTAAATATGACTGAAGTACAGGAAAAGTGAAGCCTTGTGATGCCAGATCTTGAGTGATTATAAAGTCACCATGAGATGTAGAGACAGTAAGGCACTGTGTGGCTGTATACTGTTGAAGGGGCTCTCCATGTATGCTTTCATGAAACCGGGAACAGAGCGCAAAGTGTGTGAATCAACTCCACGTTTGTGTTTGACCACACATCAGAAAAGTTGCTGATTTAGTGCAAAAGGCCATCTGTGCCATTTTTCCTGACCTTCATGGGCATGTGACAATGAGCAGCTCCCTCTGCAGAATAAGCTATGTGTGTCTGTGTGATTGTGTTTATATATATATATATATATATATATATATATATATAAACACAATGATATGTTTCATTGTAGATTTCTATTTGTCTGCAGGCTGTGATCTTCTCTCCACTTTGGAAAAGAGGCCAAACACAATAGCCAACACAAATAGATAGAGTTTATCACAAAAATTACTGCTGAATTGAACATGTAATAAAAAATGCTCCTCGGAGTCTGTTTATTCCCCCAAAGGCAATGGTCGAGTGTCCCCTCGCAGTGAGTGTGACCCCTTGATTTACTCCTTTTTGGCCTGGTCAGAACACTTTGTCAATACAGCTTCCACTATTCAGCAACACATCAACACCCAAGGACAATCCACAGGCCTGGCTGGTCAGCCTGAACAAAATCCAAACAAATAACCTTCCCAGCTGTCACCGATTTACAACTCTCTGACAGGAATGCCCGCCAGAGGACGACAACAACACGGCGCAGCAGGGATAAATCATCACTACCGTTTCCTCCTCACCTCTGAATCGGTGAGGAGGTGATGAGAGCATTGTCATTTCAAGTGTGGAACAGAGAGAAAAAAATCAGCCTGATTTTTTTTTCTTTCAGAAATTGGTGAGGAAAACCAGCTGTTTTATTGTCCTGATAGTACTGCAGGACAAAAAATAAATGTAAGATATCAGTAGGCGGTTACTCTAGCAGATGTGACCAAGTTGCCCCACTTTCTGCCACATGCTCCACAGACTTTGTTCTGCCAGAGGAGGCTGCTTCTCTCCTCTCCTTCCCTTCTGAGGGGTGAGGGCAGTGCCAGCCACTAGTATGAGTTGGCGGGCGGAGTAGTTCCCAGCTGTGCTGCTACTGCTGCTGAAGAGGCTGTCATCATAGACATGTTGCCCTGGGCACCAACGGCAGGACCAAGTTGGTCTCTTGATCACTGTGGTAAAAGCTCATCTGTAACTGTGCTGGGGCCAAAGAAGCTACTCATGCCTAACTGCTAACATGGAAACAGACCAGAAAAGAGCGGAGTTCTGAAAAAGAATATTTAAACCTCTGGAGCCTGTATAAACCTTCTTTGTACATTTCAAACAGGCAGCCAGCTCACGTGTTGTTTAATCAAAGAGTCAACATATCAGAACAAACTCCTGAAATCCTTCTTGACACAACACCAAAAAAATAGTAAATAAACTGAAGGACACAGACAAACAGAACAACATGCACGATGCTGTCTACGCTGGAGGTGCTCGCTAGGATGTTAGCTTAGAACTGGAGACACTGTTTGCTTGTAATTGTCCTGGGTTGGCTGCCCTGAGACGACAGCGACAGTGTTACAGTTACATAACAATTAGCAGCTCACTCTCCTCTTGTTGCTAATAACTGAATCCTTCATGTAACCAGAATTAACTCTAAAACAAGCAGCCTAATATTTTGTTATTCAAACTAGCTTTGTTTTATACTGTAGTTTGGATTTATTTGTTGAGGTTGAGATTGGAATAGAAATGGTGATTCTGGTGATCCTTTCTTATACCCCATTCACACTGGGGAAATCAATCCGGCTAGAGCGGGATTCTGGCCGTATCTGGATATATCCTGATTTTTATCCTGAGTTTTAGGGACAGTGTCCGGGTCGTGTACAAAAGCCGTATGTAAACAACCATCAAACAGCTGTGCCCCGAGTTTATTTTCCACAGGGCTACAAAGGAATAAACTGCTTTTTAAACCGAAAAAAAAAAACGGGACAAAAAAAACACTGTGTTGCTCCTACCACGACCTGAACGCACTCTGTATATTACGAGGCGCCACCTAGTGGTTTGGAAGACCGCAAACAAGCCTGATTAAGCCGAATTGAGTGCGGACATGTGTGTGTGATTTGAAAATAGGTCTGAACGTATCCAGTTTAAAGACTATCCAGATACAATCCTACTCTAGCTGGATTAACTTTCTCCAGTGTGAATGGGGCCTTAGTGGCCTTCAGTACAGTTTACATGGATTTGGGGGCATATAGCTGCATAAACACTGGTCAATGTCTAAAAAAAAATCGCTGCAGTTTTCTCAGGTCAAGCAACAGACACCTTTAAAAAAGTAAATGCCTTTAAAAAGAAGCTGCCTCTCAATGTTTCCCTACGATTGCACACTATTGAAAGATGTGTATTAGTGGATTTCTTGGCAGTTGTGATTTCCTATCTGTTCAGATAGAAAAAGGGAAAACAACTGCATCCTGTCAGCTCCTGCAGTTGAGACTTGTGTATTCTATATTAGACTTGTGGCTATAAAGAGGGGCAGTGAAAGATGTCCTCTGTCACTCTATCTGTGATATTGCTGTGATTAAGCAGTTCCTGTGGCTCTGATACAGTTATCAGCAGTAATGCTGGAAGCTGACTGAACCGCTGAGGGAGGAGTGTGCTGCTGGCTGATGGAGCCGCTCAGCTCCCCACGCTCTTGAACTGACATTACATTAACAGGCTGTGCACAATGAGTGGCAAACAGGAAAACAACAACAGTGCAAAATTAATCGCTTTGGTCAAGTCACACTGAGTGAAAGGTAAACTTTTGGAATAAAATGACATTCACGGGGAAAAGTGTTTACTGTGATGAAGGCAGGAGATGATATTTCAAATCACATTTGTCACTCTTGACATTCAACTCAGTGGCTGACTTGTATATGCACTCTATTTTTCCCAGTTCCCCATTTCATTAAAAAAGGGATGGTGGATTAAATATCTTTTTTTGTGTGTGTGTGAGAGCAGCTGTATAAGTTGAAATATTTGTGAAGGCATGTCTTCTGTGCACATTCAAATCAAACTGACAAACCACTGCTTCTATCTCAGGTAAACATGTACAAGAATTGCAGCAATGTACTGTATTGTACAGACAACCACACACTCAGCGCTTGGCTTGCCAGAAATTCCATTCTTTTCTACAGTTTGCAGTCACACTCTTTTCTTCTTTGAATTCAACTTGAAACAAGCATCTATGCATCCTGACAGAGATTATAGGACAGAAACACTATATAAACATAAACATTATATTTTAAATATTGCAAAATCCTGCATGTTACATGATAATTAGGGCAGTTTGAAAGCAGCACACAGTCTGGATGATGCACTGGAAGCTTTTCCCAAACATGTGGTTTGATTCATGTAGTTGGTACATCCCACGCTCTGTGTGAATTAAAAGCATTCAGGTGGCATTTTTTTCCACACCCTGTCCTGGAGACTGTACAAGTAACTGTATAAGACAAGACAAGTGGAGGCCTGCAGGTTCTGGCTGTCAAAGCTAGCCATCCTCTCTTTAACGCAGTCTCACCTGGGCCTTGGACAGTTTAATCCATCCAGCTCCTTGTGGGTTTCCACAGTGACATTCGATTAGTGGCCCAATTAGAAACAGCACTGCTTTAAGGCCTCTCCCCCCGCCCTCGTGTCAGTGTGAGAGACCAAGCTGTAGACCGAAGTTCAGGGCTAGTGGAAAGGTAGCAAGTAGCACTGGTGTTAATGCTAAAGTAAATAAAATTCCACATTGAATATCTGTCATGGCTATGATCAATCTGAGTTTAAAACATGAGGCAATAACCAGATGGAATAAGCAAATAGATAAACAATGTCAAACATGGCTGGAATAAAACTCTACCTTCATTCTGCATCTTTGTGACGAGAATATATACAGGAGAAAAAGCCCAAGTTAGAGCCAATGTTACTGTTATTATTACATCATCTAAGTCTACTCTCTTCATACAAACCTAGCCTGTGTGCACATCAGGGTGGCCTTGGTGAACTCCTAACATTTGTCTGGGGTTTATTCCACACTGAAAATTTGTTCAAATGAATAAATGGAAAAATCAGTCTTTAGCAGATGTTGTTGAGTCCTTGGAGAAGCTGTGCACAGATGCTTCTGTTTAAAAAAAAAAGGGTGATGCCACACTAGTGATGAAAGACATGTTTGCCTTAACCTATTTCCTCTGATAGTTGTATGGATTTTCTTCAAAGAGGGGTTAATGATAATGTTGGCTGGAATCTTGTCTTTTAACAGTGCAATTAGCGAGGTAGCAACAAATCACTTTCACTCACACTAATTGATTCCTAGTCGTTGTAATTATGATTAGCCATTGTGCTTCACATCTAAGAGGGCACTCTGCTGGGTGGGAATGCACCACGGTGAAAAAAGGTCACTCAAGATAGGACAGACACACGCACACACATACACTCACACATAAACACACACTACTCCTGATTGGTTCTCACCAAATTTGCAAGGATGTAATCTGGCATATGTTCCTGCTACGGCCAGGCGTGTGAACAGGTGGAGCAGAAGATGGTGTGAATGGCTAGATACATAGCACGGTAGAGACAGCGCCTTCTGTCACAATCTTGGGACTAACTTGGGTCTCATCAGCCCCAGGGCCACTGCTGACATCAAGGGTCATGTTGATGAGAAGCTGGGATTAGTTAATCACACAGCTTTCACTGGCAGATTGAGCTCCGTCGGCTCTGTCTTCCATCTCTGCTTGTCTTTGAGCACCGCTGAGCACTGAGGGCTGATAATGTCATACTAATGCAGTGATTCAGGCAGAAGCGACTGCTTGGTTAATTCAGTGACTCTCCTTTATTTTGTAAGAAAGACCTAAGAAATAAAACGCCTGCTCTTTTGCAATCAGTTTCATTTTTTTTGTGTGTTAAATAAGCTCGACATGAGAAGGTAGATGTTATGTGCTGCGATGTGATAAAACAAAAAAAGAAGAAATCAATGCTGAGGGCAGGATTCACCCGTGAATACTACTCACATCCAGCACTCCAGTGACACGGTGAAGGACATGTAAGAAGCAGGGGAATTGATCTTTCTGTTCTGCAAGGCAACAGTAGCCGTCTCTAATTGTCTACAGGACCAGAGAAGACCTTGGTGGAGGCTCTGCATAGGGAGCCCCCTGCACACTGTGGGAGAGCACCTTGAGCCCTCATGGAGTGACAAGAGCTAACACACACTTATGCAGCATGCTCTGAATAATGCAAATCATGTCAGCCCTCACACAGCTCCACCTAACAAGACTCTGGTGGTTTCACACAGCATCATCTGTAACAGTGACAAATCCCAGCGTGATGCAAATTAAAACAGTGTATGAGATTATTTTCACTATAGTGTACCTCCTCCACTGAATTATGAACCAATAAATTTAGCTTTACTGAAATGGCTCCCAGCTACTATACTGATAGATGCTTGCCGAGGAGCCTGTTAATAGGATTGTTAGTCTAATAGCAAACATTACCACACATTTTCTGACACTCCATCACATGTAAATGACATCCTAAATTTGAGTTTACAAAAACACACATACAGAGACACATACACATACATAGACACATAGACACATTCATAAATTTCCTGCATTTTAAAGCTAGTCCCCAAGCAAAGTCTCTGGTCTTGGTCACTGCTGAGGTCTGGGCCCTCAGGCCTCATTCATCACAGCTGCTTCTGTTTCAGGCTCTGGATCACAGCAGGGCTTTATTTCTGCAGACTCTGCATTTTAAGTCGCCCATGGGAAGTGGAAGAAAATGATGGACGCACCAGTCAGGGCATCTGCGGCCATCCAGCCAGGGTAAGTCCCTGACAACACAACTCTGACAAACACATAATGCACATCTGGCTGAAGTCAGCTGCAGAGAGAGCAGTGCCAGTGGGACCAGTCACACTCTTTCCCTGAGCCTGATATAAGTGTACTGCCAGTATTGTTCCTGCTGGAGAAAAGATTGGTCTGGCCATGGACTGACAAGGAAAGTGTAATTTAATCTTGTGCCCGGACCTTTAGAGCAGCACCTTGCCATAAAGTCTTTGCTGTGACATATTTGTCTAAGAATATTCCATTATTCTCCTGAATGTGATGGCTGCTTGTCCTGAAAGCATGCACACTTGTTGTGGGTGATGGGTAAACATAACACAATGATGTATTGTGTTGGACAGTAATTCTAGTCCATCTCCATTTCCCCTTGGGGCAAATGGGAAGTCTCAGCCACACTGCTGTGACTTACCCACGGCCATTTTTACACCTCGCCACCTTGGCCTGATGAGACAAACCATGCATGATAATTATGTGTGACTCAACAAGCTGCAGGGACACTGGTAAGAAGGCACGGTGCTTCTGCTTGCGTGTCGGTGTATCTGTGTTCATGTGCCTGTCATTGCTCAATTCCTATTTAGCTGGTCGCTGGCATCTTTGACCCCCTCAAAATAGGCATAGCAAGGACAAACCGGGTGGCTCTGGTATTAATAAAGTATGAAAAAGCCAGTGTTGGAATCTAATTATTAGTCTAATGCAATAGATGTCATCACACATGCTCTTCAGTGATGAGGAAATCATCTCCCATAAGACTCCACACTAATAATTACAATAACATTAACCTTTGCCTTTTTAATTTAGGCCCTCATAGCAATTCATCGCAGGTCGCTGACCTCTTAAAACATCTTTTCACCCCTGTTTTGCAGGATAGAGAAAACACTGATGTGCTGCGGACAGAAATCAAGCTGTAAAATGAATAAATAAAGAGTTCTTTATTTGCTGCCTGATGGAGCATATTTCCTTGTTACTGTGTCAACTGTGGTTTAGTGCATGTGCTTGTGCGTGTAAAAAGAGTTCTGAGTGAGGACAGGTTTCAAACTGACACAATAATTAGAATACCTGAATGGCATGGAAAATGATTCATTAATCCATTGAAGTCTCGCACTTAATGACTGTCTTTTCTGCACTCGTGTTGTGCTATTTGGATGCGTCTAATGATGTGTGTGTGTTGTGAAGCAACAGAATTTGCTATGTGAGTGTGTATACACACACACACACACTGCCTCCTGCACTTTCTCTCCTGCTGTACAATCAATCTCAAATGAGCTGCAATAACAGCTAGCAAAAATTAATATGGATACCACAGACAGTAAACACTTGATAAGGCAGACACACAACCCACGCACGCACACTCACACAAACACAAGGGGAGATACGGATCTCACAATAAACCCTGTGAATGCTGAAGAGGTTTCAAAGGTTCCAGGTTTCTGTTCCCTGGATGCCATTATTAGATCTCGACGAGGAAAATCAATCACTCTTCTCTTCATTACAAGATTAACTTTCGCATAAAAATAAGCGTATCAAATTAAACTTTCAAAATATCTTAAGCAGGCTTCATAACATAGTGTGAGTATTGTGGTTTTTGTCAACATCATCATGTTGGTCAGTAAATATTGATTTCCACCTGCGGAAGGTGAAAATGAGGATGTCGCTTCACATGGTGCTAAATACTGTAAACGAAAAGGTACATGAAAAATCGCACTTAAACGAGCCGCTGTATGAAAGCTGGAACATATAGCATGGCATCCATTAGACAGGCAGAAAATCCTCAGCCTTAAACAATGGCAAAAAAAGATGCACTTGTCAAAATAATCAGTCACATTTGGGATCAACACTACTGTCTGATTTGGCGTGCGGGGTTATTACTTGCCAATCAAACTTGGCTGCTTGGTGGGTTTTGTTCATTCCTCAGTGCACTGCACTGTCTTCCATCTCTAAACAGATGATGTGAGCTCTCCTGCCAGCAGGAACACATTTCATGCTTTTAAAGAAAATATCATCACATTGATATCATCTGTCTGCTCACACATAGACTTGTTTATTTGATGATTTGATATTTCAGCTTCCTTTGCAAGCTATAAAATAAGAACTTAGCAGCCAGTACTGAGGTGTATTTTATAAGCACTGTTTCTGTAAGACAATACATGATTACAATAGTGATTAATATATTTGTGGCGTTAGATACAGCCACAGCTGGCAGGTCCAGAACCCATACAGGTCTAGGATAGGTCAATGGCTGTAAGGACCACATTTGATGATGTAACACCCAGCTGCTAGTAAGAATAGGTTGCAACCCACAGTTTCAGGATCTCAGAAAAGCCAAATCAGTGATGACTCCCATCTCCCATTCTTTGAGGTGCAAAGGGAGTCCTGCTGGTGGACTACCTATAATAATAAGTATACTATTAGAGCAGCCCATTGCACTGATCTCTGAGACCGCTAACAGATAAAATCAAGATTTGTAGTGGGAGGGTTCTTGTCAGACCCCGTTCCAGCCCACAAGCCCATGATGAAGATGGGAGGATTTGAACTCTCCTGCCCTCTTCACCTGTTACGTAGTGTAACAGGTGAAGAGGGCAGGAGAGTTCAAGTCCTCCAGACTACAATCTCCTCCCTACGATGCAAAAAAGGAGGTCAGGGGTCCCCCCACCTCTGAAAGTGAAGATAATGCCATCACTGCTGTAGACCACTATCTGGTGGGTCAAGGCACCAACATAGAAACTGGATATTGGAATAGTAATTCTATGTTTTTGCAATGCAATCCATATATTTTCAGATATACCATTAGGGGTGGACTGATGAGGTAAATCTATTGTCATTATGAGACGAAACACAACAATTAACTTCAAAAGTGATCACATTAATTTACAGTTTACATCAAGTCCTAATCAGTGATGATTGTCTCACCTCCTGACAATAAGGTAAATGGGTTTTGTGTGTGTTTCTGTGCATGTGGCCTTTGCATTTTTATTATGTTGTGTTTGCAACAAAAATTTAAAAAATAATGCATCCGTGGAGAGTAAGACTTAATATGCATATAGCACAATATGCCCTCTGCACTTTCGCTGATTTGCATGTAGATAGCTTTAATTATGAATAAAAGTCAAGTTGCCCGATTGGATGGGATAGTGGAGAATCGATTGGGAAGCGTGCATAATGACAAAGGGCACAGCACTGCTTTCTATCAGCTTGAAAACCCTATCAGTCGCAGGGCAAATAACCACTCCAGTGCACCACATCCCGGAACACAGCATGCACCATTATTTTGAAACATTTGTAGGAACCTAATGGCCTCATGAAATGCAGATCATCAGACTTAATTTTTGAATCCACAAATAATTTCTGCTCTCTCATGAGTCTTTTTTTTTTAAGAAAATAACTCTTTATGACATTAGAACTTACAATAAAGTACGACAGAATGCTGTGCTGTCTTAGTTTGGACACACACAATTAAAAGCATTTTAATTGAAGAGCTGTCACAAATGAATGTCTTATAGGGGCTCAATGCAAGTGTATACATACTCAGCTGCCAAAATTGCTACTGGAGGTTGGTGAGGTGAAAATCCATGCTTTCAGTCAGCACAGATTTTTCTGTGTGACCTGAATAAAACCTAGCCTTTATTATAGAGGTCCAAACCTAAAGTGAGCCGCTGTGTGTCTACACTCGTGCTGGCAAAACTGTATAAATCATCTGAAGCCCTTTGAAGGTTGCCACACTTCTCCATAGAAATCAGAGCAGACAATCAAACATGTTGAATGCACATCCAAACAACATACAACAAAGAGCATTTCCCACACAGGTTGACTGTTGAGATGAGAGCTGAATGAATAAAACAAAAGGCAGTGCTGGCCCACAAAGCAGCACGGAACACCAGATAAAAAACAATATATTAGACCATGCACCGACATTAGTCTGCTGATAATGACTGGTACTGTAAAGTGGCAGACAGAGGGTGGAGTCTTTGATGTCACCACTCAACAACAGTGGACACAACCCTGAATCCTGCACTGTGTACTCGATTACAACCCCTTCTCAGAACAGCCGATCCTTTCTCTGTCTGTCTGTTATTTACATCCATTCAACAGATTAAAGTGCTGTCATACAGTATGGGGCCGCGGTGGTGCCTCTCCACAGCTCACAGTCCTCTAGTGAAAACACTGTAATGATGCAAACTGTGTGACACAGACGACTCTGAGAATAAGCATGTGATTTTCTTTCCCTGTTGCTACTGCATGCTTTTTGACCTCTCAAAAGCCACGCTGGACAATTCTTCTCTAACTCACCATAGGATCTCTGCAAAGGCCTGATTGTACTTTAATTGTTTCCAGCCCACTTCACGAGCGTATGGTGCGCCCGCCAGTCCTGGTGGACTGAATCAGGACATAATGGGTTCATTAAAAATCGCCAGGACTGCTGGCATTGGGAGGAATGATTAGTGAGATAAGCAGGGGGATATGAGCTTAATGGAACAAGAGGTGGCTCACCAAGATTAAAAGCCTTTTCCACATCACTGCCATTTTCCCTCCAATTCAGCAAATCACTTAATTGAAATTCTTTTAATTTTCTTTTTAATTTTCTCCTCAAAACCCCTCCTGGAATTGCAACCCCAAGATGAATGGTAGCCTGAGGTATGGCTGTGAGACGAATTTTATTACTCTTAAGTCATTCAGTGTGTCATCATGGAGCTCTTTTGTGACACGATTATTAGTGGACTATGAAACAAGTCAAATGTTTTGTCTGACATAGTAGAACCCATCAGCCAACAGAAAAATTGTCACAGCAGAGAACTCCCACAGTCAGTTTTTGTATTATGTTACCATTTGCGTCCTTGCTACAAAGGCAAACATTTAGGAAAAACAGAATTTAAAAGCATATTTTCAAAGTCAAATTAGAGCAAAATATCCCCTGCTGATCCAGTGAGTCATTACTAAATTCAAGGGCACAAACTGAAACATTAGTCCACACTAGTTGCACACTCATAATACAACCATAAAATCCCTACATCAAATATGTCAAGACCCTGCTAAGAGCCAGATTTCATGGCAATAGAGACGGGGAAATCGGAGGTTGGCTGCTGCCAGTCAAAAACGAGTGTGAGGGCTTTGTAGTGTGATACCCTGTCAAGAGCTGTGCAGTCTCTGTGGTTTGTAGCACGGGCCTTCAGAGAGGCTGCACAGAGGATGAGAGACATAAATAAGTCTCCTCTGTCAGAAGAAACCACAAAGCTGTCAGCTACAGCCCTCTCAGGCCTATAATACAAGGCCTAGCATGCATCCACACAAAAAAAAAATGTTTGTGTGACTTAAACTGATGCAGCACTTGGCTTGGACCAATTTAGAACCAACTCTGATTGCAAAAAGAAATCAATAGGTACCATGTAACATAATACAGCAGGATCCTGAATAAACATGCATGTGCACTGACACGCTGTACATGCAGGTATTCTTAACCCTAACCTTGAAGGATGTCTTTGTTAGCTCCATTAACAAATCATCTCTGTGCTAATGCCAGACCACAAGCGGCCACCAAGCACTCTGTCAGCAGCATGTTTAGACAATGGTGCGTCTGAAGGCTTAGTGATGATGTGACAATGGTCCAACCCCTGACTGACTGATGAAGGGAAGGAGAATGAATGGGGTCTTATCAGGTCATGTTCACAGAACTCAAAGCTCAAAGCCCTCCAGACATCTCTATCTATATGTCTGTCTGATGAGGGATGCAGAATGTTGAAGCTACCCAGTGTTCATACTTTATTGTCATTCTTCGCCTTGACAGCAGCAGGCACAAAGTGGGTAATTATGTTGCAGTTTGTAGTCTTTAAACAAGGCTTGTGTGAAATTGTTTCTCTACATTCCCAGTGTTACATAAACACTGCACTACGAAAACAACTGAGGATATTAGATGCAAAGAGGCTGCGTCAGAGATGGAGAGCAAACTCCTCTAAACGCTCTGTTTGGAGAGTGAAGGGAGTTCAAGTGTACTCTGTGTATTCTGAAGGTCATACCTCCGACAGTCTGTCTGTCTTCATTACATCCAGCCTTGTTTTATGATATACAGGACAGCATTTCAGACCAAGAGCTTGGCTGCGAACGCGAGAGTGTAGCTGACAGCATATTTAATAATTGTTATGCTGTGAACTACAGCACAGGCTGCCTGAAGCCAAACTAAGCTAAACCACATACAGCGTTTCATCATCAAGAAGCCATTAGACCAGTATGCTCACAAACAACAGCACAGGTGTTCTACAGGAATCCTAACTACACTGTGATAACAGTATTAGACATTGGCATATGGCTGAATACAGACCAGTCACAATGTAATGCAGCTGTGATAACTACAGTTATTAATGTATCAGCATATGAATGTGACAATAGGCTGTTACCTTCTGATTACAGCTACTACAGGCACTAATCATTATAATTTCAGTATAATTAATATGATTATCACTATATCCAACTAACGACTTACACCATTTGGCTCAGTAGAGTACAATTATTTGCCTTTGTTTGTCATGATAAACCTGTTTTATCTTGTTATTCTCAAAGTTTGCTTGAAGCACAGGAAAATCTCAGCCTGACTCAAAACAATGATCCCAGAATATGTCGTTTCTACTGTATTCCTAAACCACTCTTCTAAGAGGAAGTATTTATAGGTGTGATCATAATTAAAAAAATAACAATGAACAATAGATACAAAGAGTCTTCAGGAGAATCTAATAGGACGCATGTAAATGATTCCCTACTCAAACATCATTAAAAGCTTTGCCGGTGCAATTAACTGAATGATTTACTTCAAAGGCCGCCATTTTCACAAAGGTTCTGATTTCTCATAAAGGATCTTTTATTGTCTTTTAATTCAGCTGAGCCAAATTAATCTCATTTACATGTTATTTTTGTGACATTTCAGGAGTTTATGAGACAGCTGGATAAAATAAGGCATTGTGCCAGCTTGCTTTAATGTCTGAAAGGCAATCGACATTCAACTTAACATGAACTTTACTGGGGTTCTACGAGTAAGGACAGAAATCTGACAGAAAGCACTGGCATGAAAGTGAAAAAAATTCCCATAGCCAGACAGATGTGTGAAATAATCAATACAGTTCCCATTGGAGAGTGGATGTCTGCAGCACACCCTCATTCTTGGAGAAAATCCTGTCTGCTCAGTTTGAGGTTTGCCCTCTTTAGATGAGAAAGCTGAATTACTGCACATCAAAAGCAGAAAATCGGACCAGATTTGCCAGAATACTTGGACGCGTATCCTTCAGATTAGATTTGATGTCCATCAGAGCTTTTATGAAAAACTCTATCTGTGGTGTTCACATTACAGATTGAGAGTGCTTCTTATCCTTTAACTGTGAACAAATCTAATCTGATAACTTTATGAAGGGGTACATTTTCATTTCAACTGTCAGGAGAGACTGTTAACTGTGATTAAAATAAGCGTAAATCCCATTGATTTGTTTCAGTCGTGGATGCCTGCTCTCACATTCCAAACTTAGAAAAAGAACTGGGAGGAAGTTGATAGTGTAAAAATAGATATTCTTGTCTTCATTGTGCAGTTCCTACAAGGAAAAAAAAAGAAACCCAATGGCATGTTTTCATGCACTTTACCCAACTCCACTCCAGTCCACCTCTTGCCCAGTCAAGAGGAAGTCATAAAAGCTGAAGACAAGTAAAAACCTCACAGCAGCGCAGCTTTAGCCATGCAAGTTGTGCAGGGACAGACTCCTGTGTGCTGTCAAAGTTCAACACATAAATAGTAATTCGATGCTGCAGGCGAGGAGAACACAGGAGTGTGGCGGGGACCACTCTACGGGACGACGGTTTCTGAACGGCCCCCGCTGAATGAAAAATAGGAAATACAGAGAACACAGAGTGATAGAAAAGGTTGGGCACGTCAGCTGCTCTCTCTAATGTGTCAGTGATAAGAAGAAAAAAAAAAAAATTTGCCAGCCTGTTTAAACAAATAAGGAGAGTCAGGCAGTTGCAAATCGAAGAGCCTTGAGCTCTGAACTGCAGTGTTGCTATAATGAGAAAGCGTGTGAACATACAGGATGTACGTATAGGCCTGTTTATTGATTTTAAATTGAAATAGAGTTTATTACTCCATCAAAATGTTTCATAGTGAACTATAGACTTTACAGTGATGCAACACATTTAAAGAAAAACTAACATAGAGCAGCAGTGGTTTCACATGCCTTAATACGTTACCAACATTGTACTCAAATTCAGTTCACAGTGATTAGGCCCCAGTGAGGGAAACCCAGCACTATGGAATCAACTAGTGCAAACAAGTGAAATAAACAGCATTACAGAGGAGCACAGAGGCAATATCAGAGATTGCCCTGAGAGAGTGTAATGGAAAAGGACTTGTTCTGTCACAGCCTCTCATAGTGATAGAATGCCACATGCTCCCTTCTGACAGTGTGATATTGGCTTGGCACGGGTTTGATGAATGTATCAGCCATACGTCAGAGAAACCCTACCCTTCCTGGAACAGCACCTTCTAAGATGTTTATGCCAGAGTATAGAGGCAGACATTGTATAATAGGAATGGGACCATTGTCTGAAATAGGTTTATGGAAAGTGGGCAGGCCCTATTCCAATTCTGACTATTATTTCAAATGGAATGTTATTACTCTTTGAGGTTAGATGCATTGTGTTTGGAAAATAAGATGAGCATTTGGCTGGGGTGACTTTGCTGCACTCCCTGAGAGAATGGGCTATATAACTTCCTGGTGCCTGGTCATGGCAGAAGGTGAAGGGGAAGAAAAGGTTGGGGAAGGATGGGTGATGAGAAAATGAGGGTCAACCTTTCCTTGGGCAGGTGACGACCCATCCCAGACCACCTGGCTTCTTGCCAGGGTCAAGCAATTAACGCCATCCTCCTTTGATTACTTCAGACAGCTTGAGGATACAGCAGGCCAGCAAACGGTGTTCAGCCCGGAAACGTTACACATGGCAAAGAGGAGACAGCTCTGATGAAGGTTCAAGCTTGGGTCGCATTGTAAACATACACAGCCGTTATAAACATCAGAAAAATAAGCCGCTTTACTTAATTATTTTAGCATTTGCATAATAATGTGATATAAACACAGTGAGCTGTCTCGAGGCCTTGTCACCCCTGCCCACACCTACACCAGCCCCACTTCCCCTCACACAGATAAAATAATCCAAAAACTTTTCATACATCTAGTGTGAGTTCAGTTTTAACTGTGGATGACTTTTACCGTTTATCTATCCAGACTGCGGCCTTACTGCCTGCAGACAGCCTGAGCCTCCTGCTCCATCTATCACCCTCCTCACTATTCTCAGCCATGTAGCTGACCTGAGAGTCCAGACTTATCTGAGAAGCCCTGTAGAGTTACAACATGTACCACTCCTGCCGTGCTGGCTGAGTCCCACTGAGACAGATGCCCTTGTCAATCAACACGTTGTTGGAGATTTCTATTCCTATACATGTGCTTTATTGATCCCTGTACATGTGCTCTGTATTTGAAAGCCTTTTTCTGGGTATTATGCAGCATTCTTCTTCATGCACTTATGTAAAATGTACTTTTGGATGACTCTTGTGACTAGGCCTGTGCATCTGTGATGTTTCATTAACTGTGTATGGTTCTGTTTATTTGTGACTGTCAGATAACAAAGGGTATAAGAAGCGAGCTGCTCAGAGAAGACCTTGAGTATCCTTCAGAGACTTTGTCTGTGTATGTGACTTCTCCTTGCAAGAATAAAAGCACTGGAGTGATTAACAGCTGGTTATCCTGTTTTATTCCTCTGAACTCTAAACAACACCAGCAAAGTAAAAGGTAACACAACAATTCTCCCAGGTTATGTAAACGTTATATTCTGTTTGGATATTTAAAATGACGTGGGATTCACAAAGGCCTCTTGTCTATTTTGAGATGCACAATTACTTTCCAGAAAGTGTGTAAAGATACAATAATTTTATTGTATGCAAACAATTTTTGTCAGATAACCAGTGAATCTGGCCTTTTGTGCCTATAAAAGCAATGGATGACCTTAATACTTATTGGGATGGTAAAGGTTTTCTGTAATCACACCGTGTATCAATGCAGACCGACCCATAGCTTTAAACGTCTCTCCTCCTGCAGCTCAACAGAAAGCTCTCTTAAAAAAGGTAAACTGCATGGGGGATTAGCTTCTCAGAACTCAGCATGACTCGAACTAAAGCACAGCTTCAACCTTTAACACAACTTTGAAGAGCATTGACATCCTTTATGGTTCACCGAATCAATTGGGCATCAGTGGAAATATGAGGATCTTATCCTCATCTTGAATAGCCATTGGGTTCATGCAGGTTTCAATGTATGTGTAGGACCTTTATGAAAAGGAGAAGGTAACTAAAATCTGATCCTATAACTGCTTCATTAATTCAGGAAAAAAAACAAATGCATTTGATGGACAGATGTGTGACATAACATGTGTAAACATTAGACCTCTTCCACTCATCCAACTGTGGCAACCCTTACTTCAGAATACAACCTTGGGCAAAAAGTGTCCCGATCAAGTAATTTATGCTTAGAAATAAAACATTGACTTTCAAATGCACCACTGCCTGAAGCCAGGCTTTGAGGCTGATTTGATCCCCCTTTGAGATGGTGAGAGATATGGCCCATTCCCCCTAATCACATGCCAGAGACTGTGCAATCACACAGCAACAGCTAAAGTAATCACCATGGTGGTCTCCAGCCTCCTCCCTGAACTGAGCCTCAACCCTACAACATCAGTAACTCTGGGAAGTCCTGCATATGTGCTCCTCATACATAAACAGCCATGCAGTAACCAGCAGCACTGTACTGTAGCCTAATATGAAAGCATAAAGCAAAGAAAGCATTGGATAATGTCCAACTGTGAATGATACAAAACCGGTGAAATCAAGGAGTTACAAATATTTGAAGAATGTGGGGACATTTTTTGGCACACCAAAAATTGCTTTTCAGTGTGTGAATGCTTAACTAAACCAGGGACTGCCTGAAGTGTGCATTCAACATGCTGTAAATGTGAAAACCTACTTTGGCCTGTGACATTTAAAAGCATGGCGATCTAGAATCTACAACCTGCTGCTCTGACTTGTGAATGAAAATTCAAGCAAAGCAAAGGAACGGTCTGACAGTCAGTAGCAATCTTATATCCAGCACCTGTTTAACTTCTACAGTCTGACACTGGAGTCACTGTCAATCAACGTATTCCTGCGTTAGGCTGAGAAAATGTTCCTAAACCTGTGTTTAAACACAGGACTGAATACCACAACATATTCCATTATTAGAACTGTTGTGTAGTCTGGATTTGGGCAATAATTATTATTAGAATTTCTGCACACACAATCCTCAATCTTAAATCTGCTGAACATAATTTGTTACTTTGGGGACTCAGAACTGACAGTGTTCTCTGAGAAATGAATCAAACATACTATTGAAAGCCAATTTTGAAATTCTTCTTCAGGGGATACATTTTTTCTGTAAACATACCCTTCACAAACAAGTGTCCACTTTTCTTCTGCAGCATCAATAAGAAGTTCATTACCGTGGCACGCCAACCAAGGTTACTTGTCTGTTCCAGACTTTATGGCTCAATATCAGTGGAAGCGAGGGAACAGTGGAGTGTTCATGTTTTTCATCTGTTTTTGCAGGCCACAGATATACAACATAATTAATTGCTGAGATGAGCATTCTTCTGACAATACAGCAAAGAGTTTTATTTTTTGTGTGTGTGTGTTTTTTTTTTTCGCTGCCTGTACTGAGACTGTCTTAAAAAATGAGCTGGGTCGTGTTCTGCAGTTACAGGAGTGCACACTAAACTGTGAGAACACACACATACACACACAGAACACCTCTACAATAAAGGTCTCTGTGCTTCAGCGTGGGGTACTGCGGTGTAAAATTGTGCTCAAATGGAGTGAATGAGTTAGATGGAGTTTGTAAAGTCTCCTGTCCTCTTCTGAACCAATAGCTCGATCCACTCTGGCTTTATCACGGTGTGCCAGCCTACTGCTATCTGTGCTGCGCTAAATCAATTAGCATGTCATTAAGATAGCTTGTTCCAGCACAGTAAGCATAGAGTGGGACTACAGTATCTACAGGAGCACAGCTGAACTCAGAGGGCATCATACCTTAGCGTCTGTGTGTCAGAATGCACTGGGCTGTGTTTAATGGTCTACAAGAGCACCTGGTTATAACAGACGTGGGTCACAAAGACTTTCTCACCACAGTAACATTACATAGTTCTAAGCCAGCACCAGAAATGTGTCCAACAAATGCTGGTCTTTGTTTTGTAATCCCCAATAACAGCCACAGTGAAAACATCCAAAGCTTTATTGTTGTGCTCTACCTTGTTATCACAAACAGTTTTTCAATTACTTTCTGAGAAGGAGATGTAATCAATTCTGTGAGTGGAGTTTTTTATTTATGCCTTTATTAATTTTTTTCATTCTAAGTGCTGCAAGAACATTAACAGAGCATTCAATATTAATCTCCTTCACAAGAGAAAACTCAAAGTCACCTTACATCAGAGAATGAGCTGATCATTCTGCAATTACCAGAGCAAAGCAGCACCTTGGTCTTTGGACAGAGATAGATGTGATAGGCTTAATCCCCATTCGTGCACAGAGGATTTCTCTCTGAAGGCGAGAGCTCAATCAGACAGAATTCTGATAAACACTGAAAATACTGTAGCGTTCGGAACTCACGATAAACTTTTCTTTATCTTTGACAGTATGAGTGCTTAATCAAAACTGCTTTCCTCTACAGATAACATAAAGTTAAACATTTAAGAAATAACTTCCACTAGTGTCAATTCAGAAATGGGATATATCATCCTAAATCTGTTTAAACACTGAAACCAGTAGTATTTAACTGCACCAACCTGAGGTCAAGGGAATCAAAGAGCACACATCATATTATCCAGAGTGAGCCAGATAATAAAATCCTCACATCATAAAAGCCATAAAAGCCCCATTCTACTGCCTAGGGCCAAATGACTGCCAATAATGTATTAGACTACGTGGTATGCATCGGAACCGGTGCCAGAAAAGTAATTCTCTGAGAGGAAAAACTAATAAGGTATTCATTCAGTCTCTTTAAAGCATTTCTATAGCCAAATCCGCAGGTGTTTGACAGAAAGGCTGAGGAGGGATTACATCTCTCTGAGGTCAAACTGTGCGTCCCCTTCTAAGAAAGACTGTATAGTAACTGTATGTGGATGCGGACCCGAGTGTTTAGTCATGCTCTCCCGCTCCTGAACAGGCTACATCGCCACCACGATGTTCTCAGTCACAGCAAACAATTCAAAGGGGCTAGACACTGACTTCAGAAGACCAGTGCTGGCTTTGAACACCATGCCAGTTGCACAAGCCATCAGTGGCACATCATCATCCTCCAGGCATGCGCAGAGCAAATTTGTGCCCCCCCTGGACTACAGATGTAACACTTGGCAAAGACATTTGACTGGATACTAGACAATAAAAACACCACGAGGAGGAAGTACCACCCCAATGAGTGTTAGCTTCTGTTCCAGTAGCCTCTAGTTCTCAAAGTGTTATCTCACAGGGGGTTTCTTTCATCACTCTAAGCTGAATCTGGTGGGGTGTTCACAAATTTATATCCCTCCCGGTCACAGCAAGGTTTAAACACATTAGATTAGATGTATTATAAACACTTTAATAAACGAAATATATGAGAAGTAAGGGATTGTGTTATTCCCTGGTATTCCTATAACACAGATGACAGTAGTTTGTCCTCTTTTTGTCTATTACAGGTTGTAGGTCAATGTCAACAAATGCCTGTTCGTCAGCTAAGCAATAATGTCCAGTATCACTGCATATAAATAAGAACAACTGCAGAAATAATGATAAAAGGTTAACTCAGTTAAAGATGACATTAATTTATGTATGTCATTGATTTTTGAGTGATCCCTGTTTTTATTAGTTCAATCAATCATGAATATTTCAAAGCACAGTTTATATATTAATATTTATATTCACATAGTATTTTTCTTTTGTCTGTAGACTTAACATTTAATATAACTCTATCAATTCCCTACATGATATTTACAGTGTCATAATGTTATTTTAATTGTATTAATATTTCCTGCTTTTTTCTTTATTTATATGCTTTATATGCTTTTAAAACATGAGTAGTGAAAACTGACAATTCCATCAAGTGTCCAGAGTGTAAATGACACATACAGAACAACAAATAGCTTCTATGACCCATAACTATAGCCTGCATTATCAAGTTCCTGACTTTTAGAAAACTCAATAAAAGAAACCTTCCATTGAAAAAGCACCGTGTGGGTGAAGCTAATGGAAAAGAGATCAGCTTGAAAAGGATGCAGGACTTTGACTGCTTTCTCTTTGTGTGTTCCCCGAGGCCATTCATCATCATTTTAACCAGCGTGAATAAGGTGATAAAAAAGCAACACATATGTGGTTTACTGCCTGCTTACCAAGCCCGTTAGATAACACTGGTCACAACACACAAATGTAATTCACATTTTTTTTTCCACAGGTGAACAGCACGATATAGCCATTATAATGGTAACCATCCATCTTATTCAGCTGAATGACAGTGAATGCTTCAGCGTTGTCATATTTTAGCTCCATCTGTCAGACAGCCTTATAAACTGATATCCATCCACATAGGTAAACACAATCATACAACACAACATTCAAAAACAGTATTTACACCTAATAGTCACTTGACATTTGTCAGAAAGTGTGCAGCTTTGGCTTGAGATGGCATTTATTATCAGGTGTCTTAAATGACAAATGCTACTAAGGTAAACCAAATCATTGACAGAACAGGAAGTGTGATGTAAACACTTGTTTTGGGAGCATCACTGGCACAGTGGAGGGTTTAATACTAAAGCCAAAACCAGAGCGATGTTGAAAGGTGAAATCTCTACACGTCAATTTTGTCCCGAACTGCACAGTGCAACAGAGCTTATTACAGACTCTCAATCTGTCTCAAGTGTTCAGACTGTGTCAGTAATGCTGGGCTGCTGGGCCCTCGAAACGCTTCATTAAAAAGCCTGGCCATCCAGAGCACATCCGTGGCAGCCAAATAAAGTGTCAGACCGCATTTTTCATCTGCGGATTAAACCTATGTAAGCCTGAATTAAACCAAATTAGATCTGAAAATGAGAAATAAACCAAAGCCAGATGAGTGTAGGGGCATGGGTGCTGCGAGCAGAGAGAGAGTGCTCCAATGCCATATGGAGAATTGGCTGTGTTGGTCACTGCATCTGTATCTGCAACCCCTTATGCATTTTAGAAGAGATTACAGCCTTCTGGTCTATTGTTTACGCATACCCACATATTCTATTTCATTTATTCGCATGGAGGATACAGGGAAGCAGAGGCTGACCTCCTTTATTCTTTCATCTATTGTGATCTGAGGGATCATTCCTGCACTCAAGTCTCCCTAGATTAAAGGATCTGCTTTCACTGACCGCGGCGAGGCTGTTTATTCTTCCACAATGAAAGTCTAGGTGCTTTTAAGAGTGAATTTCACGTTGGCATTGTGGTCCTTTGTGAGCTGGCGAGTGCATCAGGGCAGCACTGTGCTGGCCTGGGAGATAAACTTACTGCTAATCAATCACGCAGTGTTCTGTTTTCTCGTTCTATCCTTTCGCCCACGCACACACATGCAGTTCACACAAAGTCTTTCTGCTATTAGAAACAACACTGTCCTCAGACCTCAGACCCCTTGTGCGCACATTTCAATCAGGGGGACAATTACAAACCATTGGTTGTGTATGTGACAACAACCTGCCAGATAAAAACGTATCTCGATAACTCACACTAGCTGTGTAACAGACAATGCTATCATGCTGTACTGTGTGTGTCTGTGGAGAGGGTTGCAGCGGGGGGCTGTGGTCTGTACTCAGTCACCACCAGTGTGTCAGATCCTCAGCCAGCCCATTGTGATGAAATTCAGCCACAATAGCACGGTATCTTCCCCAAAGCAGGGGCCTTATCATGGCCCCGAAATGACTCGTCTCTGTGGACGCCCCTCAGAAACAGACTCCATGGAACTGAGGGCACAGAACTGGAGGTAGAGCAAGCGATTGTTCCATACATGATGAACTGTATCTCTATAAAACTGTGCACCAGCGGTGTTGTGAGTAACAATGATGAACTTTGGATGCTACAGAACATTTCATCACTTTCTCACTGCCTTTGAAGAGAAAATGACACAGATTTTTATTTTTAAATAATGTCTATATAGGCCACAAATAAACAACTGTCAGCTCAGATATATTTTTTCACTGTATGTGTTGACAGTGCCTAAAACAGAATTATGTCAGTTATCAATCATGTTGACACTGGGTGTGTCCATGGCATGGAGTAAATGCAGTGATGAATTGCATTTCTAAACATATCAGACAAAGCCAGGGGCCCATCTTAACATTAAGCGTGCAACAAAATGCTAACACAGCTTACAGCATCATGCTGTTCCTTCAGGCATTATGGGATTTGATTAGATATTTATTTGAGTTCTGCTTGAATTGTGTCTTGTAATACTGAAGTGATATAATTACCTAAAGGGTTATTTTTACACCATTGTTCTCACAAACCTGCTTTGGAATGCAGCAAGCGTAACAAAGCACCAGGCAATGGTGATTGAACACAAATCCAGAGAGAGGACCTCGTGCTCCAGTGCACGTTGTTCTGTGGTTTGACTGGAAGACTTTCCAACGTAAGGAAAACACTGCTGTGCTTCTGGGTAAAATGCATCACTTTATTCTCTCTGATCTTGTTAAAAGCTTACTCACTCTTGGTCTAGTTAGAGTAGAGAATCCAATGTGCTTGTGCTTGTGGAGCTTTGCCAAACAGTGTTCAGGGAAGCCTCCATAAATGTCTACCCCTCTCTATGAATTGTAATTTTTTTCCCTCCTCCACTTGATCTGCCCACACAAGAGTGAACTATCAGTCAGTGCATCACAAAATTGTGTCCTATGTGTCGACAGTGCTGCCTCAGTATGGCAAGTAGCAATCTTGGATGTGGAACAACACAACCACAAAAGTCAGCTTTGCACATTAGCTTGTTATTTACAGTCTGCAATAAGCTATATAAAACCTTCTTCACGCCAGAGAGTTGATGGATTCCCCAACTGCATATTACAGGAATCATCAGGCAAGACAACAAGTGCCGCAAACATAGCACATCAACTGCAAAGTAATCTAGCAACTCCGTATCATTTGGCTTCTGTGTTCACAACATCCATAACACCAGCTGAGGGATGCTGTAGCACAAGCTGTGAGCTTTATAAAACACCTCAATCCACAGCGACAGATATAAACAGTGGCACAGTAAACAGAGATGACCTCCGAAGGTTAGCATCGCTCACTGACTTACACACTGATAAATGCTGTGTATATAGCCTTTAAACAGTGTCCTGATAACTAGACAAATCAAGTGTTCTGTATGTGAAGTTGTTGAATACACATTTTAAGTTATGGTACATTTAATTAGAATGTTGCAAATCCTCATGTAACTAACTCATTATTACTTCAATTGCAGTACAAATAGCCAGCAATGTTTTAGTCATGACAACAGGCTTTCAAGAAGACGCTCTTAATTAGTGTGAACACATCACATGATATTAATATATAAAGATGCTGACACCTTGCGTGAAGCACAAGAAACAACCTCTGTTTTACTAGCTTCAGTGTATCCCACATGTTTTTCTCAGCGTCAGTCTCAATATAGTCTCAAACACCATCTTAAAAAAAAAATCAAAAACACAGTCCACCCTTGAGCCTTCAGTCCATGGAAGACATCATTATAGTTTATCTAATACAAAAATCCAATTTGATATTATTTCGTCTGATGTGTTTATGTTCTTCTGGGTTTAATAGCTCTTCCCAGCATAGACCAATTAAACAGTCAACAGACCATTTAAGGCCTGATTAGTCTCAGACTGGCTTTTAATTTGATATGCATGCAGACCACAAGCAAAATGGTTGATCAAGCGAGGCAGGTGGGTAAGATGTCTGTCTGATACAGAGATGCATGACAATTAGGGTTTGGTGTTTCTGCTGTGGTCCAATCATTTCCACTCACAGCAAAGCAAAAGCACAAAACAGTCAGACTGCGCCTTCCCAAACGCATAAGTGGCTTCAGATTGACAGCTACTTGTTTTGAACATTCATTGTGTCCTACCTTATCATTATTTTCTTCGATCCAGCTCTTTACTGTGTTCAAAGCAATGTCAGCTGCAGGCTCATTGGGGAAACCTAAAGAGAAAAAAACAACAGTGTCAATAGCAGTTGCATCCACATGCAGATGCCAGAGGGGCATAGAAACAGACAGGTAACCAGACAGACGAACGGATATCTCCACAGGTAACAGCATTTCTCCTAAATCGATGAAAAGCAGCACAAGCTGCTTGTCTCTGGTAGATGAGACCAGCTGTCAGATTAAATGCTGTAGACGTGTGAGGCCAGATGAACGGGGATGTGAAAACACATACATACATACTTAAGGAACAACAAAGCGTTTTCACATACATAAATGCATACACACACACGTACATATCCGTACATTCACATCTGTCCTCACAGCCGTGCTCATTACCACCTCAGGTAGAATTGATTAATGTTTTGTCATTATGGGGGAAAAAAATTACACTTCGATGTGTGATCGTTCACACTATCCTATTTTTTCCCCAGAGTGAACGTGTAGCAGTGTGGCTAACTCCCATATTAGCCACAACAGCTGTGTCAGCAACACAATGCATTGATAGAAAAAGAATGATAGCCATCTGATTAATTTTTAATAAGGCCAGCTAGCTAAGGGAAGACTCTGTTGATCTTCTTCGTGGAGGACTTTCCAAGACTAAACACTTAGAATAAGCTATTGACTATGAATGCCTTTGGGCCAGCCTTGCTACAGCTAAAGAGTGTATGCCATTACCAAAAGAGCTGACAATCTGTTCCAGAGCAGTGTTTCAGCTGTCTTTATTTCAAAGTAATTATAGTTGAGTTTGGTCTTCAGTGCCTTTCACAATGCTTGACTCCAGCACTTTAAAAGGCTCTGCACAAATCCTCAAGGTACTTAGAAGTTGCTCTGCAAGCACAAACTTAACACTGAATGCCCTATGCAAAGTTAAGGCCAGAAGCCAATAAACAAACATGGCCCGTTTGTTCAGTCACAGTGACCCAGTTCAGGATTTAAAACTCTTTCATTATATAACCCCTGACCTGCTCAAAGGGACCACAGGTTGCAATAGACAGTGTCTTCCTTCAGCGACAGGGGTCATGACCTCAATTTCAACCCACATCAACTGATACAAGAGCCATGTCATAGTTGTAACCTGTTGGTTATTCCATGGGTCACATTTTCAAATATTTTTCTTTTCCTGGGTCATTGCCACGGCTATAACATTCTATGACCTCAACAAGTACCGCAACGACCTCTAGCCTTTAAGTCGGATGTACAGAAAAATTGAAAGCCATGAAGATCTCTTCTTACATTTCCTGAATTCGTACCTCTCTCACTAGGACCACCTGGTGCCAAAGCTTCTCAATAACTACTCAATAAATGCTATAAACCAACTGCCTTGACAGTCCTGATATATTGTATGTAGCTTCATCCCGCTCACCACCCATCCCTCAACTGCTGTTGATGTCTCTCTCTCTTTCTCTCTCTCTCTGTTTTTCTTCTCCCCTCTCTCAGCTTGACAGGAGTGGCCAAGTTACGCTGAGGGGAGAAGAGGGGCTAAAGTGCTGCTGAGCCCTAGCTGAGCTCCTGTTCAAGCTCAGGGTGAAGCAAGAAAGATGTGAGCTGCATAGCAGCTAGCAGTGACAGGCAGGCTGCTCCTACGGCTCTGTTAGGCCGTGTCTGCGGACAGTGCACAGCCTGGTGCATGACTCCTGTCCTTCAAAAGCTGCCCCGAGAGCTACGTGCTCAGAACCTAATCCAGAACGCCAAATCAGTCTGCAGGACATCTGACTCCTCTTGTTTTCTAAGTGCACTTAACCTTTTTAGTCATATCACCTCTTCTGCTGATGCTTTCTTTTTTGAATAACTGTTTCTACACCTTTGCAGGTGTACCGACACTCTGGCTCACACATCAAGTAACATATGCAAACAGATGTGCGAAAGACAAGAAAGCTGAGGAAAACACATCTGTGGAGAAAAGACCAACTGTTTAGGAAGAGCACACACAAAGAGATGTGTCAATGAAGTAAAGACTGAAACAAATTATTATATTATTAACAACCAGCCTCTGTGCTCTTACTGTTAAGCTAATTTAATGGTACATTCTGGTCACCATAAACGAGCATACATTTAATCTATTCAGCGTGGAGTTTCTACAAATGCTCTATCGATCTGAGAACTCTACCTATTAATTAAAGCCAAGCTGAGAGCGAGGGAGGGTGGAAAACATAACCAGGAAGTAAAATGATAACTGAAAAAGAGATGACAGAGATGGAAAACTTGAAAAAGGTGTCAGCACAGCTGGGGTGGGGGGGGGCAGCCTGGCAGAGGAACCTTGCTCACCAGCAACGTCAATGACACAAGGTCAGCGGCAGCAGTTAGAGTACCTCTGCAGCCCCTCTCATCATTTGTCTCCTGCACGGTATATGCACTACTTTTAACTTTTCTCACCTCTACTCTCTTTGCCTCTCTGTCCCTGTCAGCTTGGCCAATGGCCGAGTATGTTTACATAGTGGGAAAAAACAGAGACAATAAAATCCCCCCAGTCCTCACTTCCACCACTTCTCCTGGTCACAGGAGTCACTGCACATTTGACATAATCCACGTTATACAACAATGTTGAGAAAAGGATTGAGTGAGGTGACTCTTCTGTAAGCTCAGGTGCACACCAAATGAAGAAGTTCAGTGTTTTACTTCTACATCTTCTCCCCTCAACACCTCCCTCTCATTCTTTCCCATTTGCTGTGTGGAGAAAGCCAATCTGTCAGGTGGTGGGGAGCTGGCGTCAGGCGCAGCGATGGTGGGCCCTCCAGGGTCCCAGCACTGCTTGGCTCGGCTCTCTCCTATGCTGGGGAATATGACCGGCTCAGGGAGATTTGTCTTAGTGAGGTGCACTGATGGGATATGTGCAGCGCAGTGCCACTGATGAGGGCTCAGGTGGTGCGGTGTTATTTCTGCTGAAGGCTCCTCTACTTCATCACCAGGCAGAGCACAGCATCCAGAGAGAGGAAGGTTGGGAGGGGGAGTTACGACAAGTGCCATGTGAACGAAGGGGTACAGTGGCACAATGCGATTACGCAACATTTGCATAAATGTTGAAGCCAATTACGGTTAGAGGTTCATTGCCCACAACAAATCTGAATTGGGACCAGAGAGAATGATGTCAAATAATCACTAAATCTGACCCGAGAAGTCTGCACGGCAGGTAATTTTAGTCAGTTTCATCCCATTGACTAATTTTAAGCGAATTAAAAAGCATGATTAAATTATGTGAGAAACCTGACTTGTTTTAATTTCCTTTTTAATGAAAAAGTACATTTTTATCCATGTCCAGTGAGTAACGCCAAAGGGAAGATTCATCTTCAAACAGAATTCACATATTTCATTTCTATGATCTCGGGCATGTAGACCTTTGTTAATACGAAGAAAAAAACGAGCCGCCTCTAATCTCCGATGCAACCAAGAGACAGGGACTCTCATCCCTCTCTTATGCAAACACACCTTTATTAGCACTAGCACATGATCCCAGTCACATTTAGGCGATACGAATGTATGCATTTTATACAAAACCAAGACAGGCAACCACTAAAATGGATAATAAAGTCATTTGTAATGAAAAACATTCACATTCTGCATCTCAGACAACTCCTGTCTTTGCTCTGTGAAAGTTGGAGAGTTAAAAATATCCACTGAACTGTAACATGGGGAAAGAAAATATAAATGTGTACTTTGCCTTAGGGGAAATTTTGGCTTTAAGAACAAGCAAGTCCATTGCTCTGACTTTTGCCAGCATGGCAGCTCTTTCATATCCTAAATTTACTTTAACTTAACTTCCAGAGTTAACTTTCAAAACAAACTTGTGTAGCTAAGGTGTTTTTCAGTGGCGAGCAGTAGCTACATCACCTGATAAAGCCAGCAGAGGAAAGCTGAATACATGTCCGTGTTATGAAGCATTCCCATTCTTTATTCGCAAATATATGGGTAGGCTGTAGGTATATATTGCAGATCACAACAGTTTTGTTTTTCCTGAGTGGGCTTATATTGTGAAAAGATACCCACATGCTCCTGTTTTTTTAGGGCTTTATCATTTCTAGTGTTTCTTTTTCCATCTTTTTATAGTGTATAGTCTACAGATTCGTATAAGGGTGTGTGGCCTGAGGTTATCAAACATATGATGATGAATGTCCTAAAAATATGGAGCTTTCTTCTTTTCCCCTTGGGGCAGGAATTGTATTGTTGTTCCCACTTTTTTTTTTTTTTTTAAAAACTTTCCAGTTGTAGCTGGTTAGGTTTACATAACAACGGTCACAATTCATTGTGATGAGCTGTCTACTTTGAAGCAGGACATAGCCCGGGGCTTTGCTAGCTGGCGCTGGTAAATGCACCATAGGTGTTGAAATGGCAGTAAACCTGTCTGCTAAAAAAGCAGACAACAAAAACATATGCTAGTGTTTACTTGTTTTTTAAAGGTCTTTAACAAGATTATGCCTCGAATGATCTCAGCATTCTGCTGTTGTTGCTTAGGAACATCTTTCAAATGTTTTTGCAAGGATTTTTTTAGAAGGATCCTTATCTGCCGTTATTTGTTAACATGTTTTTACCTAAGAAAATAAGTTGATTGCAAAATATCTTGGCTACTACGGTGACAACTGATGCTGATCCTGAAAAGATTTGAGCACTTATTTATCATTTTCTTATTTTTGTTGCTATTTTAGTGACAGATGGATACTTTCTATAACAGACAGGCAGCTGGAATCATTTGATCTTATTTTATACAATGTATATCAGTCAGTTGTGGTTTGGGCAGCAGGAGGAAAATCATTAAGTGCAGCATAGTCGTGGCTTGCTCTAGTCGAGGGCAGCAGTGATGTGTGTTCAACTGGAAAGTGAATGGGGAACAGGGTTGTCACCCCATCAGGGCCCCAGAGGAGAGGTGAGGTGACCCGGGGTGGAGGACAGAAGAGCGCCCCAGGACTCCAGACGCCAAAGCATGGGTGTCAAATGGCCCGGAGCTGCTCCTACACCAACACTGGGACACGACAGCAGGGCTGTGACCATGACCGACTTTGCTGCCCACAGAAGGAGACAGAGACAAAGAGGGATGGGAGGGTGCTATGTGAGGAAGAGAAGCAGAAAAAGAGGTGGGAAGACAGAGAGCACTTTCCGTGGCACAACAGATGATGACCTTGCTTGGAAGCGTTCCATATAGGTGATAGCGTGCTTTGTCCTACATGCTAAAATTAACACCTGACATTTTACTTTTTTAAAAACATTCTGAGGATGATATGCAAAAGTTTAATGCTCAACCAAGTTTTACAAAGGCCTAAATCTATTGTCCTGTGGGTGGGAGGTATTTTTACATTTGGCTTATCATCCATGAAAACGGTAGAGCAAGACTATTGTTGAGTACAACGCACACTGTGTGACTCAGTTAAATGGGCTACGAAGCTCCTGCTCCCACCGAGCACACACTCTGCTGCCCACTGATACAGCATATTGCTCCTATGTACCTTGAAATTCCCAACCCAGCTGGACTAAGCTCAATATAGTAAACCCTAGGTTTTAAGAGAAGGGGGGGGGGGGGGGGAACTTGCTTACGCTGTCTCTGGCAAGCCAGCAGCGAGCCATCTCTTTTGAGAGATAAGGTGCCATGAATGTCTCCAACCTTCCTAATCCCAGACAGGGATGAAGAGAGTCAGAATGATGCTGGCACTGGCTAGAGGGAAAAGAAATCTTAGCTGCTTGACACCTTTGATCTGGACAGTACAGCAGAATGGCAGCGTGGACATACCAGTAGAGCTTGGGTGGATTACATCCGTATATCTCCCACAGCCACCAGTCACTGCTAAAACTCCTTTGTCAACAATTCTCAGATCCGTCACAGAGACAGATGAGCCAAAGGTTAGCGGTAAACACAGAGATATGTGTAGAAAAAAACGTAGCAGCATTTTCTGAACTGAGCACCTCCGATTGTTTTGATATGGGTTATAAATGCATGTGTTCAAAGGCACCTGTCTGCAAATAGAAGAAATATTGTTTATGTCCTTGCTTTCATATTGTGCCTGGGAGCCCTCTGCTCTATGCAAAGATTGATTTTAAATATATCCTAACTGTACACTTTATTACAAAACTGCTGCAAAGTGCCCTCTCAGGATCAGCTAAGATGTGATCTTTACAAGGCTAAATTGTCCATGATGCATTGCAAAATTGGATTTTTATGTTGCTTGTGCCATTAAGAAAGGTCTGAGACGAGGGGAAAAAGGACTACAAGAGACAAGTGAATGTATGGGAGGGAAGATGAAGAAAGAAAAGGGATCCAAAAAAAGACAATGACCTCTCTAAGTCGAGGCAGTTGGACTCTTGGCACTGATCCTGTGAGACATTGAAAGGTGTCTCCTCCTTGGAAGGAATAATCCATTTAAACCTGGGTCGCGCGGCTGTGATTGATGTGCAAACAGGAGCAGCACTTAATAACCTCTATCATGCTGGGTGACCTCGTGGCCCACGGTGGGCACCAGTTTGTTTATGGGTGGTACCTCAGACACACTATCGGTGCAGAAATTCTGTTGTGGCTAATGGGCCGGACTGAGGGATTGGACTGTCAGCGCAGTGTGAGCCCTCATTTTTCTTTCCAAGCGTCTAAGGTACCCCCTTGTGCACCCCTACTACACCCAACCTCCCTGTTCTGCCATCATCTGTCAATGGTGACTGAGCTTTCTAGAATATGGAGGTGTGAGAGAGTGTCAATTAGCATTAGCTTTCCTGACAAATCTGTTTTTCTCGCCGCAAAGGCCTCGGATAACTTGTTCCTGATTCCTCTCTGTCATAGTGCTGGAAGCACTGGATTTGTTTACCAACAGCAATTCACAGTGGAAATGGGTCAGTATGGAATAGACATCTCCATCGAAATATATACATATAAAACAACAGCTGTAGCTTTGTGTAGTCTACAGAATAAGACCACACACAGAGATAGAAAGAGTGAAGAGATAGATAAAAAAGATGTGACATTCAGCCTAAAGATCCTTTGTTTACATTTCTGAAGTGGAAGCTGACCTTAAAGGTTATCTTAAATGTACATAAAATGTCAAAACTTCTGACAAGATAGCAGGGCCCTGTTCAGAATACAGCAGTACTCAGGGGGCACAGGGAGGAGTGTATGGAACACAACATCACAGAGGCTGTGCTATATTGTATTTCCTTTGAAAGTCCCTCCTCCATTTGACCTCTGTGTAAGGATCTTTAGTCTTAATCAGCTGTATTGTTCTGTAGAGATGCTGTTATGGGGAAGCGCTAAGCTGTTTATTTATTGAACAGGCTGTTTAATTCCTAACCTCCACTGCATGCATGGCTCTGCACAGAGCATCTCTTTGATGTGAAGAGGGGCGTAAGGGGGGGGCAGGCTCTTGGTGGAGTGGTATGACAGGCTCCCACTGGCAATGAGGCACACAGTAGCACAGTGAACAGCAATAAGAAGTGCCCTCATCAGCAGCAGTGTACAGTACCCACAATGACCCCCCTCCCCTCTTCCTTCTCCTGCAAGCATCTGAGCTGCCTTTGTGGAGCTGTTTATCTCTATACATTTATTTTTAAAAGATTATAACTATGAGCTGCATATATAACAAGTACAAAAGTATTCAAAGTGTGTTTTACGGCAGTAAAGTTGGACAATTTACAACAGTATTTTTACTCCATTCGTTGATGTAATTAATGAGAACAGCGATAGAAAGACAGCTATAGCCGCTCCAACACTAATGTAAGAGCCATTTTAAGACGCATGCATAGGTGGAGGAAAACAGAGAAAACAACGCTGCGCTGTTAACTGTGCCAATTGAAAAAAGTGATGGGTGGAAATTGTTCAATATCCCAAGAGGGAAGTGTTCTATCCAGTAGCAGAGTGCATAATTAGAAACATCCTGTGATTTATCTGCACACTTTACTACACACAGCAGCCTTCACTAACAAGTATATCTGATGCTGTATATAAGAATTCTCAGACACTCATATGTATTCACACTCAGGGAAGTTTGAGTTGGTTTAATGAGCACTGCAAAAGTTTGTCAGGCTCTATACAGTAATCAGCCACTTGATGACCGTCGGCAGTCTACGGTATAGTTGCATATTGTGAAAAGAGTGAACAGAGGCTCTTTTGATGTTCCCAGATGGCCGATACTTGAAAACAACAAACATGTAGAATTCTATATTGAACTACGGTGTGCATTTTTTGTTCAATTATTGAATTTCCTGATGATTTTTCCTTTATTTTGGTGTTTGTGGAAATAATTTTGAATTTGTTTACACTGGCTACAGCAGCAGTATAATCCTACTGTACATACATACAGAGCTGGAACAGTGTTTGCACTATTGGCACCTGTTCTTAAACAGTGAATTGATCTTAGGCTGTGACAGTATATGACTCCAGAGAGTGATCAGAAGCACCCGATGTCTCTCAGATGATTCAACTATAAAACTACCAAACCGTGATGTTAAATAGCACCACAGTGTACCTAACCCTTTAACCAGGATTTTCACTGTGAGTTAATTAAAACAATCTTCAAAAGCTTCCTGGCCATACATCCAACATACATTCAAACTAAAAAATGGTAACAGAATTACATGAAGATTCAACAAATATTAGTCTAAAATCCTTAATAAGAAACCAAAAGGGATCAATGTGTTGTAGTCCATCTAGTGAGAACAGCTCATAAGCATTTAAGCAACTTTATAACAGATTCCAAGCAGATGAAGCAGCAAATACTCCTTTTTCTTTTGAGCAAAGGCGATAACTCTCCACAGTTTTATGAAGCATGCAAATTCACTCTATAAATAAGAATATATTTAAATAAAACAATCCAAGAATGACAATGCAGATGAGTATGTTAATTGACCCTTATACATCCAGCACTTGCTGTGATTGTATGCAAATTCAATAACGTTAACCAGCATGAGCTGTGCCGAGTATGGTGACAAAATAAACACATAAACAGAGTGCAGGAAGGAAGTTTTTCATATCTCACAGTGCCTACATGTGTTTATGTCATCAAGTTTGGCATGTTTTCAATGTGACTTTGTTTAAGCGTAATGAGCACACCAGCTCATTCAGCCAGTGACGCTTTGCAGCATATTCAGCTTGGTCCCATGAGTGCACACAACCAATGTTCAGTCAGGGTCCACATTCCCTTCTACCAGGTTGTATCTTTTTTGCAACACAACACAAAACAAACACAAAAGCCGAGCTTGTTGGAATGTGTGGTGTCTTTTCATGTGTTACCTTATCCGTGCTGCATAATTTTAAAATACACACACACTGAAATGTATTGCAAAAGGAAGAATATGTATGTTTGAATGGCTATGTATGCAGTTAAACTGAAAAGTGACATTCATACAAAGTCAATTTGAGGTAACAGTAGAAATTAAACTTACCATAGATGCCAGTGGAAATACATGGGAAGGCCTGCGCAAAAACAGAGAGAGAAATAACAATCAAAGCCTGATCATATAAAGAAGAGAATGTGAGAGAGTAGTGTATGTCTCTACAGACCAAAATTAAACTTTAACTTCGTTGTAAAAGACACCTAATAGTTTAATTTAACTACAATAAAAACCTGCAGCGGAGGAATTCAAACAACATCAGCTGAAACGTAATACTGTATGATTTCATGTATCTGCATAAACACCTACTGATTACCTTTGTATGTTTATTTACCTCCACAGCTTCACTTGTTTATTCCCAAGAGGAGCAATTTACAGTAACATTTGCCTGAATTCCTGGCGTTAGTTTTGGTTTGGTTTATTGGTTTATTATAGATCCCCATTAGTCACATGACTTCAGCTTCCATACACAATGTTTCTGCATTCTGTTTACTTCCAAAACAAACCAATTTATACCATCCTGGATGTGAACACATATTTTCATACGTGTATTTGATAGATTTACATGATCATGCTGCTGTTTTTAAGGAGTTGTAGGTTGTTGCACAACACAGCCTATTAGTACTTGTAGTTCAAGGAAGCCATGTTTTGCCTATTTTGCCCAAGGGAATGGTGGATCAGACTCATTGGTACATGTACAGTTGAGCTTGCTGCTCACAATCTCGACTACATGAATATCCAAATGAGGCCAGTTGATTCTGTCTGTTGCCTACAGCCAAAACTTACACACACACAACCTCCCTCATCAGTATTTATGCAACTTGCCCAAGGTCTGAGAGCCCTCCACATATCAAACTCTGTGCTCGCCTACTGATATATCTTTAATGTAATGCATTTAGATGGCAAGACAGGCAGACAGATTGACAGACAGATTTCATGCAGGGAGGTGATGCCAATACTGACTCAGCTGTGTTTCAGTAACAGCAAGGACATCCCAGCAGGAGGGTTTTCAGTGCATGGTTATGAAACTAAACACAAAAATCACAATGTCATCGCTGCTACATTTGGATCAATAGGAGTAATCAATAAAATCCCACCAAACACCAAACTGCAGGATCCCACATGCTCGATTCAAAACAGTCATGTGGAGAATTAGAAGAAAAGAGATATAAATGTAAATATTTTTCATGAGCTTAAGGAGTAAAAACCAACATATATTTATGGATGTCTTTTCCAAAAAGATTATAAAAAGTAACCACCTTGTAATAGTTCTTGCTTTGTAGCACTTTGCAGCAGACATATAATTCAAGCATGGCTTTATAGCTGAAAATAGTTTCATTATTCTTTACTTCTGTGAGATGATATATTATGATACATAGGCCTCGCTGTAAGCTCTGCTATTTCACATTCATCTTTTTAAGTATATTAATAAACAGTAAAAAGAAATGATTTTTTTCAAAGGTCCCATTTGTCCTCAAAACAAGCTGAATACGTGCTTTAGTTCCTGCATTCATCAAAAGGCGTGGCCGAAACATTAATATAATAAGATGACAAGGGGGGGGGGGGGGGGGGTATCCACCAGCAGCTCACACAACTGGATGAATATAGAACAACAAAACACAGAATTACACCCATATGTCAGATCCTTGCAGTGCCAAGACAAAGCTCAACAGTTAGTTTTTCCACACTGACCCTGTGACTTCAGAAACATGCAGCTGCTGCCAGCTGCGCCAACAATACTTTATTTTAGGAATGAAGCCATAATCAAAAGATCTGAAAGAGACACATAGTAAATACAGGTGCCCTGTTATGATGAGGTCCAACAAATAGGCCAGAAACTCATTTTTGGGCTTTTTCAACTCTGACTAAACATAATGAATATATTAAGAAAATATGAATAAATTAAAAAGACATATTGGATATGACCTTTTTTTTCCCAGCCTTTGCCCCTGCTTTGAAATTCATTGGCAAGTCTGTCCTTGGTTTTAGTGAAGACTGAGTCTCTGTTTGTGTTCTTGTTTACCAGTTTTCAGGTTCCACCTGTCAAGGTAAATCTTTCTACTGTGCACTGATTTAAATCTTTTACTGGAGCTTTGACCTTTCCAGATGACTGTGCGGGTCTGACACAAACCACAGATGATGAAGCGTGGAGGAGCATGGCCGTTTTTAGTCCTGTGCCAAAACTCAGGCCACATGCCACATAAAGACTCACACTGAGATCAGAGGCAGTAAATTATCCAACACACACAGAAACAAACACAAAAATAATAACTGTGTGTAGATATGTGCATTTTTAATACACACACTTATTAACAGCATCTTGGCATTTAGATTAGTAACAATCTCAATACTTCTAAAGAATGGTGCCAGTTGGCAGCAGCCCGTACATAGAAAAATTACTTCAGCGGGAGAAATCTCTTTGAAGCTTTGTGATAATAAGGACAAAGTAAAATGACTCAAGCCTTCAGATAAGATGAGCATTATTTCCTCTCAGTGCCTTCAGCCAGCCTCAGCTGCCAAACTGATCCAGAGCCAGTTATCCTGTCTCAGTTGAAAAGCTGTCATGTCAGTCAGTTCAACTTGAACTTCTGCTCTGATGGAAAGCAAACCTCAATGCACAGGCGGTGTCTGCGGCAATGACAAGCCGAGCCATCGGCATAATCAATTAAAATCCTTTTTATAAGGCTGATCCATTAAAGAGTATTGATCCTTGCTGGTGTGAAAATGCATCAGGTAATCACTTAATGGGATACTGCCAAGATGTGACGCCGCCATGACACCTGCACTTACTTGTTTGTTTTGTTTTTTTTTTACCAAAAGGAAAGAGAAGAAGAGAAATACAGCATTGTGTAAACGAGTCTTATCCGTTTCAGTCCCAGAATCATTCTGTGGCTGGACGTTATGACAGCCCTAATCTCAACAACACAGAGTCAGACTGGGATTATATAAAGAGACAGAAGCAACTGGAACAGAAGAAGAGCAACCCTTCAGGCCCCGTAAACACACTTCAAGTGTTCCATGGAGAATTATAGCTGGCACAGTGTGATCCCAACAAAAAGTTAGATTTTTTAACCTGTGCACTTAAAAACAGTCAGTCCACTCACGTATCACGTACAGTAAAGCTATAGCTTTTAGAAGACAAATGGCTGCCAGTGTCATGTCATTTGTTCTCAGCTAAAAATAACACAACTGAAAAAGCAGCCTCGGTGTGTAGGCCTAATAAACCATAACCTATTTTCCCTTTTCTTTCCCATTAGCACAGGGCCACCACTGATGCTATTTTGCGTCAATACCTTGACATCAGCTTGCCTTGTATGAGGTCTGGTGTTAATTAGGACAGTGAGCAGCACATATGCAGTCATGACCTACGATTCCTTGTTTGGGTTATTATTTGTGTCTCTGGCTGCTCATTAGAAGTGAGTCAGCATGTCCGCCTGCACCCTGGCATGGGGCTGTGCCTGACATGTTGGCTTGTTGCTGATATTCTTTGCTTAGAGAGCGTCCAGAAATTGGTCACCAGGGAAATTATTCCGTTGCTGGAGCTCCTCCCTAATCTATCACATCACTTTAAAGTGGAGCACCTTTCCTCTCAGCATTTCTATACTCATACGCACAGTGCATTAGATTCAGCACAGAGTGGTCACCGTGTCACAATAATGCTTCTTCTTAATGATGGTGTTAATTATAATTCCCATGCACGTTTACAGAAAGTGGCTTTATATATATATATATAAATAAAAATATATATATAAATAAAAAAAAAATATATATATATATATATATATATAACAAACTGCAGCTTATTAAAACTATGATTTATTGGCTCCAAAGTGTGACTAGTATTTTACAAAGACCGTGCTCATAAAACTAAGTCACTGTTATTCTACTGTGAGCATGATATCCTGCAGTTTTCGGTCATTTGTTAAACAGCAGGAAATGACACAGTAAAGATGGCTCAACCTGTGGCAAAATGAGGCTGTCCTGCTGTAGCTGCCACCTCCCCATGCTGCAGGCACTGCAGACCAGCCATGAGCAGACAGGTTCAGGGAGAGAAAAGCCATGCATAGGCTGCAGGATCCTGCCGGGGGAGCACCTCGTCTCGGCTGGCTGAGTAAATAGCACTGGACCCAGGGTGCTGCCCCCGTAGGTTGAAGCCTCCTAGCCTGTTTGCAGATGGAAGCTATGCTTATAAATCACAGCAGCATGGGGAGACCTTGTGTAAATGTGACCACAAGTATGTTATTATTCACCAGTGTTGCCACAGTGTGGGCTTTACATCAACAGCAACAGAACACGGATCCAAGAGAATCCTCTTTGTTGACTGCTGTAATTCTTTAAGCATGTAGGTCATGCTTGCTTGCTTCCTCTGTCGGAATCAGCTACCTGCTGCTGCCGGGAGGAACACGGCACGGCTACAGATCAGGATATTCAAATATGACACATTAAAACCCCTTTATTCTGCATAATACCATAGCACATATTCTAATGTGAGCACTGATTATTTGAGTGTCATTATGCTAAATGGAGGATGGAGAAATGCAGAGGGTAGGAAACCTGGCACCTAATGGCCCGAGTCCCACCATCCGTTTTCATATATCTGCTATGATCAAGTATCACTATTATCACAATAATTTCTATCCATTAAGGATTCAGGATCACTGATGGAGCGGGGAGTGCTGGTCATGATACCCAGCTTAAAACAGCTTATTTAGTTTAAGCTTTTTGCATACATCCTTGCTACTGTATGAGGAGGAACCCTTATTGTTATGAATAAAGCACAACAAAAAAACATCCCTGCCCTCCTTTAAAGTCCTAAGTATGAAAATATGCTGCCACCAAGTATTTTCTCTCCTGAAGCAACAGTATGAAAGATCTAATAAAAAGGGAAGAGAAATAACAATCCAGACTGTATAAACTGCAAATAGTGCTTATCACAATGTTTTTGTTGACATCAATGTGTGCTTGGGAGTGTGAGTCAGCAGGAGCAAACAAAACAAAATATGAAACAACAAGAAAATCTATAATATTGAAATATGGCATCTCACCTCTTTTTGTTAGCACTGTTGCTTTATCAGGTCATGTTAAAATATGCCAGCTAACAAGGTGGGGAACAAGTCTCTAAAATCCCTGTGCACTGCTGTAAATAATAGCATTAAATATTATTTTAAAAATGCAATCAGTGTTTCAGTGAATTATATAATGTGTTTTACTGCTAAGCCTCTAACTTTGTTACAGTATAATGTTCAAATTTATAGGAATTGAGGGAGGGGGTATTAAGGGCTCAGAAACGTCACAAGTGAGCCCTTTATGCACTTGCCTGTTTTAGTGGGACAATCCTGAGCCCTTGCTGACTTTACTAAATACAAATTTGCAAGTCTGCAAGGGCAGAGATCAGGATTGGCTGGAACATAGACAGTAGCCGGACATAATTAACTCTCTTTGGATATAATGACGCTCAGGCAGCGATGATTGCCTCCATCAAACTGATCCCATCTGCACATGCAGTGGTGCAGGGGAGGAAAGACAGGCTGCAGCATGTCCGTCAGGCAAACAGCAACGACAGCGGTGAGATGAAGAGGCAGAACACAAAAAGGTGTAACTGCTGCAGCCTGTGGATACTGCAAAGAGCAGTGGAGCAAACACAAGCAGATACTGAACTGATGGCTGCTTGAGTCATTGGTCCATGACTGGCTGTATATGGTTGATCAAGCACAGTTTACCCCGAAGCCTAAAACTACAGGTCCTCTAAGAAGGTTGAAATTTTCTCATGCACTGAGGACAAAAGTAACTTTAAAAATTCAGAGTAATTAATCTGAATTAATGTGATGTGTTTTCTAAGACAGCACACTGTATGCTGTAGGAAGTTGTTCTCTTATTCTTCATGTGATTTCCTACAGAGATCCACGGTTGACATTGAGTCAGTCAGTGTTAAAGAGGAAGCTCTTAGAGAAGCATAAAAAGGACACAACTTTGAACTAGGTGCACATGTGACCAGATGTCTGCTTATATTCATGTATGAGGACTCTTGCCCAGTATCAGCTCAAATTATATCACTGACCACAGAGCAATGGAGAGGCAATGCAGAAGACAAAAGAAAGAAATTCTCATCGGTGAGACAAACTGACTGACCTCTATCTGACCCACAAAGTATGGCCGACTTCAAAAGAGTGGGAGAGGAACATGTCAGGTGAACTCAATAACAACATGTATTCCTGCTGCTCCACTGTACGGCCCCTCTGTAAGGCTGCAAGGCCGGCTTCCTGACAGATATTTTCTGTTTTTCAAAATGTATCGTATTGATTTCATTAGCATGCGTGCAGTGGGTGAAATCAAGACTCCTCTGCAGGCTGTGGAGTAGAGACAGCCTGAGATTGACAGCTGGAGTAACAGACCTGTGGCTTTGTTGTCTGATCAAAAAATCATCACAAATTACCGTACATTTTTGAAAAATGGCAGAGGCTCTTATTTAATGAAGCAAAGTTCAGGATTGCTGTTTTTATGTCCTCTGCATCATTTTCTATCACAATTTAATCAGAGAGCTACTGTTTTTGATCCGTTTCCTCTGAATCTCTCAATCAAGTTTGCTGTTTCTGTGGAAAGCAATGCATACCTTATGCTGTCTTGTGGCCCTAAATATTTCTACAAAATGATAGGTCTCAAATTTATAACACGAGCCATTTTGGTACCATTGAATTGCTATTTGTTCTCAGCTATTATTAGAATCCTGGCTTTTATTTAACACCCTCTTCCTTTAAAGCCTTGAACTTTGCTTTGATTACAATCCTCATCCCGACATGATTATAATGATCCTATAAAATTTTTATTGTATTTATCACAAGAGCTGTGACATTATAAACTCCAGGAGGCATCTTGATTGAATTCTTAGATGACGGCAAAGAATGCACTAAATGAAGGGAATCTGCATCTGTGGTAATTCTGAGTGTGATGTTTGATTTGAATATTTGAACCTTAACAGTCAGCAGCACAGAAGACATCATTCAGCACGCCTCAGGGTCTCTAATGCCCATGATTATTCCAATGAGAGCTTAAGAAATGTAGAGCATATGTGCAATGTGTGTAGTGTTTGAAATCATTTGCATTTTGTAGGCCTAAATTACAGGTGGTCATAAAGAAAATGATCAAAGCCGTGAACAGGAGGATTTTGTCTGAACCTATCAAGCAACTGCTTCACGAGTTATCTCAAAGTAAAAAAAAAAAAAAGCTTCTGAAATGCTGGAGATAAAACAGAGCAAAAGAGATGAGCCAAGCCATGCGTGCCTCTGTGGAAGGTAAAACCGGGGCATACGTGGATTTTCAAATATCCATACTCCATGTCAAACTGTCTCAGTACAGATTAGCAGCATATGGAGCTGGAAGGTTGGAATTATCAGGTATCCTACAATCCTAAAGCTCTTGATTTGCCCCATTGGAACACATGATTCCATGAGTGGCTGATCTGAATGACTAATAAATGAATGTTTAGAGACCATTTTTCAGGTGACATTAATTTAGATTCATAAATTGACTTCAATGACACATTTAATGAGAGAAAGGGGAAAAAGGTTTCCGGCCTTGCAATGTAAAAGCTAGTATATGGTACCCCTACAATGGTAAGGCTACTAATTAAACATTTTTTCTTCCTTTCAAGGCGCCCTTCAACATTTGAAAAGCGCCATATCAAAGGGGCTTCAAAGTCAAAACCCCACTCTGAATTTTGAGTTGACAGAACGGCATACATATAAAGACAAGTGACTTGCAGTGTGCCCCCTTACTTTGTGGCAGAACCAGTGTGAGACTTAAAATCAGGCTGCATATTAATGACTGCTAGTTTGAAAAAGAGAAAAAATGTCTGGTTAGACCGTGGTCGCTTTAGTATCTATTAAAATGACCAGGCTGACTGATTTAAGGAGAATGTGACTGACCGATGGTTAAAAACATAAAGAATCTACTGACAGGTGAAATAGATCTGTTGTTATAATAGCACCAGTCAAGACGATATTTCAAATATGTGGATATTTGACATGGACCAGATTGCTGGTCCATGTTGGTAAGTGGTAAGTAAGTGGTAAAATGGTAAGTGTCTCCAAAAATGTTTACCTAGTATCTACCAAAAGGTGGTCCAATGAATTACAACCAGGGATCTAGCAACAGGGTCATGGGTGCTAAAGGCTCATTGATGAGCATGAGGTGTGGCCAGGTGGACTCAGGTCCATTTCAAAGAATGTCTACTTATTTTTGTCATTCATGTGGAGTTTACTTAAGACATGTGCCACCTGCTAATGACCGATTCATGGCATTAGACTTAATGTTATGGCGAACAGGTATACCCAAGCAGCAACCTTCGGGGCTCAGACTTGAAGCCCATGCAGAAGTGTCAAAACTTGTAGTCCACGCTGCAACTGCTGGGGGCTGGCTCCAAAAGCGAGTCATTTCCAATAGACTCTCATGTTAAAATGGCCAACTTCACAGCAGAAATGAACATGTTTACAGCCTGGTACAAAAAACCACTCTGCTCTCAAATGATAAGTTCTCTTCTAGTGTCGAATTTTACAACTCGCTCGTTTTAATTATATTCGGACTTAATTTATGCATAATTATGGGCATTGCCATTTGAGCGACAGACGGTAGTCGTATCACAGCACCAGTTTCCAGCTTCCACAATCGCCCGCCCCTCTAAACTCCGCTCGTGCTCCTCCTCTTTGTCCATATTTGGAGTTTTGGTGGACGTGACGTTGCTTACATGGCGTCAGAGCGTCCCGTAGCCTCCCACCGAGCTTCAAAGCGGCTCTTAGGAAACAAACGGGTGACGTCACGGAAGCTCTGTCCATAGTTCTTACTGTCAATGGGTATACCATATAAACAATGTGAACTAAGTCTTATTTTGTTAGCCACTGAAAAGATAGCACAAATATTAGCTTCATCCCTACATCAATCCTCTTGCAGATATTTGTTTATATAAAATGCACTGGAATGCTAACTGCAAATTCATTTTTTTATGTACTATTAGTTTCTAATTGCTTAAAATGGCAAAGCAAGAAAAATATTACCCAGATGGACAAAGATGTGGGATCTGCACAAAATGCTAACAGATGATAAAATAGGCCATAACCACACTCCCCAAAGCACTGCATACAGAATAAAAACTAACATTCGTTAAGAGGCTCAACCTCATTAACTGCAAATCGAATTGAGCTCTCTGTACTGGTGTAACAGTGACCCCTTGGAAGCATGGTAAGTGCATAATTATTATAGAATCATAGGGACACATTTTCCAATTAGAAGAGCGAATGTTTGTCTTTTTCCTGTATACTGGAAGGGCAAAAACATTCAGCATACCGCTGGGTGAGTCAGTTTCTTCATTTTTTTTTCATTGGCCTTCTGCTTCAGGAATATTTACTTCAAGACTTGAAGGGAGGGATGTTTTTGTCGACTGGGAATTTAATGGACTTAATGAACTCTCTTTGTTAGCAGAAACTCAGGGTGCGCTGTGATTGCCTTCATCCACTCGGTTCCGCAAACACTTGATGATAGCTCATCCCACTGGCACAACTCCAGTGATACACAGCCTGTATGAACTCTGGTGATGCAATGTTGTGGAGAAATGAAAAGGCAGACGGCAGCATGTTTGTGAGCCAAGGTAGACTGGAGTGAGAATAATTTGAGAGAAAACTCAGCTATACAGGCAGATAACTAGAGCCGTGGATGACTAGAAGGTTTTTTTTATTATTATTTTACTTGGAGGGCCTTTGCTGCTGGACTTTTTGCTTAGGTAGGCTAAACACATGACCAATCTATCTGCACAGCATGTGCAAGGATGAAATTGATATTGATCTTATGCTTGAAAAATCAGCACCTAGCTACTCAAACGGGAAACTTTTGAGTTTGCTACATAGATTATATTGTATTAAAACAGTAACAATAAAACCATGTCATCTTCACCTTGTCTTGCTAAACTGTAGGACGATTCCAGTTATCATTCAGGATACGTATGCAGGTATGAAAACCTGTTTATGTAGTCTGTGGGCAGATCAGGCCTCAGCAGTGCACGTTCACTTTAAAGTTTCCCTCAACATAAAGCCATAAATCTGAGCTCGCCCTGAGGTAAGAGCAACCAACACTAATTAACAGAAGCGGGATGAGAGGTCAAGGCCTGTGTCGTATTAGCGTGAGAAAACACTATTTTTCAATTTACACTATATACTGTAGCCTTGTGTGCTTTAATAAAACCTGCACTACCATAGGCATGTTCTATTATAGACTGACAAATGCATATATTCAGCATCAGTTTATTCTTGCTGTATGAACATGAGAGCTTTTAAATGAGATGACTAAATTGTCCTTACAAATACTGACACTCACGATACGATGGCTGCCTCAGGGAATGACCATAAAGCAGGACTGCTGATCCAAACCAAAGCTCAATTTAGGCACACAGCACAGAATCGGTTTTCAATGAATATGTCCAGCCCTTAAAAGGACTTTGGTCCAAGGACATAGTAAGCTCTGAGGAGGTCAGCTCTCCCTCTGTGCAGACCTGTGGGCCATTTTCTCACACTTTGATCTGAGCTCTGATGATGGTGTGGCAGGCACAGACTCAGGAGTGGAAGGATTAGGGACAGGAGGGACACGCCGAGTGACGGCTTCCTTTGTATTCGTTTTATCCTCATTTTGGGGCATAACGGCAGACAGCATGCAAACCAGTGGCTCCTCCAAGGTGTTTCTTTTTTTGGATATAAAATCCTCAACTCTTAAAAAAGAGAGATCAAAGGCGAAGCGGGCTCATTGATAACTGTATAATGGCTCAGTTTGAGAGAACAGGCATTTTGCTGAGATGGCCGTGTGGTTCAAACTGCAAGCCATTAGTCATGCTGTCGGCTCATTTCCATATGCGCTTTATTGTCTAATGAACAAAGGCTACTGCACCTACATGCACTCACGATAGATCTAATGATATTCACACCTACAGCAGAAACAGAGGGCATTGCATCTCATGAAAAGGTTTTTGAAAGGTGACAACATAAGCGGCCATTTCATGTTTATGAGTCTTTTTCCATATTAGCCTTTAGCACCTAGCATGTCTGGAAACCTATGAAGCCACATAAAAGCACAGCTGTCTCAGGGATTATTAGTATTACAGACTGAATATATGCACCATCCTGTTTGGATATCAGAAGGGACACACACACTGGGAATTCAGATGTAAACACTGCATGAAAGTGATTAATCTTGGATAACAAGTGGTGGGGATGTCCTCTAGAGACATTATCTCATAACTTATACTTGCATTTTTGCCAGTCTGAAAGTTTACACACACGCCCATGCCCAGGAACAGTCATCTGAACATCATGGTGCCTTCTTGCCAATCTCAAGGGGAGCACATAATAAACATGCCTTGTCACGTAGCAAACTTCCTTTATTCATGGCAGGTACAGGGATATTGAGGATCATCAGATATGAAAGCACTGGTAGGAGTGCTCCCAAAGGCTTGTTGCCATCTTCAAGTAGTCCTGTCACTTGTACACTACAGTGCAGGATACGGATATAAAGTATGGGGCCATAAAAGCAGTGTTTTGAAACATTGGGGCGTTAGTGGATTTATTGAGTGTAAAAGCCTTCTGACGGATTGCCTGTTCAAAGTATCTACCTTTAAATCCCAAAGGAGATTTATTTCACCAAGCATCCAGGCCTAATCAAAATCTCCCCTCAGACAGTAGCTGGGTACAAGTTAGAACCCTCTGTACAAGGATGGAGGTGCAGAAAAAATACACTCCATACAGTAGTGTGCTTTCAGCATTGCAAATATACACAGAGATATCAAGGAGTAAGGGTGTACTGGGTAAGTGCATGAGGCGGTGGTCATCATTAAGGTGCTTAATAGACCATGTCGCCTGTAGGACCTGACAGGCAAGCTGGGCAGAGAGGATCCAGAGAGAGGGTCACCTTCATGTAGAGACAGCTCTGTCACACTGGGGCCATGATGGGAGCCACTCCGCCTCTGTGGCCTGGACCACACAATACATGCCTACAGTCACCCAAGCAGAACAACAGACAGCGCAAAAAAAACAGACTGGGGAGAGACCTCAGGCAGCACTGCAATGTACTTAAAAGAAGCTGCATGAGGTAACGTTATAATTACTTGATACTATCTGTCTATTATCTCTGATAAAATAATTAATCACACACATTTATCTTAGGGTTCATCCATCCACTCGACTAACAACAAAACACCATAATTGCCAAAACTCTTTAAACCATTTACAGCCTGCACTAGAAAAAGACAGATAACCAGTATCTATGAAGCAACACAGGGGTTATGTGAATAAGTGCACGAGTAATATCCTGGTTGGGGTGAGGCCCATCAGCATGGAGGGCAAGAAAATCACAGTTAAACTTTCCCATGATTAAAAGCTAAATTACGATCTCTTCCTTCTCCAGCCATGTAGTCATAATGCTGAAAAAATAAGCTAAAATGTGAATCCTAAGTTGACTAAATTACGTGAAAAATGAATGGTCTGACACAGAGTTATTAACCCTATCATGTGTCATTTTGGCAGTCACTGGTAATTGACCTATTCTGTTATTCATGCATGAGGACATGTTGACTTTTGTACTCCTAGAGAACATTTGGACAATTATTGAACACTCAAAACCTCTGCAGTAGCAGGCAGAAATGACAGAAACAGCAGAACCGGGCCTGTCTTCTGCTTGTGTTTATGAGATGTTTGCTAAATTCAGTGAAATCCCAGAGCTGCATCTGAAAGCGGTGCTATTTTGGGTCTGAGCACAGGTGCATCTTTAAATGAGAAGGAATGAAGAGAGACCAAAGCCCACCAACAGCACAAACGAAAGAGAAGGGACGTGCCATGCAAGGTCACGCTGGATTGCAGCAGCATTGGCATTGCAGATTGATTGGGAGTACAGGGAGCAGCTGTCTGAGAGGAAACCGGAAGGTGACTGGAGGAATCACCAGGTGGCTCCGGTGAATTATGACACCATCCACTCAGCTCTTTCTGTCTTGCTGGTTTGAAGTGGTCCTGTCGCATGCTGTTTGCCACTGGACTGCATGTCATGAGGGGTCACACAGTATGCAACTGTAGAGTATACAGTTTGGTCAAAGCCTGATTTGTGGCTGTGGTTTGATTTGAACTACATGGATAACTTTTTTTCCCCCCACAAATGGCCAGAGGATAATGCAGCTAATTACAGTTTTCTAAATGTGGAGTTCATCATGAATATTGATAAAGAATTAATTAGTTACTAAAACTGGAAAACCATTTTCTCTGCACCAAATAAATCACATGTTTTTGGAGCAAAAACGTACTGCATCACTTCATGGGAAGGATAAAATGCTAAAATAATCTAACCAAGCAATTCTGGACTGTTAACAAAATCACCAAAATCTATAACTTATCTTTTCTGTAACTTAATAAAAGCACAAACCAACTCAGAGCAGCATGATTAGGATTTAGTGTGGATCATAATTAGTCCATCGTGTAGGTCATCATCATTATGCTTGACTGAGTCTGTGCCAAACACATTCACATTTCCTTATGACTCAGCCTCATTTCAAGGTCTCCTGCAGGACCGGGCTCAGGTGGAGAGCCAAGAACTCCTTATTGTAGAAATCTAAGGCCATGTTGGACTTGATTAAGCCTAAGCGACCTGTTGTATACACTTATCTCAAATCACTTCTCTCCAATTTCATAATAGGGTCTCTTCACTGCTTCACTGAGTGGGAAATACTGCACTGCGCTTGTTCTTTTAATTGCCCGATGACTTTGCTCTGCTGAGTCCAGATAAAATGAAAACTTCCTGTAAGGGAAATTATCAGATGAAGTGCTTTCTCAATATCCCAATTGATCGCTGTATTTAGTGCAATTCTGCAGATCAAAAAGTGCATACCGTCCACTATCGCGCTACAAATACTGCACACATACAGACACAGAGATATAAAAGAAGGCAGGTCACCTTTCAGACGCTCGTTGGTCTCCAGTTAAGGTAAATATTGTTTTCTCTTTGTGTCAGTTATAAAATGTTGTTATTATGTAGTTCGTGTTCACCTGCTCACGCTCTCTGCTCATCTATGACAGGGATAAAACCTTAGTGATAAGAGCCCCAGATTTTATTCCATGCATATTGTCATTACCAGGGGTTTTATGGATGTGACATAATATATGAAGCTGAGTGAGATTTGGAGGTTATCTGGCATTCCAGGCTGTGTGCAAAAAGTCAAACCATGTAACAGGATTCATCCCTATGTTCACTCCGGCAGGCACTTCATTCAGGATATGCCAGAGTGACTAAATCTTTGGGCTTCCTAGATTCATGTGTATGTGAGATGAAAAAGGTGGCTATAGGTACACTAAAAAGATGATTTAAATTTAAGCCAGTGCTGCGGCTCTGGTAGTTGCAGCATCCTTCATAAAAGGGAAAGTGTGACATTTACGATATTAAGGTCACTGGTTGACAATGAAAGAAATGTTTAATCTTCCAAATTACCCCATGAAATGATTACTTCAGTAGGCCTACTTCATAATGATTTAATGCTAACATGTCGTATAATTTTTAATTAACTTGGAACAGGAGAGAATGTGGAAGGCGGGGGTACAACTCAAGGACCAGCTGCATATATGCAAACTCCTGTCCAATATTCAGCTGCTAAATGCTCGCCCTATCACAAATTACATCACAGAAATGATAATAAAACACTTTGCCCACGGAAAAATGACAAGTACAGATTTTCAGGTAAATGTTAAGTGGTAGGTCAACAACAAGGCCGTGTTATATTTATTTTATTTTTTTTCAAACTATACAGTAAAATAATCTTGGAAGTTAAATTTGATCCGACTGTCCGAACATAAATGTCACTGCCAGCAGCCATGAAAAAATATTTGCTGGAACAGAAATCTTTTTTTTTTTTTACACTGCTGTGGCAATCTCCAGCATCAAGGCAATGCAATTCAGCAGCGTTAGCCCCAATATATATATCTCATAAACTTATGGAAGGTGCTGCATTGCCTCCTGAATTGCTGAGTAGGTCTAAATTGAGCCAGTTTAAAATTGTGAGTCAATCAGCCCGGGCCAGGCACGGTGCATCAGTCCTCGTTAGCTGTGACCTTGTGAGATAATAATGGCACTAAACCGGATATATGCGTGGGGTAATAGTGCTGTGATTAACGAAATATGTAGGGGAGCATAAACACTGGCGTGTCTGCCTATGCACACAATCATATACCTGGGCCTGCAGGAGGACTGCTGCGGGTTTGATAACAAAATGATGAGGAGGGAAGTGACCCGTGTATACTGTTGATAGTAGAGGTATAAACTCACTGACCTCTCAATTCTATTACAATTCACCTGTCACCAATTCAAACGCACAGTTATTCTTAAAGTATCGATGAAATTCTCGATTTTCTTCTTCCTTGCAAATGGCAAATACATAAAGAACCAGTAAACAAAGATCTCTTTGCATTCATATTGTGTGCTAATCTACAAAACTGTATACTCTACTTGACTAGTTTAACTTAAAGACCCCACATCTCCCCACCCATAAGACATATAAAACAACATATCCTAACTTTTACTGCTGTTACTGCTAATACATAAGGCAGACATTTCAGCACATCTAGTGGATACGTCTTGTATCGGGTCTCCAGGCTGCCCTGCTGTTCTCATAAATATACAAAAATATTGGCTGGCCAACCGGTCAGCAAAACACGGACTGTTCCAAGTTTTCTGCCGTCAACTCAGACAATGCTTATCAAAAAAATGTGCCAAGCAGATGGGGAGCAGGAAACATTTTCATTTCTAGCTTTATGCATATTCTTGGATGTAGACGTGCAGTTATTCAAATCTGAACCAAACAAAGAGGTAAAAACATCCCCACAGCTTCCAGTACCTGTCAGTTCTCTGCCTTAAGCATTCACTTTGATAAAGCACATGGGAAATAATGCATTAACAAAACACAGGAAAGAGATGTGCTCTGTTTTACAGTTAAAGTTTTTTTTTTCTAAGGTTACAAAAAGGCATGCTGTGAGAAATCTGAGGAAAACATGCAGCGTACGACTGTCAATAATGTCAGAGCAGCAATGAGAACCCGTGAATTCAGGTCCCAGTACTCCGGCAACATGCAAGTGTGCTAACAAAAAAAAAAAAAAACAGTGCCAAATTAAGAAAGAACAAAACATCAGCTACAAGATGAAGCTTTATGAAAACTGAATTCAAAATCAAATTTAGCTGCTTTAATGAGTAGTATTAGATCAATTTATTAGCAGTGCGAGCTAATCTAGGAGATTATTTATATATTTGTACATGATAAGGCTATTAAACCCTATAACAAATACATTGCACTAATGCAATGTATTAGGTGCAACCTGGCTGCTTAATCTGAGTAAAGCATAAATAAAAAGAAATAAAATAATTTTGGGTGACATCTATCCTAATTTGAAATGCCATCTATCTAATTTCCTCCCTTGAAAACATGTCATGTGTGGTGAGAATGCCCTCTATGTGCCATACCATGATAGAGAGACCTTGTACCCAGACCAAACACATCTGTAAGACTGGCAACTATGATTGAAGGATAATTGGGTGCAAGCTTGTTGAAATGGAACCCTTTGATGGACCAGGAAATTCCCGTTTCATGGACATGGCCCTGGCAAGGTCGACACTGGGTTCAACACCTGGCTTCATAAAAGCCACAAATGGAAAGACTGCCAGTGAGCGCTTTGAGGCCGAGCGACGAGATACAACACAACACTGGCCTGAGACCCGGATTATTGAAAATCACAGAATTCATCCAGGATGCTGTATTTAGTTCTTCTCAGTGCCTTTCCTGTTCAAATAAAGTAATAAATAACCATTTTCAGACGTTAAACGCCCTGTAACTTTAATTAAGCACATTAAGAAGAAAGCACAGATTCAGCTTTCTCTTCATTATTGACTCAATAATAATTAAATATCCATCAGTGAGATTTAAATTGAAAATGTTCTCATGCGTATCACAAATGTAAAATAATGTCAGAAGGTTTTTGGACCAGGTGGAGGGAGGAGATGAGTCGATGGTTTTGTGCAGAACATGACTAGATACAAAGGGTTTCCCATGGTTATTCATTTACTGGTTGGATAATCACACCCACAGGTACCCCGGAGCAACACAAGGCACAACCTTAGGGATAGTATTGTAGCCGTAATTAGAAATGAGTGTATGTACAGGCAGGTTTTTTTTTTAAGTGCAGTTAAACACAAAATACACAAAATTAAAAGAAAGAAGGTTCATGACTTTGAGTATTTAACTATGTCACAAACGGAGAACAGTGTTAATAAACACAGGGAACAGTAATTATGTGTGTATATATACATTTATAATCTTTTACTTCAAACTGAAGGCTGAAGGCTATAATGGAAAGTTCAGTTGTTAGCCGAAATAAGTGGAGATGCAACATAAAACAGGCAGAAATGATCATTTCCACTTGGCTGTCATGTTAACATCTGACCACTGCAGAGCCATTCGACCCAGGAGTCAATGCAGATTAATGCTAAAGAGAAGTGGGTTTTGTGTCTGGTATAATGGCAATGGTCAGTCCACCTTCACTGATAGACACATACACACAGCACGCAGCTGTGATTAGCTGGACTGCATGGTAATTTACCTTAATGATGTAAACAAGAAGTCATTCCAGCGAGTTTGCTTCTGATGAGCAGCAATCTGTTACAGTATCGCTGATATTTCCTCCAGGCTACGAGAGAGGAGCCTTATTTGCATGTACAATAATGTATTTCACATCCTCCTCCCATGCTCGGCTCTTTTGATCAAAGTAGAAGCATTTATCAGGTGGTGGAGGAAATGTTTGATGACACTAGTGTTTCAGACTCAACTCCAAACAGATGGGAGCCGCTAGAGGGGAAGCAGGCTTTCAGCGAGGACTGGATCATATTGTTGAAGTTTTGTATAATATTGGTTTAGCTGAAGAGACTTCAAAGCAAACAAAATGACAATGTCCACCTTCTGTCTGTTCTGGAGGTTTTTTTTTGTTTTACCTTGTCAAAAACAATCTGATTTGAAGTAAACCCCCCCACCCCCCCCTCAGGCAACAGACTGGAGACTGAAAATCAGCATTGTTCAAAATGACACAGTTCACGACTGCACAGCAGCCATCTGAGACGTCGCTAATCAGAATTAAATGTCACTAACTACTCTTTTCTTGGGTTCTTCCCTAAGCGTGTCACCGGTTTAAATTCTCAAACCAGAGCTAAGAAATGCATCATTTTCTCATCCCTGTTGTGAAGCTGAGACAAAGACAGACAGAACTGCCTTTTGTTCTTCTGCAGTGCCCACATTCTTCAGGTATGTTTAATTAATGCATGCTTATTGTGGTGTTCTTGTCTCATGGCGTCTGGCAGGAACGACATCTGTTTAATCAACAACTTCCTCTGACAGTCCCTCAGTTGGGTGCGAGCTGTCGCTTCTATTCTCAGATGGTACCGCAGAGGGATATGAGCCTCATAGAAATTCAGGAGACTCCTCACAGCCAGGTACAGCAGCAGAGGAAAAAAAAAAGAAGATGAAGTGAAACCAGCCTCAGTGTGGAGTGAGTCTTATACTGCTCGACTGTGCTTTAGTACTTAAATTATTTGAAGAGCCTTCATTATTGTCAGTGCACATTAACATAGAATCGAACTGCTGCCATTTCCCTCACAGAACATCTAGGTGGAGTAGCGTGGTGGGAGTCTTTTTTCATGATTGCTATAGGCTTCCTGTGCTGGTAATCAAGACACTAGCATGTTCACATCAGCCCTCTCCACACAGATGCTCTGGAGATTACCTCTTCAATCCCCATCAACTGTGATTACCACTCTTGAGGTGTGTGGAAATGTCACATTTTACATATCCTAATATTTCACCTCACATAAAGTCATGCAGTTTCCCTGGAGTGATGGGAATGTCAAAGGGAAGGTGGCAGTGCTGTCCTCCTTATTGCACACCTGAAGCTCCTCCTCCTCCTGCTGTGGTTGCCTCCTTCTGAATTAGGTCGCTGGGGTAATTGGGGTTCCAGTGATCATTAACTTAGAGTAGGTGGCAGACCACCATCACCACTATCAGTATAATTGGATCTAATTGGCCCAGTGTTGCCAATGATTTGGATCAGACAAACAGAAATGACTAATTTAAATAGTGCTGTGACCTTTTAAAAGCTTCAGTCTAATTAACCTTTGTCGATGCATGCAGGTACTGTGCACTGTGTGGTAGTGGGCTTTGAGCAATGGTCACAGAGAGGGCTGGGTTATAATCACATAGTGTAGTTAAGTGGGGAATGACACCCGATACACAATCAGTGTATCAGTATTTTTTCTCTACATTACGATTTGTCTATTTTGATAAATAAAAGTAGAAGCTAAATTAATTTTTGGATGTAAAAGCTATAGTCCACAGCACAGTCCATATTATCACTATTAAGGCTCTATATAGTAACTGTGACATCGTTAAATGCTGAGGTAAACAAAAGACAATACACCTAACAAAAAACAAAACAAAAACTGCAGAAGCAAGACGCAAAGCAGCAAAACAAAGAAACCAGAAAAGGAAGGGTGGGGAGAAGGTGAAACTTTGATGCCTTCCTAAGAGGAGATGAGAGAAACTGAGATATCATCAGACATCATAAACCTGTGGATCTGCTGTGTCTCCTCTTGTACAGAAACAAACAGGCTGAAAGAATAGTTTTTGCATCTGATGTTTTCTGAAACTTTTTTGTAGTTAATATTAATGTCGACCAATGTAACAAATACACATTTGTACTTTGAAAATGGCATATTGCATTAAAAAAGATGCAATTTCCCCATTGTGGAACAAATAAAGGTTTCCTAATCCTAAAAACTATGCAGGTATGTGACCTAAGAGAACACAAACTGACAACAACAATTGTCTTTAGGATGCACAGCTGCAGTACAGTGACCACAAATAAAAGCAGCACTGAGTGACGGACACAGAAACTAACTGCATTGTGCATGCATATCAGCAGTAAACCTCTCACTCTACTCCAATTAATGGCACAGTTTACTCTGCTGTGATCACAAGCCAAGTATGTGCACAATCGAGACACCAGGCGTCTCTCAGCCATTATATAATTAAATCCGAACTTGCTTGCATTCCTGGACGATAATTTACGTGAAAGGAAAAAGAGGCAGATATAGAGGGAAAGTTTGCACACGATCTATTCGGTACACAAATGAAAATTAATTAATCACTTGGGGAGTGGGCGCAATGAAATAGAGTACAAAGTCATTACGTTTGATATGATAGTATTTGGAAACATAAATAATGACAAAGACCCTCCAGTGTACTTAAACACAGCCGTAAAAAAACACATTTTCAAATATCACCAATGACCTACATTAATAAAGATGGAACAGTAAAAGTTATTTACAGCATATTTGAAATTATTCTTGGAAACAGAGGGGAGGCTTTTAAAAACTGCATGGCTAAGACAGAACAAAAGAAGAGGCTGAACTCGCCACCCACACCCTGGTGTGTCTCTATCTCATCGACACCTTGGGGGCACGCTCCCTTATCCCTTTGATACAGTGTTTGTTTGTCCCCGTTATGTCAAACACATTATCCAACAGAGGCTATCAGCTGTCATCTTCAAGCAGGGTGCGGGTGCTGACGTGTCACTATAAGATATTGTTTGTGGGGATTGCATTTTGGGAACACCATTGCTAATGCTCCCTATAGCATCCTCGGAATAAGCCCACAGAGATGTGGTGGCTAATCCTATCATTTTACACCATTCATCTGCAATCCACTTGGCTTTCAGCATTTTTCTCAACAGGCAGTTTGTGGCTTCCCTGCTGGATCTCCTTGAAGCCACAGTGTTATGACTACAAAACACTTCCAGGGCCGCCTAGGAGTTGTAGAGGAGGCCACTAAATACAGTCTGCGACCCTGTCACTGTCGGCACCGGCAGCTGCCAAACCCACTGCATGTTGCCAGAAATAGCTCAATGACAAAACTTTCAGAAAAGATCAAATTGTGGCCTGTCAAAGTCAAATTAGGAACAGAAAACGGGGCTCTGCTGCCCACAACATCATTAGTCAACAAGTAAAATGCTTGCTGTATAATACGTACTACTGAGAGTCTGATCCTTTGGAGCAACAGAACACTCCCAAAACCTTCAAAACTAAAAATAATGATGCTTCGGCTATTCCATTTTTTCCAAGGGCCACGGTATAAGGGGCATTTAATATGGTCTCTAAAACATAACAGAGACTAAGCCTGAATGGCTTCCAGATGGTGACATCCCCCTCTATGTAGTCTGTGTCTTTCTGCCTGACAGATGCTCTGCTTGCTTCCAGGGAAGAATTTGAGCAGCCTTCCATGACTAACCAAGGCAGGGGACCTGCATTAACCGTCTCTTCAGTTCCATGTTCAGTGCGACTTTGGAGAGGAGACCCCCTGAGGTCCGACTCTACATAGATACAGTACACACAAAGTCCTGAGTGTACCTTAAAGTGCACACACAGACACACACACACACACAATTGATTTCAAAAAGACTTCAATGGTCTGTATAAACAACCACAATGTGACCTATTTAATGTCTCCTTGCTGAAACAACTATCGACAACCTGATGAAGCATCATCACTTCTATTACTGAAAAAGAACTCTTACTATCACATCAGGTTAGCAATCCACCAACAATACGTGTTTCCACCTATATTTCCTCTCTTCACCTGAGCCTCTTCTTTTGAAGAAAAAACCATATTGTATTGTAACAAGCTCTGAGCAGATGAGGGGGCTGTTTGACAACGTGCTGTTCATCAGCCCAGAGCTGCAACCCTACTCACAGGCTGCACAGCTCCCATGGCTCCCCTGTGTGATGTTGCAGAGCTCAAACCGGCAACGCTGGCATCCTAGCTGTGGGCTGTGGTCAGTCAGAGCCCAGAGAGCTGTGACAGCCTGCTGCTCTTTCAGCCGCAGCAAAAAAAGGGGGGAAAAGCACTGAAGCATAAGAAGTCCTCCAGGCAGAGACGAAGTGAGCAAAGAATGCTGCTGCAGCACAGGCGCATTCACATTTGCCCGAGGAAGATGCACATAAAAGGCATAGAGTGAGTACGCACGTGGGCACAAATACACGCTATCACTATCCAGCATGCACTTATGTCAAATGATTTGGAAAACACAACTCAATAGGCCATCCAGTGATCTGATATTTATCCTGAGACTAAGATGGAGTGAGGGTGTTAAATTCTGTAGCGTTCCAGATAGCGTTCAGCTTCAGTGTGTGGGTTAAACGGCAGGTATCTTGGCTCAGGCCGATTGTAATTTTTCATCTGAAGGCAATCTCTCAGTAGAAATCTGAAACCTACATACTATCTGCTCTGTGGGCCAGGTGTGTATGAATAAAATGTGCACACACCTTTACAAAACAGTAAATATGTGCTTGGTAAGGTGATTAAAAAATTAACACTTTACTTCTTACGTCTTACTTCATGGATAGTTCTTATCACTGCACACATTCACACAATTATCTCAGAACATAAACAACTGGTTCTAATATTTTAATTCCATGATAATGGAAAGAATACTACAAAAAAGAAACAAACCCAGCCAGGAATTGCCTGAGGTTGCCTAAAAGTAATATTTTCAGTCTTCCCTACTTTTGTCCCACTAGAGCTGTAAATAAGTGCACTATCACTTCGGGACAGGAAAGCGTTTCTATCTAATTTCTGACTTCTGGGGATACTTGTATGTGCGCTCTCATACACACTGAGCTACCCTAAGGTACTGAAAAGACATTTTCCGTCTTCCCTGTAAACTCCCTGTTTTCACATGCTGCATGCACAGAGAGAATATGATACATGACTATAGTAGCTGTAATGTTTTGTAGCCTGAAGGATGGCTTTGAGCTCCAAGTAACAGGGATTAACTGCCAATTGCTCCTTCATTTTAATCTTACTTGCCAAAGTTTATTTTGTGTTAGGCTTTGTTTTGACTCCTATTTCTCTGTAATGCCCTGGAATCCCCATTAGGGAGCCAGCCATCTAGGATTCCCAGTTGTAGCCCCCCCTCTCTTTTGCCCACTTTGTAGACCCACTTGGCTGGGTGCCTGTCTTCAGTGGGATCGGTTGTTTTTCTCTCACGCAGTAAAGCTCACAGTGAGACCCTTTCAGATGAGTCAAAATGAGCTTAGTGCTGATCAGCTAACCAAAAACTTGGACTCATTGAGCTGCTTCACCGAGAGACCGCAAGACTGTCTATTAACAAAGAATTAGCAGAGAACCCTTGGAGCCTTTGTTTAAGACTTGAATATCACGGCAGACTGGAGTAAAGCTAAATCAAGGCCACATCTTTGCTTGAAGAAAGAAACAGCTATTTCCTTTCTGGTTTTGGTGAAAGGCGTTCTGTTGTCCTTGTAACAAGGAGAAACCAAATGGTCTGTGGCTAAGATAATGTAATGACTAGGCTCATCCTACAAGGCCAGTCAATCACTCTGAAGGCCTGCTCAACAGGGAGCAGCTGTACAAATACATTAGAAAGAATGCAGCCTGTTCCCAGTAAAAACAGAAACTCTGTTACATATATATATATATATATATATATATGCATATATACAGATTGTTGAATAAATAAATCCAGAGATAGGTCTACAATAAATAAATCTCTAGAATGTGACAGAACCAAAGGATTGGGTGGTGGCGTGTTCCTGGCATGCAATAAGGCCAGAGGGGCCCCGTGCTTCCCTCTGCCTACAAGGCCTTAAGAAGTGAGTAAATTATTCCATTGTGTAATTTTATAATGTCATGTCAGGTTTGTGCTTCATACTATCCTCAGATTCAAATGTTATTAGGGAAGCTTCACTTGCAGCCGGCCTGCTGATATATAACTATATCCAAATAGCATAACTACCCAGACGTTTAGCCTCACAGTCCATTTAATTGCTACCTGGAGGTGCATGTTGCACTTACAATAAGTCATCAACAGAGCAGAAATCTGTCACAATCATCCTTAATGAAACTGGCACTCATCTAGGTCTCCTCTCTCTATTGGTGAGTACTTGCATTGATTGGTCTCTGATGAGGCTGCAGGGCAGTAGGCTGGCACCGAAAATTTGATTTGTGGCTATTTGGTGTGATACTGATTTGTTTACCCACTGTGGGCAGGCTAAATCTATACATCACACAGGCAAGCCTATAACATATAGTCCACAACTATAGCTAGGAGCTAAGATAGTAAGTGACTGATGAGTTGCTGGATATAGATTGTGTGAGCATGGTCTCATCTAAAGCTCCGTACGATTCAGCCACATTCAATGAACTCATGATTTTCCCAGTGTTTAAGGAAATTTGTCATGTTGAATGAATCAAAACTGCTTGCAAGGAGTTTGAATTCCAAGAAACAAGAACAATAAATCATGAATACGTGACAGGAGAATTTTAGAAGGGGCACAGTTTAACCTAAAAGTGGCTTTTAAAACAACATAAAACAACTAGCAGTGTGGTTATTCACTGTTGCAGTATGAAGAGATGTATACAAAGGCTTCCTTTCATTTAATCACAAGCCAAAGTAGTCTACATGAAAAGCCTTCATTTGACAAACATAAAACATTTGCATTTTGTTGTGTTCTCTGTTGCTTTTGTTTCAAAAAAGAAGAAGAAGAAGATTAAGGCTTTTCAGAACTGTATCTAAAATGAAAGATGCTAAATCCTTTTGTTGCTGTACCTTTGCCAAATTTCCCAAATTTTCAAACATAAGCTTTTCTCACTGAAGGCTTACTCACTGTCAAATAAAAACAACAAAGCATACAATTTCTTTCCTTCAAACCACTCAGAACAAAGACACATGTTTCCTCTGATGGCAGTCCAGCCGCCGTACTCACCACAGTGCTCAAGCTATGCTCCTTCATCAGCCTGAGGGAGTTCTGGTAGCAGGAGGTGAGGTCATTGGTCTCGGTAGGGCCCACATGACCTCTGGCCACCGGGCCCACAGTGTGGATCACATCTGTCGGAAAGGGGACAAAACACAAAGCTCATTTAAGCTCAGCCTACTTTTAGCAAAGGATAAATGGCCGCCCTTATTTCTGGTACTGATAAGTACAATGCTGTAAAAAGTTTTCTCCGTCCGCTGTGCAGCTTTTTAGAATCTGCAAAATCATCATCAAATTCAAAATATGATAAAAGTTTGTCTTCACAATGAGACAATGAGGAGGACAGCGTGAGCAAACCACTGCTTGGAATGAATGCATTTATTCAGTAAATGAAACGGCAGCTTAGATAGAAAATCAATTACACGATTCTTTTATGCCATCTATTCAAATATTCATATCTCTCCCTGTACTCTCTTTCCCTTCGCATAGTAATGTCTTTACCTGTCAATCACTGGTCTCCTCGTCTGGCCTGGCCAGACTGAGGAATGCAACTTCTTAATTGAATCATGGCAGTGATGACAGGAAAATAAGACAATCGAAGCAGTGACTCGACAGAAACATAATCTTCTGCATTCTTCCCCAGCTACCCTTGGCCTTGTCAGTGTCAGGTCAACATCAGTATACAAGGAGAAACTGTGCATCACCAGCACAGAATCCCACAGAGGGTCACCGCAGACGTCGTATTTAAGACATAAGCGTACTGTATGACTTGATATGATAATGACGCATGATCATTTCTTGCAAAGGTCATCATTTTTTTTTGTTATTCAAAAGCAGACTGTTTTAGAATTTAAAAAAAATGAAGAAATTATAATGGATGTCTATTAGTTCATGCAGCAGTCTGTAAATCTTAATTCTCAGTGCATTAAATATAGATCTTCCATGACCCATATATTTGCAGTTTAATGCATCAAGTCCCCATTTCTGTGCACTAAAATATTAAAGCCTGCTGAAGGACTGAGGATTCAGACCCGGTTCAGGTGAGGGCATGAAAGGAAAACACAGCAGCCTGTGTTTTAAACTGCAGTCACCTGATATGTTGTGTTACACCTCACAGTTTAGTTAATATAAAACACTTAGCCTCACTTTCCCATAGAATAAATGTACGCTTTATTACTGCTTCATTTGACCATAAATCATTTATAGATTAAATTTAGATCTCACAGGTATGTCTGGTTGCTTAATAGGTCAGGATGATGAAATGCAGGGGGCTGCTATTATCAAGTGGTTTTGTTGCTAAAAGGGTCTGGGAGAGGTAAGAAACACTGAGTTTACCTAAAGTCAGGCTGGGCTGTGATGAGAATGGAGCTGTCTGAAGTATTGTCTTTTTCCAGAATAGCACAATGTGTTTATAATGGGACACGTGCTAAGTTGTTTTTCGTGCATAATTCATGGCGTTCTTTGCTACAAGAACGGCAACATGCCAATTAGAATGTGGGCAAGTGCCAAAAACCCAGACTACTGGTGAATTCATGAAAATTTAAACAGTTCTTATCTCACCAGTGAGGGTGTCTCCAAAGCATATCCTCAATACTTCCACATCAAATAAATATTTATATAGCTGTGTTTCTGTAAGGTGAGAGACATATTGCACTTTGTAACTAAGGAGGGTATCACATGGAGGACAGGTATCTGCTGCAGAGCTTCAAAACAGTTTGACAGATACTTCAGTTTCTCAGTAAACAAAATTGACGTCTCGCCCCCTCTGGATAGGTTACATATTAAGAGTTTTAAAAAGTTGTTTAACCAATGTAAAATATATAAAGAGACACTCAAATGTAAGTAATTGTTCTTCTTAACTATTATCAGTACTTGCATTCATGAGCTGGTTGTCACATTGCAGTGTGTCTGCCTATAGTGAAAGGTTCACCATCATAGTGCAACTTTAGTACCAATACTACACATAAGTCTTTATCAAGTGAGGTAGAAAAGATTAATAGTGACCCTAGTGGGATGATGAAGACATGTGATGAAATACGTCAGGTGTTACTCTGCTGTGTAAAAGTTGGAGAGAACTGAATGAAAGTGAAAATCAGTGCACAAAAATTAACACTGCTTCCGACCTGTTATAAAAAAAGAAAAAAAAAATATCAGGAAATATGCCAGTGACTATAATAAAAATCATTTCACTTCAAATTAACCTGTACAGACACAAAGCACAACTGCATGTTAAATTACTGGACACAGAAAGCACAGTGTGCTCTGAGCATACTAAATAAGTCATTAAGAAATTCAACAGAACACTTCTTTATCACACAGCACTAAATCCCCTCTGCTCCCACATCCTCCAAGACTCTTGTCTTTCCAATTTCACAATTCCACCAGTAGTTAATAAGCTTCACTTTCCAGTAATTTTTTTCCACAAACATGGATGTGTTCACTACTGCCTCCTTCTTGGGGCTAAAGGTCTATAACATAATTGAACCAGTAAAAAGTGATGATTGTCTTTCTGTGTAGTGTTGAGCCCCAAAGTGCCCACAGGCTCTACAAAGAAAACAAACAAAACACAAACACAATCCCACAGGTTTGCTCTTTTTCTGAGAGCCAAAGGATAATTATGTGTTAAGCTCCACGTCTAAATTAAACACTAACTGATTGATATTGTCTTTTGTGCTGGGATGACACTCCACATTTTGCCTTTTACGACACTCAGCAGGAGTGAACAGATGATTAGAATGATTACCCTCTCTGTTACTATGACTACTCAACATGGGCGGGGTAAACTACCTATTAACTTCAACAGGAAATCATTTAATTGTTGACAGTAGTCCTTTTCACTATAAATTGAGGAGACAGTGCAGTGTGCTGTGCTGCCTGCTCTGCTTCTAATGTGATGTGATTAGCACACATTTTGGCTATCAGCTCAGGAAGTCAATGAAAAAAAAAAAGAAACACACTGAACTGGGGAAACACACAGCAAGCTAGTTGCAGACTCAACAGGAAAAAAAAAAAACTTTCTTTTGTTTTTACCCATTTTTTTGTGCCAAGATGCTATTTAGTGGCAACAACCTCTGCGGTGGGGGTTTGTATCGATGTTTGGGCTCAGACACCCATGGAAGAAAAAGGAAAAGAAAGCATAATTGAAATAATTATGAAAAAAGAGAAAGAAATGATATTTGCATACTTGTCAGAATACCCTCAGGTACAGTGTGTGATTTATATTTCCCCTTGCTGGTTAGTGTCATACTTCAGTGAAACAAAAAGGCACTTCTCAGTGTTAAACTCATTACATACTGAGTTCAACAGTAATATGACATGAACATGATCTGTCTTTAAACCAGGAAACAAATTAATAAAGTGATACAGTATCGGCTCTATATTAAAAATAAGCAATCCAGTAGAATTAAAAGCAATATTAAACATCACTGCACAACTTGAACATCTTGCATAGACTGTTTTGTATTTCTTTGTGGCTTGAAGTTGGTATACACCAGTATATATTACATCATTGATCCAAGTCGTACACCTGAACTGCAGTATTGAGGGTAAATACATACAGAACTTGTAGTGATGAAGGCATATGTAAGCAACATTTGAATGGTTCTGTTAAGTCTGATTCATGATGAATGGATGAGGAGCCGTCAGTTTCAGTGAAGACACCAAAACAAGGAGAGCTGTTCTAAGTGGAAGGCTGTGGTTCCCTCTATTTGCAGACACACAGTATAATCATACACATCTGGCTAATGACACAAAAATGTGTTGCAAACCATTACAGGAAACCATAAAATGGAAAGCATGATGTGTTCTATATTTTGTTAATGCAGACATTTAGTTAAGTTAAAGTGCTTAACATATTTTAACATACTCAGCTGTGCTTCTACATTACACAGAGAAACATTAATATTTAACTGGGACTCATTACTGGCCCATTAGATAAGGTTTAATATTGAAGAATTAAATAGATAGATAAATAAATAAATAAATCCTGATCAATACACCCAATCCCCCCCCCCCCCCCATGCAGCAACTGTTTTGTAGCCTGGACAGAATGAAATGGACCCAAAATGACCCCTAACACACCCACTGTGGAACCCGGGTGAGAACATCTTAGACAAGCCTACTAAAATATTCCTCAGCTCTGGGTGAGCTGAGGATTAACTACCAAGGGGACATGCTCACTTCAAAGACGCCACTTTCTTAGCAACTAAAAAATCTTTTGAAATATCTAGACTTCATTTAGAAAAGAAGTGCTGTGCTATTTTAGAGAGGGACAAGCATTTCACAGTCTAATCAATCTTTCATTTTTACTTTGCCTGTACTGACTTTGAGGCTGTGTTACCATTCCCCATTACAATTCCAAAATGCTGAAAGTATTGTAACATGATGGTTGCTGTTCCTGAATGATCCCATGCTTGCTAACAGTGCAAGAGGTGTAACAACAACCCTGTGAGCACCATGCAGATATCTACAGGTCTACTCTAACTCACAGGCAGCAGACAATCACCAAGCTCTGACAGGCCACCCCTGATACATATTCCACACTGAATCAACAAAGCACGTAACGACTTACCACAGTCCATTAAGAAAGCCAGGCAAAATTGAATTGAAATGCATGTTTGTGGGTTAAGTCCGATTTGCATGTAAAGTGGACTCGTAGTTTATGCCAGCCTTGCTAATAGATTAAAAACATTGTCTGCATTTTATGCATAGCAGCCCTGATTTCACTGCAGTAGCTAAGTGCTTTATAGAAACACTTTAAAGTCAAAAGGCAGATCAGTCACTAACTGTCCGTCTTTATGACAGATTAGCAAAAACAACACGGAGATTATTAATTTTTTTTAATAGTATGCCAGTCTGAAAGAATGTCTGATGAAAACTGTTCCTGAGAAACATGCTGGATGTGTCAAATGCTGCCTTTATAAGACTTAATTGAGAAAACTAACTAATGCTTCAGAGCAAATAAAAGAAAAGTGTTTAGTAGAGTAACAACATATTCACTGAAATCTTTTGTCGTTTTGTGCATTCATTTTTCCAAAGAAATAATAAATACCATTTAAAATACTTTCAAAATGACTTCTTTGTTGTTGTTGTTAGGTCAGATACTGGAGTATCAGTTATATGAAGCACAGCATCTATTCCACAAAAACAGCTTACATGCAAAAAATCAGGAGTAGTTAAAGGTAGGGTAGGAGATTTCATTCTGATGCACTTTTTGTTAAATTAGTGTAACTTCTCTTATAGCAACCAATTAGTTCGGCAGTTTCACATTAAAACGAAGAATATTAAAAACCTGTGGAAGCTATAAAATGCTAAAAACATCAGCCAATCCTCTGGGACGACCCTGGGCGTAGTATTGGCTGGTTGTCACTCTCTTCCTGCTCTGCGTGCACCAGAGAGGTACGTGCATGATGGCTACAGTCACAGACCGCCGCTCGTCTTCAGGTAATGCTCGTCCATGTGATTGGGAGGTGTGGCTTCGGGGTGAGCTCCGAGAGAAAGGGGCGCGTGTGTAATTTCGAAATCTGGCTGACTCTCACTGAGTTTTCAAAATCTCCTACTCTACCTTTAAGTATTTAGGGACGAGGGGAATAGATGCTGTTTTTAAGAGAATTTCACTCCCAGTCACAGCATAGGAAACAAATGATGACAATATAAGCTGTCACATAAGTGTTTGATAAGTGACAGCAGCAGTTTCCTGCCAGTTAAAAAATACGGTGAAAATGGTGAGTATGTTTATTTCAATGTCTGACAAATATGTATTAATTATTGTTAGTATTATGAGGAGTAATGGTATGTAAATGAGTAAACTTACATTTCTGCCACACAGTAAACTCAGCGCTCTGTAATTTTGTGCTCACTGCAAACCTATCAAAATAAAACATCCACCATATAAATCATGCTTCATGCTTGTTTTAATTTAGGACTCATTCCACAAGACGGCAAATAAGTGCCAGTCATTGTGAACGGAGACGACTCATCTCTCATCTTTTGTCAATCACAGAGCTGTCTTTTCAAGGCGCTCAATGGCCCATGGAAAAAAAAAGAAAAAACTGAGAGGTAGCATCTCACTTCAAAGGGCTCTCTACCACTTCCCATTCCTCTACATCTCCATGCAGCTCACTGACAGCGTGTCAGAGGGGTATGTGGCATGTTAGTGAGCGTGAAAGGTGAGAAATCCACCTGCCTTAAAAACACAGGATACAACTGTGATGTATTTAAACAGATAAAGTTAATACAAAAATGGCTTATTTGGACAAAAACAGAAATGTGATGTAACTATATGTCTTATCAGGATCCCATTTAGGTGGCATTTGCAGCTTAACAGTGAGACTATGGGAGATGTTTGCTTCCAGCTTGAGAACTGTGTGTGTTAAGGTTGGAGTCTTGGCACTTAAAGCAACTTAAATTTTCCCCCTAATGGCTCACTGGTAATGGATTTTATGCAGTAAAGCCAATAGCAACTGGTAAGACAGAACCAGTTAAGATAAACATCTGATTACTGCCTAGCCAGTTAAACTGTATACACCGTATGCAGTACCTGCTAGTCTTTGCCTCTCGAAGTCCATTATTCTATAATACCCATAAGAGCAAGCACATTTCCAGAAATTAAGTGTATTTTGGCATGATTGCTAGCCTAGACCCTCTCAGCATGCACACAGCTGTTCCCATGTTGGTCGCTGAGGATTACTAAATGAAGTGTGTACACCCACTCGGACATAGAACTGGTGTTGTCATGGTGACAGAGAGAGCAGAGTGATCCCCTAACACTCGCTGAAGCTCCAACTATGAAAGAGGGAAGCTTTTTTTTGCAGACCTGGAATCATCTGCAGCATACTGAGCAGATACAGTTGTTATTGCATTAATATTTCCTTCTTTAAAAATGGATTACGGGTGTCTTAGTGATTATTCATACGCTCAGCTTTCAAAGAGCTTACTCATTGTGAGCGTCACTGAGGTTCTGTCACACTTAAATAGGCTAAGGGGTAAAGAGCAAGAGGGGGGAGAAGTTAGACAAGGATGACGACAGATGATCATGCACACATGCAATATCAAAGAAATGTTTTTTTTTTCCCTGATTGTGACAAATAATTACTTAATGAAGAAGCTTTATGTATATATTGCTGTGTGTTACATAAAGCCATCATTTTTGTCTGCATGTGTGGGATGCTGAAGCCCCATCAGTGCCATTTTTCAGTGCGAGAATAGGTGACCCTTTGAGTGACATTTCCATGAAGCACTGATCAGCACTTGTCAATCATAACACCAAACTGGTAGCTTAGAATGAAATGTTTCAGTCTGCCTGAGACCTGCCACAGACATGCACACTTCCTCACAAGCATAAAGTGCAGTACAAGCCAATCTAACACAGCCTTCAAATGTCAAGAAGCTCTTCCAGAAAAAGAAAAGACCACTTAAATGGAAAGCCATCTCTCAGCCTGCTGGCACACAGTTCCACTGCTTTACTGTACTGAAAAAAAGCAGGTGTGTGTATGTCTGAGGGTGTGTGTGAGTGAGTATGCATTGGCCACATACTGAAGGACACAGGGGGTGTGATGATTGTTTTGCTGTACACATGCTGTAAGAGTGGCCCTGGTAGGTGTCTACAGGGACAATGGGCCTGGAGTAAAGACAGAGGGGGAAAGTCAGTCAGTGAGCAGCGCTGCCAGCTGTTTCCACCGCTCTGGGCCTCCTGTAACATTCCCTATAAGCTTGAATGAGCTGCCAGGTGACACTGCTCCTGCTGCCTCATTCTTTTTAGTTTTTTAAAACATTTACTAAATGTTAGAATAAAATGAGCATGTGTGAGCAGCCTCTTCCTCGTGTGAGAGGGATACTACACCAAGGCAGTCCGTGCTGGCAATCTTACATTACTACTGCATATAAAACTCTTCCACAGAGCATCGTCTAACTTAAAATAGCAGACAGGACATTTTAACCTTCTTATTTCTCCCATGCATGAAATTTGCAACAAGGATACAGGATATAAACAGTAGCATTAATGTGCCATGCTGCACAGAGTACAGAAGCTAGCTTCTCTATATACATTAACAAATAGGAAAAAAATGGACAAAAACATAAACACATCATGCATGTTTGCTTAACAAGCTAGCCACTATGCTAACAGCACAGTAGAGCTAAGTACACTATTTAACTTTCTATGCAGCAGTTTGATTTGTAAGTGTGCCAGTATTTTTAATTGTAAAAATGACTGTAAACTACTCGCTAATTAGAGTTTGTGTGCACAGGTCTCAATGTGGTTGTTGCGTCTCTGCAGGCGTTACAGGGCTGTGCATGTACCGATGAAGCCCTGAACCAGCGTGCAGTGGAACTGTTGTGGAAGCAGCCCTGCTGTGTAACATCCACCACATTCATGTTGGAGGGAAAATACATTATTTTCTTCTCCTATGCATCATGGATCCCCTTAGACTATCTTCTGAGAAATGCTGTTGATGAATCTGTTGGAGCTGGTAAACCACCGGCAGGCTGCCTAAATCTGAATTCAACAGACAGATGTAATCTATACAATGCCATGCAGCAAGGATTTACAATATTTTATGGTCCCCTTGGTGGTTCCCTTGCAGGAAGGTGCCCTGTTATGGCAGGACTTTAAAGGCAACCTGCTACAAAGCTTTGTTTGTTTACTATTAAATGTACAAAACCAACAGCATCCAGCTTCAGAACGGCCTTTCATCTCTGCTACTGAACATTAGACTGTGATGTTGTTTCCTGATTTCTCCTGCATCTTTTTTTTCTGATTAGAACACCAAACAGCCACAGCAGCAGCAGTACATCATAATTCTAGAGAGGCCTGTGCAAGCAGGTCCTTGAGCTGGTGAGTTGGGCTGCATGCATCTCTAAATGTCAGTAAGATTTACAGATACACACACACACACAGACAGTTGTGGAAGCACAGCTGCAAGATGACTGAAAGTGATGTGGCCTTCACAGATGCCATTACGCGTCATTTCAATTAAGACATGTGCACCCAATGTGGATTTGATGGAGAAAGACACTGCGGGTGGAGAGATTAAGCACGCTCTCATTCCAGCAACATGTGCCTCGCACTCTCCAAATTATCCTAATGACAGTAATTACAAAGGCACATTCAAGTCTGTGTTTGGGTAAGTAAGGGTTAGGAAATGGGAATAAATATTATTGTGCCGTGCCACTGTATATCACCCACACCAATACACATGGCACCAGCGAACAATTAAGCCTAGAGGTTTTGTAATTCATTAAGAGTTTGAAATCATGCCCTGCAAAGGGACAAAATGAACATTTATCGGCCTCTCAGAATCAGTGAGTGCACATTATCCCAAAGCAGTGTCAAGTATTCTGACTTGTGCAGATGTTGATGATCTTATAAACTTAGGATAAAATAAATAATAACTAAAAAATAATAGAAGTGTTTAGAATAATCCATTGCAGGAAACAAGAAAAAGAAACCACACTTTTTAATTGCTATTTCAATGCCAACACTTCAGCACTGCAAACATTTGCAGGACCCAGCAGCAGCCGTATATATCTGTTAATATGATAAAAATAGCTTTTCTAACAAGCACTGAGAAGCTGAACATTACTTATGGGCATTTTGTCACAAAACTAAAAAGCAGCACCATCAAGGATGGAGTGTATCTGGGTTTAAAAACAGCTCTGAATGACCCCGAGTGTTTTTCTAATGACAAGTGTGTTTGTTCACAAACATAAAAAACTAAATAAATGTAGCTGAAAATTATCAAACTGATCCCCCGGTTCTTATTTGGCTTTAAACTTTGTCAGCTTTTATGCTCCAATTTGTTTCCAAAAGTGGGTTATTTTATAACACAGCCTGAAGCAAATAAATATTTTTGTTAATCAGATAAAAACATTTTGACCTTCTGCGTTCTCAAATGAATGACGAGCTTCACTATCGTACCAAATGACCTAAGTTGTGGCCCTGCAGCAGTAAGAGGGAGGACATTTGTTATGTGCTCGTTCTCATTTTTGTTAGGAGTTCAAAGTAATATGATAATGCCACAAGGCCTTTGAAAATCTTGTTACTACATTTCAAAAAAAAAAAAAAAATGTCAGACAGTAGCTAACATGCTGACATTCACAAGGCTGCAATAAGGAAAATCTGCAGGGGGGCTGCAGCATCTCATGCTGAAAGAGCTGCTTCCTCCCTGGGGCTGGACTGAGGCCTGATTTCATGTGAATGTGAAATGCTTATTGAATCTGTCCATGTTCCAAAAGGTACTTGTGCCTTTTTTATACTTTATTTTATACTTATTTATCTGAATCAACACTGAAAGGAGTAGGGCACACGATGGACCAGCACACAGAGCACATCCTTTCCACTATAATAGAGGAAAAAAGGCGAAAAACAAAAGGTGACCGTACATTTGAATAAAATGGAGCTGCTGGGCAGTGACCTCCTAGAGCAACAAGGGGATCCCTTTTTTTTCTAGTTCCTGTGCTACGTTTCTCTGCGTCTACAGCTCCACCAGACACCAGCCCCCTTTTATCAACTCCTTCCACATCCAGGGTGCCACTCATTACTCATGTATTCATAGCCTCTGCAGTTTAATTACAAGACTAATCACAACAAACTATCTCCTTCACTACTGAACCAGCTGCCTGAGTAATGTGGGCCTGAGGGATTCAATGCAGTTAATCAGTCCAACGTTGGCTGTTTTTTCTTTTTTAAGATTACCACTGCAGCTACATGGTATTTGATTCTGTGTCTCGTTCTGATTAACAATGCCACAACACATTTAAAAAGCATCCATGCATGTTTCTCTGTAAGCAAAAACTTGCCAGTCATTTAATGGCAAAAAAGAGAAGTCATTTTCAGGATAATCCAGGCTAATTTTTGTTGGAAACAGCAGTCAAGCTTGCATTTTTTTTTTTTTTTTTTAAGAGAAAGGTGATGGAGCCTAGCGCACAGCTACAATAGCAGCTCACCACAATAGCAGCAGAAAAATGTTATATCTCTTTCTTCATAACCTGTGGGCACTTTGCTTGTTCACAGTTCGACCTCTAAGAAATGACAAAAGAATAACTATCACAGTCCTATTTTACCCAAAGATGTCAGTCAGTGGAATTGGGGTATGGCCCCATTACAGCTCCATCCAGACCAGGCTCTTATCTGTGCCTGCTTCAGGTACCTCCATCCAAGAAGCTGTGTGACAAGGGGCCCATTCAGCCAATGCAATCTCACAGGACCCAGGTCCCAAAAGGTAGACTCCTTCATGCGCTCACAGACATACAGATTATCTAACAACAGCATCAAAACCTGCCCATCGGTGTGACGCGGCACTGACAATTTCTGTGAGAGAGCCCCATCAAAATAAATAGAGGTCATTCGCAGACTCTTCTCTTCTCTCAACCTGCCGTCACCCCTCTTTTCAAACACCCACGGAGACAGTTTCAGGGCCCCATGTGGAAGAAGCAGAACTGTGACCAAACTCCTCCAGGGAGCAGCTACCTAGCGGTGGTACACCTGCTACATAATATTTCAAAGTACAGAGAACACACATACACAATGTACTGAGCGCCTTCCTGTGCAACAAAAGCTATAAGAAACATGGTCTTGAGGGAATATATTTCTCAAAGTATAACACATGGCCACATGGTACGGCACAGATCAAGCGTGCTGGAGTACAGTTGAAGTTACCGCACGGTGAGCACACATGCACAGACTGCTGATGCTTTGGATAGATGGCTGTAAAATCTTATTAGGTACCAGGTTGGAACATGGCCAAGCACTCACTTTTTTTAAGTTGTCCTTCCTTTTTGTGTTCCCCACAATAAATCTCTCCCTCCATCTTTTCCTCCAGTGTTTCCCGAATCAATCCGTCTGCCTGCCTCTGCAGTGATGCAAATGAAATATTGTTCAACTGCTGAATTTAGCAAAGGTTTATGTCTAGAAAACGCAAGGTCACGCTAACATCATTCGGCTCCCCCACCTGCTTTACTGCAATCCGTTGGCCGTGTGTATTTATCAAAGATGCAGCCATTTCTGCACTGAGGGCTGTGGCATGCTGTGCGTACGCTCACTTTGTTACCCCCGACAGAAATGCCTCACCAGGGAGAAGCCTTTAGTAGAGCACATATAAACTCTTGCCTTTTAGTGGCATGGGAAATGCTGAAATGCATACATTTATGGGGTCTGTTTCTGAGCGCCATGCTAAACTCAGAGTTTGACCTTGTCACTGCAACGCACAGACTTTTCAGAAAAGCTGAAGTGACTGTTTTAAACAATGGATAATTAATGATATCTGGCTATCTGGTCATGTCATCACGTAAACAAAAAAAGGAAAGTTTATGTGGGACATTCAAGGTGTAGGAACAGCTGAAGTGGCTTCCATTGTTTAGAGAGTTAGAAGAGTCAAGTAACTTGTTGGCCTTCCATGTGCACAACTCTCTGACCATTAGAAAGATAAAACAAATTGGAGATAAGAGGAGTGGTGCTCAATCTCTCAGCAGGCCTACATTAATGCTACTAATGTACAGCACACTTTAGGTTTAGAGCTTTGATGACACAAGCAGCTGACGGCCTTGTGTAGCTGGGTCACACACACACACACACTCAGACACTCGGCCTGAGTGCAGTGGCATGATGGACGTGAGCCTATCCCTGTTCCCTTCTCCAGCCCCATAATTCATAGCAGTCCAGACGTTTTCACAACAAGTCTCTTGTTCTTTGAGCATTTGGCAATCAGAGCCACATGCTGCATGAACATTTATCCTACTTTCACAAAAATGTGGGCTTAATGAGATAATTCAGCCTTCTATGTTAGCTCGGCATGGTAAAAAAAAAAAAAAAAAAAAGCTTCAATGTGTGGTCTCTCTACACAAGTAGAGTCCAGGTCAGGGCTATGGCAACTTGTTAAGCAGTGCTCAATAAATGGCACAAACTGGCTCCTGTGGATGATGCATACACTAGTGGGGGAAGAGAAATTACAGTGGGACTTCAGAGCTGGAGAAATGTTTTTTTTTTTACCTCCAAGTTCCACAAGGTGAGCTGTGCAATCAGTCATCAGTTTCACCCCAGCTAAGAGAAATCATTTAGCCCAGAGCTTTAAGCACACAGGCAGGTCTGCCAGATCCAGCAGATGCCTACAACTACCAAACTGACCTTTAAAATATGCCTCACCATCTGATTTCAGTTTTAAGTTCAACATAAGGAGAAGTCACCAAAGAGAGAAAATAATGGAAAGAGAGAGAGAGAGAAAAAAGGATCTTGGTTATGCACAGGCAGCTACTGTTTTCTATCCTAGAAGAATCAGTTCAGATTCACGTTTATCCAAACAGATTTTCAAATATTGAAGTACTTTACCAGTTTAAAAAAAAAAACAGAATTCTTCAGGTATCAGAAAACACTCCAACAAGGAGTGCTTTTCATTCAGGTACATCTGGACAGGCAGAGCGTGTGGAACCGAAGGCTTGTAAAAGCTGAGAGGATTCTTTTTCAGCAGACAAAAAAAATAAAAACAACCCCTTAAATCCACCCCAAAGCAGCCAAAAACATACAGACACATCAGCCAGATAGCACTTCTTCAAAGTAAACCCGCTCAGGATATGAAATGAAATGATGAAGAGCAGGTGAAAAACATTGCACACATCAGTGCTGCTGCTCAGGCAGAGCTGAAAATAGTTCTCCACACCTGACTGAAGAGACAGAGAGAATCTAAAGGATGGACAGCCATTCAAGGTTGCTGTCGGTGTGCCTGTACACTTCAGGATAAATGATAGAAACTTTTACACTCCGAAGCCTCACAGGTGATGATAATATAACTTGGTAAGGTGAGGTAAAGATGATGCAAGGAGTAAGATAAAGCTGCATTTGTAACTTCATTAGACTTACTGGCAGTTACAGTCGTCTGTGAAGCATACCCCGAAGCACAGACTGCAGAATTAGCTGTCCTACAGTATGAAGTACATTCTGTGGTCCACTGCACAGTTTCCTTTGTTTTTTATGTCTCTGAAGCAACAAAATGATAATGACACACTGTAGCTAGCATTAAAAAGGTGGCACAGTGTTTGTCTTTATATACCAGCCCTCTGAAGAAATGCAGATGCTGTGATCCTACTCAAACATTACAATAGAATACTGCAGAGGCCTGAGGCACTTTGATGGCGAAAGGAAATATGTTTAACAGAGTAATGCCTTTAAAAAAAAGAAGAGGAACAGAACAAATGCATTAATAATAAGGATAAATCTGAAGGCTTGAGGCAGCTGTGAAGCAGCTGCAGCCATCTCCTGTTTCTTTTGTTGCTATTACTTATTTCCACCAATCACTCTTAACAATGCAGATATATAAGACAAGATATATATTGCATGTCGTTGTATACCTGCTTAGCATTAAACTGCATGATCTACCTTGCACTGATTACCATGTTGTCATAGAAACAAGAGGCCACAGAAATCACAGTCTGCCAACATGCAGGGAAGAATTGGATTCATGCCTCATGTAGGCTGTAGACAATACAACCATAATCATTCATTTAGTGCTGCATGTAGCTGCAAAGACACATCTGTATGTTCTGCGTAATCGTGTATATTGTATATTGGTAAGAATTATATGTTTACCATAGCATGCCTGAGCGTAAATAAGCATAATTTTGTATTATTATGTAGCATCTGATAAAATATTAAATAACAAATGAGGGACAACATCCCTTTATATGAGGATCTAATCTCATTGGTTGTTAACAAAGAGCTGTTCCACTGAGACTCTTGATCAAGTTCTCCTGCACTAGCACTGACACTAAGTGTAAACACTGACTGCTGCAGTGTGTGTTTGTGTGTGTGTGTATTTCTGGAAAAGAAAAGACTGGAGGCAGGGGCCATCTCCCATGTTGAGACTTGGATGAAAATTTTGTGTGAATACAGCAAAAAGCTTGTGACAGCGTGCTTAATTATTTTTGGCTATAGCAGGTCCTTCCACAGCCTGGTGGTGCCCAGCGGTGCCTACCTCTCAGGGGGGCAGAGACTCGCCGCCATCTGAGGGTGTGTCTACCCCGGCCTTGTTAGCATAAACCTAACTACAGATTCATGAAATTACCTCTGAGACGTTTTCAAAAATACACACAGATCTGTGGCTATGGTAAATACACTGCCCTGACTGCAGTTCTCATAAATAAACAGGTAACATACCATTTTCACCTTGCAGTATCTGCAGTGAAGAAGAAAATGGAAAGGTAACCTCAGTGGACACCAAAATGAAATATGAGAGTGTGAAATGGGGGTAAATGCACTTGCTGGTGTTTTCTTTAAGCATCTGCTAAGGTGGGGTGTGACATTGCTGAGGTAGGCTACTGGAAGGGCACAATGTCTCCCAGATGACTTAAGGAGGAAGTTTCTCTCACTTGCTCATTGCTTTAGAAAAAACGCCATGGGAAACAATGTATTTCATAACACTTCAACACCTCAAGAAAAAAAAAACTGTTTGTTTTCTTAGGTCTGCCCTTATAGTAGAAGTTTCAGCACCAAGTTAGAAAAGGGGAAAACAGAAGGTTGCTTCAGGTTTTCTTGCTATACAATAAGTAACCTTCCTCTTCCTCCTCTTTGCTGCAGCTCCCCCAGTGTGCTGAATGAAGAAGCAGGCTGCCTGATCATGTCAGGCACCCACCAGTGACCTGGGAAGTAAATCCTTAAACAGGTGGCCAGCATGGAGAGGATGGGCTAAACCAGCAGCACACCTTCCTGCTGCCGGTGATGCTAGCTGTTTTATGTGTTTTTTAATTACACAGCCCTCCAAAACCGTCAACCCCATCTTCTCGTCCCCTGCCACCCCCTTTGCCCTTCATTCACCCTCTGACTCCAACAAGCAACACACAAATGCAGTCACAAGCACAGGCAAGCTCTCTTCCATCTATGTAATCACTTCAAATTCAAATGTCAGATGTTGGGGTTAATACGCCGTAACATGAAATGTGACAGACTTGGTGGCAACTGTGGGGAATATCCCACAAACTGTTTGTAGTATTCATACAAAGATTGTGTGAATGGCATGTTGTGATATCTTTTCCTGTGTGTTACTATTCATTGATCGGGTTTGAAATGATACTACCGGTTTTTGGCCCTTGACTCCGTGGGGAAATCAGCCATGTGTAGTTTTGTCAGTCTCTGTAGCTAAGCAACTGAGCATTACAGTGAAAGAGACCAGCGCTTGCGGCGGTTGCTAGGGAACTGCTAGAGAGTGTTACCACTTGTGAACGGAGCTTCGATAGATCAGCCTCTAATGGTTCAGGTCTGATGGAGCTTTGCCTAGAAGGAGATGAGGGATTGGCAAGTAGGCAGCATCCTCCATCTCACCAGCTATACCATATGTCACAGCCGACAAGTCTCCGGAGTCCCACGCATCAGCACACATAACAACCAGATGAAAATAATGGCAGGTTTTTCCTCAATATGAAAACCATTTGCATAGAAGTGGAGACTGAATAATTGAGAGGTGTGGGAGAGAGCAGGGTGGCTCAATTGGGAAGAAGGGATGTATGCCTGCCAGCCAAATCCATTAGCCAGACCTTGCTTGGCTGAGGCAGGCAGCTGATGGGAAGGCTCTGTTATCGGACACTAAAGGACACCAGGGCTGGCCATCACCACGCCTGCCCTCTCTACTCTTTGCCGCAGGGAGAGAGAGAGAATAAGACAGAGAGGAGAGAAGAAATGAGGCAAAATGACAGAGACAAAAAGAGAAACCGAGGGAGAGACCAGTGAGGTTCAATAACAGAAAGACTGAGGAGGTGTTGCCCTATTACAGCTTTATAATTGGCCTGCAAGGGCGGTCAAATGAGAGGCCACTTATCGCACATTGCAGTTGCACAAGAATACTTGTCCATCTCTATGGCCAGAGCCCATTTAAAAGAGCATTAGGACAAATGAAGCGTTGAAAAAGAGGACACCGTCTTTTCATTTAAGCTGGGATTGTATTAAAAAAAAAGGAAGTATTAGACAATTGTTTCCAATGAAAGAAAAAGTGGCTTAGATGGGTCCTTGTGGGAGCCTAATTGCCACGTGGAAAATCTCCAGTGGGGAAACCTAGAGCAGCCTAAAGTCTCCTCCAGCACAGACATACAAGTCTAAAGATAGAGAGCATTATATCTCTTATAGACCTTGTGGCAATGATTCTTATTATTGGCTATATTTGAGAAATTAGATTAAGATAAAAAAGGGTACTCTCCTGGTATTATTTAGTCAGGTTCTCATGACAATCTATAACACATTAAAACATTAAAACGAAGAATATGTATCATCTGTGGAAGCTATAAAACACTAAAAACAGCAGCCAATCCTCCGGGTGGACCCTGCGTGGAGTATTGGCTGGTTGTCACTCTCTTCCTGCTCTGCGCGCACCAGAGAGGTACATGCATGATGGCCGAAGTCACAGACCGCAGCTCATCTTCAGGTAATGCGCGTCCATGTGATTGGGAGGCGTGGCTTCGGGGTGAGCTCCGAGAGAAAGAGGCATGTGTTTACTTTCGAAATCTGGATGACTCTCACTGAGTTTTTAAAATCTCCTACCCTACCTTTAAAAGTTTGATACAAGATCACATATTCACGTCCTAGAACTGAGAGACAACAACAGGCAGATGGAATTACAGTATAAGCAGTTCTTACTTGTGAAGATCAGACTGAGTTTTAACAATAGTTAATTAGAAGCCAGTGAAATCATTAGTCAGTCTCCTGGCATGGCATGGAAAAAAGTAGACCACAGCAAATAGTGCAACTACTTTTTGAAGAGACCCCACTAACACTAACAGCTCTTTCCATTTGTTTTCTCACATTTGCCATTTCAATGTGTCTCTGTTAGCAGTTTACACTTAGTTTTTCAGTGTGGAAGAAAAACACATTGCTGCAGTGATGCATTGCCAATCAGATTTATGCTGCACAGTCTGGTGATCCTGGAGAGGGAGACATCCAAACAAAGACAAGAGACAGGGAGGAACTCTACCTCCTAAGTCTGTCTGAATCTAGTGCAGCATGGCACCGCTACCATACACAAGTAATAATAAGTAACGAGCTTCAAACAATACTGGTCATTTTAATGTGATCATTTGATTTTGGTGCTGCTCCGGCACGAACACCAAACAAAACAGAACTAATCATTCATCAACAGCCACAATAATGGTGAACAAAAGATGTCCCCCCGAGCAACAGAGGAAGGAGAGGCGAAGGCAGAGAGGGAGCTGTAGATTAGAACATAACTAATAATTGCCATTTGAGCCCAGAGTTCCATTGGCCCTTATCGTGTCAGAAGTACATGATAGCTTACAAACAGCGAATAAGAGGGGACAGCCATGGGGCCTGCTTTAAGAGGATACAGCTGCATGTGTTTACAAAGCTCGCATCTCCTAAAGCTCTCCCTCTCTCTCTCTCTCCCACTCCTTCTCTCTTTCTCTCAAACACACAAAATCAAAATCAAGCATGAACAGATATGCACAATTAAATTAGCTCCAAGCTCTGTTTAACCGCATCTGCCAAATAAAAGTCATTACAAAACACAACCCGTAAAATTCCTACTTTCCATCTCGCTGTCCCCATAAGATCACTGAATGCAGAATTAGATAGAAGGACATGTGACTGTGTTACTTGCTGATGGTAAGAAGAGTGTTGCAGTGTATATAGTGGATGTTCATTATTAGGAAATGATTTACCAACAACAATGTTACAGCAGGTCACCTAATGTGGCCCATTGTCAGTGCATAAACACACGAGTAAGCCCAGGGGAAATCAAACTGGTAAGTTACAGTGCTAATACTATGCTCTACTATACTGTACACAACGAGCTGCCACTCTGAACAGTAAACCTACAATTAGAAACACCTGTTTCTTTAAACCTTTAAGATAAGCTTTCCAGTAATTACTGCAATTTAAACCTTTTTGTGCTTTAACATGCATTTGCTGCCACAGAATCAGCAGTTCTCCAGATCTCAGTCTATATTAACACAGGCTCTTTGTAAGAATAAATAGCAGCTATCACATACTAGTGGCACTGCATCTCAATGAGCTTGTTATAGTGCTACAGGAAGTGCATCGCTGCAAAGCGATGAAGTCTCATTTGCATGTTTTCATATTTAATTCTGGACAGCAGAGACAGCTCTTGATGTGGCCTAATGTGATGCCTGACATCGCCTGAGCCCTGTAATTATTTTCCTGACCTGCCCAACAATCATCTTCCCTCCACTTAATTGCTAACATAAACAAATCCTCAGGTGTCCCAAGCTCACAGGGAGCATTTTCTGATGCAAAGTTGAAGCCTCGCAAAGAACTGTGAAATTCTCCTAGAACTCTTTACAACTCTTCCCACTGCTGCTTCTCTGAAGTGCTAAGCTACTGTTTATCTGATTAAAAGACTGATTGATAATTGTTAGAGATATAGTAGCAAATGAATAATCATCCCCAAGCACGAAATTAAAAAAGGAGAAAACAATAAGCATTACGATCAGAATGAATAATTAATTTAATTCGACTTGTATTATCAAGCTTACTCAGCTATGGAAGCCATTGTTGCTGACTGTTCAATAATTCAAAAAGCTTGGGAATGAGGTGAACGTCTTCTTTCTTTGCTCCTCAGATTCGGGTCTGTGTTCTGTTCAGATATCTGCACCGTGGCACTTTTATTGTGGTTCTTTTGTGCTTCGTCCGTGTGTGCTTAATGTTTGGTGTGCTGTCGCTGTGAGTGAATATTTAATGAAGCCATGGTAAGCTCTCCACTGCTGTTCATCTGGGCATGGAGTCAGCGGAAAAACTCTCTCTCTGGTTCTGCCATCTGTTGGAATCAATAAGGGGGCTGAAAACCCCCCTAGCCACCATTCAGGGCTCCAGCATGTTGACGATTAAAGGTAACCCCTCTCTCTGTTCCTGCAAGTCCTGCTCACCACCAGCAAGGTTAAATGGCAGGTGCTGAAAGAAGTATATTATACCCTGCACAGTAATGCTAATCCTTCAATTAAATTACAGCTCCTAAGCAGACAGGCCTTTCCTGGCGCTGCAGCTCCGAAAGCAAAGCCCTGTGACATGTTTGAGCACTACAGTCCGTACTTCAAGCTGGGGCTTTGGATGGATTTATGGAGGGAATGATACTCTGCAGAAAGACAACAGTACACAATGTGTTTGCGCAGTGTAACTAGACATTAAAAGCTTTGAGATGTGTTTGTTTAGCATGGTGGAAGCATTATAAAGCCTTCAGACAACAGGAACACTTAAAAATCCTCTTTGACTTGTTTGTCTTGGTCTGATGTTTACAGTGTTCAGCTGTCATGACTGCACAGCAATAACGTCTGTCTGTGGCAGATGGGAAAAGGCTGAAGCAGTGTCCCTCTTCCTCAGCCCAGAGGGGTGCTCCTCCTCTAATGGGGAAAAATAAGGTTGTTTAATTGTAGTTTATTTCAGACCCTGATTGCTTTTATTGAGCTCCATTATTCTTGTTAATGAGCCTGTAATGTGAATGCTGATAATGTGAGAGCAAGTCTTTTTCTCACAATGTGTGATCCGAGCATTTTCTGGCCACTGAATCCTTGGCTACCTCTGTTCCAACCCAAGCATCTGTTTGCTGCTCCCTGCATCATCGTCATTGACCTAGCAATCAGTCAGGAGTGAAACTTTATGTCCCGCGGTTAACGTTTCTTACTTGCAAACTGCCCCAGAAGCAGTGGTGGAAAGTATTTGTACTTCGTTACTGTACTTAAGTAAATTTTTATGTATTTATACTTTACTTAAGTAAAAATAATAGTACATAGTTTATACTTTTACTCCATTACATTTTGCAGCTATTATCTGTACTTTCTACTCCACTACAAATAATCTACAATGTCTGTAGTTACAAGTACAATTATGAATACAGTTGTGTTCATACAGCTGTGCTGGACTGATGTGAGGTCAGACTCTGCATGGAGGTGGTGTCACGCTGCTAGCTGTGTTTCTATAATGAGCCTCAATCATGATGCCGGTGCACTGGCTCAGTTAGCTAACTAGTTAGCTACTGTCTGCTAACACAAGTCCATCCATTAATGTCTGATTAACATTAATCATAACATTAATCTACAGCAGGAATACTCACACAGTAAAAATTGTGAATGTCTGTTTTTTATTAGCAGCCTCTCTGTTCACTTGATGCCCACAGCCTGCCTCATGACACACAGACCTGTCCATAACTGGTTTGTCTGTACTGAAAACACTACACATTGTCCATTTTAATTTTAAGATGATTTCTTTGATTATTTTAACTTAACTATATTAACTATATTTATTTAAATATATGTATTCAGTGCATGAGTACTTTTACTTTAAGTTCATACTTATTATGTTATGTTATTTGTACTTTTACTTAAGTACCAAGCTTCGGTACTTCGGTACTTCCTTGGTACCCGTGAAGTGCTGGGACTCACATCAAAGAATGCACAAAGATATATTACACCGGACACACTCAGAACCATGAAGATCACAACAGGATGTTTACTTCACCAGGAGAGTTAGCTGACCAATATTTAGATGGCTGTCTATTCTGGACTTTTAGGAATTTACTCACAGAAATGTGTGCAGAGACACTCTGGCTGTCGTTCGGTATTGGGCATGTAGACTGGCATTAAATCAGGTTATGCAGTGACAAGTGTGCTAAAATGTCATTGGCATTTGGAACAGGGAGAAAGCATTAGCATTACACAAAGAGTGCATTATGAGTGAATAATGCGCTGTGCTACCAGTTTGGACATGCAGCAAAGTGAATGTCAAAACTCATTGGAACACACATTCTTCAGCCCATAGTGCTGCATATCATGCTTAAACAAGGATACATGGAATCCTATCTTCTGCTCATTCCTTCATTATGATAACCACAGAAGCAGCTCCAGAGGAAGGAGACCCTGGTGCCAGAAAAGCAGACATATAGATGATAGCATATAATCAGCATGACAGCGACTCGCTCATCATGGATCATGGAAAGACTGGAGCCAGCCTCAAAATGAATTAGGCAAAAGGCAGGAAAACACCCTGTCCATCACAGTGTGAGCACACCATGTATATGAAACTCTGGATACTCACTTCACCTGACTCCAAAAAAACCTTCAGATTATGAGGGCAAGATACAGAAAAACATTAAAATATAAAATTCAAGGTTCAGACGCAGGACTAAGGCTGTCACGATGATGACAATTTTAATAAAAAAGTGCCAGCAAAGACTGCTGTACAGGTAAAAGGTAAAGGCTGTAATGATTCAGCTCAGTCTGAAAATAAATTAAAACGGTGATGTTAACATATGGGGATAGTAGCAGTCCTCCACCACGTCGCAAATGTAACATTTGTCAAGCTAAACACAATGTCATGCTTGGTGAAATACACGGCGATGCGGTGGATTATATCACTGGACAGTTTCTTTGTAAAACTGATAATGGCTCAGTAATATAATGACAGTCCTATCAGGGCAGTTATTTCACAGACTTATGAGAAGACATTTTGCTTCCAAAAAAGATCCTGTTCCATTCTCTGAATAAGCCATTAAACAGGCTTCAGGCTGTCAGACCTATCAAGCTTTAATCCTCAAAATTATAATGATTAACTCATCCCTGCACAGAAAACATAACACTAATACTACACTGACTCATTTGGAATGAAGGATGATACATGAAAGAATGAGCTAACAATCCAAAAGAATCGCTAAACTACTTTAAATCACATCACATCACTTCCGTACTAAACTAAATCTTTTTATGTAGTTTTCCCATCAGCTATTACTACTGCCAAGACTGCACAATAACCCCCTTACCGACACTCTCAGCCAGCCGAAAGGAGGCACTTTCCTTTGTGCACAGGCCTCCACGACTTCTGAGAAAATGTAATAGCTGATATTATCTCGCATTGCCTCAGTAGCAAAAAATAATGGGGTCCTCTCTATTAAAGACCACATCCACATGCTACAGTATTTCTTGTTAATGTATGTTTTAGAAACACATGAGAGGAGAAAAGTAATCAGTGCCCCCATGTGAGAAGGCTCCAAATCTGAGCTTTTTCTTCTCTGATCTTGCCTTTGCCACATTATCTGTGTTTTTTCTGTGAACTAGACTGTACTCGTTTTCACAGAGGGTTTATCAGTGATGACATGCTGTGTACTCGTGTTGACAGAACAAGGGGTTGTTGCTCTGCATGAGGGCAGCTGGGTACGGCCATGCCCAGACTGGCTGCTTTCTAAGCCCAGGAGAGAGAGAAAAAAACTTTTTCTCTCCCTTTTCCCTGACTCCTTTTCTTCACTCCCTGTCTCTCAACTGTACATGTTTAATGAGCTGGCATCTCTTTCAGTTTATATCAGCCTCCTGCACTCCATCACACTTCCTCCATGCCTGCACCCACTTTTTCTTCTCTATCCCAATGTTCTTCCTGTCGGCATTCACAAAGCTCCAGCAGGGACTGAGGAACACTACTATCCTTTGCTGCAAAGACACATTTTCTATTATAGCACTTCATATTATTTGTGTTAAACATTCACTGTCCCATATTCCAAGGGCTTGAAGTATGCAAGAAAAAAGTTCATTTTAACAGGGCCTACAAAGGAGCAAATAAAAGCTTAAGAAATTTGCAGATCATCACAAAAAAGTGGCAGATCTTGCATTTCTATTTAAGTACAATAATAGTCCTAATCACAAGCCACCATCACTTTTTTGGTGCCATAAAAACTCAAATTAATTCTTTGTGTCGGAGGAATGTAAGGCAGATGGAGAGAAAGGCATTAATAAAAGAGCCTATCTTTCCTTGGACGATTGGGTTTTTCCCATTTTGCTACTTCCTGTCAAAAGCATCACTCCATAAAACAGGACAAATGAGATTCCATGAATAGATGAATGGTTTCTTCATACATGTTCAATCTAAATCTATCATTAATGAGTTAATTTGTCAAGAGGATGGGGATAAAGCTTCATCACACCGACCACAATGACTCCATTTCTCTGACAGGGAGAGAAGACTTTGGGGACGGCTGACTGAGTGCCACCTCATGAGTGTGAGTAGGGTTCAGCATCATCAGCATCGCCTATGAACCGCATGTATAGCACTTCAAGAGACATGCTGACACAAGGACTGTGAGCCACATGCTGTAATTACTGCTTTCTTTGAATAGGCAAAAGCAGAGCTGTCTAAGTCGCATCAGTTCTTTGTGCCATAATAAGCTCATCCCAAATTAGACAGGTAAAATAAAAAAACCTGAATATTAACTTCATATAAGGTCATATCTACATTTGCCAAGAACCTTTAAGCAAATAAGTTTCCCCAGATGGCCTTCACATATGACTCTCAATGCACAATATCTCACAGTATGTTATTACCTGCCAACCAAACAGAGCGCAAAGATAGAAAAAAAAAAGTAGTAAACTTCAGTCATGTGCCATAAGCTAATAAAAATCTGTCAGAGAAGATGAGGAGAGGAGATAAACAGCAGAAATGGAAGAGGAATGAAAGTTGTAGGAGAGAATTGTCTGATTTATCTGCAGTGGTTCATACGTGAAAAGTGGAGGAGGCCAGGGTGTTCCAACAGGCTGCAGCTGTCTGAGGGGGGCCTTGGACAGTGATTTATGGGCCAGTGGTGGATGTGTTAATGGACTGGGCCCATGGAACATATCCATCCCAGCTACGGAGCCCCGTACCTGGGATGGATATGCTCCATGGCAGCATTTCAATACGGCACACGACACGTCATCACGGTGACTGACAGTGTTTTGGATGTATATAAACACAGGGCCTAATGTCAGCTTCTGTTAAAGGATGAATAGGCCATTGGTGACGCACATCACACACAGACACATTAATGCAGCTCAGCGTGAGAGCAGGGATCAAGACAGGTGAGAAAAGGTTACGAACAGCATGTGTACTTCTGCTGTTTTCTTCCAAAAACAGACACAGCAAACTGTGACAAAATGATGAACGCCTCATTTAACATTTACAATACAGTTAAATTATCACTTAAAAACCAGCAGGAAGGGATAAATGTTACTCAGATTCAGATATAGAGGGTATGCATCGACTACAACCCTCTGAATCCCCAAACCACCCCACGGCTAGAATGAATCAGCATAGCTGCATCACTGGGACGTATGAATAGCAAAGGAAACATAAAGGAAATCAAAGTGGAAAGCTGGCCAATCAGTCACCTATAGATATAAAAAAGTCTGCCTGTAGGTGTCAGACAATCACAATGGCTGAACTGAGCGCAGGGCTGATGAATGAATGACCACATTCTGTCATTATGGAGGCACAAATAAAGATGTCCATGACCTCACATACATAGAATCACTCAGTCCCAGCCGTTTACATCCTGTTTGCTTCACTCAGACTCTCTGCTCTCACAATTCTGCCTCTACAACAGCTGACACAAATACCTGATATGACTATAGTGTGATCATCTATCTATCTATCTATCTATCTATCTATCTATCTATCTATCTATCTATCTATCTATCTATCTATCTATCTATCTATCCTTCTATCCATCCAGATGATGTAACAGGCTTTAGATTTTTTCGTCATTTAATCAATTACTTTGTATGCTGTCCCCAAAAGTATTACACATTTTGTTTAAGATTTGAACTCAGAGGGTGTAAGCTAAAACAAACACACAAACAAGGAAACTTAATTACTAATAATTGCTCCTTTTCTAAATACCACTCACAATGCAGAGCGTCGAATTCCAAAGGGAGACTGCAACCTTTTTGCTATCAGTTTAAACAGCAAATAACATGCCTCTGTGGAAAACTACTGAGACTGGGCTGTGGAAGGAGATATTTGAATTAATCACAACCCCAACTTTAATGTACTGCAGCTTCCTGGCTGCTTCTCAAAGTGTGCAATATGTGAATAATTGCTATGTTTTATCAAGGCATAAAACCAGTTTGAAGGAAGTTGAGTGCCACACTGCAGCAGCTCCGCAGCAGTGGTCATGAGTCTCTGACAGAATGGTTGCGTTAATTCAAACCTTGTAAACACCGTTAAAACATCAGGGCCTATAAAACATTTTTTATGAAGTAAAGAGGCAACTTTACAGGTTTTGTACTATGGCTCCTAAAATGTATGCTGCTGCCTGACTGAGAGCAACCTTTACTGTGTGGGAAAAAGCTCTAAATCTCTAAAGGGTGATGATTCTGAGTATCTGAGCATGAGGACATAACAACCAGAAAATCTATGGAAATAATTCATAATGACATATATGATGCATATAATACATACCCAACCTTTGCCCCCTTATAAGCCAAACGCATGAATGTTTAACATTAGGCACATTACAGGGAAAATGTTGGCTGCCATCACAGCGAGCCCCTTCCCCGCTTAAACATGTAGAGACATGTAGCCAGATAAATAAAGGACTGAAATATCAACCTCATGTTTTCCTAGTGAGGACCTAGTGAGGACAGGTTGCAGTAAATATCTGTTAACTGTTTAACCAGCAAAAAAACATTTTCCATGTAATGACCCCAGAGGATCATAAACTCTCGTGAGAGCTGGAAATTCCCACAGCATATCTACCAAGTCAGACTGAACAAATCAGTACAGAATCACACAGAAAATCACATTCCTCATGTAAACTCACACACTCACCCACACAGCTAGATAAACTAATCATTGAAATGAAGCATCCCACTAGTCTTGGCAAATAAGAACAAAAGATCAGAAGAAAGAATGTGCGCAGCTTTATGTTGTCATTCAGTATTTAAGTGGCAATGATTGGAAGATGGAGTTAGGTGGATAGAGAGGCAAACACATAAATGTGAACTTCTCTTTAACCTGTGTGAACTGAACTTTAAGCTAGCTCTTAAAATGAAGTGTAATATTACACAACACTGCAAAAGGAGTACTCCGCGTGGCACAAGGGGTCACTGTTTACATTACACCGACGCTGTTAGAGGCACTCTGACAGAAGCCAGTGTCCATTCCATATCCATTTGGCGAGTGTCCTTTGCTGCAGCTTTCTCCCCTCCTTTTCCCCCCATATAGTAGCTTCCTAATCAGATTGGTCAAAAATGGCCCCAATTTCAGGGAGTATATAAATAAATAAAGGACAGAAAATCACTTATACTGTATTTTAGAGCCAACATTCATCATTGTCAGCAGGTATATACAGTTCATATGCCCCTAACACGTCCCATTTCCCCACCAGCAGCCATCTAGCCGTTTGATAGGACAGCACACTCGCTCATTTATAGAAGAGCCTGTCAGTTTTGTGCTATTTACTAATGTAAATGTCCCCCGGATGAAGTCATTCTCAGGCATACCCTTGCTTCGACAGGGAAAGCCATTTCCAGTCATATTTGCGTAGATGCTGCATAGATTTAAATACCTGCTCTGCAAAAGTAGCTGAAGGTCACAGTGACCTCCAGACAAACAGCAGTTTCATAACCTCATGTGAAATTCACAAAGTTCAGAGGGAGCGGGGAAACCCAGGCTAAATGGCACAAGTTCAGGATCACAGGAGCCTCTTTATAGGGTATGAAAACAGTGTAAAGTCAAACATTTCATTCATGTCTAATTTAATAAACTGACTGAAAGGAAATATTGTTGTGTTGGCTTACAGGGTTCAGGCTCCTCACACTGGAAATTCCTCTGTATACACAAACTATAAAGAACATTAGCTTAACAACAGCAGTCTCCTGCTTTACATACATAAACATGGGAGCATAAAGCATGCAGGGGAAGGACTGACTTTTGATCCGGGCAGCTGAGGTTACCACACAGAGAGGTCTTTCCTTGTGTTTACAGTGAAATTCTCTAAAAGCCATCATATCTGCTGCGGTCCTATTGAGTTACAGGACAAATGAATTACTGGGCATTTAGTGTGGCAAACAGCAGCGTCTCTTGAAGCTAGGGGGGGGGATCTCAGGACTGAGCCGAAGAAAAATGCCACTGCTGAGATCCATTTCCAACTACGTAGGAGGGGAACTAAACAGTCCTCTTCTGCTCTTTCAATTTATTCTCTGTTTGAATGTTCACTGTGGTCGGCCCACTTGTTTCCGAAGCTGATAATCGGCTCAGGAAAATTAGCTTATCTGCATTTAGCATTCAGGAAGACAGAGGAGTCCAGTAAACATAAATAAATAAAATCCTACACTGTACAATGCTCTGTCTGTGTGTGTCTGTGTGTCAAAGAAAAAACACAGATAGCTCTTCTGTGCTTGTATTACAGCAAACAGGAAGAGGGGATCCAAAGGCATTTGGGTTTTTAAAATTGCACAGTTGACATTCATTCGTCTGTACAGTATGTAGAAACAGCCATGTCCCGAGGGCAGCAGGAACCCTGTATGGTTTCAAGTGATCAGTGAGCACTGCCTGTTTATTCTGGATACACCTCCACATCGGCACATCTCCCTGAATTCTGAAGGAAGGATCAGTCTCTTCTTGGTCTCTGCAGGTGAATTGCAGAAAGAGCAGACAGCTACCTGGCTGAACACCAACATCTTAAAAGGCTCTTTTTTAGTGACCCATGCTGTTGAAGCATGAAGCATTTCATTTATGAATATGTTTCATTCAGTTCAATTGGCAGGGTGTGAAAAGACGCCACAGGCACACATACACAGCACAATGAACCCCCTTTTCACCATCACGCCTTCAGCATCTGGCATCAACCTGTGGCAGGAAAATGGTCTGAGCCAGACTTGCGCCGTTCTGGATAATGTGGGGGAGTCAAACGTCACACCTTATTTGGGTTTATAGAGCTCATCTATTAGTTCCTCCTTTTCAGAGAGCAGGGAGCTCACAGCCCTTCATTGCAAAGTTTTTCACTAGAAAGCCAGTGTCACATCACATTCAGGAAGAACGAACATCTGACAAAGAGGACAGTGGTGCTAAAAAGTAAAGAAAGGCATGGCTAGTCAGCAGACACTGTAACCTCTCCAGGCTAAATCGCCACCATGTACAGAGACAGACTTAAGCTGTCACAACTAATAAGATATTTTTATGACAACAAACAGTATTCACCCGACCCTATTTACAAAAAAAAGGCAACAATGCTGAGAGATAGTGGGGACACAGACAAGTGAGGGATATGCATGTTTACTGTTATCTTAATTTTTGCAGGCAGCTCGGTCATGAGCCAGAGTGAATAAAATTATGTTGACCATACCTATCAAATATCTACTACATAAATCCCTCACGATGGCTAATACACAGAATCCATTTAGGCAATTTCCACACCAGGCTGATGATTTCCTCTGACATAATAACAGCCAATAATCCCTGATGAGCTCTTAAACAAACACAGTTTTATGTTGCCAGGCAAATTGCCACCTCTGTAAAAAGGGCTAACTGACATCACCAAGCACAGGCACTGAGTGTATGACTGAAATTCACTCTGACATGGGAGGTGGAGCAGGAATCAGCAATGCCCTGTTTTTTTTGCAATGTTCTCCTAAAAAGAATGAGCATCTCAGCGAGGTCAAGACATGACAAAATGATGGTGCCAATGAAAAAAATAGTTCATGGGTGGTGTATGGATTTTATGGAAAAGCTCTGGTTGCAAGAAAAGAGCCTTATGGGGCTATTATCCCACCTATGGGTGATATCTCAATAAGAAGCATGTCCTACACAACAGAAAAGGATGCATCAGTGTCCATGCTTTCAGGACAAGGACATAATTGTATACATTTAAAAAATACAAAATAAAAAGCCTTTGCTGTGTCTTTAACTGTGGTCTGCAGCGTGGCATGTGATTAGGATATTTCTCTGTAAGCGCCCACAGTGATAGGGCTATAGTGACATGGTTAATGGTGCAAAAGGTTACGTGCGCTGTAGATGTTCTTTCTGTAACTACATAAGGTGAGAATTCCAGTTAGAGTGGCGGAAACAGACTATCTCACTTTACTGAGCAGATTGAAATTATACACTATAAGCCATCCATTACTTCCAAATACACAACCACACCCTCTGGACAGAATCATGTCTCCAGATAATATAAAGTATATTTACACATGATGGATATTTGTGGAGATCCCTTTGTGGTAAAATGGCTAAGACTTCCCATCAGAATTTGATTTTAAAATGTTATGAGAGTCCATTAAAAGTTTTCCTTTTGAATGTAATAAGAAGTTTGGAACTTTTGCTTAAAGTGCCAAAAACTGCAGTTCCTTGTGTGGCCTGTAGGGGCTGGCTGCAAGATAATTCAACTCTCATTCTCCTGCAGGTTACAAAGGCGAGCTGGAGGATCAGAGGATGTATGTAATGATAAGCAGCTCTGAGAGAGACTCAGAAGTTCACTTTTTGTTGATTAACCATGCTGATTTGTATTTACAAAATAACATCATTTAAAGTAAAAATGAGAGTTTTAAGACACTACATTTTAAATCACATGTAATTCCACTTGTGACTGAAAACCAATGGCTATGTAACAGTTACACTCAGTTCTAATATATAAATCATTGGATTGTTAGAGGTATGTTTCAACAAAACGGTTTTAAAGAGAGAGTAAGATGTGCAGAGGAAGAGCCGACAGGGTGAAGTCGAGGCTGAGCTGTACAAAAACAGACATGAGGTGCACCACCTTCACACTTGGCAGCTTTGATCCTTCACCTCAGACTCAAGCTTTTGACTCCAGTATGGTCAGATAAGTCCCGACTTTCAGTCAGCCATTTTTTTTTTCACTCCAAAACACCAGCGTGTTCCCTGACGCCAGCATAACAAACCCTTCTTCTGCCATTCAAGGATGAGTGTTGCACCAAATATTCAGCAGATGGCAGATTCAAGGCAGACATTTTTACAAAAGTGCAGTTCAGTAATGATGATTTGACACTTGGAACGTCAATTATTTGAAAGAATTCAACTTCTTTGACAATATCACACTATTTATCCTTCCCTGTGTTAGACAAATGACATGTTATAAAAAATGATTTCCTGCCAAACCTGGGGATGAGTTTTTTAAATGGACATGTCCTGTACTGAATCATTTCTGTGGAGCTTGCTTAAGTCTGGGAAAGGCTAGTTAAAATGAAAGCACGAGTCAATTTTCATCAACAGGCAGAGTTAGAGCAATTTCTGCAATCTTTGGTGGTCTATGTGAACACACCAATTATAAGAAGAAGTGTGTTACATTTACAGGATGAAAACTCCTCACAGGTATCAGAATAAATTGCAGTTCAAAATAGATCCATTTAAACTGAGCAAAATATTGATTTTCTTATTCAATGAACACTTTGGGAGGATGCATCTGTCAGTCAACTTTTATGAAATCTACCACTGTACGCTGGATAGGCTTGTGTTTTAATGACACGTCGCTGCATAGGGGCATTTTAACCCACGTCAATTTACTGTTTTTTTCACAAATAAAGAGAATCTGGAAAATGATGTGATTGCATTTATCAGGGGATAGTACTGCTCCAAAAGCTGAAGAGGATGTGACATATGTATTGCATAATATATGCAGTAAAGCCAGCTGGGGCACATTTTGGCAAAAAAAAAAAATACTTCAAAGTCATGCTCTAGTCTGCATACTGTACAAGAATAACAGTGGGAACCACACGAGTCCCAAAAGGGAGTAAATCCGATCCCTTGTTGGATTTCCTAACATTCCAGAAACTATCTCTAATTAGCCACGAGGTCGCTCCCAGAGAGCTGATGAGAAATATTTGCATTTGATTATTTTGGCATGAAAATTGATGGCAGGAAAAGGAAGAAAAAGGATTAGACTTGGTTTGAAAAGGCGCTTGGACTGGACTTTTTGAAGACATCACTAAGGGTCTCATTCTGTCATGTCTGGTTTTTTCATCCTTCTTGGACTGAATCCTGGATCCTCCAGTAAACAGAATATAGTGATTCTAGTACTGACTAAGGATTTTTTTTATATATAGCCAACCTAAAAGTTATGGGAAGAAAATGAAATGAAAAAAAAAAACAAGATTATATTGTCTGCATCTTTTTAAAGCCATTCTAAGATGCTGTCAGATTGAATATCATTAAACCTTTTTATTTCTTTTCATTTCACTTTTCCTCTCTCGACAGCTAGTTGTCATAAACCGCCACCAAATCCCCACGAGGCCCCCCTAGTGCAGTCAGACAAAGTACAAAGCAATCATATCTGCTGATTAAAGCTCTAATGCATTCTGCTGCATGGGGCTGGGCCCTGCATCATTAATGAAGAGCAGATATTATATCCTGTTTGCAGGGAGAATGGGAGGCGGCTCATATTAAGCATCAGCGCTCCTCTTGCACTACTTCAACCCACACGCTGATAGGACAGCATGCCCCTGGCTCAGCATCGACCTGCAGACTCGGGCTATCAGCAGGCTGAGGGAGGTGGACCAGGAATGACGTCTTGCATCCCAGAGGCTGAATCATGACATCAGTGATAAACGGCTGCTGGGCAAAATCTGCAGCCTGTGACTGCATATGCAGGTGTGGGTTATATAGCAAGCTGAGGTCTGGAGTCCCCCTCTCATCTTCTTTTCCCATTGTTTGCCCCTCTGTTCCTCCCTCTCCCGTTCTCCTCGTCTCTCCTGGCATCAGCCCAGTGGATGTAGGGCCAAGTGGTCAGTCTCTGAGGAGGGACACCCGCTCGGCGTGGTGTTTGGGACAAACACTGCAGCAGCGTTTCCTCTGCTCTACCCATCTGTTGGTTTTGGCCCACTCCTCTGGACCACAGCACAGATCTGGCCAGGCTTTAGCAAACATGCTTGTACAGCAGCCAGACCACTTTACACAAGACTTTTTCGGTAAGTACGCTCAGCAGCAATTAAATGTGGAAACGGAATCTGATTTCTGGGCTTTGGACGGTGGGATGGTTAAAAGACTGAGACAAGGTCATTCCCACAGAAAAACTATTTTCTACATTTCCCAGGAGAGTTGTGCATCTGATGGCCATCTGCAATTCTATGGCATGAGCAGAATTGTACAAGTATGGATGTTAAGTTTAAAATAGAGCTAGATGGAAGAAAAAAGAGAGATACCACAGTGTCAGTAAGTGATTAATATGCAGAAAGTTAATCATTATTGGACATTCTAATTGGATTATCTTCAAGTAACACAAAAAAGGACTAATTATTCATCAGGAGCACTCCTGTGCTGTTTATCTTTCTTTGATATGCACTTCCCCTAAGCCTTTCTTACCTCCTGAGCCACAACACTGTCACATCAACATCGTCAAAGTCAAGTAAACAGTGACAATGAAATCATGAGACAAATCATTTGAGTCATCTGCATATAAAACACCACCACCAAGCCCACGAGCAGTCAGTGCTATGACAATCTAATTACAAAACTTCACTGGAGCAGAAAAGAGGAAGGAGAAGAAGACAGCAGAAGAGAGGAGAGGTGATTCCGAGCAGCATTCCTCTCCCTGAAATTGCATTACTTTAAAATGTCTGTGCCTTTAATTTATCTGTATCTTCTAGCACAGGTAATGTTTGAGTGCAGAGCAGGGAATCATGCAGACGCTCAATCGATAAAAAGGAGCCACGAGGAGGCAACACAAGTGATTGCTTCAACCTACTGAAAGCAGCTAGAGGATATGAGTTCTTCCTCAAATCATTTTCATGTGAAATCAAAAACACAGCAACAGACCGACACAGTGCAGCATGCATATGAGTCACCTGCACAGCTTTATATGAGCCGACATTGAGTTGGTCAAATGGACGACAGCGTGAAGAAAAAAAAAAAAGAAAAAAAAAAAAAAAGCGATGTGGAGAAGAAAACGGGCTATTGTGGGAATGTGTCATCCACACACTGAATTAGAGCAATGTATTAAATTATTTAAACGTATCACTGTATGGCAGCAGGGATAAGTCCACTCAATGATGATCCACAATCCAGCAGCAATTTGCTCCAAATTGGACCCCTCTGAAAATTGACCACAGATGCCAGAGAAAGAAAAAACAAATCTCAAAATTAGATGATTAAGTACCATCAACCCCTCAATCCCTCATCTGGCTTCCACACACACACACACACTGAGATAAGCATTAAATTCAACACAGGTGGAGGAGGAGTAGATGTCCTTATTGCACTTCTTATGCTGCCGGAAAAACAGATGATGCACACTGACTACTGACAAAAACATCATATTGAAAAAATCTATAAATAAATCAATCAGATCAATTAGAGTTCAGTAGTTACAGATTGCTGATGCACCTGCTCTTTTTTTGGTAATATTCATTTGTATCAAGAAGGAAGAAAACATTGTTAAACCACAAAAAAAATCTTACTGCCTGTAAAGAAATGGAGTGAAAAGGCAGCAATAGAATTTCTATTAAAAGTGAAAGCTGGGCAAATAACACTGCCGTTGATTTGCAGCTGGCTGTGAGGCCAGCAGCTACAAAAAAGAAATAAGATTCAAGCTTTTTTTTAAATACAAAGAATGGAGGTATAACCAACAGGGATGGTGGTAGTAAAAGGAAATGAACATACAATAGCATTTCAATAAAGTCAAATATGGCCTCAATATTTATTTATATCTTTCTCGGCCCATTATGGCTCTCCAAGAAATAGATATATTATACAGTATAATACTGGAACACAAGCTTGTGCAGCATAATGCACTGAATGTGCCTTGTTCTTTTTTATATATGATCTGATTTGGGAAAAAGCTAATGTATAAAAAATAGAATAAATAGGATGCACACGGGAAAGAAAGATGAAGAGCCCTGAGGTCATGAGCAGTATCAGCTATGCTCACATTGCTACAGATGCCTTCACTCACATGCTTCCTCATTTACTCTAACATGTTCAACACTTACGCGATTGTTTTCGTTTCATTTCCTGTTATAGATTATCAAAAAGACAGACCGATGTAGGGTCAAAGTCTGTAGGAGGACTGGAAGAGGAGTAATGATGCGTCTTTTGTTTATGTGTCGTTCTTCCCTCTGGAAACTCACAAGAACAGCACGACCAGGTGTGAGCTACCCCCTCAGCTCTGGCCAAGGGCAAGTTTTGTTTTCCTGGGATGTAGTTGTTACGCTTTGGAAAGGATTAGGACAACGCGATCCAAGTCTACAGTAGAGCTCTGAAGCATTCATTCTCAAGAGTGTGGTCCCACAGCCTGAGGAGAGGCAGATACTGTTGCCTGTGATAAAGTACGGTTGGTGCACACATTGTAACTGGATTAGGCCCTCTGGCCACAAGGTATTCTCTGGAGGTCAGCATGCAGAAACTCATTGCCACAGAAAAGATGAGTCAAAGCTGTGAAACGCTGCCATTGCCAAGGATGTTTTTACACCTTCAAAGAACTTCTGAAGGTGGTGATTAGAAAGTTTTGCACTAATTATTTAAAATCAGATGCTCCTGTTCTTACCACAACAGATGAGGCTTAGAAACAGATGCAAATGTCTCAACCACCAATTAACACAGACACTCTATTTTAAAGTCTTGACTCTGTCAAACAATATGGTGGCTATTAACAGCTCCTGGTAATTTACATCCAGTTGACGACAACATTCGCTAAAAGAGAGACAAAGTGAGGCATATTTGTCATAAATATTATGTTTTAACTGCTCGCCTGTGCTTACTGAGCACTTTATTAAAAACATAATCCTAAACCTGGGCTTGGTCTTGATTTGCAGGCTCAGTTTCCACAAAGTGACTGAAACACATTCTGATCCATGTTGACGTGACTGCATCGGATGTTTGTCAGCTGCACAATTAGGCTGAGAATTCCCAGTTTAGCACATCCCTAAGGGGATTTGGATATTACGACTGGGGAGGCAGTCCACTGAGCTCATTGTCATCTAAAGGAAAGCAGACTGAGACATGATTTACGACATGATGGAACAGCCATTAGAATATGCTAAATTGTTGCCATGTGTTAGATGCGTTAAGTCGACAACAATACACTGATAGGTTGTGGTTTTCCCACACACAGACCATCGATTGGTATCTAGACCACCACCAGCAGCTGCCTGGACTGCTGACACAGGTTGGATGGTTTCTGTTTCATCAGGCCTAAGTGTCACCTGCCCAGCCTGCTGCACCCTCAGGTTTCTGTCCCTGGCTGACAGGAGCTGAACCCAAAGTGATCCTCTGCTGTTAAAGTGCGATGTGCATTCTCAGAATTCTTTCTGCTCCCCACTGTTGTTAAAGAGAGGCTTTTTTTTTTGAGCTACCGGAGCATTTCTGTCAGCTCCAACCTGTCTGGCCATTTTCCTCACACCTCTCTCATCAATAAGACATTTCTGTCCGCAGAACTGCCACTCAGTGGTTTGTGTTCTTCGTTTTTTACCTTTCCAAGAAAAGTCCACAGACTGCTGTGCATTAAAAACTTCAAAGACAAGAAAAGCTCCCCTGGTCCTGTAAACTCAGACATGACATCTGATGTGTGTATGTGAGCATTCGACGAAGTTCCTGGCTGCATCTGTATGATGTAATGAATTGCACTGCTGCAACATTACTGGCTGTTAAATTAGCCAACGTGCAGGTGTTTCTAATAAAATATTTTGTGACAGTATATAGACCACTATTACTATGTTGTTGTTGTTGTATTCACATGGAGGAAATGCTTATTATGAACAAAATTCTGCCTGTTATTGTGCAGAGGACACACTGACTACTTAACACATCTGACAAGCAGTTGATAAATCATTCATTTAAATATGTGAGATGTTGATAAGAGATTAATTTATTGTCTCAAAATTATGGACATTAATTAACTGAATACATTCGAAATGATCAAAATTAATCATTCGTTGTACTTAGCCATAGAAGGGCCACTTCCTTTAGCACATGTGCTACCAGTTGGTTGAGCTAAATCTGTTCTTTCTAATGACCATGCAGGCAGCAGCTCAGGAGATGTAAGCCCTGTCCATTCCTGTGAGAGATAGTGAAACGCCAGAGGTAATTAACAGCAGCGGAGGTGCTGAAGGGCTGCATGACATCCAGAACCAGATAGTATGTTCCTCTCCTCTGTCTTTTGTTAATTAGTAGCATTAAACTAATCCTAGCCTCATCCTTTTATTTCCACCATCAAAGTCCACCAGGCTAATGCAATGGCACAGTGAAGCAGAGCAGACTAAAATGAGGAACCGTAACAATACCAATTTGCCACAGCTCCGAACATTGCAGCATTTCCTAAATATATGTGTTTGCGCCTGCCTTTTTCTGTAGCCGATGCTTTGATAGTGTCCTCTGTGTAAGCCTGAGTGCTGCAGGGTAGAGGTTTGGAGTGAAATGAAAGAGATCATAGGGGGCTGGAGCTTGCAACATAGGTGTGTCTGTATCAACACTGGTGTTGTTATACCCTTTCCTGGGGCGCAATGCTGTAGACTGCAATGTGATTTATAAGCCTGCACAGATAGAAGCAAGAGAGCATGGGAATAACAGATGCCACTAATGTAGAGTATAGCTGTCTAATAATAGCCTTCAAAAGCCTTCTGTAACACTCTGACAAACCAGCGCTGTGTCTATTAAAACTGAACATCCACAGTAATTACTAATATAATGGCAACATCAGCACATTTGAATCATTAGTACACTAAATGCAACACAAAATGCTGCACACCATTTAGGTAGTAAAAGCTTTTGCCACAAGACGATGGATCAGTTAGTGCGTGCACACTAATGGGCTGCCAATCCACACCAGGAAGACAGTGGTGGTCATTTTTTTCAGGCTATTGAAACAACTGGTGTTTTCATAGGAAGCATCGTGCTGCAGAATGTAGGGTGGCACACAGGACACAAACCTTAGCCTTCTCAGTCAAAGTCTGGAATACGTAGTATTCAACCACCTGCACGTCCCCACCTCTGTTTGCACACCTGCGCCTACTTCCTTGCACAGACAATATTGACGATGATCTGGAATTTATTAAACCTATAGTCAACCTATTCTGAAATTCCACTTCACCACCCTTGGAGATTCCAAAGTCAATATTCTGGTACATGTTTTAAAAAATGTATGTTTATTTACAACCTCCTTCTGTGTCTGTCTCAGACCTGTGGTATACAGTGTGGTATATAGACGCTAACAACACTGTGTGGGGCCACAGATGCATGACTGAAAGAACACACAAAGAAATATTTTCATTAGTCTTAAATGTTGTTTGTTTCTGGATGATGGCATAAACCTGATTTTTTGTAGAGGATACAAACATTGATGTGAATGTATACATTTTTGATACACCTCGAGCTCCAAATTGAAATTCAGTTGGCACAATGGAAAAAGAAAAACACAAATATATGTGAGAGTTTTGTTCCTTTGAGAAAAGTTGCTGACTCTCAGACATGTATACAAGTATGCAGCCTGTCCATAGCCCACATAAGGCCTATAGAATCTACCAGTGTATGCACGAACTGTGACCCTTTACTTTCCCAAGTAGCTAAATTATTTACAATTCTTCGCCCCCTGACAAACCTCTTACGGTCCTCACCTCCTGACACAAAGGTGTTCAGCCACTCTGCTGCATATAAATCACCACAGTACAGGTGCTAGTATGTTATCTGTAGATTTCTATTAAAATAAACAGAATTTTTAATAGTAGCTAAATCAAAGTGCATATGCTGCAGGTCAAAATCCATATTTCTTCCTTACTGACAGATGAGAGAGGCGTGAGTGTCTTTGTGATGACAAGTGAACCTGTGCTGACCACAAAGACTGAACTTAGTCGCTCAACAAAGATGAAGGATGGTTGAAAAAAATAGGGAAAATCACTCCCTTATCTTTTTCCAACCTCTGTGTTTTATGCTTTGAATCTGACTTCAAAGCGGTGCGGGGCTGAAAGTCACCCTGTTATGTAGGTGGAAAGCTTTCACTTTCTTTGTTGGTAACACTGCAGTACACTGCACACCTGTTAGAACAAGACAAAAATGCTAATCAGCGTGAGCAGTTTAGCACAGAGCGTGTCATTTAACAGGTACCTGTAAATATGGATAAACACGTAGCAGGAACTGCATGCGTGAATGATGCCCTGGATGTTGACAGCTGCATGTATGTAAAGAATAATGTAACTGTCAAAGTGTCACTGTTCCTGTCAGGCATCATGCTTACAGTGCTGATGTATTTTCAAAGGATCTGCATTTCTTGTATTGCATCTGAAATATAATCAGTCTTTATTTGACATAAACACCATGGACTGTTCCGGCAACTGTGACTGACCAAATGAGACTTATTCTTCCAAAAAAAGCACAAAAAACAGCTACTTTATCAAGCAAAGCTCTTCTGACAACTGGCACTTTTTAAAGACACGCATGAGTTTGGGTGTTTCATGTCACTGTCAAACCACAATGTTTTCTTTATTGATTTTCCTGTCTGATCTCATCACAGCCAGAGACGAAGGGAGGCAGGGCGGACACATTAGAAAGAAAACATCAGAAAAAGTAATGTAATACTGGAAGTGTTGAGGCTCAACAGAAGCAATTCTGTTAGCGTCTAGAGTGGGATGATTGCTTTATAAAGCTCTTTTATCCATGTCAGGTCTGTCAGTATGTTAATGAAAGTGCTATAGCAGTTGGAGGCAGCTCTGGCTGGCATCTGGCTGGGAAGCAGGCGCCCTTGGGGACTCGCATCTTTCTACCAGGACATGTGGTGTAGGGCCGGGAGGGGGGCCTGTTTGTGAGCTCCAGTGGGTGCCAGAAAGATCACAGTGACCTGCTCCAGGAGCATGCATCCCACTGACAGGACTCCTGAAGCCAAAACAGACTCTTCAATCAGCGTCGTCTGAAGCGGACTGCAGGCTATGTCATTACTATCACCAGGATTCTATTTTTCTCAAAAGAAAACCACATCAAAAGTGCATCTTGTATGTGCCTTCAGGAAGCACGGGAGTCCTCTGATGAAACACACCTCTATTAGGCAGAGTCTGACTGCAGACGACCATTGAAGCTGACCTTTGGAAGATATGAAGGTTTTCACATGGTCCTTCATGATTAAAGAGAAAGCACGGCGGATGCAAAATAAAGACATCTGTAGAGCTGGAATGAAAAATAAAGCAATGCTGCGAGATTAGAAAAACCTCTTATTTTGCCTTTTTTAAACCACATATTTTGCCTTTCTGCCCATACTGTATATGTTTGCTCCATAACGAAACATGTATTTTACTTGCTAAGTCTCTGCAGTAATGAATCAACCTTTAAAGGTAGGGTAAGAGATTTCCTTCTGATGCACTGTTTGTTAAATTAGTGTAACTTCTCTTCACAATCCGATAGCAACCAAGTAGTTCGGCAGTTTCGCTTTAAAACGAAGAATATTAATCATCTGTGGAAGCTATAAAATGCTAAAAACATCAGCCAATCCTTCAGGTGGACCCTGCACGGAGTATTGGCTGGTTGTCACTCTCTTCCTGCTCTGCACGCACCAGAATGGCCGAAGTCACAGACTGCAGCTCGTCTTCAGGTAATGCGCGTCCATGTGATTGGGAGGTGTGGCTTCGTGGTAATCTCCGAGAGAAAGGGGCGTGTGTTTACTTTTGAAATCTGGCTGACTCTCACTGAGTTTTCAAAATCTCCTACCCTACCTTTAAAACCACCACACCACTATTTTGTAATTTTTTTTATTATTATTGTTTTTAAAATCAACATAGATTTGTCTTTGTTGCAGTAAATGTGAGTCTGTCTAAACAACTATTACGATGTCTGTGGGGGACTTCATCCCCTGGTATTCGGCACAGCTCAGATGTTGCTTTTTAGTCTGTCTGACCAAGAACTTTTTAAGCTTGCTTTGAAAAGTAATGCATTTCTTTTCTTACTCTTTTCAAAGCACATCTTTAACACGACTGAACAATATAAGAAGCCTCAGGACAGTTGAGTGATTTGAATATTAAAATGGAACTTTATATCTGGACTACAGGGCTCTATTAGTTCACACAGGTTTTTGAGAATACTTACAATAATTGAAAGCTTTTGATCCTAGAGCCTAAACTGCGAACAGCAGGATGAATGCAGCGCTGTAAGCAACATTTGCATATGCATTAAAGAAAACATTCTCAATACATTACCGTCGAAAACCAAAGTAAAAAGAACATTTGTAAGTATATTTCCTTTCTCTCTTCTGCACAGTAGTTGAGGTTTCCTGTGGCTGTGGGCTTCTTCCCATAGTACTGCAGCTCTATCAAGAAATATGATTAATATGTTGGGCCAGAACCAAGGTCCATGGCACAGGCAGATAATTGAGTTCTAATCTTCACACTGTGGTGATATCATTAACCAACTCGCCCCTACAGCTCCATAAAGAGGTGGAAACCAATTGACAGTTCTGTGGGCAAAGGTGCAAAAGCCACATTAAAATGAGACCTGGGAAAAGCAGGTTTTCATAAGGCTATTGCCTGAATCGATAAAGGCTGTTAGGTCCAAGTCCCTAAGGCACATCTAAGGCAAATCAGGTCCAGGAAAGTCTAAAGAGGCCAAAATATGTTCAAGTAATTAATTCGCAGTTCAGCTCTGGATGAATAACAGACACAAAGTCGTAATCATAGCACAATATCTATTCAAATTCACTTTCTATTCGTTCTCTTATGCTACAGAATGAGCTGCTGACAACAATGCACCATATGTGTTTGTAGTAGTAGTACTATTTTCCATTCCATAGTTTCATGTCAGACAACATGATGCTAGGCTGTGACTCTACTCATCTACTACACTATTTATAAATCCTGTCAAGATGCTTCTATAATCAGCTGTCTCATCTGCACCTCATCCCTCTACATTCCTCATCAGCGGGTGATTTGTTCCGCAGTGGTTTGAGACTGACGACTTGGTAATGTTGACAGCATCGGCAAACTGCAAAATAAGGCAGTCGGCACTGAAATATCTTCAGCGACAAAAACGTCTGCTATAGGTTGTACAAAGCAGTGAAGGCAACACACCGTTTGGAAGTTTATGAATGTAATCTTAAATGTAATCTCAATCAGTCCTCAGGCAAATCACCGTGCCTTAGGCTAACAAACAAACACACACAAATCAACATCAAACAATATATTATAAAATTAAAAGCATGTCTGAAATTCAGCTAAAAGACTTTGCCTGTGTTCAAGCACATTAAGTTGACACATGGAGGTCATAAACATTCATCTGTTATGTTTGCTCTAAATAGGGACCAGGTGTTCACTTGTGCAAGTTGTCAAACTACCTTTTAAACAGAACAGGAACTTCAATTAAGTGTCCGACACCACTTAATGAAGTGCTGATTGTGAGAACAGAACAGTGTCCAGAAACATAATGAAGTCATTAATGCTAATTTATACAAAGTCTAACATTTGAGCTCTTTGTTTATTTGTGAGAAGCCAGAAAACATCCTATGGGTTCATTATGATCTGGAGAGCTTCCGCTAGTTGTGTGTTGGACATGGGGGTCAGGACAAGCATGCAATCAGCCGAGTGCCTCATCTAGCGTATGCAGAGCCCTTCCTGTTCTATGCTAATGTCATCTCGGTGGGCAGAAATGAGAAAGTAGTGATGCAGGATAATTACCAGGGCACACGAGAGACAGGTGGTGCCCTAACTGTGGTGATTTAGCATTTAGAATTCCTCATTCTCATTAGGCCTGTTCTATTCCTCAGTCAGGAAGCAAACTTTGTGGCACGAGGTACTAAATCTTTCCACAGAGCCTCAGAGGAATGGCAAATCTCAAATGCCTACAGAACATGCTAATGGGCGTAGCTGCTACAAAGAGTCACAAACAAACCTGCTGTTTACCTGCAGTCAAGGTCAGTGTGCAGGTTATCAGTGGTTCTCAATGGCAGACTCATTTCTCAGGGCTATCCCTGTACACAGTTTCAAAAGGTCAGTCATTAACCATGCCATAAGAACAGAACACAGCTTAAGTGCCCCTTCTTCACTGCTGGGTAAAGACCTATTTATGTCACTTCACTGGTGAAGCTCCTAAAAGGTAAAGCACACACACTAAATGCATAGCCATTAAAGTAGCTTCTTTAGGGGTTAATTTTGCACTGTCCAATGACATGATGCAATATCATGATTCACGACCCCTGCTGATAACTTAGTCGAAGCACTAATTGTCTGCTTATCACTGGAACAATGTGGGAACAATGGGAGGCCACCGTGTCACGGCCGAAACACTCACTGTGGTTTGAGGCTGAAGTTTCTCTAATGATTCACTATTAGCCGCCTGACTTACACCATTGAGTTCTACCTGTTAAGCTCAATAGGAAGTGTCTGGAGCTGCAGACAAAATGGTCTGTTGCAGGGTAGAGAGTGCTTTGGTTCCTGCCTTGAAACAAATGGATTTCACACTCCACCTGCAGGGATGTTGGTGAAAGGTGTGAATGGGCACTGAAGAACAGCCACAGGACAGGGCTCGACAAACTATGGAGCAAGCCAATTAGACGTGGATCTGCAGGGAAGCTCACACTCTCTCCTCTGCAACAGAAAAGCAATATTGACACCACATGGCATGCCATTTTGTAGGCTATATTCAAAATAGTATTCCTGTACCATCAATGAATAAGATACACCTGCAGAGCCAGGCGAAGAAAGCGAGGCGCTGAGGCTTTTAATGATGGACAGAAAAGTGTCAGCAGCTGAATGGAGCCGAGGTGAAAAGCGGTAGCAGCGGATTATTTTCTCACCATTACATATTACCGGCAGCGGCCGTTTGTTGCTGGTGCCAAGCAAGTCCTTTTGTTGGAACAGAGTACTAAAAGCCTGGACTGGTATTAAGACTCTGGTCCATGCATACACAGGATAGCTTTTGTAAAGACTTTAATCATAACAGTCCTTCCATGCCTGCCTCCAAATCCTGGCATGTCCATTTTAGGTGACAGAGGAAACTATAAAAAAAATAAATAAATCAGCATGTGCTGACACATCTCATTTTGATCATCAAATCACATCAAAAATAACCACACGAGAGAAGAAAAGAGGGAAGTGAAGAGTGAAGGGGGTAGGAAGGAGAAAATTCATGTTGTCACGTTGCAAGGGAATGGGTGAATTTAAGTCAGGAAATAGAGGTATTGTCAGCTGAGATGGTTAAAAGCCAGGGACTCAGGAAATCCTGACACTAAGATGTTGTCAAGCAGCCTGCCATATGAAGAGTGACAGTGATGCTATTAACTATTATCTCACTGCAGAAGAGGGTGGTGCTTAATTCAGTCAAGATGGAATTAGAGTAATTATAATTATATATATAGGTATACTTAGACCTCTGCACAATTTTTGAGCAAAAACCTGACATGACCAGTTCAAAAATGTTTATTTAATTATTATATATTTTTATCCAATTTAATCTAAATATACTATTACGACTATTTTCTATGTTTAAAGTTACTTTAGTCCATTTATTGTTATTTATATATTATACTATTCATAATTACATTAAGACCAGCTCATTTCATCATAATAAACAACAAAGGCTATTGATCCTGATGTTGATAAAACTGTGACACCATCACAGAGGTTTTCACACACAGTGGAACAGATCAGTTTGGCGTCATTATTTAGCACTTTTGAACTATTGTTGTTGGACACATTTGTTACATTCCATTCAAATGTTGCTTGATTGGAGAGCAGGCATCATGAGGAAGACTACAGCCGCCATGTTGACCTGTATACTGTATCCGCAGCTCTGTAGACAGACTTCAGAGACAACTGGGTTGACACTCAAGGGCCTTCCCAGTGTCACTGTGCTGCTACACAAAGATGTGTGTATGTGTGTCATAGGGTAGAGTTGATACAGTTGGCCACAAATCCCCTCCTCTCATCATTAGGCCTCGCTGCCTGCATTCCCCCCTTTTGGGCCGCAGGTTCCTGACTGGACTCCTTTGTGGCAAACTCAAATCTAAGGGACAGCCTGGGTATTGCTTCAGGACAGAGAAAACAGGTCACTGGAAGAGGCAAACGACAACACAGTTGTATACCTGACACATGAAAGCTACAATGAAAGCTACAAAAACTAAACGTGATTTCCACTAAATGAAGCAGAACTCAGCCAACAAGCTGTGTATACAGCATATCAAATCACCTTTCTAGAATACAGCTGGAAGCATGACAGAGTGACAAGCGCATACGGCAATGATCCAGGCAGAAGGAAAGGCTTCTTTCGAGGCACATTGAATTTGCTTGCTTGCTGAATTAGGAAATTAAGAAATAACTGTGCTGTTCTGCGCAGATGTGAAGAGTCCTGTGTTGTTTCTTTCTTCTGGTAATTGCACAGCTTGAGTCCTCTTGCCCTCCCCCTCTTCCAGGATTATTGCTGAATACACACTCAATCCCCTCTCTGCCCATGTATCTTGTTGCAAAGTGTTACGTCCAATTGCAAATGGAATTACCCAGCTCTTTCATTGTGTGCACAGCCTTTCTTTTCTCCACATGCCTAAACCATATGCTGGTGCAACAGCGAGCTTTCAAAAGTGTACCCCCTTTGGCCCAATGAAGTCCTTGGCCCAGGGGGCACTTAAGTATATTTACCTTTAATCATGTATAAGTGGAGAGAGAAGGCCCACATGTGAATTGCTGATAATAGAGCTTCCTTGTTGAATAAGTGGAAGACTCCATAACAATATCAGGGACATCAAAGAAACTGGTTTAGCTGCATTGATATCTACACTTTACCATCTTTTCCCAACAAAAGATACCGCAGTGTGACTCAGTTCTCGTTCTTAATACTTTGTTTCCTTGTATTTGTGTTTGAGCTCTCTGACTCACATGCTATCATGAAGGATTCAAGGCCCAGAAGACGTCCGGCCACAGTGAAATGGTTACACTACAGCAGGAATCCAAGAGAAAAAAATCACTTCTGTGCAAAGCCAACTTTATACAGCCGGTGCATGACATTGCTGTTGATTTGATTTAGCTAGGCTATGTCCAAATATGGCTGCGACTCTGGAAGGACCTCTGGCAATTTATTCAAGGTCCACCATGTTTTCATTAACAAGTGACTGAGGTCTCACTGTGTGATTTTCCTTATGGAATCCAATGGTCAATAAAACAAAATGAATGACTTTAAGCCAGCACCCCTCTACTCATTACAGAGGCCACCAGGATGGATTTGACATTTCCAATACGCTGAGTGATTCCAGAAAAAGACCTCATTGATTGAGGCCAGGACACTGCACTGAGACAAATATTAATTTTTCTAATAGCATTGTTTTTTTGCAAGAGCCCAGTCATGCTGGTTTAAATTAAAAAAAAAAGCCAATATATGAATGACCTAAATCAATTCTGTTTGGTATTGTAGTGATAATACAATTAATAAAGACAAACACTTAAAATAAACACATCATTCTTTGTCATAGGAGACAGGCTTAATAGTACATTTCATCAGATTTCAGCTACTACAAATTAACTAAATGACAGCTGCAGCTACAACAGCCACACTCTGCTCCGTTGGCACTCCGAGAGTCAATATCTTCTCATGATGAACACAATTGGTAAAAGACCTCATAAATCTTACACAGCCACCTGCAAAAAAAGCAAGAATGCTCTCATTCAAAGGTTGCATTTTCTCAGAGACCCTCCCTTTGCTCCGGAGCACATAAAAATGTCAGTGGCACATAAATGTTATTACACTTAAAAACAGCTATTTGTTTGGTTACCTTGGCTGTTAGATTAAACATTTAGAGCCAGATCCATAAATTGACAGAGTTTTAGATCATTGTCTGACAGCAGTCAATCAGCCCCATTCATCCCTTTCACTTAAGAACATTTCCGCTTCGCCCTGAAGGTCCCCTGCTACTGTCACATGACTACAGTGTTTCTACAAAGACGCTCTTTGTTGTCCTGTTGATGTTTCTTTGGAGCCAAGACAGTTGGTCTCCATCAGTCACACATATGTTGTTTGTAATGACGTCTTTGTAATGCTGGTTAGTGCTGAGTGCTGTGGTCAGCAAGGTCCCACAGGGTTAGCAATAGGAGGTCGATCATTTCCTGTTCCTGCTACACTGAGCCAGAGGTAGGTGGGGAGTACAAATTAGCGAATGAATAGAAAACATGACCGCAGCAGAGGAGATCAGACAATAGCTTATCCTTCTTCTTCATTGTCTGGCAGGATACAAGTGAAATTAATATTAACTGTGAACCTTTTCAACTTCCAACTGCTCTGTCTTACAACATGCCATACTGTATGTCCCATTCAGTGTGAAACCACATAGATTTAAACCTAACCACCTGGAGGTGGGACATTAATGGAGAACCACATGCAGTATATAACCAAGTACAGTTAGAGACACCGTGGGAGGTATGGCTAAGGCTATGTAACATGACCAAATGGCCTGACTCACAGGTGATTGATACAGGGAAAGACAGAATGATAAGCCCCTGGGAGAAAGCAGCTGAGGAAGATGTCCTCTGCCATCAGTTACACTAGATTAGGAAGTACCACGCCAATGTAACAACAAAGAGCAATCTGTGGGTCTCCATCATGGTGGTCCACTGTACTGTACTGAAAGCCCATCTGTTCCAGCAGGTCCACCAGTGCCATACATCACCACCTTCTAGACTCCTCACACTGGAGTTAGCACGGGCGCTAAGTATGGAGCAAAAGCAGATTATCTTTGTAGTATTTGGCTTGTTTCAGTGACAGTGGACAAACACAAATATGGGGGGATAAAAAGTGAAAGAGAGTGGGATGGCATCTGCCAAAGGTTCATGGCCTGATTCGAACTCTCCACCTCACAGTATTAAGTATGCACCTCAGGCTGCAAGACAAGCAGTATGTCCCAGATTCATAATACTTGACAGACGGAGTAAACACACATCAATACTAGCTCTGGTCCACACAGTTCCTCCATAATGAAGTTATTTCGCAGCTCACACACTCTGTGCATGCATGTGCTGAGTATAAACCCAGCCCTGTAAAATGAAGCTTCTTTTTCTAACAGGTTTTGTATCAGGGAGGAGTTGTTTGCTGTTTTCTTTACCAACAGTGGCTCAGCAACAAATAAGCAAACATAAAATCATAGCTTATTAGTGCAATAAATTGTAGTAATTTGTCCTGAATGCAACAATTAGGCAGATTCACAGCATAGATACTTAACTGCTCATTTACTGGTAAAATTAGGCACATAAATAGGGGAAAATGTAACCAGCCTGATACAAGATTCATTTACTTAAGATGCAAATTTAGGTTTCAAGTGCCATAAAGTTTATGAACCAGGCTCAATGTCACATGTGCAACAGCTGACAGGGAGACAGGGAAGAGTGTAAAAATAAAACAGAGACCTATCTGGATGTTTATAGTGTTTGTAAGGAGTGACTGCAGGAGGTTAAAAGAAGTGCATCTTACAGCTGATGTAACGGGGCTGTAACTGCATGTGCTTTAGTGACAGAACAGTATTCCTACTGGCAGTGTGTGCACGATACAGGTGAAGTTAGTGTGCGCAGAATACATGTACAAAAGGTTGTGCTTTATGTTTTTTTTTTTATTCTCAGAAGGGGATCTCCTCAAACCAAACCAAAAAAATAAGAAAGAAAAACAGAACTTTGTTTTGAGAGACAGAGTTGGCTTGCATTGATCGGTCACCTTGGTATTGCTTTTTGAGGAAAAAAGGAGGGAGAAAAAAGGAGGTTTCTTTGTCCTCTGCTTATAAAACAAGACAAGGAAACCCTGTGAAAACTGTAATTTAACTGTCCACCATATCGGTGTGCACAGATATTTGACAGCAGCATAAACTCAATATTGTTTTTTTTTCCCAGACACAACAAAAGCAGAGATGAAGCTCATCCTATTCACAACACATGTGGATACATTATTCATTCAACACTTTTGTAAGTGCAAGATTACTATTATAGTGCTATTGAAACCATCCAATGAGAAACTTTTAACTGCAATTAGAAAAATCCTAAAAGCAGCTTTTGGCTCTTACCTACATAATCATTTCTTTTTTATGAGCTGCTAATTGACTCCTTCATATCATCTATGTCTTCCGGCATCCTAATCCTTAGGAGAGATCTGCAAAGACGCATGAATCACCACGGTCTGCTATTGATCCCTGCCTCTCATTGAAAAACATCTTAATGAACATTCACTAAGGCGTCACACACAACGTATGCACAATGCACCGGCGTGTTCCAGCAGATAAGTGTTCTCGTGGATTGACAAGAGGAAAAAATAGGAGCCCGCTGGACACCAGAGCCCAGTCAGGGCAGGAATTATAGATTTATTGATCCCATCTCCAGATAAGAGATGTGAGAATAATGATGCTCTGAATGCTTGAGCTGGGATGGCCCAAATCCTGAGAGGCAGCAAAAGCACTGCGAGAGGGCGAGTTCAGGACTGGGCCAGTAGTTGAAAAGCCAATTTGTGGACTTCTCCTGATGCCATGGTGTCATTAGTATTGAACAGCACCGACATACACTGAGCCCCTATATATACAGCCTCAAGAAGAGCCTCTGCATCTTGACCTGAGATATGTAAAGCTCTCTTCACAGTGCAAGCATTCATTAACAAGTGAAAGAGGAACTTAAATTGATGACCTTTGCAACCACACAAATGCAACTTCCCTGAGGAATATCTAAAAATAAAGAAGGAAAAAATAAGCATCTTTACCTAACTATTCCAGAGCACTTGGCTCTCCCCAGCTCCAGCCCTAAAGGCCAGGAGAGTTATCCTCTGTTCCCTCTAAAGTACACTTTGTCCCAGTTTCCTCACCAGATGGGCACTTTTAACTACTGAGGATTCTTCGCAATGATTATTATGGGCACAGCAAAAATGAAGCCAAAGGAAGTTTGCTGCATCCTCTCTTTCTTTTTTTCTTTCAAAATCTGTTTTGCTTGTAAAATTTAAAAGCTATGGAAGAGGAGGTTGGAGGTGTGGGGTGGCTTCTTTCCAACACTGATGAGTATTTTAAAGGATCAAGGTGAAAGATGGTGGCTACAATATATCAAACTTTATTTACCTGAGAGCTTTTCAGATGATCTGGCTGTCAGCACCAGGCTATATTAGTCACTATAAGCCAACTGACTTGTCAAACTGTTGGAATTGATTTGAACTGTGAAGGTGACACTCACTGGTGGCCGGTAATCTTTGCACAAAAATGGACATGAGAACTATAACAACATGATCAGAACACGGCAATAATCCATGCTATGCTGCACACATTTGCAAAGAATCTATATCTCATTTGCTGTAACGTGCCCTTTGTCTTTGTGTGTGCCTGAGTTGTCCAAAGGTCACGTGGTGCAAAGCAGATGGAACACAAGGAAATCATCAATGGAGATCAATACAGTATAACCCCTGTGGCTGAAATGGTTGTCATATTTAAATAGCACTAGACAGCAATCAAATCCAGCGGTTTTGAGTCCTTTCCCCTGAATCTTACCTCCACTTCCACACACAGGCTTTGAAATACACCTTTCATTTATGCTGCTATTGTTTCTCAATGATTTTCTAGTTACTCCACCTCTGCACTGTGAAGCCAAATAACACAGCAATTATACAGAATAATAACACAGCATATAAATACGTTTTAATTGATATCTCTGTGGACGTGTCTGTGTGTCTGAAGTTCACTGACCAGCAGTGTTCTCACAGAGCCCGCTGGCTCTCAGGCCTCATCACTTTTCAATTACCAAGAGGGTATTACTTTGCATTGAATCATTTCATTTTTGATGATGTGTCTGCCTCTGTGTGAAACCTTTTCTTTAAAAGGGAACAAACCGGCGTCAACAGAATTTGGAGACATGCTTGAAAAAAAAGGGGGGCTAACCACAGCATACAAGCAGCAGCACATAGCCGCTCTACATGGAGTGCGCAGGGGAGGGGGCGATATCTAAGCTCCACAGTAAACACCGGCATCTCCTCACTAAACCGCCAACATCTTCTCTGGTAGGGCAGATCAAAGACGCGTGCACTCACAAACTCTTATCGACACACAAAAGCACTAGTGCTGCACTGTGGAGAACCAGGCTGTAAAGGGGATTGCTGCTTTTCAGAAGCAAGTGTTTTGAGGGGGGGGGGGATCCAAATAATTTTCAATACAAACATGTGGCTGTTAGAGATATCAGAAGACGAGGAACGCCTTGCATTACGTTTGCCTTCTCTCTCTCCTCAGAAATCCACAAGGGTGAAAGGATACTTCGCTTCCCTCCTCCAAACTCCAGCGCTGAGCACTTTAAGTGAATGAATGTTGACAGCTGGTGTTAGCATATAAACACTCGCCACAGACACAGCTTCTTATAAGACTACAAAACACTCCTGTAACAAGGTAATAGTCTTTGATTTGTATGATCTTTAACACATTAAATTAAATTAAATTAAATTTCAGTCTCAAATCATAAAAATCTGAATTTCTTCAACAATTCTTTTGTGGAAAAGACCTTAGTGCCACACAGAATTACAAGAACTACCTTGAACAAACTCCATATAAGTCAGCAGCTGAAGAATTAAGCTCTTCTCTTTTAACAGTTTCAGAGAGTCCAAGTATCCGCTTTGTTATTAACTCTCTGCTCTTGGCACACAGAGCCTTCATCTGGATGGTGTCACTGCGAAGATACAATTCCTGCTTTAATTGACTGTCAGTCATAGCATGCGGTCAGAAGTAACTCTTGGATTTTGCAGATTCTTTTATAATATTCTTGACAACAAATCAATAAACAGGAGCCAGAGCAGTAGGAGAGATTTCCAGTCATTTCACTGTAGCTGTCACTCAGCCCTCCTCATGACTCCTCTCGCTAGCAGCGACAGTAATCTTCAGTCTTTTTAACTTTAATGTGCACTTAAGTTGTGTCTCGCATATTTTAATTCTATTTAACACTTCTTTCGTTTTGAAGTATAGGGGTGTTATAAATAATCATCACAAGGTGAAAAAGGTTACAAGTTTTTCCAGACTGGAACTTGCTAATGCAGTGCTGATGTCTAGCCCCAGTATTGATGAAAATAAAATTTGCATTTTGAATAAACAACAGCCTCTGGGACAAGAAAACTTAAGTTCTTCAGGAAATATTTTATATATATATATATATATATATATAAAGCTTGGGACTACTTGTGTACTACTGCTGCTTCATACTTACACTTCAGTCTAGATCAATATATTTATTTGACAGCTTTACTTACTTTTAAGAAGAATAAAAAATACAACTCTGAGGTTTCCAACTTTTTCTGCTGAGCTCTCCATAATCACCAGTTTTCACTATTAATAATCTAATGCTATAGTCATATATATATGTCAGAGGGATCAAACCAGACCTTAGAACACTTTCTCCAGTCCTCTACACTGACAGGTTTTTACACAGGTTTAAAATCACAGGCTGTTTCTGCACAGCATTGCATCAGGTTTGATGCCAGGAAGCACACGGGCAAAGACAAATTACACTCATCCAGACACACACAGACACACACAACTACACACTCCACTGTCAGGGATTCAGCCCATTATCTTAATATCTGTTATACAGCGGGATGTGATGGACAAGAACCACTCTGGTGATCAAATAAACACCTCCAGGCTGATATCCTCTAATGACAAGCTGTTGCTAATGTTAACTGTGGTTCCTTCCTTTCTGTGCAAGGCTGCTGTGTGCAAAGCAGTAGCAGCATAAAGAACATGTCCACAGGCACCCTATGTCAGCCGGCTGACCTACTTTATTCTCTGTAAGGTCTCGCAGCTCCCTCAAGAACCCCTCCACAACAAAGACACCATTTTGTCTTCATTATGATCCAGAGAAATGTCACTGCATGGAGTTTGCCTCCAAATGATATTAGTATTGTTTACAATGTATTTACTGCCTTGATGCCAAAATGAGAAACAGAAATAAACAAATAAGCAGCGCTGACAAAAAAGCTTTTGTTAATGAGTTTTGTAGAATAAAGCAGAAGAAATGCCACGAGCAGGACTACCTGCACATGTAATTGGAATAGTCTGCTGGAAACAAGAGAGGCTAAGCCCTGAGAGATGTTTGCACTGACGCTTTGTATCCCTCTGTTGGTCCCTGTGCCCGTTACCATTCACACCACGCAGCTGCAGCTTTTAATCATTAATACTTTTCAAATTAAATACAATTACAAACCATGATCATTGATGGAATTTTAATTACTGCTAATAACTGACCATCTGCCTGACGGGCAAGGGGTAAGAAAGAGGCAACAAGACGCACCCTGAACAGTGCACCCGAAATGTTAAGCAGAGCCTGTGTTAATTAAAAAGTCATATTAAGCTGGCCCACCCATGCCGCAGGGCTAGCTGAGTGTTAGAAGGGTAATTGTGATCCTCAGACAGCAGCTTATCTTAGTGTAGCCTCTGGTGAGACGGTGGGGATCAGCTGCACCTGGCTAGTAAAAACATATAAAATAAATACAAATCGACTTTATTAAAAAAAAAAAAACGTAACCGTTTGTGAACACCAGGCTGGACTGATAATTGTTAATATAGATAAAGAGAATTACTTCAACATTATTTTTTTTCTTCCTTTCTGGTAAAAGCACCAAATAACTGACACTGCTCGTCACTCTGACCTCTGATCGTCATTTTTCTATTTTCTCAGTCAGGGAAATTTTACAGCATGTGTTGACGTACTCCTTGCTGTTTATTTCTGAGCTGATATACTGTATGTGCACAGTGAACACAGAAGTATCATGCAGGAAAGAAAACAAACAACACTAAACCTAATAGCTTTTATAAGAGCACCAATCGTACATCACTGAGGATCCTGGAGAACTCGACTTAGTTGTGTTTGTGTCTTCACTGCCTCAGTGGTGAGGTCAGGGCTCTGCGGGGGCCATACTATCAACAGCATCGGCGATGATGTGCACTGAAACGTATTAATTTGTCTTGCGCAGGCATTAAATGGGATCGTAAACCAGAATGTAAGTGAATGCTAACATCTCGTTCTGCCTTCATCAAGGCACTATAGGTGGGAGACTGTTGGAGCCGTGTGCTATAATTACCTTGTCTAAACATTACAGCAACAGCCATAACAACCATCTGCACAAACACTTTGGACCAGTTCACAAGGCCAGAGACGAGGGAGTCATAATGATGTTGTTTACTTCAACTCTTCCTCTGTCTGTTGCTCATTTATGTGTCTTTCTCCAGTCCTTGCATGCGCAGTCGTTCCTTTTTACATTTTTCCCTCTTATTTTTCAAACATTCAAGTAGAAGACACGGCATACAGCTCCATCAAGATAGCAGGGGACTGAAGCAGCAGGGGACATGCCAGAGGGTACGGTGCTGAAACATGTCTTAACGACTAAGGCCAGATTGGGCTCAGAGGGGGGAGTGGGGTTGGTGGGTGGGGGGTAGGAGATGGTTGCTCTTTGAAAAAGCCTCCACAGTGTCTGGAGATGTGGTCCTCACGGCTGTGGAGCTTGTTATCCAGAGAAAAAAAAGCCACAACTCAGATGGGGCTACAAGCCTCTCTCTCTCTTTCTCTCTCTCTAAACCCACGCACACTTCTGCTTGAATGGGTTCTGTTGACCCACCCTTCACTTACACTGGAAAAATGGGAAATAAATGTACATTAAAAAATATATATATACTTATGATTATTAAATCATTCTCACTTAGATAAACAAACCTTTGTATCACTTTTAATGAACAGCTTCAGTTGAGAAGGCACCTCATTAATATCGTCTCTTTCTTTATTTTTAATTAAATAACTCAAAAAAAATTTTCTTAATTTAAATTTATATGAAAACTTTGTTGAAACATGGTATTAGCAGCTATTTATTTGAGCTCATCAGGCTTTAATTCCAGACGGGTTCAGACTGCAGTGACTCTTTGGTAATGAAGTACAGATGATGCTCGTAAACATCATGAATTTTGTGGGACTTAGCCTGCCAAGATATTTGTACTTTCAACACAAGTGCATTCAAATATGCCAGGAAAATGGGTTTGTGATGATGATGCTGATGAGGATAATGAATTCTTGAGTGAATATGCAGACCCTGACATTTAAGCTGTGGTGCATACTTTATCCAAAATTATCTTGTGCTTACATATTTAGAGGGCTGTTGTTTTTTTCCAGTTTCATTCCTTTATACAAAAGATAATAAATGACAATCATGAGATCAAGACGACCTGGCACTGCTAATTGCAACCATCAGCAATTTTGACAATTCTTTCACAGGTAATTGTCTCTCTGTCCATCAAACAAATGACTGCAGTACAGCGGGGAAATCTAGGACACCTCCTGAGGAAACCAACGGCACGAATCGCCTCCACCACATACAACGCAGACATTTATCCCTTTGCCGCCTTCACATTGAAATATGGCGTCGGAGACAAATGCACATACCTGGAGGTCCCATTGATATGACACAGAAAATCACACATTGCTGGGGTGATATTTTTAGACCCCTGCTCCTCTGCTGGGCCTATCACAGAGGGATTTCTGAGTGATTGCCCATCTAAATAATGCAAAGTGTGTTCTCCCGCACGCCCGAGAGGCCCCAGATGCAAAATGACTTGGATGACAGGCAGCAGCTGATGAGATGTTTTGCCACAAAAGTCTTTCCATGTTTCTTTTTTCCACGTTGTGTCTTAGTGGCCTCTGAGTAGAGTATTCAGGAGGTCGACACTTTCCACTGTAATAGAACAGATGCCTATTCAAGGTATATATATATGCCCATATATGTGTGTGTTTGGATTTTTATACAGCCATGCCAAGTACAGTCAGCTCTTGTTTACTTGTAACAGGGCATTCTTTCGGCTTATTGGTCTGACTTGGATCTGAGCTGCATCAATCTCAAGAGTTATTTAAGCATATTTTGATTTTCAATCCAACTATTAAAAAAGAATTATTATTCACGTGTGTAAGAGCTTTGAAAAAGAGGATTAAACAGCCTTATCTATATGGGAGGTAAACAGGCTGGAGATTGGTAACACTGCAACAAAATAATCATAATGATAAAACCTGCTTTGTGAATCTAAACCCTCATTTGTCAGAGTAATGACAAGATGCTCACTGTAGCTTTAGCAAGAATCAAAGAGAAAATTTCAATCTGCGATTAAAAGCAGGATGTTATGCATGCTTAGAATTTCTAAATAAAATAACTTCAGAAGAACATGAGATTATAGAGATGCAACAACCATGGTGTTTTGTTTCTGAATGCACCGATTAAAATGCACAAGTGCTTACTGACTGCTGCGGTCAGCCACCAGATTTAAACTAAACACAAGAATCAATATATATATATATATATATATATATATATATATATATATAAATAAAAGCACTGAATAAGCAGTGATTTTATTACTTACATGGAATACTGAATTGCTCACCATCTGTAGTAAAAGTAAAAGTGTAAATGGACACATCATACATTTGGTTGATTGACATTTTATCACGCTGCAGAGTGCAGTGGATGTGCTTCTCGGTCTGATACTACGGCACAGTGTTCATTTCAATCTGTGATGCTGATATAGAAAGGAGATTCTGTTTCAGGAAGAAGCGGCATTGAGAGACATCGCAGTGCCACTCTGAAATAAGCTGCAAGTTGGCAGCCGTTAATGAATCTTTAATGTTCTTGCTTAGTTGTCGGAGAAAAAGAAAATGGCTTCACTTATACTCCCGATGCAAAAGCAGTAATAAGGCTCTCTGCAGGAAGCTGTGCCATAAATTATGCCTTTTATCACCTAATGATATATGAGTAGCGCAGTAGGTTTGGTTTTGCAGTCTATTTAATACTGTGTATTTTCGATGAAGGACACCAATCTTCTGCACTAACCATCGCTGTAAAATGGCACACAAAAGCATAAAAAGCACACGCATGCTGCCTGAAGTGGCCGTTTTACAACATGTGCCAAAAATGATGTCCATGATAACAATCTTGTTTTCTCCACTCAACACCACACAGCTACCTACCACAGATGTGTAAATTCCTGCAGGATGCAGCAAGCATGCTTCAGCATGGCTTCTGCCAGCACTGGTCTCCTCTGGTGTGCATTCACTTGCTTATTAATCATTACCCGTTGACAGGGTTGGGCAGAAAAAGAAAGATTTCTGGATAGGATTCCAGTTTAAATAGCAGCAAGTTAAATAAACCAAAGCAATGTCTTACTTTTCATTAGCATTTGCATAATTTTACAGGTCACATACAAAATAAACAAGGACGCTGAAGCAAGTGTAGTAACACAATCAGCTCTACAGATTGCCTGCTTTCAACAAGCCTTCATCTCGGAGGACAACCTGAACATTCTCCGGATATTTCTCCCTCGGGAGGCATCCTGAGTGTGCAGGAGGAACGTTTCACCGTGGGACCAGGGGAAGGATTAGGTTCAGCCATGAGGGGAAGTGGAGTCAGACTCTGTCTCTGAGCTGCCACAGACGATGTTCTCTGACATGGCAGATCTGATGCTATGTACAGACCAACCATATAGTGCCCATTACACCCCCCACACACACAGGGCTGTTGAGAAATCCAGTATCTAAAAACAAACCATCACATCATGACTGATTGACACAATTATCATATTTCTAAACTACGCATATAATTAGATGAATACTCGGCTTATGCATGTATGAAGCAGAGGTGTAAAGAACGTTTCTATTTATGTATATTGTCGTCATTTTGAAAGCTAAGCAAATGTGCGCAAATGAAAAATGTCAGTCACAATTTTCTCTCAGTAACTAAACGCTGCCTTGCTCCATATTTAACAGAACATTTTTTTGCATTCAGAAAGGCAGCACATTAGTCTCTCTCCTGGGAGACACTGTTTAAGTTAAAGAGAAAATATCAGTACAACTGTGATTTTTAAACAGATTCTCACCAGGGATTATGGATGTAGCAGTTGAGAGGGCTATAAAAAGTAGCAATGATGGATTTAAAATCAAGTGCAGCCAACTGAATTTTACATTATAAGCACTTCCTCTTCCTCTATGGAGGTATGCATAGCTGAGACTGACGTGCATTTTCCAAGTGTTGTTTGTTTTGCACTCATTAGTAAAAAGTGATCACATCAGCAGACAGGCAGCTGACAAAAATCAGAAATTGGCTTGTTGTGATTACAGTTTGCTGCAATTATTGAAAACATGAAGCAAAATTCAACAAACTAGAAACTGCCTAAGTTACATGATCATAACAGAGCCAAAGTTACAGTAGCATTTCTTAACCCTGTCAGTATTTGTGTGGTAAAACAGTATTATTTTACTGTGATGGTTCAACCCAGCCAACTCAAAGTAATGGATGTTTCCCCCAAAGAAGCAAAAAATAACCATGACTCTAATGTCTGCCCTGCATCTACTTCATCTTGACAAGGTTCCTCATGTACTTTACCTGTTTCTTTCCTTCTTCAGCTCAGACCTATCAACATTGTGAACAGATTTGAAGAGATTGCACAGCCTTGAATTTAATACAATTAACTGAAGGCGCTTATTTTTGTTTTTTAGCCAAGTGTGTAAGCAGGATAATCTATCCCGAGGTGTTCGGTAAAGGATTAAATAATGCACTCAAAGATGCAATGCTGTATAACACAATCAACCTGGATTCCCTCCACCCCCACCCCCACTCCTCTTCGTGTTGTGTGATCAATGTAAACCTTGTTATGGATTATCCCTTTCTTAAAAGCAGAAGTGTACATCCAAAGTTCTAACACAAACCCTGACCAACGCACAGGAAATGAAAAAAAAAGAAAAATTAAATATGTTAGGATAAAGTGGTGTGCATAAATAGCTCTACGCTTCACCCGCAGTAATTGGAGCCTCTATCGCACACGCATGCCAACTGCAGAGACAGGAAATGAGTAAAAAGTGAAAATGTCAGACACACTGTGTGTGCTATTTGCCTGTGTTACATTGTGGATCGTCCTGTTAGCCTGGTGAACACAACATGCTAATGCCCTGAGCATAACAGAGAGGGACGCATGTGTGGAAGAAGGGAAAAAAGTCAATATCTGGAAAGGGTACGGTAAGACAACACAAACGCACATGGTTAGAGGCGTGCTAACAATGGAGAGACATGAAAGATAAAGCTCTAAGTAATTAAAATTCTGTGGAAATATAAATATCAAAAGAGGAGCCGTCACAGCAGATTCTGGCTGCATACCGAGCAGCAAAAAGAAAAAAGAAAAGTAAGGCCATGCTGGCAGTAGTTGACAACCCTGATAGAGCGTCACATTTGGATGTTGAAAGGGGGGGGGGGGGTGTATGTGTGTTTTTGTGTGGAGTGGGGATGCTTTGTGCTGTCAATGCTGTGGAAGCCTGATATATAAAAAAAAACAGCATATATCCACTGCCAGCCGATAATGTCACTCAGTCTTTGTATTTAGCAGCGTTTCAGTGCTGGCTACAATATATGAATACAGTGCATAAAAGCATTGTAGTGTAGAGTGAGGGAATAATGTCCATCAATGCCCTTCTCATAATGAGCAGGCACAATAAAAGCAGTCACTGCTGAGCACTGAACACATGGTCCATTAGGCATGTGTTTACCTGACAGAACGTTTCTCTGATTACTTCTTTGATTTACAAAGCTCTGTGCTACATAAGAATCTCTCTTATAGCACATATAGGTGCCTACTACCATGAAGACATCAACTTTTCAAACTACACATTATAGGCTACTCACATGTTATTTCTGGCCAAAAATAGACAACTGGTGATCGGTGAAAAAAGTCGCTATGCAGCTTTCCCCTCTATGGCCCCGTTCACACTGAAGAAAGTCAATCCAGCTAGAGTAGGATTGTATCTGGATAGTCTTTAAGCTGGATACGTTCAGACCTATTTTCAAATCTGGCTATCACACGCGTGTCCGCTTAATCCGGCTTGTTTGTTGTCCTGCAAACCGCTAGGTGGTGCCTCGTAATATACAGAGTCCATTCAGGCTGCAGTGGGATCGCGTGTGCGCATGCGCCATGTGTTTTTTTTTGTCCCATGTTGCTCGTTCCTTCGTTTTTTTTCCGGTTTAAAAAGCAGTTTATTCCTTTGTAGCCCTGTCTAAAATAAACTTAGGGGCAAAGCTGTCGTAGTTCGACGGTTGTTTACGTACACCTTTGTACGCGACCCGGACACTGTCCCTGTGAACCAGAAGTATCACATCGCTAGCCGGATTCCTGATTCAGACCTGAGCCACATTTGAGCCAATTCGGCTAGACCCAACTCAGAGAGGTGGATTGAAATCAATCTGGATATATCCGAATCCGATTGATTTCCCCAGTGTGAATGGGGCCTATGTAACTTCAATGAAAGACCTACCTGGCTCTCAGCTTTGAAATGGAACCTCAAACAACATCAAAGTTTCCTAAAAGTGCAACCAAATACATGGAAAATAATTTACACCATGAAATAAAGACAGAAAACAAGTAGAAAAACAACTGACTGACTATGTTAGGTCCCTTTAAGGATGGTGTATTTATTTGAAGAAAACTGTTTTTCTTCAGTCATGACTCTTCTGTGGACCATGTCAACCACATAACTAGGCACATGACAGCATTTATGCATGAGGCATCTTGCATCGCAGGGCATGCACGTGACATCCATTTATTATGAATGTTCTTTATGTGGGCTATGTGAGCAGAAATACCACAGTGTAATGTGACACACACTAGGGTGCCAAATGAAAAAGCAATAGCACACAGGTGCCACCATAAATGCAGCTTTCCATGTATTTAACCAGGAGGGTCGCTCACAGAGAGGATTCCCATCGCCTAAATAAAACAGAAAACGAGTGCTGAGAACGTAATTGAGCTGCCATGTATGCTTATCGTCACTGTCAAAACACAACCAGGTGCCCCAAGTACCAAAGAGATGGCCATTTCTTCCCTTCTTTATGAAAATTAATCGTTTCACAGCCATAGTAAATGACATGCCACATTTGTTTATGGGCTTGGAGTGAATTGATAGTGAGGAAAACAGGTACGGGGAGGAGGGGAGCGGAGCTAGTGACCCCTGCTAGTTGCACACTGTATTTGCATTCATTAGCTCAATCAGGGAGCCTTCCTAACTCTCTCCATCATAAATGATAGATGACTAGGGGGCTGAATAGCCACTGAGATCACTGAGACCCACAGAATAGATATATTTCACTGATATAAATTATTCATGTGACTTTCATGCTGAAAAACAACATCTGATTGGTTCTTAAGGAGTAGCTGGGATAAAGATTATGCAAATGTTGATCACCCATAATTGAGCATAATTGCATTGCATATGTTTGTGAAGCTCTTAACAGTCATTACTTCCCCCTCAAAATTTGTTCTAGCACACAAGAGGGGTGACTCATTCACAGGCACCTGTTCGAGGGACAAGAGAGAGGAGTAGCATAAATGTAGTGGATGACATCTGTGTCCAGGTCTCTCCTGGAGGCAGCAGCCAGGTTAAACTTGTGGAAGTAAAAAAAAAAAAAAATACGACAGCGAGGATGAAGTGAAGTGCTGTTATGGAGTTTTTTTGTCCTTCTGAGAAAACAATAGGGATCATGAATGTTTCAGAGGAGTGTAATTGGTGCTCGTTGATGTGCTGCTGCGGCTGATCTGTCCGTTCTGTCAAGTGTCAGCCTGCTGCCCAAGGCTCCCTGACAGAAGCAAGCTCCAGTCAGACTGCGAAGTTCAGCACAGGCGAAAGAGTGTGACAGCAACTCAATTACGATGATACCAGCCATAATCAACGGGGCTGCGGGGAATATCGGCATCTGTTCAGCACAGGCGGACAAGGTACTGCTGTCAATGCACAGTATTCCATACAGCTTCCTGCAATTATTCAACATCTTGGACTTATTTTTCTCATTTGGGGCAGTTTAAAAGGCAGCAGACATACAGTAAATAGCATATTTCAATGGCAAAAATAATAAAAAAAACACAGGCATCAGTACCGTTAGCTTAGCCTAGCTTAGTCATAAAGTTCAGGCTATCCAACTAGCATGTGATGAGCAACGGTGGACAAAGCAACACACGTTCTCTGTCCGACAGTGCGTATCTGTGTTTGTCTGTACGCGTCTGTGTGTGTACACACATCGTGCCTCTGTGCGCAGACAGCAGTGGTGAATTGTAAACGCACAACAATGCAGAGACAGAAATGTTGATGAAGATTCTCAGTCATCCAGGTCATCATACGTAGAGAAGATTGAAGCAAGGCGTCTTTCTGTAGAAAACTCTACAAGTCCAGACGCCTTGCTTCAATCTTCTCTACGAAGAGACAGAAATGACATGCTGCCGTGCAAATAAGATAAATAACATGAGCTGTTTAGTTTGTTAATTAAAAAGAACAAGGTGTAGACCTGTTCTATAGGAAAGGTTATCTTAAATGGCTTCTGTTATGATCTGGAGCTGTATAGAAAATAAAAAGAAATGAAATTGACTTGACCTGATATAATGATGGGGAAACACTGAATTCTTAAATATGTTGAATGTTGGATAATTAGGCTATGTATTTTATCCTCATCTGGTATTTTCAGAGTGTTAAAAGTAGAAAAAACCTCAACAATGTGAACCGAAACAAAACTGCGACCTCAGAACCGTGATACGAACTGAACCGTGGATTTGGTGAACCGTTCCACCCCTAATATATATACACTGTGAAGTCAGGGGGGTTCTTATCCACTCACACACCACACGAGCACCTGACCAAAAAAATGAACAAAACAATAAAAGCACCAGCCTGGTACTTGCCTTATCCTCACTGCCTCTGTTACAGTGTAATCAATAGTCTTAATATAGAACTAAACAGTGACACTAAGCTTGGGCTGTAGAGTCCCACAGCACAAAGAGAGAGACATGGCCCGAGGTGCCATAACACCGAATAAAAACACAACACCAATCAATCTCTGCGCTTCCAATCCAGACACTATCCCTCCTGCACTAATGCCTGTGTATGAGCAATACAATGAGATAAGAGCCAACAGGGTCAAATATTCAACATTTAGCAAAGTCACACACTTCCTGCTATACTCACAAGTGCAACAAAACACAGGCTTCATATGCTTAATTCTGACATACAAGGAGGAAAAAAAATCAAATCATTGAATTTTCCACACAATGGAACACTTCTCCCATTGAAAATGCTAATAAGCCATTCTTTGAAGTGTCCTTATTTGCATTACAAACATTTTAGAAACACTCACAGGAAAAAAGAGCGAGACAGCAAGAGAGAGAAACTCAGCGCTCTGTTCTCCATCTATCAGACACATTCAAGCAGTGTTTGCTAAGAACTGCAATGCAAACTACCTGCTACACTTAGAGGCAGACTTCACCTTTCTATTCAGTGTCACGTTCAGATGCTGGCTCTGATCATGAAAAGACAGATCCCCCAAGACTATATTTCTGTGGTTGTACAAAAGGTAAAAGTAATCCCAACAGAACAACCACACATTTATTAAAAAGAAAGAAAAAACTGGGTTCTCTTGGCTTTGTAGAGCAGTGTAGTAACTCCACGAGGCGTCGCAACCTCACAGAGTTCACAAAACAATCACTGTTTTACAATATGTTGAACTCAGCAATGTCTACAGACCCGTGGAAACACAGCAAGGTAGGCTGAAAAAAGGGGATGGATCCCAAGACAAAATGAATTCCAACTGCTGCCTAACTAGGCTATCTACAAGCCCGGGGAGATTTATGATTTTATCATTAGGGGACGCTGGATACATTTGATATACATTGCCTGCTGTCTGCTGTGATGTAGCAGTGCTTTTGGAAAGTGAGAGATAACAAAATAAAAAAATGCAGGTTTCATGCCAGAGTGGATGTGTGATGAAAAGCTTTAAACCCAAACCCACATACAGAACATCTTTTCCTGCCTCCAACGGACGACACACACACACACACACACAAACTGACAACACATGCAGATGCACTACTGCTTTCCTTACTTATAAAATCATCACGGACGAGAAAACAATGGTCGATAATTCATGCAAACCCATTATGAGACATGTAAAAAATAAAGCTCGGTGTGGATGACATTTACAGCCCATTGGCTGCTTTGTGTGGATTTTTTGCAACAGTGTGTAATAATGTTAAGGGGGAAGCAGCACATTCAAAGTACAATGTCTGCTCAGTGCCAAAATATTCTTGCCAAAATGAATATGCAACAACTGAATCCAAGCCTGCATATTGATCATTCTCTTTTTCAGCATCTATCCTTTACCACAGACAGCCTAATAAGTATTTACAATGGCACAGCTGCTTTTGTTGAAAAGAAAATAAATAAATAAATTAACATTTCAGAGTTATCAAGTCCATATGAAAGAAGTCTCCTTCACTTTTTAAACTGTCCAACCATAAAAGGTGAAAAATGATCTGTCTGGAGCGGCTCACTTTCTCTTCCAATCAGAGATGAAGACATAACATTGTCTAGGGTAGCGCACAAAGGTCAACTCCAACCACCTGTTACAGCCCAGCAAGCAGCTAATCCACCTCATATGTCTGTAAACGCACTGACATCATGATCAAAGACAGGGAGCTAAGTGAGATGTGATCTTAAAAATGTTTCACAGAATACTTAGATTTTCATTTACAAAAATGGGGGAAATAACAGTAGGGACATTAAAACCACCACGATAACCAGCTATTGCCAAAAAGAAAGTAACGCTAGCTTCTTGTCATTAGTGTACATAGGTTATATGATACTCCTTCCTGCAGTCAGTGCCTTCAGGCAACATCCAGCAGACCATCAGGCAGGTTGGTTGTTGGATAGTATCTATTCTCTAACAGTGTCTGGAGAGACCTATGGGAGAGTCACATAATCCTCCACGTGCCTTAAAAATAAAAGAAAGCCAGACGAGGGATGGAAAATCCATCAACCGTGACCCGGATAGAAACAACAGCGAACCCTTTCTAGGGAGACGTACTACGCCTTTTGGTGCAAAATTGTACCTTTAAGAAAAAATACAATAAAGAATTTCCTGCAAGCAGTAACAGTCGAATATAATACTGTGTGCTGCAGGCATCACGCCGACAGGAAGTGTCAGATCACTGTGACACAGAAGCACCCTTAGAACTCACAGAAGTACACTCGTATTCTTGGAGACACATTCAGTGCAATCGTACTTGTTTGGAAGTTGAATGTTTTTTTTTTTTTTAAGGCTTTCTCTAAAGTGCTGGTACTGAGGACTTTCTCATGCATTGATAATCCAATGGTCCTTCAATGATTCAGCGAGCAGTAAGGGGAGAAAAGCAGCCAAGAGCTCAAGTTCTTTGGGCCTTTTAAAAATTTCAGTAAACTAAAGCAGGATTTGGAACAGCAGGGCCCGATCTTCACCTCATCAACCCTCTAAAACAGTCGCTCTATACAAAGTCATTCTGAGACTTGGACCTCTGGGCGGAATATGTGAGTTCAACAGCTGCTGAAATCTCTGGAGTTTTTGGGGAAAAAAAGGTGCTTATGTAACATTTTTCATGAGATGAAAATCAAAAGATAATTTAATAAATTATGATTCACAAAGCTTTCTGACAGCCAGAGATATCCAACATGGTTCATCTTTTGATCATTCTGTCAACTCTTTCAAAGTTGCAACGCTTGAGTGATATCCTAAATAACTGCAGTGGACATTTCAAGGTTCAAATTTTTATTCATTGCTTAATTTAGTACCAAATGCTGCCTTTGAAAAGAAGGCTGGCGCTGATTAAAGGACTGCTGATAAATGAACTACAATCAATTGGCTCTTTTATGAGATTGCCTGTTTTTCTAAATGGGGTAAGCTTCAAATGCCAAGGCTGTTCTTGTAATGTAATTGAGAGGCAATAGTTTGAGTGTATTTTCCACTCTTTAGAGTAGGACAGAGTGTACTGGGACACTCTATTCCTGACTGAGAAGCCACCCACATTTCCAGAGAAGTAAGGCACAAAAAAAAAAAAAAATGAAAACTGATCAGAAATGTTCCATTGTAGGACATTTTGTGTTCCACTGCTAAAATAATGGAACCAGAGGACCAATTAATCAGGCACTTGTTTACCATTCTCAAGGCTCTCTGTGTTCATTAGTCTGCCGAAGTTACGCTCTATGAGGCTGGAGACATCCACAAGAGAGGAGATCCATCTACACGCCGCGGGTGACATCCAGAGATTTACGAGCCAGTGCGTGCCACACGCCACATTTCCCATCCCCATAAGACAATAAACGCTTCATTATGATTTTAAATTGCTCCTTTTGTTTCTGGTAACGAACAGCAGCAGTGTTGGAAATTGGAAAGGACAGACATTCAGAGCTAAACATAAAAATGCACAAGAGCATCCGAATGCATAGTGGCATGTGATCTATGCCACTATTCATGTGGTTCCTTGGAAAAAAAAAAGCTAAACCTGGCCGCTAATAAAAAAAATAAAACACACACACATATAGCGACCAAACAATGTGGAGGGCAAAAAATAAAATCTTTAGAAATCTAAACAATTGCAGAGAGAAGCATGTAATGAATAAAGAGCGCAATGAATCATGCACAGCTTAAATGGATGTTCCTTTTCTTGAGAGCAGAACAGAAAATGCTCCTTTCTTGTCAGCAGGCCAGCTGCATTGATGATCATTTTCCACAGCCCATTTCCTCACTTAGTCATCTGAACAGCACAAAGGAGCAGCAGAAGGTGTGAATTATCAAAGAGGAGTAAAGAAGTGCAGTGAGACAGGGACAGCCAGAACAGCTACCTCACGCTTAAGTAAGGCTTCCTGTTTGTCTTGCAGAACAGGACTTTTTCCTCCGACTAAATAGAGTTCAGCGTGGGCTAAAGTCTGTGTGTGAATAATGAATAATTCAGGTTGGAGGTGAGTGGGATCAGTTCCTCGTATGCAGGGGGGAGATTAGCCACTGGTGGCCCCTGACAGATGGAGGCCTTACAGCCCAATGCAGCACAGGCCCAGGAGACTATCAGGTGTCACCTCATTACACACTTCATAGACTTTTTCAACTTCCAATGTTACCTTCTCTGATTGGGATAAGCAGGGCAAGTTTAAAACAACATAAAAGCACCGCACTGCAGAATCATGTTGCTGTTCTGTTGGCCACAGTATTACATTCACATCAGCTATTTTTGTTTTACCACAATAAGTTATGAAAACAAAGTCTGATGGAAAAAGAAAAAAAAAATCTTCCATACAATGGCTCCTACTAGGGATGCAAATTATCAATTAATTTATTAATCATTAGTTGAATGACCTTATTGATCAATGAACGATTAATTGATAGGCGGTGATTTTCCTGGGCCTGAATTTCCCTCAGTTTCTCTAATATTAAAAGCTAAATATTGTTTACTGAAAAACCGCATGTCATATTCCTTTAATAAGTGATTTATTGTACCATTGGGGATACAGTACAGACGATGACATTAATGTAGGCTAGTATAACTAAATCAAATGAATAGAATATGGCTCTGCATGTTAAACATTAGGAACATAAAATAAACCCTGAATAGAAAGCTAAACAAAATATCATCTTTTATCAACCTAGTGGGCTATTTACAAGTAAAAATATTAGCAGGGCCTCCTTTAGAACAGTCACATTAAGATGTTACCTGTCCAGAAACATAAACATTGCTGTCTGAATGTGTTGTCGCTCCTCATACAGACATATGTCCAGGAGTCAGGCATGTGCGCAGCTTGATTAAAGTGATGGGGCACCTACTAGGAACACGGGTTCTATTCAACTAACATCCTGATTAAAAAAGAAAGAAAGAAATGTGTAGTAAAAAAGTACTTCATGTGACCTGCGTATTCGCAACAAGCACAAATGGAAATGCTGATTAGCACGCGACAATCTCCTAGCTTGATCTATTTTGGGACTATATTCTGACGGAGCACTGCTACATGCGCACAGAGATCACGCAGCACCTGAAAATAGGTGTGTGCCTTTGGGCGGAACTCCACCGCACAGTACAGAGAACAGCGGAGAAATGTGCGAGCGTGTAGAGACAGAAACGACACACCAGCAGAACTGAGGCTGCCACTCGTCATATAGTCTTCAAAAAAATTAAAACTAAATACTAAAATACTGCCGGGGCGAAAAATTGACAACTAATTTAATTTAATCGATTAAATTCTTAACGACAATTAAGTCGATTAACTGTTTACATCCCTAGTTCCTACTTGGCTGCAGTGAATTCAGAATGAGTTGAAGGGCTCAGCTTCTGCAATTAAATTGGTCGCCCTGTCCTCCAAACAAGCAGTTTAGTTTAAAAGGGGGGGGGGTCGTTTATTCAATACCAATGTGTGGAGTGAGCTTCACCAGTAATTTCTTCCATGACATGAGCAATGGTGATTTTTTTCTGTCTTCTCATCAATATGCACTGGTGAAAAAGTTATTTTAAAAAAATAGTCAGGGGTTAGCACAATTTCTCTCTCTCTTTCTAAGGCTTTTATTATCTCCCAGCTTTCTTGTAGTTTCGGGGTAAATTTTAAGACAAAATGGAGTCTAAACATGGACTAATTCTATTATTAGAATTATTTCCGTCATTCTTACAATAACAAATTGTTATTGGCAATTTCTTCCTAAAGTCTGCCTTCATCACAATTTATGTATTTATTAATTTTGTATACTACACATGAGATTCAAAGTAATGACATGTAATATCTGTCTTTTTAATAAATATATTTAAAGTTTGTTTAATATATTCTAATGTCTGCTGAAATGATTATATTTAACTCTGAAGACACAAATGAAGCACAGTGACTGATACTAAAATTGGTAAAGGACCAATTAAGTGCTGCTTTAATTCTCACTCATTTGTTCCTGTGGAATATGAAACGCTGAGTAGTCAGCAGCTGATGTGACAGGTTGTTTGTATTCAACCCTGAGACTGGATGTGCTACAAGTGAGAATTACCTCACCTCAGCAGAATAACATCTCCTGGTGAGACCCCCCGGGGAGCGTCAGCTAAAGTGAAAAGGACATCCTGATTTTTGTTAGCATCTTATCACTACTGCAGAAATGAGACATCCAGTAATCTCAAGTGTATGTGTGTTGTTGTGCTGGGTGAAAAACATGTCTGATCTGGCAGAACATTCAGTCCGATTCTTTAATTGTACTTCACCCAGAGAAACATTAAATAGTCAATATGTTTATAGCAAAACTCAAAGAGTTCAGTATAAAATGAGAAAAACAAAATGTAGGTGTGCATAGAATCGTGCTGTTTATATTCAGGGTTTGGGGTAAGGCACACATATTCAATGTTGTATACTCAGGGCTAGGTTAGACCTGGGTAGGAGTTGGGATTGGGTCCCTGGTTTGCCTTGGACACAGGCAAAGGGGGGCTTAGAGGAAAAAGAGGTTGGGAACCAGTGGTCTATTCTAATCCCACCTAGTATTATATAAACATGAGTGCACATATGAAAGGAAGAAGAGAGAACAGGGAGGAAAAATAGAAACAACATCAAACTGAACACACAAAGAGAACAGGCCCTCTCTGAGAGAATAATGAACAATGCCTCTCATCTTCATGAATGTTAATGCAGCTAACACTGACAGGCTAAAATAGACCATCTGTATCAAAGGTCCTAGTCTGTGAGAAAAAATACACATATTAATTATTTGTTACAAACACACTGATAGCTGCTGGTCATTTCCATTTTCAACAGGAAAAAGCACTTTAGGCCACCAGTGTAATGGCTCCAGGTCTGTTTCATCTGGGACCGGCTTTGTTTTGGCTCATCAACTTTTCTAATGAAAAGTTAAAAAGTTGATGTGTGCGATTTTCATGTTTATCAAACAGCATTAATCATGTGTGTGTGTGAAGTGTGCAGGGTTAAAAAATAAAGAGACATTAAGAAATTTAGATTCATCCTAATAGGACTCATGTTAGGAATGAACTCAGTTTAAATAATTAAAGGTGCAACAAGGGCAGAAGACTTGAAATGCACTCTGAAATTCATTAAGCTTTTTGTTATGTAAAGCCGCATTAATCAGAGCCATATAATAAAACTAATAGAAATCTTTTCAAGAGACTTATCTTTAGACTGCCAGTGAAAGATACGCATGAAAAAAAGGGACAAAAACCTGCATCCACTGCCAGTGAACTGTAAATGACCCCAAAACGCTGACAGCGGGTAGGTAAAGAACAATATGGCTGCCATGTTTACCTGCCTGTCTTTTTCTGCTGTGTCAAGCCGTTAGCTATCACCGCAGGCCTGACTGACAAAAGCCCTGCAGGGTGGACAAGAAGGGGGGGGGGGGGGGGGGGGGGCTGGGCTGGGCTGGGCTGAGCGATGGATGCCCTATCCATCATGGTGGCCCTTGCTGGTGGGCTAAGGAGCCGACATGTGGTGGTGAGGGAGAGGTGGTCAGTAAGGAGTCAGCACTCTCCGACTACTCCAGATCCATCATCCAGACAAGAGCAGCCCAGAATCTGTCCAGAATGGTGACAGCAGGCAGAATGGCTTCTTCCACTCTGGGCAAAGAGCAATGTGCTGACCACGAGAAAATCGCTGTAAAGGGGCCTGTAAGGAAGATAACGTTTAGAGGATTTGGGGAATCAACACAATCAAACAGAGGGTTTTGGAGCAAGACCCAGTGTTGCTACAAAAAAGAGAAGGGCAGCTTAAGATGTATGGGTCACTGCTTTACTTTCTATTTGGACAGAAAGAAAATAATGTCCACCTCAATGTCCACCTGGTTTAAGCAATTAAAATTGCTATTTCAAATTACAAATTAAGAAGAAGCAGAATATATCTTGAGAGGTGGTAGAATTAGAAACACCAGGGGAGGAAACATGCAGGATAAGGTTTACATTCATAAGAGAGTTCACAGCAGGTACCACCCTCCTGGAGAGTCGCATGGAAAATCAGCAGGGACACCTCATCTTCATGTACACAACAATGTTTGTTTTTGCCAATTCAGGTGGAATGTGACAACTGTGTGAAAACAATGCTATAAGCTGGCACTGCACACAGCCTCTGAAGACCCCTAACAGTTGTCTCTCAGTCTTTATATCCTTATTTGCCAGGAGCAATATCTTGTCATCAGCTATTTTCAGAGTAATCTGCAAGCGCCTAATCTCTGCAGAGAGTAGCTGGTGACCCTGCAGCGCGCCAAGGAGCACTCAGCCTTTTTTACCTGGAGCTGCTTTTTTTGTGGCTGTGGAGGTGGATGTGTTCTCTTACATACACGGAATGCTAAACACAGCAAGCTTCTAAGGTCAAGCTGCAAAGAAGATCCATTAGGACATGAGCTAGTTAAACTCTTGACACTCAGTCCTGACCTCCACTGGTAGGGTGATTCTGATAAGACTAGTTCGGTTGCACTCCACACGTTGCTAAGACAGAGAGCAGTGAGGGAAAAAGAGCTGCATTGGATCTGAGTTCTACTGGAGGATCAAACATAAGCGTTGTGGTGTTGTTATTATACAGTATCCTCCACGCCAAACATTTTAGCTGCTTTTTATTAAAGAGGGTACACATAATCTGTTACTGAGGTGGCTGCTTTGCTACAAATGTCTCCTACATCTTAGACCAGCACTGCCGTTGGCTCATTACAGAGCGAGCTGCTTGAACAGACAGGTATTTTAAGGCAATTCTCCTCTGCAAAAGAACAGAGGCCACAGAGAATAGAAACCTAATTGTATCACTCCAACATGACAAGAGGCAGATACATTCGCCTGCAGACATTCAACTCATCTGAAGAGAAAGGGAGAGGAAAAAAAAATGGAGAGAAAGAAATCATCTGTATCCACATGACGCAAGAGGATCTAGCATTCACAAACCGGGATTACCTTATGCTCTGTCATCGTGGAGTGATAGCAGCAAAGACGTGCTTTCATTTCCAGGCGAGGAAGAGACAACCACCAGGATACTGCTTGTGTTTTGCAGACACACAAACAGGTCGTACGCTGCACCCTTTGACAAAATGAATCTCCAACAAACACCACCAAACACACCTGTATGCAATACAGAGAACCATGGCTGGATGCCAGTTTCACAGATTTGGTGTAAATAATGCACGTTGTTTCTCTCTTACACACATAAAGTCCAAAAACACAAAGGAGAGGAAGCTTCTGGAAAAAAAAGACAGAAAAAAAGCTCTAAAAGCAGACGAGAGGAGGCAGAGATAATGTCAAGATGAAAATGTCAGTCATATTGTCCTATTTCACAGGAATCCACAGGGTGGAGGTGGGCGTAAGTGTTCTAATGTGTGAATTTACAAGTGTGTGTAATCTGAACCATAGCATTAGCCTAATATTAATCAGCAGATCCAATCATGCTGCAGGTACTTTTTAGCAATAAGGGCATTGTGCCTTGTGCAGTGCACAATCTTCTTTTGATTGGAGGACTATCAAAAAAAAAAGTTACCAAGTTGCTCACATAAGCTTCAATTCCCTGAACTGTAAGAGGCGCCAGGCAGACTGTGACCGTTTTTTTTTATATTTTTAAAATAAGTTGCTTTGCGATGAGATGTAGTTAAGGAAAGGACTGTGTTCATCAGTCATTTTCACAGAACAATTCAGAATAAAAAACCTTTTTTCCCTTCATGTTAACACAACTGAGTTTTATTTTGTATAACGTTACTATTCAAATATTAAGGCACCAAATGCCAACATTACCAAATGAATGCCGGCTTTTATGATTGCACTGTCCATTGAAATGCTACATTCAAGAAGGTAAGAGATTATTATTGTTATTAATAACATATATACAGTAATTATTTAGGAGAGACATGTTTTCTTTAGTTATGATTTAAATTAAATCAGCCTGTGCTTTTACAACAACACGGCTTTATGTTTTAGCTGTTATAAAGCCTCATGGAATTTTCTCCTGGATTCCTCTCCAGGATCCTGTCAGAGGTTTGTCTTTCCATTTTTATGTATTTAATAAAATCTATATTTTGTTTGGTTCCGGGTCCAACAGCCGAGCACTGTGTCATTCCCTTTGGTTTTGTATGTTAACAGCAGATTTCCTGGGCGGTTTCTGTCAATATGACAATGAGCACAAAGTCTAATGTGCTTTACAGTATTACTTTATAGCGCAGACTTGGACACACTTATTGTCTTCTTAAGCACCAATTGTATCCTTTTGTTCTCTTTTTTTTAATAAGCAACTGACACAAAGAAAAGAACCTCAGGCTAAACCTGGAAATAAATGAGTTGGCTTCCACTAATTGAGCAGTAATCATGATGTGCCGTTTGTTTCTGCTGAGGAAACATCATTTGCTGATAAACATTTTTCTAATCACAGCTGCTGCAGGCGCTGCTTGCCTGTTTAGTGCCAAGGTGACCTGAACAAAACACGAAATAATGTGACATGAAATAGGGACACTGCCAGAAGCAGAATGGCCTGTCACGCTTCCTCAATATGAGGAAATGATGAGTGCTATTTTGCAAATAAATCTGGCAGCAGCACTATTAAAAAGGTGGAAAACAATCAATAGTTTTCCCACAATGCATTTGTGTCTTTGCTAACTAGAAACTGCTCTGTGAATAGATGAGTGAGCAGATGCAAACTGTTTCCCAATGTGGTGATTATGAGGTGAGCACATCCCATAAAACTTGTCTTGACAACCTAATTGATCACAGCAGGGGGCAAAATGAATGCTTTACACAAAGTGAGGGGTATATCAGGGGGCCTTTACATTACCGCTTAATTTAATTACAAAGCATAATCAAATTATAATTTTAAAAGTAACTCATCTCATTACGATTGCTCACCTTCTACTCTTGGTTGTGCAAGTTTTCTAACAAAGTTCAAAACTTCTCTGAAGCAGACTGTTAATATGGAAGAGGTAGCGATATATAAAGACACCTTTCTCTGCCTGCTGTTCGGATTTTCAGCTCGGCCAACACCCCATTCTTTCTCCCACTGTGAATACAAATATGACTAATGCTTTTATTCAGTGTGAGTGAGGAGGAGATTATTGGTCAGATGTCTGTCTATATGGACTAAAAGGCAGAGCCAGTCAGAGTGTGGTCGTGTGCCAGCCATCATTTAGGGAAGTGATGTAGCCGTTCAGGCACAGACTCTGAGCAGTCCTGGCTCTGGCAAAAACCAAATGAGAAATGTTATTAAGTGGGTCTCATCATCAAGTGAAGCCGTCCTGTCTCTTCCACACTCACACACTCACTCGCTCACAAGACATCCATACACTTTACTGCCCCTAACAGGATGCACTTCGACAGACAGTAATGAAAGTGTCTCATTTGCAGTTCCAATCAAAAGCTCATCAATCACAACGTGCATCTAAAAAAGCCTCACACACTCACAGGCTCCAGGTTAGAAAGGTGGAAAAACGCAGCAAATGGGAGCTAAATTTAATCACCTGCTATCAAAAACAAACAGGCTGCCAGGATGAAGACCGGGCTGCAAAGAACCGCTTCCCGAACCTCATCACTGAGAGTGAAGACGTTCAGATCAAGCGGACTACTGGATGAAAAGAACATAATGGAAATCAGCACGTACTTTCTAATAAACTATTATTATTTGAAGTGATAAGGAACTAAAATGACAAACAAAATGCAGAAAGTAAACATATAAACTGCATATATTGAGTGGAAAGTACATGCACCATGCATCCCTCATCCGTCATTCATCTTTTTTTCTTTCCCTGCTGCCTCTCTGCTTGTATTGCTCAATCAAAAAAGAAAATGCCAAAACACACACACATACACAAATCAAAGACTACAATCAGGCTGGCAATATTGTGCAGGTTTGTGTATACTGATGAAGGTGTAGTAACTGTTGTTCCACGTTTTGTTTTGTTGTATTACAAATAATAAAAAAAACAACTATAATCAAAAATGATTGGTATATGCAGTGGTGTCCGATCTCTGCGTATGATTTGTGTTTATCTGCAAAAAGGCACGTATGTAAATGATGAGAAAGCCGTGATTTTCCATGATCAGTGCTGCTGTTGTTAAAGTTAATCTAAATGTAACAATGACAGCAAACCCAGGCAAATATTGTGTGTGCAGTAAAGCTGTGGAGTTCTGTGACTCTGTGATGTAAGAACAGATCTTTTAAACAGCATTCTCTCTGTTTTGACATCTTTTACTTTGGAACAAAAATTAGACAACAGTAAAAAAATGAAACTGAAAAACCACTCAAGAGTGTGAGACAGGGAGAGGATAATGTGTTTTACTTTGAAACTGCAGAAGCCTAAACAAACATAATCCTTAAGTAACAATGTTATTCTGCACTGCGCCCCCCAGAACCATGCAGCCAAGAAAACTGGGATGCTGCTCCTAATGAAGAGTTTCTATATAAAAAAAGGAGGTGGTGGGAGTCTCTGTATATCTAATATATCAGTGACAGTATCAGATCTTATTAAACTGCACCAAAAAATGGGGGAAATAACCAAAATAAGCCTGCAACACGCCTATTACAGCTGAAAGGCTTTTACTTGTCCAGCATAAGAATGAAGAAATTACATCACAAAAGAAGCAAAAGAGGAAAGGCAGCGGGAGGAGGGGGGTGGCAGCTGGTGCTACCACTTGTGAGGGATAAGGTCAGTGGCAGAAATACCAACACTGAGTCTACAGGGACGACGAGAGAAGGATCCAAATCCTCAAATCTCAAATAAACACCCTCTGTGGGAGTGGGGTGTTTTTTTTTTTTCCTCTCTCTGTCTTTTTTTTCTATTTCATTGCATTCAGTAGGCCTCCACCCATGGATATTATTCACTGCTCATTATCACTGCTCTGATTAATAAGAGCAATTTCAGGGTCCCCTGGTATTAGAGGGAAAGAAAGGAGTGGTGTGTTTTCCGTTATAAACACACAGTGAGTGTGCTACTTAGAATAGAAAAAGGAGGTGAAAGCAGCAGGTGATATTTGCCTAAGCTCCTTATCCAAGTGCCTGCAGCTTAAGAGGGCAAGAATTTCACAATAATTTTCACAGTAAATAAGAAAACACATCTCAGTGGTCAAGATCAACTGGTATAACTGTGCTAATAAATCCAAAGAGGTATGCAATCCTCCACCCAGGTACAAGATGAGAAGATGCTTCAGAGAGCTGCAGAACTTATTCATATTGTGAAGCTATTTTTGGAGACTGCATCTAAAATTTATAAACAGATACACTGGTAAGATTCTCAAATACAGCCCTTTGTGTGTATATATATATATATATATATATATATATATATATATACCTTTATGTTCTCTGGTATTAAGAAGAAAGATCCATCCTGTGTGAGTTTGTAAAAGATGGTGAGACTGTGGAGTTACAATAGCAGCAATCAGGTCTTAACAAGCTACCGCACCTACTGCCCTGCACAGGCACATTGACAGCCACTGTCCTCTAACACCTCCACCCTGACACAGCTGCATGGTGACAATAAAATGAGCTGCTGACATGAACACAAAAAGAATGATTCTCCGACACCAAAGCAACTATAACAAACAAACGTCTGAGGCCAGTTCAGGTGAGCAGTCGGTGTCAGCAGACAACACAACACACAAGCTGTAATTTTATATGATTATACGTGTCCGTCTTACAATTATATTAAACTGAAACCCACCACAACCCAAAAACTCTTTGTATGGATGCATCACGTGTTGCAGAGAATCAGCTTCATTTGCAGAGGAAGAGCAGTGGTAAATGGAGACCAGAAACCTTTTCCTTACACAGAAATGACACACCTGCAGGTTAGTCTATAGCAGAGCTGAAACGATTCCCCCTCAGACACTAAAACACACAATGCAATTTCTTTGCAGAAAAAAAGCAGCTAGTCTAAGAACCAATTTCCCACTGGACACACAACAAGGTAATGTCGGCATTTAACGGATATCAATTCTGATCAATAGTGCAGCATCGAGTACAAAGCTTTCAGATTCTGATAACAGGAAGCAAAAACTCTGACAGCTATTTATAACATTAGTCAGCAGAGTGGAACATGTTGCTGTTGATGATCAACTAATCATTTCATCTCACAGTCTTTTCTTGATGCTTAAATTCATTTCATATTCTATTTTTTAATTTTTGTATTTAAGAAAATCTCTTCTTCCAAACCCTGAATGTGAAATGTGACACTTGCAATAATGGGCTCAGATTTGAAACAAAGTATTGTTGTTTGCAAGTTAATTGTTTGTTCATTTGTCTAAAAAAGGACACTAATTACATGTTTATTTTAAGAGACATGAATATTCCTTTGTTGTCTTTAACTGACTGATATTTTCTATTTTTGTCAAAAACACAAACAAAGAAATCATTTAACACCATTATGCTTTATGATATGCGACTGCAAATATTTACTCATGTTATATTACTACTTACATGGAATTATTGTTAGGTCAGTGGTCAGGAAATAAAGACTAAAACAGTGATGTGGTGCTCTGAATGGTTTTCTCAAATTCAACATGGTCCACTGAAGCCATACTTTGCTTTAAATGTTGTCTCACACTACAGCTCCAAACACAAAGCTGCACAGAAAACAATCCCAACAAAACCCATCTCTGCATATTTTCCTGCGCCTCACAGTCACCTGCTGGTTAAAACAGCATGAATTAACAATGCCGAGGCACAAAGATATTGGGAGACAAAGATCAAGTGTAGCAGTGATGAAAGCGCCACAGCGATGCATAACTTCTCTACATGGCCCTCGCAGACCTCCGTGTTTCAAAGACGAATAATTCGTTTTCTCCACAGCCTCATTCTCGTAGCTTGATCTAGCGACAAAAGCTGTGATGCTCATGCTGCCCTTGTTTAAGGGAGCATTTGATTTTTTTCTTATAGGCATTTGTGAGGTGTAAAAAGAAAACTTACTGTGAAGTCACCTTCAAAGAAATGCCCCTGTGCCAAGGAATTACAAAGCTAAAATAGTTTCTCTGGGAGGAGGCAGCGATTCTATTATTCTTTAAAATGCAGCGCAATGGCTTTTATGAGAGTGTGGAAAAGCCATTTGAGAAGCAGGTCAGGGGAGTGAGCAGCTTGGCCCTGAGCACATTGTGTCTTATCCCTCTCCATTTCCACCACCTTGTCCCTGAATAATGGGCAGACCTCGTCACTGCCCCCGGAGGCTAATGGCTTCTCATGGAGGAGAAATCAACACAGAAATACCTCCATGGGTAATCCGCCTCTTTAACCAGCATCATGCCACGTGTCCAGTACCACCGTGTTCAAAATAGCATCAGAAAAATAAGCGATTCTACTCCTGTGGGATGATGCCTTCATATGCTCTGTGAAAACCGCTGATGAAAATATATATTAATCTTCATTGCAATCTATTGGAAATAAAGCCAGCTGAGCACCTTCTCCTATTGGTGACTATACCCTCCTGAGAATTCTGATGACATGAAGTCACACATTCAAACATCTAACAGGAAATTTAGTATTATGACAAATACAAGGTTGGCTAAATAAGTTTTTTCGTCCTTGCTGCAAGAAAAGGCAATAAAAGAAGTGAAATGATTGAGTAAATAGAAGTAAGAGGAGCACATTCAGTAGATGCAGTGCTGTATAAAAGCAGAACACATCTGCACAACACATCTGCATTGTGCAGCTATTACACAAGCACACACACAGAAACCCACAAATAAATATAACTAATAATAACTGTGCTGCAGGCACATTCCACAGGATGTTTTATTATTATTGAACCTCTTTATAGAACTTTTGGTAAAACTTGCTGAGTGTGTGTAGGCACGAGTGTACCTAACAAAAAAACAACTAATAAACCACGATCATTCAGCAAAGGCCACTCCATGAGGCATTTACTCTCAGTAATTAATGAAAGGTTCGTGCTATTTTATTAGTATCACTGAGAGTGTAAACAATGGCAACAGAAGTCAACAACAATGATTAACAACAGGAATATATGACTGCAGTGCAGCAATCAGTCTAATCAGGTTTAAAGGCTCTAGAACTAGAGAAGACAAAATAACAGATGGGACTGTGTTGGTATAATGAAATACCACTACAAAGACTTTCACCTCTTTGATCCAGTTATTGCCGACATTGTTGTCCATTCAGATTGAGGCTATCACAACTAGCTTGAAAACATTTAAATTATGTCATATCAAAGTGTTGCAGAGACATTAAGTTTCCATGCTAACCAGCATCAGACCGTTCCATCACGTACAGTAACCCCCCCCCCCCCCCCCCCCCCGATTCTACTCATTTGTGTTGATGGACATGAGATCACACCTTTCACCACATTCTCTTCCAACATTATCATTTCCACAAATGTTCAGGTGGCATAAAAATCAAAGAAAGTTAGACTAAGAACCAAAAAAGCCTCGAACAGAATCCAGACAGAAGCTTGCACCACACTGTTTTGTTCATATTGCCCTACTTAAAGAAGGACAAAGGAGGACATCCATGCTTCAGCATGCTAGTTTGTTAATACATCTTTTTTTCTCTACTCTTTTTGAATAAAAAAAAAAACGGGAACTGGGTGCATTAACTTTTATACTTCACCCTCTGATTATGCTCCTTTAGATGCAAAGTGTAAAGCCTCCAATTGCCTTGTTTAAAACTGATGTAGAAGAATACATCAATAATTAGCCTGTGAAGGAGGAGGACAAAAATGCATGCACGCTTTTAACAATATGTGTCCAAAAATAATGATAATATAAGAGCAAAGCGGATGTGTGGAGTCAGAAACTGACACTAAACTACTAATTTTGTTGTCAGCTAAACACACACATTTACACTGGCTGATATGTGGGTGGCCGCTCTATCTCTCCAGGGGCAAATAATCCCATGACGGAGGTCAATTTCACACTCGTGCCTGCTCTAATGTCCACTAACACATGAACATGCATGTGCATGCACAGAAAACACCCAGCCGCACTGCACGCTGGGCTGACTGACTTGAGGCGAAACAGGTGGGTTTAATGCCAGAATCTCATCTTTCACAAAGACCGCACAAGGAGTCTGGTAGAGATATTGCTTTCATATAATTCTATCGATAACACAATAAAAACTGAACGGAAATGAAATAAAAGTTCCAGAGAAGTGCTTTGACCGGCAATAATGTTGGTCTCCATCCAACAGGTTTAGTAAAAGAGGTAATGTTGTCACTGCTAAATACGTGACAAGCTGAAGGGCCGCCAGGAGTATTTCACCTCGGAACGGCTTCTCCACAGAGGCTGCCGGCCAGTTTACCCACTCGGATGATACTGCAAATAAAATCTGTGTGAAAGATCCATACTGAGAATCAATTTGTGGTTTTACTCTCTCACTATAAACATGGATCGCTCATTGGAAACACAGCTGAAATGGATGGAAAGATACATGTTGCCAACAGACTGAGACAATATCCTCACAGTAATAACGGACTTTATAAACAATACCTTTTTCTATCAATGCTAACCTGAATGCACTGCTACACTATTTTATCTCACTGTTTTCTTTGTGGTATCAGTTACATTATCATGCATTACTGACTCACAACAACAGCACAGTCCAAACTCTGATGTTTAATGACCTCATTTCTACAAAGGTGACTGGAAATAAGCAATTTGGACAGTAAACACACACAATACTGTAACACCATTAAGGTGCAGCGTGCACATCTTTCCTCTGTCTAACTGAGGTACTTCCTCTCTCCTTTAAAAAAAAAAGGAGGTACGACCCGTCTGAATGAGGTACTTAAGGGAGCCCTGGTGCATTTTCCATCAGTAGATTCATTGAAATGACACAGCTAGTCAGAGACCAGACATCATCTAACATCAAAGTGTCTGGTTGCTGAGGGACCATCTGTTTCATAATGTACTCTGCTGAATTGGAATTCAGTTGCATATGCAACAGAATTATAAAGCTGCCCGAATCCGGGAGCTCAGCTTTAAATATTTCAAGTGTTAATCAAAAATAACGCACTGCTGTTTTGTCAAATGCAAAAAAATTAAAATTCAAAAAATGAAAAGGACAATAATTCTGTGCTCTTAATAACGATCATTGTCTTTAGAATACAGAGCAGAGGGGGTTACCATCATGCAGAATAATTTGCTTGCATTTTGCATGTGTTGGATGTATGTATAGTCCCCACATATATGTCTGACAAGAGCCATTACATTTCAGCAGTATGTGCAGTGCAAATAAGAGTTATACTTGTTCAAGTGGTGACATGAATTGAGGGAGAGAAGAGTGTCTCATCCATCAGCAGTGTGAAAGGCAGACAGGATACAATAATCAAATGCAGAGCCCAGCTCCTATTAGGCAAAGAAACAGACAGAAGCACGGCACAGTGCAAATTTCCTCCAGTGTTTCACAATCAGTACAAGCAGCCATGTACGAGGAGACTACCTTCTCTTTCTTTCTTTTTTTTTTTGAAAGAGATCAATATAAATATCTCTAGGAAGTACTTCAAGCATAAATGTCTGACAATGCCCTCAGATCTATTCATTTGATCTCTTCCTCATCCCACACACCACAATCAGAACCGCAGGCACTCAGCTCACCAGCTGCTGTGTCAGTCTTTTCTAACACACATTTAGCCTTTGTGCTGCAGGTTTTTATCGTCCTTTCTTGTGGCTGTATGCTTAATTCTATTACTTGCCCTGATTTTCAGATGATCAGTAGAATTTTATGTTTTTTAAATGTGACAAAGTGTAACTTATTAATTAGATTATGCTGAATTTATCTTTGAGTAGAAACAGCCTTTTTTGTCTTTTATTGGTTATGAAAATGGTAGCATGATGCTAATTCTTCTGAGAGGAAAGATGTGATGTCCTCCCTTTAAAGGGTTAACCCACATCTATGTTTGTGTTGGTGTAAAACGTAACGAAGCTTAGAGACACGAGCAAAAGAACTCAACTCAGCTTTACCTCCAGAGTTCACAAATCCAGTCTACAGGAAGTCATGGTTAGATTTCTTCAGTTTATTCAAATCCACATCATTTGTTTTTGCTTTCTCTCTCCATCGCCTGACTGGCTCGCTTTGTAGACTTCATAATTGCTGCGCTCCATTTTGTAGATTTTCAGTTCTATGCGTCTGTACCCAGGTTGTATCCACTACTCTGCTGAAAATGCTAATGGAGTCATTACTTGCAGTCCGACAGAAACAATGTTCCAGGGATGATAAATTAAACAATGTCTTCTCTTGTAGTGGGACTTGGTGTGACCTCTGAAGCACAGAAACACAGCCACGGGTCAAATGGTAAAATGTGCCATTTTATTTCACAGAGCAGACGGAGAGAATCGCTGGAAACTTCAGAATTAAACAGGGGATGGGTAATTTGTACAAGACCTTGTGGATGGTTTTAATTCCAGCTTCTGAAAGGTAACCTGGTTGTTGTTGGCTTATAGAATTCTCATAGCTTTGTTTCAAGGATTTTTCTTTTTTGCATGAAATAATACTCCACTAATAACATTCATTTCAATGTCATCTCATTTTATCATTAACCATTCATTCATTTCCATTTGAATTGATGTTATTACAGACATCCACCCACAAATCATCATCGCATTCAAAGACCGGTCTATACCTTCATATCGTAACATTTTCAAATTATATGTGCTTCAGATCTTAATGAAAGGTTTATCTTTAGAAATGCAGTTATTTACGTGGGTGACGTATTTCCCTGTCAGGTCGGAATAAGTGGAAATAGATACATATGTTTAATAGAATAGATCTAAAGATGAAATTATAAGGTCAGCACTAGTAGTACCCAGATACAAAATGGTGCTTTAACCCTGTGCATTAAATTTAATTGGTGCATTACTCAGCCAAAATGAATATCAAATACGCGTTGTCAGACACAGAACCCATCACAGTGTTTGCAATCAGCCCTGAAGTCTTCAACCTGCTCAGTGCAGAGCGGTCTCCTCACTGTATTGTGATGCCTCATCGTGTTTTTCTGGGTAGAAAAATGGATGCTGAAAAGGAGCGCCTGATGGCAGATTTGTGACCCTGCTACATCTGCTGAACAACCATCACCATCAGATAAGCACACACCAACAGGACTCCAGACAGATGAACCTGATGAACACACTGTGTCCTGCTGTAAATTTAACTGCACATCCAATCTGCTAATCCCAAGGCTCTGACAGTTATAATGATACTCCTCATTTCACTTGGAATTAAGCTTTTTTTGTCAAATCTGAGTTAATCTCAATATAATACAAAAAGATAAGACAAAAATCAATCCAGCATATTTAAGTATAAATGCATAGGTGAAGTGTATTTTTGTCCGAATGTTAAAAGTAAAGATTTGGGGTTAGTGGCTTTGTAGTATCAGTGGTTCTGTGTGTCTTTGGATCTCAGCCTGGAGAACCATTACCCCTTCACCATTATTCCTTGTCCATCCTCTGGGGCTCTGTGGGCTGACCACGCACACGAGGGTGACAGAATTCAGGAGGAAAATGAGGAAAATAATTGGAAGGTCACACTTGATAATGGCCACTCCAGTGAAAAACAAGCTCTTAATTGGTGTAAGGGCCGTTTGGTAAGTTTTCAAGATAAAATGTAAAAGCACTCATTATCCTTTCTCTCTAGCAGAAGCTGACACTGCCTTGGAGGCCAAAAAAAAAATAGCTTCTGCCTTCCTTCACAGTGTTGAGCCATGACACACGGCTTCCTGGCTTTTTGTTAGACCCGAGCTCCGCTCTAATGAGTCACTGAAAAATCATTAGTCTGTTGCATGGAAATATTTTTAGGTGTGAAGTAAACTTGCGTTATAAAATAGCAGATGTCAAAGTAATTACATTCCCTTTTTTCACATTGGTTTTTGAAACCAGAAGTTGAAATGTCACCTTCCTGTTAACTTTTTCTTCTCCTTTGTAGCTCCCTGTTAAACTCATCAGGTTGCAGCATGGGTACATGGCTGTATAGCAGGATTGAGAACATGAAGCTCTCTTTCTCTCCAAATGTGAATCCCACTAAAGCCTTAGTATCACCTGTTGGAGCTGGGAACTTTGAGAAGCGTATAGTGAGTGTTGCGCAGCAGAATGAGTGTCACCCTGCAGGACGAGTCCTTTCATCAAACTTCCCTCTTAGCCTGACCCTGCCATCTGGGAAAACAGATGATACTAATGAGGGATGGCTCCTTGTCTCTTGGCACCAAACACACACACTGCTCCCATTGTGCGACACTGTCCCTGCTGCCCCCTGGGAGTCACAGACACCGCTCATTACGCAAACACACTCACAGTGATGGACAAAGACAGGTTGGCAATGACATGGGACAGTCTGACAGCATGGTAAAGAGGTATTTGGTGCTTCATTGTGAGACATTGGAAACCTCCAACAAGTTGTAACATGGAAGGCAACAGCAGCAAAGACTTTTCTGCTTCGGTAAAGTATCCTTAAAAAAGTGACAGTGACGGTGAATGGGTGTTGTGCAGGCAGTGGGGGGTTACTTGGCGTAGGATTGCTTCTGTAGGAACTGGAAAGGAGCGACCTCTCTGTGATGCGAGGGTCAGACAAGGCTAATTAGTCTGCAGCAGCCCCTCAAATTTCTGCTCTGGGATATTAATGAAGTGATCCATAGGAAAGCAGCTGCTCGCCAGGCAACCCCACCACCACCACCACACTCTCCTTCCCACCTCAACAACTCGCTGCAACCTCCATTCCCCTAGCCCTCCTGCTGCTCTGCGACTCTACCTGGGAAGGGCAACGCTGTGCCAGGGAAGAAGCCCATACAACTCCCCCTGAGAGCGTGACAGCTTCCGATCGATGGCCCTGGAGCAGGAGGTGGATGAGCAGAGGGGTGGGGTGTGCAGCTGTGTGGGTGTGTGTCGCTATGCCAGGAGAGGGTGACAACAGCCTGGCTTTGTGTCCTACATCAACAGAAAAATAATGTTTCCACTAGAGCGAGCACAATGGTTTGAGGAATGGTTGTCTTGTCTCCATATTTTATCTATTTCTGCCTTGCTGTGATGTATCTGAGCCTTGCTGTCATGAGTAACTAGTGAAGTAAAGCTTATTAGAGTCGTCACTGGTAGCTCTACTCAAAAGCTTCTGTCACAGTTTCTTGTCATTTCTTCCATACCTTCACAGTCCACGCAGTAAATGTCACCCAAAGTAAAGAGTGTGTCTTTCTTATACCTGGCTGGAGACCAAGTATCACACAAAATTCAGACATGAGAAAAACTACCTTAAAATTCAAACGCGACAAAGCCTTTGTGACAGTGCATTGCAGAGGATAAACCGACAGTGGGTTTAATTTAGAAAAATTCTCACCTATCAGCTTCTGCTGACTTCAAAACATCAGTACATCAGTGAACTCAAATCAAACGACTGCTTTCTGATCCTAGAGAACAATGTAAAATATAAATTCTATTATTTGTATGAAGTGTGTGCGATGTAGAAAACAGCAACAATTAAGTCAATTAAGAAACAACCTTTACAGATGAACAAAAATCAATGTGCTACCTACAAACACTTTTAGATGCATCAAAACTCTGAAAGGCACAGATTTACTTTCAGATTCTTGAGAGGTGCAATACATAGACTACTACTGCCCTGTGTTGAGCCTCTCAGGCAGTACTTCCTCTCAGGCCGTGAGCTGCATCAACAAGCCGTTTAACTCAGAACCTCTACGAATTGAAGTGTAAAAGCCGCTGTAGAGGTTTAATTCAGAGTAGCGGGATCCCTGACATGTCAGTAGAATGATGGCCACAAAGGCCCAATGGGCAAGTCGGGCAGCTAGCCTGACAAACAGCACAACATCTGATTAAACACAATTATCACATTAACCATTTTACATTTACACCATGCATTCATGCAATTCATTAGCCTTATTAGCAATATAATTGGTGCCAACGGCCGCTGCTACGAAAAAAAAAAAGCTGGATACTTTTTATGATCTCAAACTATTCAAAACAGCAGGAGTCGCTTAATATAGGATGGGATACATTCATTTGAATTTCCCGTTTTCATTATCACTGGCACTGATGTCTTTAGACATCATACTCGAAAAATTGAATTTTTCACTTAAACAAATGTCCTTGAATGAGGTGCAGGGGGTTAATATTCCCAGTGCGTAGTTTTCCCCTAAAGGCAGAAGCATCACTTAGCTCTTGCAGGTCGGGGTCTTCAGAGATGCATTTGGCAGAATGAAATCACTGCCTTGTTACGGCTCTGACAGCTTATTCTGCCCACATCCAGTGTGACTGCAGGGGGAACTGCAGACAGAGCTGAAGGCCAGTAGGCCAGTGTGCATGAGAGCACCTCTGCGATTGAAGGTGAGTTGTTGTAAGAGGTCACTGTATGAATACACAATGAGTCACATGGGTCCACAAGTACTGAATCAATGAAACGTTCATGACCATGATGGAAATGAAAAATGGATATGCAAAGAAACTTCCAGCTCAGCTGGGGAAAAACTAGCCACCTTAAGATTCTAAGCTGTTAAGTAATGTTTTAAGTGGAGTGCAGATGGTGTTGGTGCTCTTGAGCACTCATGCAGACGGCATAAACATGAATCTTTTCTCTGTCTCCTGTGTCACAACGAAATGTCTCTTCAAAAGACAGTGGTGGATAAGCTTACTACTGTGAACAATATGAGACTTGGTTGATCAGCTGCTGAGCTTCAATCTGTGGGTAAACAATTGCCAATGGCATCTTGTAATGACACATTTTACAGATGTCATGTACTGCCTTCCCACCAGAACCTCCATTACAGCAGGGTGTCAAAAAATGTGACCCCTTCCCTCTGTCATCTTCACACCTCTTAATGAACAGTCACATTGCCTGAACCTTTTCCTCTTGATTGACTTCTACCTTCTCTCTGACTCTGTACTCTAGTGTGATAGAAGCAGCGGTCAAATCCCTGATGAGAAAGTTAACCCTTGGTTGGCTCTGATTTCCTAGTAAACAATGCACTGTGTGTGGTTCATGAGTAATTGAACACTATTGATTCTAAGGTTTGGGGGGATGGCAATATTGAGGTCACGTATTAGGCAACAGCAAACACAAGCTGTGAAGACAGCTTGCTTCTCAATGACACAACAAACACACACACACACACACACTGGAGAAGAAATCTTTTCACCTACATGCTCCATGATAGCATCACTATCCACTGTCTTTGGCAGCACTTGCTTTTGCTCCCCTTATCTGCCTTGCTGTCAATACAGACAACCCTCTGCTCCACTGGGGGCATGAGGCGGTATTGACATTCAGCTCAAACCCACAGCTCTGAGTGGAGTCCAGGGTGTTGCACATGAATTATGCATGCCTTGACGCCAGGGTGCTGAGCAACACCAGTGCCATCATAATTGAAACAATTGAAAAGACAATACCAGATGGGTCAATAATTAGACAGCAGGAGGGGGAAACTTGATCCGGACGCTCCCCTGCTTGCCCTGCCAACCTAACCACCACACACATGGAGGGGACCTTTACCGACACGTCCTGGTCCCCCTCGGTGCACAGCCACGTGCTGTGTGACATGCTGAATCGTGTGTTCATGTGTGTGTGTGTGTGCAATTACTTGTAAAGGATATTGGAAACTTTCACTGGGAGATCACTTCCCAGACAATGCTGCAGTAACAGTGTAGCTTGTTCCCAATTAAACATTTAACATGTTATGTTTGGACTTTTACAAGTTGGCTAAAAGTAAGGAAACTTTGCAGATCAGCAGGAACTGTCAGAAACGGTCCTTGTGTATTGTCTAAACGTCACCTTGTATTAGCTGTTTGACGTTCTTCATTCCACTGTCTTGGTCTGTGGAAAACAGGAGGCAGGTGACTGATTCTTCCCTGCAGCTGTGCACTTTCATAAATCCATACTGAGGGCTCCCAGCAGATCCATTACACTCACTGGTCTCCTGGCCAGAGGAACGACTCAAGGTGATCACCATAAAACTACACGCCACAGAGCCATTTCTCACCTTGCACTGCTTTTAAAACAACCAGGGAAACAGAGGCAGTGTCACGGGAAGAACACCAGCCCCTCCGGCCAACAAATGTCATAAACACTTATAAACAAACCTGCCTCACTGCAGTCAATAGTCAGTTTGTAGCTATCACAAAATAATTCTTTGTGTGTGGTTACATGCTTAATTGTTGTAAGTATGGGGGCAATTTTGTTTGTTTTTCCTCCTTTCTTCAGTTGTTGCATCATCTCATCTGAACACTAATTAAACTGTATATCCAGCAATATTATAATATTTAACATAAACACTTAAATTAGCTATTAAACCTCCATTGTGTCTGATCATTGTAAGCCTGCTGTGTTGCAGAGATAAATTAGTATAGAAGAGAATTACTTAATTATTTAACTGCTTCAATACAAAAGGATGTAAAACAATTCCTTCTAAAGTGGTCTAGACAACAGTAAAGAGAATATATATATATATATATATATATATATATATATATATATATATATATATATATATACATGAATTAATAAAAGTCAAAGAGACTCAGGTCATAAAACCTACACACACAGGTACACAAACTTTAATTTTCTTCTGAACATATTGATTTAGACAAAAAGAAATCTGGAAACCCTCCAAAATCTATAATGTTCTTAAAAATAAGTTTTATTTTCCTTTTTATGGAGTCTCATTTCCGTATTTCTCTCAAAGTGGTGCCCCCGAAGGAACGCACAGGCTCCTGTGTATTGGCCCCAGTCCCCATTAGGGTTTATAGGGAGCCATATGTACTTTTATGGGAAGGTTAATGGTTTTTAAAGTCGAAGGAGCAGTTCTAAATCCACAGCATTAAACCCAGGAATGGCAACCACGGATACACATGCTGGACACATATTTAAGAAGCATATACAGTACTAACGTCTCCATCCCCATCTTCAGCAGGGGCATTCTGGGATATAAAGTGGGGGAGAGAGAGAAGACAAAACCTGTCAACGTTTACAATCTTAAAAGCCTAATGAGCGGAAGTAACCATAGCAATTTAGTGAAAAAAAAAAAACATCAAAGACTAGGGAGCAACTATTTAGGCAGGCTGTATTCATGCATAATTAGCTGTGAAAATGGCACTACAGGAGTCTGCAACTCCCTGTTCTTAATTAGTTTTTATCCTTAGTCTTGGATGAGAGGTAAACAAAGCCATCAGATTAAAACTTTGCCTTTCTTCTCCAGACAACAACACTGTCAACAGTGGAGACATGCAACTGTTACCCATAAACTGTGCACTATATTGTCCCTGGGGAATGAGTGGCAGTGCTCTGTGTTCTCAGTCACAGTACCAAGAAGCCCAGAGCCCTGCTTAACACCACAGCACTGCTGTTTGTTGCCAGAGTCAATCTTCAAAATAGAGCATGTAATTAAATTTGAATAAAAACAGACAATGGCGATTGTCACTTCAAAAAAAAATAATAATTCATTTGCTCAGGCACTGAGCAACTTTATCCTGCATTCACTTTTACTAAATGTTTTTATTATTATTATACTCAGTCACACCTTGTTTCAGCCTATTTGATTATTGATTTGAGATCAACATGCTTCTATAAAACTACAATATAAACAGCAGCACATTCAGTCTAGTCCACACAATGGTATTCTATTTAGCATCAAACAAGCCAATACAACTATCTATTCAGAATGGAAAATTAGTTTTTTTTATTTAGGTGCAACTAATTTAACACAAAAGGCTCCTTTCACTTGTTTATATCATCCCCTCCCCTGTTATCAACAACACACATACTGTTTCCATGCATGTGTCAGGAGTCTTATTTTATATGAAAGCTCTAGGAAACTGATGTTAGTCCTGAAATCCTTCACTTGATGATGCAAACACAGGCAGTATTATGAAAGACGAACTTCAATCATTCCCTTTACAAAAGTAAGATTAAGTTAGAATTCAAAGCGAGACACACCTAGAACAAGGTTCTGTCTGAGGAAGTGCTGTTTCTGTATTCAGGATCCGTCCACACCACTGCTCTGTGTTTCACTTCTGACTCTTCAAAATGCTGTGGACCCCGTTTTTATGTTTTAATCAAGACTGGCAGAAGCTAAGACTCGTGTTCTGCTCGGGTGTCATCGTTACACTGTCATTGCACTATATTCCTTGATTTATCACACTCCAGTTCATTTAATGCTTTGCAGGGTTCATTCATGGACATGGACAATTACAAGTGTTGTGTTGACATTGCTGTCTGAGTTGTCCAGCTGTTTTACAGTGCAATTCTGCATTTTATCAGGAGATAATATCCAAACAATTTGTATTGATTTCCATGCTTAGTGGCATTATCACCCCTATAGGAGCACCACACATGTTTAGTAGTACAGTGCAGATGTAGATTATTTCTAAAACTGAGCCAACACACTGGCCTGGGAATGAATTAGTGCAGCTGGAGCCTTCCTGTTTCTGAAATGACAATGAAAGGAGCCTTTAAGCTGTTGAGGCACATTAACACTTCCATCAAGGTAAAGTAGCTGGAATTGTTTTTAAATTGCTCTGGCTGGAATCAGCTACGGTTATGAACAAATATATTCAACATTAAATCAATTTAAAAAAAAAAGAAAAATGAAAATAACGGTCTGGATGTGGCAGCCACAGCACTTCAGTAAGGATGGTTCACTGTGTGTGTGAATGTGCCACCACTGGGTGATGAACCCTTTATAACGACAGCCTTCATTAAGCCGGGCTTACACACGGACAGATGGGAGCTGTGTGTGATGGGAAGGCAGGACTGCATTAGAGCTGCTGCCACATTCCACTTCAAACCTGACCTTCTAGTGGTCCCACTTTATCTGCCACCCACAAGCCCCCCTCCTGATGCATCACTGTCATCCTGGGGCCCCCTCCCTCTATCCCAGTCTAACACCCACCACACAGGCTGCAGCTACTCCTGCACCCCATTACTCCAAAGGCCTCTCACCTCTTATTTTCACCAGTTTTTGGGGGGAGAGAGACCACCAAACTTTCTTTCTGCTAGTGTTTACCCGATCAGTCACAATGCCTCCCCCCCACCCTCTACTTTCCTGGTGATGAATGACCGTTGGCCGTCTCACTGACAGCCAGCCAGCTGATGCCACATAATTACAGTATCACCGTTTAGGCAAAATTACCAAATTACTCCAGTTCTCAAGAGGCCTGGAAGACTGACAGGCCAGCTGACAAAGGAAACACAAATATCTGAAAAGAGAGGTACATAGATGAGTACTTGGGTCTTCACAGATGAGCAGTGAAATTAGGTTTGTTCTGTTCCTGTGAGAGTGCACCTTTTACAGATAATGACAAGCCAGATAGTGAGTAGATTAGTATGGAGAAGACAGGCAGTGTTTCTCTCACAAACAGAAAAGTCTGCTGATATCTATCATATCTATCATCCTTGATATCTGATATTAAATGAATTTAAATAATGTTGAAGAGAGTATAATGTATAAGAGAGATGTTAACATTTTACTCTAATAGCAAGGTTTAACCCTTAATTTTCTAAATATATTTTTAAGTCTTTCTCACATATTATTGATTTAATACTTCTTCTTAATTTAGACATTTATTGATTCACATTAAATACAATAATTTATTCCACCCTTTAGCTGCTTTTATACTAAAAACTTAACACCACAGTGACATGTGAGTGACTGAGTGAGACTGTCTGAACACCTGTGGTAGACCCCGTCTCGTAAATGGAGTGTGCACGACGAGATGAAGTGACATTTATGATGTGAGCGCTAACAGTGAGCAGTATAGAAGATGTTGACTTAGCACTGTGTGTGTGGTTGGGAGTGTGATGGCCACCAGGGTCGAGTTAAACCCCGCTAATTTATCTACTACAACAAAGGATTTCTTTCACTCCAGCCTCGCATCTGAAATGAGGAAAGAAAAAAGAAAAAACAACCCATAGTAACAGCGACACCACGTCGACTTGATCCATTATGTAGAGATGAAGTACAGTCTGTTCTGCTGCCTGCCATTTTAGCCATTTCATTTCCGAAAGCCAGAGCTAACAATGTTAAAATTACTTTCTAACTGCTGCTGCATGAAAATCACATATTATGTGTGGGTTTTTTTTATAGATACATTTTATCTTTGACAGAATACAACCTCTCTGAGGCTGAGAAAATTCAATGAACCCTTGAAATTAGATAGACGCAGGTATGATGGTCAATCCAAAAAACATGTTTTTTTTTCCAGTAATTAAAAAAGCAAAGTGAGAAGTTTGACTATAAAGAAGCATTAAAAAGTTACATCAATTTTTGCCTCTAAAACAAGTCTAGTAAGAAACTTTTAAACAGTTTTTTTTAACTAAACTTGAACAACGAGACCCAGTACTTATTTCTAGACAACAAGTTCACAAGTGAAAGTGCACAAATGAACAAATTACGGGCTGTCCGACGGCCTTCTTGAAGTGTCAACCCCGCTGAATGTGATGGGGCGGAGACTACTTTGATAAACAAGCCTGGCAGAATGATAATGTTCAAGCGGGTAATTTAATCAGAATGAGCTATATGTCAGTTACTAATAGTGGGTACTTTGCTGTGATTTATCTGTGTTTGCTGAGTGGAAAGAGACGGAGCAGACGGCCTGGTCTCCCAGATTAAATAGGGCATGGGAAAGATTCCTCATGCTATCAGGGAGAAAAATGTATCACAGGCAGATGATTAGTATTATTAGCACAGGTGCAGATACAGTAAACACCAGAGACTCCCATTTTGTACTGAAACAGAGCAGCAGATAAAGAAGGAGGTGAACTGAACTCCCAGAGGTGTTTTGTCTAACTATGGCCCTGTAAGTTCCACTTGAGTCTGCACCAACAGCTCCGTTCCTGGAAATGTCATGCTGAAACATTTGTTACAGCAGCAGCTTTCTGTTTGTTTTGAGTCAATCAGTATTGCTGTTGAATCATCAGGCTGATTAAACATTCATTTTCATTGTGGTAATAATACATTATATATATTTAGTTCAACATATATTAGGTCAAAGTATTGTGAATATGACTCTTGAATCATGTTAAATGTGGCATCTACCAGATCAAGTCTGTGTCACACACCACACATGCACACATGTAGGCAAAAAAACAGAGTTATATCGTACCCACAGACCAAGTATGGATTCACTGGATACAGCAGCATGAATACAAATAGATAAATAAATGAGCTCTGTGTTGTTTCAGCAAAGCCTGAGTGCACACTGTGGAGCAGCAAAGTGCAGAGAACAGCCCGGTCACTAAAGAGACAGAGGTGCCAGCTGAGTGTGCTAAAAACAGTTAGCATGTAGTTTTAGATAAGAGAGTAATCAAAGGTCTGCCGGTGTCTCAATGCTGCTGCATGGATAAGGTTGTGTCTCCACACTATCAGAGTGCGATGGGTGGTGGCAATACTCCAAAGGCTGAAATCTAAACCCTTTCGACTGATAAGTGAGAGTGAAGAGCAGGTCAGCCTGAATCCCAATGACCAATACTTTACACAGGGATGCTGGGGGTAGCTAAAAAGCAGACCAAAAATATCTCTGCACAATCAGATCAGAAACATTACGATGAAGTGGGTATCAACACATATAACAAACTCTTCCTCATAAGTGTATGACTGGAGCACAAAAAAACACATTTTCACAAATAATTAACAAAGATTAAAATGGAACGAGGCCACTGTTGTGACAGCAACACGGTAAAACAAAGGGCTGGCCCTTCTTTCTTGTATCCAAATATGATTCATTATTTAAAGCATATACTTAGAGCTCAAGGAATAATGGGCTGAGAGAGAGAAGCAACAACAATAAACAGTACAAACGTTTTGAACTGTCAATCTAAAATAGCCCTGGGGATGAAAACAAAACTGGGTAAAACATTTCAGATGAAACTGGAGAGTGAAAACACCCAGCCCCTATCTAAAAGTTCCTTTGGGACGTTAACTTTTTTTAAGCAGACCTCCAGTTTGAACCCTAACTACCTCCTAGCTCTACTGTGACAGCCAGGGCTGAAATGTGCAAGTGCAGATTAACCCACGAGCTCTTTGCTAAACGTTAGTGTGGACCAGCATAACAATGATAAGATTTAGACACCTCCATGTCACCGCACATCACTGCACAGATGTGTCATACATTAAAATTACAATAACAACACCTGCAAATAATACAACTGTGGATTGTTATTGTGTGGCTGCTTATATAAGAGAGTGGATGGATTTATGAAGTTACTGCCAGATATATAACTGCACCAAAGTTTCACATTTCTTCTCCACTAAATCTGTATTTTCATCCAGATAATGAAACACTGTGCTTTACCTTTTTAGACCTAAACTGAAGCCCTAACCGAGCAGCCTCCTGGATATGGATAAGCCACCATCCAACCCCACCCTCTTTCTTTATAGATTATGTATTCCTGTATACCAGCCAAGCATGCTGCTTGTTATTTTTTGGGAGTAGGTGAAAGGAAACCATCGCTTAATGTTCATTTGTGAGGATGTGCTATTTAAATGGCATACTCCCTTTGGAAATCTTCTGTATATGTGGACTAAAATCTTTTGATTAGAACATTTGTCACTATGTTTGCCAAAAAGTGTCAGAGAAGCTTGTTGCATAGTAGAACTGTGTCACTAAGTACAGCATCGCAGTCTGCCTAAACTCCAAATACGGGCAAAGAAGCGGCGCGCTACTGGAGATGAGGCAGGTGGGCAGTCGCAGAAGCAGGAAGCTGACACTGTGATACAGCCCGCGTCTGTCTCTCAAGGCAATCACACCCATAATACACTCTCTTTTTAACTACGGTGCATGGTTAAATATGAATGGAACAATTGAGCAGAATGCTGGAACACATCTTCCAGTAGTCTAGTCATAAATATGTGACTTGGCTTGTTACACTTGACAACGTATTTTCACTTGATCATTAATCTATGAACAGATGAGTAACTTGTCTAACATGAGGGCAAATAGACAATTTCCCTGTCAGATTGATGTAACGGACAGCTTTTCTTTTCTTGGAGTCTTTCCGCTATGGTAGGTGGGTAATTACTGTCATTGATTAATAATCCTGGCCCAGCCCCATAATAATCAGTCCCACATGCGCTTGCCCCTCTTAAAGGAAAGGCTCATTTGCCACTGGGATTCACAGCCTAAACTGCTTAGTGGGATGTAATGGAGAGCAATTTTCTTGTCTTGAGAAAGAAATAAGGGGGGTGTTGAGATGGGGCGGGTTAGCATGGTCATTTTCCATTGCCTCACCACATCAAACCTCCAAACAAGGACAACTCTGATTTCAGATCAACTGCTTTCCTCCCTCTGGGCAATAAGTCGTTTCCCTGGACACACGGAAGCATTTTATTTCTTTACCAGTTCTTTTGAGTATTAGCTTTAAATTGTAATTTCTACATTTCTTTCAAAAATAACTCAATTGACCACCGTAATCCTTGTTAAATGAAATACAACACTCCATATGTTATACCTTTTAATGACACTTAAGTCTCAAAAACACTATTAGATCAAGAGAAATGGCTGAGATCATAGATGATGGCTTATTGCCATGCATTGTTGGCATAAGATGACCTCTCGAGATGTGGTATAAAGTCAAGCTTAAATCCCTGAAAACTTAATTAAAAGCAAAGCAAAGTGGTTTACAGTTTGTTCTGCAGCATTCAGGGTTTAGACTTACTTATTTCCAATTATATGCAGTGGAATGGATTTCAGAGAGGGGGGTCCCTAAAGAAGGGTGCAATCCTCAGAGAGATTTGTGTATTCATAGAAATTTGTGAAAATCTAGGAAGAGAGTGTCTACACTGGAAATGATCGGCTGTGCCAAGATGTAAACGGTAAATGGTCCATCTGTCTGTGTTCTTCTCACTCTCAGAAAGTAGACGAGCCACCATCTGCAGATAAGCGTCAGGACAAGCAGTTTTGCATGCAATGATAATAGGAGCATGACAAAACCGGCAGCAATATGCACTCAATTTTTCCATTTCTATTAAAAACAAAAATGTCCTCAATCAGCCACTGATAGTATTAATTGTATGGAAATCAATACCTGATACAAAATGACCATATTTAAGAGCCCAAACAAATGAACATGAAAATTAACTTTACAAACAAGCCTCGGTTTCGCTCTTCATTTCTGCAGCGACTCTTTCAAAACGGCTTATTATATCCGCGACAGGTCCACTCTAGTCAGTGTATAAAAATTTCCTCTATCCGCCCCCTCAACACCTGACAAAGTGTAAATGTGTAAACAAATACAATTTACACATTTAGCAATTTTTCTAAATTTTGCAGTGATACACAGACATAACAAGAAAGAAAGAGGAAAGGATTTCCCTAAATGTGGCAAACTGTGTTATAGCAATTGAGCCATGGTAATAAGAGTTAAACTATATTTAGAGAACATTCTGCATATTTCTTTATATATAAACTTCAGCAAACTTTTGTGGCCATGACGGAGTGCCGGACACAAACAAGAATACAATAAGCATATGCTACACTGTTGGACTAAAACATCTGTACATTCAAGGCCTTCTCAGACATGTTCACACAGAACTGAAGAAGCCCATCAGAAGGTAATCATCTATATTCACACGGAATTTTAAGTCCATTTTGCATGACAACATTCCTACAACACTAACTTATTGTAAGGCTGCAGAAGTACACAAAGACAACCAAACAAGAATGTAGAGAATTATTATTTTACTCAAACATTAAAATTCACTTTCATCAGTTTTATGCATTTGCATAGCTTTCGCCAAAGGTGTGGGACCATCATATTAATTTTCAATTAATTTAATAAACAACTATTTCAGAGCAAGCTTTTACCCTTTCTTGCTACGCCTACACGTGACATCCAGAGAATTTTCAGAAAATTCAAAAATGTGAAAATTGTCTGTTGTCTTGTTTGTTTACTTTGTTCTGCGGTGAGGGGGTGGACAGACTATTATTTGAGTTTTCACAAACTGAATAGATAGTTGTTTGCAGTCACGGCAGCTTTATAATGTGTGTGTAGGAGGAACAAATAAGTCAGAGACTGAAATTAATTCAAAAAGAACAAAATCCAAAGAGTGGATAGACTTTAGTTATGAGTGAGTGCTCATGAAGAAAAGTCAAGCGGCTGTCAGTTTCCAGGAGCAGACAAAAGACGACGCCGATGATGACAGTGATCAGAGCTGGAAGATGATACCAGCTGGGAGTAAAGATACTGTAGCTCTAATATAAAATAACATCATATTCAAAAAAGACCTGACTGTTCCTAGTAAAGAAATACACAATCTATAAGTTGTTATCAGCACAGAGAAGGTGTTTTGCTCAGAGATAATTACAATAACAGAACCAAATGGCAGCATGATTGCTCCCAGGTGACACCGCAGGTTATTAAATTGTCACGGTGCACCCTGTTTGGAGCTGCAGACACTTGAACTGGCTGCCCGAAAGACTGACTCACAGTTTATCTGCTCCACTTGTTTGACATCTTTACGACATACCGTATTAACACAACCTAATTTCATCTGAGCCTCAATGTCTTCTCTTGGCTGTCTCTCGGAAATCCTTCAGGGTTAGGTTAGGACTGCTGGGACGTTTGTCTCGACCGAATTACACCAAGTGACATTTCTTCCATCCTATCATGTTTTCCATTTCAAGTTTGGCTTGTGACAAAGTTAAAAAGTGACACATGTATTAGGGACAATTACCAAATGTAATTAGTTTCTATAAAAGCCGTTCAATTCTGAGATGTGGCACACACACACACACACACACACACACACACACACACTTGATTACCAAACATGTCCACGACAGAAAGACAGAAAAACAGTCCTGATCATTCAACGTGTGACAGTGAGAGTTATTTGATCTGTTAACAGAATAAATCAGGGATGAAAAATCAATCAAATTAAGCAACTAATAGCTCCCTTAATGTCTTTGTTTGTGTGCAGATGACACTCCCATCTAGACATGCAACAAGCAGCAATCATATTAATTATCCTCCAAATAACAACTCCCTGTTTGTTACAAATGAGTTTCTAAAACTAATAAATTGTGATTAAAATGTTTTTGGACATCAAATGCCTCCCACTCTCTGTTTTAGGGATGAAGGCTAATGATTCCGGTCATTATAGGAAGTGTGTATGCAGTGTGTATGCAGTGTGTGTGTGTGTGTGTGTGTGTGGGCATGCACATATTAATATAATTTCACGGGCAGTCAGAATATATAGATAGAGACAGAGAGAGAACATTTCACTACTAAATCTTAATGTTGACACACTGTCAGGTGATACTCCTGCACAGCACCAGCGCATATATATATATATATATATATATATATATATATAGAAGAAACCAATGAAATGATACTCACATTTTGCAGGGAGATCGTAGCCGCAGGTGATCTTAGCTTTACCGGTTTCGCAGCCATTTAGTGAGTGACACTCATCATACAGACAGGACCCAGCCGCTTTGTGTATGCAGCCATCAACTGGAACACACAGACATAAAAAGAGAGCTATTAAGGCCTACCTGAGGAAAAACGTGCAGAAGCAAGCAAACAGCATATCTCAAACCAGCTGGGCTAATTAGCAGTTTGTGTGCTTTATCGTGTGAAAACAAACAACCAACAACAAGCTGAAAATTATGTTCTGGTTACTGAATCTCTGTGTTTTCAAATGATCTCCCTATAGCGCAGTATCTCCTCTATGTAGGGAGACTGGTCTGGGCCTGTTGCTGGTAAATATTGACAAGCTTAGGAATGAAATTAGCTGGGCTAGGATCTAATAACGCCTCCGCACACAGTGAAAATGAGACTGTTCTTCCTGTAATCCCTCTCCTCTGTCAACAGCGGAATACAGTCAGATCAGGAACCGTATTTTCTGGCCTGTGGTGGGAATCCGGCCCGTTCTCTGTGGTGAGCCTGTTATGATGTGGATCTATGTTCTGATTCTGTCGCACTCCCCCCCGTTGATGTGTGTGTGTGTGTCCTGATTCTAAGCAGACCCCCGCCCCCCCTAAGGTTTTAATTTTACCGGGTTAAGGCCACGATACACTTGATTGATGGCACGTCTTACACAAGAAGGCAGAGAGATAGAAATCCACATTATCCGTCTCTGAAAGCCTGACATCCCTCCAAGAGCATGTTATCAATCACACTGAAACATCATAAAATCCTTCTCAAGTTGTCCTGTAAAATCCTCACAAGCCATTAGAGGATAACAGAGCCAGGAGGAGGAACAGTAGCAGTTGGACAAACAGACGTGTCTTTTCTTTGGCCAATAGAGGGGACAAGCTTCCCAGACTAACTTTGTCTGGAGAGTTAAGATGCCCTGCAGGATGTGTACATACTAATATTCTGATATTCTGATAAAAGCCAGGCTGTGAGTCTTAATCTCTTCCCTTATCTGTAATGTAATAATTCTTCACATACAGAAAAAAGAGGTCCATAGATTAGATATACACTATGTAAAAAAATATATATATATTTTGCCTCACATCGTCAACACAGACAAAAGGTCTTTTGATGAGGGATGGACCTTTTCTGAGCTGCTTTCAATTTCGCAGGGATGAGTCAACGACAACAGCTGGGCGGAAGATTTTCCATCTCTATCAATCATCTTTAATGGACTGAGGGACAGGCAGTTGACAGAGACGAATCCTGATGGCTTTTCAAAAAAGTAACATGAGTCTGACAGTGATGTGGATACAGGGAGGGATCGCTGTGGTGACAATGAAAGCTACTTAACACAATGCGGTGCGGATGTAGTGCCGACTGCGGGCTTGGCATTTTTATAACATCCACGGTGCAAACAAGATTGTCTATGATCACTAGCGCACTTATTTGCATCACAATTGCTTCTCTAAAACGTGAAAAGCTAAATGCAACAGGCTGAAACTGAAAGCACTAACGCACTCAGTTTATGCAATACAATGGCTTTGATGAATCAATAATCTATATACTAGTTTGTTTATTTAAATGTATAGATTATATTGCATCAATGTTAGCATTAAACTGGAGTAGTGCTATAAAGAATTACACACACAAAAACAATGAACATTTGACCACTTATGAAGTAATGGCTGGGTTTGACCAGAGGAGGAGGCACAGCTGAGGTACCTGTCCTTGGTAATCAAATCAAAATGTACATTTGTGCCTTTGTCTGGAGATGCCGGGCTGCCACACAGATGAAGACTTTAATGAAAACATTTAAAGCATCTCTTACAATGGCTTGTAAGAGATGCCCCCATGTGGTTTGTTACACAAAACAGTTTATTATATAAATCGCTGGTGGACTGAAACACTGTGAATCAGTCAGAAGCATATAGCTTGACTCTCGGCAATCTCTTGAGAACTTAAGCTGCTTTGCAAGGTAATAATTGCTCAGTGCTTTTATTTGATCAGTGACTCATCCAGCTTGTAGGATGAATAAGGTTTGAGGATCCTGTATGTATAATGTAAAGTAATTATAATTAATCAGGTTGTTTCTTTGGGGAAAAAATTTGATTCCAACACAGGAGAGATGCTTTGACATGTGTGAAAATATCCACAATCCCACCAGGTGCTAAGTACCGGTACTATGAACTTTTTTTTATAGCCATATAAATCCAGCCAGTTTCGGAACACACAACACGGCCCTCCTTCAGACTCCGGTCTTCCCGCGGGAGTCCACTTCCTCTCATCACTACCAGGCATGGCTGATCTCTTACCTACAGGAACCCAGCAAGCGAGCAAGCACATGGGGGTCTGTATTTTATCCCAGTAGATTGTAGGTAGTAGTTTCAGCACTCCTCCTGTTCATAGTTGCATAACCTTTTCTGATGCTGCAGTGTGTGTAACTGTGCATCCACTACCAGTGAGCACCTAAAAGCCTGAAAATCTGTTCACTGTGCCTTGAAATAGAGAAGAAGATGCTGACCTGATCTGGCAAATTGCTGGTATTTTGGATGATAAAGCTGCATATTAAATTTACCTGCCTGATGTAGACCATTTCAGTGAATGGGTGGAATATACAGCAGTTAAGTCCGCTGTGGGTAATATGTGTGTTTATTTTCTTGTGACTCAGAGGGACGGATATATAAAGTGTACACATTAATTGCAAAGTAGATTGTAAAGGCAAATTGTAAACACAGTGTTCTGTGTTTCCATTATTAAGACAAGTAAAAGCAGATCTGAGTTCCTTAAGTGCAGCTATGACCCACATGCAGTTTGGCCATCAATTTATTTTCTCATTTAAGTTGGATCTGAGCATTATTCCCAGCAGACTTCTACATTATGGATGCCTACAACATTACAAAGCCTCAGATCCTTATTAACTAAGAATGCCATTTACATTCACTCCAGAAAAGAAGGACATGTCCATTCACTCTTCTGTTGTTCAGTGACAGCCACAAACAAATCTGTTTACAACACCCTAGTTATTTCAAATGATCTGCACGTGTATGTATTTTGCAACGTTCGACGTGTTGCAGCTACACACAGCTCGGCCTCAGTGGAAGTGGAATTTCATGTGTCTAAAGAAGTTCCATCAGCACCTTTTGCTCTGCATCTTTCAGTAGTCTGAAAAGCCATTATGCCAGTGTCCCGATTTCTTTCTACTTAGATGCAGTAATCATATTCAAATGCTAAAACAAAATCACATCCTCCTGATGCACCTGCATCACAGCACTAAAAGCGGATCAAAGCGACCCTGCTCTCTCTTATCCCAGCTTTCAGGATGAATCACATGTCAAGCAGAAGCCCTGAGATGAACATGTGCCTGGTTATGTGATGCACAATGCTTTATTTCAGCTCCTATTAAGACTTCTTTACAGAGGACATTTCATTTAACAGGCTTAATATTCAGATGGCAGCATCTGTTTCTGTCAACCCCTACTACTGGGCTTCTTCAGCCCCCGCTGAAAAATATAACAGTTAATACCTCATCTATCTCGACTCGCAGCCTGCCACTGCTTTAGGCCGGGCCTATGTGGGACAAAACATTTATTCATCTTCTCTGAGTGCCTTGCTCAGAGAAAGCTTCCCAGAGCAGCCACTCCAGCAAGTCCACACAGCTAATGAAGATAACTTTGAGCGGTGACTGGACGGCATCCCTCTGAACTCATAATGGGAACAAGGAGAGAGCAAGAGACAGAGGGAGAGACATATTGAGAGAGACAAAGGAGATGAGAGTGTGTGCGTATGAGCGTGTGTGTCAGTCTAGAGCAGTTTGAATTAGTTACTCAGCTGTAACCTTGGCTCCTGCCATTGTTAAAGACACCTCTGCCTCGTCCTCTCAAGGCTCTGTTCCCACATGCATTAAGGGACTCAGCAAAGCTCTGCTTACTCTCTCTGGGCTTCTCCCAGGCAGCCCGAAAACCAAGGCCTTTCAATCGCTCCCTCAGACACAATGAATACCTGCTCTGCTCTCATTACAATACCCTGCTTTTCAGAAATAGTGTCAGCAGCAATTTTCTCTCCTAATTATTTTCCTCTCCTCTGAGGGTTAGGTTCAGGACTGGAGCCAGAGGAGCCAGCACAGGGTGGGCAGACAGGAGGAGGGGGTGAGCTGGATTCCACCTGGCAGGATATGGAGAAGTCTGAATATCAGTCCATAATCTAACAGAGGGGAAAAGTCAATTATATCAAAGCAGAACTCAACTTTAACCCAATGTGACAATGTGCACAAATTGTCATGTGGGCAGGAGATAAGACCCAAAACTTTTATCAATACTTTCACACTGAGAGTTGCCATTTCCACACAAAGACCAACATGTTCCTGAAATTATTGAGCCATATTATTGCCTCTCACCTATTTTTTTTTGTAGTATCCATGGCAACAACATATTTCTTCCTCCTCTTCCTCCTCACAGTACATTCAGAGCTGTACACTGATCAAAGCCCCATCCACCTCTGTGATTTATGACACCATTTTCTACTTAACTAATTTCACTGAAGGAGATAATGACATGGATTAGTTGCTAATCAAGTGCCAATCAGAGATCTGGCTGAACTAAATGTCAGGTGGAATATGTTCAAGCCATTGTGGTTACTCCCATGTGATAGTGGATTATGTGTCCTAATCACAGCAATTTTGGATGCAACAGGAGCCAGCGCTCACTCTGCACTGTAACCAAGTTCCCAGGAAAGGATAATAATCTCCATTTTACCTATAATACCCAGGTAAACAGGGGATTTGGGCTAATAGTGTGCCAGGCTGATAGTCACAGATGTTAGTCTCCAAAGTGATATAAAATACCTCAGGCTTACTCAGGCTCACAATTCCCCAGACGCAGCAATGTAAGCAGGAAATAGGATGAATGACACAACAATCGCAGGTTCCTACGAAGTAACGCAAACACTTCTGTTATTATTGTTAAGTTCAAAGATGTTTCAGGGAAGATTGCAAGAATTTTATCTAAAACAAGGACCTGAGTGGACACCAACAGTACAGGGGGACTGCACAGTAAACAAGGATAACCCTTTGGGTGGCCTGGATTCTGGTGAAGGCACACAGCTGTGTAATAGACATGATGGTGTTTTATCTGGCCTATTCTTTTCAGTGTGTTTCATGTAAACCAGCAAATACAAAGGGTGACAAACATTTTTGGAGGTTTGAGGTCCAATTTAGGACCATAAATCTTGCGGATTTCCAACACTGACTGGACTGAGGATAAATGTGTTACTGAAGTCGGGTACTGATTAAGATACAAATGCTATTTAATGTCCTAAAAAACTAAGTGCCTGTAATTAGGTTGCATTTCTCCTCTCCCTACGTTTTAAAAATACACCTAAAACAAACACAGACTGCTACTGCTGAGTAACAAGTTGGCAATTTAGAGGCATAACCTACTCGTTTTTCCTGCAACTATTAATGTCTGCTGTAACATATGCGTATTAGAATATCAGACAAATCTACTGCAGTTGGTTAAAAAGAGCTTCTGGCAACATTAGCAGTACCTTTCCACCTTCTGCTGACACTGTAATTCTTGGATGGTGCATTAGTCAGGATTCATTTCGCTGCATCGTAACACAGACACGGTGTTAAAAAATATTTCTTTAAAAAAACAGTTGTTTTTGAGAAGCTGAGGATATATTAGGCGAGCACAACTTTCATCCTGTTGTCCCAGGGTCGTAAAGGAATGCCAGGTTAGGTTACCACAGCTCATGTAACAGTGTCGTTAGAAATCTGTAGTCTGACAGCTGCGGACGACTCGGTGCCAAACCCCAGCCGTGCTGAAGTCCCTGGGACATTGAGACGGCCACGGCCCTCACATTTAAAGATGTTGTTTTAACTGTTCTGTCTGTGGTAGCGGAGTCACTCTGTCCCAGCACACCATCTGCATTCTTTACTAAACAGGAGTGATGTTTATCCTTCTGAACAGGTTGGCCATATTTTAACTGGACAGGGAAAGCTGAAGCCTTTTTCCGGCTTTTTTTTGTTGTCATTAGATTCTATTGCAACCCCCCAAGAATAATGTATACAGCACAGATACAACAATAAGTATCACTATACAATCTGCAGACATTTTAGTGACAAACTGTAGTCAACATGGAGCATGAAGAAAGGATTATTCAAATAAGGTATGACAAGCTGCCCGCTGTGGTTCCCAGATCTCTGTTATACTTTGCATGAGTTTTAATGATTCATATTTCCTCACAGCTCAGGTAAAGGGCACACACCAAAATGCAAATACAAGCATTATGTGTTCTGCGGTGAAATGGCTGGCTCGTTATATGTGGACATAAAGGTAACTAAAGCGTGCCGCCATCTTCCAAAACACCATTCGTTCAGAATCACAGCCGGTATCTTATATTGTTGTTTACAAAGAATCCTGCCTGATGGAAATCTGTGCGTGTCGTCCACTGTCTCAGCTCCGTCTCTCATGTCTTGGTGTGAGATGCACTAATAATCACAGATAAACACAAACCTCCTCTTTACAGCTTCCTCTTCTTCCTTCAATATCACACTCATTTTTCACCTTTGACTCCTCATCCACTCTCTTATTACAAACAAGCACTCTGTCAGTGTGGCTATTATCGCCTCGTCTCCTAGGTTAGATTACCTTTGGCACCTGAGCTTTACTATTACTGTTACAGGAAAGAAAGGGAGTGAAGGAGAGTCTCTGTAGACTTCATGGCAGAAAGTGAGATCCTTTGGTTTGGACCTTGGTCATTAAGTTAATCAATGGTAAAATATGAGAAAATGTTTACAATTTTTGTGTTTACATCAAACATGCTGGATGCTGATAATGGGCAGAGCATGAAAAAACAAGGCTAGTTAGTGTTTCACGACAAAATACTGCAAGCTTGCTTCAAATGAATTCCCGTTACCCTCTGCAGGTGAATCATATAATGGCTCTGCTTACTATCTGAGAAAATGTGTATTTAAAAAATAAACAAATAAAAATCCAATAGTTCTGTGCTTCATGGCAGGAATCAAAGCATTTCTGAGCGATTCAAACATGACATGACATCTAATTCCTCTCTGTAACAGATTTTGGCATCAAAGAGCTCTCATAGCAGGGGTTTACCCCCACATCTCTGGTACAAAGGTAGCCAACATGTAACCCACCACCGGGAAGCATCTCGATAAGCTGACCACCTATCTTAGTGGGTGGGATCAGCTACTGGAGAAAATAAAATATGCTTTTTCCTCTTTTCAAAGTCTAATCCCACTGTTGACCATTAAGGGCTCCCCTAGGACTAGATCAAGAGTCAAAACTAGATATGAATTATTGATCAGATACATTGAATTCCAAGTTAACATTAATGGAAACTTACCATTTCCATCATAACTGCATCATAGAGTCTTTCATGTTTTTAGTGTGATTAAACATAGGAAGCTCTTTTATTTAACACATGGCCTGCTTTCCTTAGAAGCAGGACTATCTGGAATCAATAGAACACACACACATTTTCCTCTAGACATAATTAAATGTCGCCTTCTGAAGAACTTGCCCTCTTTGAGAAGTTAGGCTAATAAGGGACACATTAATGTTGAGAAAACATGGCTAGAAAACACAGCCCCCTGAGCAGATCCCGGCCAATTTCATCATAAATTACCTCCCTGCACAAAGTTCATCTTTTGAGGTACCCAGGAGAGCCTGCTGCAGGATGGTAAAGGATGGTTTTTCTAAGAACAACCTGGCTAGAGGTGAGAGTTGGAACAGAAGCACTTTGTTCACTGCATACAGCGCTCTGAGAAGCAACAACAGAAGACAGGACTAGACAAATGCATGTAATTATTGAGCAATCTGAATAGCATGCTTTAAGGCTGGTGTGGAAAGAAAACAAGCATGGCTGCTGCTTCAGACTCTTGCATCTCCAGGCCAAACTCTCTGGCAAGTCCGTAATTGCGGAAATGAAGAAAGATGGAGCCATTCAATGAAAGGCCACTGCTTTGAATTAAAATGCATGAACAGCTGTTGCTATTATGCATGGTTCTTTGGGTTTGCTGGTGTAAGGCGCTTCTTCAGCAAAGCCTACAGCCGTGTACAATATATTAACATTTGTAACGTAGCACATGAAGCATACAAAAACTACAGAGAGCTGTGGAATAAAAAGGTCATCACAGCCTTCATAACCTCACTATATTCTACCTGTAGACATTCCTGTTAATTAAAGCAGCTAGTTACAGACTCTGACAACAACACAAGGCTGGAATCATCATGATTTATATAAGGTTTCCAGTTACATTCATTAATATTATTTTTCCTCTAGACATTGGGATGCAGACCACCAGTCTGACACAGCCTACAGCATGAATTTTAGTTTTAAAGATCTGTAATAAAAACTATGCCAGAGCAATTACTTAGAAAATGCATTTTACAGAAGGTAGACGCATACATTATATACAGAATACAACAACAGAAATAAAAGCAGGGTTAATAAATAACACATTAGATATGCTGTGCAACGTTCAAAAGTTCAAATGAGTTTGTTAAAACTTTTTCTTTTTTGTCTAGAAATGGTCCTAATAAAATTTAATTTCAAAATGTATTAAGTGTTTAAGCATCTTTTGACAATTATACTGATTGCCTTTCCATTAAAAACAAAAGCATAATCATGGAGCTTCCTTCAACTGTAGCCCATAATTCAGGGTAATCAAAGCCCTTGTCATGGAGACCACCAGTGTGCCATGCTGCTATAAAACCATTACCTCTGTAACTCAAAGTGAGCAAACAAAGAGGAACAGGCCACTGGGGCCGGGGGGCTTGCGATAGCCAGCGCGTGTATTCCTCTCCTGTGATTTATCTGACGAAACCCTGACAACTTTCTTGCAGAATCCCAAAGTGTGCTATCTATTAATTGAGCCTGTGTCAGCGCAGGGGAGATTAAGCGTCCGCAGCTGCCCGCTGAAACGTCTTCCGCAGGCCCAGCTGTGAGACACAAATCAAAGGCCGCGGCACTGAGACGAAGCGGCAAAAGACAGAGCCCATCTCCATGCAAACACGGGGATCAGCACTAATGTCCTGCTATGATTAATAGTTTGGTAAATATCTCTTGTATGACCAAATGTTAATATATTTCTTCAGATCGGTTCAAGTGAGCTGGGTGATTATTTGCTACAACAAACCCAACTGAAGTAGTGCAGCTCCGTTACCCTGTGGGTCAAATAATACATCAGTGGCTGGCACACTGTTCATTGACTCTACTTATAAACATTATTTGCCTCTTGACTCCCTGTCCTTCATAAATGATCTTACTGTGCTTTTCTCCCCTGGCTCCATCGCAGTAAAAGGCCTCTGGCAGACCTCTGGGTTCGCTCTCAGCTCCCCAGATCCTCAGTTAAGGCCCGTCATTCTATCATTGCCTCTACTTGTAAAAGCCCTGTGTGGTCTCAGTGCTTAACTAGTGGCCATGGCCTGGCTCCATCATGTGAGGCTCCTCGCTGCAGAGCCAAGGATTAACAGAAATGGGGCTTTTATAATTATACCGTCATGATTCCAGGCCTTTCCGGCTGGTCCTTTTAATTAAGTAGATGATTTTCCTCTGGGGAAGACCAGCTTTAGCATACTTACCGGCTATTTCTAATGTGGCCCTTTCTCATAACTGTGGCAAAAACCTTCCTAATCAAAACTATTATTTTGTTATAATGCATAAATAAATCGTGAGAACATGTCAGCACTGTCAGTAATACAAAAAAAAAAAAACAATAATTGGCAAAGGTCTGTTAATGAGCTTGCTGAAGCGTTCTCTCCCCCAGCCCCTGCAGCCACCCGGGTGACGACTGTAAAAGCTGCCCTATCTCTGAAGGGTGAAGATGAATCTTTGAGGGTAATAGGGTCTTCTGTCACTCACGTCTTTGTGAGTGACAGAACCGACAGTGACAAGTCTAATAATGAGAGAGATGCCTGGGCACCCTTCCGTTCAACCGTTTCGCTGAAGAGACCTATCTGTGCTATCCGGTGGGCAGTTAGGCACCCATGCAGCACCTACCTTGCTCCAGAGAGATTTTATAATTCAAATGGAACACTATAATGGTCTCTGCAGTGACAGCATTAAGAGACCTGCTTGTTCACAGCTTGGCTTACTGCCCATTAATTTAAAAACTCCACATAAAGGCGCACCAAATGATGTGCCCTAGGAAGAAACGTACTACATATTTGTCTGTCCAAGCAGATGAATGTGTCTGGAACAAATATTTTCTTAATAACAAACACAATAAAAGCTGAAATAATTCAGTGTCAAGAATTTTTAAGTATGAGTTTACTCTCTGAACTAAAGAAAAAATGCACCTCCATGCAGCAGTTTCTGTATCACAATCTGACAGAGCAGGATATCAGTTATTAAGGCCATGATGGAAGCCATTGACCTTCCAGAAATGATATGTGGACTTACAATACCGAGCGCTCCGTCACCTCTGAGAATATCAGCTATCAGTTCTGACTTTAAATCTCTCAGGTCAGCATTTATGTCACCAAAGCAGTGAAGCAGCCGTGATGGATATAAAAAGAAAAGAAGGCTACATTCTTTGTTTTGGAGCTAATCAGATAATTTCCTTACAGCCCTTAAGCAGGTAATCATCCATTTTGCTTGCCATTTTGTCTTATACAAAGACAGGATATAGTAAATCCATTTATAGCATAATTGCGGATGCTATTAAAGAAGAAGATTAAGAAATTATTAAAAATCTGATTATTTTTCATAGCAGGGCTGACTGTGTGTCAAAAATAAGACAAAGGACAAAAGGAACGCACTGAGGAGCTTACCTCAGTGTGAAAACTGTGTCATTCTATGAACAATAGAGTGCAGTGTTTTTCACTCAGTTTTGTGTATTCCAACTAGAAAATATACAGCATTTACTTCATCTATGCGTATAGAAGACAGAGAAGAAGAAGAAGACTCAGGTGCTGTTTAGAACAAGCATTAAAACACAGAGTGCATCCAAATGCACTGTTTGGACAATGATCAACTTGCAATCACCTCTGTGCATTACCATCTGATTTGTTGCATCTGCTGCAGTAATTTGGCTTGATAATGTTTAACTAAAATTCAGGCAAGCAGGTGGTGAGGAGGAACAGACAGGCAGATGAGGTACATGAGATAATGTACACCCTGTATATGAATTTAGAGCCTCCAAATAGCTCTTACAGCAATGTTACAGTGTGAATCCCATAGAACAATAAACGTCAGCAGTATTCTGGGAGAAACTAGAGCATATAATGTGTATCTGTCAAACTTCTATCTATCTCTATCTGCATCAAATTTAATCACAACGTATGTGCTTTGCTATAAATGATATAAATTCCTATCACTACAGTACAATCCATTGTGTCCCCTGGTGTTCTTAATGCAAAGGCAACGAACCTTTCCAGTGTATGATGTTGGTATTTAGACCACAACTGGGGATTTATTGAATAGAGAAAGGGGCAAACACAAAGCTGGCCAGCACTGAGACCTGGCACAGCTTTGGTAAACACCAATCAACTTGGAAGTGCCAGCACAGCACAGCTCACACGCAGAGCAGAGGATTTGGCTTTTTTTTCCCTCTTCCCATGGGGACTCTAAGCAAAGGATGTATTACATTTCTTCACATATTTTATTCAATTTATTCAGCTGATATGTTAAACTAAAGGCAGTTTGAAACTGATACTCCCAGAAAGTAGCAGAAATAAGAGAAGAGATATGCTGCAGATTGTGAACTATACATTTACCATAAGATGGGACTCAACTTGATCTAAAAGGTCATACCAGTGTGGGTTCAAGTTGTTACATAACATGATGGCCCGATGGGCACAGGATTGAAACTTTGACCACACATCATGCTCCGTCACGTCCTCATTGAATCCAACGTGGCCTCAGACTCCAGAGATGTAAGCTGTTAATTAGTCAGTGGGAACAAGAGTCCAACAATGGCGCTTAGCTCGGTGCTAATGGCTTAGAACTTTTTTTTTTACATTCTGGAAATTACAAGCGATTCAAAGCGATATAGAATCTAAATTAAGACTTGTTGGCAGTTTTTAGTGAAATTACTTGGAAAATACAATAATATTTGTGCAGTTCAAGCAGGAGCTCATTTCCATCGTTTATACGACCAAACATAAGATGTAATCTGTAAAGCAACAAAGCTGAAAACAGCAAGGGTCCCTTAACATAAAACACAAGCACTCTATAGGGCTTACTAACAAGTAAAAGGACACTCAGGAAGAACAAACATACCAGCCGTGCTACATTAAAATCAGGTTTGCAGCTGTTGTATAGTGTACACATACATGTGTACAACCTTAGCTAAACTAATGATTAGTGAAAAAAAATATTTAATGAATATATATTTATATATATATATTTTATTTTTAATATATATATTTTATATATAATATAACAAACAAGTTCAATTCAAGTTCCATTAAGCTGCTCACATCCAGCTAAAAAAAGGAGACTAAAAGCCAAACAGCAGAGAACAAATGTTACTTAGTGGGCAGCCGTCTATTACAGTGCACTGCCATGACGGATGCACTTCATTTGAGGCTGCCTTAAAAATGTTTGTCTGGTGGCCAGGTGTACTGGCACTCCCATATTAATGAAAGGGTGAGAAGTGTGCTGGGCCTGTAGCCAGGGATTATGCTGGGTTTAAGACAGCGACAGCTTGGAAAGCTAGCCAGGTCCTCTCCAAGTCTATGCAATCTGCAATGCAAATCAATCAACAGTGTGCGGCCGGTGCAGAAGCACTGCAGGAGAACTTGACCGTAAGCAGTCGGTGTTAAAATCATCTCCTTTTTCCTGGGTATCCATCCATCTCTGTCAGGTGTCACGGCCATCTCATCGCCGTTACTCTAATTAGATGGGGATCCTGGGAGCAGGTGGCATGAAGGAGGACATGAAGAGCAATACCGCAGCTTATTTCAATCAGACAAAATGAGGAAGATGTAAATCATGGCTTCTTTTGAGTATGTTTTTCCTACCTACCAGATGCCTAAAACCCTCAGCATGATATAGACTGCACAGCTAATTTTAGGTTCTCGTTATTTCATGGCATCAATATCAAGGTACAGCAATGATCATAAAGGTTATAAATACAAACCCTGCAGCAAATCTCCCACAAAAACAAACAGAATTCTGCACATCAGAACAAGAGGAATGGATGATTGCTAATTATTGGGTAAAACAGACCCTTTTACAACATGAAACGTGCCATAATAACATTTCAGAAAGAGTAAATGCTTAAACATCTTCCCTTCTCCTGATTTGTAGGCTTCAATTACCCTGATTTTAGATCCTCCATCAGTTGCTTACAGGAGCACATGATTGTTGACAGTTACAAGATTTAAATAAAGAAAATGCATCAAGCTCTGGAACAGTCGTCTGCTGACAGTTTCTGATGACATTTTTTAACCTGCTTTACAAAACCTGCTGCGTGAATAGATGCCAAATGAGTTAATGCAGTTTAAGGGTTTTACAAGCTTTTGTACATGCCCCAATTAAAATTTAAATTAATGTGCAAACATTTCATTATAGTTGTATGCCTAATAAATGGAGGTTTGTTTTGCAACAGGAACAGTTTTTGGCTAGTGACTGCCTTAGCAATATCACCACACCACCACAGAAATAGCATTTATTTCCTGCCTTTTTTTCTTAAAGGACATATGTTGCATCCGTAGACAGAAGGCGGCATTAACCTAACAGACTTGGGTTGTGTATCTTGCTGTTTTTGTACTTCTAATGTGGCTTTATGTTCTCTCTTCAACGTTCCACTGGCTTCATCATGGGACATTATGTGTGCTTGCCACTCAAATAATATGCAAAGCCTCCCTACAAAGTCACAATACCTGCCTTGAACCCCAGTGTAGTATTTTATCCTGACAAATGGTGAGCATATCCTTCCTCATCTCAGCAGAGCAAAAAAGATGAGCCCGGCATTCTGGTTACAGGCTAAATGATATTCATGTCTATTTCCACTCACAGTAAAATCAGGTATGACGCAAGTGATTCATTTCTCTCAGATCAGTACTGCTGAAGATTGGCAGAGTGGAAATGGAGGAATGAAACAAAGACAGATGATAAAAATCCATGGGTGATTCTAGTGTCATTTCACTAAATAGTACATTTATCCTGTCCTTGTTGCTATGGTTGCAGTGCAATGGAGGAAAAATGGGAGGCACAGAGTAAATCCCTTCATTGATCACTTGGTTATACTTTCATCATATCTGGTGGATAAGGTGAGATGTGTTATTGGACTGGTAGCCTCACAACAATCTAGATTAAAAAGTTCGATAAAAATGGTGACATCAAGGGTGAAAACCTCCACTTCCCATTTGCTTTTAAAGGCGTCTCACTTAGGGCAACAAAGCGTGCGTGCACACACACACACACACACAAGTGAAGACAACAACAAAGGAGAAAAAAAAGGGAGGGAAACATTTAGTAACCTATTTATTAAATAACTGTAATAGTGGAGTATATTTGTGACAGGACTGGAGGGCAGGCGTAATGAATGGGTCCTCTGAAGTCATTTAGAACAGATAAAAACTAGTTTCGTTTAATTAGATTTTCAAACGGGTGGGGGTGTTGTCCCAGTTCTGAGACAGAACAGTCTTCTGAAGTTGCATTTAAAAGCTTGGGTGCACAGGCTACTCTAAAATACATGATAATTGTGCATTTTAATGAACCTGTGAGGCCAAATAAGCTAAAAAAAAAAAAAAAACTCATCTGGATGATCAACAGGGTTTCACAAGTCACATCCTTTGTAATGCCACGATGTAACCAGTACACCTGGACTTAATAGTAAAGGAACATCCAGGTCCTTTAATCATATTATTTAAAATTCTGCAGGTAAAGACAAACAAACTTTCTTGGGGAAACTGTAAATGAGAATAATAGAAAAGATTTTTGGGGCAGATAAATCACCTTTCTCCTGCATCCAAGAATGTGGGCACACCACCACCACCACCACCACCACCACCACCACACCACCCTATTTACCTGAATTGGCCCCCTTGAGCTCTGATTCACAAATCAGTCAGACATGTTTTGCAAAAATGATCGGAACACACCCACAGATACACATAAGTAAACCAAGTGGATGATTGAAATTGCTTTAAAGTATTGGTAGTCAACCCCTCACCTAAAATAACAAGGTAGCACTATGGGATCTAATAGCAGCGCCAGCTAAAACCGAGTATGTGTCCTCATATTTTCTGACGCCCACCTGATTTTAGAGTGCGTGTCCTTTTTCCCAAGCACCCCTGTTACAAGTCTCTGCGCCAGAACCAACATCAGCGTTTGAGATGAGAAAACAACCACATCATTGTGTGGCGCTCAGAGGACATTTAGTTGAACTACATGTCAATCAATGAGCACAATTAATGTTCCAATGAACACCAGGCACCGATTCAGCTGCTGATGCTTTAATTGGATGGAACTAAAGAGGGAGAGAGAATGACCCTTGCAATGACCCTCATCAATGGAGCTGTGCCTGAAGCGCAACCTTATGAATGACCCCTGGAGTCAGGGGGTCGACGAGGACAGCTCTGCTTAACCCCTGGACACATCAGCCCATGAGGCCATTTAGCATCATTTGAAATCACGTGTCAAAAGACTGCAAGCATCTGGCAAGCATTTCTTCAATAGGATTAGAATTGAGGGAAAAATTAGCTGTGACGAGGAGATTGGTTGTTCTCTGACAGACAAGGGCCTACTGACGAAACTGAAGCCTGGAGGCCTGCAAAGTGTAATCCTAAAAGATGATGATTTACAATGTTTAATATGTGAAAATATTCAGTGCAGTGTCACACCAGAACATATTTTTCCAATAAAAGACTACACCTGTCAGAGGCACAGTCTTTAGGTTGTGTGTCAGCAGGTGCAAAAGCTGACAAAAGTTCATATCTGGGGGTTAGAGGTGGTGGCAGCCAGGAAGCATGATTTCAGTTTCCACATACAGCCATTATTATCTTTCCCTTCTGCAGCCTTCTGCAGCTTTATTACACTTTTCATTGATACACTTAATTAGGAGCATCACCCAATATAGCCTGAGAACCTTCCCATCTCTTAAATTAATGAACATTTTAACAAATTAAATGCATCAATCGCACCATGAAAGGAAGCTTACAAATCACTGCAACGCTTAAAGCATGAAAATAAAACATTAATACCAAAGCTTAAATCCAGCCAATTCAATCTTACCATCATAATGTTAGAATAAACAAAACCCATGTATAATTAAAAAATAAATCAAGGGTAGCATCAGCCTCAAGTCCAGGGTATTGTTACATTCAAATGACTCTGCTAATGAATGAAACAGTTAAGTCAGTAATCTTCTATGACCTAGCCAATTGTCTTTACAGGGAATAAGCGTCTTTGGGTTTAAAACGTCCAAGACAGAGTGCAATTACATGCACAAAGTCAGGCCGGCCTTAGAAAGTTTCGGGTTGACTTAGCAGGTGCTAATGGGATGTTTGCGAGCTTAGGCTTCGTGGAGTGGAAGCAACCATCTCAGACAGTGAGCTGACTGGAGCACGAAAAGACACCAAGCCTCTCACTGATGCAGCGACTGACACGAGCTGACAGCCAGCAACAGACCGACCGCTCAACTCCCTGAACAAAACACTGCGCAAGAAGTAAAAGGGGGGAAAACACAACTGGCCAGAAAGGCAGCAACATTTTTTAAACTGACTGACAGACAAAGCTTGTCTGCCAACTGTCATCCTCCTCTGACAATGACAGCTGAAAGCTGCATTTCTTTTGTGCTGCAGATGTAATTTCAGAGTTGTTAATTACTATCCAGAGAACTGAAATCGATGCTGACATGCTGGCGCTATCTTATGATTTCTTTCAGTTACACATTATGTCAATATTGCAAGTAATTCTCCGCCGTATGATTGTGTCTCAGATGAACATATGCAGTGTAGATCACAAGGAAATGCAGAATTTTTGACACGGAGACGTCTCTTCTGTTCATTGTGCGGATGTTTCCTTATGTCCAGATATAGCAACCTCATTAGGGGTTTTGATTATTTGACCAGTTACGAGCTTCAGTGATTCATGTCTGTATATTTGAAACACAGTGTCATCCTGTGACCGCTGCACATCAATACTGGCGAGCTTGTCCGGATGCAGTGAAAAATCATTGTAAAATAATGAGGGTTGCAATATATGCTTGTCACCGACAGTTTGTATAAGAAAAGGTGGAAAACCAGTTCTGTATTCTAACAAGCTGTTGTTGTGGCCATTATGCATCGAGTATGGCATGTGTTCCTCCAACAGAAGAAACCTGACTGCTTAGATGAGGGAACAAATTGCCTGTATCAATATGCATCGCATACACCGAACGGGAGAATGGTGATGTTAATTATTTACTGAGGAAAATGTTGCCCTGTTGCTTTCACTGACAGGTCAGACTTCAAATGCTGAGACACTTAACATATGCTGCTGAAAACCCATTAGCGCCTCATCCTCACTGCTCAATTAAAAACTCTATAACAACATCCTGGCTATTAAAAAAAAAAAAAAAAAAAAAAATTGAAGCACCTTACTTTCGACAAGACATTTCAGGTTTGTTTTTGTATGACACACCATCATTTAGCTAACAGGCAGAGCCAGGAGCTTCTCTATTTCACTAAAAGATGCACTTATGCTGGCACAAACAGTGAGCTTACATAAAATCTAGTGCTCATGATTTATTAGGAGCTCAAAAGCCCTGGAAAGCACATTTCTAGCACGGCAGGCAGCTGTCTCAAGGTTAGAAAGGCAGCGCTGTGACTGTAAGGTCACAATTTACATTCACCAAGTGGCGGAAAAATATGGAAACACAAATGAGAAATGCCTGCTCTCTGTAAATAATGACCAAAAAGATACCTTTGAGCAAGGCATTTACCCTAATGGACTTAGAGGTCTTGTTCAGAGGTCAACCACTGGAGATGTGTTGCTGTTGTGTGGATGCTACCGACACTTCACATATGCAATCTTTAATATTGTGGAATATAAATAAACACAGCGCTCCTGTTGAAGTGATCTGGATAAGCAGTCGTCATGTTCTGACTGAAGTTATTGTGTCTTCATCATCTGCTGTTCATTTACTGTATAGTCTGTTTAATCTGCCCTTTACAAACACAGCACAGCTTGAAAGATTATTCCACTGTTTGTGGTGTACAGTTAGACGGACACAGCTCACTGACTACAGGTCAGTCTTTTCCTGTTTGTTTGTTTTTAATCTCCAGAAAGCTTGTAACTGCAATCTGGCCTGTTCCAAATAACCGTGTTGTTGTGAACAACCCCCATATGCTCCACTCCTACAGTTCAAGTTTAGCTGTCACTGACCCAAAGGCTACCCAAATGCATTTAAAAGGTGCAGTACAGCCCCAAATGCTATATTAAAAAACACTCTCAGAATGAGACATAATAATTTTAGAGACAAATATGGAGATCTAAAAATCTTCAGGCAAACATTGCTAATTGGAAAGACACACACGCTACACGTTTCATTTAAAATCTGAATATTTGGAGTGATAGTTTTTGTTTCCCACTTCGATGTAACCCTGTGCCCAAACATGTTCCACTAAGAAAACATCTCCAGCCCTGGTGGAGTGGAAGAATCATTTATTTTATAGATTTCCTGCTTTACCATCAAGGATTACCCTCTTAACCTTAGCCTCTTGCTTCCTTATTGGCTTAGCTATTGATTGCCCTCCATCCACTCCTCAACCTTCAAGGTGACCCATAACCAATAAACACTCTGAGAAAGTGTGCCAGACAGCGACCAAAAATACACCTCCGTCTGCTTGTCTGTCTGTATTTGTGTTTCACTTCATTCATTAAGTCTTTGATTTACTGTCCCACAGGTTAAGTAAATCAGTGCGGTCGACGTCTACAACTGTCTTTTTCTGCTCTCAGAAAGTGTAAACAGGTACGTCGGATTACAGCTTCCACATGTAAACAGTGCTAAAAAACAGAGAACAGCGTACCAGGTTAAAATGATCTTTTGCTCAATTTCCCTCCCTTCGCTTCCTAAAGAGGGTCACAGTGAGTGTGATGAAGAGGGAACATCTGTCTCTAAAGTGCCCCCCCATTCTCCACTCATTGTGAAGGACCAGCACCTGAGCAAACAAAGAACTTCCATTATGCCATATTCACCACAATCTCAACAGCACTTTTACAAGCTAGGAGTGTGACACTGAGAAAAGGGAAGAGACTGAAAGAAGAAAAGGGAAAATATTGTATAGGAGGCTCTAAATGTCTCAGTTTAGTGTGCTTCTCAGACAATGACCATTACTTACAAGAAACCTTTGCTCACCATCATTCCAGCTAAAATGTCTCCATACTAAATGGCTCTTAAAAGCTGAGAGTAAGGAAGACATGGCTGTTTGTGTTGTTTTGTACAACTCCACAGATAACCCCTTTTTAAAATGAGCACTTGACCTGCTTCCACACATTGAAGTGTCCTTTCCAGGGTAATGGTATTTTGCATAATGCCATTACTAAGCTGAAAGCATGAAATCGCTCTGCTTCAGTCCGGTTTTGAACAGGCAGAGAGAATGTGTGTCTGTGTGTGTGTAAAAGCACAAGTAGGAATAGGGGAGGATGGGTGTGGAGTGAGCATGTAGCAAGCACACAGCATAGCCCATGGACTCTCCCGTTTCATCTCCTAGATTAGTTAATGAGCAGTTTAGGAACTACCCAGTGAAATCAAATTTGCTAGTCCAGACAGTTCAGCAGGTCAAAGTTAATAACTCTAGGAGGATCTAGAAATATAATCCAGCTTGTCTTATCAGCCTCTGGTTGAAGCCTAAACCTCAGCTGTCAGTGAAAAGAGTGATTTCAGAGTGTCCTATCTTACCCTAAACACACCGCAGGGAGCCTGGGAGAAGACCCTGACCTCATCCCCTCTAGTTCACTGTGAGATCTCTCAGGCCAGCTGCAACATTGATCTTGCAGGCTTAAATTTCAAGGGCTGAAAAACAATCTCCCTGTTGGCAAATGGATGGCATAGCATCCTAGTTGCGGGGTCGTCAGTTCAGCAGAAGCCCGAAGGATGTGTGGATGGGCGTTGATGGGCAGGAATGCCGGACAAGCAGAAGGAGATAGAGACGTGTCCGGCAGGCCCTTTATAAAGAGATCTGATGCCTCCGTCACTGACCAGGTGAAGGGGTCACCATCACTCTCACATCCTGCTTCCCAACACTCACTCTGTACACTACTATATATAGGCATTAAGGCCAAGTGGGACTTAACAGCAAATGTACAGCATAGCCTACAGAACACGTTCTGTCAAAACAACATATTTGTCTCTAGAAATTCATCTTTGTATCACAAATTCTGTGAAATGGGAGGTAAAAAAAACAGAGGAGAAAACTTCACTTCTTCCCCTTTTCAAACTGTGATAGCATTTCAAAAGCACAAAATAGTTCCCTTTCGATGTATTTTTAAGAAAATTAATAAAGATTAAAGTCAACAATATGACACCAACCAATTACAGATTTCAGACTGAGGAAGGAATTACAAGTGGCTCATTAAAGCTGAAGTTTTTGTTTTTTATTTTATCACTCTCACATTCGTATTCCACGTCTCTCTTTTTGGCAAAAAAAAAGTGCTGTCAAAATGATTATTCTTCACTGAACAGTTGGACTTGGTTACATAACATTTCACCAACAACAGCAAAGTTGAGTTTTTGTCCTTGACCATATTTGTTCCCGACAGTTTCAACCAACTATTAATAGTATTGCAGTGGCACTGTAAACCAGTCCAGTCACATAACATGAACTAGTCTAGAGTGGACATGATAGGATGGTAATTCCACTCATTTTAGTTACAGCAATAAAGTTATGTGGGTGTTAAAGTTTCTGTATCCTCCACTCTCCATGGCTCCATGTGATGTAAACATCAAAAACAGAGCATGATGGCAGATGTAACAGCAGCAAATACGCATGAGTTGGAAAATAAAAACAGCCGCTGACACTGAAAAGGCTGTGTGTGAAGACATATGTTGTGCCTGCATCTGTCCTTAAAAGAATATGACGAAAACCAAATGCTCAGTGAACCGGCTCAGAGGAGAAATGAGGAAACTGTGTGGGAGCCTTACAATCCTGTAGACTCCAGGTAGAGCTGTATAATATACAGTATGTGTTTAATATAATAGGAAGTACTGTTGCCAGCTGCACTGGCGGGTACTGTATACACATTTAGGAGAGAAACACATTGTTGGTGGGTGCACCAACAGAGACACACATCAGTGTATATCTTTATGTGTTGGGTGCTTACTCCTGTCTCTCTATCTCTGTATCTATGCACGAACATAAACTTGTGCAGGTTGTTCTTTGCTAACAATAGCGTCATATGTCATAAATTCAAGGAATATACTTTATATGAACTATGGACTATTGTCTGCTATTCCTTACAGCACAAGAGACTGAAGAGTACCAACATCTCATTTGTGGTTTCTGTGAAAGACAGCTCATGTGAACAGAGCTAAAACCCCGCCAGCAGCAGCAGCAGCAGTCTGAAACTCTGGGTGAACTTTGGGTTAACGCACATGTATATATTGCATTTGTGTGTGTTGGAAAGTTGCATTATTATTATTCAGCCTTTAAGAGTGGCCAGTCACTGACCACAGCAAAAAAAAAATAAATGGGTCACAAGGTCAGCATTGCAATCACAATGGAAGGAATAAATAATGCAACAAAACAGGCCAAGGAGATTCATTATTATTTTTGGCTGCTGAGAGCATTTGAAGAGTTCCTATTCATTCTTTTACATTTTCTATAGCTAACCTTTTCCCAGCGCTCCTCTCTCTAATGCCATCTCCTTTCATTTCATTTTTCTTTGCACTCCCTGAAAGACAGATCTATGGAGAGAGAGAGAGCGAGTTCTTGTCTGAAGCTTATCGGCTGTCTCAACCCAGCAGAGAGAAATTCCTTGCCATTTGTTGAATACAAGTGTGATGGTGTGCGTTAGTGGCTCATCTGTGGCTGCACTTCCTCACCTGGCACTCATGTGATTAGATTTCATATCCCAGCCTGCAGCAGATAAACTCTATCTCCATCGGCCAGGCCCCTCAACATCAATCTGCCTCGCTGACGGCCTGTGTTGTGGCACTACTCTCATAACACATTCCCAACATCCTGTTTATGCATAATAATAAACACAATAACGTCCTATGAAGCATACCATTGTAAGTAAAAAAAGAAAAAACATGTTATTGTAATATGTGTGTTTGTTTTTCAAGGGAAACCTTGTCATGCTAATGCTAGCACTTAGAGGCTCAGCTCTGCCTTCAGCTGTAAGCAAGTCATGTCAAGGGGCTACGCTCTCCCAGCATGAAGCACATGTGGTGAGACGGAAGTGAGAGAATGGTAGAGGAGGGCAGAGCAGGTCTGTTTATTTATTGTTCTCCTCTGGTTTAACGGCTCATGACCGGCTAGCTTTATTAAACTGGGCTTTGAGCACACACATAGCAGCACTAAAACTTCCTGATGGCTGAGGAGGGATCAATTCAAGCTGCTGCCTGCAGGAATTACTGCAAAGTAATGGTACTATCACACAGGTAGGTCTCGCCTGTGTTAGGGGTTAAATGGACCATTTAAATTCTTTAATCAACTTCGGTATTAGCTGCACGAGAAGAGTGCTGCTGCTCCTAACAGATATATGCAGGTGCAGACATTTTCATGAATATCAAATCAGGAGTTAACTCACCAAAATGGGTTCTAGGAAAGAGACAAAACATGCATAGCTATTATTAAACTACAGATAGCATGTAGGTTGCATAGATAAGTAGGCTTGCTAACAGATGTTAATGATGTGAGCAGTGTGCATGTGTTACACGGCCCACTGAGAGCAGAAGAAGTAAAAACTTTGATTGTTGCTTCATAACATCAACATGATGATAATGTTGAGGACGGGAGACAAAAGGGACATTTTATCTGTCTTTCCTTTGTAATGAAGTCATGTTTTCATCCTTTCATGATAAAATGCCAACAAATGAAAATTGTTATAACCAATAATTATACACAACACAAAGGGGATCTAATTTAAGGTTGCTTCCATAACAAGTTAAAATATAAACAGCAGCTATGTCAAAGCCTGTGACATTTTTTAATTCATTACTATTGAAAGCATGGTATTATTAGTTTGTTACAATGAATATAAATGTGCTGACTTGTATAAAAACACCCCCCCCCCCCACCTTTTGCTGTTGTCACCACGGCCCCCCCTGACCCCCTGCCACCTCTGTAAATTGTGTTTCACGGCTTGAAGGTTACAGAGAAAGGCTCGTGTTTGCCGAGTAGGCCAGATTAGTGCTCATCAGTTGCGGTGTTGGAGATCCCTGCACTGACCCTGAGGGCAAAAAGCCAAGCTGCTTTCACACTGCAGTACACGGGGACCCGAATGAGCCTACAGCGCCCTATTGTCACCGCTCACCCAAAATAAAAGACAGCAAATTGCCATGTCAGGAACTTTGGCCCCTCCATGCCAATATAATACACAGCCTCTGTCCATCATCACACCCGTTAATATAAAAGGATTTGCAAAGGATTTATACAGCCACTACATTCTGACACTATATCACTATAACGGCAATGTGAGCTGATGTGGGTTTATGTGTGGGTGTTTGCTTCAAAAGATTTCATTTGCAACAGTTTGAACTGTAATAGATTTGCATTCGATGCAAATAAAACCATATTTGGGCTGGAGCAGGTTAGAAGAGGGAGGAACACATGGATCAGCCTGTTGTGCAGAAATATGAACAGATGGTTGTAAATTATGAGGACAAACATCAAATACAAAATATTTTAAATCTGAAAAAAAAGTGAGCAGCTACATGTCTGGAGAAGAAAATATTATTGCATCAAATATTCTGCTTTAGCGATGATATACGCTGAGGTAAACAGCACAACTCTGCAGGAAGAGTTTCCCCTAATAAACAACTAAATCCTGCTTAACCACAAACCTTCTACCTCACTTTGCAAATTGTGTATTGTTAAATACAACTTATATATCAACCTGTTTCCATTAAATCCAAGTTGTCTTCCTAAGACTTCCACTGAAGTGCCCACAGTAACTCAAACCACAGTTGACGTGAAGAGCCTTGATCATTTGTTTCTTGCTTTACTAAGGTAGCTGGTGGGGGTCAGCTATTTAAATGCCTTCCAGATGACATGCATCATTAAGGTGGATTTCTAATTCCGCTCACTAGTCAATCATGCGCGCCTAATTAGGCATTTCTCTCTGCATGACGCTGACTGACACTGAGATTTACAAGTTTTTAGAGTGCAGTGGACAAGAGGTAGGAGTTGGTTGTTATTATAAGTAGGTTCTGCAGGGTTTGATAGCATTTGAACAAGTCCCACCACTTTACAGTAGCAGTAGACCTTAAATGTCTCCAAAAAATAAAAAAAAAACGTCAAGAATTCTTATACTAAGAGCACCTCCGGTGATCAATAAAAATTCACAGGCTAATCCTATCTAACGCCTGTGCCTCTGTAAGCTCTAAGAGTAAAATAAACCCTGCAAAGAGGAAAGAGCGTTGAATCTGAATTAATGCAATGTTACTGTGCACATTGTTTTTCCATCACATCTATTGGCACTCGCACAAAAAAAGTCTCTGCGTGTTTCTAATCAGCATGGTAGCCATCTTAAATGGCAGCAATAAAAGCAGAGAGATCTTGCAGGAATGTAAAAAGCTCCAGTAAAATAAAACGCATGATTTAATGACCATCTGTTGGGTGCCAGTACAGACCTTGCTGCTACACGCTTTGTGAATGATCAAAGGCAGCGTCCGCATCAAGAGCGATTCACCTCAGGAGGCACGCGGGGGAATTAACAAGCCACCCTGCACAGATCCATTTTCCATGCAGTTGGGCTTTTTTGATTCCTTAACTGGTCTGTCTCAGTCTCGCATGTAGGAAGGAGAGGGGGTAAAACAATAATGCATACAACAGCACAGTCCTGCAAAATGTGGAAGCCATAGCTAATTAGCATCGCACTAAAAAGTTCGAAATCCATTTGTAAAACAGCCCAATGGAACCATTCAAAAAGCTGCATATTATCAGGCTTTTTTTTTACAGTAGCCCTGCCGTCGGCTGCATATGTTTATAGCCTTCCTGAGCTGCTCTAAGAGTCCATTTTAGTGTTGAGGGACGGATGCCAAATGACCAATCAGCACTTAAAACAAGCATACACACAAAGAGGGGCATGCTGATGTCCTCAGACAGACATTCCAACACACCCAGCTCTTATCTCATCAGGGCTCAGTAAATAAAACATTTAACAGCTGAGCCAGGATTGCAGGCAGGCAGTGTGGGTTTCACTGCCTGGTCCAGGAATACACACACACAGCACAAAGAAACAGGGACATCCGAAGACAAGGCCGATATAAACTTATAGTATTACTCGTGAGGTAATATGAAGTCATACATAAAAGGCTGATTCTTGTGGGGTGGGGGGGTGGGGGGGGGGGGGGGTGACAGCAGAACACAACAACTAATGCACTCTGCAGCTCATGCTTCAAAAATTCAAAACCATAAGGCATGACAAATCTAAGGTGGGCTCCAGAGAAATAGCATGGGCACACAGACACCCTCACACACTGCAGCTAGAATAATTAACATACACATCCTTGGGCTGACATCGTCATAGCTGCTTTGTTTGGCTCACTTTACCTTCTACCTTTCTGGCTTGTCTTTTATCTTTCCTTAATTATTCTTCCGTTTTTCCACTGCCTGCCTGCCTGCCTGCCTGCGCAGTATTTAACATGCTGAGGGGACACATGTCCACCCCAAACGCCACAGAACAAATTCGCTACTTTGTTTGCGTTCACAGCTCATTTGGCCCAATCCATGTTTTGGCATTCTGTTATTGTCACGCTTGGTGAGGTTTTCTCCGTTGCCCACCAAGGGGGAGAAACACGTTCCAGGGGCTGTCAGCTGAGGCTCACATTCGCACTCTATCCTGCAGTATTTCCTTCAGGCTTGCTTTGTCTATGTAGAACACGGCGTCTGAAAACAGCGACTGTGGAACAGCATTCACGCCTTATCTTAGGGGCAGTGCCAATACAATTTCAAGGAGCTAATATAAAATTCAAACAGTTGAGGGAGGAAGGGCAGAGTTGTTGGTATATAACATCAAGGTTAAGTATTTCTTGTTCTTTACAGGATCCACCACACATCTTGACCTTTCAATGGGGGAGGTGGGGGGAGGGTCCAAACACACACACACTCCTTCATACTGCAATGATTGAGGAGCCACGGGAAAGTGTCAGTGTGATGTTGATTACGTGAGTGGCCGTGGAGGTTGAAGGGAAGGGACATGGTCTTGTTTGCAATTTCACAGGTGGAGCTCGCTGGTGGTGGGAATGTCCCAGCTGGTCTCAAAGGTCTAATCTCCCCTAGCTAACAGCAGTCCATCCACCCACCGACTGTAAACACAATGGCTCCCTATGGTACTGAGCTGATTGCCGTTTCATCAGGGCCAGGACTAGTCAGCGGAGAGGAGCACTGTCTCTCACTGTTTGATGAACTTGTTTATTTTCCCTGCGCATGGGAGGCCCAGAACAAACTGATTGGCAAGCAGTGTGTTTATCAGAGACTTAGAAAGCATTTCTGATGACACTGGACAGTCGGTACTACACCAAAGTCACAGCAAAAAGCTTAATTAGAGCTTTCTGGAAATAATGTCTTGATACCACCCCCTATAATGCCCATGCCCATTATTACCGCTAAGTATGCTCCTCCATCAATTATGGCATGTGCTAATGCGAGTCTCACAGTAGAGAGCCAACATGTTTCAGTGGGCTCAAATAGCTTTGCTGCACTCTCCCACTCAGAAATTAATCTTCTTCCCAGCAGACACCTCTGCACATGCCCAACACAGAGAGGAGCACGTACACGAATATTAATTGGATTGTGTATACTGAAAACTCAATTCCTATCTATCTAAGCTCCCTGAATGCACGGGGTTCTTCATATAAATGGCACGTTTAGTTCAACTTAATTTGACGTTATTTTTCACCCTGATAACATACTTATCATTTAACTGTTAAGCTAAAGGAGCTATATATTTGATGAAGTGTGACATTTAATAAAAGAAAGGACCCATTTCCAACTGTGTTTTTTTTCTCTGACTGGCTTCTGTAGTGAAAAACGAAAATAGGCAAAGTGAAATTGGAAGACTTAGCACAAACTGTTCTCTTCTCACTACCACCCACTACGTCTGACATTTGCTCTCTACCTCCACCACACCTTCTACTCTGCGTTTCCTTCACGTCATTCTTCATACCACCTTCCTCTTCTCGCATTGTTCACCTCACCTTTCTTCCACTTCTTCTGTACTCGTTTCTTTCTCTTTCACCTTAACGTGAGACTCTGGGTTCCCCTCAGAGATCTGTCAGCACACACATACTGTGGCTGCAGTGTGCGGGTGATAATGAAGTGTCTGGGAAAAGAGGATTAGCTGGAGTGGCGGGCATCATCCCTGCGGTATAAACTCTCATCTCTCCCTCAGGAAGGACACATGGAGCGTCTTTCACCTCAGTCCAACTGCCTGTCTCAGTGTCACTCTCAGCCAGCATACTGGGATGGCTGCTGTGGCCCTCAGGAGGAAACAGTGAGAGCGTTAACACAACGACGAGTCCTGCTCCTTGGGGACGCCGGGCATTTCATCCTCTGACACCCGTCTGTTTATTCTGCACAGTCAGGCTGAGAGGAGCATAACAGGCACCGGAAAAGTGAAGATCTTCACCAGGGGAACAGGCTGATACACAGAGAAAGAGGGTGAGAGAGAGATGGAGAAAGGGACAGAGAACTCCTCCTCTTCCCTGTGGTCTGACAAAAAGATGACAGTTTTCCTCTGGAGCTTGCTCTGCCCTCCCTGGGCTGAAACCTTCCTTGTAGGCAAGTGGCCTGTCAGACACAGCTAACTAGGCTGCCCCAGGAGAGATGCAGAACGCTTGACAGTTTGTTACTAGTTGGCAAAAGGCCACCATGGCAGGTCAGTGTCTCTGCACAGAAAGTGTCAAAGAAGTGCCACTAATCAGGGAGCAACCAGTACTTTTAGAGGTGCTCACGTGAATAGGCTCCTTTCTTTGCTCCCACAGATAGTTCAAACACCTATTATCAGGGCAGTGTCACACACAAGCTTCAGATCTATACAACAACTCAGAGTTACTGCACACTCCCGTCACTGGAGAGAAGTTAGGGCTTTGTGTTTGTTTCTTAATGCTTTTGTCAAGAATAGAAGTCAGTGAATGTGCAAACTATAGGCAGTTCAAACCCCTAAATGTCATCCACCTCAGATGTATTTTAAGCTTTAAGACAGAGCGTGAGCTACAGTGAACAGGCAGAAAGGCACATGGTACATTAACACTTAAGAATGTACCATGGTAATTTTGTAAATGTGGTGATTTAACAAAACACACGTTACAGCACATTTTTAGTATTAACAGTTCAAGTAGCTTCCCTCCCACCAGTAGTGTGTGGTCTAAATGGAAAACATACCATGCTGTACCTCCTCAGGCAGATACACTGAAAACCACAGTAGACTAATGTTAAGAATCTGTAGAAGTATTATTAACTATTAACAGAGACTGGCTGAAATAATGGCGACTGGCTCTGCTTGATGGAAATGTACTAATAATTTCTTCCAGCACTGGCTCTTCAACTACCCTTATTACTAGTTCTGTTCACCCAGACATCACTTTCATTACACCACGTTCACTCACCTTTGTTCATTTACACTGAACCAAACAAAGCAAGATGTCCAGAATCAAAAGATGTTTCAGAACAGAATCAGTGTCTAGTGTGCCTAACTGTATCAAAGAAATGTATGTAGCGGTATTAAACTGCTATACCATTGCTTTGACAACAACAACAAAGAGCCTTCTCTAACTGTTTCTGTTATATGGATGTCAATTTCATGTTCTGCTGAAAGGGGGAAGCACTCCAACTACTATCCGCCCAATTCACAGCTTTACCATTGTTCATCTGATGGAAGATTCTACACATCATGAAAACTTTGCACCCTATTGTAGTCTTACACAAAGACGTTAACTTGGCTTTCAGTGACAGCTTGAAAGAGCAATAAAAAATCCATCTCTGTACCTTTTACATACAACAGTAAGGTAGAAAAAAGACACAACTGAATACAGATATAAAGACTGTATGGCATGAGGAGAAGCTTTGTGTTGAGGAATTCCTCAGATCCCTACCCCTTTCTTTTTTCACTGAGCCTCAGGGTTCAGGTCAAGTCACATACATTGAAAAACCAGATCTTGTGTATTTTTGCATTTCAGTTTGCTTTTCCTTCATCTGTCTGTTCTGTTCTTAATATATACTTTTCAAGAATTTCTCACTCATCTTTTTTTTTTAAATAGCAGGGTTTCATGTGATTGGTATATTGGCATGTCAGCCATCTGACTCATTTGTGAGCATGTGCCTGGGTTTTCTGAGCATCATCTGATGTCCTTGTAATAGCCTTGCTATGATTGGTGAGACTACAGGATGGGGTAGTGCCCTGCTAGGAACTGTCCCCGTCTGTCAGATCTCATCACTCCATCGTGCATTGCTGGGGGCAGCAGGACCAAAACTGACCACTGAGTCAACTGACAAGACAGCTCAGCATCCAGTTATCCCAGAACCATCTCACACACCCAGACACAAGCACACACACACTAAAACTCAGACAGACACATAGACATGCCATTGTATAAGCAAGGTATGCACACACACTGTCTCATACTCACAGGGGCATATATATGTAATACACACAGAAAACAGCGCAGTGAAGTGTGTGCATGATCTATCCCCAAAACAGCCACAATAAAGGCCGTTCAGGATACAAATGTGCTCTGACACTGGGGTTGGTAATGCATTGAGTTGTCTAAAATCTTAACAACTGACCCAGAAATGCTGGTGCACAAGAGGGGGGGTTTGGGGTACGGGAGGAGGTCATGTGTGATGCAATGTGGAAGAAAACTAAATTGACAATTTCTTGCCCACTTCTCGTGCCCTGTGGTGGTATTCTCACTTTGTGTGATGAGGGGTGACAGAATAAGGTGGATGATTCTTAAACTGAATGCCCTTATTGAACAAAAACAACTGAATTACTAGGTAGACAGAATATAGGCTACATGTTTAAGGATTGCTAAACATCGCTCCTTCTTTTTGAGAGAGAGAAAGAGAAAGATCACAAAACGGAAAAAGAGAGAGACTGCAGAGGTCACACGCAAAACAAAACAAGCAGCTGCAATATGTTTACAACAGCTACCCTGAGGGGAAGAGAGGAACCGACTGCAACATCACATATATTTATTTTCAACTAAATGATCCTGAGAATTTCAGATGGCCTACTGCATGATGTTTTGTTTCCTTGGAAGCACAAAATCATGAGCACAAGCAAAGAAACTTGCATAAAAAAAAAAAATCAAGACTCTATAGTTAGAAAAATGGTACTTTATCTTAACTAAAAGCCAAAATGTGAAACTGCTCCATGACTGACAGGGCTAGCATTTCAAACTGATAAGACTCCAAGGCTTCTCGGTCCTCAGGTTCAATGGACGATGGGAGAGATTCTAGAGCGGCAAATGCCCTCCACCTCAAACAACCCCTCGGTGGCATGAGAGACTCTGTATCAGTCTAAAAATGAGCAAATAGGTGGGTAGGGTGCAGCAGAAAATCATAAAACACAATTTCTCTTATCATAGTTTTTTTAACTACAATCAAGGACTTTGTAGTGGTGCTCCTCGCAGGCAGCTTTGAAGTTTACACAAAAATCTGCAAATTCATCAAAATGATGTAAAAACGAAACTTAAAACTAATCTAAAATGCACGCTACAGACTTGTTCTTTCATTACAGATATATTGTCCATATAAAATCATGGTTTTCAGAGAAGTTAAATTAAAACATGTCTTTCAGTAAGCATGTCACTGTGTAGTCCTCCATAGAGCTTCAGCCAGACAGCAGAAGTGCAGTACAGTTTGATATGCCGCGCGTGTGTGTGCAGTATGAAGGTAGACCCTTTCCCTCACCCGCACTGCGGTGCCAGAGATCAAGTGATGCCGACAACTTGCTAATGACACGACTGCCGCAGGCATCGGCCGGCAGCTTGATTTATATATGGGGACAGAGAAGAATGATTCACAAGCTAATAGATGGATACCAGGATGTATGGACGCTATATGGCCCGCTGACACGCTCTTATTGGCACATGCACACCTCTCCCTGGAACACTCCCTTATGTACTATGAGCAGGGTATTACACTACTGACCAGTTTTACTGCTCCTCATAATGGCTCCAGGACTTTTTCCTCTTCCCCTTTTTTTGTCTTTACATTTTTTATAAGTGTTCCTCACACTGTCCTTCTTTCCCTCTAGGATTCATTGACTCCCTGCCCGGTTCTTCTTCCTTTCCCATTATAAAGCAACGCTAATCCTAAATATGGAACCCACTGTTGTAGGATAAAATGAATGGCCCAATCATTCTGCATCAATTAGTCCATCCATCACTGCTGATTGGAGGATAGGGGGGGGGGTATTCGTGGTGACTGTACTCTGTGGTGGCAGGAGGAAAACAGAGATGAGGACTTTCACACAGAAATGCAAATTTCATCTTCACCGGGGTACCGCAAACTGCAGTCCACCAAGATGACCTTGTCCTGCTAATTTCAGTGTGATGCCCTCTAAACTACGTCACCACTGTTATAATTAGATGCAATCATCAGTCAAGGCAAAGATTAAAAAAAAAAAATTAAAATTTAAAAAAAAAATCAGTGACTGATGCTTGTCTGCAATTAAAATAAGATTTTTTTTTTTTTTAATTTTCATTATTTAAATGAATATCCTTGGTTTAAACTAATGAGGGAGGGCACGCCCATGCAACCATTAAAGGGTGTGAATCAAGCCCCATCCTGAAAACAACCTACTAAAATCACAGGTAAATATAAACTCACACACTGACAGAGATTAAAAATGCATTTATGTTTTGTGTTTACCTCATAAATAGTTAGCAGGGCTAAGCCCAAAGAGGAGGACAGGCGCACATTTGTATCATGGAATATAACAGCATAAATACAAGGCAGGCCTAGATCAGAGTGTAACTAAATCCCCTCTAAATATGAGGAGATAAGTAAATCCCAAGGGTTCCCCACTGACTGAGGAATCTTTGCATTCAATTTATCATTTTACATTATTTAGGCTACTCCATGGGGAAATTCGCTATCTCTGTCATAAGTTATGCTAATGGCTGTTACTACCATCTGTGAACTGAGGACCATCAGTCAAGCATGGTCTGCAGCCTATGAATTATGAGAATAATATGTCATCTTTGAGTGATTAGTTTGTAGGCTTCCAGGGAGCTGTGTAAGGGACAGAGGGCCATCCAGCCCAAACCGTCACACAACACCATCCTATATCTTGACCTATACCCCTCCCCCTGCGCAGAGCTCCGTGCCCTGGTCGTCCCAATCTACTCAATAAACAAGCCTCGGGCAGGACCCAGACCGAGGATAATGGTTCACCTGGAGGTGACAGGAAAAGAAAACAGAGCTCTTTGCATAACGAATGGAGACAGAGATAAGCACAGTGAAGCACTTAGGAATCTTGATAAAGGATTATCCAAACATGTCTGAAACTGAATACATTGTCTTTTTTAAGCACACTGTTCTGTTGTAAAAACCAGTCCTGTAGTTGCACAGCAGAGTTCTGCTGAACCTGCTATGTTTTCTTTGGTCAGCTAAGCTAACTATAAGCAGAAGTTTGCACATTTCACTCCTTCTGTTGTCTATCTGTCTTCCTACTATAATATACAAGCTGTCACATATTTATTTATACTATATCTACAAGTACATAAGAGTCCACTTGAATTATGTCAATGCTAGTTTGTGGGGCTCCACTGTGGGTGGTTGCATCTCTACAAAAGTGTTGTGTCAAGGACACTGTGCATGATCTGGAAAACCAAATAGATGCTGACTGTGCAGAGAAGTGGTGTAAAGAGGTCTGTCACTACCCACCTTTGTGCAATTTGTCTTTAAAAGACAAATCTGCAAGGTAAATTGCTGAGATTTTGAAAAAAAAAACAAAGCATCTGTGTGAAATGTATGCTCCTGTAGACACAATCCACTGTGTTATTGTGTAGTCTGCAGCTGTCTATTGTCACAAGGGTGCATTACACTGTCCTACACCGCAGAGGAGGGCAAAGACCCAAATGAGCACCACCACAGCCCATCATAATACCAACAAGCATAATTAATCTCATATATTACAATGTGTTGGTACGTGTCATGACTCACACCACTGTTTAGGAAACATACGAGGACAGCGAGCCGAGGCCCCACAGCGCTACAGCCTATATTATGTAAGCAATGACAAAGGCTGCTGAGTTCAGTGAGCGTTAGCTGCCCGTGGCTAAATTAGCACAAGTTAGGACATAGCAAACACCCGTGCGTGTGCCCCACTGCTGGACTGGAGCAAAGAAACGGGGCCCGACCTGAGAAGAACGATTTGTTTGGGTGGTCTAGTTAAAGCCTACTGCTAAATGGGCAACGGTTCTGGTTAGAATGCTAATGAGCCAATTCCCCTCCTGGATGGAGACATCAAAGGCAAGTGCAGCTCCCTCTCTCTGGCTACACAGGGCTTCGTGGTATCATTACATGGCTCAGTGTGTGCTTGAATGCTCGTATTTGTGTGTGTGTGTGACAAAGAGACAAATGTGGGGGAAAGGCAGGATAGACAACATGATGTTTACATCAGGTCTATCCTTTTGGGACTGTGCCAGCATCCAGCCATGCTGTGACACACATCACACGAGCAACCTGGTACCATTCATAATTACCCTCTATTCACAGAGGCCTCATTTAGTGTGCTATTATCGGAGATCATTGTTATTTCCCTCTATGTATGTTTGGAATCCCTCTGAGACCAACATGTCTAACGTAGATAACGGTACTATTTTGGTTAACCCCATTGTGTACATAATACAGAGGACGCACAACCCAGAGAGAATTCCCATCAGTGATTTCTAAGGATTTAATAGAGCATCAGGGCATAAGAATCTTTTCTTAGGAGTTTTTGTCTTCATAACTAATATAATAAAAATATAATAATGTGTTATCTGGGTACGAAAAAAAAACAAATCTCACCCAGGGCGTATTTTCACTTATTTCCATCCTTCTTACATTGTTCTGGCTGCAAGCCAGCAAAACAATAACCCAACAAAAATGTCCGATCTGGTTTGCTGAGACCACATATTACACTTGATAGAATGATATGATATATAGAGAGGTGAAACCTTTCTCTCAAATGATACCTACATATATATCAGGGTTACAAAAAAATCCTAAAAGGCCATATAAAGCTAGAGGCACAACAAGACGTGTGTGGGAGGTGATGTAACTTACATAAAGTAAAGACTTTGTCCAGTTTATACACACTGGCGGGAGGGCCCACCTCCAGAACTGTGAGAACTAAGCATGGCTCAGGTGTGTGAGGCCAACATGATGGATCATCCTGTTGTGAAGCTGCCCCTCTGCAGAGCCCCGAGAAGACAGCTGGGAGATAAGGAGGGCCCTATATGAGAGCACATCTCCTCTTCACATCGATCCCCGCCGCCACCAAGGCAGCAGGTCTTCACATGCCAAACCGCAGATAGAGGTAGGGAGGGTGGGCCGGGTGACAACAGAGAGAACCGTTTTGCAGGTTTAGCAGCCACCTCCGTGTGATAAAGACACAGGAAGATAAAACACCTCTTGGCCTCATGCAGATAAAAGACGAATGGTGTGGAGCTTTGTTTTAGAGGGGAAAATAACATTTTCAGCTCTCTGGTAGATAACACTAATCTCTCTGTGGTTATAATAATCATTCTTTGCAAAGTCCAAAAAACAAAAACACCGCATAAGAATCTACATAGAAGAAATCATAAAAAAAAACATGCTTGTGTCTTATTAACATTATTAACACAAGAAATGCAAGCGTTAGCATTTTAGAGTTAATTGACCTTGTATCTTGTGCCAGTAACTTGGCAGGAATAGCATCGCTGGAAGTCAATTAAGAATGAATGCTCTGAAAAAAAAAATGGCACTAGCTACAATTAGAATTCCTCTGGAGTTAATAAGCACAGCTGCAGGTCACAATCAGCTGAAATGTTTTCTCTCGGTGTACGACATTAATTGACACATGAGATCTTCCATTCCATTGTTGACGGATGGCAAATTCACCTTGATTTTGTGTTGCTGCTGTGTTGACACAGAGCAATCTGTAATACGCCTATTACTAGTTGAAGAAGAAACTGGATCAATCAACAAGGCCAAGATTTGGAGAACTGTAAAAAGGTGATTTGTCACAAAATAACAATAATGAAAATATAATAGCAAAGAAAATTGCTTCTTGTGTTTCTCCATACGTGGCGAATCAATACGAAGAGTCGACAGCGGCAGAGACAGACACCAATCAGGAGCAATAGTGCACTCTGCTTTACAGGGCCCGGCTTGGTTATGGAGGCGCTCATATGTGACCCCTGATCTCAATCACAGAAATTCTTAAAATGGTTGTTCGCTGAGGGCCTCTCTGTGTCACTTATAGATTGGGATTCCACGCAGCAAGGTTGGAGTCTTAACCATGTATCAGAGTAGATAAGGGCCACTCCACGCTGCATGATGAGATGTGAACACGATTTTTCGACAGCTCTATGAACACTGTAATGAACACCATGTTCTCTGAGCAGTTGACTATTCTGAGGTTTGGAAGTGGCTTCATGCCCACGCCAACACATAGCTTTATGAATATACAAATAAAACAAATATGCCATTTTGAAACGTTTAATAGAAGGATTATTAAATTCAGAGGAAAGTTTCCCAGCCCCTTATGGCCTGGTGGTTTCTGCATCTGTGTGAGGACACAGGGGCTACAGATGCAGTTTAATCTACAGTGTGTACTATGACACAGATTCATTGACCTGCTATATAAACATGGTTTTGTTACTGTATTATTGTGACCTCTGTCCTTCCAGTCCTAATTTATTTATGGAGAAATGTTAAAAAATATCTCACCTCAAATTAAATGCATGTTTTGGGATGCTGAATGAATTATAAGGGTGGACATCACAGTGACGTCCTCCAATGGTCTCTTTAAGCTTTGCTTTTCTGGCTCCTGACCTGGGCTACATGATGGTATTCTAGCTCAATGACCACATAAAGCACAGCTACGTGTATGAATGAATAATAACAGGTCAGATGCAGAAGTAGCTGCACACATTAATTGTTAGTAAAAATGTTGGTGCATGGCTACGTGCTGTAAAAGTGACTGTGACAATAACCTTCAACATAGAGTTGATTTTGTTTACATATTGATTATATTAGCTACACTATATAGTTCATACTGAAGGCTGTCAGGAGACACATTCAAAGTGACAGCTAACACAGATGGATAAACAGATAAGACTGAAGCGCTGACCTCATTTCATTGTCATATCACTCCCACATGTACCCAGCAAAATTCTCTCTTTAGAGTAAAAATTAACATTCAGCATGTGACTGGGAGCCTTTTCCAACAACCTCATCATACTGTGGTGAAGAATGATTATTTCAATCATGTCAGCGCACTAGTCAAACAGTGAAGAAGAAGAAGAAGAAGAGTAGCATGGGCGGTTCCCTACCCATTATTCCCACACCACAGTCGACTGCCTCAGATTTCCTCCATTGCTTTGATGATAATGTTCTTCGGCAGGCCGCTATAGTAATGGCCATCTCTCAGTGTGGCACAGAACAACGTGGCTCAGCACTACGCTCTAATGTTTAGGGCCTCACATTCAGACACATTTAACACAGACACTTAAGTCTGTCATGAACCAAGATAAGCTATATGCCAGATCTGAAGTGCAACTTTAATTGATTCAATATCACAGGATATTACAGAATAATCAATGAGACAATAGGATAAAAACAAATGGATTCACTCACCTCCTCCACCTCCCAGAAGACTGGAGTTTGCTGAAAAGAGAGACAAACATGAGTCAGTAAACATTTAAAAACATGTAAATATATATTTGGCCATTCCTTTTTTCAGACACACACACTCTCTCTCTCTCTCTCACACACACACACACACACACACACACACGTATGTATATGGGTATACTTTGGAAAGGAACCAGAAGGGCCTGAAACTGGCTTGAATTATTATACGGTTATCTTTTTTCATCACTTTCTTAGTTAAACCTGTAATCACACTTGGAATAGCTGTGTCTACCAATACAAGATTTAGCATTTTGATGGCAGCTTCCAATAACACCACAGTCATCCAAAGATAACAAGTTACATGAATGTCATCCAAATGTTTGTTTATCACACCTCCAATGGAAAAATAAAAATAAAATATCATTCTGTGAGGCTGGTGTTTTTCTTTATATATTGAATCAGCATGTAGCCAACAAATGTGTGATTCAGTCAGAAGCTAAATGTATCCATTACTGTACAGTGGTCAAATCCAGGCTCCTGGGTGTTTATTTTCCCCCCACAAATCCATACTCCATCCATCCATTTTCTTAACCTGCTCTGTCTTGTACTACAGGGCTCACAAGCCAATCAGGACAGGGTACAGTCTGGACAGGTTACCAGTCTACTGCAGGACTACACGGAGGCAAACGACCACTTACAATCACACCTATGGCCAATTTAGAATCCAATGAACCCAACATGCATGTCTTTGATATGTGTGAGACAGCAAGAGTACCCAGAGACACAGGCATCTTCACATAGAAAGAGCAAGAAGCAAGAAGCCTTCTGCAGCGAGGGTCAAAACACTCCCAAAGATAACAAGGAGATGAAACATGGAGGAACATGGAGATGAAAACAAAAAAATGAAAATTATTTTGTCTGCTTCTTACAGTTTTGTAAAAGTTTTTCCTGCATAAACACCTACCAGAAATGAGCCGAGATAAATTCTTTGGTATTTTAAACAATCATTAAATCAAGAAATTCTCTCTACCTCAATGATACATGTCCGTTCGATGACAGCTCGGTTTACAAACATTCCCACCAAAGACTGAATTCCCACATTAGCGGCAGCTCACTGGTTCAAGCAAAGGTAACAATCAGAGTGATGTCTGTGTGAAGAATATGTCATTAAAGACGAGCCCATTTCCATTTCTGCTCTGTCAGTTACAGACATCCGCTGCACATGAGAGAGGAAAGATTAGAGGGGATTTAAAGTACATCTGTTAATTTGCGTGTTACTGAAAGTAAGTAGCCTATGCGTTTGAAGTGTGGTTCATAAAGCGGGCATTGGAAGAATCATATGCTGCGCCGTGCCTTTAATGATCTTCAGTTCCAGCTGCAGCTTCAGCTGTCATTAGCAGAGAACACTTTCCCATTATGAGCTTATTATTTTTATGAAAATGTTTCCGTGCACAAGCATCAGATAATGAACATGTGATATCAGGCAGAGGTCTCACTCTCAGCCTGTGGCCTTTGCCATTATTTCTTTCCTGATTACATGTTGACAGTGACTTCTGCTGTTCGCTCAGCTTCCACAGGTTTCTGTGGAACCATTATGGGACTTGCATTGTTCTCATCTGAGCACCACACATATGAGTGGGCATGACAAAGAAAACACTCCCACTGCAGAATTTGTCTCATCAAAAGGCTTTTGTTGTGTTTGTGTGTGTGTGTGTGTGTTACTCTGTCTGTGTGCACACATACAGTACGAGAACAACATACACAAACAAAAAACAGCAACTCAAACAGGGATGTACTGACAATCCACTGTCATGTTTACAATAGCACCTCTCCAGGTTTTTCTGTGATGAAAAAGACACTCGTGCTCTTCCCAGCCTTTGTTTCACTCGGGAATCTGTCAGCTATCAACAGAAAGCACACAACTCAAATGTGCATCATTTCCAGAACAGCAAGAAAACCATGTTCCTGTTCCTAGTCTCAAAGCATGGATGAACATAGTAAACTAATCCTCAGTAACATTTGAACATGTTAAACAGTCTGCTGTGAAGTGGTTAAGCTTTGTGTCATTTATCTTTTATTAGCAGCACACTGAAAGTAATAGTTTCAGGGCCTGTTCAGAGGAGGATCATAGTATGCTAGTTTTTAGTAAAGTCTATCATCATTGTCTAGTCTCCTGGGGAGTCTTCCTATTCCTGAGCTATTAAAACACTGGGGTTTAATTACCTGACATTATGGAAATGCATGCCTGAGGGGGGCGCTTCATTTACTCCACACCTAATCAGAGATTGGAGATGTGGTTGCTAATCAGTCTGACACAACTCTCCTGAATGCGTATGTGTGTGTGTGTGTGAGGCGGAGCAGTGGTAGTAGTGAACAGGGCAGGCCGGGGGTTGAGGTGTTAGATGCTTTCTAAGCACATGTGACTTCTTCTTCTACACCCCACTGGGAGGCGAGGAGTGTTCTCAACTTTGTTGTGGTTTTGATGTATATGGAAGCAGAGAGAAGTAATATTGCTGCTGTTCTATGTCTCCACAACTTAAATGATCATTTTAAAAAACATGTTTGGGCAGTCAGTGCCTTAAAAAATACAATCAACGTAATCTACAGAGCCTGTGAGCTCGGCCTTTGTACACACCAGGGGAGACATAAATGTTCAAAAATGAATGGAGACTTAGAATGTATTTTGAAGCAAACAAGAGACAAACAAGAAACAGCTGGTAGAGAAGCTGACCAGAGCAGCCCTGAACTCCTGATACCAAAGGGCTGTGAGGCTGTGCCTTGCCTGAGAAGCTGCTTCAATTATCTTGAGTGAAAATCAAAACAGGAATCCATATTTGGCCACATCCATCCAAATGATGCATATTTCATACTATCTGAATTAATTAAACCAGCTCTGCTTGCTGTTTTGCCTGCCATTGGTGCAGTCTGGCTATTGTGTGAGGGATCAACACATTTCTGCCTTAAGGGGAGCAGGGAGAGGGCCAACAATTAGAATCATCAGAAGACCATTATCTGTTTCTGTGGAGCTTTCTATTTGAATGTATGTTTGAAGGGTTTCTGACTTTGCCATCATCTTTTTTAGTGTCTGCCAAAGTGTGCCCCCTAGACAACCACATGAATCAATTTTTTTTTCCAAGGACAGAACAGACAAAAATTCCAGCTCAAAAAACAACTGAAATGTTACAGCAGCGGGCTTGAGCTTTAAACTGGAATACTTTGTGTCGCAGTAAAGGTAAGCCTTGAAGGTTTGCAATGACCCACTTAATGAGAAGTAAGAGCAAAGCCAGAGGAGCACACTCTGACTTAGAGTTTGTCAGGAGTGCTGAAGTGTCATCCCAGTAGTAACCATAACATGGGTCATAAATCTCAGTGGAAAGGCTCCCCCAGACTGGCTGGAGATGGTAGGTCATTAAGAACTGCTGGTCCACGCCATTAGTCTAGCCCATCAAACACATGCCTGAACTGTCACTGTGAGAACACCCACTTCCTGTCTGCCCTTTGAACTCTTAACCCCCCCACGACAACCTCATATAACCCCTCAGCCAATAAAAATGCAGGGGTGTCACTGCTGTGTATTTTCAGAGTGAGAAAATATTGATAACAGAACCCCAGTCGGCCAGAGAGTGTGACAGGCACAGTTTATGAATTGTGGCAATGCCTCAAGAAGGCAGCGCAGAAGACACAAAAAAGAAAAAGAATGGTGAAACCACCCTCTCGAATCACTGTGTCAAGATATTTGCAGAGCGTTCCAAAAAAACGACTTGTGTGCATTGCACTGTGTGTGTGTGTGTGTGCACAGGGCACTGAGGCATGGCTCAGGGTTGCATGTTTGGTGTCGTCAGCAGAGCCCTAGATCATGCTGTTAAATGGGAAGTGCTGGTGCATAACCACAAAACCTCAAGGCGGTAAACAGATCCACTGTCTACCTCCTGGTCTCTGCCACCTTAACTGAACCCTTTAAATATGCTCCATTTGATGGTTACCTTATCGCCTTATCCTTAGCAGCCTCTCACAGGCTTCTCACTAAGCTTAGAGGTTAATAGTGTACGCCGCTGTGACTCTGGAATAAAAGGCGGGGTGCAAAAACTAATAAAAAAGTTTTATGGTGGTTCAGGTTTCCTGCTTTGTTGCTGAGTCAAAAAAAAAAATCTTGGTGCAATTTTTCAAAGCATCCAGAGCCAGCAGTGCAATGTAAATCTACCGACTATCTGTGCCTGCAAATCTTACAGGTATTGTAGCAGGATTTTCAGTAAATACATCTGAATCAAATATAGGACGATCATCACCACAGCTTCACATCACGCACTGCTGCTTTTGAAGTGTGTCTACATGTCCACAAGGAAGGAATTCTTATTTTAGCAAATGTAACTTTAAACACAAAATGTCCCAAATAAAAGCACAAACTAGGTCAAATGAGCTGCTCTTTGTTACAAGGAGACATTTCTCTTTTTTTTTTTTACAATAATTCATATTTTGACAATCACAAATTAGCATCAGTGAACTTCAAACAAAGATCTTTCGATAGAAAAAAAAAGTAGTTCAGAGAAATAAAAGCATTTGCGGACTGGGATGCCACTTAGATGTTCCCGTTCACAGTGTTCTGATGTCTAACATGTCAGCTTGAATGGCGATGTTCAAAAAGTCAGTGGAGTGAAGGACTTTGGCGAAATTCTTTTTGAGTGGGCTAATGTGCTGCTCCACACACAGACACTTTTCCACTCCACCAAGCCTCCTAACAAGCACGGATACTGTGCACACACACAAACACACATGCATGTTCATGCCTCTGACACAACAACAAACAAAAAAACAAAAAAACTCAACACAACTGGAAATATTCAAGCCGTGATTTGATAACTGGAGCAGCTCATTGCATGCCTGCAGAGCTCTGTGTTAAATTTAGACAATTCCAACCTTTAATGATAGAGGCTGTTTGCTTTTAGCAGCTGCCAACATTCGCACAAATAGAAGTAAAACTTCAAGAGAGACAAGAGAAGCAACAGTGGTATTTCTTATCGGTGGCACATTAAAAATGCATGCTACACCACACACGCTGCCTGGCCTGATAATACTGGTTGGCATTTTTGTTCTTTATAGCTGCTAGTGGTCCCCAAGGAGTCTGACTGAGCCAGTTGTGGTAGAGGTGGCACAATCCCAGCAGCACACGGACAAAAAAATGATGCTGAACTGCAGCTAAAACAAACAATTACATCAATAATAATTATCTCAATACTCACATGTGAAAGCTTGTTGTTATAGTCATTATAAGTTCCATGGGTTTTGTGCATGGTCCATAAAAGAAAGAACACAAAGTCCATGGCAAGCCGAGTCAAATGCTCAAGATAAATCTGTATTTGGCGACATTCACATCCACATTGTGCAGTTTGTGCAGCATGACATTCAAAGTCCTATAAAGCCTCATATAACACTGCCACTCCAGTGTGATTGATGTGGGTTGTCACATTTTGGTTTAGTTACAGTACACAGTCTGCTGGTTTTGATCTATATGTGTGAGAAGGAACACTGAGAGCTCAACAATAAATGACTTCAGTTTTAATTTATCTTTGCTTGGATAAAGATTATGGCTCTAACAAGGCAACTATTTAAGACTCATTTTCAAACATTTTTGTGTCTGTAAGATTATATATATTTACAAATATTGATTCATATTTATGTATGTTATGCCTGTGCCTGCGTCCAGAGATCATTTGCCAGCAAGCGCTTGCTGAGTGATGCCATGCAAATGAATCATCTGGGGGCCTTTTGCCAACTCCATGAATACTGAAATGACAAGTCCTACTTTTGCATTTTCATGTCTGTCACACACATAATGCTACCAAATACCGTGCAAAACAATGACAGATTTGATGAGGAAGTGGCTGCCATAGTAAGAGCACCACCATGCAGTGAGGGCAGCGGAGCAGAGCTGCCGTGGGCAACTGGTGGGGTTGCTGTGCTGTAGCCAGGTCAGTCTGTTGGATTTTGTTGCTGAATCTAGAGACAACAAGCATGTGAACCAGTGAACGAAAGCTCTGGGCCACATATGGACGGGGGACTGCACACACTTCATGTCAGGATCCCACAACCAAACTGAAGAAAATGTACTGCCTGTACTGTGAAACATAAGTCAGACAGCACAATAGGGACACTGTTTTGTTTCCAACAAATACAGTTTTTTCTTCCCTTCAAAACTTGCTCAGCTCACAGTTTGTTAACAAGTAACGTCATCATGGTTTAGCAACTACCTTTTGGGCAAAAGGGAATACAGACTTTTTTGCTTTGTTTTTCTCTGGTCATTTCATGACTGCACAGGCAGCCAGGTCTTTCCAGCAGTAAAATATCCCTTTAATAAAGTCGCACACAGAGTTTCAGTACTTCATTAGTTCAATTACAAAAATCCTCCTTCTTCCACAACGGCACACACTACCTACCTCCTCTTAGTATTTAGGAGGTCCATGTTGCCATTCATCTGGGTTGTTATGCTGATTTGATTTGGTACGTGACACAATGAAGTTCTCATTTTTCATATGTTTAATGCTCTGACAGCACAAAGCAAACATAAAATGGACACTAAGATTCATAAACTTTTGGCCACTCTGCAATTATAGTACAAGACGTTATTCAGTGAAGTATAGCTGTGGGGTTCCTTATTCATCCTGCAGCTGCAAACAGTTCACATATAAAACCTCAGTTTTGTGGATTTGTTGTGCAAAGCAACATTTGATTTGTGAGTTATGTGGTTGTGTTAAAAAATCATCCCAAAATAAGGTGATTTTTTTTTTTAATGTGAATTTTACACTTAAGTTAGATTTGACTTTGAAAAACCCATTACAATAGCAGGGCAGCATGTGGGTTGCTTCTTAATCCTATTCATATTCACATCATATACTGCTGATAGTTGAAATTATGTTGTTTTATGCAGCTTCTTTCAAGAAGTACAGCACTAGTGTTATGATGTCTGAATGTATCAATGTGACAACAGGCTGGTGTCACAGTGATTAATCCCTTTCCTCTGCCGGCTTGTCACCATCATAACAAAGCAACAATACCAGATGCCAAAGCCAGCCCACACGTCTATTGTTATAATTACCTGACCTTCAAATCCACATTAATGAGCCCAGGATGATCCCATTCTCTTTCATCATTTGGCTTCCGAGCCCTCCTTTTATCTAACAAGGTCACCTTTCACAACACTGCTTCTCCCTGAAATACACATCCCCCTCATAAATATACATCTACCTGCATCTGCTCAACCCCCAATCCTAAGAGGGAGCTGAAAGAAATTACAAGAAAATGAAGCTGTAGGTGGGCTGTGCAAAGCGTAAATTTGTATTTCGTCTGAAGTTGACACCAAGGGAAAGTCAATGCCACTAAAGTTAAGACACAGAAAACAACTTTCTACCGATTCAAGTGTTACTTAATATTTGTTTTCAACACTAAAGATGCATGAAGGAGAAAACCCACTCCCTGGCCTCTAAAGGCACGATGCAGGGGGCCACTGTGAAAGCAGAGTTCATTAGAAGAGTTGTTTGGATCCGCTCCCACTATTTTAATCTCAAGTGCACTGTGGTTGTCACAACAACAGGAAAAAAAATGTCTGCGGTTTCTCACAAACCACAGACACAATTTCAGAAAAACAACACATTTATTATTCATTTGCTCCATTATATTTCAGCCACACATTGCAGCAGGAGTTGAATATGTAGCAAAGTTACATATGATATTAATATGTGTAATAATAACACATATTAAAACATAAGAGTAAATAATGTCTTGAGGGGAGAGGGCCACAAAAATCCAAGTAATACAAGTGCAAGTAATGACACATAAATATTTAAAGTGGCATAAAGTCGCATATTTAATGACATCTCTGCACACCTCATTGCTTGTGCAGTTAAGAGTTTATAGGTGAACAAGGCTAACCAGGCCTGATATGCTAGATTAAACTGTCACTGCCATTTTTAATTTAATATGGAACATTTTCTGAGATACAGACAGACATATTACTCTTTGCATGTGTGTCAAATATGAAGCGACGCCGTCCTTTCCTGGATGAGATTAATCAAACTTCTTAGACCCGGTGTCACTGCAGACTTGGAGCCATGGAAGGATTTGGGCCAGCAGCTGCATATTATGGATTTATCCCGTCACATTTCTGGATTTATCAGCCACTCCTTAATACACCCACTTCCTTAGTGGTGATCGGCCCTGTTGGTATGGTAAAGGCTCACAGGCTCCTCGGGGCCTTCACAGCCCACTAACCCCAGCCAGGTACCCGCCAGGCACCCAGACAGCTCCCCTTACTATATCCAAAATAACATGGCTGGGATTTCTGCAGATGGAGAAGCCAGGACAGCATTAAATTGGAGATTCTCGGCTACTGAAGTGTGGTTTCTGAATCGACTTCCTTTTTACATATCACTGCTTTCTCTTTGCAGAAAATAGAAGTCTGGAAATAAAGGTCTCGCCCTTGATAGCCAGGGCAAGGCGTATACACTCAGAATAAGAGTCCATATAGCTTAAGTGCAGAACATTACATTAAGGAAGAGTGCATTGTCTTTTTTAACACTAAATGTATTTTAACTTCTCTTACTTCCTTAGCAAAATGCACTTAACAGGCACTCAAGAGAATCCATTCCCACCACCGTATATTTGATCACAGTGGTGTAAGTGTTGAGGTGATGTGTGAAGTGAGCCCTGGATGCAGAAGCACTCCGTTCATGTCACAGACACTCATCTCCCCGGAGCACCAAACCCAATCAGGCTGGAGCACCTCCTTTTTCAGCTTATTAGGCATGGAGGTTCAAACGGCTGATGCGGTCATTAAAGGCACTCTATTAAAAGTTGTGTAAAAGTTTGTATTTGTGCAGTCTAAAGGTGCATTGAACTGAATATATTACAATTCTTACTTTTTGTTTTGAGGAACAGGTGCTTCATGAAGTGTAGTGACTTAGATGAAGGCATGCTTGTCAACTCCGTTTAAGTGCATGGCGGAAGCCATTACAAAGACTAACCAATCCGATTTGGACAATCATACCTATATCATCATTAAAACAGGAAGTTGTAATAGTTGCATCATAACAGGAGGTATTTACTTTGGGCCAGTCATTTTCCAATTATTCTTTTTAATGGAGATAAAATAGGTTCGCACTTCAGACACAACAGCTTCCATTGTGCAAGCTCGACTCACAGGCCTAATTTCAAGGCTACACAGCTGGAACAGAAGCCATACAAACAAGCCTTTGAATGCACAGAACTGCAAACATCATTGCTTTTCTCCCCTACATAATTAAAGTAATAGAAAAGACTGTACTGACAGCGGTGCATTGTTAACACAGTCTGTTATTTGCCTGCTTAATTATTGTAGCCCATAAATACTGCAGTAACATGAATAGATGGTTTTTTACATGCACACAGTTAAATGCAAAGGTCATGTTTTGTTGAGTTTTCAAGTGAAAGGAAAGGAAACGGCTAAAAAAAATAAAAAATAAAAGCCCTTCCTGCAGTTTCCACTGACAAATATATTATCAACAGAAAAGGCAAACTTCTGAAGAAGCTATAAATAATAATAATTGTAGAATAATCCATTTAGAAACAATAGATTAAATTAACACTGGAGTGGTTGTGGATCACATGTATTTTTACCTTGTCAGTTAATTAAAATTTTTAGTCGCATCTAGACAATTCTATTTGAGACAATGGATTCCATGGATACAAGTGTCTGAGATGGTAAATCCTTCTCCTGCTTTCCAGAGTTAGAGAGTGTTACTTTCACCATCTCTAGGCCTCAAATGTACCTGATCAACTCTAATCAAAGAAAAATTCATCAATCAAGTTTGGCCTTTGAAAAATGTCTGGCTCCTGGGCCTTTAATGTTTCCTCGCTCTCCATTTTGTCCTGTCTTTTATAGTTTTTGTTTCACACGTGATAATTTCACCACTGACTGATGAATGACGGTTTTCGTGCCTTTAACACAGAAGGGAAACATTCTCACAAAAAGCAGTGTTTCAAGTATACAAAGCGACACCTGGATTAGCCCGAGTCCAAGTTTGGTTAACAAAGTAAAACCTGAGCTCTTCAGAAGAGCTGCTTGAATAAAAAGAGCTTCATTTGATGAAAAGAACACCTTGCCAACTATTGAGGATGAGGATGAAAATATTCTGCTTTGCGGTTGTGTGTCAGCAAGGAGCACAGGAAGCACAGATAAAGGAGAGAACAGGTCCATTAAATATCAGCAAATTCTGGATGCAAATGTCATGCAGGCAGCCAAGAAACTGAAACTGAAAGAAGCTGGCTTCTACAACAAGGCAATGATCCAAAGCAGACCTCGGAATCCACCATCACCTACTTCAAGAAAAGCAAGCTGAAGCTCCTGGAATCACCGTCACAGCTGCCTGACTTGAACATCAATGAAAATCACTGGGTATATTTTAAACAAGCTGTGTGTGAGGCAGCCTGAAATATCACAGAACCTGAAGAGTTGGTGAAACTGTGAACTTCCTAAATCAAGAATATAAAGAGACCAGTTTACATAATGGAATAAAATGTACAGTTGTCAAGATAAGAGCAGAGAAATCATGTGTCTGTCCTCCACTAACTCCCAAACTGGTGATTCCTGCTTCGAGAATCATTTGTTGATGTCATCTGGATGGACACGATTTATCAGTCTGCCCGAATGTTTACAGTCCTTCTCACTTGCCTCAAAACATCCTGCCAGACTGACGTGCATCCTGTAACAGAGCCCCTTTTCCTCAGACATCTGATCTGAAGTCATCCTTTGATGACCTTTTAATAAACAGAAGATGCAGTTTAATTTAATGGAAACTCTCAAACTCATCAGAGGATATTAAGCCACATAAAACTGTCCATTTATGTCCACTTTTTCCTCAGCAGCTGAATTTATCCATTGCAGGTACTTATGAGCAATGACTGTGTACACGCTAATGACATATCATTTTGCTTGATTAAAGCATTTAATTGCACATCATAGCCCTTTTATACACGTTTACATCTCATTCAGAACATAGCCATTGTATCTAGTTTTGCTCTTACATGCTCACAGGAGAAAGGGACACACAATCAACCACTTCAAACTAAATCATTGACAGACATGTTGCAGGCTGAGAGACTCAAACTGTTGCCTTGGGGATACTAAACTGGGAAAATAGATTGACAATGGTTATATCTTTCAGAATGATATTGTCGTCCTCCTGCTGAACTTTGCAGCACTGTGTAATTGAAGCTGTTAATTGGCTTGCCTCCGAGCTCTTTCCTTCATTTCTAAACCCGAACACATACCCACTGTAGCGATCTTAATGTAGGGTGATGTGCTAAAGCCAAGATTTACACAAGATGTACATTAACTATTGTGTGGGGAAATGACTCCAAAGAGTCTACATGAGACTGTCAGCTTTAGTGTTCCTGTGTCAGAGCCTTTTACAAAAGGGAGGTGGGGCCGGGAAGAGCTGCTTCACTGTGGCAGCTCCAAAACACCAATCAAACATTAAATCACACCAGCACACTAGTTGCATTGTGAGAGACCTGTCACTTCTGGACAGCCAATTTAAAATTCTTTTTGGCACATGCAAGAAATTGAAGGTTTTCTTGTGGCACACATACAGAGACTGACTGTGAGGCTGATTACAGAGCTGAACATTAAAGGGTAAGGAAACACAGGGGGAGGAATCCCTCCAAGATCTATTTAACTGATTATTTCTTATAACTCCTTTTTTTCCCCCTAGTAGCTGACTGGGAAAGACACAGATCCCAGGGTAAAATAATATAAATCCCCATCTTACTCGCACATTCAAATCTCTGCAGGTTGGTGAAAAAAAAAATAAAAAATCTGGCCCAAAAAAAAAAGCAGGAAATATGGAAAAGGATAAAACAACTGCACCAGACGGTGTGTAAAAGCATTCTGCATAAAATCAAACAAGCAGTGATAAACTAAAAGCTGGAAGAGGTGTACAGGACTTGTTTGTAATTCAGACTGTGAGGCCAAAAAACTGCCAGAGCCGACAAAGGCAGAGGATTAATTCTGCTGTTTTGCAGAGAAGAGCTTGAGAGAATCAAACGGACTATGCCAGGATTCTTTCTTCTCACTACCTTATGGGTGAAAAAAAAAAAACAGGTAACACATAATTTTGTTATCTAATATAACACACCATTCTCACTATATTCACACTGGAAGATTAAAAACTTCTGTTTTCACATAATTTCTTCTTTTTTCTTTTTTGCTACTAACCGTGTGGGCTGTGAAACATGTCAGCTGCCATCATTTTCATATCCGAGACCAATCATGCTCGTAATTACTGCACCGAATCCTAACATGGCCGAAGAAAGCAGTTTGCCACTAAATCAACCAGAGTACTCCTCTGGAAGCTGTTATCGGAACATGAAAGCTATTGCAGTGGCAGTCCTAATATGGTGAATCCCTACAAAGAAATGAGTTTTGCAAAATTCATCACAACAAGTCAGGGAGCAGACAAACCTTCTGTGTAACCACACACTTTCCACAAGTCAACAAGAGCTTTTCATCATAGCGGCTCCTTCAACAACAACACAAAGGCTGTGTCTACTGAGAGGACTCAGCAGTAACCTTGCATTCCAAGGACACATCATTTGAAATGCATTGGGTGCCACAGCACTGTGATATATCCTTTTTTTTCTAGAATTAACCTTAGCTAGTCTTTCCTGTCACCAACCAATCAGGGACTATGAGCTGAGACAGGTCCTACGTCCTGACACACAAACACGGCGCAGTCCTCGCTCTGCCTTCTTCACCATCTCACGGAGGCAGGAGGCAAATATGACAAATTGCTTGAAAGGTTTCACAGGTCAGTCAGCCACATGTTTGACAAATACAATCTAATTGTAAAACATTTGTTTGAAAAATGTTTTTTTGGAAATGTGAAGGATGGAAATGTCTCGGTGACCTCTATTAGAGGCAGAGATCTATCTGTATTCCAAGGTTACCACAACCACGAGGCGGTCCAGTCGCTGAGCAAAAGGGCTCCTGTCTAAATGTCTGCAAATAGTAAATGTGAGTGCACTGTGGAGAAAACTGAAGCCACAGATGGCTAAAAGCATACATGATTAAAATGCAATTCAGTTAGGAAGGTGAGATGGATGAATGACCTAAATGGAATCGGCAGCTGCACAGGTAGACTGACTGTGACTAAACCATCAGTGGGTTAGATTTGACTCACACTGTCGCAGTTGCCACCAGTTAAAAAAAAAAAAATGGGAAAGAAAGTTAAGCAGGTGATTAAACGTCTGACTGCCATGCATGGATAACATTCTGTACAAGAAGAATTTGGAAACTATTAAATATTAACAACCCCAGATAAAAAATATTGAAAGCAAAGCCAAATTCTTTCAGTCTTTTTAATTAAATGACTGAGGCATCCTTTTTACAGCATAATAACCGTCACACTGCTAAATTCTGATTTGGCATCAGATTAGCATCTTTGAGCTTTCTCCCTGAATACACTGAAAGAATGTGACACTGTCTGGATTAAGGAGGCACTTCAAAGAAGAGGGAATGTGTGATCATTAATGGAAGTTCTAATTACTGAGGAGCCACCAGTAAAAGGACCAGTGCTAACTCACACTGCGTCCATCATTTATGAAGCTGGGCTACAGTTTCAGCCCTCCAAAGCGTTTAATTGGCTTATCTTTCCTTCTGCTGCACACAGACACAAAAGGAACTGTCCCATTCAAAGGAGCTGACAACACCACACACAAGTCTGTGTCACACATCAAAATCTAAAAGTTCACTATATATACACATCTTGAATCCAAGAAAGGAGATACGTAAATAACATAAGGATGCATACACGAAACATTTTAATTAGGTCTGGATGGAGCAATCGCCTGAAATACTTTGAAATTTATTCTTATTTCCAAGCTCTGGTGCAACATGGTTCATAGTGTCTTTCTGCAAAATCTACTTTAGTCAAGGCCTGCTACAGTTGGCCTGATAATAGTGTCCAGAGCATCTGTCAGCTTGTCTGATTAAATAAACCCTGCATAGTGTGGCAAACAAGCATTATTTTGGCCACTGCAGGAACTGCCTGTTCAATCTTATTTATGAGTAATTCAAGGGAAGTGGATGCCTCCTGCCCAGTGCCGCAGTGTGCTAAAGAGGATGTGGTTTAATCTTCACTTCCATCTTTAATGAGATCTGATGCAGGATGAAGCAGGATCCTGTGTTAGCTGCTAAAACACAATGCATGGACCAGCTAAGCCTCACACAGTAACACAATAGATGCTGTGTGATAAACTGATAAAGAATCCATTAAGAATGTAACAAATTATTTTTGTGGTTTGTTGTGTCAGTCCTGCAGACAGCAAGACAACAGAAGATAAAGCACAAACACAAATAAAGACAGACTACCGAGGGGAGAGGTGGACCCTCAAGAGCAAAGCCAAGAGTCCAGGATTAACCTCTCCAAGCACTGGTGCTTAAATGAAATGGATCGGCCCAAATTCATTGCCCTCTGGTCAACATTCTCTGTGTGTTAGCATGTCTGTAGGGTGGGAAAGCATGTGTGTATCCCCCCTCTCTGGTGACATGTGAAACATGACTGTGAAAGACGCTCTTGACGGATGGGACTTGAAATCCAGACATTTCTTCCCCCCCCCCCATCTAACAGGGAGTGTAAACATTCACTCCGCCACCTCAGTGGATATGCTGGTTACAAAGTCTGACCCCTTCCCCTGAAGTCTTTGAGGTATAAAAACATACTCCTCAAGCTCTGTGGCTTGCTCAGGGAGTACTGATGAACTGTCAATACCTCCGTGCCTCTCCGCCCCCTCCCTGCTCAAAGAGAGGGAGCATTCATTCTTCAATTTAGCCTAATCGAGTTTGAATTGAGTTAGCAGTCGTATGTCAATCTTTTCTAGCACTCCGGTTGCAGATATGTAATCTCCAGTAGTGTCTCCTGGGCATATTTAACTCATATATAAATACAGGGATTGTCTCCTGCAAATATATAATATGTCACTGCTGGCCAGACAGCAGGTATTGGTTACAGCCATCCAGTCTAGACCGGCGGCATTCTAGCTTTGAGAAAAATGATATGTATTTGTGTATTTTCTCTTTCTGAGTAACATTTTAAAGAGCAAAATTTGATTCCAGTGACTTTTTATAACAATGCACATATTCTCATCCAAAATGGAACCAATACACCAAGCCTCTCCCTTCACAATATTCTCACAGAGTTGCTTCACATGCTAATAGCCTGGTCGGTCTGGGAGGGCTCCATATGGGAGGCTGGTTAAGCAGCAGGCTACGTTGAAGCTACAGCAGCCCGTTGGACATAAGAAACAGGGAGGGCTCCCATTGCAGGAGTCCGGTGGACCACAATGTCTCATTTTCCAACTAATGTAATCTATGATCTCTCCCATCCCAATTAAAAGACAAAATGGCCTCAGAACAGCTGTAAAGGGAGGCCTCACAGGAGTGCACTAACCGCTGTTAATGTCAGAAGTCTCGTTTAAAGAGCAGCATCTGTTTAGGCTGTACGTAGGCCTCATGCCTCTGAGCCCGCTAACAGCACATACAACCCTGCCCATCTGGAGCACTGTAGCAACACTCTGTCCCCGACTCACACAACAAACTGACACTTGTATTGTTCTGTTGGAGTCATTAGACACATTTGACTTTTCTTCTGAAACTTTGTTTAAGGTCAACGGGGCCGTTTCCATTTTATTGACTTCACTGTTCAAGTTCCTTATTGAAATGTGTGATACATGAAGTATTAGGTTGAAAAGTGGAGCTGTTTAACTAAACCACGGGAGGTGCAAAAGACTCGGGTAACATCAATAACTGGGAAAAACAACCACTGTTCTCTAAACATCAAATCAAAGTGCTGTTCAGTAGTAACAATAAACGCGTGTGGCTTGAACCATTTTATTGTCCCAATCACCGTGGAGGCTGACTGAATTACATGATTACAGGATTTTTGAGAGCTGCGGTTGGTAATAACAGAGCATTGTGTATATAATAAATTGATTCCAATATGTAAATAATGCATGAAATGGTTGTAGAAACGCTGAAGTCATTTCACTTTAACACAACCTGTTGTGTCAGAATGACTGAATGGTGATGTATGGCGAGTTATTAAAATGCACTCAGCCATGATTTGATTTTACTTGTTTAACTTCTCAGAACAGAACAGTGTGTAGTTTTTCGCAGACAGTCCAACAGAAACACTCCACTGTTTCGTTCTGACTCAAGGAACAGGAAACAGCAGTGCATGCAGCCAGGAAATGGGCTGCCAAGTGAGAGAACAGGAGGTCCAGTAAAAGATGAAATGACAGTTATTTGTTTAGGAAGACAGCGGAAGGATGTTCACTTCAGCAAATCTGATCAGATAATTCCATAGTTCAGCGGCTTTCAACAGGAAGTGGGCCCTTCCACGTTCATCACTCCTGTCAAAACCAGCCATGAACACTGATTATGTCATGTCTCAATCGGGTCTTTTCTAATCAAGTATCAAGCAACGATGCCCTGAGATGTTGACATAGCAGAATCCAGCAATTTAAGGCTTCACATAGGGCTTCTAAAAACACACTGAGTGGATTTACAGAGCTGCTGTCAATCTATACCACTGACAAATGATTACTGTCCTAGCTTAAGAGACTATTGACTTTTTAAAACACTTCTCAGCCCTTTGGGAACAAACAGCACCTACAAATTTTATTTTCAGAAAAACTCCCAACTTGCTGTCTACTGCCCAAAAACTCCTTCCCACAGTCATTGCCAGCCACACTTTGATTGAGTATGGTGCTACGAGCTAGCGTCTGGCACTAAAACACATACACTCTCAGTTCAACTGAGAACACAATTAGGTTTCAAGCCATGGAAAGAAAACAGACAATGTTATTCTTGTATTATTCCACAGTTTGGGTTTGTATTTTAGTACGTTCTCAACACTCTCCTATGATCTATCCCCAAATCATTTACATACTAGTCTCTGCCAGAATAATTTGAAGTCATTGTGACTCTAAATCTAAATGGGTGTACTCTCATGGGTAAGGCTAAGGATTTGTGATGGAAAAAAGCCATCCAATGAGCTTTAATTGCCTTAATACCAACTAACATCCACTAAAAAAAAGCTACTAAAACATCCCAGTGGACTATGCCTTCAACTGGGTGGGATTTTCAAGTGATCAACTTTACCTTTAAATAGCTTTTCATCCATTTTAATACATTTATATTATTCCTTTGTTGGAAAGATGAAACAGCAGTGATGCTGAAATAAATGCATTTTTGGTGGGACCTTTTTCTACTCATTCTCTCTACAGGATTAAAATTTTCAACAAGATTTAAAGTCATAATAATGCAGTATGATGACATTTGTCCACAGTGAAGTCATGCATTTTCCCTCTGACAGGCTGACATTGTGTCAACATTAAGGAAAAGGATTCCAATACAAACAGATGTTTCTAACGTGTAACAGAAGACTCACTCAATCAAATTCTTATATATGTCCACTGGGGCATTCTTGGTTGCAAGGGGCCCTACACTTCTCAGCAGTGGATGCTTGATGGGTATGCCAGTAGACAGTGATGATATATGATTGACAGACAAACAAAGGTGAGGTGAGTTGTTGCTGAAAGACAACTGTTAACATGAGTGAGAGTTGGACAGCAGCATTTGGAGAACAGCGGAGTATTGTCACACAGGAAATATATGTTACTGTTTCTTTTCTTCTTCTTTTAAATGGTTGATAGTTTGCATTTGTACATTTCTGAATTGTGATGCAACACACTTCATGAAGCTTTTATAGACTACTTCTGAGGGTAAAAGCAGCAGACCAGCTCTAGGCATAGGGGAGGTAGGCTAATTCTATTAGCTATTAGCTGTAAGCTATTTTGTTTACCTCACATTACATTGAAAGCACAGAAGGATATTAGGGAAAACAAGCACTTTCAGTGCCTTTCCGATTCTAAATATTTTTGCCCCTATAAATCACTTGGACCTTAAAGAAAGATGAGGAAAACATGGACCCAAGTTTAAAAATACAAGAATGATTTTATTCTTCCGCTTTGAGAAGCCTGCCTGTACTTCAAACACTGCAAGTGGGGAAAGGCTGTAATCAAATGTGTGGGTCTGATTTATCATGGCTGTACACATGCACTGACTCATCAGAAAACAAAAGCTGAAAGCAGCTGGTCAGTATGCATTCTCAGCAGCTTTCTAGTCACCCAGATTAGGGAAAAAGTATTGGTAATCAAGATGATATACTTGATGGCCAAATCTGCACAGTCCACTACATCCATATGGATGGATAGATGGCTAGATGGATAGATGGATAGATGGATAGACTGTAATGGTGAAAGGAAAGGGAGATGGATCTTGGTCCAATTTAGAATAGCTAATCCTATTGTTTGCTCACAATGTGACTCCAACACATTTGGCAGAGAACCAAAGGTCAGGTCGATGCATGTAACACACTGTAGAAACATCGCATCTCTGCACAGCATTTCATAGTTTCTGATGATCTCTACATTGCCATCAGCAGAGCACAGGTTAACACTATGCATTTCATTTCACACTAATAAATAGAAAACAGCCCTGAATCAACCATGTGATGCAGCATTGTTATGTATGATGGGGTGTCACAGCTGTTTAACAACAAATCCACATTTTAAAGTGGTCTAAGATATGTGGTAAATGCATGTACAGGGCTCTAGAGTGCGACCATTTTGGGCGCACATGCGACCTAATTTCTCAAAGGTGCAACCAAAAAATATCAGAGGTCGCACTGGTACGACCAGCTGTAAGAGGGAGATACGTTCTCCGCGACTCTCAAAAGTCTCCAGCAACAGACACACATCGGGCCCATATTGTGGTCTAAACCAATCAGAGACGGTGAAGGGCGGGACCTCCGTGTCTGTGTCTTTGAAAACGTGTCTGCTGCGGTCAGCTGAGACCGAACATTCAGAGAAGAACGCGGACATATGCTGCGCAGAGCTGATGCTATGTGATAAAGCTTGTTCCATACTCCACGAGAACAGAGAGATATGAACAAAGTTCGTTTCGGCCCGGACTTTTTAAAACGTGTGTGCAGAACTCATACGACCCTCTCACTGCAGCGCGCAGCGCGCACACACACAGACAGACAGGTATTAAAGACGTTTAGTTTAAGTGAACATACAGCGGAGGAGCAGGATTTGTTGCTACTATGCGGGTTTTGCTAATTTGCTGTTGACCTGAATGACGGATGATAACGAGCCGGTCATGTTCAGGGAGGGGGCGTGACGTGCTCGTAGCATTATAACAGAACAGCAGGTCTGAGGACAGTGTTATCTGACCTGTGAGGTTCATCCATGAAGGCTGATTCACTGACTGACAGCAGTCAACTGGTTTAAGGAGTTATAGAACATGGTTACATGACGAACGCCCATTTAAACAGTATTGTTATTATCCTGCTATAGTAGAGCATTGTCTGCCAGTATGATGTCTGCATACAGCTAAAACTGTAACAGAATGAAAAGTCTGTCAGCTGCAGCTCAGCTTTAGAAAGAGAGGAGACAGAGAGGAAGAGAGGAAGAGGTGAGGAAGATGAGAGAAGAGATACTGTAGCTGCATTAGAAATGTGTTGAAGAAAACAAAATATATATCTCAATCACAACTATTAAATAAATAAAGGTGTATATGATTTTAATCATTTTTAATTCCCATTGCCAGATAGATAAGTGAGGAGTGACTGCCAGAAAATACAGAGAGAAAGCAAACAGGGAACTGAAGAGTGCTGTAACTTTGAATCTTCATGATGGATTTCTGACAGGCAGACTTGTTGGCTGGTTTGTCCATAATTTGAATGAGTACTATCGGTACATGTATTTATTTATTTGTATTTACCTGTGTTCATTAAACAAGGTCCAAAGTCAGTTTAGGATGATATGTTATTATTAAGCCCGTTCATATTTCCTAGAGATCAATTTTTGGACCTCAGTATTTCTAAAACTTTGGCTACAGCCCTGCGAGGCCGTCAGGTAAACAGTAGATGTAGCTGCAGATGATGAGAGAAGATGAAAAGAACTTCTGCGTTAGGATAGGTGTCAAGTTAAGGCCTGATCGATAAAATATACGGACAGCAATTAAAAAACAAACTGCTGTGTGATGTGTGATGCGGTGCACCTAACTTTTGTGCCGGTGCACCCAAGAAAAAAAGGTTAGGCGCACCGGTGCAACCAGTGCAAAAAGTTAGTCTAGAGCCCTGATGTAAGAGTGTTTAATGCATAGCACTGATGATCAAAGTCATGTCCCTATGATATGCTGCAATGTCTTCAGTTTAACTTGGGAATCTCAATAAATCAGAGATGTGCCCTCCACTTTTGAAAAATAATCATGCCTTGCCTAATTAACGACTACACAAGCCATCAGCTTCCATGTTTACTCTACTCTGTGTCATCTTTCAAGTTGTACTTGAGTATTTTTGGCAGGACAAGCTCAATTATTTCCTCTGAGATTAATTGCCTCCTAAAATCATGACAGAACTTTGACAAAGTGGGGCAACATTGGAGGTACTTTCACTCCGTTTCTTGTTCCCCTTGACTAGGCTACACTAGGTTTCGTTTCTGAACTACACACATACTGGGGATTTGTTTGGAAGTAGAGCAGACAAGCAAAATAAGACCATACTGATAGGTAAGAGACTTTACGTAGAGGAACTTAACTGAATCATATTAACGGCTCTCAATGGGACTCCATCCTGTCAATTTTAAGAGGTGGGTTTTAATGGATCCTCAGTGCAAAGCAAAAAAAAATGTTTGTTTATTTCATGTCATGTCTTGATTATAAAAAGGCAATAGGTTTGCTACTCAGCCGAAGAGAAACCTCAGTGTAATTGTCAATAATTAGTTTTTTTTTTACCGTTATTTATGTTAAATTCTGAAAATGTAAAATCTACTTTGTTACATGAACCATAGCGTCGTTGTTGTTGGTTGTTACTTCCATGTGCAAATGGTCCCATTTAGATGGAGGTTATACCACGGGGCCATGCACTGGTAAACATATCAGCTGATTGCATTCTGTCTCAGATTCTTTCCAGATGAGAAGGGTTTACTGGTTGTAGGATGTGATGTGGCACCACACATGATTTAAGGTGGCAGCAGACATTGCAATCTGGTAAAAATGATGCATGTGCAGTAATTGTGCTCCTGCAGAAGATGTATTGCCTAAAAACTATAAAACATGAGGGTCATATATAGTCTAATAAGTAAACAGTTCCAGTGTACATACTAACATAAAAGCAGAGCACACAAACTCTTTATGGTTAATGATATAAAATGACACATAAAACCCAGTCTTATATTGTTTCCTGTCTAATTCACGTCCCATAACTCAAGCTTATTTTAAAACATGCCACTTTTCAAAATTAACAACGAGAAACTAAACTTCCGCCATATTCTTGTGATTATTTCTGTGGCTAGCAGCTCTGCAGTCACCCACCGGAATACTGCATGTCCTTGTTTCCCAAATGATTACATTATATAAATAATGCTGTAGGGCCAGATTGTGAGTTAGTACAACAGGACATTTGTTCCACCTACAGTATAAGCAGGCTATTTACAGTCCAGCTCAATGTTAAAGCATCACTTTTCCAGTGATAAAGTCCTTAAAACCTGACCAGTGCACCACTCCCACCTCATGAAAAACGATTGATGCTAATGAAATAAGAGCTCTTGGGACCAGTAACAACTGTTACAGATTTTGAACAATTCATAAGAAAGGAGACTAATCTGAACTGCCACTTTGGTTGATCAAACAAAAATATGTCTCAAAGACACCCCCTCAGTTGGATTTTTAAGAGTATCACTTTGCAAACTCTCAAGGGGGAAGAAGAGGGGTTTCAAAAACACTTTGCTGGAGGAAGGGAACGTGAATGTGCAGGTTCAGAGTGGCTTAATCGCACACTAAACAGGCAAGTGTAGAAGGACACCATGCCTGGCTGCAGCCCTAATCGTCCTGAAAGAACATCTATGTGTTGCTGTTAAATCCAATTTCTATTTAGCATTAATGCCCTCTGAGAGCTCCTGCCTTTGTGCTGAGAAGAACATAACAGCCACACAGACAAACCCACAACAGACCAAGAGCAAGATTTTGTTTGTCTGTTCTAGCCAAATATCACATTTTTTTAATAATCACATTAATATTCAGTGTGCCCTGATATACTTTAATGACTATTAGTGAGTGTAGTTGTCCTCAACCATTTGAATTTAAATGTTTTGAAGGATACCCCTTGAGATGAAGCATTTTGTTTTTTAGGAGGGTCTTAAAAAACATCAACAGCATTACTTAGCAACACACCAAGACACAGCTAGCTTGCTCACTCACACACACACACCCCAGACCTTTACAATCCACATTCAGTCTTGGTGCCACAATAATAAAGTGCCTTATTCTGAAGCCATGTAACAGTATTAAATTATCTGACCTCTATTATGCCGATAAGACTTGACAATGACGTTTAAGGAAAAACAGAAGAAAGTGATTAATGAGACCTAACTACAAAGGTTCTAATACTTAATAGCAGCACTGCTAGTATTAGACAATTGTGTAGACACACACACATGGGCTGTCTCATCACCATGTTTAATGAGTCTTCGGTCAGGAGGATTAAAAACTCCTTAAGATTCTGGAATTAGGAGTTTTCCAGTTCAACAGGCAAAGAGTTAATGCTATTGGAAACAGTGACCATTCTTAAAAAGAGCAACAGGGACTTCACAGGGGGCTAAAGACAGGGCAGGACTGACCCTCAGCTAATGATGCTATGCATGCACAAGAGAAGACCTGATGGCTGAGTGAGCGAGACCTAGACTGGGAAGAGGGGGGGATTAGCCCTTTGCTTCAGGGAAATTCATCTTAAGGAGAGAAAGAGTTAGAATAGTCACCCAAGCCTCCCTTAACCCTGCTTTGTTCAGAGAAACAATAGGCTTAGCTACTCTGATCCGAAGCTCTCTAGTTATGATCACAACCCATTACTGATGCATTACCACTGCACTTAAGATGGCAATTTCCTGATTGCCATCAATTTCAGATGTTTGGATAGCATCTTGAGTCCCCCATTTTACAGAGATTTGCTCCGAGGTGATTGGTGTGGGGGTCTCGGCTGAAAGGCGCCGGCTGCTCCTGATCGTCACAGATGAAAAATGCATACAGTGAGATGAAGTGAGGAGGGAAATAATTGAAGGTGGCTGAGGCCACTTTGTGTGGGGAATGAAGAGATATTGCGCAGCATTCCAACTGCTTCGGCTGCTGCTTTAAATGAAACACTTGCCTTAAAACATTCTTTCTTTCTTGGAAGTTGCATGCAAATCTGAAACCTGCCCTCTGACCTGCAGACAATTGTGGGGCAGAACGTAGAGAGTGCTTTCAGAGATTCTCCCCTGGAATCCAATTAGGGGGGCTTCACATTACTACACACAACAGGCTAAATACAAGCCAGGATTTCACTGCTCTACATGTGCTACCATAGCCTGCTGGTGCCATGGCTAATACAGTGAGAGAGGTGGTTTAACAGTTCAAAATGTGCTTTGTGGAAGCAGTCTTAATGGAAACACCTGCTTGTTACCATGACCTGGGACAAAGCACAGATAAAAGGAATAGTAATTATTCCGGTTTTATTAGAGAATGGTTTATTAGATGTGTGGTTGTGTATTCACATTACACTTCAAAGATTAAAGAGGCCACTAATAAGTAAATGTGATTGCTTTCCTTCTGAGAGAGTGTTATCTTAACTGACCACTGTTCCACAAGGTGTAAAATTTGTCAGGTGCTTTCTGTTCTAATAAAGAGGAAGCAGCCGTTCCAATAAAATGCAGCCTGCTTTACACATAATCTTTAGGCAGGGTGTGAAACATGCAGCATAGTGCATGCGCAAGCACTAAAACTGTACCACTACAATGATAAAAGACTGCATTTACCCCTTCTAGTAAATACATGTCGGAGCACGTACAAATTAAGGTTGTTGGTTTCTGTGGCTTAATAAGAGAATAAAGGGTAGAGAATGGCTCTGTGGATGCTACAAGACACATTTTATTTATTAATAGTTGAATCGTACCAACAGGACACTCATATTTAACTTTGGCACCAACTCAACTTTAGATCCATATTTTTACTTGTGAGTAAAAGGCTTTAAAATTATTATCTTTGCAAGTACAAATTAAAATCCATTTCACCAAGAAATTACCATATGAGGCCACTCAGGTCAGTACTAATGAAGCACCAGAAGTAGCGGAGATGCTTAGTTCATTTCTCCAGCAGACAGTTACTAGTCACTTAAATAAACACAACACTTTATCAGAAAGGTCACAGGTGCTTGGTGGACTGTGAGAGCTGCTTGCTCTGAGAGGCACTGCAAATGAAAGGGTCCATATGAAGGATGGGCAGTGACAGCACAACTACATACACTGAAACATGCATAAAGATTTCACTTACAGCTTGCCAGAGCACTTATCACATGTCACTTTGACCAAGCATCTGCTCACCAATCCATTTGAGTGCTAAGGTGGGTTGTTTTTTTGTTTTTTTCCTTCCCCCCCCTATCTCATCACAGATGCATTGAAATTCAATCGCTTCTATGGACTCAATGGGTTTGAGGAGAATTACCTGAGCAGATTAGAACTGGAGGCAGCTGGAGGGAGCTATCGTCTGATCATTCCTGCTTTTCCTGCTCTGTTTGTTTTCACCACACTTTAGCTAAATTAGTAATTACAGTCACACAGCCAATCTCACCATGGCCACCATGAAGCCACAGACACACCTGCAGAAGCGCTACAAACACTGACAAGCTAATGAGAGAAACTGTCTCTTTTGCAATTTCCATGTGCAACCTGGTGGAATTAAAGCGGACAACCCACGCAATCAAAAGTGCCACCTACAGTGTATTTATGTGTGAGGATGTGTTGATATTACCGGCTAAACGTACTTCAGTCCACCTTGCTATAGAATAGGAAACGGACATAAAGACAGTCAGTTTAAAAGAAAGGAACCATTTTTGCAGGACATGTTATCAAAAATCTTTCTGAATGTTAAGAGCTACTTAAATACTTAAAGGAGCTCAAAAGCCCTTTTGAATCCTCTGACTGACAGCAGTAGTAAAGAACAGTATTCCCCTATCTTACAGGCTGCAAAGAGTGGCAGATTTGGAAACTTACTGTATTCTACAGTTAAACTGACACTAGCAATCCACCCCTCACAATAAGCACCTATGTAAATATTCTTATCTTAAGTCAAACACACTATGGCTCTGGTGAATTCCTGCATTTGCTCACATTTAGTATTTAAAGTTTCTGAGGAGGTACCTAGAATCTCACAAGATGTTGTGTGGAACAAACCATCTGGCATAGCAGGTTACATGTACAGTAAAGTGCTTTGGTGGAGTTTTATAATAAGAAACTCTCATAAACACATGTTGGTGAATGATTAATGTAGGAGTTATTTTCTCTTTTCCTACCACAAAGAAAAAAGAAACTCGTTAAAAAAACGTTCTCCTGATGTAGCTCATTTTCCTCCTCTCAACTTAAAACTGAGTGAGTATATTATGGTTTATTGAGTGTATGTGCTTAACCTTGTGCACGCTGTAGTAGTTAATTATGATCATATTCAGTTCAGGTCTCTGCAAATGTCTATGCATGTGTAAAAGTGATGTTAAGCTCATAGCATACTATATGTGCTATACAGCCACAGGGGAAGGTGTAACTATAAATTTTGTCACATGTCCAGGTCTGCAAGGTTCCACACCCCAAAATTTATGAATGCACAGTCACAATAAACAGAACTGGTGCTTGATCACTGACTGTGTCCTTTTTGCAGTGCCAGTGTGTGAAGTGGGTGTGTGCGTCTCTGGCAGCTAATATCCCATTTGCCAACAAGAGCTCCAGCTCAGGAGAAACTCTGACCACTGTGTATTCCAATATGACAGAAATAGCCCACCGGCAATGGGTAAACAGATGAGCCAGTGGGGCTCTAAATTCATAGTGCAACCTGTTACTTATTCCATCAGGCCCCACTCAAATGACCAAAGAAATCCTGGCTCTGAAATAAGCAGCCACATTTCGGAGCTTGCCAATTGTTTCCTGGTTAAAGCAGAACACAACTGAGGATTCTTTTTCTCATAACAATACTAACCCTCCTATGGGTCCCTAGACAGCAATCAAAAACATAAAGATACCAGACTGTGCTGCAAGCCTTTGATGCTTCACTTTCAGCACATAAAACCATGTCCCAGGCATATTGTGGATTGTTGTGGACTACATTGGCAGTTTAAAGCTTCTACTAGTCCATGCTGTTTTGGGTAATTCAGCCTGGTCACCATGGAAACATGTGTGAATAAGGGGAAGAGAGTTTGTTGAGGGGCAAGGTCAGCTGGCCACGTGATAATGGAGTCACTGGGAGCAATCGGACAAACAAACTTGTATGGAACTAATAAAAGACCTTATCTGGCTCGATAACCTTATGTTGCTAAAACTGAAGAGTCCGTGAGCGAAAACTTTTCTTTTGTTGTAGTTTACTGACATCACATGCCGAGCCCATAGCGGACCATATGTGGTGTAAACTGATGCCTGACACTTGTATCCCCACAGTCATACACACATCTCACACTGACAAAAACAGACACACAGAGTGGCTCAGGTAAACTGACGGCGGAATATGCGAGAATCCTCAAATGCCTGTCAGACTCTGAGAAACATCACACACTATGTGTGAGTCTCTGTGGAGGATTCAATGTCACTGCATTGAGAAGAAGCAGGCAGGGGATCAGCAGCCTTTGCCCCAATTATAACCCAGCAGATGACTGCACATCATAGACAACGATGTCACACTACAGTAAGGGTGGGAGTGAATGCTCTTCTATTACTTTTGACACATTCAGCTTCAGATCTAATGAATGATGTGACTGATCCCCAACAACCCACTCAAAGATCTTGTGACAGAAAAGAACTGTGTCTCTCTGCACCATGCAAAAAAAAGTCTCCTGCTGTCACTGCAAACCACAGTGAATGCAGTGAACTGTAACTCACTTATGCCAGGCATTAATTGCTAACTCTGAGATTACATTGGTGTATCAACACGGAAAGTAAGATTAAGAAAAAAAAATGAACATGCAGTCATATTCGCGCAGAATCAATTTTAACAATAGATTGGGAGATCAGTAATGGGCTGTTGAGTCTTTGCAGCTGACACAGAAGAGTGTATGCTCTTGTGGATAAACAGAGAGGAGGCAAAAGAGGCTTTCTCAAGGGAATGCTAGATAATTCCCAATTGAGCCCATCGGCTCCCACACACACACACAGAAGAGACAAGAGCGAGGATGTTCATTAGGAGAATACTGAACTCTAATTAAGCAGGGTGGAAGGAACACATGCAGGTGTGGGTTGCACCTGGTTTACAAAACTCTTGCGTCTCCATATTGCAACCACAGTGGGATGTTGACACTCTCCCTGTTCTGTGATGTCACTCTCAACCCACACACCCTTACTGCTGCAAGCAGGACACCCTACGTTCCTCTGCTCCTCCTACAGCACCTCCATGGTGCCGGAGCAGGCGTGAAATTTGGCAGGATGGGAAGTCATCCGCACAGACGCACAATTCACACCAGAAGAAGACACTCATCCTGCTTGACTAGAAGATATTTTCCAACAGCTTCCAGCTCAGAAAAAAAGTATACGTTCAATAAAAAACACAGCTGTTTGTAACTCATTTTTAAAAATGAAACACATTACCTGTCCTTTAGTATCTTATCTTACCATCTTCTGGCAGCAGGAGAAGCTGCTAGAGACAAATATCCCTCCAAATTTTAGACAGCTGTTAATACACTCAAAGGTCCAATGTCATTTTTACAAGAACTGCCCTGGACACATAATACAGCTGCTGTTGCTACGAGTCCACTCTGGGGCATCACCTGTTGCCATGAAGTCAAATCAAAGTCTATCCATGTGTCATGATGTGTGTGTGTATGTACTTTACTGTGAGCTAGTGAGAGAATGTGTTTTCAGTTGCTGCCGTTTGTTTGAACAGGGCCCTGATGAAAGCCTAGACAAACACATGGGAATGTCAGCCGAGGGCTAAAGTCAACAGACAGAGCCTCCTCGTCTTTGCATGGGACCCTTGTAAAAGAGATCGTGCCCCCTCTGACACCGCACCGGACTGTCTCCGCACTCCAGAATTCCACTAACAAGGCACCACCTTTTCACAAAGAGCTTCATAATGCTGCTTAGAAAGCGACCCCTTAATGTCACATTCCAAACAAACATTATGTAAAACCAAGTACAATCTGGCCTGAAATTGCCTGGCAGCAATCAGGACTTAAAGGAGGCGCATCAGCAGGCTCCACAAAGAGTGATGCATAAGACTTTTTCTTCAGAGACGACCCATATAATTTTGCCTTCAAAACAATAATCATGGGTGTGTTTTGGTGCTTTTGCTAGCTGTGCGCATTTCTACCACTTTTCAAAAGCATCATTGGGCTGCAACACATTAGGTAAGCTGTAGCTGACATCACACTGCAGCAGTGCCAGGCGTCCATTCAGCCGCCTTACCGCCTCTACTTGTGGCTATGCTATCTGACAGAGGAAAGACATGTAAGGAGAATATGAATTACGAGACACACAGAGAGAGGGAGAAGAAAAGAAAAAACATGCTCATAAAGAAATACAACCAGACTGCCAGACTGAAAAGTCTACTTAGAATACACAATTAAGGAAGGCTGAGGGTTAATCCTGTCCATCATTTCCTTTACTGGGATGCTATGCTGCAGACATTTGTGTCAATCTTGCTTCCCATTTTGAGTGGACTAACTGACACTGAAAAAATATTCAAGGCAAGCTCCATGTACTCACTTTGAATATATTGTTGAGATTACGGCCTCGTCTTTTGGGTCTGGTAATGTACTGTGAAGGGCAAATGGTAAAACAGGCTGGGCACACATCTAGCCCTATTCAAGTCAGAGCAAAGGCTTCACTTTTTTTTTTTCTTTGTCCATTTTTGTGTGGGAAGCCAGTAGAGCAAGCATGAGTCCCTACTGACTCGATGTGCTGAGATGTTTTCCCTTTTACCAATGCTAAAGTAGGCATGAGCACTAATCCTAAGGGGTTAAATGAAGCCTCCTCTGGGGTTTCCCTATCCTGAGAGAGCTGGGGGCGGCTGCATGCTGCATCGTACTCTGAACTTTAATGGATCTGGCAGAATTCTGGCTCCATTTTTACAGTCTACTTAGTGCAACATTGAGGGAATGTTTAAAACAATTTATATGGAATGTATATCTGCTTAGAATCAAGACTTCCCATGGCAAATACTTAGGTGATGGGCATGATAGAAAGAAATGCTGCTGATAATGATGAAGTTTTAATGATCACTGTGGGGGAAACTGGGTCACTGTCACAGCAGAGAGAAATCTCACAGATAGAAATGAAGATAATTAAATGCAAAACAATCCATAAATACAATATAAAAGTATATATATCATATTAGTGTAAGGATATAGAATACTTTATAGGTGGCGGGGGGTGTGGATATGTTGACTGTAAAGACAGAATACGCTCTGCAAGTCAAATACAGTCACATTGATGAATGTGTCTAAATACAACATGCTGGCATTTTCCACATTAACAGTGACCTTTACAAAGAGAAGAATGCGTTTTGGAGAGCCTATTTCAATGTTATGCAGAAACTTGACGCAGGAAGCTACAATTCAATCAACAGAAGGACCGTTCACCAATAACACCCACCAGAGAAAGGGGCCATTTCCATTTCAAATCGGACCCATTTTCACACCAACACTGAGACGGCATCAGCCACTGCCAAAGTCTGGCAGCCGCTTCCCCAGGTGTTTTTTCCCCCTATCATCATTGCGTATAAATTCACATCTCTGTTATTGCCTGTGTGATTGATGTTGACTATAATGACACTACTTCTATTTACCAAACACCCCTTCCCGCTTCCTCTATCCACGATTTGCTGGTTGACTTCCTCTAACTTTCGCTGGTCGTCTTTGATGGGTCTGCTTGAAGGAGGTCTTACTGGTCTGTGAAATGTCACAGCTTTGTCTTTATTGTCAGTTTGTGAAATTGGAGCATAAAAGTATATTACAAGGCTATGATCTGTGGGACAAAATGCACTATTGCTGGGCACAGAACCTTCGTCTCTACATTTACAACAAACCTGTTATTCATCTGTCCTTCTGACTGATCACACTTTAAGTGCAAATACAGTGCAATAGTAACAAGTGACAAAAATCTTGATGGTGTTTGTTGCAAAAAACCTAATAACATTTCATGTGCAATAATGTGTTTTTATGTCATAAATCAGCCCTGAGGGGGTAAGCATATCTTTTATATTTGCATGGTAAAAACATTAGTCTACAGAGAGAACATTTGAAGTAAATCCAGTGGTTTTATTCATATATAGAGCATGTTACAACCTCTCCCACACTCCCACACTCCCACACCTCATCACCACCAATGTAATACACAACCCCTCCTCCTGCTGAAGGTCAGACTCACAAACACCCCAGCCACAGAGAGTGATAAAAGGGTCGACTCCAGTTACCCCCAGTTATACCTAAAACGTGTCATTCACAACTCCACCTCAAGCACCTTACACTCTTGCGCTAATAAGTGGGTGGCTGGTCTACAAATATTTCTTTCAGGAAAGTCATAAACGTCCCGTCATCTGAACATGGACCTTTTATTCCCTCCATCAACACTTTCTATAGCTTTCCTTTGAATGTGACTGCTGGCTGCAGAGGAATAAGACATGTGATATCCAAACCACGCAGGGTCAGTGCCAAAGCACTGGTGTCAGACGCTGAGGCGTAGGCGCCTCTCCTTTGTCTGGACAGTTGGAGGTGTTACCTGAAAACACCTTCAGGTGGCACTTAAAGCCTGTAAAGCAGCTCTAGTTCCTTCAGTTTTTACAATACCTTTAAGTGAAGACCCTTCTCATAGTCTGAAAATGTCACCGTAGGTCTTTTCAGCTGTGACAGATAACAGCGTAATGATGCATACAGAGTTATTTCATATTAGACAACCAGACACAAGGGTGGAACTGGATAATGAGAATGTATTTTAAGCAGGTGACTAAAGCATCAGCTCCGAGTTGAGAGCACTATTGCTACCCTGTCACTCTAAAGTGCACAAACACATAAAAATGTCATTGTTTTTGTACTTTGCTATTCATTGTGTTGAGCAGTGGAGAAATCGTTAAAAGGAGGGGGTAATTTTTAGATATAACCCATGAGAGTAAACAAAGGCTGCCAATGTCTGGCACAGATAAGTGAACACTTTGATCACAGTGATGGCAGCTCCGTGTGACGAGACCTCCTTTCCTTAGTATCTCCCCCTCTCTTTTAACTAAAATCCTGTTGCCTAAGTTGCAAACTTCCTGTATGTGTTCCAATCAACGGGGCCATTACAGACCATGAGGTATTGTATAATCTGTGTTATCTTATCTAGAGCAGCAAAGACTTGGTTTGCTTCACCAGATAACATTAGCCCCGACTTCCTTTCCTTACAGCTCTAAACCCCAAGTGACCCTTTCATAAGACGAACTCCTAATCTCAAACGACTAAAGAACTAAAATCAACCACATAATGAAGGAATGTGCTGCTCAGTTAAAGATCCAGACAGCTGTGTGTTTGTCTTTAAGGTTCTCTTGGCGCTTACACAAGCACGGTGAGTCCATTGTAAAGATAAATGCTGCCATTTAGCTAAAGGCTGGTGAAAAGATGCTAAGTTGGCTAATTACAGATTTAGTGGCAAAATAGTAAACCAGTTACAAAACATGAGAGAGGGGCTTCAATTAGCTACATTAGAGATGTATGTTGGGCTGTGAAAACACTGTATGGTAATTCTATCTTTTATCTCCTTTATTGTGCTGATTAGTGCAGCAGGGGGAGAGTGCTCTATCTAATCTGATCACAGAGCATTGTGTTTGCGGTCATTAACCTATGGGAGGTCCTGAGGGTGACAAGTCAGCTCCTAACCCCCCCTCTACCTTCTTTATGGAACTCGCTCATCCCTGAGTTCCTCTGTCTCTGCAGACAACAAAACAGCAACCACAAAAACAACCAAAGAAAACAAAAGACGAGAGGAAAAACAGCCGATGGAGCTTTTTTGCATGGCTTGTCATTCTTCCACAAACACATGGCCCAAATGACTACTGACCAAGGCCCCTGGGCTTTCCTAAGCAGCAGGATGTCAGCCCCTTTAGTTGCTGTTGTTGTTGGTTCTTTTCTTCCTCTCTGGTCTGCATCGTCGAGTCCCAAGAGATGAAGGGGTCAACCTATCCTTCAACATCTTGGATCTACATCAGAAAAGCCTTGTGCCTTACTGCATTGCCAAGTAGTAATAATGCCCAAAGCAAGGCCTTGTTTCATGTAACTGACATCTACATTCATATGCATAAAGATCCAACAAGCTCCGTCAGCCAAAGCTTTCTCTTGCCAACCATTTAGGGCAAAACCTAGTGTCTACATTTACATTTATACAAACCCACACTAATGAAATCCAGCATCAGTCTATATTTATCCATAAGCCCTCTTTCTATCCCTGTCACACACATTACATCCTCTGTGGATCAAAAAAAAAAGAATACTCTAACACGAGAAATAGCACCCCTCATCCACAGATCGTAGTTAAACTGTCGTGATACTGAAAAGCTGCCTGTCAGGATGGCAGAGCAGAGATGAAAGGCCCACAGCGAAGATCGCTGCTGATTGCCTGTAGAGGATGAATATGCAAATAAAGCAGAAGGTAAATGAAAAACAAAGCGGGGGTTTTGGCAGCAGCCTTTTACATGTTCCCCTTAATTTGGCATTGGTTAAGAACACGGAAAAACTATCAATAATGAATTCCAGCCAGAGCATGGAAGGAGAGAAGAGGGGAAATCAGACTCCAATTTCTCCTGTGAGCCCCTGAGCATTTTTAAGGTCTGTTGTATTTTACACAAGCTCTTCACCGAGTCCTTATCATAAGTGTCAAGTAAATAGAAATTTGAAGAAGTTAAAATACTATCCATAAGACATAACTTCCCCAGCACCAATCACACTGTAAGTCCATGTGTTCTGGAAGACAGTTCAGAAAGTAGGGCACCGCAGTCTGCCAAGTGGAAGACTGGACTATTGAACACAGCATGAGCAAAACAGTAAATCAATTATCTGGTCGAATGCCTGTCCTGACAGACAAAAACTGGGCTCAGGACCGTCTGATAAAGAACAAGACCAAAGCAGCTGTTTTGTTGCCAACAGACCAAAAAGGCACTTAGGCCAGCATTAAGAAAAATCAAGAGGCACAACAAAGTAGGAAACAATCTGTGTGTTGTCTAAACACTGTGAAACTAGCCAGACAGACTACAGCACGTCCTTGGGAAAGGAGAGCACCTATCCCCTTGAACAAAAGATGAACAGGGCAACAGATTTTCCCCGGTCTTGAGATAACAGAAACCCAACACCCTCGTCCTCCAGTGGGGCTCTTTGTACTTCTAAGTGAGGACCAATCAAGCAGCCGCTGACAGATGTGTCTGCAGTCGATTTAGGAGAGGAAGCCATGTTGAGGTCAGGCACGGGTTTCTCTGCTCTGTCACCCTGGAAGGAAGGCAAGGATCAGGTAAGGATGTCTCAGACTGACCTTTCCTCACCTCCACAGTATTTGGGATGCACAACACCTGGTGTACAGATTTGTGTTTTGGTGTGAATATGTGGCATTTTCACACCACAACACAAATGTTACTATATACGGATCTGCCTCCAAATGAACAATGTACAAGCAGACAGTTTATACTTGTCCAGAAATCCCTTTGTGTTTCAAACAAAAGTGAGAGCCACTCCAGCTGGAAAGCAAACAAATCCAACAAACTCCCATCCGTGGTCTAAGTAGTTTTGGCAGATGCTCCAGGCTTAAGTGTCTGTTCAATTAGGCACTCCAGTTAAGATGACAATCATGGTTTAACTGCGTGGAGTTGGATCACGTTCTGTCCTGGCAAAGCAACTGGACATGAGATGTCAGTGACGGTCACACACTTAGACGGACACTCTCATGTAGTGTGTCCCATCCTAATAAAGCCATGACAATTACTAGAAGTAGAGGTCCACATCAGCTCATGACTAGACAATGGGAAAACAAAACACAGTAGCAGAAGTGAAGTGTAAATTTGTAGTTGTACATTTGTTTGCATGTCAGGGGGTTACAGCCATGAATAGTGGATTCTTTAAATATAAAAAAACTCTAGAATGAGCCTCGTAGTGTAGTTTTAAAGGTAGGGTAGGAGATTTCATTCTGATGCACTTTTTGGTAAATTAATGTAACTTCTCTTTACAATCCGATATCAACCAATTAGTTCGGCAGTTTCGCTTTAATCATCTGTGGAAGCTATAAAACGCTAAAAACATCAGCCAATCATGCAAGGCGCCCCTGCACGGAGTATTGGCCTGTTGCTCTCTTCCAGCTCTTTGCGCACCAGAGAGGTATGTGCATGATGGCCCAAGTCACAGACCACAGCGCGTCTTCAGGTAATGCCTGTGAGAAAGGGGTGTGTGTTTACTTTCAAAATCTGTCTGACTCTCGCTGAGTTTTCAAAATCTCCTACCCTACCTTTAAGTTTTAAAATGCACTGTTTTGCCACATTTCTGTCCTCATCGCTCTGAAATCAGTTCTGCCCTCTTGAATACCTATTTGTAGATTTGTAAATTATGCGGCTAAGACCCAAGAGACACATTAGATGTCATGGTTGTCTTATCTTACAATAATACTAGTCACATTTCAAGACCTCTACAATTTTCCTGCATTTAGTTTAAGACATTATTCAAGCCATTTCAGCTAACGTCTGTGTCCACTGGCATTATCAACACCACATGGAGTGGTTTTATATTATTATTTATATATTATTGTCAAGCCAATAGTATGAATTGAAAATATTGCTGAGACACTGGCCCGCATGTTTTTAATTCAAAGACACTGTTTTAAAAACAATAACATGGGATTAATAAAGTATATTCTATTCTATTCTACATATTAGGATGGATGTAATGTTACCATCCCCAGAAATAATGAATAACACATCTCTAACAAACCCGTTTGTTTACTGAAAATGAATGCATACCCTACAGGCATTTGAAGCTTAATTAACAAAAAGTTGTATTGGCAGAACTGAATGACATGTGAGAGCGGAGTCTCCATATTACACCAATACAGTGGCTGCATACGTCAGACTGATCTGATCAGAGTGACCCAGGGCTTCGACAGGAAGCAGATATTCAACAACAGATGAGCAGAGCTGCTCCATTGCTGCTCAATGCGCTGGGCTGTGGTGTCTGGCTTGTCAGCTAGCCAGAGGGGGAAACACTGGAGATGACGCAGGGCAGCAGAGAGTGTTGGCTGGGTCAGCTCAGCTGCAGAGCCCTTTGACTAACAGGCTGATTCACCCATGCTTTGGGCTTATAAGGAAGCAAAACCCCCTGTTTGGCTTCATTTAAACATGAAACCAAACAGGGTCAAACAGAAAGCAGGAGGGGCAGTTCAGGTATGTCAGAGCAACTCACATGTCTGTCTAGTATGAACACATACACATACACAGCATAGACTCACAGCCACAAACACAGACCCACATTTTAGGAATCAGCACAAGTTTGAATTCTTGTTCTAAATTATTCTGATTCACAGCGACAACATCATCAAATATTCATTATCTGTCAAAGTTAAAACAGCATGTCTGCTATGTACTTCACACAAGGAAAATGGCAAATATTCAAAGGGATTTTAAATTTGTTGGACAAACCAGAGTTAGATTTAAAACAGTGAAACATTGGATTTTTTTTAAATCTCATTTAGAAAAGATAAAGCAGCATTTACACTTTGGAGAAGACACCTGGGACATAAATGACAAATTATCCTGCACATCTCAAACAAATAATCACTTATAATTTACAGACTACAATTCTCAGTGTGTATCTCATTTTCACCAACACACACACACACACACACACACACACACTGTACATGTCCACTATTTTTACCCTCTCCGTCTTTTTCTGTCAGCCAGCATCGCTTTCCAACCAGTGACTACTCGCTCATCTTAAGTGCACACATCTGACAAGGATGTGAGTGCCTTTCCCCTTTCCTCCACTCCCCCTAGTGTAACCAACCAACACTGCATCTTGCATCTCCAAAACACACACACCATGCACACACACACAATCACAGAGCGGGAGAGAGAGAGAGAGAGAGGGGGAGAGAGAGGGAGGGGAGTGTGAGAGGCCCCTCCTCCAGATGACATCAGTGCTCTATTGAAGCAAAGCTAGAGGCAAACACAACTCCACATTTGTATTGAGATCTACCCGTGCACCTATGTCCTCGCACAGCCTACAGATTGTGTATGTGTGTGAGGGGGGGCTCCAGTAAACACAGCAGTGCTGCTACAGATAAAGCTCCAAATTGCTCTAGCCCTGTGAGTGAGAGGAGCTTTTTTTTTGTTTTTTGTTTTTGGATCTTAATTTAATTCTTCATAGCCTGGATTGGATTATTATTTTTCCCGCTGTGAACCCCAATTTAAGAGGATACCTGTTACTTTCCATTTTTTTGGTTGATTATAGAGGTAAGTGTGCTTTGCTGCTTCGGTCCTGTTGGGAATGCATCCTTTTCGTCTTTTTTTTTTTGGATCTTCTTTCTGGCAGAGGGGATCTATAAAGTACTCAGGAGTTGCTTGTACGCTGTCTAATTAGTTGCCATTTTTTATTTTCAATACTTGGCACAGAAAGAATATTGGGTGTCTAGAGATTATCATTAGATGAAAGAAATGTGGGAGCACTTTTCTTCCAGATAACTAAAAGAAGCTCTCTCCTTTTTCCGTGAGCTTACACACTGCACAGCATTCTGCTCATCTTGGCGAATAAAAACCCGACCTGCAAATTATTCATCTCGCTCGTCATCTCCAAAAAAAAAAACAAACCCCCTTTCGTGTCTGCAACTTGCTGCTTCGCTTCTTTGCTGCGTCCCCCTATAATTCAGAGTCTATAACACACACACCACAAACACCTGGTCCTTTTCCCCCCCGACACGCGAAATTTCTTCTTATAATACTCTGCCCTCAGTCACACGGGGAGCACCAAATCTTTTCGCTTCTTATTTCAGCTTTTGATTTCCCTAAGCCAGTGGGAAAATAATCAGTGGTGAATACGCAAACTTGAGGGGATTAGTGGGGCTGTCTGCTTTAGCCTCGGTGTCGCAGCCCGAGAAGACACCCCGGCGTGTTGCTGAAATTGCAGAGCAGATCCTGTGGAGTTAGACATGAAGGGGCAGCTGGAGAAACTCCGATAAATGCGTCTCCCCAGCGTCACTGTCTGGATGGGCTCGGACCGGTTACTATTCATGTGCCACTCCACTGAAATTTACTGTGCAAATGTCTGAAACTGGTCTGAACACCCCTCTCCACACACACACACAAAAAAAAAATCATCATAGGCTGTGTGGGAGCCTCTTTTTTTTTACGCAGCGGGGGCGCAGTCATTAAGGAGCTCCGAAAAAACGCACCAAATTAAATCCATTGGAAGTTTCACATGCACCAGTACGCACACAAGCAGCGGCTCATTTTTACGCACACGGCATACTGTAACGTTACATGCCTCTACAAACGAATAGCTGGCAGTTTTCGGTGCAGTTTGCAGCTCTGTTATGACTGTCGTATTAATAAGCATCCAGAAATAAACGCAGGCTACAGTAAGATAATGCCTTGTGCTCATATGACCGACTGACAGCAGCATTTTTCACTACGATCGTCTCTCTCCATGCAAACTGATATTTATCCCCTCAGATCAACATAGGCAATAAAGTGGACTCCTCCTTAGCAACACCAGGGCAGGGACAGTGGTTAATCCAATTTCACACAGCACTTTATCTTCATGAAACGATAAGGTCATCCAGGCTTTGAACAATGACTGATGTATATATACAGTATATGAGCAGCAGCTTGATTTCAGTTTGTCACCCTATAATGGATGCAAACTTGACTTAAATTGTCAAGCAGTGTAATGGTGGCTTATTGTTGTTCCTTCTCTTTGAGAGACACTACATATAAAGCTTCTGTTAAACATGGCAGACATGAGGACAGACCCAATTGTCTTCACTGATAAGTGCCTAAGGCAAAAGTCCCCAGTCACTTGCTTTCAGAGGGAATTTACATTGCAGATTAACAACTAACCAGGTCACTACAGATAGAATCTTCTATGGCTGGAAAATTTAAAGCCTAAAAACAGTTCTTTCAGATCCAATGCTGTACTCTGCTCAGGCCTAATAGGATATTTTGCCATCTACCCCAGGCTTAAGGGGCAAATCAACTCATATTGCTTACTGAGAGGATAAGCATGGCTGCAAAGCTTAAATGATGCAGGGGGAAAACACCCAGTGGTGTATTTGTAGGATGAATCAGAGGAGAGGACAACATATCCCTCTTTTTCAGGCTAGGTGTCTTGTCCTGTGCTGAGATGAGCATCCAGTGTGTTGCTGTTTGCTTGTCACATACAGACACACACACACACACTTTTATCTTGCAGTGCCTACCACCCCCATGTGGGGAAAAACAATTGCAGCTGCTACAGATCTCTCCTTTCAGGCTATCACAAAAGACAGAGACCCCCGTCTGTCCAAGGCCTGTATATATATGCTCCTGATGGGCCAAGCAAGAGTATCATCTGCTCAGCCCATCTAAAGACAGCACCAGGAGGCCACATACCAAATCCGTGAAACTATCAGAGATTTTTGTCCTCGGCTGTGTCTCAGTGAATTCAGATGTGACCATGAATGTTCCATTGTGTCTCGGCAGCACAGCAGGCCTCTGCCAGGTGTCTTAACATACGATTTACTAGAGTGCAGAAACAAGGTTTCAGAGGACACGTAACAGAGAAAACTCACCTCTACAGAAAATCATTAACTAAAAATATATATACACAAAAACACAATGGTTAGTTTGGGTTATCCTTAACCCCTAACCAACACGAGTACATTTTTATTTTATAAGTAAACCTATCAACCTGAAACAATGTTTCAGGCCCACATTTGAAAACAACAATATAACTACTGTATACTGTGCACAATCAATCATAATTCAGAAATTATATTATGAATTAGAACGAATAATCAACAGCAGATACAAACAACATTGATTTCCCAATGGAGAGCACTACTGTGGTTCAAAATTAATTTCAGGGCTCATGAATAATTTAACAGTCAGCCATTACTACTTCTACAGCTCCTTCCACCCTAAATGCACCCTGTGTTATATTATTCTGTGTTTTTCTGAGCTAAAAGTCATTATAATCTGCAATACTTTTGACAGGCATGAAATTGTTTCTATTTGAGTTTTTTTTTTCGGAAGCCTTTCTTGTGCAGTGTACTGCTAGGGGGCACAAAGTCTTGGGCTCTGTTATTACAGACTAATGTGCATTTATGCGTGTTCGGCTCACAATAGCTATCAGTGTCCAGCTTTGTGGGAGCCTCCTACGCACTCCACTGAAAGGTAACTAGCTGTATACACACACAATTTTACCGGGATGCTCAATTTAACTTTGCCAGTTCAGATTAAATGAAGCAGAATCCACTTTGACTGCTGGAGAATCCCCTGTCCTGCCGGCAGAGCTTATTAGAACGATGGAGAAAGACATCCATCACTAAAAGTGTTTATCTCCATTACCCTCACAGTAAATGCAGAATGCGTGTGAGTGGCTGGCTATACATTTTTGATCAAATAAATTCAAAAATGTTTGCCTGTTTTACCTACAAGATAGATTTTTAAAATGTCTAAATAAAGGTTTTTAAACCTAAACCCCCTCTGTGAGGCTACACGTTCCACATGCTTGCCTTGTACCGAACAATGGAGAGGGGCCACTCTCCCCTGAAATCCGATGAGCGTGGAAAAAGTAAAGGGGAGTAAAAGCGCCAAGGCCTAACTTTGCTCCTTGTTAAGTAAGCATCAGACAGCTGATAAAAAATCGCCCGGGACATAAAGCCTCACACACTGTACAGAGCGTGTTCATAAATGAACAGCTACGTCTCTCTGACTGGACACTGAGTCAGATGGTTAACAGAGCTGTAAACTAACTGGAAATTTTCTGCTGTATCATATATGCCAAATCATTCTGCCTCACAACCCTAAAAGTCTTATTATTCTGAGAGGAGATGGGTCTTCCTGGGTCCTCTTGATAAGACAGAATTGCAGGGACATTTTTTTCTTATGTAATGATTTCAATGATTCAAATCAGGACTACATACTTAATAATATGCAGAGGATGGAGAACTTTTAGGTGAAAAGGACTATTTAAAATTGAAATAGCTTGACTAAGTGCTGCATTAGAAGTTCATTCCGACAGACAGAGAGCACATATCTCTCTATCATTCCGCCATTTTCTAAAACTCCATTACTAAATGTAATCTTTTTTTTTTTCTCCTTGTCAGACTCCTTTATTCCACAAGTTAGTAGAGGTCACATCTGGTGCTTTTTTTTCCAGACTCTAATCTACTACTAATGTAATACTGGACTGAGGCCCATGTTTAGATGGAACAGAAGGAAGGGGGGGCGTTATTATGAGACAGCATCTCAGGAGTTGTAATCGAGTTACAAGCCTCTCAATTCCCTAATCTTCTCCTTGTCATGGGTTACAACTGTTAAATGGCCGGGGCCTCTTGTTCCTAATTTACCTTTCCATGTTTTACAGCACACAGTGGCAGCCAACAGGTCACAGGGACGGCTACATATAAAGCACACACATCTATTGTGTCGTGAAAAGGAAACATAACATTTTCTTTGGCAGAGGAAATTCTATTTTTACAAGTAGCATTCACAGAAGGTGAAGAGAGGATGGGGTGGGGTAAGGGGTCACAGAGAGGAGCTGGGAGTGACAGGGATAGATGCAGCAGCCCTCCTCTTCTTCATACGAAATTCAAATAGGCTTCATTTGTCATGAGAGCCTTTTAACAATGTGAGTAATTTACTAAGCAGTGGCTGGATCTGTTTTTCCCTCTCATGTGTAGAATAGGGACTAGTCTCATTTATAAAACTGCCCGGGGTAGGTTTGTTTTTAACCATAGGCCTTGTTCTTCAACACCAAAAAGCTCAGCTGTGCAGTGAACTGGACCAAGAAGGGTACAAGAGCTCCACCCTCAGCCATTGTTGAATTGGGGGTCTAGATCATGGTTGTCTTTTGTATGCACAGACATTCTTTCTTGTATCACCATAGAAGAGAAATGTGGTCTGTTAATATAACTGGCTGTAAAAGGTCAACAGGCTAAATCATAGCATATAAGAAAGGGCATTTCTAAATAAAAATTCACAACGTTACACAGATCAGAGATCCGTATCTCATACATTTTTAAAACACACTCAGGACTGACTGATATATCGTTTACTTAGGGTTTCACACTGATTTATACGAGTTCACTAAATGTTTACAAAAAGAAAAATTAAATCTTACTCATAATAATAATGATGCAAAGGCAAAATAATGTTTTTTCTTTCAATACTGAAGCATTATTCTCATTCATGAGTGTAGGTGCTTAATGTTTGTTTTTTTGTCTTTTTCTTTTTCTCCAGGTGTGAGGAGGTCACAGCATGAGTCAATCTGCAGATGTATGAGAGAGGCTGGACCCAGAAGGATAAGCAACTTGCCTTGTTTTGCTCTTTAGTGGAGAGGACAACACTGGTTATCTGCTTCAGGAAAAGGACCAGAGCCCTGGATTAATGTGTATTCCGGCTCAACAAGGGAGCAGAGGATTCTGGGTTACCTGAAGACGCGGAGTACACAAGTGAACAGGCCCGGATTGAGCCTGTGGCAGAGGGGATTGGCATGGCTCAGACCAGCTTTGTGTCAACTCATCATGCCTGCCGGGCCTGACTGCAGAAAGGAGCCTTTGCTAAAGCTCACCGTGTCCAAAACAAGGATTCGCTATACAACACCCAAAAATCTAATTTGTGGTTATGGCTGTTGAGACTGACAGCTGCGGCAGCCATTAGGATTTTAATATCACCTGAGAGCGCATGAGAGGAGATGCTTTTTGTACAGGCTTATCTGCCATGGTAAAGGCATTGAAAGCATGAGCCTCTGACAACACAGAGGAGGTCATCGTCCAAACAAGGATCAGCTCAGCAAACACTGACCAGGTCAGGATATCACAAGAAACCCCTTGGACAAACTTTTCCTTTCAGACAGGATAAGAACAAATTCAAGAGGAAATCTTGATTGGATTTCTGTTGGCAGGAAAGGATTTACCACTTCGTATAAATCAGGTACGACAAAAACGGATGGCTTTGCTTCTTTCCACTTCACCGACCAGACCACAATTTTCTAATGAGACGTACAGGAAGAGAGGTCATGACAGGAATGCATAATTAAAGCAATAATTCTGAATTAGCATAATTAAAAGGGAACTACACAGAGCTGGTGAAAAAAGAAACACAAATGAGAGACAGGCACCTTCTGCCTTTGTTGTTTTTTTCATTGCAGAGTAGTGTGCTGTAACTTTATGAATTGTACAACTTATATCTTATATTTTTGCTATTTAGAAAAATGAGAGTATGTTTTCATTCTTATGCTCAAAAACATAGTTGTGTGGAAGAAGAAACTAAGTTCACCAATTCACCTTGTAATCTAAGAACATCCCATCAAAACAAGACAATTCCCTCAGATTTCTATGTTCTTTAAACTTTTATCAAAAGTACTCTGTGAGGAGAGACATTTCCACTTTCAGGAGGCCACTGAATAGCCAAAGACACTGGTAATAATCTACCAGGGCTTTAGGTATGCCAGTTTCACAGCTGTTCATCAACAAAGCCCGACTTTGTTCACCCCTTGTGGTCTGTAGCGATGAAAGACAGCCTTGAGGTTGAGAAACATGTAAAACAACCAGTGAATGTATAACATTTCACAAGTCAGGGGCAAACAGTCAAAGCACAGAGTTTCAATTCACAGAGCTGAGAAGGTGAAATAACTCTTATGAAACAGGAGGAAAGCCGTTCTATTCGTTTTTATAAGTTTAATCTAGACTGCAGTAAATATAAAGATGCAAATCTTCCCTGAAACTGAGATATGATGTTTACTGTTTTGTAACCTATGTGATTAATTCGATAGGACAGATTCTAACCAGTTCTTTCTTTATTTAATCTAGAAAGTGCTGCAGGCAGCTTTTCAAACAACTAGTAAAAATGAGAACAGGACTTTGGCTCTGTGCATTAACTGTACACTTGTGTCTTGTCCCCAGGGGCTCTTGAGTGATTAGACTGCCCAGCTACACACACCTTCAAGATGGTGCGTCACTGCAAGTTCTTTATCCTCTTCCTCATCCGGATCGGGCTGCTGCTGGGTCTTGCTAACCCCTTAGTGACCTCTGCCTCATGTCCCAGAGTGTGCCGCTGTGATGGGACCTTCATCTACTGTAATGACCGTGGCCTGACTTCCATTCCTACTGGTATACCCCAGGATGCTACAGTGCTCTTTCTGCAGAACAATCAGATTAAGAGTTCGGGCATTCCAACAGAGCTCCGCAGGCTCACAAATGTGGAGAAGATCTACCTTTACTGTAACAACCTGGATGAGTTCCCTACCAACCTTCCCCTTGGGCTAAAAGAGCTCCACCTTCAGGAGAACAACGTTCGGATGATTACTCATGGTTCTTTAGCCCAAATTCCCTACATTGAGGAACTGCACCTGGATGATAACTCTGTATCAGCTGTCAGCATAGAAGAGGGGGCCTTCAGGGACAGTAATCACCTCAGACTGCTTTTCCTCTCCAGAAATCACCTAAGCACTATCCCTTCAGGCCTACCCATGAGCATTGAGGAGCTACGCTTTGATGACAACCGCATCTCCTCCATCTCGGAGCAATCGCTGCAAGATCTCATTAACCTGAAACGACTAATCCTGGATGGTAACCTGCTCAACAACCGTGGGATTGGGGAGATGGCTTTCATCAACTTGATCAACCTGACTGAGCTCTCACTAGTGAGAAACTCCCTGACTGAGCCGCCAGCTAACTTGCCAGGCACCAGCTTGGAAAAGCTGCAGCTACAAGATAATCACATTAATCGGGTCCCGCCTGGAGCTTTTGCCTTCCTTAGGCAACTGTATCGCCTAGACCTGTCTGGTAACAACCTGACCAGCCTCCCACAGAGTGTATTTGAAGATCTGGACAATCTGACACAGCTCCTGCTACGCAACAACCCCTGGCAATGCACTTGCAGGATGAAATGGGTGCGTGATTGGCTGCTGTCTTTACCATCTAAAGTGAATGTGCGCGGTTTCATGTGCCAGGGTCCTGATAAGGTCAGAGGCATGGCAATTAAAGACCTGACTACAGACATGTTTGACTGCACAGATTCAGAACTCTTTCCCACATATGAGACAAGCACAGTCTCTAACACTCTGCGCCCATCACAGCCCCGGTGGCCCTCGTTTGTGACTAAAAGGCCTGCAGTAAAAGGACCTGACATCAGTAAGAATTATCACAGCACTACCACCTCTTCAGGCAGAAAGATCATCACCATCAGTGTGAAGTCAAGTAGTGCAGATACAATACACATATCATGGAGGGTGTCACAACCCATGACAGCTCTACGACTCAGCTGGCTAAAGCTGGGACACAGCCCTGCTTTTGGCTCCATCACTGAGACCATTGTGCAAGGGGAGAGGACGGAGTATCTGCTCACTGCACTGGAGCCAGAGTCATCCTATAGAATATGCATGGTTCCCATGGAGACCAGCAACATTTACCTGTCAGATGAGACCCCTGTTTGCATCGAGACGGAGACTGGCTCTCACAAATCCTACCACCCGACAACAACTTTAAACAGAGAGCAGGAGAAAGAGCCTTACAAAAATTCCAGTCTGCCTTTGGCTGCCATCATTGGAGGGGCTGTGGCTCTGTTGGCAATAATCATGTTGGCACTGGTCTGCTGGTATGTCCACAGAAACGGTTCACTTTTTTCCAGGAACTGCACCTATAACAAAGGCCGTCGGAGAAAGGATGACTATGCTGAGGCTGGCACTAAAAAGGACAACTCCATCTTAGAAATACGAGAAACTTCTTTTCAAATGATACCTATAAATCACCTGCCTGTGTCCAAGGAGGAGTTTGTGATACACACAATTTTCCCACCCAATGGCCTGAGTTTATACAAAAGTCCACACAGCGAGAACAGTATTAACAACAGGAGCTACAGAGACAGTGGAATACCAGATTCAGACCATTCCCATTCATGATATTGCACATGGACATTCAAGAGGAGTGTGTGACTTAAAAAGAGTGGCAAGACTTTTACAAAACACTGGATCTATAAGACTAAAGAAGCAATGTTCTGTACATTTGCCATATAATTTATATTTAAGGACATTTTATGAAGATGGAGAACGTTCCAGTTGCAGGCCATCACTGAACCATCAGTGGGTATTGTAACTAACTGCAATTCTATATTTTAGGGATTTGTAGTAATTTGTACTGTATTTCCTTTGCTTAAGGTTATCGACCAACAAAAGAAACTCTGTGTTCTACTAAGATATGATGACTTGTCAACTGTGAAAGTGGGTTTTCATTGCTGTGTTGAACAATCAGACTTTAGAAAACCTTGTAGTATAAGCACAGGTCATTCTTTTAACTTTGTGGCTGTCAGAAAAACAAAAAGGCAAAAAAATGACATGGGTGACATAACGACATAACCTAAGGCACAGCTGATCAATTATTCCACAAAGCAGGCATGTTGCCCTCTAAAAGAATGAGCAGGCAGCGGCAGTCTCCACATGCTACGGACCAAGAATCTTACTCTAGAATTCACCCTGGTGTGGAGGTCGGATAACTATAGATGAGGTGCCATGCGTTTTCTCTCTGCTATGTTCAGTGTGTTATTTTGTTCTGTTAGCAAGAAGAAGAAGAAGAAACAGAAAAAGCAACCCGAGCAGGGTCCCGATGTTTCTGATAGGATTGTAGGCCACAGCACAGGGCAGATAAAGCACACCGACCTTAAGGAGCTTTCTGCTCCTCAAAATGAGTAGACAGGACAGGCTGACACAGAGGACCCCCCACTATCTCTATTTGTACAAGCCAACAATGGCCAAATGACAATGGCGGCATTCTTTAGTACCATGTACCATACGTCATTCTAGTCACCCGGCCAAAAACAAGAAACATGTTGGCTTTCATTAGAATTACCACAGTGTCAGCAACTCCTTGTTATGAGTATTATTTTGTATTATCTTCCAAACACACATTTTTGTTGCCACAATTTGAAGTTAACTGTTCTTTACAATTGAAAACCAAAGTGCATTGTATGCCCTTTGGCCAGTCTTGTATGTGCCTTGATCCAATGCTTATTGTATTTAGCTTTTTAAGAAACCAGTGACTTTTTTTCATACACACTTGAATATGAAAAATATTGGTCATATTACAGAATAAAAAGTGGACAAAAGTAACGTTGCTCCTTCTTACCTTGAGTTGAACAAAACCCTACTGATAATATCACTTTCATGTTTCTAAATATTATTTTAAACCTGCTTTGCTGTCAACGCTATTTTCTAGTATTTCAGTTCTCCATATATGTGCCTTTAAGTAAAACCTGAAAGCCTCATACAACCAGTTTTTAAATTATTCATATAATTATATTGCTGACAAGGAAAACATAACATAGAGACATTACAATACCAGAAATTTGGGATTTAGCAGATTCAAATTTCAATCATGACAACAAAACAATCAGAATGTATTTCAAAATAAAACTCACACCATTATATTTTGACTACAGACAGTAACTTACTGTTATGAGCAGCAATGTATTGCAATATTACCCTAAACAAGCTGCCCTGTGTGGAATAAGCAGGCAAAGCTGTCACAACTCACTGATATTATACCCAAGTAGCATTTCATGTGACAACCCTGCTGCATTTTCATCCTGAAGATGTAAACTCTTAAGTCTTAAGACCACGTCTCTGCTTCCCTGGATTAGGTGAACTCTTTAGCAGCAACAGAGATACTGATTTTTAAAAACCAGTTTTCCACTCCATGGGCAGTGTGCAGAGCAACATCTGCTCCAGGCTGCTGTTGTTCTTTCGTGTGGTGAAGTCATGTGTGACTTATCCGATTGGCCAGAGAGAGATATATCACAGAGCAGAAACTGGGCTGTGGAGACATGGAACTCTAGGGTTTGATGAACCTCCTGGGCACCCGGGCAACAGAAAGCTAATAACAACCCACCATATGGAGGGTGGTACAGGCAGACCCTGCTGGGGATGCCCGCCTCTGCAGAGGACAGAGTATATATACACTGCCCTGAGCTCCAGGCAGCAGACTTAATGACACGGTTGAAGTTTGCCTGGGCGAGGGGCCATGAAAAAGTATACATGCAAAAGCAGGAAAAGCATAAGAGCATATTAGCCCATTTAACAAATGCAAGCAAAATTGAATATCTGGTGAAAGCTAATGTAAAGTTAATGCATTTCAGATTATACTGTCTAGTTTCTGGCATTGACCATTCCCCTACACAAAAGCACATTAACAAGTATCCTGTATGTATCCAAAAAAAAAAACAACAAAAAAATCCCATGCCCACATTCACACACCCACAGGCTCCTAACACCGTGAAAGCTTTAATTACAGTAAGGGGAGCCGCTAAAAGCTGCAAAACTGATCCAAACCTTAAGTATACAGTAACTCTGCCCTGTATGCTAAATATATATCACAATTACTGGGAATTAAAGTAAACAGATGGTCTGCCTTTAGAATACTGAATAGTACTAGTTTCCTCATGAATACTATCAATAGGGATATTTGGTTTTTGACTATTCAGCCTTAGAATTAGCCTGATTTGAGTGGGGAATCATAGGAAAGGAATCATTAAAACATGGCCTTGTGCAAAATAAGAGAATTAAAATAATTTAAGTAAATTACAGAAAACCAATCAAAACTGGTTTTTCTTACTTCTATTGGACCAAGCTCAAAATAAGCGAGCAGAGACCTCCACTGACTTCACAGCATCAGCTTTCACTGATAAATGAGGTGGCTTTACAAATGTTGAAAAATGAAACTTGAATTCTTTTGCTTTAGTGTCAATTAATTACAAAAACCTTCTGAAATGTTTTAAGTGTTATTCATGAGCCAGAAAGATTCCAGCCATAGTGTTTCAATGAGATCCTTGCAAATTCTTTATGCAGCATTCCTCTCTGTTTTATTGATGGTTTTTTTAGATTAATTACTCACATGGGAGTAACTGAAGGATGGTGATCACTTTAAAGCTCTGACAATACCACTCTCACATACTCACTCACCTGTGTGATAAATTACAGGTTAGCTAAAAGGGGAAAGCAGCTTGCTATTGTTGTGAGTCACACTGAAGATACTATGTAAAACAGAGCAGCTTTGGGGCGTTTGAGTGACTGAGGTATGAGACAAAATTGATGAACCAGACTGCTGACAACCCTGGGTGACCTGACTTATCCATTATGACCCTTGACCCATCTGTCCCTTTAAACAATTCTTCAATCACCCTCAGGTTCTCACTCAGGTCAGACAAGTCTCAAAACAACACAGGCTGCCCCATACATTTGTCTCCTATGTGACACACTCGGAGCTTAATTATGTTTGTCTTTTATGTAACCTGGCGATTAAAACTAATGGGGGCAGCTGCACTGTCTGCCCCAGGCTGCTGTTATTCTTATTGTAATGTACTGGTCAGGCAGCCGGTCACATTTGCATTCCTATAGATGCTCGCATCAAAGCACCCCTGGATGACCTCACTATAGCCAGTAGCTGGGCATGGTTCTTCTCTGTCAGCACCATTAATAGGATCAAAAAGTACAGGCCACATGACCCAGTGACTGATTAGAGGTCAGTGGGGTTAGGTCAGGCTCAGTTCAAGGATCTCAGAGGGATGAAAAATTGATGGCTATCAGTGAATGCAAAAAAAAAAACACCAGTCATCAGGGACTCTGATAAGCAACCTGTCTACCATAAGGATGCTGTGCTCAGAGAAGCTCCCCTGGCATTCATTACAGCGCATTCTTAGCAGGGACGCTAGAAATTATGGAGAAAAACACTTTGAAGAAAAGGTCAGATGTTTAACTAATGGCTTAATTGCCTTCAGAAACATAAAGGCACACAGCAAAAGGGTAACCCAATGAGTTTATACAGAGAGGACCAATTATTATGTATGGCTATCAACTTGCAAGTTAACAGTAATGAGAGAAATGGCATGAATGGGCAAACACAACAGAAACATGTCTGTGTTATGTAATAATAAAAGTTAAATGTTTCGTGATAGCATGCAGTCAAAGTATAGAACAGTTTGTTCTAAAAACAGTTCAACCCAGAATAAAAGCCCCTTGTAAAAGAAAGCTTTATAAAAACAGAGCCTAGCATGTCAAAACGACCACACATTGAAAACAAAAATAAAAGGGGTGCTTGTGGTTCACCCTCCCTCACATCATGCTGTACATAAGCTGCAAACCAGACAGACCCATAATTTAATGGCCTCCTAATTGTGAGCATTGCCGAGGTCAGAAGCCATACCAAGGCCCCAGGGCCTCCCACAAAGTCTGCACTTGTGCCAATATGTAAAATTTGCATGTGTGTGTGTGTGTGTGCCTCTGTGTGAGGTATAAAAGAAACAGTCACTGCTCTGAATGCCCTGATGAGTTCTTGCTTGTTACACTTATCCTCAGTGTGTGTGGTTCATCCATTATTATTATTCATCACAAGCATTACTGCAAAAGCGCTTCTGAGTCTAGGTGTGGCAACAGTGATGCATACTAATTTGGGACAAATTCCAAAGACATCTCAGCAAACATCTGACTTCTGTCATTTGACTATTCCTGATACCAAACGGAGTCTAAAACAAAGGAGTCAGGATGTGTTTGATTTTCAAGCCTTTATTATTTATTCATGATTGGATCTGACAGGAGGCAGCTCATATTAACCCTTGTGAATGCCTGCATGTGTGGGTTCTTTGTCTATATGTGTAATTATAAATGTTACAGTAGAGCAGCTCTGGTGACTTGTGCTACCATGTGAACCAGTGCACATGGTTCACACATCTAATTAACACAAAGACAGACTGATATGTATGCAAGCAATAACCTAAAGCGATCGCCTCCCTTTCTCACAGTCGTCCCAAGACTGTCATGTGACTTTGTTGCTCTCAGTCACAAACACAATCTGTTCTCATCGAGGGGTGAAAGCAGTGTTGTACAGTGCGATATGTTTCAGTGTGACTGATGTGGTTCTGTATGGGGGTGTTGTCCTCTCCCCTCTATCTCTGACCACCCCCCAGCCTCCAGGCCAGGACCCTCTCCATCTCTTCACATTACTCAGTGACCTGAAACCACAAGGCCAAAAAATTTAACCAGCTCCTCCGTCTTCTTAATGAATCCAATTTTTTGCCTGAGAGCACAAGCCGTGCACATATATCCATCCCGACTCTAAATTATCTGACATTAATACAAATTAACAAGAGGCACCACCATCAAGACTGTGCCACCCCACAATAGCAGACAATGACAAGGCTTCTATATCACTGTATGAAGACAGAAACTTAATGTACAGCCTAAAATACAGAGTCAATAAACTCATTTAAAACAGGCTATAACCCAAACAAAAGCAGAGAGGCTGATTGGTGTTGATGCCATTACACTGGGAATTATAAACAATATGTTATGAAAATATCCATATAATTGACTCTGCGCTATGGCAGCCATTAATTCCTGTCCTCCATTAAGTGGTTTAAATGATCTTGTAAGAGGCCATACATCTCCTGATGCCCTTTATGAGATCAACACCACATCCCCCTTAGAACTTAATCGACCCTCAGTCTCATTTGTCCACAAAGTCTGATGCAGGGGAATAATTATTTCATTTCTAAAGGTTCTGAGGGGTCCAACTTGTCCATTACCCCCAGCAGGTTTGCAGCTCTGCAGCGGGAAGCCAAAGCTCCTCTTCGATCCATTCTCCTCTCTCATTTATGTTAAGCCAGCTTTGAATGTCAGTACAGTATTTGCATGCCAATGTGGCTCTGTCTGCAGCTCATTATTTTCAGATGTTGACAGCCTAATCGCATGCAAGTTTCACCCACTTTGCTAACCTAATGCCTGCTATAGCCAAATCATAATGAACAGCAAGCCAGGGTTTGTATCTGTAGCTGTCTTATTAACTTTAACAGAAAAAGTAGAAACCTAGCATAATCACTTCATCAAAAATGACAGGAAACCTTACTGACCAGCAAACTCCAATGCCTTCACCTAGTCTACTGAATACTAGTGACATCTCAAGAAGGCAAATACAAATTCTATCAATTACATATTGAAGTTTTCAATTTTCCTGCTGATAAACCTGACTGTGCTCTTCTAATAACTCTGATTTACCCTTTTGACGGCATGACCTTCGGGCAAGAGCTCAGTTCATCTCTCCAAAGAGGACTACCCTGCCCCCCCATACACTGAGAGAGCAACTCATCCATACATCAGCCATGTCTAGCACATACACATTTGCTCAAGGGTCGCAATGTTTTGGTACTTCTCCAAGAGCAGGAAAACTTTAACAGTGTCAGCACCTTCTAAGGACTGTAAATACAACTTGTCACAATTCATCAGTGCACCAAAAGAGAACGCAGACACTTCAAGGCCTCGTTATTTCACTGTCCTCAAGCACCTCGACATAAGATCACTGCAGTGCAGCAAAGGGGAAACATCCCTGACCCAGTGTGGGACAAACTCTCAAAGGCTTATTAACATTTTATGTAGTTACAGTCACAGTTTCCAAACTCTTAAGAGAGTTAGTAGAGCAGGCACTGTAGGGTTTAAACACATGAACACAGTTAGGGAGCCATCTCTGACTTTGAAACGTGTGGGAAAGTGACAGTGGTAACATCACATACCACGATACAAGTTATACAGCCCTGCAGTGGGTTGAGAGAATGCAGTTACAGAAATGTCCCCCACTGCACAATCCAAACACAGAGGAAAAAACTTAGGAGGGGGAAAAAAGTTTGGCGGAGAAGCCACCAATGGGCAAGGCAGGGTGGTGGGATGTGGGATTAATTAAAAGCTGCTGTCACTGTGGTGCGCTGGTGACACGCAGCCACACGATTACTGAGATCTCTGTGTGAGAGGAATCTGCTCCCACAACTCATTTCCTCCCCATTGAGAAGGGGGCAAAATGGGACCTTCTGTTATAAAATACCAAGGAGGAGAGGATCATTTTTCATTTAGAAGAATTTAGGAATGCAAAAGGGAAAAAGGGCATGGGGTAGAAGAAGAAGAATAAGGTGAAATTCTTTTGTTTCTGAATAAAGATGCAGCTGAATCTGAACTGAGTGATACACTGTGGCTTGTGGGAGGAGAAGGGCAAAGATTGTGAGCCACTGTAATCCTAAGCTTGCTGCTTAAAACCTGCTCAAGTTAACAGGGTGATGTGTATGACACGGCACACACAGCTTAAACTAACATCGGACAATGGCACGGTATCTAACACATACATCTTGACATGCTTTATAATCCTTGTGGGTGATATACACACACAATTATCACGAAATAACACAACAGTTGGTGTTGCAGAGATAAGTAAACAATGTCCACGGTTCACTTTAAAAAAAAATCCCAAACAATTTGAAGACAGTATCTAAAACTGGAGCAGCATTACCTGTGCTGACAAACAGTGAGGCCAAAAAAAAGCAGCAAAATGTCAGCTGTACCCAAAGCCTTGTAATTATTTGTCTTATTTTTTTCATCCCTTGTTTTGAATATTTGATCATAAGAATTCAGAATGAACAAGCTTTAACAGTTATCAACACAATTTAGGCTGTGGCAGCCTAAATAGGTTTCAACCACTGAGCATTTGTTAAATTCACACATTACACTGTGAAGAGGAGCTCCATTCTGTCTGCCTGGCTGTCTCTTTCTCACCATTCTGTCAGTGTGCTTCAACACAGGCACACAATTCAGAAAAAAAACAATCAAGAAGCTGCATCACCATCACTTCCATCACTGTACAATTTAAAATCAGTGGACCAAGCTTTCAAAATAAAGCAGATCTGGTTGCTCATCTACTGCATGTGTACAAGGATTTACCCGGATGACTCCAGTGAAGTAAAAACATTCCTCAACAACTCGATTCTTCTAGGAATCCTGGTTGTCTAAATGTATGTAAACACACAGTGTTAAGCGTTAGCTGCTGCTGAGCTAGCTGTCAAAATGGTCTAAATAAAACACTACAGTTCTAAAAGAAATACATGATGTTTGTGAAGAAAACTTTGCAGCAGCCTTGAACCATTATGCAACCAGAGTTTGTTTGCTTATGTTTACAATGTAAAAAAAAAAAAAAAAACTCACTTTGCATTCTCTTTCTAGACAAGTATGTGTACAGCAAGCAGGCAGCTGACATCTGAATAAGTCAGCACTTACTATATTTCTGCTTTGCTGAAAATCTTAATTGCAGAATCAGTGAGTTCATTTATAGCGCAGCTGAATATAAAATAAAACTGTCTTGGGAAATTTTGAAAGATATCCCACCTGTTCTTAGTGCTGTGAGAATGAGAGTGCTAAAGGTTACACCCCAGCCACAGATGTCATTAACAACAATTCTTATTAAAGGTGATAGGTATGGTGAAAACAGGATCCTGCAGAAGAAGAAGAAGAAGACAGCAGAGGGGCTTATTAATTCTCACTTCACTACTCCTGTAGAAAGCAGAGAGATCTGAAATTACAGTTGAAGTTTGGAAAAACATAAAGTTTTTACATGCAGGCGATCTCAGTACGGCAGCTGTTCGATTTGGGAAAAATACACACTCACTACCTGATCTCCACTTCTCTCACTACCGAATAAACCAATGATTGTAAGCACCTCACAAATTAAAGCTCTTCAGGAGTCAGATGAAAATTTAATATAACCAGAAGCTTTAAGGCGACTAATTATTCCTCTTCTTTAATATGCAGACATTTCATTTAAACAAAAACTTAAGCAGAAGAGGAAAGTTTCCACTTTCAGAAAACACTGCTGGGAATGCTGGCAGGGCCATTCTTCATTTTCTAATTATGCTGGATTATATTTAGCTACAGACACAGCTGACAAAGAAGACATACATTGATGGAAACAGTGCACTAATGAAATCAGAAGATGCCAGGAAATGCATGCTGAGCAAATGATGTTATTATAAAAGGGTTCTATTGTATATGATGCAGAGGCCAACAAAAACCTTTAGTAATGTTTTGATTTAGAAAGTGTAGGAAATGAAAGAAAAACTTTTTTTTTTTTTTTAAAATAAGCCTATGTTTAGCATGAGGCAGATGTATGCATACATCTGTCTACCACATATCGCCTGTATTGCAGACTAGCAGCATACGGCCAAATGTTCCCAGACTGGTGCTAATGTGACAAGGGTGCTGGCTTTTGTGTAGAGTCACCAGAACTTTTCAATGGCACCACGAGTTCAGTCATTAATCACTCCGTCGCCGGGTTGTGTGCATACATGACACGAGGGCAGGGTCGCAATGGAAAGGGGCTGAGCCCTGTAGCATGGACTCTTGCCCCAGGAGCCCCAGTGGACTTGAATGAAGAGGTCCCATACATTCATAGTTACCAGGTCACTAATCAAATTATGGTGATAGCCAGGGAAAGCACACAGGACAAGAGAATTCATTTAGCATCCCTCTGCTCTATTGTCTCTCTGGCAGGGCATCACTGGGATCTGGGATAAATAAGTAACCCCCTTTTCTACTCAATTTATTTGAATCCACTGAATAGTGTGCCTTGTGAGAGACACAACAATGAGAGAAGGTAATTTGGAACTTCTGACAACATAGTTGTCACTGCACGAAAAAAACTATGCAAATGGAAATCATCAGCATAAGCCAGATGGTCATAGTTTGGGGCAAATTCAGTTAGACAGGCATAAGTAATGTCTTCCACTATAAATATACTCAATGTATTATAGGACAACATTTTTACAAAGGGATGCTGAGGTGATTTTTGTTCATCCATCACAAGAGGTGATCATTTGGTTATATGTCCCCTGAGGTGTCTAAACACAACAACCTGGCACTAAGTCAGGCAGGACTTTGTGTGTGTGTGTCTGTGTGTGTGGGCACCTACACGTGCACATGTCATTCATGCATATACTGCAGCCCCAAAGGGATCCAGTGCCTTTGCTGTGTAGCATTTTAATTAATCCTGTGATGACAGAGTGGATCTGGCAGGTTATGTATGTCTTAGGGCTGGGGTGAGAGGGTAGTGTGGAGAGAGGAACATGACAGTGGGGTTAATGCCAAACCCACCCAAAGGCACAACACAGCAAGCAGCAGGTCCACTCTTGGACAGGTGCTTCTTCTGGGGTCACCCGCCAACTCCCTAACCACACAAAGCCACCGTCTGTCGCCACAAAAATGACCCGCATGGCCAGGAACAGAGAACCACATGGCCTCAGTTGACTTTGGTGAATGTTATGAATTTTTAATGACTATCATAAAAACACAATATTCACTCATGCTTCAGCCTCTTCTACTGAAGTGTAAAAACATACCAGGTGGCGATTAGCTTAGATCACATGCCCATTTGCCTGACTTCTGGTCTTGTCCTGAGGTGCGGTTAATTTGAGCAGCTTTAATGTGAATTTGACAGAGCGCAGAAGATGTATTATCACTATTGGTTTCTCTGCTTTGAGAAATTTGTCATTTCAATGACCATTAGAGCCCACATTTCACACAAAATGTGATTTGAATATAAAGTCAGTCATACATTTACACTGTCTAAAGAAAACCTTGAGAAATACAAATCTCCTTTAAAGGATGATTAATTGAAACTTTTAACGTGGCAGCAATGTTTCATGCATAGCAGTGGACCCGAGTGGGTGACTGCACACATAGGCAGTGAAACTCAATATGGGCCACCTTGTCCATGCTTAATCATGTCGAGCCAGAATACTAAACACTGTGAAGGTGAACAGTGTGACCATGTCCAGAAGCGAAAATTGTATTTCAGAGTGAAAATGAGAATCGCTTTAATCAATAAAGTTCTATAAATGTAGCAGAATTTGTCTTGGTAGAGGGGAAAAATGACAAATTGCAAAAAGTAAAAGTACATGCAGACACAAAGTCAATAGGACAACAATACATAAAGACCATAAGCAATAATATAAACCTTACTCTAAAGTCTGTGGCTACAGGTGCAGTGTCTCTGTTTTACAATAAAATTGACACAGGTTGTGTTTAAGAGAGTTACCGCAGATTATCAATCTATCATTACCTAAAAATTAGAGGAAAGCCCCAATGAGAGCAGCAAGTAGGTGAAATATTGACCGGACACTTAACCAAGACAATGAGTCTCATTGGATATCATTAAAGAGGTAGCCATTAGCAGGTTTCTAAGAAGGTCTCGGAGGCTGCTGAAAAGAAGCAGGATTCCTCATTCAGCTGTTGTGAAATGAGACGGACATGGAGGAATGTCTGTGGTAAAGGCTCTTTTGTTGGTGGGCTCAAGTGCTTGAGTATACAATACAGTCAGAGTGCTTCTTTCTACCATCAAACGATCATAGAGATATTATAAACTACAAAAGGAACAGAAAAAGAGAGTAGTCAAGCAGAAATTAGAAAAGAAACTGTGTAAACTCAAAGAGGTTGTGTTAACAACAAATGTATCCAGTATTTGCAGAGATAATTTAATAGTCATCATATAAAATCAGACCTGGGTAAAATGTGGCCCGTGGACCGATCTGGCCTACACACACAACGAATACCAAAAAAACATATCAATAAAGGCAGTAGATGATTGGATGGAGTCACACATATTAAGCCCTGCATCACCTATACCCGCTCCTAACCCTCCTTCTGCCCTTTTCTCTATTTCTCCTGTTGCTGCCAGCACATTTTCATGTCGGTTGTTGTTGCATGGAAATCTTAAAACACACACTTATGGCCTGGCTTGGTTCTTTGTTTTCAGTGGTTTTAACTATCAGTAGTTGTCTGGTAGCTATCTCTATCTCTATGTCATCTGTGGGGAGATGCTTTCATCCGCAACCATGCAGGCAGACGTGGACACAGGGTAGTGAGCACAGGACAGAGAAATAAATTTTAAATGGATGACAAACACATTACCATGTTGTTTAATGTCTTTAGACCAATGTCTATGCAGAGTGCATGTAACAGAGTGGACTTTTTGTTCTTAGGAAAAATAAATCTTAGCTTCTTGGGAGTATAAATATAACAGAAACAGGCATGGAAACTGCATGCTATAAATGAAAAGACCATTGAAAAGAAGACTGAGATGAAGAGTATCAAACAAAAGACAATTTAGTTTTACAGTCATGCACAACCTCTCACTCTACCTGTCAAGGAGATAGACTCAGCACAACCTACCAAGGGAAAGGTGTGTGTTTTGTGTGGTTGTGTGAAAGTGAGCCCAGGTTCTGTTAGGGTGAAAGGATGACAAAAGATGTTAAGATGTTAACAGATGAGAACAGATGTGGACGTGTTCGCAAAGAGTAAAACTGGAAGCAATGTGGATACCATTACATATAAGGCTATTTTGAAACCTATTAGAAAAGTAGAGGCAAGCATGGTGTTATGCAAAGTGTGTCCACACATGTCCCTGGTGATGGTCATTCTGGCTTCATCCTCCAGGCATGTGCATTTTAAAATGTTAAGCCGGCACAACATTAAACTCAGTTATACCACTAGGTATTCTGTTAAATGGCATCTTAGGTAAGAGCTTCTTTTTTTCCCCCTCTATTATTCCTCTCCTGATTGTTGTGACCTATTCAAGAAGTTGCTGAGATCAACTTTTACTAGAGAATGAAGAGAAATCTTAGCAAAGAGAAATGGCTGACCTTGTTTCTGTGTATGACTTTCCGCTTTATGAATGGACTTACTCATTATGCCCTTGGTGACTGAATCACAATTTATCATAATAGTCCTAGTATAATGAAAAGTATAATTACTTCTGCAGCCATTAATGTGATTGGCTGCTGGAAATGTGTGAAATCTACAGCATACTGCTCAGTTTTATAGAAGACATAGTATGGGATTATGCATGCAGACTCCCTTGTTAAAATATTACTGCATTTCAACATAATCCCAGAGCAAAATTTACAGTTTCTGTGTTCAAAACTACAGCCTTTGTGACTTCTGTTGCACCTGGGTTAGACCCACATTCATCATGTAAATTCACATAAATTGGTGAGAGGCCATGGAGTAACTTGTTTAGTCAATACTGAATGCTCTACATGCCTTATTTGTCAAGATCTTTCACTTACCATATGTTCAGTGTTGGCAGTAATTCCACTACATAACATGCATTTCTCTAAACATGCATGTGGCCATTACTTACTGTTATTAATATTACTAATTTCTAATGCACTAATAATAAAACATGCTGATGCCATCCAGTGAAGCAGCATCAGTGTAATAAGTAAAACATACTGTACATAATCATTACGGTTCAACAGTGTACTGTTCTGGGTAGCAGCACACAACCATAACTATCAGTAAACAAAACATTTGTAATTGGGAATCTTGTAATTAGCACACTACAGCTTGTCTCATAGTGGAAGATCCAAACAGTTTTCAGAGCTTTTCCAGCAACATCTTTGACTCGTTGCCATCTCAGTCCTTTAATTTCATCTATATTGGTGAATTTATCCATGTTAAGGTAAAATAAATAAATACACTACAGTACATATGGGTGCTAATTAAAAAGGGTCAATGTAAATATGAAAATAACAAGAGAAACCCATAATAATGACAACCAATGTAATTATTTATATTCTATTCTATTACCTTTGCCAAACTGCACCCGAGCCAAATTACATTTTTAGTGTGCTTTCATGCAGATTTCATTATCTGTTCCCTATATTTTAATTATTAATTCTGTGTCGTGTGATTTTTATGGTGTTCAACTATTAAAGTGAGACTGTGTCCAAATGAAGGTGCTAATGCTCTGATTGTGTTAATCTAATGTACCTGATGAGGCCATTTCACGGACTGGCTTCATTTTAGCTGACGAGCTTCATTAGTCTCAGCCTCCAAACTGGCACTCAAACTGCACGGCCAAATGGTTATCAAGTGCTAAGAGCCATGCCGGGACCTGTACCACACACAATAAACCTCTGATAATAATGAACATCAGTTCCTCACAGATTTTATTGGGTGATGCCTTTTTAATTGACACTTGCTACGACTTGCAAATTCAAAAGGTACACTCTGCTGTACGAGGGCAAAAAAGACAAATTAAAGTCAATTACTTTGAGGCAGACTGAAGGAGGAGATGGCTGAGCAGATGAGAGAAACCGTCGGGCCACAGGAGCTCAGGCTCAGACAGAAATCCAGACTACGGGGAGACCCAGTGTCTGCCAATGTGAGATAAGGGCAGTGCACAGACTATGGCGCGCTGCCTCGTACTGTTGCTTTAGAAAACGGAGCGGAGAGAAATGGCCAGGGTCAGGCCTGCAGCAGGATCAGTTTTAAGAAAACTCTATTCCCGAAGAGGCCCTCTGATATGTCTAGAACAGGCAACTTTTGTTCTTTATTTACATTCTTGTTGGATTGGCTGGGATGAATTATGGAGTCAATTTTGGTTCGCAAAAGGGTTGATGAGGAGGTGGGCCAAGATGCAAGTGAAACCCCAGAAGCCTGGTATCCCCAGCAGACATAGTTTGCAAGTGTGATCTCCTGAAAGAGTCAAGAAGTCACTGCCAACATGAAAAAACTGGGGTGAGAGTGTGCCTTGCCTGAGCAAGAGTATCAGGGCCAGATGGACAGAGGAGAGGGAACCGAGCAAAGCTTTACAGGTGGTTCCCTCCAACACTGCGTTTTCTTATATGTATAACATTTGAGTGTATGGGAATAGCACTTACGAAGTATTTTTTTTTATCAAAAGCTGTTCCAACAAACACAAAGAAGAGACTATTCCAACCCCTTCAAAATTCAATCTCTGGCATGAAACCCTTTCCATTAAGGGGCCCTTTGATTGGCTCAAAACCCCTTGAATCAGCTTTTCAACTGCATAGTACATCTGTCTTTTGAAAGAATTAATATCAGCCTAAGATACACTATCCACACTCAGTGGCTATGCAAATCAAACTCATACTGACAAGTAAGCTTGAGGCTACAAGATGCCAAAACGATCGTTTAAAAAAAAATCTTTTTAATGGAAAAAATCCAAATGAGGCTTTGGCAGTAAAATGTGCAACAAGGCCAAAATTTTAACCATACAAATGAATGGGCCAAACTGTCATCAAGGGGAATGTCTTGTACTGACACCTGTTAAATTGGAATATTTTGGTTTAATAGCAGATGCACAGCGAAGAAAAAAAAAATGCTACCGTTTCTGTCAGGGACATCTAACTATGAATGAAGTCATGAACAAGTACACACACTTCATTATAGAACATTGGGACAAGCTGTTTTTAATGTGTTGTCATAGCGGGAGATTTACATAAGCCATTGTGTGTCAAGTTAAATTAGTAAAATATGTAAAAATGTTTGACATGGAAAACTGAAATCCTCACTGATGCCTGTGCCACCTGGTCTTAATCAGTCATTATCCTAATGAAAACTACGCTGCAGTGGCTCAATATTGTTTGAAATGAAGGATGAAAATTCAATACTTCGTCTTTGTTCGGCTTCATCTCCGAGACAGGGAAAATGAAAATCATTTGGCATGACTTCAGACAGTGTGGTGGAGTCAAACGGCTTTGACAGTGAGCATTCATTAAAAACAGTGACTGTAACTGCTTAATAAGCAATGTAGAATTAATGTGGTGGAAGGGGAAGAGGTTGATGTATGAGGATTATCTATATACATGGTGACCACAGCTTTTCCCATCAAGAATACACATGTAGATGTGTCTCTAAGCATCTCTAGGTGGCAGCAGTATAATTATTCCCAAGACAAATATTTAGATACAGTTCCAAAGATTAACATTTTAATACTTTCAACAGTCAGTTGAACCATTAACAATCATATTAGCAGCCAAGTACTTGAAGAAGACAGCATCTGGGGGGTAACAACATTCCTACAGTGTTTTATCAAGACAGACGTGCGGTTTTCATATCAGCAAGGACTATTAGGTAATTCATTTATGATGCTGGTATTATTCACAAGCTTTAATATTAAACTCATTCATTTGTTATAATGAGCATAATGAACACAATGGAGTGCGAGGGTGTGTCAAATCTGTCTTGGCTCATGAGGTAAATATGACTCACTCAGGGAAGCAAGTAGGAGGCAGTCATGAGGATGAGAGTGATGTGAAAAGCTAACTCTTTAGCTGCCAACTGATTGATGACCTCACAAAAGTGATACAGTTTGGATCTCAAGGTTCAAAAGCATAGCTGCAATTACTGCTTACCACTATAGGTGCAGCCAAAGGGAGCACAAGACAGATCTTTAAGGTGGCTCTTTAAAAGTCACTATAAAACTACCCGTCACTAAAACGCCAATAGCTCGACAAAGACGGTGTTTTATGCGGTAGGACCAACAAGAAGAGATGCCCTGAGGATCAGGACCCAGAGCGCAGTGAGAGGAAGACACTCCTGGTCTGCTCCATACAGTCATTAACCTTTCTCCAGCAGGGAAGGCCACATGCTTTTTTTCCCCCCGTCATTCAATTCACACACTTCATTAACAAGCTCCCTTTCATAGACTAATTCCCGTTTCAAATTCGCTCTTTGTTAATTAGAAGCAGGTTTAACCTCATAAGGAGCTTCTATTGTGTTTACTTTTTAATAATATTGCCCCATGTAAATGAATTAACACAAAAACACAGAGTCCAGGGCAGACACTTCAAAACGTATTGGCGAGTAATTGTGAGTGTGGACGCAAACACATTTGTGCTTTTTCAGTCTAAAAGCCAGTGTCTTGTCTTGGATTTGTCTTCTGTTGGTGTTCCTAATTAACTCCTGTTTTCAGGGGGGATTTAAAATAGGCCAACGAAAAGACTCACTAAAGGGAGAGTTATAACGGCTTCCTCATCCAGTAAATTAACCTCGTCTGCCTTTTCACCCAAAATGTAACAGGTTTCTAATCAATGTTAGCTCTAGAACACAATCGTGAGCTTTGATGCTAAACATGAGGTGTGCGCTGATAACAAAGTGTCAGAAAACCTATCTCCAAAACCGCAAGAAGCTTAATTTTAGAATATGGATTCCCTTGGTGTCAAATGACACAATGGTCAAACCACCAGCTAGCATGCAGCCTGTATCAGAGACAGTGAACATACGTAAAGAGAACAGCTACAGAACACTCAACACTGGTACATCTTAAGGCTTCCTAGGCTGAGTGAATCCCACTCAGTGGAGAGAGCTCTTTTATCTGCAGGTATTTATCATCAATAGCTGAAGGAGAAGAACAGCTGCACTTCTTCATGTCTCTCTGTAGTGCTTCTCTGTCAGAACTACAAAAATCATCACACGTGCATATGGTGCTTTTCACTTTGCTCTGCAGAGGTCTGGACTGCAGCTTTGCATGTCCACAGATACAGATTTTTTTTTTTTTTTTAAATTTGCGTTTTACTTTGAGGATACATACACATTCTGCAACAAGGATTTCACTTCTTTCACCTCTAATCACTTGAGTGTGCTGAGTGTGAATCACTGGAGATAAACCAGGGGTCAAAGGTGAATATAAACTTCTTTGATATTAATGAAATACATATAAATGAAATACAGTATAGATTAAAGGGAAGCTGCTAACAGCTGCTGCTGCTGCTGCTTCCCCCACATACAACTTTGCACATCATAACACTGGGGAAATATTCGCTACCCTGTCAAACACAGCAGTGGAAATTTCCATATTAAACATTATCCTTCTATTCAATAGCCCAAATGAGTCAGTCTCATTTTGATGAGAGGGGAAGAGAAGGGAATACGAGCCATTTCTTAATTGGCAGTGTTTGACTAGCACTGCTGACACCAGGGGAGAACAGTCAGTGCTGAGACACAAGAGCTGTTTTGACACACACACTGTATACATTACAATATGGTATTTTTTTTAAATGGAATGTCTGTGTTCTTTGTACAGATTTTATTAGATGCTTCTTTCCTTTCAACATACAAGATTACGTCACAGAAAATAAAGAATTGTCATATGTATTATTTATCTGCGTGTGTTTAACAGCAAGCAGGATAGTTTTAAAGACTGTGTACAGTAAGCCGAGAAGCATGCAGCAGACACATTTTCCAATTACCTTCCATACAGGGTTTTCATTAAGTACTTCCACATAAGAGTCTGACTGGCTGCTCTTTGTCTCCACAGCCGTCTCAAGCTAATCAAATTCACAAGCCGTCTCAGCAGCCATCTCAGTCTCCCATTATCATTAATCTGGATGGCCATCTCATCGGCACCGTGGTTAACGAACAATGTTAGGGCTAGAGATTCAATTTTCTGCAGTTAGCAATTGAATTGGTGATCAATTGCAGCATCTCAGAGATGAAGGATTGTCAAAGCGGGGTCTTCCATTGTTCCATTATCGGAACGCTCAGATGAGCACCTGATTCCCATTAATAAAGCGTCAGTACAGCTGCTGTGCATCACAGACCCGGCCAACAGAGTAGCTTGCCCTCTCAGTTATTGCGAAAAAGAATGGGAATGAAGAACTAAGACGACTTCTGATATATAGAATCTGGTGCTGCCTACAGTTTGTGCTCAGTAAGGGAGGAGGCCAACAACACAAACATTAAAAGAAAATGTATTATGTGGGGAATAAGATATGAGACTTCGTGCTGCGGGACTGAAGGAGACATACAATTTATTGTAATGATGAGAAGTATTATCAGTGCAACACGACACAAAGAAGAACAAGCAATTGTTCAAATTAAAGTAGGGCAGTTTAATTATAGTTACAGACCAACTAATCAAGGCCCCATTGCTTCTGCCATAGATGCAGAATTCAAATATTTCTCATAGTATGCAATCAACCTTGTATTGAAAAAAAAAGAAAGATCCATGCAGCCTGGGCAGCCTCTTTCATCATATTCCTGTTTACACATACACAAACAAAACAGAGAGCACAAAGGATGCATATGAGACATGAGAGACAAAGAGATGAAAAGGAGGAGGAATGGAAGAGACAGCAGTGATAACAGCTGAAGGATGCAGTACACCACTTCATTCTGAATCTGCTACAGCCAGAAATAATAGCCTATAACACAGTTGTAACGGAAAGTAAAGAAACATGTCTACTTTCCCCATGGAGCGATTGTTAATGTAATTCAATTTATTACTATTAAAGAGGACTAATGCATTATACATGTAATGTTTCACTTTAATAAACATGGTGGTGCCGTTTATCATGAAATTATATAAAAGTATTGTAAAAAAAAAAAAAGGGCAGCATTTAAAAACTTGCTATCCTCACCGTGAGCCTGACAACATCCAATAAGTGGGTCTTGCGAGCACAGGGAATAGAATAGATGTTGTGTGTTAGGGGAGCACCAACCCTTTTCTCAGTGCTGCAGAAGCTACAGTGTCTGACTACAGCGGGGTCTATTGAGACAGAGTGCCTGCCAGAAGAGCATAAGACTAATAGCATGCTGCCATTTCTGCTTATATTGTTACACTTGCCCCGAAGGATAGCAACACTGCTATGAAATTACACCACAAGGTGTGCTGTTGTGACATTTTGGGACACTATGTGGCACAAACTCACATAAGCAACAAGTAGTACACTCAATTCCGAGGAAACAAAGAGTAATAAGCGTATTTAAGGTTTTGATTATTTCAGAGAAAATGCATTATTTTTTTTTAAATCAGATAAAAATAATAATAAATGCAATCAAGCTTATATTACCAAAAGTATAGTGAGAAGTTGTAGAACTGAAAAACACAACTTAGGTTTCGATTAGCCACAAATAACAACCGCAAGTTCTCATTATTTCAAAGAAACACTGCGACAATTTGGGCATTACCTTCTTGAGGTTTGAACAACAATGGCATTGAATAGAAATAATTGTTGATGAAGTTGTTGAAGAGATAAACAAGATTTCACAGCCAGTTTGATTTTATCACGGCACACAAAGACAGAAGATGAACACAGAGCCATGAAATTCAACAACACAATGTTCCTAACACTGGTTTCCTTATCCTACACACTGACCCCCCCACACCCCTAACCCTGCTTTCCATTCAACCCCTTGACTGTCCCAAAGAGGAGGGGGAAGGGAGATATGAAAGCACTTATTTGTTGGCCTTTGTGCAGCGAACTACTATGTCTGTGCGCGTGTTGGAGTTCCTCTCCAGCTCGCCAGCATACTTGTGGTTGTTCGCACTTGTATCTTAGTAACAGCACAAGGCAAGCAACATTTTGTGGAGGGTCTTACTGTAGACATAACTGTGGACAACAGGTTTAAGGAGCTAATGCTTGTCTCTAAATTGAAGGTACAACTGAGGACGGCGTGTAAATTAGTCCAGTTTGTGCCAAAGGTGTGTTTCAGGTTAGAACAAAAGAATGGGGCGAACAAAAAGAGGCACTTTCCTGTTTATTTCTGGATGCGTGTGAATGGAGAATGGTTGCACCAACTGAGCATGTATATACATCAAGGTACCCTTTGTACCTATTGTACAGCCTCAGTGAGTGTCTTATTCAGTCTCACTTGTTTCCTGAGCTTTTGTTTCAGCAGAGTTTGTCACCCAGGATAAAAAAGGTATGAATAAATATCAAAAGCAGATGTGGCTGCCAACAAAATGACATTTTCCTTTTAAGGTCCAACACCTACACACAACACAAAGGATCCTGGGGAAAATAACATGTGTAATGGTAATCAAAGGTGGAGGACAGGATGTGCAATTCTAAACTTATGAAACTCCATTTACCAAACCCAACACAAAAGGCAACATATGACAAAACCATCTGTGACGCACTTGTAGCGTGTATATAATTTTAACTATAAAATGCTTTAATGCTGCGTGAACTGCAGTCACAGTTGAGGAGTAAGATAGTGAAAAAGAGAATAGGGAAGCTAATGTCATTAGGATATGAGGGGGATGTGGGTAGAGCCAGCAACCACACAGGACAGTGGCGTCCCCTCTCCTACTCTGTTGGACATAGACTAAGACCCCCTTCGTAGGCACTGTGAACTGATCCTGATTATCCCAGTGGGTCTAATCCTCAGGGGCCAGCACTGCCTGGCTATTTCCCCCTAAAAAGAGACTCACTTCAGTGGACAGAGAATCCCAGACACTGTGCCCCTAAACTGTGAAAACTCTCATCACAATGGGGACTGAAGAACAGAAAGAGACCCCAAATCCAGCCTCTACCCTCACCCACCCCACACTCCCCATCGTCACACTTGGGAAAGCAAAGGAGCAAAGCCTCATCCTAGGAATCCTGCCCAATATCCTGGGATTAGCTGCAGACCCTCTCAGCGCCCCTTCTCTCCCTCCTGCTAAGGCTAATTCAGATTGAACTCGACTGGCCAGACGCATTGTAAAAGTCCCACCACAGAGGAGAAACAATCAAATAAACTAAACTTTAATCTCTTATGAGCTCATATCTCTGTCTCCCCTGCCTGCACTTAAATCCCATTGAGGGAGAGAGAACCACAGTTTGTTAAATACAAAAGGCCACATGCAGGTACACGCCCACGGTCAGATATCAGGAAACACTCTGATGAGTCTGATGCAGCAAGATTTTACAGGAAAATCAATGAACAAATCCAAACGTGTTCTTATAAGATGCATTACTAAGCTATTTGAATTTGAAACAAAATAAAATAGCCTATAGCCGGCTGTTTAAGTATTTATTTCATATTTTAAACTCATGCACACTTTCTCCTTCAGTTCTACCAACAGACTGCATGGTGGTAATTCATAATTAGTAATTAATTTTAAAAAAACACACACACACACACACACAGGTGCACATTGAAGGATGAGTTGAGCTCCTTTGGTAAAACATGCAACTGGGACCTCAAAAGCAGGCTTTGAAGGGTGCTAAAAAGCATCTGTGGAAGCCATGGGATGTGGGTCCAGCTGTAAAAATATCAGTGCGCCTGGGACTGCCACCCATGCAGCAAGCGACTATGTGTTTCTGCGTCTGTGAGACTCCCGTTGTTACCATCTCCATATCCTGTCCTACCCCCTCCCCTCCACTTCTGCATATAGATTCACATTCTGTGAGGTCTGACTCTAAAGACCATCATTCAGGGGCTCATCTGGACTCTCAGAGGTGGGTAGTAACCGATTACATTTAGTGTTACAAAGTAAAATGAGTAGTTTTATCTTAATTTATGATCATTGTTTGATAACCATGTACTTCTTTGTATTAGGACTGCATTTACTTACTTTTGAACCTCTTTGTTGTTGTACAGTGTTAACACACCGGCCTGCTGATTCCAGGTCAGGTTATCCTACAGCACCCACACCTCTACATAACTCTGTTCAATGTGGGAATAAAGGCTGAAACTAAAGCTTTACACAAGGAGAACATTCATGGCCTCACTGTTTTCTTTTTCCAATGTGTAGTTTGGCTTTCACACAGCGCTAGCAGGTAATATTAACAGACCACAGAGCCCAGTGCAGCAAGCTCCGACTGTGAAAGCTTGTCTGAGGTCTATATCTCAGAGAACCACATAGACTCACAGAGAGCAGTAAGTGTGTCTGTTGTGCTAGTAGTAATACATTTAAAAATGCATGCAGAGCGTATGCATCAAACCAAGTATTTTCATGCTTTCTGTGTTTATGTAAAACGTAAGAAAATACAGCCTGTATTTAATAAAAACGTATCCCATCATTTTTACAATAACTTTAGAAATGCTGGACTTCATCTGCTTACAAATAAAAAAAAAAGACATAATACATCAGAATTGTACAACCTTGGCCTTGAATATTTTCTATTTTCTAATTTGTATTTTCAAAATTACCTGCAGATCCTGATACAATATTGACAACAAAGTATAGTTAAAGGATATAATAAAATAAAATATTAAATCATTTAAATAAAATAGAAGCTTTTTGTACTTTTGACAGAAGCAAGATAAACGTAATTTGATTTTGAGTATAGATTTTGGCACCTCCGTCACAAATACACTGTAGACCTTGTGTTTTCCTTTTCTCTGTTTCACCCATTGAAAGAGTGCTACAAAGACCGCAAAGAGATTACCAAAATTGATAGCTCCTCAGCAGAAATCGCATTACCCTTTATGCTCTATCAAGTTTATTTTGCCTCAAAGGATGCCTCTTTGAAAGGTATCCTGCTTTTGAAATTATATTAGACACATACAATAGAGGTGAGAACATCAAAACATCAGTCAAGTGCAAACGCTGTAGAAAGCACTGGCAAGAGAAGAAACAAACAGAGAAGTCATCCCCTGCATTATAAAATTATATGAAAAAAAAAAAAGACAGCTGCAATGATCCATCATGATTAATTTGAGGTGGATGGATTTGGCTGTCAGATCAGATCCATGGTGTGTGCAGATCAGACTTACAGGCACTGTAGTTCAGGGAAGCCGTGTAAGTCTGAAAGGTCTCTTTGGGTAGTGACCTGACATCTTTTGTTCTATAAAAAGGCCAATGTGGACTTCAGCCACATTGAGACAAACACAAAGCATAGCTTTTAATTGGGGTTTTCCCAGGCAAATGGCCAGCAGACATTCCCAGTCTAATGTGGCACCTGCAAAAACTGTTTACACATATTGGCGTACATCCTGCTTTGCTGTTTGCTCGCCAGTCTTTTCCTGTTATGGTGGTTTGCACTCATGAGTTTGTCTAGATGCGAAAATGTAAGTTCACACACAATTTGATGACTCATAAGATAAACCTGTAGGCATAGGTAGTGAAAGAGGTAAGAAAAAGGACAGACTAGAGGAAAGAAAGAAGCAGAGGTGCAGGACTCTCAGAGGGAGTGGATTTTTGTACAGTAGCATGTATGCAAATCTGGCCATTGGGAATACATTCTGGCTCTACCGCGCCCTATTCTGATGATGCAGTTCGAGGCAGTGGAGGAAGAAATTGAGTTTAGTCAGATAGAGAAGCTGAGTTAACATGTGGCCTGAAGGAAAAAAGAAGGAGTCACCTCGGTCCCGTGGGTAGGGTAGGAAAGTCCTCGAGAACCCCAGTTAAGGCCTATAGCTCATGGGAGGTGGGCTGTGGAGCTCAGATGATTGGACCTTAATGACATTCAAATATACAGTCCACTGGGTTGGAGGTGGTAGGACAAATGTGGGATCTAAAGCTTGAAATGCTGAAGCTCTGGGGGTCAAAGCATTTAAACATTGCCATACTTCTAATGAGAGCCAAAAACTGTTTTCTTCCAGTTTTACCTTCCCTGATGGATGGCTATCCTTGGAGGCCTTTATCTGCTGAACCTTACTTTAATAGCTGCCAAAGGCAGACTGTCAGCTTCCTCTGACCTGAATCTGAGGACTTCGTGAGAGCAAGCAACCAGAGAAGCAAAAAGGTGGAATGGGTGAGAGGAAAACGAGCAAGGGAGAGAGAGAGGATGAGAAGGAAGGCCGAGAATTTCACAGTGAGTGTCTGAAATCTCCCCTTGGGTATGAAGTTTTAACTGAGGACTGGCAGCTCTACTCTTCTATTCATTTCTACTCTTTGATTCTGTTTATGTCACCAAGACATCCAGAGTAGGAAGAACTTTTCAGCATAGCTTTGTTTGCACATTTTGGTGACATATCAGTGGTAAATGAGAGATGTGACAGCATTCTGGAACAGGTGCAGAAATATGAAAGCCTTTCTTCCTTTAAATAAGTGAATATGAGCAGCAAGAGTGGAGACTTGAAGCACTTTGCTTCACCCACTCACATCCTTTTTTTTCTTTTTAACAAAATTATTTTTGAATCATTTGGCTGTGTCTGAATAATAAACAGCACTTTGAAGTTATTAATCAATTAAATATATTTCCATTAGTAGAGGTTGTTAATAAAATTAACCTGTCAATAAACTTAGTATAGTAAATATATTAGTCCGACCCTGAAAAAAAAATTACCTGCCCCAAATACAACATGACAGCTTGTGGACCTAATCAGTAATGAGGAGTCTGCCTGTTCTGATTGGAGTGCACCCCTTCTGAGCTTGAATAATCCTGCTTTGGTTGATATCATTAACTTGTGCCGCTCCGCTTCTGATGAATGAGTGGACACCAACTGTCACTGTCTGAATGTAAATTATTTGCCAAGCAATTAGTCACATGAGCTCAGCACAGTACATCATAGCAGATAAAACCCTTCTTGTGTCCACTGACACCTTACACACAGTTTTGGGTTTTGTCTTGTCTTGTCAGGTTAACAATAACATGCTTTAGCTGGATAACATAGAGAGTATAAGTCAACTGTTCAACTTCAATGTTACGGTTAGGGCCTGAATGTGATACCTCGGCAACCAATTGTCCAATTTGTGTTTGGTGTCCAACACTGTACACATAGTATTTGACTGTTATTTGAACTTTTCTGTTCTAAAAATAAGCAAGTGGCCTATACATAAATAGATAACTTTTCTCTCATTGGTACTGTCAGGGATTGCATCTACGATGTAATGTCAAGAGCATTTTTTTTTTTCATGTTTCCTGTTTGTCTTTCTGCGAACAGGCGCATTTCCTGAGTCTCCAGATCCTGCACAGAGAGGAATGTATTTCCAAAACTGTTGTGGTAGGATAAATAAAAGGTGGGAGGTCCTGTCCTCACCAGGAAAGTAACAAAAGTTGCAGGAAAGTTGTGGCTGTCAGTACAAACCTAAACCCAGAATTATACAAAATAATAGAAACAAACATAGCATAAATCAAGCAAAACAACGGAAAGACTGAAGAATCCTAAAGCAGCAGCTCTTTTTCTGCTATGGGTGTCAGTAATCCACTGCATGGTATAGCTGAGACTTTATATGCTGAGTCAAAGGTATAAGTGCATGAGTAAAAACAGGCTTCTGCAAAGACCCTCCATATTTCTCAGCTTCTCAGAAATCTTTCTTATCATATGGTGGGTGATGTCTTCCAAAACCACAGCCACCCCAGCCGCAAAGATTAAGAGAGGATCTGCTAGTCTTTCGTGTCATGTTACTTAAAGGCTACATTGGTGCTGGCTGCCTGCCTCAGCTCAACTCAAAGACTCGTCAGACACACACACACAGCAAGACTGCGGTTCCACTTTATGGTTTGACGGCAGAGAACCAAAACAACCCTGCCCATTCTTGCAATAAAAAAAAAAAGGCCAGCAAACGTGAAAAGCAAAAGATCTCCTTGCCTGAGAGCGTGTGATTTATTCATGGCCTTTAGATTCACCCTTTCAGATGCTGGATCATGTGAAGCAGAGCATTAACATCACATGTGCAGGTGCTTTTATGGGCTCTCATCCATTACTGCCGATTTACATTCCTTAGCAAACACAGTGCTGTAACCAGAATGTGCTGCAGCCAGGATGTGTGAGAGGGGGTTAATCAATACAGCAGACAGGACCCACATGTTTGTGCCAGGTCATTTACCACTACCGTCACACGTCTCTAGAACCTTTTCCTTTCAATGGGTTAAAGTCCTGTGCTAATACAATAGAAGTCATTTTGTTGCTGGGCACCAAAAGGATAAAGAAACATAGCAACTAAATAAAATATGATTAACAGAGGGGGGAAAAAGAATCCATATTTTAGCACTCTGTGTCTGTGCTGAATTCTTACAGGATTTGAAACTTGTGAATATTTCCCTATATTTCTGCTGCATAGGAAAACTGATATTTTGGGCTTGTATGAGGTCCATTTATGCATGTTTACTTATCAGAAACACTGGGGAGTGGGTGTTTTTGTGAGCAGAGTGTGGGTGGGGAAGCATCAAAAAGGCCAAATGAAGCACTTCCAGTACCACTGAGAGATTAGATGGCAGACTCTAGCTTCAAGATATCACTATTGATTTCCCTTTCTTTCTCCCATTTCTCACTCTGAGGAAAAATAACTTCATTACTGTTCTAACTGACTCATCGCTGCATGGAGAGAGAGAAGCCATATATTTTCAAGACAACCCATCTGAGAAATGCATTTTCTCATGACATGCAGCACATTGTCTGGCTAATAACAGCAACAAAGCCGTTTGTTTCGTCTCTGACCAGGCCCATGCCTGTACCCGCAAAAAAAAAGCAGATTATTAAATTATGCTTATAAGAAGATGTGTTTTTGAGAATAAGCTTTTTTTTTTTTTTTTTTTAATGGAATGAGAGAAGAATTGCCCTTTCACACGCTGAATAGTTGTATTCAAATTTACCTTCAGCTTTGGGAGAAAATCATCTTTATTGAGGCTTTTTTCATGCTAACCTCAGACTTTAAATTCTTATCAGGCCAAGTCAAATTTAATTAGAGCTCACACTTTTCAAACCTGAATCTTGTGGCTGATTAGCGGGCCGCTCTGACTGTTTGTCTCGGACCCTCATTGATGCCTAGGAGTAGTAAACACCACATAACAAAGCAGAAGACTCAGCAAAAGCTGCTGCTCCAACACTTACAACTACATCCACATTTAATATTTCATAGTAGAGAGTTCATGATTAATGGATCGTCTTTGAGTCGTAAAGAGGGAAATTTAAATTGAATCCCACAAGCAGCAGAGTCACCTTCTCATACAAGCCTCTTCCATCTCTCCATTATGTAAGCTTTACATAACATGACTTTTTCTTGAGTATTCCCACAAATCGAATGTGGCAGCTTGGAGGAAAAAAAATAGGAAAAACTGTCATGTAACTCACAGTTACAACTGAGCAACTTTTCTTACTTTCCATGCAGAAAATGTGAGGAAGACAAAGCATGGCACTGACTTAAAAAACAAGACAATCAAGAGGCGCATCTATAAATATTAGTTTATGCATAAAGCAATGTATCTATCCACGGTTTTTCATATATTAAGCACAGTGACATTTACCCTAACTAACAAGAAGTAAAATGCCACCATTGTTAATGCAATTTATTTCCATTTGTATTATTGTTTATTTTGTTTTTTGCCAATACATGTAAAATATTTGGAGGCAACTGGCTAGAGAAATTACAGAGACACGTGTCGAAACTAATGTAAAACATGGAGCTTTGCATGATGTATTTTAAGAGCATCTTTCTCTTTTTTCTCAGCAAAACATGTCAGACCTTTCAGACAAAGAGCAGCAGCATGAGGGCAATATGTGGTAGTGCTGTACCTGCTGATTGAAGCTGATGTTTGCATGGAGTCAGGTAATAGGATCAGACTGCCCAGGCGTCAGAGAGTGCCTGCAATTTTCCTCCAGGGACCGTCAACAAAAACCTTCTGCAATTAGGGTGCTGAGAGACAGAAGAGACAAGATCCATTTCTGTCTCATTTACACCTGCTGTCACTTACCTTTACTACTAAATGTGCATTGAATCCATTCTTTAAGTGCACTGTAGCCAATTTACTTTCATCTACATATACGTCTTTAAAATGTTCACTCCACTAGCCTGGCACTAGCATAATAAAGACACTGCATATGCAATGCACAGATCATGGCTGCATTGCACTACCAATATCACTGTACTGTACTAGATAGCATGCAAGAACAACAGCATAGTACATGTCAGACATGCCTTTCTGACTATTGTGACCAACAATGTTATAACATAAATCACATGACAACATGACAGCAGGACAGCTATCAAAAATACATTTTGTATGGTAAAAGTAAAATGTAGCTGCGATTTGGAAATCTTCAAAAGCAGCAAAACAAAAAGTCTGTCATTAATATGGACGCCTTTATAAGACGGTCTGCCAGCTGATACTGTCTTTGCCTCGTGTGCAGTCTGTGTCATCTGACTGCGGCTGCTTCAGTGCTAAACACCACACCGCTGTCGGTTTTGGTGTGAATCTTACACAAAAAAGTAATGTCAAAAATAGATAAAACTGCTATCACATGACTAAGAGCCATCTCATCAATCTTACTACACTTCACACTACTGCAGACGTTATAGAGCTGAGCATTTGGTTGTGATCCTCCTTCCTCCACTGCTTCATTTCACAATCTCTCTCTCCCTTTCTTTTCTCTCACACACACATTTGTGCTCCACTATCACTCTGATATGTTTCCATACCATAAGCCCCAGAAGTTATGTTACTTTCATCTTTGGCATCTCCTTGAACTGTAGAAACTGCCTACTGCTCTGCAGAGCACCACATTTTCAGTTTTAAATTTTTACATCAATTTTTTTCCATTAAAGCATTGACAATTTTAAACATTCTAAATAGCTTAATACTCAAAGCAACATATGCACAATTCTATAATAATAATCAGCAAAAATTATCAATAAAAATGTAAAGTTCGATAAATAAAAGTGCATTATTTTGAAAGGGTGTCAGATCTGGTGTGTTTAAGCTGTATGACTCAATGCTTACTCTGTAGTAGTGTCTATATATTTTACTATACAGACAGTGAGTGGGTGGATGCTGACATATTTGCATACTATCACAACTGCAAACTGTGCTTTGAATTGTACAGCCAAGACAGTAATGTGTCCTCTATGTGATGCACTGACTCCTAAGGCAGCCAATTTGACAATGGAATCAAAGCAAGATTGCTAGAGATGCCTGGGACAACTTTAACTAAATCAAGCTGTAATATATCATATCATATTTCATTCTCTGCACAACAACTAAATTTAATATGGAGCTCTTACAAGTTTGCCTTTTCAGATTTCTATTAGAGTATACATCCCGAGACACAAGCCGAGTCAATCTAATCATGTGTAATATACCACAGAATCTATGTGGTCAAAAGAACAACAAAGATGGATACCTTCCTCTGCTACGTGCAGACCGGCATTAGAGAATATTCAGTGTCAAGTCATCAGCAGACAGGAGTTACAGGTTCAGTCAACACTCACACAGTATTGAATTAACCTGTGGTTCAATAAAGCAATGCTATTTCCCCTCAAATAGTTATTACGAGAATGTCTCTCAAATAGAGATAGAGACCCAGCTAATATAAAAGACCTTTTATTAAGCTAGATGGTTTGTAATGAAAACCTTGTGGGGCTGCATCAGTCAGCCGGGTCAATAAGACCTGTCTCAAGCTATTACCCAATACGAATAAGATGTGTCAGGGTTCAATGTGGCTGGCTCAGACTTATCTTTTGTCCTGTGGGCACAGGAAAAAAACACATGGACACATGAACACGTGGATAGGAAGCCTAAGTGCTTGCATGCAGCCATTTCAAAAGATGAATAAATGTTCTTTTTCATTGATAAATGCCTTTGCAAAGGGTAGACAATTTTAAGAATGTAAAACACACGTGGCCTTTTGACCACACGTGGCTGACAACACAAAAGTGTTCAAATACATTCAAAAACTGTCTTAGGTTTAACTTTATTTCAATTTTAGTGTATATGTACCAGTAGTATCGGCCATGTCCAAATGTGAACAAACAATATTTCATTCAAAAAAAAATGTTTTTTTTATCAAAGATGTACAGAAAACAAGAAACACCTACTCGATTTGAATAGAGTCAGAATATTTCCATAAGCTTAAAAAAAAAGTCTGTCGCTAAGGTGTCTCTGTGCATGTAAATATAGCTATTAAGCATTAAATCATTTTATAGGGAGATGCAGGTAAGCAGAAAATAAGTACTCTCAGCTCCACCTGCTGCAGATCTTATAATCAAGAAGCAATCAGTGTAAACTCTGCATCGACCTCCCCCGCACTGCTGTCACGACAGTCATAACCATTCATTGGACCACCAGAGGGCACATAAATAATGCCAAGAGCTACTGATGGTGGCAGAAACAAGGCGCATTCTCTTTGAGATGTATAATTATTATTAGTAGACTATTCAAAATGGAATTTAACCACTCTATTTGTGTTTATTTGGGGTTTTGTTGTGCAAACAGTAAAAGGTGAGGTTTTGTTTTTTGCTGTACATGAACTCAGGTTTCCTGTTGCTACCTAACCATTCTCAGTTTCTTTTACAAAAGAATACGGAAAAAAAATTAATTAGCACTCACCATTAAGAAAGTAAATGAATGGCTAAACTTAGCATCTATGAATAGAATAAAGGGGAAATAACTTTGTACTGATGGGCAATGTTTCAAACTAAATTGGGTCACAGAGCTCGATTTCCTCACTGAAGGGTTAGATGGCAAGCTTCCTCCAAAACCACACACAATGAAAAAGGCTGAAATAAGCAAGATGGAAGAAGATATGGAGGGCCCGAAAGCTGAAAGTTCAGCAGCATTTGTTTTCAATGTTTAATGAGTCACTATAGTACCTGTAACCCACAGAATTCAATTTGCATTTTCAGTAAAGCAAGTAAAGTGTATCAGAATGTGGTATTCGAAGACATAATAAATAGACCAATTATTAAATGTTAAAAACAAGCGGATGTTACAGCCCATCCTCACACAGCTGGTCAATTGTAATGGGGTCAACTGGACAGTGTTTTATGACGCTGTGTGCTCCTCAGGGTGAATAACTGCATGTAAAAAATTGTTAAAACTAACCATGTTAGCCATGAAAAGTGAGTAGAAATGGCACAGAAGACACAGAGCGGAGATATTTGCTACATAATGTGTTTAACATTCTGAAACCCAAAACACATTTAAAATGTCCTCCTTCAATCTTTTTTCCTTCCACAGTAGCCCAAGATTCATTGCACATTGGTGACAGTTGGCTGCAAATGAAATGTTGGTGGCAGAGGATTACATTTTTAAAGCAAGTATCACCTGCAGCATTTATAGTTAGAGTTGCTTGGTAACAGTGGCAGCACTTTGCGACAGCTGGCGAAGCAAAAACAAAGTCCTCCTTAGGCTAAAGATTATTATTTAACTATGCTTGGTTTGACCTTTGCGGCCTAGAAAGGCTTCTTAAACTCTGTCTTTCAAATGAAGCAGCCCCTAAATTCAGATGTAGCTTTGTAGCCGAGTACCACGGCCAAACAACAATGTTCCTCATTAGCAATCAACCTGTGAATGTGAAGGTGTGTCGAGATTTTACCTTGCCTCAGATGGAGAACCGAAAACTGCCACACAAAAGACAGTAATGAAATTTTTTTTATACATTTTAAATGACACAAGATTTATAAAGACACAGACAAAGAAAATGAGTTTTGTACCAATAGAGAGGCACCGTGGAGAGAGAAGCACAAGAGACACACACACACTGTAAATGCACTTCTAAGAGAAGGAGGCAAATTAACGTGTAGCAAAATGAATGCAAATATATGCAGATTCCTTCTATCAGCCTGTACTCTGTGTTTTTTTTTTTTTTTTTTAAACCTTTGGTCTTTTAAAACTGCAGGCAGACAAACAGCAAGCTGTTTAAAATTCATGAAACATTTATTTAATTCATCGGGCAGAGACCTTTCCTGACAACCTTTTACTTCTCCCACTCAAGCTCTGCCAGTCTGACATTCGTCAGGACCACATTGGACAATGATGTATGTTCCATGACAGATTACTCTCTGGCATCATTCGCATCCGTCTCTTGGGCCTGCTTTGATCAGGGGGATAAGCATTAGCATCACCCACATCACACACACACACACTTACTTCAGTCTGAACACCACTGACTTAGATGTTGGACAAATTGTGACAGAGGGGGACTGCAGAGTCCAGCAAATAAAGGTATGCACACACACAAAAGCACAAATCACCAGGACATTTGTTATTACCAATCTAATCCTAGATCATAAAACATGTCTGCACGTCTGTGTGTGATTTCCTAAAAAAAAAAAAAAAAAGTGAAAAAAACAGGTGAAATTCAGCAGTGGCCTGCTTAAAGAAGCAGGTTTGTCACCAAAAGGTAACCGGTCTGATCCCAGCCTGGATCTGGGCAAGGATCACTGTTATTGTTCACTTAACCTGCAAACTGTTCAGTGGCCAACCAGCACTGTGATCTCACTTTGCTGCTGCCATGTGTGCATGTCCAACTGTGTGAGAGTGGACGAAAGTGCAGCTAAAAAGACCATTAGTTACCTTGGTTTAAAACCAGGGAAATGATAATAAACACACAGGCATCAATTTTACATATCCTACAAAATGCACTGTCCAAAAAGCTTTTCTGGCTGTGTGCTGTATTTCCACAAGCAGGCCGTGACCCTGTCACTCCACAGGCTCAAGGGTCTAACCAGTAATCATGGTTATTGGAAAACTAAAGGTTCAATTGGGCTTAATGGCCACTCTGACAAATCCTCTGATTCTTCTACTCATCTTCCCTTTCTTCTTTGTGCAGAAGCATGACTCGGACTCAGCCCATCGCTTTCACAGCCCATCTCATTCCCAGCTACTGGTAGAGCCTAAGCCCAGCTGTCCATCGGGTTTTTCTACTGTGTGAATGACAAGGAAATGCAGTGAGAAGCAGTGAACCACTGAATGTGGAGGAGCTTCTTCAAAATCCTCTGGGTTCTTTTCTTTAAGCCTAGGCTGTGTAAAAGTCCATCCACGCCCTCCATGACTTACCCCCCCCCCCTTCCTTGTGCACTAGCCCTTTAACTAGTTCCCATTCTGAGCTGCTCACCCTTCCATGCTTCCCTTCTCTGTAAAGAAGAGATGCTTTCCCACAGTTCCCTAAAGACGTGGTCAGTGCTTTCTACTTCCACAAGACTATGGGTGGTGTTAGAGGAGGTTATAAGGCACCCTCGTGCTTGTTTGTGTGGATTTAGCTCAGATGCCGATCCCTGGCCATATGGCACCGGGAACAAAGAGATGCAGAAGTAAATGCTGAGATTAACTTGAAGCAGCAAAGTATTTATACACACCCAACTCATCAACAGTTTGACCCCCATGTCACAAGATTTCTGTAAAACTCAAATACCACTTAGGGTACCTGAGAAAATAAAGAGGGGTATTTAACCCGGAGGGTTGAGCAGATTTCAGCCATCTGTTTTGAAGAGCTTAACCTCAGACAGTGTTCCACTGTCTGGATGTGTGTGGTGACAAGAAGAAAATCAAACACTGACTCAGGGAACAATGACGCATGTACAGCTCCCATTGCAGTCTTTGCCTCGTGCACTCACAAGAGATGAGCCATATGTCTCATTCCTGTTTCACATTGTACTGAGTAGGGGTAAGCAGGCCATCTGGGGTAGTGGGAGTTTCCACTAGAAGAACTACTAAGCATTTCTGAGCATGCTGCGTGCCTCAAATCATGCAATACCATTCTCATGCTTTCTTTTTTGAGTCAATAAGCAGTAGCTTGATAAAGGCAGCTCCAGTGTATACGTGTGTAACAAAAAAAAAAAATATAACCCAGAGCCCATCTGTCTCATTTTCCAGACTTTTTTTTATTATTCTTCTCACTCACTCACTGATAACAGGAACATGAATGGAGAAAACTACTCTCACACCTTCCATTAATGCCTGTCCTGCAACTGAAAAGGCTTTGTTGTTATACAATAAAATGCATTTAAACAAAAAAAATAAAAATGTGGTCATCTGTCTTTTTTGTCATCTTATACAAACATCCAAAACAACATCCACATCCATCTTTGAAGTTGCATTATTATACAATGGTGCCTGTTGACAGGTGTCAGAGGGATTGTGTGCCATGAATGGCAAATGTCATGGTGAAGTGAGGGATTACACTGTATTACTTTCTGAATAATTCTTCAGAGCCAATAGCTGTCTAGTGAAGGAACAGTAATCTGCTGTGGCCAGACCCCATCTGGACTGACAGCAGCTTAGTTCCACAGAGTTCAGATCCTGTACTGCCCAAAAGGAAAACTTGGCCTACCATGTCACAGTCCATCAGAGGCCTGAAATTTGGCTATTCACCCCAGCTAATGAAAGCAGCTCCCTATCTACGCCACACCTCTGGCCCACGACCACAAATGACAGCCATGTTCATTATGAGCAAATTTAAGCACCCCTATGTCAGGACCTGCCATGCGAAAAGACAGCTGAGGCTAGCTCTCAGAGATGGGGTGCCTGTCTTTTTTTCCCCTCAATTTCAGAGCTCCCTGAGCCTCAGGGACAATATAGCCATGTGTTTGATGTACTGTGCCACTTTTCTCTTCACTGGTAGTGATAAAAGAAAGGGTATAACATCGCTTTTATGTCTGGCTCTTATTTATTCCACCTGTAGGCCTACTATTACATGAATATTGCAATCCAGATACATTAGTTAGATGCATAGTACGTGGGCTGTGGCTTTGACCGTTGTTTTCTTATAACACTGTGCTGCTTATCGTGCTGGCAGACAAGGGAGTAGAGCTTTGGGTGGTGTGGCAGCTAAATGAAGAAAATGTAAATGCCTCATTCTGACCCTCATCAACATACATTACACTGATTCTCAGGGGTGAAAACACTATCCATTTTTACACTGTCCATTTTCTAAGCTTTCAGTGAACAAATTGGTCACATAATGACAGTTATCTATTTAGCAGGCATAAAGCAAACTGATTATGTAATTAGGCTAGATAGTATAAAAGGATGTTTTATTGACCAATGTGTCAGATCAGGTGGATAAATAAAAACCTAAATTGGCAGCTTTGGAAGGTGGAATATTGACTCTGGTCAAATGGCTCATTGATTATTTGATTATAGCTCTCCGTTGTGATGAGCTGATAAACAGAGTGGAATTTGGAACACAATCTGTGAGCTTGGCTGATTGACTAAAAGACACTGGATTCATCAGATTAGGGTGAGTAGCTGTGGATAGGGACTAGAAAAAAAGAACTCTTTGATCTTATCAGGAGCTGACAATCTCTGGGTTTTATTATCAAATACTTTAGACATTATGTAAAAAAATATGATTCTTGCACTGCAGCTAAGAATGAAAACAATCGCCTTGAAAAGAGCTCTCACTGGTTTGTAATAAGGTTGCCTGGGTCTAAGGCATCTCCTCTGCCCATGCCTTCGATGCATGTTGACAGCCACAATAAGAGTTGTAATAGCTAAGCATTCAGGGATCAAATTAATTCAACCCTCATGAAAACTTTATGAATACACTCTGAGGGACTGAATATAAATGTGCAGACTCTGCAGAGGTAGTGCACAGTGGAGGCAGGCGGCATCAAAGTAAAAACATAGTTGGATAATGTTTTCCTCATTTTTACATAATACCTTCTATTAAGATCATTATACTTTCTGCATTACTAATGCAACGGGTTTAATTGGTGCAAGAACACAGACATGCGTGGCTGAGTTTTAAACTGAAAAATGGGCCTGGCCATGGGAGGAAAAAAATAACTACTTTATTTTACCAAACCACTTCCTAGGCACCACAATGTGACACAAGTGCAAAGAACAAACAATTGTTCTCACTAAAATAAACTATTTGTCCATTTCCCTTTGACTCTAACCTCAGAAGAAATGTCAATATCTTCACCTTGTATTCTATTTTAGTCAAGTACAATAAAACTACAACTGAAGTTAATTCTTCTGAGTGGCACCACAGGAGAAAAATCCTTGTAAACATGCAATTTAATTGAAGCCTTGGTGGGTACATTTACATGCACAGCAGAGTTTCCTTACTATTTAGGATTCCAACCATCACGTCCCATTCATAATAACCCACTTTAAATCATATGCAAATTTCCAGAATCCTGAATGTAAGAGCTAGGTTTTTTTTTTTATCTGCTAAACTGAGGTGTGTACCGTATATACAATTAATGTTGTGTTTTATGATGAGCACAATGTGATTTCCGTGGTAATGTTCTGATATCTTTGTTTACCTGGTACAGGAAGACTGCATGTATGACAAAACTCCATACAAGGCATCACAAATACTGTGAGGATGAAAAGATTATCACATCCTTATCATTCTTTGTGTAAAAACAAAAATTCAAGACTTCAAATAAAAACACGCACAAATCCATCATTTCGCACTTTAAACAGATCGAGAGAGCTAAGCATTTTACTTAAAATGCAAAGCAGCTTCAAAGAGAAACATAATGGATTGAGCAGGAGGGTAGTTTGTAATTTTTTCCTGCTGTTGAATTACTGGGTGGAGAAAAGAGGAGAATGAGTTATGGAGCATTAACCTCTTTATTCACAATTATCCCTCTGCCTCTCTCGCGCTCACTGGTTATGTGTGTGTCTCTCTCTCTCTCAGTCTTGTATTACACACCGCTTAATGGCACCAAACTGACCAATGCTCCCTGGAGGCGTCGTCTGTCAGACAAGTGCCTGATGGTATTTTTTCACAACACCCTTCTGAATCCTGAGAGAGGGGTAAAGAAGCACCTTGATGATATCACTGATATTAAGTTTCAGAGAAGTCATCGCTCACCGTGTGAGGGGCAGGGGATAGAGGTGTGCGAGGAGAGGGCGACTGGGGCTGATAAGAATCTCTTTGTCCCAAAGTGATGACCTGCACCGCCGGGTCAACATCCTGGGGAGCTAACTGGTGTGAGGTATATTTCAACCTTGGAAAGGTGTTGAGACATTGAAGGGTGGTGTAGAGAGAGCTATTGAGTTACTCTGATGGGGAAGGCTGTGGGTGCATGTTTGCCTGATAGCCAGAGGCATCTATAAGAGGGCCAGCAGCTCTCGTCTTTCTCCCACTGGTGCCTGTTCTGTATCACAAGCGTGTGACACCTGCCCTCTCACACCTGACTAACAGTTGAGAATTGATGTTGATAAAATGTCAGTCTTCACACGCAACACAACCAGAGGCACACGCAGCTGGGCTGCACAAAAAAGGCAGGTAATTAATAATAACTGGAAGGTCTATATGCTCTAATGCTAGAAAGTAGATCGATTCCTACAATCTCTTACGCTGCCCAGGTTGCTACACATGCTGGAAAGCTGTAATACCATTATAATAGCTGCTGACAATTCTTTTTTTCGCACCAAAATCTGAAAATACAGGAATTCTAAAGACTCTCCTTTCATGTACATCCATTCCAAGTTACTGTAATAAACCCCTTTTGCCAAAGTCATTTCACCCGCTGTCTCCTAGCACCCAACTAATTGAGAAAACTGATGAGCTCCGTTAACTTGCAAGTAAGCCCTTTTGTTCTACCTGCTTGCTAATTCCTTGCAAGTCTCCATCTTTGTCCACTTAAAGCTAAATCAGCAATTCTCAGGCATATGAGCTCCTGATGACCTCCCAATGGTAAGAAGAAAAAAAATGCATTAAAATCTCATAATTTGACTGGAAACTTATGACCATGCGCCCTGTAACCTTTGGGAAATTTCTGCACAGTTTCACAGACAGGGTCATACAGTATGTGGAGATAAGTCCCCTTGGTAAATTATTTAAAAAAAAAGGGGGGGGGGTTTAAAAGTTGTTACTCCATTCAGATATTTCATTGGTTTGCTAGGACATTCTTGTATTCCAGCCCTTGAGAAGAAGCCAGCCATAAAAGCATTTCATTAGTTTGGATAGACAGAGCTTCTGATTTGTAACATGTAAAGTAGTTTCTGTTTTCTATGCTTACAAGTAAATAGGTCAAGGACAAAACCCATAAATGTGATATACAAATACTCAAATTTAAAGATTTCTGTTAATGGCACAAAACTCTAGCCATCTTTGAATTTAATATAAAAACACTTAGTGTCTCCTTTTAAAAACAATGCTGCCTGTAAGCCAATTTAGTTGCTCATCACTTTGAGAGGGTTGATAAATGCAAAATTAAGAGAAAAAAACGTCAACACTCCCCATCACGCACACGTAAATAGCACATGAAACAGGCATAACATTAAAAGTCCTTTGGGGATTGGAGTAGACACCAGTAAGTATTTACTTGATCTTTTTACAGTAGTGCTTTCACTTCAATTGCCGTCTGAATAATAAAGCACCGGAAGCTTCTTCGTCTCCTCTGATCAATCTGACATATTGGCTAATGAAATAAAAGCCCCAACGCTCTCTCAAGCTTTGTTGCCATCTCCTTTTGGGCTGTAAAAGAAAGTTGGTGAAATGTGCAATGATAAACACCCATAAAGCCCTGTCTCATTTTACTGAGAGGCCATTATGGTACCATCCTGAGAGGTGCTTTCATTCTCTGACAGTTAGTGAGATTCTTTCTCATCTATAAAACATGCAGGTTACGCTGAGAGGTAGCTGTAAACTGCCAGTTTGCTCATTTAGTAATGTCTGGGGAGTGACGCTATCAGGTATTCATCTTCCGCCTCCTGGCCTTGTGCAGTGGCCCTGACTGGGAAGATACTGCCTCTCGGTCATAAATGTACAAATGAATGACTAAAAAAAATCTCCTGTCACTCTACCATGATCCCAACAAATGGTTTTATTAGCACTGCCAATGCTAAATAAGCGTTATAGAGAAGGCTTTTTGCTGTCCATGCTCTGAACGATTAAATAATCATGTCACATTTGTCAAAAACTGTCAGATTTTGCCAGTCTGCTAGAGTCTCTTGAAAAGCATGCTTGTAAATTTAACTGTTGGGGCCTGAGGACGTTCAGAGCAAGCTGGTGAATTCGACACTAAGAGGACTGTGAAAAACCACAAAAAGAAAAAAAACTCCATTTGCACTATCCAATCTCCATCTGTAAGATCCAATGAGGTTTTAGTTAGGCTAACTGTTAATGAATCCAAACCTAACTTTGCTCTCATCAGGTTGTCTGCCTCACACTGTGCCCGTGGGACTCGTAGCTACAAATCCAGAAAAGTTTGCTAATTGAAAAAGTACAGAGCGTCAAATATGCAGCCATCCATCTTGCCTTTGTGCAATAACAATGCAATCAAAGGGTAAGTGAACGGAAGAATATGCGTACCACTAATTGCAATGGAGTGCATTTCCTTAATGAAGGCCAGACTTGACCCTAATGTTAGCCTGTGCACAAAACCCTGCACGGGCATGTGTATGTGTTTCTTGGCCTTTGTGACTGTCGGTGATAGATTCCAATGCATAGCTTTGTTTTGATTATTAACACAGCTTTTAGCTCACAGAGTTCCTTTGCCAGGAGAGAGGGGGAAAGGAAGTGAATGAAACATACAGTAAAAGAAAGAATGCAGAGAGGATTGGTGTGTTGCACCATTTGGCATTATAAAGCACAGCCCTGTAGTCTTTTATGATGATTAATCTGCAAGCGCAGCTTTTCAAGACCTCTCCATCAACTCTCTGGGTGCAAAAAAACAATGTATGCCCATATACCCTACTCATTTTTAACACCATAGTGTAAAAGAAGAACTTGTCTCACAAGGGAAAAGGCCCTGAAGTACAAAACAGAAAGGGAAACCAATTCTATTTAAGCTGCATACAGTGTATATAAAACACTGCTTGAATTAATAGAAGATTCGAATAAAATCATAAAAGTTTGCAACAATCAAACTATATGGAGTTCTCCCATCATTATGGGAGCCTGTCTTCCACCATAACTCATCTCCTCAGCTCTGGGTCAAATGAAAAGGAGCAAGCTAATGTTAGACAGTGCTGCAGGAGGAACGGCACAAACTGAGGTCTGACTGACCTTAACTGACAGGGAGAAAAAAAAAAAAACACAGATAAATGAAGGATATCAACAGAAATTGGATTTTGCTATAGCTTGTTTTTGATGACACACTAGATAATTGCCTCCACATTCCAGGATTAATTGAGCAGATTCAGGCATTAACAGCATCAGTAATATTGTCAATATTGTCAACAGTGCTGTCTGGAGGTTTGAGGAAATTCAATAGTAACCCGTGAGCCAAAATTAAAGAGAAACAATTACTCAACACTGTCCATGTTCTGAAGACATTCACAACTTCTCTGGAATGCCAAATGATAATGGAAAACACAAACTCTAAATATTTGTGATGCTGATTGTGTGTTTTTAACACAACACTAAGCCTTTCTAGTTTTAAGCACATCAGGAAAGAAACAGTCAAAAGAACAGTCAAAAGAAAAGAAAGTGTTAACATCTAAATACGTTGACATACTACAGCAGACGGCTGTGATTGAAACACCAGCTGGTGTTTAGAGTGAAACCTAAACCCAGTTAACCATAATGAAGCTCCTAGCAGGAGGCGCTGCAGCCATCGTGCTATTTTAGCTTTACTTGGCTTCTTAGTGGATCTAAACCTAAAAACGTGCACACATGGATTTTTATTCTTTTATTATTTTTCTTTTGGGGGGGGGGGCAAAAAGATCTCTCCGGTTGCTACAACAAAGTGACACTGGGTGTGTTCGCACAGATTGAGCATGCACTTCTTAAGAAGAAACTGGAGACTTGAAGCCAACTTGAATGGATCTAAATTTTGGGATTGCCAAAATGTGTGAGGATGGGTACACAGAATTTTGCCCTTTCGCTGTTGTTGGATATATTTGTTTGTTTATACCTTTTTTTGAGAGAGAAAATCTGTTCCAAGGTTGTTAGAATCAAAGAAAATTACAAACGGTAAGCATTACATCACATGTTCCAAAATGATGAGAGAACCTGTTCCTCGCAGCAAAGGCTGTAGAGCGACATGCCACAGAAGAGACAATGGACTTTAATCAGTGCTTTGAATTACATCAGAATTGTACCAGCTGACACCCTCAAATCATTTCCCAGCTGTGACTGTTTTGTTTTGTACCACTTTAGGTCAATAGACAGAGTTTAAAGACACCCAGGCTCATATTTAGCTGACAGTGCACCAATCAGTCACAACATACAGCAAAGTGTTTGTTCAGAATAAATTACAAGAAGGGCAAAAGTTCTTGTATCCCTGGACACAAAATCCATATGCCTATTTTTTTCATATTGTTAAAACCCACTATGGCATCTCACAGAAGCCATCGTTGGGCTATAAGCTGCCTCAGGCAAACCTGGAAACCTTGTTTCTTCACAACCTAAAGTTACAGTTTGTTACTAGTAAATGGAATGTTATTCTCATCCATTGTCTGCTGTCATATATATTTGCCTCCCTCTTTGCTTACACTGCATAACATATTTGTTTGTTTTTTTAGAATTGGTACAATAACACATCCGATCAGCAATTAGTGGTTTGTTAGCTACAGTTAGACACATGTTCCCCTAATTTGGATCCATTTTCCACACACTGATTCTGCTAACAACTAAAATCATTAAAAACAACTGGTTGACCTTTTGCCTCTCTTCACATCCTGCTGGCCTGCATTGACATATCTCTTCATTAATTTCAGCAGCAGAGGCAGCAGTAATTGACCAACAGTTAATTGAGTTGTCTTCTAATTGGAAATCACTGTGCAGCTCCTTTTTAAGAACAGTATTTGGTTAAAATGCTAGTGTTATGTACACTATCTTACAGATATTTTACAGTGAGATAAAACTTTGTGATGTATCCTCTTCAAGCTGTGAAGTTTACTACAAGACGTTAATCGAAAAGATCTAAACATAATGCAGGAGCCCTGCAAAAAAACCTTTTGTGAAACCCAGTGGTCCGTTTTTGTTCACAGAGTGCCAGAAAAGTGCTGACTCAACTTTGTGGTGGATATTTCCAGTTATACAGTTATATAGTTAGTGGCGCTGTATTGAATTACAATTGGGGAGCTTTGTACGTACACACCACTTTCATGCATTAGTGGACATAATATTGGAATACATTTGGATCAAACAATAACAAATACAACAACAAATTCTGTATTATGACCATAAAGTGGTAGCTCTGTGGTTAAGCACTATGAAAAACAACCAGAACAGGGCCTTTAAAGATGTTTTTTTCTTCTTCTCTATGTCACTGTAATTATCCTAATACACACACCGTACCGAAGAGATTTTAAGGATGTGTGTATCTAGGTAGGGTAGGATACAAAAAAAAAGATTTCAAACTCCACCCACCATTTGTTTACCTCTTTGTATCGTGTTGGCCACACAGACAGGAAGACAAAAGAAGGATTTAGCTCAGCTCAAGAAAGTTTAAATGTTTCATCCTGTGTTTATATTATTTTAGCTGCAATCTGCCATTTAGAGAGGACGGTGAGCTGACAGTTAGTGAGATTAATCAACACTACAGTCAAATATAATATTTTAAAAGGCTTGTGTTATCCTCTGCAAGACATAAGCAGACATTCTGGAGCCATATTATGCAGTGGTACACACTCTGGAAGTAGTAATGACTATTTATTTGACTAATTAAATGCTCGTGCCCCAACCTACAGCTACATGTGGGAGAAAAAACAAATATCTTACAGTCTGTAACCACAATTAGAAATAGCTTGACTTTTGACTCTTTCATTGAACTTCTGCTTTTTATAATAATTAGCTGAACAGCAGAAACAGATGAGGAAGCGGCAACGTGATGTTTCTCATGTCAATTGAGAAAATACTCATCACTCAAGAGAAGTAAAGAGGAAGAAATTATCTGAAATGCCAGCATTTGAATTTTGTTGTGAGGGTGGATATTAGGTAATTGATTAGTTCTTTAACTCTTATCCACATCTTTACTGCTGATATGTACATAATCAATGTTTGTGTGCAATGAGGCACGATCAGTCAGCTGTTTACCCGTTCAACTAAAAAGCCAGAGAGGGTGTGTGTTTGCCTTGAATTGTTTCTTGAAGGGTAATTAATTGAGTCTACCAAAGTCTTCCAGCCCTTTGGCCATGTATACAGTATAAAACTTGTTCTGCTACTTGTCAAGACACCCACAAAGACATGATAAACGCACATATATCAAATGTAATACAACACGTTTCATGAACAACACAGCACAGCCCCTTGGGGACTGCAGTGGCTGGAAGATGGTGCCTGATTATCCCGGGAACATGAAAAATTAAATCTGCTGAGAGTACGCAGCACCTTCCTCATGTCTGTCATAACTTTCACATCTTGCTTATTTCCAATTCTTTCCCCTCACCTGGTAGCTTTATATCACACCTATAAATATGCAGTATATGTGCAGCCTGTACTCATGTTTGTAAATTTAAACCCATGATAAAACTAACAAAAAAAAAAAAGACCAGAACAGGACTGTCTCTCCTCTCTTTAACTTTTCCTCTTCCAAATTCATCTACATGTGCTCACAGATCAATCAACATCTGCTGCTGGCAGGAGAGGTAAGGAAAATGATGATGAGGGATCATTTTCTTGGCGCTGATATCATGTCAAAGAGAGGGCTGTGTGGAGCTCAGAAACTGACTATTTGTATCAGCCTGAGTTTCACCATTTGAGATATAATTAGCTTCACCATCACACTGAAGCGCAACACAATAATGCCGTAGCCTAGATTCATGCAGATTAGAGCAAAGAGAGATTTCATCATTTAGCAGATAACATAATATCCCATTTCTTATCTGTGCGTTTAAATCTGTAGTGTGTTTTATGTTTTCTATCTTTTCACTTATCTATTTTTGTTCCCTTTAGACCTAATGTACAACAGTAAGTATTGTTGTTGCTCTGGTACTGTATCAGTCATCCAGACAATCTAAGATCCTGGCCAAATAAAGTGAATAAACTAAGTTACAACAGAATTGGATCATTGGTTTTATGTTCAAGAAGATTCTCGCCAGCATCTACACAAAGCAGACAAAAAAAATCCTAATGCCACCCACAGTACCGGGCATTCAGTTGCATCACAGAGTAGTCTTCGCCTTATTGGACGCTTTAATCTGCTTTGTTTGTGCACGAAGGTGGAGGGGTGGGGAAGCCGGGGCTAAGATTCTATTAAAGAGATCAAATTGTTTCAATAGCCAACTAAAGCATCAAAGGCCAGCCAAATTGCAGCCCCTTACTTGAGTGGGTTTCAGTAAAGTCACTTATTTGTCCATTTCATCATGCTAATGGCAGAAGCCATCATCCCATTATGGCTCAACAGCTGAGCGAGGTTAAACAAATGCAGTTTGTCTGAGGTCGCGCTACCTCCAAGTCAGGTCCCGCCGCTCCCCCCTGTACATCACAACAAATCATCAGCTTGTCTATAACTACTCTATATATTCAACCCTCTGAACCCTGCCGCATTAACTACCTCTTCAGTAACCAGCACTCAAGGCTGTTCAAGTCTCCTCTTGTTCCCCTCCTAAATTCCTTTATGCAGCAGCTTGTTATGGAAATAAACTCCACTTTAACGTCCTGGTCAACATAAAATCTCTTTGTTCTTCTAGAGAGTTAGTAACACAGTGTGACGTGGCGGGCCTCGGTTCGAAAATTTCCAATATGCACAGCTTTGTGAGCATAATGACGGTCCTAAATGAGCAACTGAAGAAATAAAATCCTGCTGTATGCAGTGCTTTCTCCAAACACGGTCTGCAATAAATTGTGTTGCGATCATAAACGAGCCCAAATGGGTTCTGGTTTTAGAAAACTGATGGAGTTCATTAGTACACATTGTTTGCAGCATTGTTACATCAAACACTGACTTGTAAGCTGCAAGGCCTTTCAAAATAATAACTCAATCATTCTTAATAAAATCCTATCTCCCAGACATTTCGCATAAAGCTTACCGTTCATCATGGCCAACAGAACCTTGCCTCGTTTCTATTACCATTTCGCTGAACAAAGGTCTTTGTATATAATGAGTCCACATTCACTAAGCCCTACAGTAACCACACAATCACTCGTGACAACAGAAGGGAAATCCATCTCATCAGGACGTCCAGTCAGTACTTCATTACCATAGACAAGGACAACAACTGTGCAGCCACGCAGCCTTTCAGAGCTGCTGCTCCAGTTCAGAGTTTATATAAAGCATTATCTCAAAGTGACATGTTGAATCAGATGAGACGTGTTTGACATGTTTGAGATTTGTGGCAAGGATAATGCAAAATGTTACTTTTCTGTTAATGCAATTTATCTAAATCTTTAATCTGCTGGAGCTTCAGAAGGACTGGTAAAAGTTCCCATGTGTGGACAAATAAATGCTGTAAACACAGAGTGTTTTGTCAATGTCAACTAGTTAAACATGCACATAAAATATCTTATATTTTGCCCTGTTTCAAAAGTGGAGTCGAACATATGTTATTTTTCTTTTAATACTGGAAAGACGCCGTTATGAACCTGGTTCATTATAGGAAAAGGTCTCTCATAGCAACATAGGTGATTTTCTAGGATAATGTGTGAGTTTTCTGGTTTGAGAGCGCTGCTATAAGACCTAATTTAGATATAAACAACTCCCAAAACAAACTCAAAAGGCTACAAATATCTCTGACATAATGCACTTCACATATTGTGGCTGATGGTTGTCAGACATGTTATGTCACACAGCCGCCATGTTTAATGTTTGCTAAAAAGCAGCCATTTTTCAGAATAGTCAAATAGGTAGGTATAATAATAGATAATTACATAATAATAATTCTTTTGGCCACAGTGATATTGGCCATTTAAATGTGGCTACTAGAATTTAATACATATTACACGTAATACATTTACCTTTACATTCATTTGTATGTATTTAATTACATATTATAAAGATTTTCTTTAAATAAAAAAAGGCCTAAGCACAAAAATACTTATGTTTCATTGTGCTGTCACTGATATATGCGCCGCTCTGGGATTGGTGCATTAATGTTTTGCTGCTAATAATTGCTGTGCATGGCTTGTGTTTATGTCTTGATATCTCTCATCTGTTACCGTTGCTCTCTTTTATGGCGTCTTGTTGTCTCCGTCTGTAAATTTTACTACTTTAATGGTTCTTAAAACATCTTGCCAAGGAACTGCAGCTGAAAATTAGCCAGCTGGATAATAATAGTGTATTTACAAATCACTTGATTAATGTGTGTCTCAGAAAAATACACATATATAGTTTTTAAAAATTAACACTAATAGAGACACCAAGAAAAAAAAACGGAGGTTGTTGTACAAGCAATAAGAGCAGAAGAAGCAAATCTGCTTAAAAGGAGTGACAGAAAACAAACTGCAGGTGACAGCTGGACTAAATTACTCACAACACAAATTAATAAAGATGTAATGTTGCTAAATAAAAGTTCTCTTCATACTCACATATTTAATTTGATCTAATTAATATTGTCATCCAAATTCTTGACCCCAGCATTGCAAGGAATTTGAGTTATTTATCATCTACACTGCTGAAAATGTCTAAAAACGTTACGTGAGAGACATACTGTCTACTTTTGAAATGTGATATGGCACGTCCTCTTGGTGTTTACTGTAACACCCTCCTTAGAAGCAGGCTTTTGTCTTAGAAGAATGAGCTTCTGGAAAAGTAACAAAGCTATAATCCTTGGAGGATTGCGCTCATGTAAAACTTTTAAAAGTCAGGAGTGAAAGAGCAGTTATTTTAAAATGCATTCAAAACGGCCAGTTGAGAGTAGCTTCTATAAACATGGCCCCTGGTTCCACAGAAAAACTTGTACATGCTCACAAATATTGAATGAACTGCCCAGGGTAATAGGAATTGTATTCCCATTTAAAGCTACTCAGAGAACATCAGTCTTTCATTTCAGTTGCTCTGAGGCTTTTTTTATGATTTTTCTCTTTAGACAGAGAAATAGTGCAAAGGACATAATTTAATCTACATAAAGTCCTCATGTTCTAGGTGGCAGTTTGACAGGGATTCAGTTACAGATTGTTGCTACAGCATGACTACATAATGCTGTAGCATTAACTTATTTGATCTGCTGCACCCCTTCTGAAGAAGACAGGACTGTGAAGCTAAATCATACAATTGGTGAAAAATAATTACATCCCTCACCACAGTGTGTTCTTTATATTCATTTACTTACTTGTAACATTATGTTGCTTATTACCAGGACCATTACCAATATGCATTGGAAGCCATTATAGAAACCTTGCTACTGCAGGCCTGTAACCAAGTAGCTCATCGGTGTTTCTGCTAAGGTACACACTTTTCTGGACTTGCTGTGTACATGGCTTTCATTTGTTTGATTACAGCATTTTCAGGGAACAAATCCGAAATGAGGGAACTAAGGAAACCACTATTAGAACAAGTGAAAGTGTTATTGTGAAGACCAGTGAATCACCTGCGGACAACTACGTGGAGCACACTGCCTGAGGAGTGTGCAGAGAAACAGCAGCTGGTTTCCACAACACTCTCATTTCACCCTTGCTACCAGTAAAAGGCTAGTCTCACCAGGCATCTCCCCACACTCTTTTAGATAAAAGAACCCACTTTTGTGCATGCAACTGCACACGTTGTGTGTCTCTACGTCTCTACCGCAGCCTGAGAGAATTGAGCAGCCACTCTCTCAGTTCTTCAACAACCGAAACCGTGTTCCAAATTCAGTAGCTGTGTCTTTGTAAAGTGTTTCATTTTGTTCCAAGAAATGTGTTCTGTTTCCAAAAGCAGCACAATATTGGACATTTTTCTAGTCTACTGGAGAAGCAGATGCTTAAAATGTGTAGGATGCGTTGGAATTTCCAGTTGTCACCACAAACATTTCGCAAAGCAACATCTGTTAAGGGAAAGCAAAAAAAGGAGAATTTATGCATCTGAGATGCAGAACCAGCTCCGTCATCCCACTTCTCAAACTTACTCTGCTATCAGAGATGTCAATGATACTTAGAATGGAGCCACAGTGCCCCCTACAGGTCAATAGATATAGATGTTTGTGAGCACTAAATCCATACCTCTGTTAGTGTCCCTGAAATGTAAAAAAAAAGCTTAAAATCCTTTGTACTTCAAAAAATATTATTATATATGCTAGAGAGGCTCATAGCCTTTCCACACATACAAATATATACTCTCAGTCATCCTCATACTGTGTGCACAGGGGCATGAGTCATTTTGTAACTACCATCTACAAGTGCCCACTCAGAAAGCATTATGTTGTTTTCAATTATGGCTATCCACAAATCACAAAAATTATTTTTGTGAATCTTCTTCATTAAAATGTATCTTTGTAGATTTTTTTACTACTTTGATACCTCTCTTAGAGATATCCTCCGCAGGTATTACTATTTTCAACAATCTTCAAAAAAAAAGGAACAGAAGGTGGTGAAGACTACTTTCTCATGTTCCCATTTGAATACCACTTCAATTACTCACAGGCGTGATGGATGAGACTTGATGTGTGTGCGGCATAAGGCAAGGCGTTTTGAAGTATTTGTTTCACAACAGGGAGGGGCTGGCGAAGTAGGGGCGAGGAGATAGGAAGAAAAAACAGGGATGCAAACAACAATGTTGTGGCCTTGACAACGATGACTTGACTTCTCAGTCCACAAGGAAAACGAGTGAGGACCTGACCTGAATGACGGGTTACTTCGTGGGCACTGGCAAGCATCTCCGAAGACACCGTTTCATGGCCTCCACTTTGTGTGAGCAGTGTTTATGCTTCCAAGTATGTGTGTTAGTGTTAGAGACAGAGCGATAGAATGTGGGCTGGGTCACGGCATGAGTGACTGGGGAGGAACGGTAGCCTCTCTCTCCCAAACACTCAATGCGGTCATAGACCATTAGCAGTCCAAGCACTTGCAGACTTTTGTTCCAAACAGACACATACTGCCAGCACAGTTTCCGATGATTAACTTCCATTAGCAACACCTCGTGAAAAATGATTTCTATTTGGCCACATTTGCACTCAGACAGTAGGTAAACAATGCAGGTGTTGACGAAACACTGCTTGAGGCAGGCTGCAGGGCTACTCACTGGATACTGGGTGGAGAGAAACCGAGCTGAAATCAGAAGACAAGGAAACTCGCCAGCTGGTTTGTCACCTCAGTTCACATTTACACAAAGTGATGGCAGGGAAAACCCTGTCCTTGCTGTACCATTCTCAGAGGTGATACGATTAACTGGACCTTTTAGAGCAGGACCCAATGCAACCCACTCACCAGAGTCATTTCACTGTTCATCAGAGCAGCAAGTTCCCTCAGCCAGGGGCATTGATTTTCATTCATGGTGTGACAGTGCAACAATCACAAGTTTGTCCAAGAAGTTACCAGTCCTCTGCCATTCTGTTTAATACACTTTGTTTGTGTGTACACCTTTTACTCGTGTTGTGCAGACATAAATACGTTCACAAGTCACATTATAAAGAGAATGACTGCAAAGGAAACAAATCCACTGACATGATAGAAAGACTACTGCGGGTGCCCGTTTGTGCGCGCACATGTGTGTGTGTTTGCATGGATACCCAACTGGCAGCAGATAGATAGAAAGAAAGAACAAAGAGAGAGTGAGAGACTTGCAGTCATATTGCCGGGAGCATGGCTGCATCACTCAGGGAGGTTATGGCACAGGGTGTGAATCTGCAGAGAGACAGATAGGCCCATTGAGCCAGACTCTCCAGGGGCTGAGAGTGTTGTGCAGCACATCCATGGCCTGACAGAAAATCTAATAAAGAGTCCATGCTGACAAGATCCCTAAATAGTAGGAAGCAAAACCAGATGCCATGGGCTTTATCACTCACCAAGGGAAAGGCGAATAGTGAATTGTAAATTTGACACTATTGTCTGGTATGCCATGCCACCGTCAGGTGTATGGGCTTATTGGTGAGACAAGCTATTCAGCTGAAGGAAGAAAAAGAATCCCATATTCCATATCAGTAATGTAGAGTGTCGACAACTTACAGTATGACAGATGCAATAAAATAAGGATTTGGATGCCAAATCAATTTCACAAACTAGAAAAGGGGAATGTGCTATCATATATTACAACTAGACCTTTAAAAGTACCCTGAAGTTGGGAAGATTAGTGATGAAAAGTCTGTCACTTAACGGTCTGTCTATAGACTCAGCAAGAGAATTAAAATGCCACATCTACTTTTCATTCTGGAAAGCCCACTGCTTTGTAGGCTAAATATTACCAGAGCACTCAGAGTCATTCCCTAATAAATAAGGCAGCGCTCTCCATTAAGGCTTGTGACTCATAGAAGCACATAATATTCTCTGGACATTACACACCATTATCCTGTACTGTTGCTGTGAGGCCACAACTGCTGTCTGAGGTTTTTCAATAAGTGGAGAAGAAGGAACCAGAACCATTGCGTACTGTCCCCACCTTCTAAAGAAAAGAACTCTCTGAAACAGCAGCTTGTAGCATGAATAATTTTGGATCATTCAAATTGTGCACATTTTTATTAATCTCCATGTATGTGTGGCTGCCAAAATGCCTTGTAACAAAATCCTTGTCATGTCCATGTTTCACATTAATTATTTAACACGCACTGACCACAACACAATATGACAACAAAAACAGTTGCACCTCTACATGTTGCCGTGCTTTGACCACAGACTGTTTTTTACTCGATACTGACCAGACCAGAAGATGTAAGTTTCTGTACCATACATTATGCATAAACGACCACAAAGGTAAACAATGTTTTCTTTATGCCAGGCTACCCCACGGGCAAACACTCTTGGAATCGACTGCATATCACAAAACATATAAAAGTCAATCTCTACTGGATCATGGCATTCTGCCCTCTGAGGGTCACTGCTCTCATCAAACCTGTGATGATAACTGCAGTACAAGAGGCTCCATATGACTGAATACCAATTGAATTTCTTGAACTCATCTCAACCCCTTCAGCTTCTTTATAGCATTCATAACCAGATTCCCTGCACACACTAAATTGGCTGCTGTAAAAAATGATCTAATACAGAATGATGGGAAAGGTTTACAGCAGGTAATGGATTAGGACTCAACCCCCTGTGCATAATTACCACAGTCGTCACGAAGAAAGTCATCCTCCCCACTTCGCACTGCCATCATCACAACCTTACTCTAATCTAAGAGGGACGGTGACACTCAAATGAACCTCATGCACAAAGACGAGGAGAAAAATGGAAGACGTCATCTTGTTGTTTTCTATGTTAAAGCAACAGTAATAATATGCTTTAATTCAAAAACCTACTTTTTGTGTCCTCTCAACTTTCACCGAACCCTGTAATTTTCTATACAACAAGCATTTATTAACTCTTCCCATCTATCATTGTCCGATAACAATCCAAAGATTTATAGCAAAGACACGGTCTACCAGTCAATGAATTAGCAATCAGAGAAATAGCAGAGTATTTGTCACAATTAGACAACAAGGCTGCACTTGCATACTCAAAAAACTAAATGTTAAGTAACACAAGTAAGCAAGTAACACAAGTGCACAGCAGTCTCAGAGTCTTAGACACTTAAAAGAATCAATATCCAGGACAAAAAACCTTAAACATCTAAGTCTTCATATAAAGAGAAAAATTCTTTGTTATTGTGCAACAAAACATTCAAAAAGTTGAGATGAAGACAAATTAATAATTGACAAACATGGCCAAGTCAAAGGGTTAAAAGAACTTTAAAGATGTACAGTAGCACTATGATAAAACTTCAAAACGCACACATGCTGACCTGCAGATCAGGTCACTGTGCTCTCTGAATGAAAGTGAGCTCAATGGAGAGATTTTGACATAAAAGAACATAAAATACAAAAGATTAAAATTAAATGCATGCTTAAATGCATGTTGACAAGCCGCAAAACCTTTGAAGAAACTGGAGTAGAGTACTGTAAATTACATCAGCTCAGAGGAGAAATTGAAGCTTTGAAAAAAAATGACTATTCTGTAAAATTTGGAAGATGATGATTGTGTTATTTGGTTGCTTTGCAGAGTCTGTCACAAGATGCCTTCATTCTGTGTACGGCTATATAAAATCTGATTTCTATTCTGCCAGCCTGGTGCATAAGAAAGCAATGACAGAGGCTTCAGTCTCACATGCATGTCATTTAACAGAATAATGACCAAATGTACATCTCAGGGGAGCTTTGATTGCACAGATTCTGATACAAAATGATTTTCCTTTTTTCGGTGGAATGAAGTATGCCTCATCTAAATATAATGATTTACAAGCTGTAGCAGAAAACCAATACAGGCTGACATTCAATAGAGGCTGAGCTGGGCCATCAGCTGGGGCTGGATGCTGCAGCCCCTGTCACCTTGTCATGATATAGCTGTCCTGGCCTCTAACCCCCACTTTACTGTCTGTCACCCCAGCCCCTCCTGCCTTGCAGCCTCTCGCCCAGGTAACAGTTTCGGCACCTCATGTGCAACCTCCAGCCAAACAGAATTAAGGAAGAATTAAAAACCCAATGAGCCCAATAATTAAATTTTAAATGGAGCACATAAAGTACCTTGAAACACAGCAGTGCCAAGCTGGATGTTTTTACCTTTCCCACCCACATATTGCTGCTATCATGACAAAACGACCGCATTACAAATGTGTTGTTGTCAAACTCTTACATTATTTAATACAAACATGTTACACTGCAATGCTTCTTATTTAGCTTTTATCTGAATGAGCAGCAGTTAAAGAACAAAATGATAATGCAGCCTTAAAAGGTAATAAATAACAGTGTGTGCTATTGACCAATATTCCATATAATATTACAATCCAAATTGCTAAATCTGTAATAATAATTCACTTCACATTTGAACTGAAGTTTCAAAAGAGCATAGCCTGTGACAATTTTTCTTTTTTAACAATAACCTTACATTCACTAACAATTTGCACTATTAATATCCTTGCACATCCTGTTTTGACTCGTGAGAAAAATAATTTTGGAAAGTTTATTAAGCTTCACTGCAACAAACTCCAGAACACCAACACAAAAAAAGTCCCACAATTCATATACAACAGTCCACTGCAAAACAGCACGGGAAAATGGAAGCACTGCAGGCAAGAGATTGGAGGGAGTGAATGGATGAAAAGCAAGAAGTTGAACAAGCTATCCAAAGATCTTATCAATGTATGTTGCTCAACATCCGCAATGTTTGGCAAGCAGTTTGGACAAGGAGCCTCTGAAGCCAGAGCATGACAACCTATTTAACTAATAAAAAAAAAGGTTTGCAAGCACTATTTACTATTTTATGATATAGAATCTTTTGTCACCAATGACAAAGAGGGAACATTTCATTCACAATAAAATTTACATTCATAGCAAAGACCTGTGCAGAGCAGACGGTAAACAAAACTGTCCAGCAAAGTCCACCACTATATGTTCTTATCAGTGCTGCCACCTGTGCAAAGACAACTGGTGTGGTATTATGAATAGAATAGCAGTGGGCCAAATGCTGAGACCTTCTAAAAAAAATTATAAAAGGCTTCAGCAGTTCCTTCAACCTTTCAGACCCTCTGACAGCCTGCTAAACAGAACGAATTGCCTTCTGGCAAACATGTAGCTCAATCACTGCCTGGATGTCTGGCAGCATTAACTGATGAAGTAAACTGCCTGTCTGGACAACAATAGCATAAAAAAAGCAATGTTCCCTCATGGACCTTATTTCTATTCTCATATGCCCCATTTCCCTAGCCACAGAGAGGCTGCTCACTTTATCCATTACCTTAACCTTGGCTTTATAAGATATGTAAAGGACATAGACTTTAAATAGGTCTGCAATAAAACAGGGTAAAAGTGCAATCAAAGAGAGTTCCATGGCAGCCTAATAGGAATACATTAGTACATGGCCTCGCTGAAATATAATACCTATCTTAATGAAATCCTTATCTATATAGGCTTTACTGAATATGTATATATTTTAGGTGTTGTTATTATGCAATTTATTTAAGAAGTTAAAAGGCTAATCTCTTGCCCATTAAGTAAAAAAACTGCATACAATTACAGAATTCAGCACATATTCAAGTGGAGTGTGTGCACATAAACCGGTTATAACAATCCAGTCTAAAGACAGAATACTCTGACTGAAGTACTTTTATACTCGAGTGCTGTGAGAGCTACAAACTGATATTGCATCTATAAAAAGGTCAAAAATGTGAATAAAGCCAAACAACTGCTCTGACATTAAGGTTTGTATGTCAGGTGTCTGTTAGATGAGCCATATTTTCCTCTTACATGATGCTGATGAATCAGAATGTGATTTTGCTGTATCCTCATCAGGATGGATTTTCATTTACATAACTGATTAAATTCATTAGTCTTATCCAACTGAGCAGTCTGTTTGTCACAACGATTAATCTTGCATAAATTATAGATTACTAATTTCACACAAAGTGCACACAGTTCAGCAGGCTGAATGTTTCCACCCTTTTCGAATACTGCATTAGGAAGTAAAAGCTCAGACACGTAACTGCAGAAAGCCAGTGCAGCCCATATACTGCTGCTGTCCTGTGGTACCTATCAACTCTATAGCTGCAAAATGGTCCTCAGGAGTAGCAACAGGTAAAGCAATCCTTTAGCACCTCTAACTATGTGTGTAGGTTGTGAGCAGACTGCAGAAAATTACATAACAGTGGTGCAACCCTGAAATAAGCTTTTCTGCTAACCCTCAGTGCTGTTACATCCAGTCTTTCACATCAGAACTGTGCCAGGTTTTCCTCGATAGTGGCACTAGATATGTATGGTAGTATACACACATCATGTTAAGGATAATTTAACAGGACAGCAAAAATAAATGAGGTGATAAGACTTGTGTTTCCCTGGCATGAGGACGAAAAAAGAAAAACAAATGCAATTCAACCAATTCCTGCATTTCAGCATGTTTCGGGAAGTCAGATCAATCCCATTTCACATCCGTTTGTCATACTCATCAGTTGTGCAGTGACTCAAGAACCAGCAATCCCCACAACTTAACAGCAGAGGGCAGACAATGACAAGTTAACATCCAAGCTGTGTGGAAGCTACAGGCACCAACCATCAGTTCCCAAAGGTCAAAGAGCAGAAGGCCTACCTGCATTGACTATGGCATCCACCTCCAAGACGGTGATATCCCCTTTGTAGAGAGACACTTTATCACTCAGCCCTCCTCCACCTTTCTGCTCCTTCACTTCGTCTTCTTCATTGGCTGAAATTTAAAAGATTAAAAACTGAATAAGCCACTGAATAAACGCTATTCAGAATGATGGTGAAAATTAGAATTATTATTAATTAATATTATTTGCTATTATTAGTACAATAGTAAATACATACATACAACAAAAGCAGAGAAGTGTTTTTACATGGAAACTGAATCATAATGTCCAATTTATCATTGTTTAAGCAGTCATTTGCATGCATTATATTTTACCTCTCAAACAAATTGACTCAGTATTGAGTATTGCTGAGAGAATACTCGAAAAGTTCTCTTTAAGGCTGTTTTGTTTAGAGATAAACCATCAGCCAAGATTGCAATTATGCAATTACCTAATTGAATGTACAGTGCATTCTCATCCCTGAACTGAAGTTGTCGTCTGCTAAACACTGTATATAGGCTCCTGTGAGCTTTTATTTTATATTTTTTTTAATAATATTTTCATTTCTTTTGTATATGTTGACCAACATCCCGTTGAAGGTGTAGTCTCCACTCCACTTTCTTTATTAATCTTTTTTAAAAATCGCATAAAAAGAGACCTGCAACCTGAAAAGATCTCGTTGTTGATGTGTTATGTCAGTGAGAAAAGACTTTTGGCACAGCTGGAGATGCTTTTGATTTAACTCATGTCCCTAATATTTAATACAGTTTTTAAGCACAAGACTCTAAGCCAGGGGTGGGCAAGTTGTGTGTGGGGTTGGGCCACAATGACTTCCATAAGAAAAGCAAAGGGCCACCATCAACTATAATCAAATCACTGGCACAGTATCTACCTTTATAAATATGCTCCTGTTACATTTTCATCATTGTAAGAATCTTTTGCTGTCATTTACTGGTTATGTACGCTTTACCGTACATTGCAGCATAGTCGCACAGCATTTTTAAAGTGTAAACAGCACGACCATGTCTCTCCAGAGAGTAGATGGAATGACACAATACAGAGGGGTTGGAAAGGCGTTACCAGTAATGCTGTGCTCAACAGTTGACTTTTGCTGCCTTTGTTTGCATATTGTGTGCACGGTCCGCGGGCCACATTGAAGGCCGGGTGTGGCCCGTGGGCCGTACTTTGCAGAGGTCTGCTCTAAGCTCACAGCGCCATTATTTGTGAGACTTTTTTCAGGATAACTTTATCAAAGACTCAGCAGACAAGCAGACAATTCAGCCCTGTGTTTGAGTTTAAAGAAATACAATTTGGGTCATTAGTCCCTAAATCATCTTAATTAAATATTGCATGTAGCGGGGATACTTGCCCTAGTTTGGGTGATTTAGAGGTGCTAATTTATTAAGCTGCTTAGGTTGTTATTTAAACTTGCCATTTCAGCTTAATTAAAATGGTCTACTGTGTTAACCTCTGTCTTGTTTATTTGATTTAAATTCATTAATTTACTGAATCCCTTTGGTAGTGCTTTGAAGAAAAGTGCAGATGCTGCTGCTCCTGTTGGAGCCACTTTGCACCACAGTCAGTACAGGCAACATGTTAATCTGCTCCCACTGATTTACTGGGATAGATTATAAATTTAAAGGGACATGGACGACTACCAAGACACATATTTGTTCCATTAATATAAAAATGGGCATATATGAATCAAACAAGTGACAGTCAAGTGGAGGAATGGGCTCTTGTCTTTACGACGGGTCTAAAATCAGCGTTCTAACACAAAACGCTGAAGCATCTCTTACATCTGCTTTCCTCTCTCCAGCTTGGAATCTTGTCCAGAGTTATGAAATCTTGACGACGGTACTCCTTGCGCCTCTCCTCGCGGTCTAGACGGAGCAGTCTCTCTGTGAAGGAAAGAAACAACGCATTTTAGAGAAAATAAAACCAGTTGTATTGGTACATTAAAGTCCTGAGAAAGGGGCAGACAATATTAACACAAACAGGCAATACCTTACAACAGTGTCGCAGTTAAATGACTTTTCTTCTCTTGGTGTCAACCTAACAGCCTTCGAGCGCCCCACAATTTGAACTAACTAACCACCACAAAGCAATAGTTGCAGGATTGTCCAGAGTGAGGTTTGGACTTCTCCTTGTACTGCTATTATTATTAGTCGTATCCTGCTGCAGCTGCTCCCAACCTTTCTAAATGTATTATATGAAAATGCGGTCCTTCAAAATGTTACCCTGAATTATGCAACCCTGCTTCATGCAATACAACCCTCTGGCAGGGTCAAAGCATAGGATCTTATTCCAGCATGCTCCAGTGTGGCCATCAAGTGTAGCCCTGTTAGTCCATGGTTCACAGGAATACATCATGGAAGACACATAACAAAGCTAATACTGACTGGAATCAGACACCTCATCACCAGCTGATTTCACTTCACTAGTGTCTCTTCTGTTACAGCTGCAAGGATCTCAGCTGTGTCACTGTGTGGTGTAGGCATTGAGATTAAACTTTTTGTCCTCTCTTCTGCTACTGTGCTGAATCTTAAAGTCGAAATAAATAAATTGAAGATGCACAGAGGTTTGTACTGCACTTTGTGATGCAACTACTCTGCAAAGAGAACTTCACTGTAACTACCTACGTGTCAGCTCCTCTGCTGGTTATCTAATCTGTGTACAAACTGTCTTTTTTTGTTATTAGCTTAGTTAAACAAATTCCCCCATAACCATCTGACATCAAACAGCTGCAGCTTAACCTCTGTAGAGCTCTTTTTATTGCTTACTGCACACACAAACATTGTGCCCCTACATTCATCTCTGCTGATTGCTAGGGAGCCTAAACTTGCTACTGTTCCTTCAGACAGCACTGGGCTGTTCTGCAACACAAGCTTCATCCTAATTACGTGGTACAGTGTGAGAACATCACCAGCTAAAAGATCCCAGTGCACACAGTGCAGCGTGGACTTCAAAAACATATAAACCGGTTTTGATAAAAATAGGTTTGATGTGACACAAAACAGCTCATTTTAAAAGAAATGTTCCTTTAAAAAGATTTTGAGACTTTCATTTAACACAATTAAGAGCCTGAAATATTGATTTTGATTAATTTTGATAAGAAATATAAGGTTGCTTTAGGTCATCTTCTGGCCACATCGCTCAGTAGGACAGGCTTACATTAAAAGGTATTGCAGCAGTGTGGGATATCCATTGTATCCCTCATGTGTTTGCGCTCCCTCTTGCCCACTTCTGCTGTTCCCAAAGCTGCTATTATTCTACATGGGTGAATAAAGAGGCAGCTCTGAGATTGAACACAGCAAAGCTCTCTGGATACACTAAAACGATCCGTCACTCCGCTGAACTTTTAGTTGTTAAAGAATCCCAAAGGTTAGCTATAGTTGCCATGAGAACGAGGCAAAAGTATTATATTTTGTACCGAAACACCCCGATTCTCCTGCACATGAAGAATCCTGGATGGGAAATCAAGTCACGCTTACAAATAATAAGATATGTGACTCCCTGTCTTCTAATGTCTCATTTTATCCTGTCTTTTTAACTATTAATATTTCTGCTTCATGTTTCCTTGCGCAGTTCATTTTATTTAAAAATGGTTATGACTTCCAGCAGATACGTAGAACTGAAGATGCCTTTTGGTGGAACAGCTTCAACAAACTCAACTTCAGCTGCCTTAATTCCAGGATGCAAACAGACATTTTGTTTGACAAAGTTCCCCAACTTCACCTTGGTAATATGCTGTAACTTTTACAGAGCAAGCCAATATTTCCAAAGAAACCACACATTTTAGCATAGCTTAATGAGCCACATTTGATGCACAGCGTACAGACTAAACCAAAGGCCCACCTGGTGCTTACAAAAATCACCTAATTGCTTCTATAGTTTGATTTACCTTGATCTCCTCTCAAAGTACTTGGAGCCAGAGGGACACTTGAAATCTGATTTATTCCATGCAGCAACCTAAATGACTGGCTACGACTTATTTTTTCCTTTGCTCAGAAAATCTTCATTTTATGTCTTTATGACTTAAGGTTGAAAATTGCTACATAAGCAACAGCCACAAACAGTCACTGTTTAATGCAGGGGACCACAGGTGTGCTGAATATCCTTAAAGATGGCTGCAGGTCCATGGTTCTGTTGTGCCCACGTGGTTAATGACGTGATTAATTGGCACATGAGAGAAATAGGATGCAGTCTTGACCAATTAAAAGCACCTGTGCTGTAAAGCAGCTGAAAAAAGGAGGCTCTCCTGTGACCTTATCTTGAAAATAGCATCATAAATAAAGGGTTAACATGTTTTAATTTGCATGTTGCTGGACAGCTGGTATGTCCTGTGGATCCAAAAGCGTTTGGAGTTGCTCAAGTACTCCTCTTCTTTCAATATTTTGGCCACAAACACGAAGACGCCCGCTTTGTTTGATAAATAATTACGTTTTATATCACAGACTCCGTTCCTGCCTTGGACTGCTGTTTGGGCTACAGTGAGAGAAAAGGTGCCTGCAACTCAAGAGAGAGCTCCTGTTGGTGCATCACACAGGTGGATAGTACTTTGTGGCGCTCTGACAGGTAAACAGGGACTCGGCGAGTGCCTTCAATGTAAGCTAATGAGCAGACGAGAAGCACCGTGTGTACACAGGGCTGTTACGAATGTCAAACATACATTACGACAGCAAAACAGAGGCGCAACATCATCCCAACATCTGTGTAATCACCATATGGGATTACCGAACAGTCTACATAATGAGTAGTGCTCCAGCGACACGGAGGAGAGACAGAGGAGAGTGTCTGTCAATCTTCAGGGCATGTTTAGAAATCACGTTGTCTGCCATGGAGATGGTGATAGCTTCATCCTCCCCCCTTCACAAAAAAAAAAATAAAAAAAACAAGCCTTACCTTTCTCAGTCTTCCAGTCCTTTTTCTTTTTGCTCATGCTGCCGGAATGATTAGACTTCGAATGGTTGTTTTTTGACTGTGGCAACCCCAGGCTCACAGTGAAAAGAGTTCCGGGGACGAAAACTGAAATCTAAAGTGAAACAGCCTCTGGACGGTTGTCTCACCTGTGAAGCTGTCAAATTTCTGTGGACCTCCGTCTACTCAACCTACCGTGATTGCGCCGTAAATTATGTGTACAGATTCCGAGCATTTGATTGGACCGCGCAGACAGGGAAGTGCTCGTGTGATTGGCCCAGCTGGGGAGTCAATCAGACGAATGTTCGCACACACGGCGGAGGCACGTTAGGTTGTTTTCCGGCGGTTCATCCTCCTCCTGGCGTGTGTGAGGCGGCAGGCTCGTTAGTTACGCCGGATGCGAGCTGCACAGAGTACAGCTTTACTTTCAGTTACTGTAACTTTAAAAAGAAACGCAGTTTATTGCTTTTTAATAATTATTTTTGTAATATTTTGAGTTAAATTCATGCATATGACATTTAGGCTATAATGTATTTGAAATAAAAGATTATATAATAAAACGTTCTTTTGTATCTAGAATTTGCATGCAAAGGATTTATAAAGGAACATTCATCTGAATTAATGACCCCCTGCTTTATAGTTTTCTGCATAGCATGCATCTTAATACTAAGACTAATAATAACTTGGCCTGTTGAGTTGTTTTCTGACTATATTTGTATAAATGTACTCTCGATGCATGGTAACCTGCACTTGCACATATCAGAGGACAGTATCTTGCAGGATAGACCAGATCGGACCAGAAAGTCAGGCTGTCATATGTGAGAGGCTGGTTCCAGAGACCACCGTCTGTCATCTGTTGTGTTAGCCCTGATCTGGTCCAGACCCATCTGCTCCTGAAACCGCTGACATTATATCAGAGTGGAACATTTCTTTCATCCAAGCTGTACTCTGAACTATATCCATGGTTATTTTTTTTAAATTGAGGTTTTTACTATATCCAGTTTACACACAGTCCAGCCATATTTACTGTTTGAATTAATACATAAACAACATGTACATGTTTTACGTAGGTTTATTTAAAAAAAAGTGTGTTCATCAGCCATCTCACAGGGCCGAATTAAAGATCTTTATCATACTGAGCTGCTGCTTTTTAGGAAATTAAGACAAAGTAATCAGAGTTCACATCTGGCCCTGAAATTTATAATCTATCCTTATAATGTCTTAATTAGTTTCTACACTCACCAGAAATACTAAAATATTGCATGAGTGTCTGTTCTATATTAAAACACAGGAGGAGATCTGCTGCACTCCTCCTCCTAGTCAGAGGACATGATGCAAAGAGGGAATAGCAAACCAAAAGATCTGTCTGTGGCCTATTTTTAAACAAAGATCAAATTTGAACAAAGTTGGCATGGCAGTTTCCCCGCTGCAATGTTCACACCTAACCACTAGGTGTCGAACTTGTAACATTTTTAAGTAGCACTGTGGAGTGGATTTAGTCCAGTGGAGTCCACTTCCACTTCAACTGTTTCCAGTGTCACTCTGACCTCTTTTTATGTTCAGCAATAATGCTGCATATAGCTGTTGTCATGGATTCAAAGCTAACATTATGAATATGTTAAAACACTGTATCAGTGGTTGTGAAATCAAAGTACCTACTCACAGATGTTTTCACTTATGCTCATTAAACCTCTTCTCATACATACAGTCAGCTTTATTGTCTGTATTTTTGCACAAATCAAGGTGGAACAACTTATCCTGTCATCGTTTGTATCTGTCCTTATACAGTTTGTTGAATTTGTTGAGTTGACATCAGTCCAAGTATATGATGATGCTGTTGAATTTTTTCCTTGCATTGACTGAGGAATAAATTAGGCTATTATAGTTAGGGGGATGCAGTTATTGTCTACCAAATGTAATGCAGACAGCACAATGTCTGCTGAGCTGTATAAATTATATTTAAAAATAAATAAATCCCAGGCTGCCTGGCCCCAGTAAAATTCTGCAGGGCAATCTCCAAACTGAGGAGGATCTATTTGTGTAAGTTTGCGTAGGCCATTGTTATCGCCATGGTTACAGCCCAAGGAGATTATGCCAGTAGCTGTACCTACAAGAAACAAGCACGAACATTGCACTGTCTGATCAGTGCGTATGTCTTTCATATCGTACTTATGATAATGGCAACAAAATGCAATTATCTGCAGAGAAATTCACAAAGTGATCCCAGACTTAAAGTGAGCCCAGAGGCTATTGGAATTATAATTATGCAATTATACATTTGTTGTTTATATGCGTTCCTACGTCAGTATCTGTAAAACCCTTTGATGGGTTCTCAGCAACTTCTCTAAAGGGATTATATTATGTCTGCTCTCATCCAGCGCTTACTAACAAAACACATGGTTGTTTAGCAGTGTAATTGGCGCTTCAACAGTCATACTGTCTACATATCAGTGTAGACAACATGCAACTGTTCAGTGGGATCCCTATTAATAATGTACAACTAGCCATGAGGCTTTTAGCAGCAGAGGTCTTAACATCATTTTCGATATCTTGCCCATTAGTTTTGCAGGTTGTTTACATATAGATTAGAGAAACCATGCACTGTAGTCTTAATATTGTAAAATTGTGAATGAATTCACACAGTTGTGTGAAATAAACACTCAAGAGCCAATTTGATGTCGATGTTTTGTCTTTCAAAGGGATGACGATCCATTGTTTTTCTCTTTGGTGCCTTGTAAGACTCTTTAAATAAACCTGTTAATAGAAAATCATCTATAGATTGTATACAGCTGCCTGAAACAAACCTCTCATTAGAGAACTGTTTTTGTTAGTTTGAGTGAAGTGTAAGGTCATAGCCTCATGTGCAAACATCATATATGAAGTGGTGGTATGCATTATCTACCCACCCACCCCCCCCCGGCGTACTCAATCAAACATTCGTCTGCCCATATTATCCATTGTGTCCTGTCATATATTATGCTGCCCATATGTTCCACAGATGTGAGCAGCTTGCTCGATCAAAAAGATCCAAAATCTTTCATGAAGTAACTTTGTAGTGCCCAGATAATTTGTGCATTGACTCAATCTGACACCATCTGCAACCATTATGTCTGTTTAAGTCTTTCCTATCTATAGAGAATGCAAGATAATTTAGATGAAACAACATGTGGAATGGGCAAATCCTTATGGAAAAAAATAAAGAAATATGCTTTACAGATGCATTGTTCATTCACACAGGGTGGCAGTGGTAAACTACAGATGTAGCCACAGCTCCCCAGGGGGAGACTGATGGAGATGTGGCTGCCAAGGTGCACCTACAGCCTCCCTCACCACTGATTCATTCATACACCACAATGCGGGTAAAGTGCCTTGCCCAAGGACACACAACAATGACTAGGGCAGAGCTGGGATCGAACCACCAACCTTCTGATTATTGGACAACCCTGCTCTACCACTGAGCCACTGCTGCCCACACAGTAAATTCTGTATAAGTGCTGTGTTCCAGAAATTTAAATACTGACAAGGTTTCCATTATTGCTCATGACATGTTTCATGATCATTACTTTTATTTGTAAAGCGGCTCTCCTGTGTGCAGCAGAGCAACAGTACAACAGGCTCTAGGCTGTGCAGGCTACTGTCGTGTGTCTGAGATTAAAGACGTGATATTTCCAGTTGTTTTGGCAACTCTTTTATTCATGAATTTCCTGCAGTGTTTCTTATTTCTGTCCTTGCCACCTGTTTTATTCATGATTAGTAACTCAGCTGGGAGAGCAATTTGCCATGAGATGCATTGTGATGGTGGTTTCATCTACATCCTCAAAATGGGGTTTGAGGTTGAATTTCTAAAAAGAGCATCTCGCTGTGAGTGTTCTTTTCCTGCTGGATTCTTGTGGCTTGTAGTTTTGGTGAAATGTGTTGCAACGACTCCCTCTGTTTATTTAACTTTATTCAATAAAGCCCTCATCTAGCATGTTCTTTTCATACCAGAGCGTGCCTGTCTGCCTGCCTGCTCAGAGCAGCGGGAATTCCTTCCTGATCGCTGGCTGAACTTAAACCTAAATACATTTAGCTTGGATAGATGTTCAAAGCATACACACATACATGCGTTGTGCCAAACTGTTTTTGTGTGTCGGTGATTTTCTCTACAGGATAATTCTGCACATACAGAATTGATCTGTTGCTCTGTTAAGCAGACTAAACAAAATGGTGGAAGTCTTGTCAAACCATTATAGCACGCTGTTCCAATTAAAATATCATGCAAATATGCATTCGCTATGCAAATATTCCTACACCTGCATCTGTTATGAACGTCAGATGTGTGAGCAGAATATTTGAGAATGCATTTCAGGGCAGAAATGCTATCACAGAATCTACGTTGCTCACTCAGCTATGCATAAGTCCTAGTGTTCTTATATGCCTGACCTCGTAACATCAGACCATAAACCATGCTCCTGCAGCCGTTTGTTTGAGGAATATATTATAGTCTACTTAACATGTTAAGCTATTAGATATTTCAGGTTGTAATAGGACAGTTTTATGGCTAATTTTCAGCTCGCTTTAGTTCACAAATAGCCTGAGCAAATGTGAATGTGAAGTGGAGAAGGCATCAAATGAATCACGCCTGCTGTCTTTGTGTGGTCATAACAGATAGAACATCTATTAAAGCCCGACAGACTGGCACTTTCCCTTTGCACACCATTAACAACAGCTAGAAGAAGTTTCCACAGAGATTTAATGGAATGCAATACCAAAGCTACACACCCCCTAAAGACTGGAAGGCCCCTCTTCAGTGCTCTGCACTCTGGCCCTGGCCCTCTTTCGGACTCTTTCATCTCTGTTGAGGAAAGCACCCAAGACATTACTGAAGCATGATAGATTTATTGATGGAAACAGCAGCTCATGAAAGTGATAACAGCGACGCTGGAACAACATGGGTTTACTTAAAGCGTTTTTAGAAGAAACTTAAATTAAAATCAGCTTTGAGTTCAGTTTGGGCTTCATAGCTCTCTTTATAACTTCATCCTTGGATGCAGATTTACTTTGCTGTAGTAATGGGGTGAGACCTGTGGGGACACATATACTCATGCTCGTTATTTGAACTGATTTTCCCACATTGACAGATAGCGGTGCCCAGAGGAAAACTGGGGAGCATGTTTGTTTTCTCACATTAGTGTTCATCTGTTTGGTAGCTGTTTGGATGAGCTGCATGTACGTCCACACGGTGTATCACCCATATTAGATCGTGTACATTCAAAAAGAAAGACAGACTTGTGTAAACTGTCTGAAATATTAACAGCTAATTTGTTGTGTGTTGCACAACACAGACAAAGACTGTCTCAGTTGCCTTGAAATAATAAACGTGGACTTTTACTGCAGTCTCAAAGGATAACATTAAAGTATATGCTGGAAAGTTCTTCCAGTATTTTTAATGTCTCAACAGAGGCTTTTTAAGAAGCAGCAATCTTTGCATGTGTCCAAAAACATTGAGAATTTTTATGCATTTGTTGAAGTTTGTGTGATTTTAACATCTCAACCGAGGAAATTTGAAAATGCTTGGAAAGTTGATGCTGCATTCATCTGTTGACAGCAACACTGAGTCATTATTCACATCAAGACAGGGTTTAATTGCATAACATGTACAAATATAAGCACATCCCATTATTTTTGCATGTAAAACTTTATAATCCAGTGTAAGAAAGCAAGGTCAAAGGAATTAAGAGGAGAGTCAGTCCTAATAACATATATTTATTTATAGATACAAGCAGCCACAAATAAATAGAAGCATTTTAATTTAAATACAAAACATATCAACAATTATACAGTTAGAATGTGACATAAACATGAAAATAATCTGTTCAGGCTATAAATTATAATATATAGATATATATAGAATATATTAGTTTCCTATTTTATTTCTTTCCTTTTTCATTAATATTAATTTATGCTCAATATCATGTTTTTTGTCTTATATTTTCGTTTGCTTGTTACTAGAATTTTTAAACATCTACAAGGTTTTAGTAATTTGTACCAGCTTTTAATTTGTCCGGTTTTCTCCACGTGTTCCAGTGTTTTCCTGCACGCTGCGCACTTCCTTAGCAACGTGTACCTGAACCAGGAAGTACTTGCGTGTGCTTTAGCTAACTAGCTATGGATAGCACAGATGAGTGAAAGTGTGTGACAGCAAAGTTTGTCACAGTTACATTTAGCAGCTCGTCTGTCCTTCACGTCTATCAGACACATAGCAGGAAACGCCGCGGTTAGCAGGCAGTCGTGTCGCTAAAAGGAGAGGAGGGAAAACTGGAAGTTGTGAGTGTTTTGTTGCTGTGTTAGCGAGCTGTTGGCTAACGAGCTAACGTCAACACAGGATCGCTAGCTTAACTTTAAATGTTTTATCTGTCGCCATTTGTCCGTAGTGTCATTTTAACTGGTGAATAAATACGTAATAAAAACGAAATAACACCCACGCAATATCGTAGACTTTAAAGAATAACATGCCTGACGTTACAGTAAGAGTTTGGAAAGTTATTGATAACATAAACTCACGTTTACGAGATTTATCATGTTGATTAGCACTATGAATAGCATTTTTTTAGATAACGTTGTAAACGGTGGATGTTAGGCGGCATAGTTTTCTCAAGTTATCACCTGAATGCAACGTTGTGTGTTCTTCATTGTTATCACTAACAATGGTGGATGATAAGTGATTGTTTGTGGTTCATTGATGATTGAAAGAGTCCACAATAACGCTGTCAGGGGAATTGCTGATGTAGTGGTGCTGTTTAGAGTGTTACTATCCCACAATAGTAACACTTGTATTCCTTTTTCCGTCACAGGTACACACTGAAAATGATCTTCTCATCATCATTGTCAGTTTAGGCAATGATAGGCTTGTCAAGTTATGCAGGGGTTATGGAAAATCTAATGAATCCTGCTGAAGAGCAGCCGCCCTCCTCTCCCCTCACCAACTCATGGTCCAAAAAACAGGAGCCGTGCAAGAATCAGAGGTCCAAAGGTGTGGGTGGATTTGTGTTAGTGCATGCAGGTGAGTCTGCACACCATCATAAACAAGCAGAAATAAACAATGCAACTCTTTCAGCAACAGACTTCGACTCCCACGATGCACCACTGAGAGACACAGGAAGTCATTCCTGCCTGTCTCAATCAAACTACTGAACTCTGAACTGTAACAGTCACTCAGACACTGTACATTCATACTGGTACATTCATGTCATGCTCTTTACTATGTAAAGGTTTTTATACAATAGTAAATATGTTCTTCTTCTTTAGATACTACTCAGGGATTTAAATGCTATCTAGGTATTTAGATATTTATTATATATTTCTATATATATATATTATATATTATATTTGTCTGTAACAAAAAAGAATTTCCCCTCGGGGATAAATAAAGGAATTCTGATTCTGATTCTGAACTTACTTAGATATATATCTACTGATGTGTTACATGTCCTATACACAACTTCCTGTTGTAAAAGTTAATGATTGTGTAATAATGGTTGTTTCCAGGAGCTGGGTACCATTCTGAATCTAAGGCCAAGGAGTACAAGCATGTGTGCAAAAGAGCCTGTCAGCGGGTAAGTTGAACTTTATGAGCAGTACAAAGGCAAACAGCACATTCATGTGCACAACAAACAACACAGCCATGTTCTTTTTGGTCACATGGTTGGCGAACGTATTCCTTCAATCTAAATGATTTGACACTAGACAGCAGTGACACTGCTAAAATGCTCGGATTAAAAATCATAACGTTTCTCTTCAGGGCTTACCTGCTTTGGAAGAATGATTTCATTTACATGTGAATTATTTGGTTTACAATAGGGTGTATTAAACTGGGAACTGAACCTCCACATGGGGGCTCCAAACATTTTCAGAGGAAGCTTAGCAAATTTTAAATATTACATTAGTTATTATTCTATTAGTAGATTACATAAAATGTGTGTGATTTGGGTAAAAAGATTCAGAGAGATGCAGTACTTCAGGGGAATTTTAGTTTTTCTCTTCTATTTCTAGATGAAATGCATTAAGTTGTCTTGGCTAAATTGTTGAGTGTCTCAAGGAGCAAACATCATGATAACATAGTAATCCCAGACAGGATTATAGAAAAGCAAACAGTCACCAAGATGTGTCTGTGGGGAGGCCTAAAAAATGGTAATTACCAGAGGAAAGTTGTTATTGTAAATGATAACTGTGTTTTATGATGAAGTCCTATCAACCCAAACCCTCAGTCCTGTAATTTTACAGTTTAATTGCTGTGTCTCATCACAGAGTACCTTCATGTTTTTTTCTAATAAACTGCTTTACCTGAAGCGCCGCATGTTTTGGATTCATTGCCTGCTTGAAAAAAAAATTGTCAGATTGTCTTGTGGTTTGCTTGAGTTGGCTCAGACTGGATGGGGAGCATCTGTGAACAGCTGTCATTGCAAATATGTATTTTGAGTGGGATTCCAATCTGTAGTTTGGCTGTCCTCACTAGGTACTTTAAAGTTCTTGTTTTGAAGTCATTCCAGTTTTCATTTGGCTGCATTAAAATTAATTTGTTCACTAAGGGAACGTCTTTGTTCTTTGGCATCTTAAAGCAGGTTCTTCTCAACAATGTATTAAGTTTCCTTCATTGTTCCTTCCATCCTCACGTCTGCCATCACAGTTGCTTTACACTAAGAACATTGTTAGTTAGCAGGGCAGTGAAATCATTTCTTTCTTTCTTTCTTTCTTTCCAGGCTGTGGACCAGCTCAAAGCCGGGGCTCTTGCGGTGGAAGCAGTGGCTGCGGCACTAGTTGAACTTGAGGTTAGTTGAATGCAATCCAGGTTTGATTACATAAAATCAAGTTTTATTAACCTTGTGTTTAGTAACACCTCATCTACATGATGTCAAACAATTAATATAAAAACCCAGATGGGATTTAAAAAGAAGAAGAAGAAGGCATCCAAAAACCTTTCAGTGAGGATAAGAAATGTGAAATGCATCATGTGCATGTGTTTATTCTCCTCCAGCTTCTGATGCATGTGCACACAACCTGTGAGATGATGTAAGAGGTTTTCTTGAGGACAAATCAAGAACAATGAGTTTGATAGACAATATAAATAATACGGTATACCAGATGCCAGTCGTACGATGTCTGCAGTCTGACAGAATAACAATAAACATAGGTGTTCAAAGGTCTGATTGCTTGACTGGTTGCAGCCACAATTTGTAGTTCAGAACGTTGTAAAATCCTGTTCTCAGTTCTCAGTCCTTATCGTGGTTTTCTTTTGATAGAGCTCTTCCAAAGTAAAGTTGTAAAACTGCAAATTAGGCAGGGTCATTATCTAAGAGCGGCCAATTTTTGTTAGAATGAAACAGAAAAAAAAAGAGTGGCTTTCCTAACACTGACGGTATGATTCATCACATACCTTGTTTTATTATAGACTCTGCATGTTGTGATTGTTCTCAGGACTCTCCTTTTACAAATGCTGGCATGGGATCCAACCTCAATTTGTCAGGGGAAATTGAATGTGACGCGAGTATCATGGATGGAAAGTCACTGCATTTCGGTGCTGTAGGAGCCATAAGTGGTGAGTTACTACATATGTGGTCATTCAGTCACCTGGACCTGATGGCCATGAATCAGTCCTATATCTGTCATACGTTTTAGTCTTGTACTTTTTGCTATCTCAGAGCCACTGGCATCACAATATGGGGGATGAACCTCCCACTTTTTTTAGTCAAGACCTGACAGCTGGCACTTCTCTGTCCAAAAAACAACCGATTGTCTGGCCTCATGATTTACTAAGATTTGTTTAAGTATATGAAACCCAGCTTTCATCAGTGTACCTGTGTATGCCAGACAACATGGCAGAAATATGTGGAGCACCTTGTTTATGTTGAAAATCTAGTACTTGACATGCAGACTCTTTAAATTTAAAATCCATTATTCACTCTTATTTGCTTTGGCTGAAGAGTTAATTATATTTTCTGGCAAACCTTAATCCTAATTGATGTCTCTTGACATTAAATGTATTCACATTGTAACACTGTATTTCCATCGCTTGGAATGAACTGTCAGTCCTGTGATAAGTCTGACTTTTCCTTCAGGCATAAAGAATCCAGTCTTGGTTGCAAACCGTCTGCTGAGTGAAGCACAGAAAGGGAAACTATCAGCTGGCAGAATACCACCATGGTGATTATCATGGCTAATTATTAATGTTTAGTTAACACGACGATACACTCACCTTAAATCTTATTCTTCTGTCAGCTTTTTAGTGGGTCGAGGAGCACATGACTGGGCAGTGAGCCACGGAATACCTCCGTGTCCTGTCGAGAAAATGGCCACCAGTGAGTATCATTGCACATTTGTTTCTATAGTAGTAATACTGACCTAAATGTCTGTCCTTATTACACATTTGGAAGACATGACTAAAGTGTTGTGGGTGCAGTAGAACAACAGTATTCTGTCACATCCAGAGTTCAGTTTATCTGCCTACAAGAGGAACAAGCGAAAGATGGAACTGGCAGAGAAAATGGACACAGGACATAATCAGACGAAGAAAAGACGACAATCAAGTGAAACTGTGAGTTCAATGTTCACAAAGCATGATCGTTCTCAGATCCCCCCCCCCCCCCCCCCAACACACAATGGGAATGGATCCTAAACAAATCATGTTTTGTTGTGCAGTCTGCAGTAAAAGACAAGATTTAGGTTGTAGTAGTAGTAGTACTGACCTCTCATGTTTGAATGGGCCTTTGTTGAGTGCAGGCAAACAGTTCAGGTAGTGAGCAATAAAGGGCTGTTTGGCGGGGAGATAAAATGCTACATTTGTCAAGCAAACACCTCAAACAAAGCTGTTTGCTGTGGTCTTAAATTGAGAGCAAACTGTTTGGTTGTAGACTTTTGTTAAAGCCTCTGTGGGCAGAGTGCAATAAGCAAAGAGACAGTGTGCTGAAAGATAAACCGTGGTGTTAAGTACTTTAACCTTGTGCAAAATCAGCAAGAGCATGTGGTTTCTGCACTGCTTGGTCTACTGAGACTATTATTAGTGAATTTTGTGTGGTCCATAAGTCCGGAGTTTAATCTTTGCACTTCACTCTGCAAGTTCTAAATCAGTTATCCATGGGGATAAATTTCATCAAATAAATAAAAAAAAAAATGCTGGGAACTTTTTTCTTTGTTTTAGGACTCCACAAGATGCATTCAGTCAGTTATGATCTCAACTTTCTCACAGGGTTATCAAAGGAAGTGGCATGACTGGGTCGTACAGACAGTTCCAAGAAAGGATTAGAGCGCTGACAAAGAGTCAGTACAGAGTTTCAGTGCCCTGAGCAGCACAACTGGAGAGTGGCCCCATGATGAGCTGAGCTGAAAGCAGCCTCACTCTATAACTCCTAGACTATAGCAGTGGAAGCTGCACAGAGGACGGTGGGAAAGTTTATCTTGGTTTAGACGTGAATTGTGTTAAATGGAGTAAAACGTGTAAACGACCGCAGTCTGATGTGCTTCACTGGGCCAGTTTTTGAATGGTATTAATGTTTATTCAGTTCTGTTACGTCAGTGCTCAGTATTAATGATATATTCATTAAAAGAAAGACTAACAGTTTATATGGACTGTTTGTTGACTCAAGTGATGTATGATCAATTTTTGTGTCAAATGGCTAGTTCCCATAATGAGAGCTTAAAGATTGAGTCGTCCTGTTTTTTATCTGTCTCTTTTTTGTGTTTACTCAAAACCTCTCGATCTGTTTAAGACAAACATGGTGCAGTTGAACTGACGTAATACTCCCTACAACAGATTCAGTGATTCTGGCTTCAGGATTATAGGGTACTTTAATTTTTCTATATGCAATGTAAGATCATTTAAACGGGAAATAGCTAAAATTTGTATCAGGAATGCAGGTTAGAGGCAGGATTAAAACAGGTTATTGCAGTCTGGTTTTGATTTTCATACACAGTGTTCTTTTTATGCTTCTGTCCTTTTGCCAAGTAATAAAATCTCTCTGTTCTTTTTTTTTTCTCTGTGCAACATAGGCACCTGTCTCATGATGCCATGTAGTGTTATTAGGAAAGCATATTGATATATATCCAAAGACGCCCTTCAGGTTTACACTTTTTATTTACTGTGTATTTTCTATTGGGAAACACTGATAATATATGACAGGATGGTCTTTGTGGCATTTCACAATAGCTGGCTCTGGCTCTTTTTGGCCTCAGGAGGCCTGCAGACAGTGCTGATTTAGGAGAGAATAAGACAGATGGGAATGTTGTTGTTTTTTCTTCCAGTTTGCCTTTTTTATGTCCAAGGTTTAATCGAGATCTTCAGCTTATGGTAGACTTCTGAACATGTATCATAATGCCAATTTGCACCCTCACCCCATAGAACTCCACGGAAGTCTGACTCATGATGGTTCACAAACAAATCACTTCCAACGCACACTGCAATCAGGGAAGGAAACAGCTGACTGAAATTACAGCAGCAACATGTTTATGACATATGAAGGCGCAGATGATTCATAGATTCTTGCAGTGCTGTGTTTTGAAAATATTCTTAGGCGAGGATGACATCTCACGTTAATAATGAAGAAGTTTGATTTCTCTGTTGATATTTTTATTATACAGTAATTGTCATTTATGTCGTTTTTCATAATCATGTGACTTTATTTCTTCATCTGATGTAGGAGAATGGCTCAGGGTGCCTCGACACAGTTGGAGCTGTTGTGGTAGACCTGGAAGGGAACGTAGCTGCAGCCGTGTCCAGTGGAGGCTTGGCTATGAAACACCCAGGCAGGGTTGGCCAGGTAGCCCGTTCTCCTTTTTTTTAGCCCTGAATGGTCGCTATGTCGGTTATTTATTAGACTGGTGGGGGACATCAACCAATTTTCAAACTCTACACTCTCTACGTAGAGAAGATCGAAGCAAGGCGTCTGGACTTAGAGTTTTCTTGAAGACGTTTCGCTGCTCATCCAAGCAGCTTCATCAGTTCTAACTGTTTGGTGGGGAAACATGGTTTATATGTGGTTACAGACCTATGTGGGTGGGTCTGGGAAAAAACTTAAAAAACTTAAAAAACTTTAAAAAAACAATTTTCCATACTTACCTGTGGTATTCTGGCTGACTGGGCCAGGTGTGTCTAACGACTGGCCTGTAGTCTGCCAGTTTCCTAGAGGTCTTTTCATGTTCCCTCACCAATCGTAGGGTGTCCTTCCCAAAGTGATTGGCAACATCATCATCATGTCATCAACATGTCTACACTCTCTAGTTCCATTGGAAGGATTATAGTTTGCTGATAGATCTGCAAACTTAGAACATCATTTTGCAGGGAGTTTTTTGAGTTTTTATGCCCTCCAGTGGCTTGAAGTTGCTCGGCCCACCATCACAGAAACTAAAGATTGAAGTTTTCAGAAAGCAGCTGTTACCAATGAGGGGGAATCCTTTGATTCCCCCCTTCGCTGTGTTAGTCTAGCATTTCTATTGTTTGATGAAATTAAACTTTGTGAGTTTCTATAAAAGCAGCTTAGCTGGAAAAAACAACACAAGAAAGAGGAGGAGGAGGAGGAGGGTGAATGAATAGGAATCATTTACTGCCATCACCTTATTATCGGTTAAAGCTCAGAGTAATTGAGCTGTGACGGTGCCATGCTAAACTAGCAAGCTGTGGAAATCTAATCTAGGCCTAAATGACCGATTCATCCTGTTGCATGTTTATTTTTTTACCTCTTTCAAAGTCAATATTTTGAAAATTAAGGAAAGGTCTTGTTTTTCTATGTCTCCTCAGGCTGCTCATTATGGATGTGGCTGCTGGGCGGAAAATGCTTGTAACATGAACCCTTACTCTACAGCAGTGAGTACCTCAGGTATATCAGCACATTCTCAACTTTGCAACTGTGTGTGTGTGTCCATGTCTGCATACATTCACTTGTACAGTTTACCATCAGGCTGTCTTTGTTTTGGAGATGATTTGAATCAGGCCCAGTGAGTCAGGCTTCAAAAAGCCTGATAATACTTTCCAATCATGACCTCCAACCATTCCTGCCGAGTGAGTCTCATCAGTCACTTCCTCAGCTGATTGAGTCATCATACTCTGCTCTTTGTTAGTCAGCTGCATGCCAAGTGCATTGCAGAGCTCTTTGGATTTGCATTGATGTTTGACATGTGACACCTGCTGGATGCGATAGGAGAACTGCTGGGAGTGCAGTGCAGATTGGCAACATGTAGTTATGGAGATTTGGATCAAACCTTTGTTGGTTTAAATGAGAATGACAATTAGAACAGCTAAAGGTTGCTCATATGAGTCCTTTGTATATTTCTTTTATGTATTTTGCATGTATGATGAGCACCATCACCATAAATGTGTCTTTATCAGTTTCTGTTGTTAATAATGTATCATAGAAAATTAAAGTTTTTAGGCTTAAAGCTTTGAAGGCTGTAAAATAGATCGCAAAGACTGCTTTAAATAATTCAGTCTCTGCAACAAAAATGACCTAAAAATGTTAGAAATTTACTACTGCGGCAAATATTTGAGTTCTTCCTCATTTTGTCTGAACAGTCAAGTAACTCTTCATGTCAGGTTGATTTAAGACGCACTTTGCAGAGGGCTGACGACGCATACACTCAGCAGAGCAGTATTTTAAATGGTTTAAAAAAGTCAGTACAACCCAAACCCTTACACCTAAGCCCTGGATTTGTCTGACTGAAATTACAACAGCAAACAACTGTTAAAAGACATCCTTCCTTTTCAGGATCTCATTGCAAAAACAAGTTCTTCTTGAACATACCACATGTATACAACTTGCATTGTGTTTCCTGAAATAAGGGTTAGTATGTGCCTCTTTTAGCTGAGAGCAACATTGCTGGCTGTGCTCTGTCTGGTTTTGAATGTGAGCTACGCCTCTTCTTTAAGATGTGTAGATGTCTGAGACATAGCTTCTGGGGAACATTAAAAACCTTTTGATGTGGATCTGTAGCTCAGTGCATCTCAGTGCAGATGAGCTGATTTGATCAGACAGGCTGAAGCTTGAGTTATATGTAGTCACACCAATGATACAGTTTTTTTTTACATTTTTACGCTGTGCTTATATATAGTCATGGAAGACTGTAACAACACAAGCTTATGGAGGTCCGATGCGATCTGCTATCTCTACTGGACCTACCATGGAATGTATTCCTCCATCCTGTACTTTTGTAATTCTCTGGTCCATCTCACTGCAACACAAAATGACAGAAAATAACCTTGCTAAAAAATTTTTACCCTCCTTGTGGTTTTTGTTAGCGTGACGTTGATTTAGTTCTGTACATTTTTATATCTATGACCACACATGAATTCCAGTGTTGGTCACATGCTTCAAATCTGATGTTTAAGTGTTTTCATATGATGCATCTTAAATGCACCAGTGTCTGGCTAGAAAATGTGTAGGCATTCTAATGGTATCTTAACGTTCTGGAAAACATTTTTTTATAAAAAAGAAAAGGTGATGATGACTCATGCTGTGCACCACTTTCCTTCTGCTGCGTCTCACAGTCACCAGCAGCACTGTTGGCTTCGGTTCTTGGCTGAGACACGTGTATATTTGTCATCAGGGTCGTCTTTGCCCTCAGTGATTGCTACCTGAGTTGTCTGGTGAAGGTAGTAGTGGTGGAAGGAATCAAGCATTACAAAAGCACAGACAGAACTGATATTGAATCAAGGGTGGTTGATCAATAGTAGTAGATGTTCCTTCTGTATGTGTTCTTACCTCACCATGTCTTCCTATATTGTGGCTCGGCCTTTGATGTTATCCCCCCCCCTCTCAAAAAAAAAGAAAGAAAACTGCAAGCCTTATGGGTTCAGAGAGAGTAATGTGTGTTCCAGTACAACACGTGTTTTTAATTTTCCAACATAAAAGGCTTTCCATCAAAAGACACAAAAACACAATCGATTTATTTCTGACACAAAGAGCAGGGTCCTTACCTGCTATGGCACTCACATCTTCACTCTGCCCATCCTGTCTCTTTAATTCTAGTCAGTTTAATAATATGCGGCTCCTGTGGGTCTTTGTTTTACTGACTTACTTTGCTGTGGTCAGTTAGAGAACAACTCACAAACTTCACTGTTTACTCTTGCTGCTGTTGGTTGTGGCCTCTCCCTTTTTTACATCTCTGTTCTGGTGAGTTGCTGCCGGCGTTGAAGTTCAGCTGTGTTTGTGCTGCCGTCATATCCAGCTCCTTTTGGATGCAGTGGTACAAAACACAGTGCAAAAGGCAAAGCACTTGTCCAATCCAATCCTTGAATAAGACCTTCAAATTGCTCCAGGCTTTTGGTCTCCACAGTTACAGACCTGCGTTCAGTTCTGTTGTAGTTACCTGATTTTTTTTTTTTTTTTATGGGGCCTTCATTTGTGTTTACAGAAACAATGCGGCTATATTCTGCAGTCTTTATGGGCTTTCACAGGAGCTTTTGCCAGATGTGTGTTGTTTTCCCTCTCATTGTGTTTTTTTCTGAGTAGGGTTAAATGTTTGACAAAGACTGTGTTGTAAGTATGCAGCATGCAGTTGGTACCTGTCTTTACCTCAAAAGCACACACAGTCCTGGTTTTGCTGTTTGTCCTTTAAGCTGTAAAGTGGCCTATTATCCACAATATAAAAAAGCACACCTGCTATGTTGTGACTTGGAAGTGGTAGAGGAGGGTAAGGTGAGACGTTGTGCAGGCTGCCTATGGTTTTAATGGTGCCAGGTTTGTCTAAATGCTTTATTTTCCTCTTTGGGCTGTTTACCACATGAAGTCTAAATGAAGAGCATCAGGCGGGTTTAGGCACTTAAATGGAGTCAACTGAAAGTCACACCCTGCTGGCACCTTTCTGGCTGTGTGTGTATGTGTGTTTCCACTGTAGTGCTTAAATAATGGAATATTTCCCTGTCACTAACTTGTATAGTAGTTGGTGAAGGATTTCTGATGCAGCCAGTTGCAGTGTTTGCTAATGCTAGTAAAATACTAAGCTTGAAAATCCACAACAAGAACAACCTAGTTGATTTATTGCATATTAATTTTGATGAAGTAGCGTAAATTTTTATCGTCCATGGAGGGTATCGCTTTTTTCTGGTGATGACTGCTGGCTGCAGCTGCTAGCAATACCCTATCAAATAGTGAGAATTGTTTGTGTTCGGTTTTGAAAAGTGTGTCCACAGTTGTGACAGCTGTTGACTTGCTCTTGCCTTGACTATTTTGGACTCAGGCTGCAGGGCTGACGTAGTCTGCTTCTCTCTTTCACTCTCACGTACACTCTATCATATTCACTGTCAGCTACCAAAATTTGGCATTGATTGATTTAACGGCACTCAGTGGTACTGATGTAACTTGGCCGGTACCTCCTAAAAAGCAGCCAACCCTAGTCACGACTGCGTCCCACCACAGTTTCATGTCTCAACTGCCCTCTTAGGCAGTGGTCTAATAAAAATAGTAGTTTACCCTTCACACACAAGTAAATAATATTTCTGGATTGGTCATTTGAGACTAACAGAGAAAATCTTGTTTCTAAAAATAGCCATTATGGTAACGTGTAAATTTAAAACCTATTAACGTAAAAATGATGCGTGAGGCTGTAATGGTGATACCTGTTGCACGTATGCATGCACACCATGCAGTCAGACAGAGAGGCAGCTACAGCACAGAGTTTACAGAAGTGGAATTAATACTGTGTGCTTAGCTGTTTCAAATTCCCAGACCAGCTGGGTTCAGGGGCCCAGAAAACTGAAACACAAACCTTCTCTGCCAGCTCGCTCTTGAGCAAGGCAGCTGTACCTGGCAAACGGAAGGTTCCGTTACCTAAAATAATAATAGGTCAATCACACTTCTAGGAAATGCTAACACGATTGCAGTAGCACTATTTTTGGTATGAGCTGAGGGCCCTGAATGCTTTAATTTCACATGATTTTCCATTACATAACCTAATAACCCGAGAAATAGGTAAAATGTGATCTAATAACAGGACTGGAATATCAAAGCATAGCATTATAAATGATAATGAGGAAGTGCTTGTACATACTGATGTCTTCAGCATCTATTTAAGATGTGAAACACTGGGATGTGATAATTACTACCATACACAAATGATGTTTTAAAACAGATTTTTTTTTTATGTGCCTTGGATTCTTGGGTGAAAGTGGTTTGGACTACATGTGCTACAACTCTCTTAAAGTTAACTCAATTGTCCCGTGTGTTTGTGTCTCTTGCCAGGCTGTGGGGAGCATCTGATTCGCACCATGCTGGCACGGGAATGCTCTGCTGCCATGCAGTCTGAAGATGCCCACCAAGCACTGCTGGAGGCTATGCAAAACAAGTTCATCAGTGAGTCACATCACATGTAGCCCAATTACCTCTCTCTTTCCATACACACAAGAGTCGTCAGCCGAGGAGCGTGTTTGCGAGAAGCAAAATGAAACAAACAGATGTTGCATAACACAAGGAATGGACGAAAAAACTGGAAACATTGGAAATAGAACCAGAAGAGGCGGCTTTTGATTTATGGTTCCTTTTCACTGTTTAAACAGGACCTTTAAATGTTCCAAACATCATAGCTGACAGCCACAGATAATTTTGGAAAACAAAATTGTTTTGTTGAAAGTTTTTATGAAGATGTCATTTTTTTTGCCATATTCTCAGAAGTGGTCAGTTTTAGAAAGTCTTGTTAAGTGTGTTTGCTGCGTCTGTGAATGACCACGGGGAGAGCTCAGAGTGGAGGAAGAAAGGACATGTGGAAACATGTGGCGGTTTCTGCCTCATTCTGGCCTCCTTCAGTAGTCTGTCCCAGTTTGGCTCTGTCATGGGTATCTGTAACACTGAGGACAACACTTTGAAGTTAATTCTTCTGTTGTTCACTTTCAAGATGCACTTTAAATTAAACAAAGCTCCATAAATCTTGCTGTAGCAGAACCAATCAAGCCTCCATGCGCGGTCCACTACCTCGGCAGGTTCTTTGAAGTAAAGGTGGTCAAGGACAGCACCTGTCAAACGCAAATACTAATAGATAACGAGTGTTGAAGGAAGTACTGAAGCTTGGTACTTAAGTAAAAGTACAAATAGCCAGCAAAATATATACTTAAGTAAAAGTAGAAGTGCTACATCAACAATCCCACTTAAGTAAAAGTCTTAAGCACTTACTTTTAAATGTACTATTATGTGTTTTAAAAGTAAAAGTACTCATGCACTGAAAATACAGTATTGATTTCCATTGCAATGGATCTGAACAGTTTAAAATAATCAAAGAAATCATCTTAAAATTGACAATGTGTAGTTAAATAACATTTTCCATACAGACATCTTTGAAATGTACCCAGAAGCAGCTATGGACAGGTCTGTGTGTCATGAGGCAGGCTGTGGGCATCAAGTGAACAGAGAGGCTGCTAATAAAAAACAGGCATTCGCCATTTTTACCGTGTCAGTATTCCTGCTGTAGATTAATGTTATGATTCATGTTAATCAGACATTAATGGATGGATCGGTGTTAGCAGACAGTAGCTAACTAGTTATACCTGAGCCAGAGCACCACCATCATGATTGAGGCACATTATAGAAACACAGCTGGCAGCGTGACACCACCTCCATTCAGAGTCTGACCTCACATCAGTCCAGCACAGCTGTATGAACACAACTGTATTCATAAATGTACTTGGAACTACAGACATTGTATTGTATGTACTCAAGTACAGTAACGAAGTAAAAATACTTATAACTAACGTTAAAAGGATGGAGAATCCTTCCGCCCTAAGCTTGCTTCTCTAATTCCATGTTCAACAAAACAAATTTCAAAAGCCTTTTAAACATGTAGAGCAAATATTAGGCTTTTGTGTGAATGCTCTCCAAGTGACACGCACACAACAGTGTTTTATAGAGGGGAACATTACAACATGGAACCAGAATCTGTGTGAAATGCAACAAAGGAACTGTGGCATGCAGACAACAATATATTTCATCAAATCAACCAGTTGGTCCTGATTTCCCAGCTTGTTCCTGTGTTGAAATATTTCAAGACATGCCATAGCTGTTTATAGTTTGTTCTGTTCCAAAGCAAAGCCCTTCTCTTTTCTTTATTGCACCAAACTAATCACCCAATCCAAGGCTTTTTGTCTGTACACACCTCATTCAAGTTGTCAAGGAACAACAAAGGTCCTAAATCCACACTGAAATTTAGCTTAGTCATGTTTGTGAAATATGCAGCTTGATATATTTTGTTCTTTAGTGTGGAGACTTTAAAAAACCCTTACCCATTATTAACCTGTTACTGTAGATAGTAGGTGAAATATAATTTAATTTAACAACAAAGAATATAATGGAGAAACGTTCTTTCCGTGTCTTTATGCTATGTTTAGTCATAAGTTGTCTTGTTGTTGTGTTCAGGCTCACCCTTTCTGGCCAGTGAAGATCGTGTTTTGGGTGGAGTGATTGTCTTGCGGTGCTGCAGATGTGTGGAAGCTCAGCCATCTCAGAATATTCAGGGTATACTGGGTAAGTTGTTATTGATGTTATTGATTACAAAGGCTTGTCTGTAAATATGTAAAAATCCGTCATTAGTTTGATAGGAGGAGTATGTACAGGAGGATGAGGTTCTGTGGCTTTCCTGGCAGGTGGTCTGGGTTTTAACTAGTGCAATCAGGCTCTGGTTTCACACCCTTCATCTCTGATTCAAACGGAGACCTCCCACCATGGAATCAACCACTAATCTTCAGACAAATGGAGGCTTTCTGAACACAGCCCAGTTTGGCTGATTGTATTGATGGATCTGGTTTCTCTACCTGGAGCTCATGAGTATGTTGTTTCCCTTTAGAAAGCGGTCACCATGGAATTTGACTAGGTCTAAACTCTGTCCATAATTTGGGCCATATAGCTTCCAACTGGGTGTTAATGTTGTGCTGTGCTTTGTGTATTCTGCCAGCCTGAATAATACAAAGTTAAAAGTGACACTTGCTGATATATGGGCTCTGTTTGCTGTTGTTTATGGACTGTTGCACTCCTGCAGTGTGGTTTACCTCGGGCTGTTGATTCACCAGAACAAACACCACATCCTTTAGGTGCTGTAATCGTCTCCGTTTCTGTTCTCCAGTTTTACCTTCCGCTGCAGTTATGTCACCACTGCCAGTCGTATATTTTCATGATAATGGGCATGCTCAGAGTTTACTACACCGAGTCACCTGCCAAATTTCCTCTCAGGCAGATGGCAAGACTAATGATGTCCGTCCCCTTTTTATGAAATTCAGTTTAGTAACTGTTCCTGAACCCGTGCTCTGACCTCTTTATATGATTAAGTCAATGTGTTAATACACTTTGTTTTTAATCTTTTTTCATCTGGGTTCATTCACAGTGGAGTTCCTATGGAGCCACACCACAGAGAGTATGTGTGTTGGCTACATGTCTGCCCAAGACAGCAAAGCAAAGGTGAGCCTCCTTGTTCTTTAGTTTATTCATAAAGTCTACATTGTTTACATTTTTAAATATATATGCAATTTATAGGCACATGTTTGTCTCACACAGATTTGAGAATGTAGTTATGCATCCATGAAAATGCAATGTGTTTTAGTTTAGTTATAATATAACACTTCTTAAGATCTGGACCAAAACTAAAACTGTGGCTGATATGATGTGATATGAAATAATATATTAATAGAAAATATCTTTTAGAGCCTTTTTACATGAATTATGTAATTTTAAAAAGCCAGCATGCCTTCTTGGCCAATCAGGCGTAACGCTGTGCCCTGCTGGCTCTGACGAGAGTCTCAGCTCCCACTGATTTGTTTGCCAAATGTATCTCTGTCACTCTGTATGAAGAGAGGGCACTGTTGTTCAAGTCTGGTTCAGATTTCAAAGTGTTTGGCCTCCGCCACCCCCGCCGGGCCCCACCCCCCTCACCCGTCCTTTTCTGTCTCTCGTGGTCTGGCTCTCTCATCACCCACTCTCTCTCTTTCTGTCCACTACCTGGTCCTAAAGTACCACAAAGTTTACTGAAAGTCATGCCCCACCGGGGATATCAGTATCAATTTGTCAGATGTGCTCTGTGTATTGAGCTTTGGGTTGGAATGTGAGTATGCAAGCTGTCCTGTCACCCCTGTGTTAGTGTAGAGGTGAGCAGAACACAGAGAGCTGTGTACTTTCTACTTTGTGCGTTAATAATAATAATAATAATAATAAATAGCATTTTTTGGCCACTCTGGCTCACTCAGAACAGTAATACTTCTTAACTTAAGCACTGCAGAAACATGGCAGAGCTGGGTACCACAAAAACCTCTAAAGTCTGTTTGTGGTGAACCAGTCATCACTTCATTAGGATATGCGCACAAAACCCTTTTTTATCAAATGAATGTGCTCAGTGGGTGCCGATCCAGGAATATCAACTGTCAGTAGTGGTTTCTGGATCTCTTGGGGGAAGGGTATCCACTTCCTCTTGAGGGGCCGGTGGTGACACAGTGATATTGGAGAGCGTAGCCAAGAACACAGCTGCTCCACCAAACCTCACACTGCTCTATCAGAGACTGAGTGAGGATAGTTGAGGGGTGATCATGAAGCACTGATGTGCCTGTGTGCCTCACCATCTGCATACCAGAGCAGCTGGCTGTTTTATCCTTCATGCCTCCACACTGGGTGCAAAACAAGGGTTTTACTTCATTGATCCCCAGCTGGGCCCAGAGACGGCCTCTGCTCGCTGCCTACGTACTGTACGGCCACTGAGGGGATGCCATACCACACGCTGCATCTGTTTTCTCTCCATAGCCACCTGCACACACACACACACACACACACACCCTTAATGGTAAAGATTGGTTTAAAAAGAATAGAAAAAGAGTGGGAACTCCTAACAAACAGATTTGTCACCATGCATTCTTCATGCTTGTTCAGCACTAACCACAGAACAAGGAGCACAGAATAATTTCTTTCAGGGTTGCCCTCAGTTTACAGCCCACAACATCTTTTGACTCTATTATGATTCCTGAATAACGGTGCCGTTTTTGAGCGCAGTAAGGTACAGAGATTGCTAAGCATACAGTGAGAGCCAAAGCTATCCACAAACTCATCTGCTATTCTACAGACATTCCTCCCATTCCTATTAGCAAGGCCTTTCTAAGCAGACAGAGGTCGCCTTCCGCTGCTTTTCTTTGATAAGAACATGAAAGGGCTGAAACACAGTAGCAAGAGTATTTAGGACAGAGGTCAGGCTAGATTTCTGTTGTAGCAGCTGTAAGCGTCAGATCTGCGTGTATATGTTATTCTGACAAACCTAGAGAGGCAGTGAAGTGTGCTTCATGTTGGATTTCAGGCGGAATCGTCTGTCACAGTCGACTCAGGTTTTTCTTGCTTTTCAATCTGATGTCATTACTGAGGAAAGTTGAGTCTGTATCGTAATCCTTTTGACGTTAGACTGTAAAATAGGAGCAGTGCTGCATAGAGAGAGAGAGAGAGCATCTGGTTCTACTCAAACACTCACCTGTGTTTGCACTGGATAGACATCAGAACATCAAGCCATGATTTACAGAGCTACACAAAGCTCCACGGACGACCCAGTGGCGACACTTCACAAACAGTTAGACTATTGTTTTATGATTGGGCAGATAAAAGAAAAGTGTATGGTCCACAACATCAGCACCATGGCTCAGTCTCCTTGTCCTGGACATCATTACCACTATAAAGGTTTTTTCTGCTCAAATTGTGTAAAAGAAAAAATCAAATTTAAAAAAAAAAAAAAAAAATCAAGTGGCATGCAATCCATGCCTCCTGGTTACTGTCTGCTTTGTATATTATATGACAAATGCCTTTTATTACACTACATGTTGTTTTTATTATCCATCTTGTGAGGAGAATAAATAGCATATGAGTGTTTTTCTATTTTTTTTTTAAAGAAAAGAATGTAAAAACCACAACACAAAAACAATAGCATAGTCACAATGCTAAATTTATCCTTTGGTCTACGCTGTGGTGTTAATGTGTGGCTTCACTCGCTCCTAAACACATTCATATCACCAAAGAATGTTGTTTTTCTCCGACAGATACAATGGAACTGTGTTTTTCATGTTATATTTTGACTCAGCCGTAGTCCTGTCATGTGGTCACTTCAGTCACCGGGTAACAAGCTGACAACAGGCTCACTGTAGGTTCACGTGTGTTCTCTTTTTTTTTCTGTCTACCTTAAATAATTCTACATTTCTGTGCTTGTCTTTCAACCACTCTGACTTTGTACGTAGTTTATGCTGCTTCTATAAGCATGCATTCCACAGGGACTTCTTACAAAGTAAGTTCTGCTTCTCTATTATTGTGAAAAAACAATGTTAGGATGGACATCACGCCCCAACAAACCTTCAAATCAGTCTTCTTCATGTCAGAGTTGAAGTACTGAGATCATGTTTGAAGTAGTTATGATAATTTGTTAGCCATCAGCACCCACTGAAATAACTAAAAAAAGATGCAGTCTGCCCACTTATTGGGACTGGCACAACAACAAGGTTTCAGTCTAAGTGCCTTGGCAATGTTTTGTATTGTAGAACTAATAACACTGAGCACAATCACCAAAGGATTTAAAGGCTTTTTCCTTCGAATGAATTAAAATAACTGCTACAGAATTATAATCATCCAATTAGAGTGAAACTCTTGCATAATTGTGGGTGTTTGAAATGTGGGGAAACCAGTTTTACAAAAACATGAAAGACTTTATTGACAGTTTGCCTGTTCTGTTTTTTTTTGTGTGTATCACATTAAATGATTGCCAGTGGAAACGTGTTTGGTAAATATTATAAAGAAGCATTGATGCCATACTTCACTCTTATCTTACCTTAAAGGTAGGGTAGGAGATTTCATTCTGATGCACTTTTTGTTAAATTAGTGTAAGTTCTCTTTACAATCCGAGAGCAACCGATTAGTTCGGCAGTTTTACTTTAAAACGAACAATATGAATCATCTGTGGAAGCTATAAAATGCTCAAAACATCAGCCAATCCTACGAGACGACCCTGCGCGGAGTATTGGCTGGTTGTCACTTTCTTCCTGCTCTGTGCGCACCAGAGAGGTACGTGCATGATGGCCGAAGTCACAGACCGCAGCTCGTCTTCAGGTAATGCGCGTTCATGTGATTGGGAGGCGTGGCTTCGGGGTGAGCTCCGAGAGAAAGGGGCGTGTGTTTACTTTTGAAATCTGGCTGACTCTCACTGAGTTTTCAAAATCTCCTACCCTACCTTTAACGCTGGAGGAATGAAGCAAAGGAATCAAAGATGGCGGATATCATTGCTGTCAATCATTGGCTGGAGTTGGTATATGAGTTAAAGATGATTATTTTTCCCCAAACTCTCTGTAGGCATTGTGATATTCTGACCATGACCATGAATTTTCTTACACAATAATGTCAAAATCAGGCCCAGTTTACACATGAAGCATTATTTGCCTATTGGCGATCTTATGTGTGATATCTGGCACCACTCAGCCAAACTACTCTGTCCCTGTAACCTTTAGTTATTAAGCAGCACCACAGCACGGAAAAGACACAAATGCTCTTAACGCTGTGGTGGGGTAATTACTCACTTGTTTGGTTTAGTAAGCCTTTGACTCTTCCTGCCTACTCAGTCATGCTCTCCATCCTGTCAGCTTGAAACAAAATTAAGGTCCTAACATATGGCATGTGTTTGAGTGTCGGCGTGAGAGCCGGAGCACATTGGTGTCATTGTCAAACACAGTTTTCTTGCAAAATATATGAAGTCATGCAGCCAGCAGGTAATTGTACCCAGTAGTGTATTTTCAGCTGTATTCTCAATGTGGCAGGGATTTAAAAGAAACGCCGTAAAGCTCTTTCCCTCTGGCATGCAGACATCAAAAGGAAAACATTTAACGTGTCACCATTAGTTGATTATAACTCAGCTATGGACCTTCGCTCAAAACAGTTTAAATAAGGCCTTTCCTTAACCTCATCCCCTGAAGATGAAGGGGGAGAGGATGAACCCAGAAATGTGTACTAGAGGCGTAATAGCCCCTCAGAGTGTTGCCATGTGTGCCTGGCCTTGTCTGGCTGTTGTCCCATTGTAGTGACAGTTGCCCTCGGGGTAACTATAGGCCATAGTCTGAGCCTCTATATACAAAAAGGAGCAGTAGACTGTTGCAACTGGGATAGTGATGTCAGGCCCATTCAGTGGTCTGGTAAAAAAGTGGATGTAGTTTTTCCCTCAAGGCTGGAGCCAGAGTTAGCCTCTGTGGAGAGAGAGAGAGGAAGGAGGATGACAGCCATTATTGGCTCAGGGAGAGTCAGTCACCTTTGATCCCCCGGTGGAAGTATCACTCCTGACTTCACAGCTGTGTTTGTCCCCTCCTCCTCCTCCTCCTCCTCCTCCTCCTCCTCCTCCTCCTCCTCCTCCTCCTCCTCCTCCTCCTCCTCCTCCTCTTACTCCTCTCTGTCTCTTCTCAAACACAAAACACTAGCAAGTCTGTTCCCTCAACACTGACTTGGCATCTTTGGACTTTAGGGCTGCAAGCTCATGATGCAACACTTGTAATGCTCTCTCAGGGAGCATCATGTTCATGTATCTTCAACTTTGTCCTTTCTCAACAAAATATCAAATTAAAATGATGCTTTAGAGAGGTTTGGGTGTAAACTCTTGGTGCTGTGCAGTATTAGGCATGTAAGTCCTGTAATTAATTGCAATAAAGAGGTCTAGCCGGTCTAGTTGACTATACTAGAATGAAAACCCTGGCTGGTTAAAGTGTGTTGTGTTTGAACATGGACACGCAGCGTCTTGCTGCATATAAAGTGGAAACTTCTGTCCTAAAACTTTGTCTTCCTTGTCCCCTTTTAAGCCAGAATGATTCCAGTTTCCATACGTTCAAACCCCTGCTTCCATCTCTGCTTTCTATATATATATCACCCTTCAGGTGTTTTTCTCATTGTGTGTCTGTGTGTGTGTGTCTTCCTTTTTTTGCCCGCAGACACACATATCCAGATTACCACCTGGGACTGTTCCTGGACAGTCTTTGGCCATTGAAGGAGGGGTGTGCAGGCTCATGGGCGTAGTGGAGTGAACAGCATTCTTCCTCCTTCTGGACTTCTTCAGCAATACTGCAGTACAGTCTCCACACATGCTCGCACACACACACACACACACACATGCACACCACCCTCACCTCCTCAAAGCCTTTGGGATGCCAGAAGTAATAAGCTTTTTAACAGGTGTCCAGGAAGGAGGGAGGTGTGTCAGCTTCTACTTAGTGCACTTACAGGACTTCCCGTCTGCCACTGTCTGCCTCCAGCATGTACTCTATGCCAACTTAGGCCTTAGATACACTTGTTTTTTTTTTTTAATTATGTGCTCACTTAGACAGACGACTACAAGGTAAATATTGTGGGGGGCTACTGAAGGAGGACAGGGACCACAGAGCTCCAGTTATCGTATTATTTTAATGGAAACTGGTATCAGCTGGTTTCTGCATCAGTGTGGCTGTGAGTAGTCGGGGTGTTTGTGAACATGTAGTTAAAAAGCAAGTAGATCTTCGGCCTCTGCCCCTAAGCTCTCCAATGTCACCTGGATTAGACTTGATGCACCATTGCCTTTTGATGCACCATTTTTTCTTTGTCACTCTTTTCCAACTGAAAGTGGCATCCTTCCATTTGTATATAAGCTATCATCTATTTAGGGAAACAGGGTGGACGTTCATTTTATTTAGTATCACTGAACAGACGTGACTATTTTCAAAGTAAGGCCTGTATTTTTTGTTCTTCGGTTTTAAAAAGATGTCAGATTGCACCACGCTGAATGCCTGCTCATCAGCATTATTGTTACGAATGAAGAATTTACCGCTGCGAGAGTTAAACAGTGTCACACATGCGTACATCCCAACTTCCATGTTACATGCTTACTGTGTTTAATCTTCCAGCGTACTGTACAATGTAGCATAATGTGCATCTTAGATCATGATGAATTTTATAACCATTTCAGCCACAGAACGCTTCGCTTATTGGTTTGAAATGTGAATACATACTGTAGCTACTGCATGTACAAAGAAAGCTAAGAAAGCTACACACTTCCAGAGTGATGCTTATCCTTACATAGAGTTCTCAGGTAGCAGCATTTGACTCTACCGCCAATCATGACTGTTAGTCATCATTTAAAAAATCATGATTTATATTTGTACAGTCCCACGAGACAGAGACATGTATTTTCTTGCTAAAAACAAGCTGAAAGCTAATGTATGCATTAAGCCCATGAAATGGTGCTGTTGAGAATTCTACTTGAAAAAAATAGTAATTGTAAAAAAGTAATTCTTGTTCCAACGTCAGTAGAGCTTGTTTATTGTTTACTTGAAAATGCAACTAATATAAAAATGGTATAAGCTATGGAGATCATATGTGCACCGCTCTCTACAGTGCTCAAAAAGTAAATAAAATCTATGTTGCTACATTTCTGTGTTTGTGTTTAGCCCTTTTAACCCCCCCCCCCCCCCCCCCCCCCCCCCCCCGTGGCATGAAACATATTCTTCCAAAAATAAGACATTCATCGCCGTATGGAGAGTGTGTGTTACAGGCAGAATAAATATAATCCAAAGTGTGGACTGCAAAAAATGTATAGTCTGGGAATAAATTACATGCTGGACAGTAAGTGGAATGGAAAAAAATAGGACTTGTCAGCATACTGAAATAACATGAGAGAGGAAATGGTCTGTGTTTGTTGAGGAATCACACATTTTCAGTGTTTTTTCGGAACGCTTCTAATCTGACTGGATTCCTCATAAATAAACATTTACAGCCTCTGATTAGACAGGGCAGGGTATTTATATCGACTCAAAGAGGCGAGACTTTGTCCAGTTGTTGGCTCTGGATTGTGGCCATTGTAGTGTCTGAGAGGAATGTGCAATAGAGCTGTTCAAGAAGATAAATATATTCACCATTTGAAGGCCTCCCTGTCAGTGTACCATGCCTGGTTGTGAGATCAAACCACGTACTGATGATATCCAGCCAGTCTGCCCCTCAGGTGCAACATGTCACAGTCGTTTGACATCACTAATGTGCAAAATATATTTGACAGGTCAGGAGGAGTAACGCAGGGCTGGCTCGGGAGTTGCTGTGCGTGTTTGTTTTTGTTCCACAGCCACATGACCTCGGTTTGATCTTGAGGGTCCATCCAAAAAAGGAGATGTTACCTTGCCCCTCACCGCATACACTCACACTATTCGCTTGATTATGTGTTATTATAGAGCACCCTCTTTTCATCAGAGCTAATCTTTGTTTCTGGGAGACCCTCTGGCCTTTTCAGCACAGAACCTTCCTCTTCAAACATCGTCCCTCTCCGTGCTGGATCTCCTCAGCTTTGAAAAAGGATCCTGGGTCTTTAAAAAGTGGACGAGATCCTGAGCCATTCAAGGTGTATCCAATGCCTCGCGCTCAGCAAGGCTCTTAAATGCAAAACAGACGGTGCAGCAAATAAAGATCAAAGGCAGCAGCCTCGCCTGTCTGGCCTGCTGTCCTCACATGCCAAGCGCTGCTGTCACAGTGAGTCACGGCCAGGCAGCTTCCGCGCTCATGCTGGCTCCCCTCGCTCAGCACCTCAGGGCCACCAACCCCCCCTCCACGGCGTCACTGCCACTTTGTGCCAGTGTCTAACATCAACAAAAGGTTCAAATCAGACAGTGTGGGGGGGGGCTTCGTTTGATGGACAAAGGCCATGTATTGGTACAATCACAGTAGTGCATTTGCCTTATTTACCGGAATGCATCTTAAAGAGCTCTTAATTTCCCCTTTCTTCTGTTAGCTACACCAGACAAGTTGTGCAACACAAGTCATGTGCTTCGTCATTGTTCTGCCATTGATGGTGTGGCTGCCCTGGCAGCAGGGGTTAAGTAAGGCACTGTGCCCTCTCAGATGTTCCACATCTACTTGACCTGTTTGTTCAGCTGCACACCCCCGCCTCCGCCCCTCAGGACACACTCCTCCCCTGAGTGGCCGTGCCAAAGATGCAAGCTTATGGAAGGCAGTGTGCCAGCAGCCCGTCCCCTGTTTTGTCAGTAGGACATTGTGGGTGAAGGTTGAATGAAGGGAGAGGGGGGGGGGGGGGGGGGTTAAATTTTGGTGGGAGCTAGATAAGCAAACTGCTGTTCCAGGTCAGCTCTTCTAGATTAGAAGACGAAAGAGAAACCTTTTAATTAGGTTTGCCATGCAGTTAGGGTCCTGCGGTATTGCGGCCCAGACACTTCCTGCATTGTGCTACACCACCCATAAAGTAACAGAGCGGGAGAGCGAGCGAGTGAAAGAAAGTGAGGGAGGGAGGCTAAAAATGGCTCTGCCACATCTGCACCGCACCACTAAACAAAGAGATGCCTGATTGCCACCATGCATTCTGGTTATTTACCTACTGGAACGCTCCAGAATGGACAACAAACCACCTGAACTTGTTTTAATGTGAGCAGTTTCTAGTAAAAATGAGCTGCAGAGCACTAAAACTTTCTGTTAATTTATTACAGCATTAACACATCCAAGTTTCCACTGCTTTGTTCTTCATTTTAGCACCATTTGTTTTCTTGTTCCCACAGTTAGCTCTTGTGTGGAGAGAAGTCCCAGAGCTGGCCCTGTCAAACTCAAGTCTAAAACCATTTAAGTACATTGGACATAATTTCCCTCTCATAACAAAAATAGAGGCAAAATACCAACAATCATATCTTGGTGACGCTTAATGAGCCCTTTCGGATCCTTGACAATATACCACTAATATGATGCTTTGCATCCTTTGAAACATACCAGAGTGGATTCCTGAAAATAGCAACACAAAAGCGAGGCCTCGCTGACGCCCGACCAGTTTTCTCTGTACTAGCCGGTCTACAGTTTGTCTGCGCTTTGATAGATTTTCACGCCAAATACGCTCATGGCCTCAAAATAAACTGTGTCTATATTCCTATCAGTGCCTTGGCACAAGAATCACAGTGCTAATGTTTCTAAAGAGAGGAGGAGGAGGAGAGATAAAATGAGAGATGAAAAGTGAGGAGGGTGCACGAGTAATTGCCTGCTCTGAAGACACGTGGAGCCTGTCTGGGGAAGAGACACTGGGTCAGGAGGGTGGAGGTATGTCATCAATTTGAGCTGGGTCCTAATGTTCCAAAATAAAGCCGAACACCTCACTTTGATCTTCATGGCCTGTTCTTCAGATGCTCTACTAAGATAATGATCCATGCTGGTTACTGTAATCTTAGCCTTAAACCATTCTCAGGAGAGGGATGCAGACTTTAAAAAGAATCACAGCACAAGAAGTAAATCTACATGTTTGAAGAATGTACCTGTGAGTGTTTGAGGGAAGGTTGTTGATAAAAGCCTGTGTTTGGAATAAATGGGTCGTGTGAAGGAATTTCGCATGAATAGTGAAACTACTAGGTGGCTGCAAGTTGCGCCTTGGGGGTGTGGAACGTGCTGGGGCCTGCTGCATTTATAAAGACAGACCCTGCCTGCATCGGCCAGCTGTGCTGCACACAAGACCTGCAGGAATGAGGGCACCATGAATGGCTTTCTCTGTGTGACAATGACTGCAGCACTCAGCAGAGAGAGAATGGTCAGAGGTCCCTGATACGGACATGCAGCTTTGACTGTGTGTGTGTGTGTGAGTGAGTGTGTGTACACTGAGAAATTACTTAGGAATGTGCGGATACATGCCAAAGACAAAGAATTTGAGTCGCATTCAAGGGAACCTTACTCTCCTCGGCCTCTGAAGAAATATCACAATCCCATCAAAAGGCTTGTCCCGACAGCCACGCTGGACGGAGCTAATGGAAGTCCTGTGCGCTGGATTAAATCTGTTGGAAGAGTTTAATTGACGAGATGCTTTTTTCTTTTCCTGACAGCTGGAGATGTGTTATGTCAAGATCATACACAGATGGACCTTTTCTCTTTGCACTTGTAGTGACTTTTGGAAAATTTATTCATAGATTTATATCTCAAAAAACTCGTTCCGTACAGTTGAATTCACACATTCCTTACGCTCGACTAATCCCAACTTGAGATGTGGATACGCACGTTGACGGCAAAACACGAAGCAGAGAAGAGAGATCTCAAGTTAGCATTATGTGAAGCAGAAACCACAGTCATAGACATCCAGACGCAGCTACGACTTAATAAATACTTTACAAAAATAATGCAGGCTTTTTACAATGAAGTTCTGCCTCAGAGACTCAGGGGACACAGTTAAATTACAGGGGTAAATTAGTGGGGAAAAAAAAGATGTGCATGCTAAATAAACATACTCACAAGCTTACATGAAAACCTGGATATGGTGACAAAATGAAGGAAGGAATTGGATCGCTCTTCCCTCGCTATCAACACATTCCTGAAGGATCTTATTCTATCACCACCACAGGCCCCCCAGAGAATCTACAGACATGAACAATTTCTACAATGACAACTTTCCCTTTTTTTACGAACATGTCAGTTATCCCTTTAGTGACCAAATCTGAGTAACAATTTAATATTTTATAAAAAAAAAAAACAACAACGAAGCAACAAGTGTGCTGGTTTTGTTAAGTTGTGAAAAGTTCCTGGCTCTGCTGGATTTGTGTTCCTCTTGGTTTAATAAGTCTTTTCCTCAGAGCCTAAAAGTGTTATTTGACCTAAAACATAGAATAAAATGGTTTCAGCACCATTTCTGAGGTTTAGCTGAATATTTGCACAGTGTTTTTTTTCTTCTTCTTCTTCTTTTCACACTAAAGCGGGCTAGAATTCCCTTGCTTCCTCAAACTGTTTGTAGTAGTCCTCATCCTGTGGGTTGTCTGGACACTTCTGCCCGTTGTTGGGTGGCCTGGCCTGGTTGTAGCGACTCCAGTCTCCTTTGCAGATGATCCAGGGCAGGATGTCCACCTTGTAGTGCAGGTCAGCTGAGAACTCCGTGCTGATGAGGTTGGGCGTGCCGGCCCCTTTGCCTCGAGTGATGAGCTTCATGCTGTCGTCGTAGCAACAGTGCTGCGCAGCCAGCGTGGTGGATGCTAAGGTCAGCATGGAGCGGATGCAGTAGCGGGCCGTGGGTTTATAGATCTCTAGCTTCTCCTTTGGCCCGCTGGCATCTTTCCACCGGAAATCTCTGCGCGTGGGGGCGTCGTGTACTTCTGCTGTGCCGTATGCCACCTCGGTTGGGTACGAGCAGGGGCAGCTGGGCAGGTCGTTCGCCACCTTGGTCATGTACTTTTTCAAGAAATCGCTCTTGCAGTTCATCCATCGCTCACAGCTGTCTGTGTCTGAAAGAGTTGAAGACACCATTAGATGAAAATGAAACTAGAAGTGTGAGAAATTGTGCACACAAAAGTGTGTTTTATTAGGAACAGGCTGACAAAGGGAGAGTGGGCATGCTGAGCCCTCCCTTCCCTGCTGCGCATTTCCATCTCTGCACAGTAATGGAGGACAGCATGAGGAATGCTATAGGTGTGTGCTGATGCCAGATGGATAAACTGCCTTCAAATGTGTAAGAGCATCTGAGTGAGGGACAGGACAAAATCTTACCAACACCAAAGAGCTCCGTGGCGTTGAACTCATCTGTTCCAGCGAGCAGGCTCACTTCAGTGGCAGCTGTCTTGAAGGCATCTTCAATACCTTTGGAGATGAAGGCAAAAGGATGATCAGAAGATCAACTTTTGCAAACTCACAAACTATCCCCAGGTGATGTGCATTGTGGGATTGGAAAAACAAGATCTTACCTGGGCAGTTGGGCATATCACAAGTTCTGGACTCTGTGGCTGTGCAGGCGTAACCGCACGACCTGGTTCTCTTCTGGTTTCCGTTTCCACAAGTGACGCTGCAGGCCGACCAGTTACTCCAGTCCCCCTCTCCGTCCATGTAGTCTGAGACCAGATAAAAAGACAGAGAAATCCCTCAGCTCTGATGCAGGACCACATGCCAGAGTTACTCAGGCCTGATAGCATGCCTCACTAAGAATAAGTGTGGTTAGGACATGACAAAAGGAAGCGGGGGAGCTCATGTTGACTTTCCTCAAAGTACGCTTGTCTACACACACTCATACACTCTCTTGTTAAGCAAACACATCCAACACAAAGAGCAAAGTGCTGTTAGCAAATTAAGTGGGGCGCATTTAGAATCAGAATTTACAGGATAAAAATGTATTCGGAGACCATTCAGCTGCTGAATCTGTGATCCATCGGTTTGAGAATAGGAAGTGATGTGGCAAGAAATCCTCTTTAATCCTTATTATCAGTGACTGCATCGCTGTAATGTGTATACATGGAAACGGAGACACTTCGACCACCATCACTATACCGCACGCATGCACACACATCTTGAAAGCAGCACTCCATCAATGTGAAGAATTAATGTGGGCATTTTTGGATGGAAGTATTTCTGGCTCAGGTCCAAACCTTCCTATACACCCCCCGCTGCCATCTGCCCCTCATTATGAGCATTTTGTATGAATGCAGGCCAGATAGCCATCTTGCCCGGCGCTCCCTCCCTTCTGTGTGTGTGTTCTGGAGCCGGTGGCAGATCAGACAGAATTTAGGAGAACTTGATAATAACCTGTGCAGACCACAGATGAGACAACTCAATGTAAATCAACGGCTTGTGATGGATGACCCCCCCAACATAATTATGATTATTAAGTTTAAAACCAAGACAGTAATGATGATAAAATATTTCCTCGTCCATTAGTGTGCTATGAAATAAATGAATGAGCTGACCACAGCGATAAGCCAGAAACATTAAACATGGGTTCTGGTTTTAGTAGTGCGAGTGGATAAAATGACATTTTCCACAGCACACGCATTCCTGCTCCACCATGTTGGTTTGGGCATGCAGCAACACGGGCCGGACTTGTACTGTACGACAGCGAACGTAAATTCTTTCACGGCAGATTTATCTGTGGGGTTACTCTTGGAGAGTATTGTGTGGAGTGTGGATGCCCAACAGGGCTTCTGGCTCCATTCCTGTTACTGAACTTTGATGTAAGCGAAGTGCTTAAACTGTGTCACGTAGCTAGCTCCACAACACAGAGGAATCCATCTCATAAAAGAGTGTTAAAGGCTTCAATCAGGGGCTCCCAAAGGCCTGCCTGAGATGACTGCACTTATTATGGTGACAGCTTAAATCAGCAAATCTGCAAATTACAGATTCCACATCAGACTTTGGCCATCTGTGGAACCGTTGGAGACCAGCGCTCAAAGAAGAGCCTATGGATCCAGCTAAATATTCTGCAACATGCTTTCATTTCCCTGCACACACACACACATACACACTCAGTCACTCCTGTCATTCTCACCATATTCAGCCTGAGCTTTGCTTCCCCTCCTGTCCCAGTCTGCCGGCGGCCTGAGGAAGTTGCTGTCCTCTGTGTTGCTCCCGTAGGAGCGTTCATGCTCCTCTGTTTGGTGAGTTGAGGAAGAGGAGGAAGAGGAGGAGGAGGAGGAGGAGGAGGAGGAGGATGAAGAGGTGTGAGGCCACCAGTTCCTCCAGTTAGGAGAGGCCCAGCTGGGCTTGCTTTCCTTACGGAGGCCCTTTTCTGGCTCATGGCCCTCGAGTCCATCCACCACTTCTATGGTCACCTGATGATTGGTTTAAAAAAAAAAAAAAAAAAATTATCAACCAAATGTGAAGAAATGACAGCTGTGATAGTAAGTATTGCCTTGCATAGATAGCTACTGAAGGCTGAAGATGCAAGGAAGTCATGCTGAGGTTTGTATTTTGCTCAAAAAAATACATCATCTGCATATCTTTTTAACAGAATGTGTTGATCAAGTAAGGTAAGGTGACACTTTCTGATACCCCTCCCCCTTTTCTGTCCTAACACATGTGCCTCCCAGATGAGGGGGACACACACACACACCACCCCTGCCCCACAGTCACCCTCCCACCTCTCGGGCTCTCTCCACCTAAACACAAAGTTCAAAGGGCTCCTCAGCCTCCTCCAGACCATGAAAGCCAGATGAATCCCAGGATCAAAGACACCCCCCCCCCTTCCTCCTCCTCCCCCCTTTCTCCCACAGCCTCACGCCCTTGCTCAATTGGTTGCTCTGCTCTCTTCCCACATCTTGAGATGTTAATACACTTTGTTCATGCTCGGATTTAGCAGCGATGCCCTCAGAAATGGAAAGACCCTCCTCGCTGGATTAGACAGGAGAATGATTTAAACATGGCAGCGGTTACTGAACCATCTGCATCACTGAGGGACTTCTGGGCAAGGGTTTGCCACACATTTACATAAGCTGCCGTCTGTCTTCCTGCACATGGGTTAGTAGTAGTGAGGAATTGCTGGTTAGCGCCTGCCTTTCAGCTGTCATTATGATTGACATTCAGTGTCTATCTTGAGCTTTACTGCGAGCCAGGAAGTGTGAAAAGGGAGCAAAAGGGGAGAAAAAAGGGGGTAGTGATGTGCACCAAACTTCTTCCTGTTTGCTCTTCCTGTCCTGTGTGCTTGAGTAGCCATGTCTTAAGTGAGAAAAAAAAACAGCATCTAGCAGGTGCACGGACACACATGATCACCTGTATGTTGGGATTCTGTCCATTGATATCAGCTTTGGAGAGGTCCGGGAAGTTGTGCAGATCTAGGAGGAAAGCTCCAGGGCCGTCCCGGTGTACATTGCTGCCCTGTGACCAGGGGAGGGTAGCAGGACGATGGGCCAAACGGTGCTCAGGACCAGACCTCCGGTCTTCAGGACCCAGCTGGACAGAGGAGCTACTTTTTGCATTTATATTGTTCTGCTGAGGAAAGAAAAGGAACATCATGTTAATTCATTGTTAGCGTGCATGTCCACGAAAACACTGATTGATCAGAGGTGCATGTGGCAATAATCTGTGCCGTAAATCATGTCCCGCTGTTTTAGAGGCTCCTTCAAAAAGAGGGACTCTCAGGAACTGTGGGACAAACATCACGCTGTGTTCTGCTTCCACCAAAATATCATCTGTCTACAACAAGCACAGTGTCACAGCTAGACTATATATTTTTCCATTTTTAACTGACAGAGCCCTGCTGCTGCTGCTGCTGCTTTACCATAGTAATATGATGTGAACATATATAGCATTCTCTAGAGAGAAAAGAGGCTGTGTGAGACTGATGGTTTTCCGGCTATACAGAGAAACCAAAGCAAACATTGCAAAATAATTACATCTCCCTTCTTGTAGACAGAAAAAACATTTGGTCCGCTGACAGGAGTGTTGTAAATTCATCCCAAAAAGACAGCTGGGGCATGTGTCCCCTATCAGGTATGCACAGAAGGAACAATTATTCCTCAATTGGACAGACAGCCATAAGTAGTCAGCAATCATCCGTTCTGGGGTGGCAGAAAATAAGATCAAAGAGAGCCATCAATCATGTCGCTTGTTTTCTTTTTTCATGTCCCATTTCTTCCTCCCCAGTGTTTTTGTGGCCGGGCTGAGGCCTGAGAATATGGCAGCAGTGTTGTACGGTTGCGGTGGCCAGTCACAGACAAAGTGTCAGCTCAGCCACATTGTGGTGGGTATAAAAGCCCCCAGTGGAGCTGTTTGTGTCCAGCCAAGGTGCACTCTGGGGGCAATATAGATGCTGTAAATGGAGCTGCGCAGCAAGGGAGGAGGGATTAGAAATGTACATGTACCTTGTATTCACGCGCAGAGAGACTTCCATAATCCCTTTGCTTTTAATCTACAGCCAGATGGAGTTAATGTGATAATATGATGGATTTTAAAGAGTTTAAAAAATGTTCACATCTTGTTTTTTTTTTTATATCAGCAGTGGCCATAATTACAATAACTCTTCTGCTTTTTTCTGTAGCCACCAAATAAAAAGAGGAAGAGGTTAAAGTGTAGATAAGAAGATGAGTTTTTAATGAGAATTTATGTCCTGAATCCTTTAAAACCAAATGTTCTCAAAAGGCAGATTCCGGTTCAAACCACAAATGTCTTCCACAGCCCAACAATTAGAACGGAGAGTCCTCACTACAGAAAAACATCACTCCAGCAGCCGTGTGTACTCCCGCCATATCGACCCTTTATTTGAACACCATGGGGCCCTCTTTTGGTTCTATCGCAAGTACTTGGACTTTGAGATGCCCATGTGATAACCCCGCCTTTCAAGTTCTCAGTCTTCACGTTTCACTCAGCGGCTGTAATTGAGCTCCGCTGAGGGAGCCGAATGGCAGCACGCTCACAGGTTTAATCACAATGTCAATACAAACACAGTCAACAGGTGTGGCTGATCTCATCTGGGTGGCGCACGTTGTCATAGATTATATTAGAGAGTTTCTCATCGCCGGTTTATAATGCCACAGTACACAAAAACTTGTTGGGTCATGAAGCGTACGCAGCCTCTGTGTTTGCAGGCAGATTAATCCTCCCATCATCCGGTCTAATCCCACCTGAATCTCTCTGTTGTGTTATGTTATGATGATTATTCAATCCTGATGCTAATTTGGTTTACATAAAGTCAAACTGTGAAATACTCACAATAATCCCACTAAAACTGGCACTACACATGGTAAGTCTGCTGAACCAAAGCTGCTTGTAAACACACAGAATTTGTCAGTTTATAAGCAAAAACCAGAAGCTTAGTAGCATTAATGTGATCAATATAATGTTGCCCCATATTTGAGAACGATCTGTTATGTGTGGAAGAGCACGGTGGCCCACTGAGGTAAGGGAAGCCAGAAAAAAAAGGACAAACTGTGAGGAAAAAGGGAAGTTCTGCATTAGCTCTGGATCACTTCAACATGAACACCTCTCTCTGTCTTTTCCAAATGACCTTGAGTGGAGTATGAAACACAAGTTAATGAGAAAAATATGCTGTTTTGTCATTTTCTTCCCCCTCTTATATAACCCAGGACTGTAACAGTGCAGGAGAAACTCATTTAAAATGCTAAAAAATCAGAAGTGCCCCCCCCCCCTCCCCCTTTGATGGCGGCCTGCTTCACAGTCCCTATCACTCATCTCAGATCCTCCACAGCGAGGAACACACTTTAATTTGGAGATCAAAAGTGACACACCAGTCCTCAGTTCATCTGGGGGCCTCCCAGGATGTCACCCCCCCCCCCCCCCCAACTCCCAAAAGCCATGAATGAACACTTGCACACACACACATACAAGCCACCCCCTCTCCCTCCTCACAGTATCTCTTCTTCTTTTCCCGCTTCCCCCTTTTTCACTTTGTGAGGGCTGCTTAAAGGGGCATGACTCTATTTTCAATTGGGAGCAACTCAGGGGTCCTTCCCCCAGGGAGGCTGGCAGGAAATGAAGGCAGTCCACATTGTGCCAGATGCTTTTCAACACTACACTTATGTAGGTGGAAGAGAAAATCATCCTTCCCCTGTCACACGCCTCACACTGAGCGTACGCAAATGTTTATTTATCCAATGAAACTGAGAAGATCCACGCTGCACAGGACCCCTTCAAAGGAAAAAGGTTAAAAGGGATTACAAAAAATTACAATTTATTCACCAGTACAGGGTTGGCAGTTGTATTGCTGTGGGTGATGCTAATGAGCCATAGACCGCAGCGTTTTCTGTCTCCACTTCAGGTGCATGGAGCTGCATCCTGTCATTTGTGTTTCTCTGAATGCCATTTTTAATATGACACCTTGGGATGACAATGCACCCCCTGGGCCGTGACAAGCACGGCTGAAAGATGACATCACCCTCTTCAGTGGAGGGTTAGTGAAGCATAACGGCACATAGTCGGTGCATTCATGAGCAAAAAAAAAAAAAAAAAAAAAAACTATTCAGTGCTTGACTTTGGCTTCATTCACAAGCCAGAATGTAAATTTGGACTGATGACAAAAGGTGGATGTTGAAGTCAGGAGAAACTCCCTGCTGCTCCTCATCCTGCTCATCCAATCCAACATTTGGCTGTGTGACAAATATTCAATAAATTCCTGGAATATTTCCTCAGCTTTGCATGGCTCTTAATATCCAACAAAGCACCGGCCGGCTTGCTGTTGCATATACGCAGGTCAGGAGACAGTGATGGCACTGATAGTGGACATGTGCAAAATTACCCTCAACCTCATCTGCTGAAGTAAAAATTCTTTCCAGTCATGCCCCCTCCCCCCCTGGGATCCAATAAAGCATTTATAAAAGTGGACCCCATTCCAGTGGGCATAAATACCCAGTTATCACCAGGAGAAGAAGAAAGTATTTTGGTAGCATGCTAAATATACATCAAAAAGCAGCTGAAGGATGCTTAACACTCTCTAAAAAAGCCTGTTGATCCCAGACCCATCTTAACCCCGGGGTCAGGATTTGGGGCTCTGCTGGAGTCTGTGTGCTTAATGCTGATGTTAAAATGGGCAGTTAAACCATTAAACCTGTCTTAAGTGGTGTCATGTTGACAAATGTCTCCCCAGTGACTTTTGTTTGCTGCTCTAACATGCGCCACAATCCTGAAAAGTTCTCATTAAAACTCTGTGTGTCTCCCGCTGGATGATACAGCTTCAGGGCTTGGTGTGGAAGGGGGGGGGGGGGGCAGAAGATGCAGGTTGATGCCAGGAAAGGAGCACCTTCTGGGGTTCAGCTCTGACCTCTGCCTCATCAACTGAACGCTTGGATGACAGTGATGAGCCTCCGATGACAGAGAAGTGCCTGCAGCTACCATTTAACCCCCGACAATAGGGAGGTGTGTCTGCAGTCGTGGGGGCTGATCTCTGACCCCTGCCTCGTCTTCCAGCTCACCGCCGTTCCCGGGGGGGACACCCCATCCGTGCGTATGTCAATCTCCAGAGGAAGCTCCGGGGAATGGAGGCTTTATTTTACCTGAGCATTGAGTATTTTATCAAACCCGTCTGTGGACCTGATGACACCCACAGTAACCTAAAGAGAGCATACCCCATACTGACAGATCCCCCTTCACTCACCTCTTTCAAAGCTGCGTCCTGATCCAGGCTCAGGGTTACATTCCCTTGGGGCAGCGGGTTGCTCCGCAGCACTGTAATGTGCAAGGTGAGGAGAAGGAGTCCCAGGAGCAGCAGCAGTTCCGCCGCCAGTCGCACCATCCTCTTGACACGGCCGCTCTTTGGAGCCTGCGGGGTGACCGGAGTTCCAATTCCGCCTCCTCCCGGTGCAGAGACTCCAATCTCCGGATCCGCCGGGGACGAGGAGACGCAACACCACTTCGGAGCCACTTCGGGAATCAGAATTGCAAAAATGAAGGGAAACTTTGAAAAAGTCTTTTAGTTGAATTTTATGACAGTCTCTTTTCTTCCTTTGAACACCGTTACTGTCCTTATCAAAGGTTTGTTTCCTTTCACTGGTGCCAAATTGTGATACCTGTCAAGGTGCCAGTGAAACCAGTATAGTGCGCACTGCAGGGCTGCTCCAGCGTGCAGCATTAACACTTTCCACACTTCTGCTGCTGCGCCCTCGTCAAATCTCCACGCTCAGGAAACTTGCAGCCCTGTTGGCCCCGTGGTGTCCACGCCACATTCTCAGCTTCATGCTACACTTTTCTTCACTTCCACTTCATCCGCTTTACGCATTTCTTGCATTGTCCGCATTCTGAGTTATCCAGCGAGGCTACCTTTGGAAGAGGAGGAAAAAGTCGCCCGCAGGTAGTTTAAAAGAAAGTAGTTCGCCCCAGTTGAAACTTCACGGCGAAGTTCTGTCTGCTTCACAGACACTTTCCATCCATTGCTGCTGTGGACTGTTGGTCCAGAGAAAGGAGGACTCGGGCTGGCTGGCGTGCGTCTGTCTGTCTGTCTGTCCTGCTGGAGGAAACGAGTCAAACCTATCACACTACAGCTTACCGAGACACACGCTGCTCTTGTTGTGCGCTCTTGAGGTGGTTTTATACTAAACGCCCCCTATGCAGGCGCCCTCCCCCCTCATTAACTCTTTCGTCCCTCTGAACCAGACCTCACCAAACTCTCAGGTCCGGCCGGGAACGTGGAGTCAAAAAAAAAAAAGAGATGAAAAGAAAAACACATTTTCTAGTAACAGAATCAGAATATAGCAACAAAAAGTTTAAAAATTATAAACTGAAATTTCTTTTAAATGATCATTTCAATAAGCATCATGGATCCTTATATATAGTTTATTAATAACGGATAAAACAAAGAGGCCTTGATCAACTTTTAAGTCCTTGGTGGTCTCCAAAGGCGCATTGGGCACACAGGCGCGTCACAGCGCGGAGGAAGACACCCGAAGGCGCATTACAGGAGGTCTGCCTCTCATGTTGACATGTGTACAGCAGCAGGCTCGCCTCAGTCTGTGGGCAAAACGGAAGGTGCGGTAACACTTCACTTAAGCAAGACAAATGGTGCGTAATGTGATTAGGCCATGTGAGACTTTTTATTGTCCGCTTCAAAGGACGGGCCGCTGTGTCACATTATGCACCAAGCAGGGATGCTGCTGCTGCCGCCGCCGCTGCTGCTTCTGCTGCTGAGCAGGCGTGGGTGACAGTTCACTGAACTCCCCATCATCTGTCACCTTTGAAGTCGACACATTCAATTAAAATACAAGCGGGAATAACAGCGTTAGAGAATATGAGTAACATGATCCGATTACACAGCAGCGTCACAACAAGCAGCGTGAAATTCTGCAAAGATTAGGCAGGATTCAATCCATAGTATATAAAAAAAACATGTTTGTGCATGCGTAATCTTTGATGCTGAGGCCAGTTTGTGCATCATGTAAATTAAGAACTCATTCACAAAAAGTGATGCCTGGAAAAAAAACCTGTCATGTCTGTGCTTTGTTCTCCTCTTCCTCTCTCTTCTACCTCCTCCTCTTCTCCTCTATGCAGCCGTCCATCAGCAGCAGGGTCCCCTCTTATGAGCCAGGTCCTGCTCAGAGTTACTTCCTGTTTTTATTAGTCAATAATCCAATAACCCCCCCCCCCCCCCCCCCCCCCCCCCACACACACACACAGTTCAACAATAATAATAATTTTTGCTTGTGTAAAATAGCTACTACTGCATAAAACACTGTGGCAATATAAGTAACTGTGGTTTGGGCCTTCTAGCCAACATATGACTATATATATATGACACCATTAGATTATTATTATTATAATTGCAGCATCATTGTTAAAGCAGCAGGTTACTGCTGGAGCACGAGGTGAAGCTGTTAGGGGATACCGGGGCTTGTTGTCACATGGGTAAGTTGTCACACTTGCAATAACTTGACCACAAAGGGGGTCCACTCAAAAGTGGAATACTAGTTTTGTGCTTAAACATAATGTGATGTCACACAGTGTCTGGGAAAATCAAAGCACACTGTCAACACAATCAACACAACGACAAATTTCCCATTTTTCACATGTAAAAGTAAAAAATACCAACTGAATATTTTTTGTAACTGTCTGCTTAAAGACACAAATATCAATTATTTAACATTTGAATCTGTTAGAAGACAGAATAAAGTGTTTGGCCAGACTTTAGTTTCAGTGCTGCTGTACAGTGCAGCACCTGACCTGATTGAGGGAGGTGAAGTTGGCCTATTTTTATTCAAGTTCATTGATTAATCGAACTTTTTCTAGCTAAATTTAAATTTGGAATATTAATTAAACTGAAGTGTTCTTGTTTTATTTACGTCAAACATGTGTGACGTATGCTGTGACAACTGCACAGAAATGAGATATCAAAACAAAATGTAAGTGTAAGTGTAAAAAGTATGACAACAGGCCCCGGTCTCCCCTATATATATACAGCTGTATGAGAAGATCAGAGGGAAGCATCGGTATTTGGTGCTCCTCAAACCTCACACCAATATGTTGTATTCATGTGTAAAATCTTCATTACAATACTGACTAAAGCCGTCCAATCAAAATAAAAGAGTAGAGAGCACAATGTGTCTCTCAGAAATTCAGTGAGGTGGAAGTATAAAGCAGCAGAAAATGGAATTACTTAACAATAATAAGAACATCAAGCTTCTGGTGGTGAGCTTTTCACACCACCGACCCAGCCTACTTCATTATACTTGCTGTTAACAAGTGGTTCCCCCTTTATGCAGCTTCACTGCAGTCCTAAGTCTTCACTCCAGGCAGAGCACAGCTGTCCAAACCATGTAAATCTGCTTCACTTCAAAAACTGCCCGTCCAGAATAGAAAAATCTAAATGGTAAACAGAGAGCAGTGAGAACGGCTCGCCTGCTTTGGACACAGTGGTGGACACATCAAAGGTGCAGCGGAGGATTCCCCCCTTTCAGAATAGCAGCTACATGCCATTCCAATAAGTGCAGTGTATTTGGATCTGCAGTTCAAAAGAGCCTGGTGCAGGCAGGCAGGTCTCTGGGGCCTTGCCACCAGTAGTCTGGCTGCACAGATGTTTTGAATGCCAGCGCGGACCATTTGCCACTTCTGTTTAAGCAGAAGGCAGTTACAAGTGACTGGAAGGAAGCTTGGCAAGACTCGTGCTTCCCACCTTACCCTGACAGTCAGTGTGTGTGTGTATAAAGCTCTGCCACTCTCACCCTCGCTGCACTGTTTGAAATGGACACATCTGAGCGTGAGTGACCACATGTTGCTTTACTTCTGATCATTCATCTGGAATATAGCTGAGTGAGAACTTCTTCAAAGGCTGTAGAGGGGTTGAGTAGCAGCATGACTGACCAAAGTTCAAGGTTTAGGGTTCTATTATTGATATTTGTTGTCCAGTGATGCTGTAAATCTTTCTCACTTTACATAATCGTTTATTGGAAACAGCTTGTGCACAAAACTTTTCCTTCTTTGCAGTACGGTAACATTAAAGTTTTGAGAACACCTGCCACAAATTAACTGCTCCACATGACCCCTGAAAGCTCAATACAACTGATTAAAAACACAATGAATGAATAATCTGTGTTTCAGAACACAGAGTTCTTTTTAGCTTTCAATAATGTTTTTGTTAAATTATATGAACTATGGCATGTATGTTCACATAACACTGAATGTATGTGTTGTTAATGAATGAAATTAGGTTGCTTTAGCTTAATAAATTCTACAATGACATTAAATAAAAAAAATAGATAATTAATATTAAATTATTTTGAATTTGAAATTTACGCTGACTTTTTTTTAACTTTTAAATTAAAAACACGTGTTTGTAGTGACACCTGTGGCTATTAAGGGAATTACACCTAGCATCAAAAATGTTTGTCATATTCTGATTAGAACATACTGAGCATGCAAGCTAAGCTAAGCCAGCTAACTGCATCCATTTGGAGTTGTAATGTTGGCTGGTCATGTAATTTGGCTAAATCTAGCCATTGTCTTGCTACATTATGCAGTCAGCAATGTGTCCATGTTAGCTCACAGTGTTATCAAGAAAGGCAAGGACTAGGATGTGCTACATCCTTTGGATTTTTGTGAAAAAAAAAAAAGTTCTCAATACTAGTTCACAGTCTGTGGAAGGCCTCCTTGTTCACACTTTTGCAATAAAAAAAAGATCTGTTCAAATATCTGGTCTAAAGATATCTTCATGAAGCAGATTCATGATTAAATATGAGATTTCTGGAACAAGCTACAATGCAAAAATGTTGCTGGTTGAGTCTCAGCAGTTATAGTTTGCCTTTCTGATTACTCACAGTGGAGCACAGTATTTGAACACTCTGTGTCTGTGACGCAGAATGCTTCAGAACGAACTGGAGCTCTCTCTCTACACACATCTGTCTCCTGCTCTAAATGCATTTAACAACAATCACATTTTAGACTAAAGGTGAAAGTAAACAGAAATTAATAGCAGACATCCGGAGGAGCATTAGAGCACCACAGTGTAACATTTGAGGCCACCTTTCCCCATCTCATCCACATCTTTATGGAGTGGTATGACATCACAGATTTGGGGATTAAAGAAACTGTTTTCTATTGTTTCTGTCTATAGGAGCCAGATGTGAAATTATATTCCCTCACAGAACAAAGTGACTCAGTATAGAGAGCAGATTTGGAGGGTTTTTCTTCTTTAGGAGAGGAGAACTGTATTTGCACTTTGCATCAACGTTGCATAATGTCATTTTATTCCATCATAAAATGTTGCTATCACTGTGTGGGAAAACACAAACATGGTAACGTCCCGAGGAACAAAAACAAGTGTGGACTAGACCCAATCTGACACTCTGTGAAAACACATTTATCATCCATCTATAATCCTTCCTGTGTTAATCAAATGATTACCCCATACCACGAGAATTTAGACTTCAACGCTAATTGCTAGGTAAGGTTTCTGTTGGCTCAGGTGCTGCATACTCCGCGTGCTTACCTTCACAACGGTTACGCAGTTTGTGTGTGAAGGAGAACAGCAGGTCTTTAAAACATCCACAATTAAGCTGTTAAGACCCGGCGAATATGAGCAGTCTCACCACAAAACAAGCCGTGACACCTTTTTTATTCTGTGTGTGGGTTGTTGCGATTTAACTGCATGTCAAAGAAGTAATTGCTGCATGATCTATTATTTACAGGAAGGCTATCATTTACTTTGGAGATGAAAGTGTTGGAGGGGGGGGGGGGGGGAGTTTTATAACAACTCGCTGTGGAATACAAAATCTTTCAGAAGTAGTGTAAATAATTATGCATCAGGAAATTAGTTAGAGTTACAACAAAGGAAAGAAAAAAATTAGATAATTAATCAATCTTTCTATTTCAAAACAGATACAGGAAGCATTTAAGTTTGTGGTTTCTTTAAAATAAAATTAAAAAAATCAGCAAGAAGAGGAGAAAATAGAAGAATCTGAAACAGCTCCTAGTAAATTGGGACTTTTTGCATTAAACTATCATCTGATAGATGTTTATGTGTAGCGAAAATGCTTCCATAAAAAATGTTTGAACGTCTAAATATAGACACCAAACAACAAGTGTCTTTAAAGACAGGCTCTTTAAAAAAAAACCTGCCCGTTAATCAACCAACGCTTCTTTTCACATACAAATACATGTGTTAAGAAAAAGTCTTTAATCTAGTTTCACAAAAAGTGATCAGAAAGTATTACAAACATACAAAAAAAGGCAGCTGCCCAACATTTGGCCCTGTCGCTCTGCTGTGAGCCGTGTGTGTGCGTTACCCTGCGTTGAACGTTTATGTGTCTGCTGAGGCATGGACGCTTAGTTTTGACACAGTGGAGTTAAAGGTGTTTGGGGTCATATCAGCTGTCCAGCTCAAAGTCTGTCTCGTCGCAGAGGTCAGGCGGGGAGAAATGTTTCCGCCGTGAGAACTTCAGACAGAGAAGGTCTCCCACCTCGTTCAGATGGTGCAGCACCTGAAAGTGTCAGAGCGTGGGTGTAACTGTGGGTTCCAAAAAAACCAAAAATACATACACTCACAAAACTGCACATGGTCAGATTCAGTGGGTGTTTACCTGGTCCAGCATGGCTCTGGTGTGCGCTGCCGAGACACAAAAGCGAGCTCGGGCCTCGGTGATCGGTGTGGCCGGAAAGCCGACGACCACGACGCCAATTTTTCTGTCCAGCATTTCTCGTGCAAACGCCCTGGTCAGCAAGAAGAAGGAAATAAAGAGTAGTTTTGACATATTCTAACACACAAAGACCTTCGAAAGAGCTTCAGGAAGTACAGATACCAGCACCACAAAATATCTTTACTCGAGCTAATTGGCTGACATATCCCTCCTATTTTCCTCCACTCTAGGCTTACCTGTGCCTGTGCATTGTGTCTTCTACTCTACAAATCGCAATGTGCATTGGCAGCTAACCTCAATAATCCATAACTATAAGTACATTCCATTTTTGAGGCATTTCCGAGCACATGTGCCACAGTTAGAATGAGGAAGCAGTCGCTGCTTTGCCCCGTCCAATTAAAAGTCAGGAGGAATGTTGCTCCATCTGGCTCTTCCAAAATCCTTAATTATGCAGCTGGGCTGTGTGGTTAGAATAACTTGTGATAATTTCTGCAAAGCACTGTAAATTAAAAAGGAGCAGGCAGTTAACAGCTACATATCTCTGATGACTGTCTCTTTCATGAGGCCAAGCCAGGGAACGGCTGCATCCCGCGGTTCAAGTGGACAGTTTGGAGAAGTTCAGAAATGTACTAAATGTAAATGTGCTGTGGATGCGGTTTAATGAACCTACAGTTGTGCGTTTTTTAGGTTGATTATTTCCCGGTGAAATGTCAGCAGATACACCCGTCACCAGAGAGCGATGTTACATGAGAGGATGCATGATAACAGCTTCTGATTATAGCAATTACTGAGCAGGATCTGCCTTTTCATGGATATTATTGGTGACTGGCACTGAAAGACACTTTATACCCAATTGATTATACACCTGAGTGACTCAGTCTATGCAGGGTTAGACCTAATCAATACCTGATGCTGCCTCTTAAGTGGTTACAGACTGCGTAAGTCTACACTTCTGATTCATGGAAACTTCAGGGAAGGCGAAATGGCTGCTATCCAAATTATTCAGAGATGATACACTGTGAGCTATTTAACATTTAAAAATAAATCTGAGCACGACAAATGTTATGTTAGCGGCTTTGTTGATGGTTTTACTTACACGACTTTGCCTGGCATGTAGAGCAGGAGTGGAACCACAGGCGAGTCATCATTGCCGTAGATGATGAAGCCCATCTCCTTCAGCCTGGCCCTGAAGTATCTGGTGTTCTCTGCCAGTTGGCGGATCCGTCTAATGCCTCCAATTAAAACAAGGACACCACACCAGATGTACATGAGTAAAGCACCATCTCACTGCCTTCCGCCACATATTTCCTCTGTCCCCTGCAGGAAGGGACATCACCTGTCAGTGGAAGCTAATGGAGTGTGAGCGCTCTGCAGTGCCATCTCATCCTGAGTCCTGCACCTCCATCTGGGCCATTCCAGCCTCCACTATGAAGTTGCTCATGATTAAAACTCAGCTGCAGGAGCAGATGGTTCAGTTTTGTCTGCCTGACGGCATCGTATATGTGCTTGCGTGTTGCCAGAGTGGACGCTCGCAAATTGGATATGATGGATTTCGCACAAAATTAGTGGCTGTGGATTGGCCACTGGAGCGTAGCCATGACTGAAATTGAATACAAATAATGCTTAAGTATCACATGTATCTGGGATAGAGACATTAGAAAACAAATCAAAGGCAGCAGAGGCGGCCTGGTCTGCTGACCCCCGGTGTTTCCTGAACAATGTGAATCACTGGGGAGCCTGCTTGCTCCGTGGCTGCTCTGTGGAGTTTGGCATGGGCCAGCCTTGGAACACAGCTCTGTTTCCCTCTGATTACCTGGGAACAGATTGGCAGTTCTTTCAAAGGGATGTAAGAGAGCACTTTAAATCCCCTTATCTCAGCAGAGAGAGGGAGAGGGAGAGGGGGGGAAAAAATAACATTCGGACATCTGCCAAAAAGCACAGGCCCCATTTTGTAAATTGTTCCTCTCTGCTAGGAGAGGGGGCACGGAGGTCAAAAACCTGCTGCCAGACGCAGAAATCATATGAGCAGGCGAGAACGTGTGGATGCTGCTGTCTGTCAGAGCAGTGCGAAATTCAACATCAAAGAGAAAGATGAGGAAAAAAAAGGCCGAGGCGGAGACTTATTAGGCAGATATGCAAAAAGAATGTGTTACGCTTTCTTGTCACAGTGAGAGTTTTGCGGTGTTTTGGTGGACGCTGAGGTTTTGAGCGGAGGTTTTGAAAGCCTGCACTGTTCGCTGTGTTCCCTCCTGTCTCTATAAGACAGGTCAAGACTGATTTTTCCACAACAGCTATTTCACCGGGCTACGTCAGATGAGAAGCATGCCTGGTTCAGAGCCAGATGAAAAAGTTACTCATCTCTGCATGAAACTACAATATACCTCAACCATAACACACCAGGCTTTCGTCCTTGTAAAGATTAACCCATTAGAGCACTCTCTTGCAAAGTCCTGTAAATTTAATAAGTGTATAAAGCTGTCATTTATGCACCGCTATTAGCTGTACTTATGCCTCTCCCACTAACACTGCTTCTATTACCAGAAGTACGATAACTTGGGCAGAAACGCTCGGGTGGTATTACGACTTCTCTGGTAACGACCGCTTCCCTGCCCAAGTTGTCTGATGCCATTAGAGCAGTAACTTTTCAGAGGAACAGCGTTCCTCACAACACACACATGAAAATGATTTCCTCCACGTTAGGGTCACGTGTGCTCAGGGACTGCACGTCTCCCCTCTCCTTACCACTGCAGACCCCTGTAATTGCTTCCACATTTTCTGGCCAAGCAGCTGTTTGCGTTTCCCTGCAGGTCTTACACATGAATGTTAACATTGGTAGTGTCCTCTGGATTTGGTTTGCTGTTGTTTCCATAAAAATTATATAAAGGTGTAAAACTTTTTATAAGCCAGACATAATATTTGTCTGTGTAAAAGGACATTTTGAGTTAAGAGGCATGAAAAAAAACTGAGGGTGACATTAACTGGAAAGAGCTTGGATACTTACCCTCTGTGCTGCTGTCTTTTCCCATGATGCACTTCATGGCTCGTATGATCTGCTCAGTGACAGAGGGGGTCATGGCGGTGGCGTAAACTGCACTGTGAGAATGACTACGCAGGTAGTCCACCAGCTCCTGTAATAGACAGTCACCACATTAATGATCAGAGCGTATGCGCTGACAGTGATATTATCAGATCTTCTGTGAGGCCTTGCAGTTATATTTTAGCACCACTAGAGAGAGCTCACGTATAGCTGTCACCTGAGAAGCAATTAAAATACCTCAGGTCATTTTTCTGTCACTACTGGCATTGAGTGTAAAACAGCTCTGGATCCAGTCCTGCTCTTCACTCTGAGGGAGCCAGAACATTCACTTGAGAACGAATCAACGTCAGAGTGAGCCACAATGAAGACTGTCATGCTCATTATTCCTAAATGTCAGCAGGAGATTAATTCTTCTAGTGGCTGACAAGAGAAGAGCAGAATTTCAGGAAAACTGATTTGGTCACGGGTCCCTGGAGCATGTGGTCTGAGGTTGGGAGTGAGCCTGGAGCTGAGATGGGCTGCTGCTCGGTGGCTGTGTGGTGGTAAGCTGGGGTGTGGGGTGATGACACGTAGCCGGAGATGCTGTCTGGCCACCATTTCCACTCACCACCATCTGTCCCCACTGGGCGGCGGCTGTGGCTTCCACCCCCCCCCCCCAAAAAAAAAAAAACACACACAAGGCGAAGGGATTTTAGGGGAAATACTCAAATGTAGGATGAGAACCCTGAAACAACCTGACATCTGTTTTCATTTAAGGAGGGAGATTTTCACAGCTTTGTGGCCCTGCAGGATTTCGGTGTGACCAAGATAAACCAGTAAAAGAGAACATGTCCAAAATCCATCTCAAGCCTGGGGCATGGAGTGACAGCTCACAGCGTTTCCTTAGCCACACGTTGGCCATAATACTTGTGTCCACAAAGCCGCAGAGCAGGAGCAAGCCAGAACTGCACACACACTTGTACATACTTCAACGGATGCATTCAATAACCTAATTTTGGTGCAATCCAGGCTTCGAGTAAAGGGTTAACGAACAACACATCCTGCTCGCAAGGTTGACATGAATTAGAAGGAGCTTGGAGTGTATTTATTGGGGTATTTATTTTTGGTGCTCTCATAAAATAGCTATAACATGACTGTTTTCCAGAACACATCTGTAGAGTCTTTTGTTGGTCAACCCGACTCCACTTAATGTAGGATTTGGGGGGTTTCGCCACAACAACAAATACGTCAAATCTAAAGGTTCGCTTTTCTTTTTCCTGCCTTTTTCTTTCAGGAGTTTACTACAGGCAGCTGTCAAACCGGGCAGAGTGTTCATACTTCAAACATTATCATGCTTGTTAAAAGTCATCCTGTTAAATCTGGAGCGCAGTTCCGATGCCTGCCACAAGAAGGGGCTGGCCTGCTGCCAGCGTTACCTTCTTATTATGGCAGAGAAGGGCTGAGCCACCATAAGGCGAAGGAAGGAAGGGTCCCTTCTCTGAATACCTAATTCAAACAACATGGCCGTTTCCTCTGTTGCTTTCTAATCAACTGCTACAAAAACCGGTGCGGTTATGTACTAAAGTGTACTTTTTAATGGAGTTAAAAAAGAAGTTACAAAGACCCGTAGTCACGGCCTGGGGAACATTTGTTGGACACATGAGAGCCGGGAGAGAGAGGTGGGGTTGTGATGTGTGATTGACTCCTGTACAAATCAGGCCTGGCTGAAAAAAAAGCATCTGAAAATACTTTATATGATGTGTTTTAACCTGCTTTGGAGGCAAAGTGGTTAACGTTGATACACAGTCGGTGCTTGCCAGGCTAAAGCATGTCAGGACAGTATCAAAAAACACTGCTTATTTATTTGATTTTCTCTAATGGCAACTTACCCAGGGCTGTTGGAGTGGTTTCAACATGATTAATCCCACCTACTTATTATACTTGAAATTTATTGACCCTATTTGGGTCCAGGAGGATTGCATTTGCATGGCAACCAGAGTGCCTTCTTAGAGAATCAACAGCAATGCGTAAAAGTTCACTCTTTTATAGGAATGAACTGGTGATATGAAGAGAATATAATATTTTCTTAAGAAAGGCGGGGCTGTAACAACACACTGCTCTTTTGGTTAAAAATGGAAAGATGTGAGCCTCTCTTCCGCTGTTGTAATACACACTGCAGGCTTTGTGTAAAGGGAGGACTATTAGATCATGGCCTCCATGTTGTGAAGCCTTGTGAAGTGTCTTTTTTTAAAGGTTCTATCAATAGTAAAAACAAGGTCCTGACCCTACCGGTGGACCATTGTTTTTTAAAAAAACCAAAAAAAAACAATTATATGTGTAATTCATGCCACAGAGTTAAGAAACTATTCGTCTTCACTGCCTTATGTATTAACCAAATATAGTCCTGTGGGACCATGCCTCTTTAAACTACCAGCTAGCCAACAAAACATTCTTAGCAGACCAGTGAATGAAATGAGAGTTAAACCAGAAAAATCTACACAGGAACCTTTTTTCCTGCGATGTAGCCTCCAGAAGCACCAAAGCTTTTCGTGAAGGTCCCCATCATCACGTCCACATCATCTATGTTCACATTAAACAGCTCGGTCACGCCCCTCCCTGACGGTCCCACTGCTCCGATGCTGTGGGCCTCATCCAGGTACAGATACGCTTTGTACTTCTTCTTTAGAGCGATGACTTCGGGTAGTCGCACCACTGAGCCCTCCATGCTAATGGCATACAAAACACACAGAACAAAAAGAAAAAATGGAGTAATAAATGGTTCAACATGGACACACACACACACACACATTTATCCACTGCAGAGCATCTCTACATCTGCATATATGCACAATTTGACATGCCACAGTCCTGCAGGAATCTTCCTCCTGGCCTCTTTCACTTTACTCCCACCTCTCACCCATCTCCTCCTCTCCCTCTGATGCAAACCTTTTAAGGCTACAAATAGACAGCATGAGTGATTATATGGCTGAGGAATAGAGCAATCCCAGACCTGCTGTACTTGCTACGGCTGAGAACGTCTGCAGTCCAAATGACATAAGACAGGGTTTCACCAAGACCGATGTGGACATCAAAGTGAGCCCGGGATATAGCTAAAGTATGCGTACCCTTTATCCAAGTCTTTTGATGTTAGTGGGAGGTGATAGATGGAGCATTAGTTCTTTCTGTGCTGTACAGAAAAAGCGCCAATTCACCCTCATGTCTGTGGTTGACGTTGCACTTTACTTCTTGTTAAAGACAGTCTGATGAATTAAGTTGTCTTTCAAGAAATAACCGTTATAAAAACTGAGAGCTATGTTAACAATTAAACATCACAGTGTTATATATTATTTCCAAAGGACTGAAATGTAAGTGTGGTCGAGGGCAACAAAGAGGGAAGAAAGGAGAAAAGAAAATGGCCATGATAAACAGTTGGAGCTGGGGGTGTAGCCAAGTCAATCTCTGTGGCTCCATTTGGCCTTGATTTGGAGCTAATGAGCAGATGGAGAGGGTCACTAAGACTCGAGATAGCTCACTGGCATAAGAGACACACAATACCTTTCCTCCTCTCTACAGTAATCAAATGGTACCAGACCATACACACACACACACACACACACTCAGACACACAAGCGATCTATTATTGAAGGCTAGAACGGGAAGCAATTGAAGAAGAAGCTATTACAGGGACTGCTAAGCACAAGCTCACCTCAGGTTATAAATAAAGATATCTACCTACACAGCCCTGCTAAAGACCACCTGGAAGGCCGTACTCGCAAAAGATGATTACAGGAGCCCAGCTGGCCTGAGACATGCCTCTGTGACAGAGACTGCTAATGTGTAGGTTGTAGAACAACAGCAAACCCACCTATAGATGCCTTCCACCATGATAAGGATCTTCCTCCAGGGCCTGTGAGTCCGAGGCTGCCCGGAGCAAACTGCCTCTTTTAGCATCTTCTCCAGACTGTGCATGTCTAACACACACACACACACACACAGGAAAGAGAGGGGAAGAGAGTAAAAATGTGACAATGACATCTTAATTCAAATATGTACTTGTAGACGTACAATAGGGTGTAGCCATTAAACACCAACCTTAAAGCAAACAACTAGTAAGTCATTATTTCCACAGGGCTCGGCAGTTCACTGAGCACACACAAAGCGCTACTTTATGTGCTAGAAACAGCCTCCATAAACTACTAAGCAGGGAATACCTTTTATTCTCACAAACACATGCGGTGTCTGTATCAGCCAGGATGACTCACTGAGATAAACACGGGTTTGTCCAGAGACCTGTTCAGTGGAGTCCGTGTGGGTGCTTTAAGATGAATTTCCCAGTGACATTTAGAGTTTCTAAGAGATTGTGGAGACATTAGTAATGATTGCCCGCCATACGCCAGTAGATGGCAGTGTTGAATAGCTATAGCTAATGAGTAATATTCAACGTATGACTGCAATCCAACCATTTCCTGCTGAGCAGCGGCGAAACCTGTCGTAGCTAATAATCTGTCAAAGATGATTGATATCGCTTCCTCAGCAAAACAACAACACAAAAAAACAGGTTTCCCTAAAAGGCAGCAGATGCTCAGCTGTTTAAAATGCCACCCTGATGCTTAACACGATGTTACCAGTCAAGGAGGAATGCACTGTAGTGTGCTGGGTGCACAGTCATGAATAACTGATTTCAGACAAGCCATGGCCTGATATGAAATACTGTATGGCTGCCGTAAGGATGATGACTATCTTTGTCCTTACAGAAGACACATGCACATAGTTGCATGAATTATAACTGCTGCCATATTTTCTTATCTCTGCTCTGACCCTTACAAACTGCTAATAAACCACAAATGCACAGAGTTATTTGAAAGAGTATGAATTGTAATTATACAGAGAAGCATCTTTCAATGCCGGCCTGAAGTATTTCTGACGCACAACTGTGACAATGCTAAACCAGTTTGTGCTTAGTTCACCCTGCAGAACTAAATTCCACGTCTGTCAAATATACACCTCGTGCTATGAGGAAGTGATCTCAGTGACAGCACTCGTGCGATAAATCGTCTGTTATCGTAGCTTAACCCTCTCAGTGAAGGTTCTGCTAAAGAAAGAGTGTATGGGTGTCTGGTGAAGGAGGTTTAGAGGCAGGGAGGGGTCAGCAGCTCAGGTGCCTGAGGGCTCTTAGCCTTTAGACAGGCCTCTGGGATCTGCTCGGAGGACCCATAACTGACTCTGCTTGTACCTGTCAGGACACATTTGCTGCTAGAGGACCGGCTCATTTGTGCTGTCTCCTGAAAGAACAGGGGTATTTCTAATGCAAGCACAATGAATGTTGAATCACCCATGCGTAACGCATTTCCCTTACATCTATTTTGTAACTTGACAATATAATAATAGAGACCCGGACCTTTAATCAAAGTGATATTTCCGTATAAATACATTGCTGCTTTGCCTTTCTGCTGCTGATGGATAAAGTCGTGACTGTAAGCTGAACCCATTTTATTAAAGCTTTTACATTTGCTGCTCTAAACACAGAATGTTAAGTAGGTCTTTCCTACGGCAAATCCTGTACTGCACAAAAAGTAAAAAGCTTCTCACAGCGGCAACAGTTTGCAATAAAAAGAGAAGTGACAACTATATAGTGTGAGACTGCAAAACCACCACCACAAATTGAAACTTCATCAGCAGACAAAAGAAACACTGTGTGTTGCTCCGGGAGGTACAGCAGGAAGTAAGCACTTGCATTTAAAAGATATTATAATATGGGTCATAACCCAAATTATCCTTGTGTTTTTGTAAGGCACAGGGGGGGGGGGGGGTGTGTTCATACTTACTGTTGTGTTTGAAGACCCTGATTGTTGCTCCTGACAGTCTGGCTCCCAAAATGAGGGACGTGTGATTGAGCTCGTCGCTTAATATTAAACAGCCCTGAAAAGCAGCAATAAGAAAACACTTTAAAGGACTGTACATCGCACGGACTGCACCACAGTGAGCTTATTATTAAAAAGATTTGAAGGGAGAGAGTCTATAATGCCGTTTTGGATTTACTGTAGTTGTCTATATTTAGAAGTAGTGCCAATTAGTCTGTCCCTTGAGTATAGAAAAAAAATTAATTGGTTTACAAACAGTAAACAACATCCGCTGTTAAAACACATTGTGTGCATCTTTACAGGCTGTTTTAATAGAATGCTTGTATTTGATGCATTTTAACATATGTTTTGCAACATGTCCCTGCAGACATGTGCAGTGCAATAAAAAGTGTCTACCTGACCAATCACGTGTCAGCTTACTCCTGTCTCCTCACCCCCATCCACGCTTCATTCTTCATCACACGTGGTAGCTGCATGTACAGCTCATATGAGTACTTTTGGCTTCTTTGATGTCTGATGAAGTTCTGACCCACAGACAATTTGCATTTTTTTATAATGAAGAGTACGGCACTTCATATTCTATAAAAAAAAATCAGCATGCAAATTAATTCCGCCGTTCCACGAAATTCTTCCCCTTACATTAGCATATATAACACTGGAGCTCTAAGCATTAGACTGCATTAGTCTGAATGAAGTCTTGTAGAGGTTATGTTGACACTGTCTCGGTGACAGATATGCTCGGTTTGGCCTGGGGTCCAGCTGGCCTGGTCCCTGGTCTACCAGCAGCTGTCAGTCTAATGTTGCTGTGCCTGCACAGCAAGGCCTGTCCTGGCACAGCCTGTCCCTGTAGGACAGAGCTGGCAGTGGAGGGTTGACCCCCAGCCTCTGCTAGGCTAGTGTGGGGGCTGCAGCCTAAGGGGGCTCTTTGAGCAGAATAAACGACCCCGTTCTCATCACTTAAACAGTCAACCTCCTCTTTCTCCTGTCTGGTCCAATCACAGATATTCATGCTGCGTGTTGCCCCTGGTAACCCATGGTCGTCTGTGTGAGTCAGGCTGGTGTGCTGTGAGGCCACAGTGTGTGTAATCACACCCCTGAGTAGTGCTCTTAACAAAACCTGCCCTTCCTCCTCTGTGTGTCTGAAAGCAGCCATGTTTGCTCAGAGCCTCTTCCTTCTGGCTACTGTAATGTTTAATTATGATTATAATTAACAGGGTTGGGTCGGGAGATGTTCGCAGCAGAGTTTACTTGACTGTAATTCATTAATTTAGGCCATATGCAAGAAAGGAACAAAAGCTAATTAGATTAATATCTGCTGCGCCAAGAAAATTACACTCACATACAATAGGATTTCCTTTATACAGTGTGTGGCAGTTTAGAGTAGAAAAATCACATACCTTGCCAACAAGTGCAGGAATGTTCATTGAGTTGGTGGCAAAGCCCATTCCAAAAATCATAGATGACTCAACTCCGAGGAAATCAGCTACAAGTTCTTCCAGTTCTTCATGGATTCTCAGGTTACCTTGAAGGCATAAATCACAAAAAAAGATCACTTACCCCGACAGCATCACTGTACCTGTTGGTTTATGAGTCCTTCACTTCATAGATTTTGCTGGTCTTTGTCATCCAATCACACATTTTGACAGAGATGAATGTCTCTTGATAAAAAAGCAAGTGACCCAAAGGCAAACGCCTGGATCAGCATCAGCGCCTCACACTCTCTGGGACTTGGAAGAGATTTATAAAGGTTCAAGATGTGGCAAATGTGTAATTTAGTTCAACGACGCCTTTTTTTTTTATCTCCATCCCAGGTAATATAGAGGCAGGTTCAACAAGCTTTAAAATGGTTCTGCTGCACATTTCGGGACTGAGGCGATTAGTTATAACCCACTGTGACAGGTGGGGACTAGAATTCATTTAGAAAATTGATCAGATTGGGATCTGTCAGCTGACATGGTGTTTTTCTATTTTGTGCAATAAAAGTGGGATTTTCAGGTGTGTGTGGTCAGGAGATAAATGGAAGAATCACTTCTAGCATTGGGAGCTACAGGGAGAAAGGTAAAGACTTATCTTATACATGTACTGTCTGGATGTATAATGTTATGTATACCAGAAATATATGGTCACATTTATACTGTTTCTATAGTAGTTCCTACAATATTGTATTTATATATGAAAATGGAGTAGCTAATGATTGCATATACATGGGATACTAATCATTGTGGGTCATAATCAATAATGATCGGTAGCCACACAGAGCAGGCATTAAAAGTTCAAACAGACTGAATGGTTCATGGAAGGAATGGAAACGGCTATTGAGTGATGTGTATAAAACCATAATGCAGTGAAGCAGCTCTGTCTTTATAACGATTCTCATCCAGTGCTTTCCATCAGGCCTTCTGCCAAGTCAAATCGATTCATACATTTCCTCGACCACTCAGGCTCACAGCCCCTGCTGGAGTGTGTAGCTTTTTTTTAATCAGACCGCATTGGCATCTGCTATTTTTATAGAACATTTTACTTTAAGCTTCTGCTTTATAGGCGTACGCTGCCTCCATATTGACATGCTAACCTCGGAAGGATGCTGAAAGCTGTAGAGGCTCTTCAGGTATGAAGAGAGTAGATGTTAGATTTCACTCACTTTTCATACTTGAGATGAGGCCGGGAAAAAAAAACACTCACATAATCTCATTAAGCCTGGTCAACTGTCCTCTGTCCTAGCAAGGTCACCTTTCTATCACTACAGTTATCAAAGCCTGCTAATGAGGAAGCTAAAAGCTGAATAACTGCTGGTGGAAAGACACTACAATACTGTCTCCATTCTATTTTTGTAAACATGTGACTGAACCTTTGCTGCAAGACAGTAATACAGCCCTTAAAATTTCCATGTGCACCCATAAAGTTCAATGAATTGAATGACAGATAATACTCAAGGAGAGATAAGATAAAAAGTTTAAAATATGTCAAAAAATGAAAATATTAAAAATACATCTTAATATCTTATCTCAATTAGTTTTGTGATTTATGCTTTACAATTTATTAAAAACACACCCAGGAAAATGTGACTCTGCACAGTAATACAAATCACTGTGGTGATGATAGCATCACAGCTACTACAGAGACACTGGGATGTTTAATAATTTATGTCTAATAGGGTCTCATAGGAGACATGCTTGTTATTCCTTAACCCTCTTGGTGAGCAAGCTGGAACCCAGGCTAAAACAGTCCCATTTTGAAAGAGAAATACACATATAAATAAATCACATAAATGAATAATGGATGGTGTGGCGGCTTGAGTGTGTTTGTGTGTGTGTGTGGGTGGGGTAGGCTGCGGGAGTGCACTCTGACAAACATACGTATAACTAACAATCACACAGCCTTTAATTCCTTTGGTTTCCTCTGTTCTTGTCAAACTGCTGATATCATGCATGCGGCGGCTCAACTTGCTCTGAGCCTGTTGTCAGCTCCTTTTCTGCTAGCCTGCTCTCAGCAGATACACAGCACCACCGGCGTCAGAAGTGTCACGAACAAAACATCATCGACGGGGAGAAAGAAAATACTTTTCGCAAGCAAACTTTACTAAGTGTGACCCGTTCGGTGGGCTCCTTAATGTTTACCCACTGACAGGTTTTGAACGAGTAAACAAACAGCTGCTGGCCAATCTTCAGATTTCCCCCGCTGCATCACTGACTGCTATGCCAGAACATGAGATCCTGGTCCACACAGCCACTTACACACCATCAGAAGCCGGATTGAAGTTCAAAGGATCAGACACCATTCAAAATTCATCAGAAGCCACAGATTCCACTTTCTGATCCTTGCTGTTCTAACACTTCCATCGCATTCATGTATATTCCTTTTGCATCCTGCTTAATGTCCGGGGTGTTTCGTAATATTACATTCCACCATGATGCACAGTGGCCTCCCCTGCTCCTCCTCAGTGTGGGTGCAGTGTGTAATGATCTCAACTTACGCCCAAATGATACATAATTTAAAAAAAAGGTTGAATTATTCACACAACATTGCAGTCACGGACAGATAATTAAACATGCAGGCAGTAAAATTTTGCAAGAAGTGTGATAAATGATGCATCATAATTCACACGAAATGTAATGAATGACGGCGTATGTGATGAGGGAGATGGAGTTCTAGTGTTATCTGGGTCTGACAGGGACTTTTGTAAGTGAGGCAATAAGAGACACTAACGCAGCTCTTATATCTTTCTCGGGATATATTGAAACAAGGTGATGGGCACAAGTGGAACAATGTCTTTTGTGTGTAAAACGGAACATTGGCCACAAACTCACCCATTTCCTGTCGTGTGCTGCAAACGCCCGGCCCATACTGGTGCATTGTATCAGCCACAGTTTGCAGGAAATCGGCACGGTTCTCAGCAAAACCAAGGTAGTTGTAGGAGCCCATGTTGATGACATTGTGTATCGCCCGCCCAGTAAATCTGCAATCATACAGGGATCAATTAGCTTATCTGTGATGAGATTTGTTCTCATCTCACATGCACACACTCACATGGCGTCATCATGAAGGTTCACAGGGCCAGTTTAGTTTGTTTTTTCAAACTTATCTGTGTCATCCACTGACCCACTTCCTCTACAGTGGGTACAGAACCCACCTACATACCTTTTAACCTTTTACCACCCTGCACCACAAAGACAATGTGACAGCCCTATTTCTACCTTTTCTACTTTGATATGTAATCCACGCTTCAGTCTTTACTGATTCCCAGCGCCATTTTGCTTCTCTGTGGCTCTGTTCATTTTCCTTTTATAAAATGTTCCCTGTGCACCACACTGTGAATTAGAATGACAAATATCCACGCTTGCTTATAGAGCAGGTGATTGAGCTCGCCAAATAAATACCTGTTGTCCACCCCACCCCCCCCCCAGTAGAGATGACATGCATTCAAAACTACTTGGTGGCCTGCTGGCTCAAACAGCATTTGTGCATTCTTAATTTGACTGACGAGCCAAAACATTATGTCCGACCTGCTGTTGGTTATTTGTGTGCTGCCAAAACAGCTACGACCCACAGAGGCATGAACTCCACTAGACCTGAGAAGGTACCCTGTGGGAACTGGTGCCAGTACAACCTTTAAGTCCTGTTATGAGCTGGAGCCAACACAGGCCAGGCATGATCCAAAAAATGCCCCAAAATCCCAGTGGTAGCCTTGTCCTTTTGAAAATGTCCACACCCAGACGTCTGGCCAGAACAACACCTTTGTCGAAGCCACTCAGATCTGTGCAATTTTCCCCACATTCACCACTTTAATTATAAACCTACCTGGACAGATGCCATTGCAGCTGTTCATGTCATCTGATGCTTTGTTTCATTAGTCTACACAATGACGATGATGACAAATATGATGATATTACCTGAAAGTCCAGTTGTAGTCATCAGACACTCTCTCCATCAGGTCAAAGACGGGTCCAGGTAGGGTGCATATGGGGCGGTTCCAGTTGTCTCGTACCCTCATGTACAGGTTTCGAGTGTAAAAGTTCTCAAAGTCTTGATAAAGTGGGACAAAATCCTGATTCCAAGGGGGGAAAAAAATTAACACACTCTCAGTTTGCCAGTGCTGGAATACATGCTGTTGACCGATTAGCCTGACAACTACAGCGACAGAGGTGGAGAAGGCCACAGCATCTACTAGTAGGAGTGTGCAAAAACACTGCCAGATGCTGAAGATAAAGAAGAAACTTGACTGATGGTGAACACAGAATACCACTGGAAATGGTTCCTCATTAGAGAGGAAGAGACTATCTGCCTATTAACTGTGCATGTAATGAATGCACACTGCAATTATAGATGTTTTCTTGGAGAATATCCCTGTCTTAGTGGTCTGAGACAGGCAGCGGCGTTTGTGTAATTACTGTATCTGCCAGTAGGGGGTAACAAAATAGAACAGGTTTACAGAGAAAATGACAAGTGTTATAAATTGTCAAACAAAAGGGGCAAACCAGGTTGTTATCTTATCTGTAGACCACTTCACTGTCTGTGCCTATAGGCCTGATAACAAAGCATGGTCACAACCTTCCTTATTTCATGCTAAAGGCCTGAATAGAAACAAGTAGTACTCGAGGAGTAGTCCCAACTGCATTTTTTTTAAAGCAGTGGCTCTTATATGACAGATTTTCTCAAAATCTGAAGCACAGTAACAACGAAATCCTCAGAGAATTAATTAGATTTTCAGATATTCTCTCTGGTATCCTGTCTCACCCATGGCAACGTTATAGTGCAGAAGAACACAAAAGAAGAAAGCAGAGGGAGAGCTGGAGGACAGAAATCGAGCTAATTAGAGGAAACCAAACTGTATGGACAACACCTCCATGCTCGTGTCTAAGGAACGTGTGAATAATCTTATCATATGTCTGTGCTGATTGCATATTTCACCTACCTTCTGTTCCTCTCTCTCCTGGGCAAGGTTGCACTTCTCTAAGCCTACAGCTCTGAGAAAATCTCTGAGGTAGCCAAACAGGGTGACAATGCCAAAGCCCAGGTATGTCATGACAGCCACATACATGGGCGCCTGTTCAAAGGACTCCTGCTGGTGCTGCCTGGAGGCAAATCCAGTCCCTGGGCCGTTTTTCTATAGAAAACGATACACACATAAGCTGACTTACATTGCAGAGGAGAACACATTGCTATTTGAATCAAAGTTGCTCGATTTCAAATGGAGTGTTGCAGTTAAAACTCAAAATAACCCAGAGTAAAAAGGGGGCACAGATAGGTCTAGGCCTGACACACATTATTCAACACAAGAGAAAGCATGAGGGAGTGGAAGATGACAGCAATGTTGCACTACAAGGTTTTTTTTTTATCTGATGAAGAGCCAGTGTGTGCTGGTAGTGCCACAGTTGCCTAAAATGGTGCTGATTGTAAGGTATTTTTCATTATGAAGGGACAAAATAGACATTTCAAACATTCCCTAATGTGATTGATTTTAGACACTTTATGAAAGATTTAAACTTGAACAGGAAATTGCAAAAATTCCCATTAAAACAAGGCTGCCTGTGCTCAAGGTGCTGTCTGTTACATTCTTATGGACACTAGCAGTTTTTGATTATTCGTGTGCCATGCTGCAAAAATGTGCACATAAATGTGAAAATGGGTTCTTATAAAAACCCTGTTTGTTTTGTAGATGAATACTTAGTACTGTGGACGTATGTCTGTCCTTGACATGATACCAGAGCATAAGGAAATCAAGATTTGTTTTGAATAATGAGACTTTGCATTAAAAAAAAAACACAGGCCCTGGATAGCGTGCAGGTGAATGATGTCACTTCCGGTTGCCATAATATGCGAAATTCTGCTAGCTAAGGATTGGCTAAGCATTTCAAATTCAAATAGGTTTGCGTGCATTTAACGGAATATTCTTGCAAGCCATTTAAGTAAAAACGTCTTAGGAACATTTCTACGTTGAGCTAAGTTGCGCTGAACGTTAGTGCTAACGTTTGGAGAAGTCGACGTTTAAGCTAGCTGCGACGAATGCTATGATGCTAACAGCTAGCGTGTTAATCAAACCGGTTGGTGTTTGGGGGGGATGTTCGTACTACATGAATTGTTAGTTCCCCCACCCTGTAAATGTCAGTTTTATTCAAAATAAATATCTTGTCATTTATTTTTTTATAAAACCTGTGCTATATAAAACAGCTATGTGGCTGCCAGATAAATATGATAACACAGATATGGCTGTGTATATCAATTAGCTATCAATCAAAACCTGCTTGACTGAAAAAATGTAGAGAAAAACAATTCCTTCCTTTTCTACCCAGCCTCAAGGTAAGTAAATCCAACCATGACATGAAAGGAAGCATTTCAGGGCGGGGTCGTTTGTTATTGCTGTTTGCACCATTCTTTATTGGAGAACTAAACCACCACCTGTCAGAAAAGAAGGGCTGTTTGCTGTTTTAAATGTTGCTAGTTAGCCATAACACGGACCATGCATTGCCACAAATCTGCTACTGGAGACTCTAACCACTTTGACAACATTGCTCCTTATGCACATATTGTTCTTCTGGGTGTAGTAGTGTGATTTTCTTTTGGGTTCACATGCAGTAGGTGGCCATGGATTACAAACATTGTCTACGTCACACAGGTCGCCTCAGGTAAAGACTTCCCCTAAAAAACATTTCCACAGAATAAGCTGGCAAAACACCTGGCCGCACCTTAAAACAGGCGCACTTAAGGTGCTTTATTCATTTGTTATGTAAATAAATCGTTCGGTCCCCTGACAACACATACCTCTTTCCTGCTGCGATATCCATTTTTTTCCGTGTCTTCGCATTTCAGTCCGTTGTGGTTCAACTTTGGTTTAAAGTTGGCGACAGCAGCAGTTCTTGCCATATTCCTCAAACACACACCCACACCCACACAGGAGCGACTGTCTCTGTTTTCCTGTCAGGCACATATGACCGGCGTGCTTTACTGCACTTCCAAAGGTGACTTCCTCCTTCTGCTGCTTGGGTTCTGCCTCTTTTGAAATGTAGTTTGAACATCGCTTGTACTCACACTTCAGTTAACTCACACTTTCGATATCGTGTAATTGAAGCAACTTCTCTTTTATTACGCATAACAAAACAAAAACAAAAGGTAATAAAAAATCACATTCACATTAGGCGTTGCAGCTTAACTTCCCTTGTCTTACAGTGTCTGCCCTGATTTTTAATTATTTTAAGACATTCTACATTAGGGTGGGATCAGTGGAAATGCAAAAGAATGTATTTTATTTAATAGTCTTCAGTTACTTTACAGATTTAGAGTTTTATACACAAATAATTTTATAACTGTATGGAATAAAATGCATTGTTCTACAGTCACAAACTAGGCTGACACTGTAAATTGGAGCCTTATATGATAAATAAATGCATCAGTATCAACAATCTAGGAATACAACATAGCCAAAAAATGAAGAAGCACTCTTATGTCACTTTACTTTGTCTGTTGTGCAGTTTATTTTAATAAGCTTTTTAACACTTCTGTAATACAGTACAGCTGTGCACCTACTTGTATATAAGCCCTTACTCTCATTATAAGTCTGGACACTCTCCAACAGACAACTTGGAATCTATTATTTGTGGTTTGTATGCTTTTATGCTTAAAGTAAAATATTATAAAGTAATTAAAATGTGTAATTTCTCTACATTCACAGGTCAGGATGACGACTCATCATACGTCTATACTTACTGATGTACTGTATGTGACTTATGCGCTCAAAGATGGGACACTGTCCTTAACATAAAGTAAGTAATGAGGAAACTTTATTACCTACATGACTAAGAATCTTTATCAACATCTTTATTAACTACACACATCCTAGTAGGTTATTTTTTAAGCTTGCAGCTTTAAACAGTAACTTGCAGCAATGCAGCTTTGCCTAATGATACACTTTGTGCTCCCCACAGCTACTGTGACATTGTTTTTGCAGAGCACAGTTCACACTGTGCTACAATTTCACAGTCACTGCAGTTAGTCTTGTTTGTTGATGATTTACTGAAGTGTCATAAATCAGAAACACTGCTTGTTGGCATAGGTGAAAACTAAATAGCCCTATAAAGGAACTTCTGTATGCAATCTGACAGTTTAGCGTCTGCCTACATTTTTGAGATTTCCCCAAACACAAAGAAATTGTTTGTTAGTGAAAGGTCAACGCCTACTTGGTGTACTTGTGGAGCACTTAGTTTGTGGGTGCACAGTACATGAGAATATGTGTGGTATTAGTGACAGTAACGAGATGTGTAATTAGAGTTTTTTTTCCTCAATATTGACATTGACCTATTGGTTTTGGAAAGCTTGTCTCTGTGGGTGTTTGCAAAAAGGGTATGATAAGCAGACAGTCCAAGTGATAGTGGTAAAGGGAACTTGTTTTTTGGAAGTGCATGTCTAAACATTATGCTGTGAGATTAGGAAGTGTTTTGGTTGACAGTATCTGCTATACACTCTGTATCTTTACTTCTGGGCCACTCTGTATTTGGACAACATTCTATCCTTATGCCATTTTAGCACAATTCCTTTATAAGTATAGGTACAAGCCTATCTGTCACAACCATTCTGCATTTGACATACATCATTTCCTTCATTGCCCACCACAAATTGTGCTGTCTCTTTGACATGTGCCTATAGTTCTTAGATATTATATTTAAATTGCAAAGCTGGATCTTCTTTAAATGCATTGTGTGACATTTTGGGTGAATACACCAGGGCCCTGTGGAATGGCACTTGTCATCTGCCATCATTTCATAGCTGCATTTACATGACACTAACTGATGAGAGTTGGTGTTGTCTTATAACTCAAGACTGTTGTCAGGGAAAGGGGGTGTGTAGGCTGACACTTGCATGAGGGTAAACCAGGAAAGCTGTCAGAAGAGTGCTGGGAGATTGTGGGCATTGCAGATAGAGTGAAGCAGAGAGAAAAGGACATGTGAGGAATCCGGATTAGTCGGCCTCCACCCAACTGTTATAGAGAGAGAATGATTGAATGCAGGGTAGCATGCAGCAGTCTTAGTAAATTAAAGGTGTCCGCAGCTCGCAGCTCTCACCTCCTCTTAGCTTAGCTGGGAATCTTGAATGGAGCTGTCACAGTGTGGCTGGCACTTCATCCTTGCCTTCTCTACAGGATTGCATTCCACCAGTGGGACCAGATGTAACCTACATCTGTCATGCTTCATTAGGTACATCAATCTGGACAGCACTGTTCATTTTGGGGTCTATAAATGTTTTTCTTCATCAATTCTTCAATATATTTCTCACATTTTACCAATTATGATTTACAGTTTCTTGCAGTGGTGGTTGTTGTTAGTTGTATTTTATATTGCACTTGATAATACTGGCATTATGAGTTTTAACTAAAGTTTAACTATCAGTCTTTAAGGAGGATCACAAATTGGGCTTATTTCCACAGGGAAATCTTTATTTTATACTTCAGCAAGCCTCTTTCATATTCCACAGTCTGACTGAAGATTGGACTTCAGTCATTTGCTTGAAATATATTCTGATTAATAGCAATTGATGTTTTCATTTCCAAACAGGATTGATCCTTGTATTTCTTCCTCTGGCTTTTATTTCCTGTATTTATGATGGTTAAATGTTTTCTTTATTAAGATGTGATGGCAAAAATAATTTTGAAGTCTTAATATAAGAATTTTTCTTACATGTAAAAAAAAATGCCCACTGTGCCAGATGTTTTTGCCAACACTATTTAGATGTCATGTGAAATAAGCTTCCATTAAATACACGATGAATGATAATCCAAATTTGAGCTGCTTAAATTCTATAATACACGCTTACTCAATGTTGTTAGCTTGCCTAGTTGTTTATATTATATTTATTCCTGTGTTTGGATGTTTATTAGAGAAGAGCAAGGTTCTGTGCGTTCATAAAACACAAGTCACATCAGAAAGATAACGATAAATAGCCTACAGCAGATATGAGTTATTCTGCCCCCTTGTGGTACTGCTGGGGACAAAATCTTAACTTGCAACTCCTTATTTCTACTTCCTTCCACCCATGTGTACCCTATCATGAAATTAATTTCCCCCTTTGTCACCAGATGGACAGGTTTTTCCAAACATGTAATATTTGCTTACAGTAATACTCAAAGCAGGGTCCATACAGGATTTGGACGGTTATTTATGGATGAACTTGTGTCCTGCTGTGCTGTTGGAGGCCAGTTGAAATGCAGTGCTATATTTAAACTTCCCCTGGGGTGCCATTAAATCATGTAATTTCTTCATCAGGCTTGGCTGACCTCATTTTAATGCCCAAATCAGACAGCATAAAAAAAAAAGGAAACATAAAAAACAGAATATTGAATTGGAATATGTGCACTATATATGTGCACTATGGCTGACAGTGGTATCATGTGAAGCTCATATATTTCTTAGATTTAGATGTTGAAATGGCATGATTGTGTAATCTACTTAGAAGAAACATATTACACACTTGCACAAATACTCAGTTTGAATATCATAAAGTGGCAACACCGCTGTACCACCTTGATGGAAAAAAAAATAAAAATCACCCCCAAAAGAGCCGTTTAGAGGCAAGGAATAAACAGGAAGCTATTGCAGCAGTTCCCTTGTCCAACAGTAATGCTTTCATATTACACATTATTGACTGTATATCAGGGTTTGTATTATTAATTTTTAAAGATTATTATTAATCTTTTGGTAAGGGAGGGTTTCTCCCATTAACTCTGGCCAGCTGTCCCTGGACATATAAGACATAATGTTTATGTTGCTTTTGGCTGCCAGGAGCCTTCAGTTTATCCCTGTAGGGAAAAATTGAAAATGTGTATATGTTTCTGCTTTGATAGAAGAAAAGCAGCTAAACAGGAAAAAACTATGTTGTTGCTGTGCTTTTGTGGAACAGATTGAAAAATTGCTTTATGACTTTATATGAGACCTGTAGACCACAAAATTCAACTAAGCTTTGGGCTTTTTGTTGAAAATACCTGAGTTTGTTTTTGACACTGCAGTCTATTAATGCTGTTCAAATGTCTTTAATTAGTCTTGTGTGACAGTTCAGTTCAGCTTCGCCAGGTGCAATACTACTAACATTAAGTGGGTGTTCAGATCCACAGGGGATGGAAGATTCCCCTGTTCTCTTCAGAAGAGAATGAGAGAAGAGAGGAAAGTCAGTCTTTGAGACAGATATTTATAGAGAGAGTGCTGGGAGAAAGTGAGATTGTGGCTTGAAAGGTTAAAGTAAAGGGGGGCAGCGAGTGACAGAGAAGGAGAATGACAGAGTCGTCGGGAGATGGTAGAGAATAAAGATGAAGTAGGAAGATTTAGAAATGGATGATGCTGCAGACATCACCAGAGGTTGTGTGGACCCTGCTGTAAATTTTTGTCTCTGTAGGTCAGGTTGGCACTTTATTGCTTGTTCTGACCCTAATTAAATCTTATGGATGTTGTGAATTAGTTATTGAAGGGCTAAAGGACATATCTTCTTAGGGTATGTTCTATATTTATATGTCCATTGTCTCCTCACTGCCTCACCCACTCCTCTGACTGTATAAACATATAATTGCCATATCCTAAAAGCAAATTATTAATCTTATGAGAGAGGTTTAAATATTTATTTGGTGCAGAAATATTGTAGGTAGCTGAGTTTATCAGTATAGTGAGCTGAAGTGAATTGGGTTTCTCTGAAGTGTTATTAATGTTGAATAGCTCATACATAAGTCAAAATGTGATTTCAAAGTCTTAATATTCCCATCTGGGCAGAATTATGTCACTAAGCAGACAGCTAAACCAGTAAATCACCTCCTCTGAAGTCAAATTTGCCCAAATCTGTAGTCTCTTTTTGCTTCTCTGACAACTGAAGTAACCATTTGTTCCAGGCACCCAGGAATCTATTGGCCTTATGACACTGAATCTTTGCAAGGTTCCAGACTCCCAGTGAGCCTCCCCTTCAGCTGTAATTACTGTTTCCCATCTACCGGGATTGTCCTGACCAGGCCCACTGAGACTCTGCACTAAATCTCCTTGATGTTGTCAGTTAGTCATCCGGATAGGTAGCTGGACAGGCAAAAAAGAAAAGGAAAAAATGCAGGGCCTCCTGTTAGTGAGCTCCACACTGGGGTAATTGATGAACGGACTATCGTTGGCCAATTTTAACGGATGGTCTGTCCTCCTACACTGGGCTGTTCTGAAGTCATTGTGACACTGGGAAGATATGTCCAGGAGGATAGATGGGAGTTTGCCGTGCTCAGGATAGGGTGGAGAAAATGTTGTCTTCTCTGATGAGACACACAGCGTTGCAGACAGCCATTTTCCTGTTGTAAAATGAAGGAGCTGGACTGTCACAAGAGGGGAAAAAATGAGGATACTTGAGGGACGGGTATTTACAGCTTAGATGTTTGTCATTGTACTTCTCAGTATACATATATTCATCTTAGTTGGATCACTGCTGTTTTGCAAGAGAAACATGATTAATACAGCAGTCTTACAAATGGTAAGAAGAATGGCAAGTTTGACAACAATGTCTAAGAACTTGTCTTTTTACAGGACATGAATTATACTTAGATGTGAAACATTTCATTGAGCTTTGTTTGTTGCAAGCTCAGGGGGTGAAATGATAAAAGGTGTGCTTATTGTCTTAGTGCTTCTCGTTTGAAATATATATTTTTTTTATTTTCTCCAAAAATAAGTTAAACACTGTACAAATCAAAGCATGGTTTTGGAAACAAAGATTAAACATCCAGCCTTCCCCAGTGAACAGGTTGGAAGGCAGCTGTTCATTTTGCCGCTATCACTGTATGTTTAACAAGGGTTGATTAAAACATGACACTGGATTGACAGTGAGTGCGAACATATGACATAGTTGTAAAGAATATACATTAAAATTCTTTCTCTACAGTCATAGTTGTGCATGTCAGCATGTCAGGATCAGTTGTGCTCGGAGCTGGTCTTCCATGCAATCAAAGTGAATGAGAAATTAAAAAAAGAGAGAGAGAGACAGATTGCTGAAGGGTTTTTTTTTTTAAAGCCTGCGTAGTCGAGCACAGTTATTATGAGAGTATCAATCCACATTACGACACACTGCTGTTCCACTCATTTACAACGCTTTGCCTGTCCTCAATGGGAATCATGGTTACTGTATTTTAAAGTCACATTTAGTATTTGTTATTCTTCAGCTTCAGCTGGAGATGAATGTTAATAAGCCTTATAAGCCATGCAGAGCTTTGACTCCTTGTCACTGCACTGCAGGTTTTATCCTGGCTTGTATGAGGCAACCCATGGTGAGAGCTTGACACACATGCCTGGTATGTTTCTAAAACTAGGTGCAAATACAGTGGCTAATAGAAACTAGAGATGCATGCTTGCTACCAAGTAATTATTGCAAATTTTGAAATGTGACTGCTGGAAATGGATGATTATAGAGGGAAGATGGTATCGGCTGGTGAAGTTCTGGCAGGCCAGCAGTGTCAGCTGTTTTTGTTGTGCTGTTCTTGTTTAATACATACATGGACAGCTGCTAACATGGTTTTTCATTTAATTTACATTTTGTGATAATGCCATAACTGTGCAAGACTGTAAAAAAAAACAAAAAAAAAAACAAACCTTCTTTGAAATCAATCAGCATTTGTGGACTACAACAACGTGTTGATGGTATATCTGTGGATGCTCTCATTCATCCAGGTCATAGTCATTTCCAAGAGTTTAAATCGAGGCAACTGGACTCAAGGATTGTTTTTTGAAGACGTTTCGCCACTCCCCCAAGTGGCTTCTTCAGTTCTGCTACTTTTCTGGTAGGGAATCTGAGTTTTATGTGTTCAGGACCTCTGTGGGTGGATCTTGTAGGAGCTCACGTGACTAAGATCCCTATAGTTGGTTAATGGCCAGTTAATGCATCTTAGACTGAACCGTAAGTGGTTTCTATAGTCAGCAAGTTTCTTTTTGGTCCACTCATATTCCCGTACCAACCGAAGGGTGTTCCGCCCAAAGTGAGTATCAATATATCTGTGGATGCTCTCATTCATCCAGGTCATAGTCATTTCCAAGAGTTTAAATCGAGGCAACTGGACTCAAGGATTGTTTTTTGAAGTGGGGGGAGTGGGGAAACGTCTTCAAAAAACAATCCTTGAGTCCAGTTGCCTCGATTTAAACTCTTGGAAACGTGTTGATGGATATTGCAGCTTTAGTGATTCTGTTGAAAGATAGCCAGGCGCAGTACTACAAATATCAGAGACTATCTGATTGTTTACTTTAAGACCTAGACATACTAAACCAGCATCAAAGAAGTAGCAAAGGATGACCGTGGCATTGACTCATATTGCTACAATACAATGCAAAGACCGTAGTCGACACCCATATGTTTTTAGCCTGGGTGAGGCTATGGTCAATTCCCCCCTGCTCTGTGTGAGAATAAGTAATTATCCATACAGGTGGCAGTAGTAGTCATCATTCACAAACAGGAACTTGCGCTTTGTGCTATTGGACTGCTTACTGTAAACAAAGCATGCATGCTATTTCCACAACAATCACTCTTACTACATTGAACTACTTGGGCTTCGTTCCAGGTTGCATTTCTATGTTGTACTGAAATGCTTAGTTGGAGTGGAGATAAAAAACGAGAAGAGTCTGCGCCCTCCTGACTCTGTTTACTTGCTTTTGTTTCTTTTCTGTTAAAAATGAACAGTCAATCCGAGTGATCTTTTTTTGTTTTAGATAAGCTCTGTGGCATCAGAAAAGCTGCAGACAGGAGTAGGACTATTATCAGAGGTGCGGGAAACATAACAGAAACTAAAGCCACTGATGCCCACTGGTGGCCTGACATTAGCTGGTGGATGACCAGGCTTGGTGTGTCATGGCCCTTACTCCCGGTACTCTCACTTTGGAAGTGTTCTATGAAAAAGAATGGATCAATACAGGAAACTCCCAGTGCAAAGACAGAAGTTAATGGTTCACTTTCAGCCCATGAAAAAGAGATCAATAAAACAAATGGTTGCATTTAACACAGTATCTCTCAAGTGCCTCCATGCCCTTTAAATAAACAGTAGTACAGTGGAAGCAGTAGATTTAAAGTAACTCTACCAGTTTGTATTTGTAGCAAAATGTTTGTACAGCTTTGAGTTTCAACTGCACAATGAAAAATCATAACATTTAAATCCCTCTGGTCACATCGGTCCTCTGTGTTTTACAGTGGTTCATGTCTCAGGTACAGCAGAACAAACTCACACCATTAAGTGATACTTTTATAAATCCTGCCTCAGATTTGGTGCTAAAAGCTGTGTTGTGTTAAAATCTCACAATCTTGTTGAGAAATACCCCTATTAGATCTCACAGGTGAGAAATAGCACTCCTGCGGATGTTGATGCTGTCCTTTAGAACTGCCATGAATGGTAAAGAATTATTTAATTGTCTCACACCCCACTGAATAAAAACCATAGGGAAGTGCTGATTGGATTTTGATATGGGGTGATTTTGACACCCTTGATTTTTCTGTGCTTTGTCTCAGTTTGCCATTGGAAAGGAGACTTTGAGAATGATGCTGGCTGGCTGTGACACCGGTGGCAACAGGCCTATGTTTCTGAAGGCACTGGGTTAGGGCTGCATGCAGTTGGTTGGGGGTTAGAGGGGGGTTGAGTGACTGACAGGCATGTGTCAACCCTTCATCTATACTAACTGTTGGGTGGGGACGCAAGGGTGGCTCGTTAATTGGGGCAAATGCAAAAGTGCCTGTCACTCATAATCATCTTCACTAATATGTTTGGAGGCAAAATCCAGCTGAAGAACAGGACTGAATGATTAGTCACTAGAGCCAGGCGGCAGCTGAGTAAAGGGGTGCATTGCTCAAAACACTTTTTCTGGACATGGCTCTTGTGCTGATGAGATTGTTACCTCCCTGTGCCACTAAATAGAAAGCTGTCTGCTTTAATTATCTAACATCTGTACATGTAATTTGCAATTTCAGAGCCTAGCCCTGTGAGACCATGCTTTGTACTGACGTTTTTGTATCTTTTTAAAAGACCATCAAACAAAGAATCACGTTCCCGCTATTAGCAATTTCAGGGATTGGTATTGCAGTAAAAATACAGTTTGGGTCTTGGCCATTTATTGCCTGTAGTTTTATGCTGACCTTGATTTGTTCTCATTTTTTGAGAACCCCTAATGTGACATCCTGAGGGAAATGATGACAAAGAGTAGAACGCAAAGTCTGGAATTGACTGTGAAATTAACAGGAGACTTGCTATCCCAATATGCTGCTTAACCAGTGTGAAAAACAGATAGTGACAATGATAACAAAGCTGGTAATGAAGCAGTAACTCCCTCTGCTACCGTTTTGTTTAACACATTCTTTATTTTTTGTAATCTTGTTTGACCAACACAGTTGAATAACAATGATGCTCTTTCACCAATTACAGCAACATGAATGGAAGTAATTTGATTACCAGGTGATTTATTGACAAATTAAATATTGCCTTCAAATAGCTACAACATTTTAAAAGATATAATATGCTTAATTTACCATATAATTAGATGCCAGAAATTTCAATTCTTATTTAATAGCTGTCAATAATAGTACTTTGCAGTTTCTCCTCTCATTAATTCCTGCTCTTGAATCTAACAATCCAGCTAAGCTGACCAGTTATGGTTTAATTTGAGTGGCTTTAAAAATCTAATTTCCATGACAATCTAACTGGGAAAACAAGTGCAATTATGGCGATAGTATTAGTATGAAATGACAACCCAGAACTGCAGTCATGCAGCAGGTGGGTAATTGGCCCTGAGCTGTACAGTGAGCACTCTGTGGGACTGTCCTTGTCTCTTGATGGGGACACTGGCCGCTCCACAGGCCAGTCTTATCAGCTCACCGCCCTCTGAGCCAGATGCAACACTTTATAATTAACCGAGGCAGACAATCAGGGTCAGAGAGAAATACCACTGTTCTGTACTGCTGCTAGCTCTGCTGAAGCTGCAAGTGTACACATACAGTAAATGTTTACCTTATCTTTAGTTCACTTTTGTTCTCATTGTATCAGATGTACAGTCGAGTACTTGCATGCAGACAGTGTATTTGTGAGACATGATTTTTATTGTTGAGAAAGAGACTGGACTCTAGAGGGCATGATTTGTTTTGCTGGTCCTTTCAGCAACCCTTGCCAAGCCGTTGAATAAGATCCCCTGTGACTATTTGCAAATGGCCTCAGTTACGTCTGTGTGCTTTAAACAATCCACAACTGCTAAGGATAAAATGATAAGGTTAATGTTGCAATGACATGATGCAAAGTAAATAAGCATTTAAACAGCGTGCCTTTTACAGCATCCCTGCAGTGTACTTAAGAGAGCAGTCCTCAAACACAAGGACTGTTTTTCACCAGCCAAACCAAAGAGCTGATGCTGGTGCAGCAACATTTGCATCTGCTGCACTTTTGTGCTGACATAATTGCATGATAAATAACCAGCAATGAGGTGTAGTTGGAGAAAGTACACTTGTAAACAAACAGCTAAAATAAAGAATCCTCATGTATACTATATATGAACATTTTATTGTAAGACCTACTGTACTGTTTAAGTCTTTGTTTAAGTCTTTTAAAAGTTTTTTAAAGCTAAATTGCATCTGGAGACTGTTAAACTCCATGTCAACAAGGTGTATCACTTATATCTACTGTTCCTTCTTCTGGTGTCTACACAAAGATATGCTAATGTTGATATCACAATTTATGAATTTTTGAATCTAACCCTAAGAGCAAAAAGACCCTACAAAAGAAAAAGTAATTTCCATTGTGTTTTCAGGTGATCTGCTCCTAACGGAACAGTCACGGACCTCATCATTCAGAGACACAGGTGTTGAGGTGATACTTTGGCTGTGTTAAATCGCTTCTTTCACATATTGAGTTTAGATAACATGCAAAAATAGGCTTTTCTATTACACAGGAGCTGGCAGCCAGGTGCAAGTCTGTGAGAAATGTATTTTTTTCATTATAGCTGGACATGTTGATGTGTGGTGCAAGCCAAGTAAAGTGATCATTCTTGAGTGACCTTTCTGCATTGGTGCCACCACACTGCAGTTCTTGCATATTTAATAGGAAGGCTAGTTGTTTTGACAAAAACATACTAACTAAAAGGCAGGATTAAAATTGTTGGTCTTGCAAACCAAGGATGTTTGACACAAACGCACCTTTTTGACCTGGAAGTCATGTGAGTTTTGTACAGAAGACTTTGCATTGACTCTACATCTATAACTTTTTCAGCAGCTAATATTAGTTACTGTCATGAGATATAAGAAGATATTCAAGAACATCCGTGTTAAATAAAAAGACTAAAAACAATCTCACTTGGAGTAAAGAGTGTGGTAGAGAATTCTGGGGTGAGAATTAGAGATCATTAACAACAGGATGTGGTGAGACACTAGCGAGAACCAGATTGCCCAAGAACAAATAATATTAAAATGAGATGGGAGTGGTAATTGAGAGTAAACTGAGATTGTAAAATGTGTAGAAGGAAAGTGCTAGTTTGGCAGGCAGAAAATAATGTGTATAAGAATGACAGAAATTAGGAAGGGAAAAAAAGAAAACAAAAATCCTGAACACAAAACATCCACTAGTTTGTTGATACCATCAAGGAACAAATAATCAAATCAAAGTCTTCTACTCTCTTTGCAAGATAAACACAATCAACTTTTCATTTCTGTCTGACAGCATCGCACTCCTCCAGCCTTATGGAGCAGACGACACAAAGAGAATTCTAGTCAAGTGTGTCATGAAGTGTGAATGTGAGAAAAAGAAAGACAGACTAAGGCTACCTTCAACCTCTGAAGGGAAACTTTTAGTGAAGTCTTCCATTGTTGCACTTTACTGTCAGGGTGGCATGACAAGATAAAACCTCCAGCTCGAAGCTGAAATCTAAAAGTCTGGAACAAGCGGATGACTCAGCTGCACTAACAGAATGGACTGCATAGGAATATCATTTTATAAAAACTCTCTCCTTTGAAGCTCCTACATATTCAGTAAGTCCAACTGAAGTCCTTCAGTTTGACAATTTTAACATAATATATGTCTAATTAAAGAGCCAATCAAAGGATAGGATATAGAAGGATGCAACTACTGTTATGTTTTTAGTTATGTCATTATTAGGCATCATATAAGACCTGAAACCACACTATCTAAAAATTCACTATTCTAAAAAAGTGTCACCTTGAGGTGTCTTTAAATTTATATTGGTTCGAAGTTGAGCGAAAAAGGGAGGTAGAGGGAAATAGATGATATAGCCCTTTTAGTCTGGGCTGAGGCTGCGATGCAGAGAGCAGGTCTCATTGATAATGCATCAGGATGAGAAATCCATCAGGACCACATCCATTTAATGCATGAAGCAGATATTTATGCATGAAAGTATGCGTGGCCTCTCGCTCTGAACTTGTGGCCAAGCTTAATAGGCCTGTCCTCTGTGGTCGTCACACTGTATAGTTGCTCAGGTGGTCGCATTGACATCACTGCTCCCTTAGACATCAGTTATGTCTAGTTCCAGACAAAAGGATGAAACATTCATGAGGTGTGTTTGTGACAATGGCAGATTCCACATTGTTTAGTTATGGTGGCCTCACCACCTTTTCCTCCTCAGGCCACTCTGCCCCTCCCCTCCACATACATCATATCTTTTGGCCCACTTGATAGAGCTTTCAAGTGAAAACATAAACCTAGTGTGGAGTGATTATCAAATGTGCTCCTGCAGAGGAAGGACTGGCATTTCTCTCTCTTTGTTGTGCATCTGACCTTTAAAAATATCACAGATTAAATCTTTAATTATTTATGAAGGCTAGTGGGGGTGATGAGAAAAGAGAGTGGGATGTTGCCACATGTGATGGGGCATCTTTCTATAAGGAGGAGGCAAGAGTGGCTTTTTTGGCTTTTGTTGTTTTAATCTGCTAAGTGCATATACAGATATGGTGTTACGATCAGACATCATGTTTTCATAATGTAGATTTTAAATTCTACCTTCTAACTCAAAAGTAGGCACCCTTTTGTGTGCCACGCTGTTTGGTAAACTTTAAAACAACAGTCCTCAGATCCTCAGATTTCTAAATCCCTTACCCTCATGCAGTAAACAATTTTTGACACATTCATTTTGAAATAATCAAATAATCATAATGCAGAAAATAATAAACAAACAACAGAGAAAACAACTATGCTATATGGGGGGGGGGAGTATTTCCCCAGAGAATAGTTTAACCAGTGTTTGATATGCAAATTCTCTTTTTCATCTAAACTGCCAGTAAATGTCAGGAAGGGACACATGGGAGGAGCTGAACATCTCAATTAAAGAATGCTAACATGCATCATTCCAAACAACTGAGGAAATGAAAGGCGTCATTTAGATTGATCTACAGCATCTGTGAGAAAGTATTAGAGCAACTACCTAATAATGCAGCAGTTTGGGGTGTGCCTGAAAATTGCAGATAGGAATTCAGAACGCTATCTGCATAATGTCATTCTTTTTGATGATTTTGGGATCAGTGTTTGGAAAAGGGCCACTGTCTTTGTGAGTTTTCCCAGAGATTGAATGAAGGGCAGTACCTCTCTAATGGCTGAATCATGGTTATAGTTTCTTGGACCAGACTTTTTGGACCAAACTGTGATTGAAGGCAGTTACATAATTTGTCTGTGCTCTCAATTAGTTAAGCAATTTTAGGGAGTTTGTGCTCCTCAGATTTTTGGTATTATCATTTTTTTTGTTATTATTTTGTTTTTTTGTTACTTTAAGTGCACTCTTGTCTAGTTTCAGTATTCTACATGTTTTAAATATTAGGAACTGCTGGATTCCAGTACATTTTGCCACAATATTTGTAGCTAATTTCTTAATGGTTCTTTTTATATATTTAACGAATGCCATCCATCTGGTACTAGGCTAAACAAAACACTCTAGACATCCTACTTGCCAGCATAAAAACAGGTTTATGCAACCTGATGGGTTTGTAGAGGTTTACAAGATTATACAAAGTTACTTTGGTAACGCGGTCGAAATGAGTTTGCTTCGAATGCTGGCTGGGCGATTCTCTGGAGCTCAGTCACTCGAGAGGAGCTTGGAGTAGAGATGCTGGTCCTCCACATGGAGAGGAGGCCTCGGAGGACCCAGGACGCAGTGGAGAGACTATGTCTCTGGGCTGGCCTGGGAACACCTCGGGTTTCCCCCGGAAGAGCTGGAGGAAGTGTCCAATGAGAGGGAAGTCTGGGTGTCTGCTTAGACTACTGCCCCCACTACTAGCCCCAGATAAGCAGAAAATGGATTGATGGATACTTTGGTAAAATATAGACAAAATATTTATATATACCGTTATGATGCGTTTTAAATTTTACAGAAAGAATGATAGTATTTTGGCATGGCAACGTCTTCAAGAAAACTCTTGCTTCAATCTTCTCTGCGACCTGGATGACTGAGAATCTTCATCAACATTTTGGCATGTTCATCAGGCAGTTTGATGGGTAAAGGTGTTTTGGACCAGTGTGAGTTGTATAGATGGTTCTATTTGGGTCTGGCACAGTCCAGAATAATGTGTCTTGCTAAGGACAGATCACATGCAGGTAGGAAGATGTTCTTTAAAAATTACTCAAGTGAGTAACAAATACTGACTTTCATTAATCAGAATGTGAATGTATTTGCCCCAGTATGAAAAATGTAGCTGGATTTATCTTGGTGACATCAGTGTAGCCACATGGCAATAGCTCACAAAATCTACTAACAAATGTGTTTTTTTGTGTAGCAACAACAGAACCAACATATTTATCTAAAGAGGACAGTGTGAATAAACTAAATACATGCATGTAACCAGCTTTGAAACAGAGAACGTTACGATACAGAGAAATCCTTTTCCGAATGCAGGAAATCGTGTTGTGTGTTCTGTGAACTTCCACTGATTAGTAACTTATATGAGATGTTAAAGGTTACAGTATGAGAATGATCTAATTAGCTGACCAATGAAGGAAAGGTGTCAGAGGGCCTCAGCACAAGGGGGTCATATGTCATATGTCACCTCAGGTTTATCTCTTTGCTTTTTAGAAAAGAAAGCAGTCATTTAGAAAGAGCTGTTTAAGACATCTCATCTGTAGATGTTTTGTCTTAACAGGAAGATCATAAAGTGACGGTACCTCTTTTTTCCTCCATGTGCTATATTTTGCCAGTATTACTTGTGCCTTTTCAAGAGACTTTCTTTGTTCCTTGTGCTTCTTCTTTTACTAGGAACATTCTGTTAATTTACAAAATGAAAAACATTTTGATCCTCGTTGGTCATTCAGGATGTGCTGTCACACATTATGATGCTGTATTGGAAGAGCATAACAACCAGTTCTGACTATAATCTTGTACAGTATTTGCTAGTTACACTGCACTGCATGTTCCCTAGCATCAAGTGCAACTGCAAATGCAAATGCGAGATGTTGAAGATTAAAAGAATTACTTGGAATCTGAAAAAAAACGACATTCAAGGCTTTAGATGACCCACTTTCCAGGCATCTATCCAGTGGCTTAGTAGCTCTTGAGGCTTCTAAATGTACTATTTGTGGATTCATTGTGTGTATTTGTTTCTGCACGTGTTCAAATGTTTGTTGCCTGCACAGACATGTATACATGCAGATTATTTTTTTTTTGTGCTTGTGCTCTTCCTTTGCTGTCTTATTTTCTATTTAGGACTGTGTTTTACTCATCCATAAGAAAATAGTGACATACATATAATTAACCCCATCAAACCAGTAGAGATTTTAATTTAATTTATTTGTATTTTATTTCAAAGGAGCACACCACATATCAATTTTCTCCTTATGTCGGCATGGGAGCTCTTCCATGTTGAGTCACGTTTCTAATAGAGGGAGATATCGTGGGCTCCCTGCAGCATGGCAGTACATGGGGCAAGCACTCAGAGTATTGCAGAAGACAGGTGATGGGATGAATAAGCTTGTCTCAGGGCAATCTCCTGGCTGACAAGTATTTCACATGAAACACTTGAAATCTTGAAAACTGGAGCTTCTGTTGAAATGAGTATCACTCATTGAATAGTCGGGGAACAAGAAAGGAGAGATTGCCCTGAACCATGAAGCCTCTTTTGCTCCTGTGGCAGCATGACACAGACATGCTTGAGAAGGATTTAAATTTAATTTATTGTAGCCCAGATAGCCACTTGTAAGACATTATAGGGTGTAATTTACCATTGGCTAAAGAGCTCTCCTCAACCCCTTTGAGATTAATGAGCACCCATATCACACTTTTAGAAAGCAGTGTAAGAACCCTGTTGCACTTTTAATCTAATAATCTGATTTGTTCACGCATATCAATGCAGGATGTGTTCAAAACATTTATCTTAGTATAGCAGAGTTAGTCATGGATGATTTTTTTTATTGAGTTGATAGGCTGACATGTGTATGTTTCTGATCAGATCAATCATTTTTAGTGTTCACATCTTCATGAGATTGATCCTTCTGAAGAACCTCTTGGATACAATGATAAGTTCGATTAGCTGTTCAGTCACAGAATGTCATAAAGTGGTTGCTTATTTAGAAAGGGGAAAAATTAATTCAAGGATATAAAATTAGAATAGATGTGATTAGAGGCAGAAAAGAAATAGTGCTTTGAAAAGAAAATTATCAGCTGCACACAATGATTAATCAAAATTAGGAAGGTTAAATTCACTATATTTTAAACGGCACTCTCTGTTGCCATGAAAGGTTCATATGAACTTGCCCTGGGGCTGATTGATCATTTAATATCCTTGTCTTAGTAATGGGTGGAGAAGTACTCTAACACAATGAGGTCTTCCAACTCACTTAATTTTAACAACTGGAATTGCAATCTACACATAAATTAGAGAACCCCTTGACTAATAACACACTATTTAGCAGATCCTTATGATAGCAAGTATCTGCTTTATAATGTTTTACCTACTCTTCTTCTAGAAAATTCTAGAAAATGTCAGCAGAACCTCTGTCACAGGACAGCTTTACTATACAGTACTGAGCTGTGAGAGGGCCAGTTGAAAGTGCAATTCTGTGGTTCCTAATTACAATCCTTGACTTGGCACACAAGCTCCTCTAAGTCTGTTAAAATAAATGAGTTATTGAAGTTTCGCACTTAACAAGTAGAAAGGTTGCAATTGGAAAAAAGGATGTCCTGACCTTTGTACTGAAGTATATAATTTATCAACAAACATTTGCCTAAAACCTATATTGCTTGGCATATTGCATGAAATCTAAATCAAAATATTAACTAATATTTCTTACTTAAAGTTTAACAAAGGCATGTGTACTAGATTTGTCATTCTTGTACCAGATTTTACATAAAATTGTGGCTAGATTATGTCCCTCAAGACAGCAGTATTCCTGCTTTTGTTTTTTCTACACAAATGCGGCAGTGCTGATGTGTTGTTTCCTCATCCTCCCTCTGGGAGGTGTGAACCAAGGGAAGAGAAGGGTAGATAGAGGTAAGAGGAGGCGGAGAACACACAGTGCAGTGAACTTCAGTAAACCCAGTACCCTCATCTTCTTTTTCTGTAGAACAGTTTTCAGTTTTTGTAGAGACAATGAAGCATTAATAATCCAATGATCATGATACACTATTAAGTATCTCTAATAAGTTGATTAGATGATGGGGTTATTATACAGAGCAGCACACTATGGTTTCTGCACGAACTTTACACACGCTCATTAAACCTACTGATTTTGTTTGATAAATCAAAGCAGACCCACTCGTAGGTTGAGATGCAAGCAGACAAACTGTGCCTCCAGGGTGATTTCTTTTTTTTTATGTAACTAACAGATAAACATCAGAGCCCTGTTGGACTTTGTGAAGAGTAAGAAGAAAGCAGCATCCTAGAAAATGAGGAATTAATAGTACATAAGTGAATGTAGTTACGATCAAATATCTTTTTTAAGTCCTTCTCAGAATGGCAGTGCTGTTGAGAATCCTACTGGCACACAGTCCTACCCTGGGGCTTGGGGATTACATGTGCTGCGTACATGTTAAAGCCTCTAAACCCTCGCCTCCGCAGTGCTGATCTGACTGCACAATCATCTGTCTCACTCTGAGCCTGACTACTGGCCATGAAGCTTCCTTTCACATAGTACGTTGCCTGCTTACTTCCAGATCAGCAGGGCTCTGCAGTGCCCATGAAGGTCAGACCGTGAGTAAATTTATCAGCTTGCCTTCATGTACACTGGTCCACACCTGGGAGTTGACTGTAGTTCACCATTAGTTCATGAAATCTTGTCCAGAGAACAGTTGAAGTCACTGTTTTGCTCACGTTGAACTTAACTTGACACATGCGCAGACATACACCAATTTGTGTGTACATTCACACATAAACACACAGTCTGACACCTGCACCCCACCACATATACACAAACACACAACACATCTGCCAATTTCAAGGGGGGAATTGAGGACCTAGAGCCAAGGAATACCATGCAGGGGAGAGCATATTCAGTTAGCCCCTGGCGGTTTCTTCACCCTTACCTATCGTCATTGCATCACATTTCAATATTTCACAGAGGTGTGCCGCCAACGCACTGCTGACACATCAAAGGGCTGCGGCAAATCCACACTCCTCTTCGGGAACCTCATAGCTGTGTTGCAGCCGTTCTGGAGTAGGTCAGCAAGACGCAGGGTGAGGCCAGGCATGACTAAACACCTTAGCAGACATTAAAAAATGGATTCTCCATTTCTCACTTCGATGAGTTAAAGTTAGTGGGCCAGTAGACGTTTCCAGGTCTAGTGTTGGATGGTTAACTCTAAGGGTGGAGGCTGGAGATGATTTGGATCATAAGATGTGTATGACAGGGTAGATAAATTCTTTTTTTAGTGCACTACTTTACTGGCTACCCTTTTTTTGGCTTAAATATATAGCTTGCATCAAAACACACCAAAACAGAGTGGTATGCAGTAAATAATTGAGTTAAATAGGCTGTCATATCATCAGTTTATCAGTGAAGAGCTATAAAGCCATAAAGACAGAAAATTAATAATGACATTCTTTCAGTATGTCTTCTATCCCTCCTTAGGCCACTGTGGATGAAGACAATATCAGCAACATTGGTTCACTGAGTGGATGTGCACTCATACAGCTATATTTGCAGGAGCAGCATTAACACAGCGAGTTTAAGTTAAAACAGTAGGCTCACTTATTGCCGCTGGGTTTGCCTCCTTACTTCTGTAGCATCTCTTCTCCTCTCTCCTTTTTTACTGTTGGCCAAATGAGTTAGAGCTCCAAATTGAATTCCATCTTGATGTATTTCTTCCAGAGGGCTCGCTAATTAAGAATTTAATTATGGCTGAGAGCAAAACACAGGCAACAAAACCCCCTCATGTTTAAAACATCTTTGCCCTCACCATCTTGCTCTTATTCTCTCTCTCTCTCTCTCTCTCTCTCTCTCTCTTTCTGCCTCTGCCTTCTTCCCTGTGTGTTTTAGAGGTAAACTGAAGGTAGGATATATGCTAAGTTCTTAATCAACATGTACTATAGCAGGAATTCTCAGGAGTGAGAATGCAGTGCATCCATGATCAAAGGAATTCAAGAGATTTAGACGCTTGTTGATGTTATTAAAGTTGTAGCCCTGTTTGTTCAGAATAAAAACTTTCAGTGCCTACTCCCCCAAAATATAATGTATAATTAATGCTTGTTGCAATTAAAAAAGTATAACTTTATTAACATCCTGTGCTTTAATTTGAATCTCTATATGAGCACAATGCAAGGATGATGGTCTCTTCTCTGTTAGAGCACATGGGTTGCCTGAAGGATGGTTCCCTGCCTGGGGACTCTCCACTCTGTAGTCCTGCCCTGTTTACATATTCTGCTTTTTATTCCTTTCTCCTTCCTTCACAGACCTATCATCTTGTCTCTGTGGGCCATCTTTCCACCACCATTTGTCACAAGCAGATGTTTCAAAGAGCCATGACCTCCGAGTATGGTTGCTAGGGAATAGGAGCTTGGCGCCAGTTCGGATTGGAAACCTGTAGAGCAGACAGGGCATGGTCAAGGTGAGTAATACTAGCTACTCTCAGGTCCTGAGGTCAGCCAATCTCCCATGGCAATCAGGAAGGCAGTACAATAAGTCAGAGGTCCCTGTATGGGGCTGTCCAGGTCTTGCATAGTGGTAATGGATCCAAACTGGGACTGACTATATGATGGCTCCTCTCCAACAATCTCACTCGAACAGTCATTATGTAGGTCTACAGAAAAATGTCAAATATGACTCAATCAAATCTAAGTGAATCACACAAATATCTGTAGGCAATTAACAATAATCTGGCATTAAAACAGGCTGTTTTTGATTGGACACCGGGCAAGAATTTGAGAATGACACTTAAAAATGGAGTAAAATGTCCTTGTGGAGGCAGCACACACAAGTTAACTTAGGCTGAAATATATTTTGGAAGATAAAATGTCCTACTAGGTCGCATGCTTCCAGCACCTTGAGTCATTTGTTGTTTCTGTTTGGGGAGCGCATTGTGTTCCTTGTACCACCTAACTCTTGTTTGTGCCAGCTGCAGAGGGTGTTAACCGTTGGTGGCAGTAATGTGCCCTTAAAATAGTAATACACCCTTAAGAGAGAAGAAGACCACAAACCAGTGTAAACAGTGCATCCAAAAACAAAGGCTTTGCTTTATGAGGTTGGGAATGCTTGTTAAGGTTTAAAGATAAACTCATTTTGTGTTTGTGCAAAAATGTGAACAAAACCATGGCTGTTTATAATTAAAACTCCACATGGTACCTTCAAAATGTCAGGCAGTCTCTCTTCCCTTTTTTTTCTCATTCCTCTTGCTGACTCTTTTTCTCTCTCTCTCTCTCTCTCACACACACACACACACACACACACACAAACAAATATCACACCTGCTGATTTGGCTGTGGCTTACCATCTTGAAGAGGATTTTTGCCATCACCTCACACCTTGTAGGTCATGTGTTATTACAGTCCATTGTTGTGTTCTCTCCACCACAAACGAAATGATTTTTCACTAGTCTGCATATGATTTTGCTTAAATTGGAGAGTGCATCATGAAGCCTGTTCAAATCAGTATTGCCCTTCCGATGCATCTTAGTCTTTTGACATATGATGTGTGAATTGACGTTGTGTTTAGCATTAAAACTACATAGTGGACATTTTAAAAAGTGTAAAAACACAACCTATTGGTTATGTTTTTATGTATGTCACAGATATAGCCAGTGGAACATGTATTGGATGCATGTATGAAACACGTGTAAATAAATTGTTAAGAGTTAATCTTTTGTTAATAGTTTAGTCTCTGTTTGATGGCAACGTCATCGGCATCCACAAACAGGCAAAAGAGAATATGGTGTGACAAATGCCCCTAATTTTTTATTTTCTGCAATTAATTAAAGGATGCGTTTGCTGAATAACATAACTTGCGTAATGAAGATGATAAAGAGCACTCATCCCTTTCTCCTCAAATTACTGCACGTGCATAGACTGTGGTTGTATAATTAATATGTTATGAAGTCAGTAATTAATAGAAAGGTTGGCATGCACATAGTTTTGTAATTTAATCTATTAAGCCTTGGATTTCAGACTTAGATCAGATCACTCTGCTGTGAAACCACTTTGAATTTTAATTTGTCCTTTCACAAGCTGTTGTGAGCATTTGTGTCTTCCCGTCTCACTTGCTTTGTCTGTCTTACTTTGGTTAAGGTTTTAATGAAGATTTTGAGGCCGGAGCTGATGACGAGTCTATTTCCCTGGACTTGATTCAGCTGTTTCTCCATCTGGCGTTGAAGCACCTGGGGTAAGCATCCCTCTACAAACCCACCTTTTTTTCCCCACCTTTCCGACATCTCCTACTCTAAACTGGTTATTGTATACTTTGTGTTTTTCTTCTTTTGAATTTGCTTCCAGTTTCCAGCCCCCCTGGTGTGGGTATTAACCTGAATACTAACATATTCAAACAAATAGAACGTTAATTGTATGTAATAATTTAACATGCACGCACACAGAACAAACATAAGCCCTCTAGGGAACATCGACACTTACCTCTGTATAGGTTGAACAACTTAACGTGTCCCTTAAAATGTATACTTTATATTTGTTATTTTGAAATTACACTGACATTTTTTTTCCCAACACGACTCTGAGCTCTGAGCCCTGATTTGGCAATTCACATTGCAAAGCGAACAGCCTGAGAGGCCAGATTTGTGAACATGGTGTAGCACAGAGCTTCTCAGCTCTAATGAACACTACAGATGTGTCAAGCAGGGGAGGAGGGGTATGCCAAGTGCAATGTAAACAGCAGCCAATTACCTGCCTGGATGATGATTCTTTACTCCTGCTTAGTGCATACACGTGAAGAGGCCAGAGCATCTGTTGTGAGGCCCAGTGCCAGTGTAGTATACAGTAATATCAAACACAGATCTGCCATTAGGCAAGTTGCATCCCAAGCATGCTGCCTTTGTTTCTTCTTTCAGTTTGTATAACGCAGTTGATTTGAATAGCATTAAGTGAAGCAGTGAGAAGTGAAGGAAACGAGAGAGAGAGAGAAAGAGAACGAGAAAGGCTTACCATCTGGATGTTTCCTGATCTTAGCTTCAGGCAAGATTGGATGATATGAAGAGCTGCCCTGCTAGTCTACATGCTGCATAGTTTGGTTTTATTCTTTATGTAAAAGTTACGTAACAGATGCACTCAAGATGCCTGTTGCCCCCACATTTTAGAAAAATGTATTTTTTCTCTCTTGTTCTTAACTTATAATATAAATAAAATATAAGCTCCTACGCAAAATATTATATTCTTCATAAGTTAGATTTGGCAAGTAGGTATTGCTCCTTTTGATGGCATGCTAATACACATTTCTGGGCCACATTTTCTTTTGGTCCTTTAGCTTCTACAGCCACTGCAGTTTCTTCACTCAAGTCTTTGATGAATTTATTTCCCAAGAAAGAAGGAGAAATGAAAGAGAAAGAAGTTAACGTTCAAAAGAATGAATGATTCATTTAAATGTCAATTTGGTGAAACAGACAGGTCAAGTCTCAACATTTTGATAAGTCTACAGGGCAGCACAATATGATCAGAGGAAGGATGTGCCAACAGGACTGAAGTCAACTCAATCCTACAGCTAGAGTTGCTATAAATATTATATCAGAATCAGAATCGTGTTTATTGCCATGTAAGTGAAGAGGATTCACATTACTAGGAATTTGCCTTAGTGGTTGGTGCATACATAAAACGTATAATAATTAACATGAAATAAGATAAAAATAAGATAAATAAGATAAGGTCAAGTAAACAACGTAAATAATGTAATCTAAAAGTAAGGCTATAAATTGACATGATTACAGACATACAATGAACAGAACAGAACATGAGTGGTGGTTGTAATGGCAAACATTGACCCTGATATGAGTGTAACAGTGTATAAATCTTACCCTCAGGTGCTACTATTTTTTTCTGTTTCCCTCTCAATATAGCACCTTGCCCACATTGAGTGGATAATAATGAAAACAATGGATAAATGTTGGATCTTGATCACATGAGATAAAGAAGTGGAGTTGACTAAAGGCAGGCAGTTTTTCTGCCTGTCTGCTTAAAGTTATCTAGAAATATTGCATTTTAAAATGCCTGAGAGGCAGCATAACTTTCATGTGGTATGGTCAGACAGTAATGCACGATGACAGCTTTTGACTAAAGGTACTTCATTATACTGCAGTATGAAATAAAAGAAATCAGGTTTAGTAATGCTTGGATTCTCTCCAAAAGGATTCAGTGCTGCAGCAGCTGTCTCACTTTCATGTTCTAAGTTCAGTACATTTAAAAATAGAGACTGTGAGCTGATTTTATTTAACAATATTGCTGATAAATACTGCTGTATTTAGTAAATAAGAGCATCCTTACTGTATTGGACAGAGCTTTAAGTACTACAGCAAGCACACTGTTGAGATATATACTGTGTGACGGCTGCAGTATCACAGACATAGGAAACATGCCTCCATAGAGTCATTTTTCACTGAGGATTGCGGTGATTCTGATATGATGTAAGTCTGTTTTGTGCTCCGAGGCATAACGTTGTCTCAAGGGTTTCTCACAGTGGCTATACTTTTAGATGCAAAAAGTTTAAATCTCATTACCTTTAAGAGCTATAATGCTGACACCGACCAGTTCGACAGTGCCTTTTGCTCTGTGCGCCCAACACGGCCAGAACTAAAGTGGCCTGTCTTTATTCTTCTGGGACAAAGGCCAGCACCCACCCAAGCCTCCCAGGGGTTTAAATTAGTTACACCCCTGTCTCTCTGTGGCCTCTGAAGCCCCCTCATTTCTACTGCATAGGGTTACACCATGTCTCTCGTGGCAGGGCTTACTTAAAGCCCAACCCACATAATGTACTAAGACATGAGCTATCTTTGAAAATAACCTTGAGAAAGTAGGGCTGAAGGGGAGGGTTTTGGTACACTTGATTTGTCTCCTCTATAATAAGACCACATGATTTGATCTCTCCGGAGAGCCCATCACAGCACAGTTGAAGCTGAATGCTGCCCCCTAAAACTATTGGAAGGCCAACAATACATTTAATGGGTTGGCTTAATGCCATGCAGTTATATAAGCAAACAATATGTGTGGGTGACAAAGAAATAGCACATAACTAGGCATCATGTAAACCAAATAAATGAGTCTCATCTATTTGTTATACAATGTTTAATCTATATGTTTTGGTTTGAAGAAGTGATATGAAGTGAAATTTTCAAGAGAAGCTTTAATAGATTTCTGTGGATTTATACATCCCGGCTGCCATGTAAAGACAAAATAGAAACCGATATAGTGTGTGCTATGTTTGACAGTTCATTGTGGGTTACACTGTACATGCTCTATCCTTGTGAATACTAATAACTGTCTCCCCAACATACCACGATACACATGCTTTCTTCTGTCTATCAGAGCTTCCCTGTGGCCAGCACTACTGTCAGCTCCGTGACACCTGCCATGAAATATTCACTATACCATGAGTAATGTTCAGACTACAGGGAGAAGTGTGCTTGACTATCCTGTTCCCAGATCAGACCTAGCTAAAAGAAGTCACTGTTCACTTTGATTCTTTGCTGGGCCTCCTGACTAAAAGCTGTCTTGCTAAGCCATTTCCCTATACATCCAGTTGTTTTCTGTTCTATTCTACTAATCCTTATATAAACATCGACTAGTTCCTGAGATAGATAACAATGGTAGGATTCTGTCGGTAGATGAACTGTCTGCCACTTTACTGTCATCCATGGAGCATCCATGTTTTATCCTGTTGTCTTGTTTATAGGCAACTGTTGTTGCTGTGCACATTAAAGAGGTGCCTAGGGGGCTGGCTGGGATTAGGAACATAGGATGTACTGTATGTAAGAGGCATGACGTTGATTTCATGGTCTCTGTTGTAAAGGGGGCCTAAATGAACAGAAACAAAGAATATCATCCCCTCAGCAGCCATGATTAATCTTACTTCAGGCTTTTAACTGTGCTGCTACGTTGCAGCATGTTGTTAAGTCAGATAGCATTTTCCCAGTCATTTATTCATTAGAGAGCCCTAAAGAACACCTCAATTGCTGTTGAAAAAATGTTTCTTATGCTTTCCTGGTCATTATTCCAAATGGTCTTGGAGTTGTATTGCTTATTTGACATCCACAGAATGGAACCACTGTACAAACCAAACACAAGCTGTTTTTGATGGACAATACAGTGTGTTTATATTTTCACCAGTGGCCCATTTGCGTCACTGATAAGATCTTAAGATTTAGGGCTGAACATTTACTTCAGTTGTCCCAAAAGGCATCTGCTGTACCTGCAGTGAAAATGAAGTACTCTCTTTGTACTCATTTACTGAAACTGCATACATTATTGGACTTTACAGATTGCAGTTTCACCCATTATGTCTAAACTATCTATTTTCTCTAATAGAAAATGCTCTTAAAGGCTCATGGCTATACTGTTTCTTCAAAGCCTGGAGCCAGCTTTCAAAATTTTCAGACTTTGATTTTGTCCCACCTCAGATCAATGCAGCGGTTATAGCCTGTATGGCCTGCTGGCCACTGTTCACCTCTTTGGTATAAAAATGTTTAATGTGTTGTGTTCTAAAACAGTGTGAGGAGAAAGTCCTGCAAGGGCAAACAGGGCCACCCAGAGGCATCACAAATAGTACATTTGTTGTCCACAGTAGTAGACTAATGAGATACAGATTCAAGCGTCCTTCAGTGTCTTATCCCAGAACATGTCCTCTACCTTGACAGTCCCCACTGGTGAACTGATTAAAGCCCTCAAACTGATCAATAGAATTGCGGGAGTCTGTCCTCCTCTGAGGAGGGAAACTTTCTCACCTGGCGTCACTAATCTGTTGGTCTGTCATTAAGTCTGCACAGTGCCATGATACTGACCTTTCTTTTGTAGAAAATACCCATATATTCCCTGAGTGTTTATTAAGTAGAACAGCATTTTTAAATGACAAGGACTGCCTTAAAAGGCAAAACTTTTGAAGAACATTGTGCACTTCCTTTTTACCCACAAGACCTGTTCTGTACTTATGACTGTGTGGCTGATATTGACCTTGGAACAAAAAAAGTCAATGATGACTGAAAGACATTGCTTTGGATACTTGTGACAACCAAAATGGCACTCTGGCTATGTGAACAGAGGGTGGCTATTGAATGGCACTCATCTCACCAGAGAATTGAGATGTTAGTACATGTTGTTAACAGACCTACTAATCAATGATGGACAAACATCAAGAATTCTCAGCAGGGACTCTGTTCTGCTTCAGCAAAATGACCAAGCAAGGACATTCTGTGATCTCCCTTTGAACAGAAACGAAAGATGGCTCCAATATTTTAAAGCACATCAATGATTTAAAAGTAACATTCAAGACCTGTTAAAATCGTTTGCCTGCCAGAGTGCAATTAAAACCTCACAGTGGCAGTGGTTTTGACTTAGCCTTTTTAAACCAATCTCAAACTTGTTTGAGCTCTTTAATAGCACATAATGATGTAAGTGTCCTTATATTTGAATTGCCTTAATGAGTATAATTTGGAGCCGTCCTCCTAGCATCAAGAGGTTGCAGTGTTCTCTTTTGACACCTGCTGCCCTTGGGAGAAACAGGAAGCCCTTTCAAGAAAAATCTACTAATAGGACCAATTAACTAGTCTAAAAAGTTCTTATAGTAATCACCACCGAATGGAGATTGGAGCACTTAAGGCCAATCAAAGAGACAGGCAATCAGAAATTAAAAGACAATTAAATTTTACCCTTTAGTCAGACTCATGGAAATGAGGAAGATTTAATTTTTTGGGGGAAATATGGGATTCATTGGCACTGTAAAGACTTTTTCTTTCTTGATCATAGGTGGGTGCCAGGTATGTAAACACTAGGTGTTTCAATCTGGTCTGAAAGTTTTGAGGCACATGAGAAAAGATCTGATATGATATGGACAGCCGTAAAAAGCTTTCTATGCACAAATTACTTTATTTGGCCTCTTTTTCATCTTCTTGTATTACCAGTTCAAATGATGTTTTTTTGAAGAATGTTTAATTGTATTTTAAGTTTTTATTATATTTTTATTTTTTTCCAAATATTGCTCATTTCATGTAATCTGTAAAATATTGTATGAAGATAGGAATAACTAATTCAGTTTCATTTCATAAAAGATATTTTTACCCTATACTGTATCTGTATTCACAGTTAAAGGAAAGAAATGCTCCTTGTCAACATTTTCATCATATTAATCCCTTAAAGAAAATAGTGGTAAATGTATGGTTCATTATGGTAATGCTTCCTTTGACTACACTCCGGCCTCAGCAGAGTATCACAGCTGCGATCAAGGTCAACTCTCATCCTCCAGACCTGATTTTCCTTGTCGGTATTCCAAGCAGCTCAGAAGATGCTGGCAACAGTTTTTACTTAGTAGATACCTCCCCAATCCAATAGGGCACACAGATCAGACACACTCTGAATAGTCGATTCTTCCGACCTGTGGTCAACATTCCACAGGCGTCCCTTGGAACTAAACACTCTTTCTCTGCACTCCCTTTAAACCCTCTGACAGGAAGGATGGGATATTGCACCTGGCCTCTTTCACGGCTTCCTCCCTCTTTGCCTCTGCCTTGTCATGGAACTATTCCACCACTCCACTCTAATTGTTCATTCCTTTTCCAGCACTTATTCTGCTCTGACACCTTCCCTCTGCAGAGCTCCAGTATTCATACCTCAAGAAAAGAGGATGTTATTCAAACCGTTAAATAGATGAGTTCATAAGGAAAAACAGCTCTGAGATTTAGTGCAGCAGACCTTTCTGATACCAGAGTGATGAATGTAACATCCCCCTGCGTGTCCTCAATAAGTCTGTGTTTGTTAATGAATCCCAATCAGCAGGAACAACATGTCGAAAGTTCTCAATCAATCTCCATCTTTGTACATAATGACTCCCTAAGGGACTTCAAGGTCCCGGCCTAGTGCACCCTGAAGTCCAGCTTTTCTAATAAGCATCATAGACCCAAATCGTTAATTGGCAAACTGTACACGGTAAATTACACAAGTTGAGGAAAAACACAGGAACACAATAAATTGCACTATTTTTAGTTACATGCATGACATTCGAAGGGTGAATTAAAGGTTGTCTGTTATGCTATTATGAAAAAAACACGATTTATGGAAAATCTTTTTTTTACATATAATAGTAAAAGCCAATCCTTTGCTTCTCCAAGAACATGGCATGGAATTTGCTTCTACATGAACATTTAGAAGGATAGAGATCCAAAAACATACTCAGACATCCACCTAGGGAAGACTTGTAAAAAGAATAGATGTATGGTTATGGAATAGTCAGTTTAGAGTCCCTTAAAATGATGGGGGATTTGAAAAGAGGAGGAAGCATTTAGACATGTTGCAACTGAAGAAAGTAGTCGTTAAAGGGAGCAAGAGTATGCCAGCTTTTGACATACTCAGGTTTCTACCTTTTTAAAAAAATATTTTCAGTAAGTACAAAGCAAAATTAACTGGAAGAAAAAAAATCAACGTTCCAGTATGAGATGGTACAATTTATTGAGAATGTTTTGAGACAGACTCAGACACCATGGGCGGCACGATGGATTCTGGCAGAGCGCTCTGCAGGAGTGTGTACGGCTGCCCAGTGAGGAGTCATGAGCCCTCTGTTGGCGAAATAAGTTGGGTGTACATTCAGAACCTCCTTTCAAATAACAAGTGCAATGAGCAATTGGGCTGTTTTTAAATAAGATGAGACATAATGGAAAGTTTGAATACCTGCAGTGATGGCATTGAAAAGAGAAACCATGATGGAACAATGATGACCATGGCTTGGACACTTTTTTAGTACATAATGAAACAATACATCTAAACAATATTGACTATAGGCCATATAAATAAACGTTATAAGCAACTGTATGACATAACTAAAAGGTTTTTGTATAGGTATTGTTGTTGGCACTGTGCAAATAATATAATAATGTAACAAATAATAAGAAAGAGTTAGGGTTCACAGTATGCAGCTTTTACTTGCTTTCTACCTTTGCTAAAACTCTTTTTACCATGTATTTCTCATCAGTACTTATGCAGCTGTCTCTTACAAGGTTCTTCTAACACTTGAAGCAGAAGCAAGGATGTGTTTTTTAGTTAATTAAGAAAACAACAACAACTAAAAGTAAAATTGGAATTTTCTGATTGTCTTCACACACTGCATTGTGTGTGATCCTCCTTTCATATATGCACCAATTAGGGATTCATTATAACATGGCCTGTCAGTGCTCAGCCTGTGTACATACGTGCATTGGATCAATGGTGATTCTCCCGCATGTAGCTTGGCCTTGTCGTGTGGTGAGGGGGGGTGTGTAGGGAAGGAGCAGGCAGATTAAAGCAGCTTTGTCTGTGCGTAAGTGGATTATCAGCAGGTAGAGTGCTCCCTGTGATTCTGCAGCAATTGTGTTAGTGCACTTCCTGCCTGGCCACAGAGAGGACCATCTGCCATTTAGCTCTGATGGATGGTCCCAAGCAAACGTCAGTCTCTCTTACGCAGAACACCTGCTGAATCCTGATCAGACAGTTGGCTCATATTAGTAAGGCCCCATCACTTTGTCACAATAGCGCCTGAGTCTTGCTGCTAAGGTTCATAGAGGACAACCATAAACATAAACACACACGGTCACACACGGTCACACACATTTGAAAACTGTAAAACAAGATGAACAGATTTGAATGCTTTATTGCTTTGGCATTTTTCCAATAGATGCCACACCAGGTAGACATATTGAAGACTTGTTGTTTGTAGTATTATGTCCTTTGCTCATTAAACAGACTGTATTTCTTAAATTGGCATCAAATGGACATATCTGTGCCAGTCCCTAACAGGATTGTGTGTTTTGAAGCATAAGCTCACCCAGTGACAAAGTACAGATCCCTTCTTCTTGGACATTTGACAGAGATGGAGTAGTAGTAACCCAGAAGAGACAACCAGATGGAGGAAAAAAGTACTTGCAGTCCAGTGAAAGAAACATCACCAGTAAAGTTAAAATATCACATTGCACAAAAGATTTCAAAGACATACTGTTGGCCCATGGATCAGGCTCGTGGATCATCAGACATTAGAAGGTAGCAAATTCAGAGGAGATAAGAGTCTTTTATGTGACAAGTTAGGAGACATAAATGAACGGGAAAAAAAAATCCATACATAATATTAGAGGAGAGAAAAGCTTTGTTCTAACTAAAAATGAATCATTTGATGGCAAAAGATGCCTTAGTTTGTCTAATGACCATCGCCAATTGCACAGCATGCAGAATAGGAACATGGAATTTTAGTTTGAACTAAAACTTAGTTTGTTAGATATAGGATAGAATAGAATAGAATAGACTTTATTAATCCCTTTGGGAAGGTCCCTCAGGGAAATTCGGGTACCAGCAGCAATACAACACCGACAGTCAGAGCAAGAATTAAATAGAATAAAGTAAAATATAGTACAGATATGTTATAATACATGACACCACATGACAGCTTGGACATGAATGTACTGAACAAACACAACAGACACATTTTGCTTCTATATGAATACTATAGAATATGACAATCTTTAAATTCCATGATGTGATATGTAAAAGCCATGTTGTATGCACTGCTACTGCTGTATTATAGGTCCTGGCATCCAGATACATGTGTGCCTGTAAGATAACATTGAAACCTCTAATCCGTCATCGCAGGTGTCACTGAACACACTGGTCTTTATTCGATCATTTTCACATTGGTTATTGTCCTCCACCCTACCCTGTGTACAGTATATATTATAAATTGATTCATGCTATTTGATTTTTGCAGATATCTCATATAGGCTACCTACATTGTCTACTTCACTAAAACCGTTACCGACCAATATATTATCATATGTACTATACATTTAAAAATTTTCTGTCTTTAAAAGGTTTTATTTTCTCTTAAAACATCTGAAATCCTCTTCCCCATTAAGACATTTATGTAGTTGACAGCAGCTGTATGTGTGGTAAGTCAGTGTCAGTCAGAGAACAAAAACGGGTTTTGTTGCAGTGTGAGGACTATTGACCCCTTCAGTGTGACAGACATGCTCTCACCCAGATCAGAACCCTTGATAGCAACCAAAAAAGCACCAAGAAGAAAGAGCCTGTCTTCTCCTGACAAACCATCTCTTACCACTCATCACTTTATCGCATCAAGCCTGACAAGAAATAAATTACATACACAGAAAACGCAGGGAAAACAGAAGCCGTGTCCTTGCTGACACATATAACACTGGGTGACAGCCTCGTCTTGCCACAAATGAGTCCATAATTTTATGCATGTGCATTCCAGGATTGATTACAGCTTGATGGGCAGTTCGAGCATTATCATATAACATTGGTGCCATTTTAAAAGATCAAAATGAAATTCATGTTGATGAGATACAAATGTAATTACCACTAACATTTTAACTGGCGTTTATGAAGGAGGATGTTTTTTTTCTTTTCATTTTCCTAACTTGGCTTAACGTGATTAACTTTGAAATGTTGTCCTGCGTGGGATTACAAATCCTGTTTACTCAGTCTGTGAGAGAGATGTGTTTTAAAACAAAAGTCCTGTTTCTATGAAAGGAATATCCAAATATTGATTGTAGCCTTCTTAGCAGCAGCCCATGTCCTGATGGGATTGTGTAGCATTAAACAGTACCATCAATCAAGCTAAATAAGACAGGGAATGTAACAGCTTATGGTGTTGTAGTATTTTTATGCACATTAAATTACAAATCATTCTCATAAGGGGCACAGCAGAACATTTTTGAACAAATATCAGTTTTTTTCAATTATTTAAGGCGTAACTCTATGTGTTATCAGTCGTGGAGGGTAGGTCTACTATCTTGCTAGTCTTGATACAGATGTCAAACCCATGCCTGTGTGTATCTACAAGTGTCACACTATTTCTGCCTCTCAATAATAACTCTGTATCTTCACCATAGCACTCTGTTCACTGCTCACAGCCTTGGGCTCTTATTGCATATTCTAAAATATAAAGCGAAACAATGCCCATGGCCATCTCTGTGCCTTGCTTTCTGCTGTCTGTATTTGTGAGTGCTGGGCACTGATGTAACGAAGGCTTTGTTTTGAATGTACCAAATCAGATTTGTTTCTCAAATGAGATTTTTAGGACTGACTATCAGCACTGTCATTTGCATGTGATCAAAGTGGATTTATGTTCCAGACACTGTAGACTATATGCTGTTGTGTGACATGGATTTTCAACACGGAGCATCAGAAATGGATGCTATTGTTGTGTGTGACACTGTGGCATACAGTGATTGACCATTTTGAAATCTTGAAATCTGAGAAAAGTCAGATGTATCAGTAAGAATCTGTAAGTAAAGGAAGGCTTTTCAGAATCATTTAGGATACAACTGAATAAGCTAGAAAATGTATTTGATCTGGTGGCCTAAAAAAACATCAGCCAATTACTTAACTGCAGGCACCACAGTATATTGGCTTGTTCTGTAGCTCTGAATGTACTGTATAAAGGAAAAAATATCATCTTAGTTTGGTGCCTAAGGATTCTGATTTCACATCATCACAGAGAATCAGTACAACTTTTAAAGTCAGCGTTTTATCTGTGAATGCTTGCTTAACCCAGAGAGTTCTTGCTGAATGGTAACAGTCACACCCAGCCAGCATCTGAAACCAAAAGGATCTGTCTGTCTGTCAAATAAAGCACCCCCTCATCTGCCTTTCCTCTCCCTCCCCTCCCATTCCTATTTGACCCAGTGCGGCTTTCATCTTTCTCCTCCGAGTACAAAGTGAATGCTGTGCTGCTGCTGGGACCCAGCCAGCCAAGGAAAGAGTCTCTTGCTCAGACACTGACTACAAAATATAAAATACCCCCATCCAACCACACTACCCCACCCACCCAACCCTAACTGTCTTTCTTTTGCTTGCTGTTCTTTCCCCTCTGCCTCTCTTTCCCCAAGCTCATAAATGCCCAGGCTTCCATTTTACAGAAAATACATTTTGCCGTAACTGCTGTGCTGTTCATTTTCAGGGCTGCAGGATTACAGGTTATATCCAAGCCTTCAGATATACACTGGCAGACCAGTGTCCCACTGACCCTCCAAAGCCTGCAATTTAGCGCAGTTATTTATGGAGCGAGGAGAACGCATCCTCTCCTTCTGCTCCTCTCTGCTTTCCTGATGCTGGACAGCCACAGAGGCCGTACACACTTGTGCCTCAGCCCTTCCCTGCTTGGTGAGCATGGCACTTTCTCTGTAAGTCACAATCCTATTACCCCTCTATGGCCTCATGGCGGGTTGATAAGAGCAGCCTGGCACACAGCAAAAGTGGTATTGCTGAGCCCCCTTTATCTGTGGTAGGTGGCTTAACCATAGGAAGAATGCTCCACAGTGCCTTTGCTCTCATCATACTGCTGGAAATTAGCTTTTGCATGTATGCTTTTGTATTTATGTTTGTTTAAGATGCAGTTGCACGGAGAAGAATAAACTATAAAATGACTTTCAAACACTTTCAGCATAAAACAGAAATACAAGACAAATATGCATACTGCATTCATTGTACATTTTTTGGTTGATCAGTTTTAATGGAACATTCATAATCTGAAAAATGCGTATTAAAGTTTAGTAATCCATGTTATCCCAGCATGCTTTAAATGTTTGCCGAAGATCTAATTGAAGCCAGAAATGCTTGCCTTTCAGATATCTCAAGTGTGCCCATAAATTTTAAATAGGGTTGGGGTTAAGTGGCTGTGGACTAGCAACAACTCCGTAGTCCTTTGTTGTTTTTTAGCAGATCTTGCAAAGATTTAAAGTGTGTTTTGGGCTCATTATTATGCTGCAGAATAAAACGTTCTCCATAAAGATCCAAACCAGGGGTTGTGGCGTGTCTCAGGTGTCTCCTTGTTTAGTTCAGTGCAGGCGCAGTCAGGTCAGTGCATTTGTCCAGCAAAACACCCTCAGACTCTAATGTCACTAGCACCATGTAGTTTATTGTTTGGCATACTTTTGTCTCCTCTTTTGCTTTGTTGATCTCCATATATTCTTCGTCCTGTTACTACTATTCCTCGACTCATAGATAAACATTATTTAGTCGTACACTGTGAAACTCTGGTATGTCTTTGTACTTTTTGTAGTCTAGTGTCAGTGTTTCCCCTCCTGTGATGTTTTTTATCCTCTGAGACCAATACTAGACAGCTTTTGCTCAGGGAGGTTTTGCTGATTGTATCCTTCATTTTTATATTCTGTATGTGTAACGAAGTTGTTTCTGTATTTCTCTGTGAACAACACTTGACTTATTGATCTTCTGATTGTGTGATCACTGTAGGTTTACCTGATTATGCTTTGGATACAACTCATAACACATTTTAGATGCTATATATACTTTCATACACAATCAAAAGCAAAATAGCTTGTCTTCCTCCTGACCCACTAATCTACTGCAACAGTTGGTACAAGCTGGCAAACTCATAAGGCGACAGAAAATGAATACCCTGTATTTAACCTTCACTTACAATTGTTATGAGTAGTTTGTCTACACACTGCATAAATTGTAAGAGACACTGTAACTACACCTCTGTTTATACACACTGCATTGTGTGTTTATGAGAATAACAGTTGTTGTGCACTGCTTTGAATAATACAGCTGACTCTATCTCTATTTCATGTTCTTGCCTCAACTGTGTGCTACTAGGAGCCTTGGTAGATTTATTAAAAAGCAGACAGCCCATCTCATGCTCTTCTCATCATCTGAAAGGAAATTAATGTGACCTTGCTGAAACTGGCACTTTTCTTTCGGATGTCTATTTGCTGTTTGCGCCAGCTCACTCTCTGAACTGCAGTTTCTTTTAAATGATAAAACGTTTAAGGCCATAGTAGGTGAAAGCTGTATTTGTAGTGTACACTGTGAAAATACAGCTGTATGTCCCAAGTTTCACGTAAGGAAGCTTGTGTCAGCTGACAGGGCGATTCATGATAACATGTGTAAGTGCGAGTGTGCTGACAGTGCTCTTAACCCTCTCATCAAAGCCCAAGCTTTCCTCTGAACCCGCGCCTCACTCAGGCCTTTATGTGAGCATCAATCCCTGTTCAGCCATGTAACACTGCGTCTAATTATGCAGAGGCCAGCATGAGAACGACAGAGAGCCTCCACTGTATGACTGTAACCCTGTCAGTGCAAGAAAAGAGGAATGAAAGAAAAGGGGCGGATAATTAGGAATCTGGTCTGTTTTCCTTCTCTCCTTCTCACCCTGCTTCATCTGCATGTTTCAGAAGGTTTCTCCAATTACTGAGGCAGCACCCCCAATTGGTTCTCCATCCGCCACCAGGGGGGAAAGTAGGAGGGTTAGGAGATGAGAAAATGGAAGGATTCTGAGAACAGTGTGAGCTTGAATTAATGGCTTAAATTAGCAGTTCTGCAGGATAAAGTATAATTGAAGGAGAAGGATATGTGTTATATGTACCTTACAGTGTCAAATATTTTCCCCTCATTTTCACTGCAAGCTAGATGTACATAGACAAGAGAGACAAATAGGCTGCAGTGATGTTTCATCTCTGATGACAGCAGAATCTAAATCCATTTTTTTCAAGTATTGACCGATAAGAAACATCCACTACAATATTGTGCACAGAATCATACCAACATGCAGTCAAACCTCCCTCACACCCTGTCTCATTTCTCAGTTTTGCGGAATCAGCTGTTGTAGAGCTGACAATAAGAGGGCGTGGAGGGGTGGTGGTGGTGAAGGTGAAAATCTGGCAGGGGGAGTGGATTAGTGATTACGGTCACCTTTGCACACTGATTGGAGTGGAGGTTAATGTCCGGGCCAAAGAAAATACTTCCATGAATACTAGCTGTCACTTCTGCACGAGTTATGCAGTGAACAATGGTTGGCCATTATTAGCCATACCACAGTAGGTGTGAAATTGAGGCTTTTTAAATCTAAATTGATAGCAGCTACATTTCCTGTCAGGCCTATTTTTTCCCTTAATTTCCCAACTTGCACAATGAAAAAAACCTGTGAAAAACACATTTACCGTGCCAGAACAGAGAAAAAAAGTTTTAAAACCAATTAAAACCTGATGGCTTAAAATACCATCTTTGATAGAAAAGAGCTCTTTAGTGGAAAAGTTAATGGTAAAAATGCTTTCAGAGAATTATGTAAGACATATATAGAAGAATTGGTGAGGGTAGCTATAAGTATTATCTTACATTTTCACCTGGAAAGGTTTTTTACAGGACTTTCCCCCTGCAGCTTCAGCTTCTTTTTCTTTAGATCCAGAGTCTTTGTTTGCCTTTTCAGTCACCATTAGTTACCCCCTAAAATAGCAGACAGCATTGAAAACCTCTGTAGCTAATCTTCTGCTTCCTAGTTGGTCAGTATCAGCCTCTTCCTCGCTCTGCTGCTCACTTTCAGCAGAGATTAAGATGTATGAATTCATTGGGCTGGCTGTGCCTGTAGTAGTATAAAATGAACATGAACACATGCGAGCCCTGTATCAAGCCATGCTTGCTACACATCCTCAGATACACTATCACTTTATATGTATGTTATAATTCCCAGTTGTTTCTGATTTATAACTGAAAATTGCTAAGAAATCCCCTGCACCACTCTGCATTCATACACATAAACCAAGCATGTCATAGCATCTTATGAATAAAAATGGATAATATTATGGAGGTTTCATTTCAACCATGTAATGTTGCTGTCATTTCTACTTCTCCCAGCCCAATGTATGCAGCACCAGAGAAATATCCCCCATATCCCATGTGAGAAATTTCATTCTCACATGGCCATAAGTCTTGTAACATCCGCAGAATATAAAATCATCCTTTGGGGAAAGAAACAAAATTGCCACTGGGCATGTATACGAGGTAGCCCCGCTATAAACATACTGTGGTCACGGAACGAGTTACTGTGGTTACAAGGTCATAATGGGGGGGAAGCAACTGAAAGTGCTATAGCCAATAATGTAGCCTCGGAATGATATGCAGGTACTTACTTAGCAGCACTGTGAGAGAAAGCCTCTTCCCTAATATCATGGCATTACTAATTACTGAATGACCTCTATAATAGCAGTATGAGTGCCATACCAGCAGTTTGGCAGTGTTACACCAGTATTTGGGGAAAAAAAAATAAGGGAAAGACAGAAGGAGAGAGAGAGAGCGGAGAGAGAGAGAGTTAGTTTTAGACAACACAACAGATTAACAAAGCACCATATTAACCTTCAGGTGCATCTAATTGTTGGGAAATAGAATGCAGCTCTCAGTGAGGGGCGATCAATATATTGAGCTAGCCTGGCTTACAACCTCTAATCCTGCAAATCTTCTTGAGGACCTAAAGTGCTGTATTGAATATCTGAATGACTTGGATAGTGTTACTTAAGCATAATTTATGTTATGCATCTGCCCGTGTCCACATTCATTCCCACCGGTGCTCTGTAATTTCTTAAGATCAGTCGACCTTTCTCTCATAAGAATAGATTTAGCCACAATGTCCACTGATGCCACGGTGTGAAAACTTTGGACCAGTGCAGCTTCATCAGCTGCTTGTCAAGACTATTGTCTCCAGGGCTTCTTTGATCTGTTCAGACCCTATCATGGATTACCTTGATCTAAATAGTAATTATACACAGCTACAGATAGAGAAACATTTGAAGCTAGTGATCACAGTTGTCTCAGCCACAGACAAATCCAATACGGCACAGAGAATGTGAAATACCTCCTTTATTAAAACCTGGGTAAAGCCTGTACGCTCTACCTCCCTTGCATCTCTAATGAAACCGCCTCCTCTCTGCATTTAGAAGCTGTGACGCTCCATTTGCTGCACCTTTGCAGCACCTTTGCTGCATTTTTTTCAAGTGTAAATCTGCTACACTAAATCAGATCACTGTATTTCCGATTTCTAGGTTTTTTTTTTATACAAAAACACATTTGGTACCCTTAAGCTTATAAATCCGCTCATCATTTGTGCAGGGTGAGGCTGCCCTGAAGCCGCCTGTCTGTCCCTTCAATCACAGGTTACTGTGCCACTTGTCATCTGCAGTCAGGCTTGTTATTGAGAGACTTCCCTCAGGCCGCCCCTTTGTCTTTAGTGGCTCGATTAAATTAGAGTGACACCTGGCATGGATCCTCAGCTGTAATGGCCCTTCTTTTCATCCTCTGCCTTTTTATCAGTATAATAGACCTCTGATGAAATATTACAAACTACAGCTCTTCCTCTGTGCTTCACTGAACTCTATGTGGGGTCGAAAGAAACAAGTCATTGGTTCCTGAGGCTTTAATGATATGGGAAATTAAAAGGATGTATTCAAATAGGTATGAATAACATCTGACTGCAGTGCTCGTTCTGTAGTCACTGGAGAAAATGACTTTAGAAATTACATGAGCGCTCTAATCACATTAAATGTGTGGTTAGTGACTCGGACACACTTGTCATGTTGAGGTGGTGGTGGGTGGGGATATTTTTAACCTCTCAAAGGCAATGTTTCTATAGTTTGCTTCTGTTCCTGAAAATGGGGGAACGCTCTGGAGAATCCGTCATGTGGTGGTCTACAGTTATAGTTTTTCACATATAATGAATTTTAAACATCTTTTGTAATGCAAAAGAGGCATGATGAAAAGAATTTCATCATTGAGAAATGGAATTCCAGCTGCCCCTCCTTCTCCCTGTGGTTATGAGTATTGCTGGAGGTGCAGCACTGCGCAATGGAAGAAAATCCCCTCCACTCCAGTCTCATGAGCTCTGACGGATTTGGCCTTTTGATATTTCATGTGCCTCTTCTATGCAACAGAGAGATAGACACTAAAAAAAAAACATAGCTGGCCAAGCTGGTGTTAAAACCCACTTTGTTAAACAACAAACTACGAATGCTGTGGATGTGTTAAATGAGAATACAAAGAACATGCCTTTTCAATGAACCCAATGTTAAAAGTTGTTCTTTGATGAAAGATATTAATTATTTACACAGTCGGTTATCAATGCATACTTCCTGACCAGGCACATTTTCAGCATATTTAACTACTTTTTATTGTTCTACCTTAATTCACAAATGCTAATTCTGCAAAATTGTAAACAATTCTAGTTTAGCAGCGGATGCTTTTGTATGTTTTGTTCTTGCTCTGTTTGCTTTAGTGCTGCCTGTTGTGACAGAACAATAATTGATAGCCAAACATATTATGCTGTAATGAGATGCGTTGCAGGATGGGTGATATTACATCTCCCTGTTGTGACTTTTTGTTGCCCTCGGGTAGCGTAGGTCTTCCACACTGATACAGATTCAAAAGGATCCATTTCTATCTCTGCTTCTGATGCAGTCGATGCAAAAGAATAAAAAAGGTGAATAGTTACTTCAACTATCTTTGGTGATAGTTGAAATCATAGCAAAACTGAATACATTTACTTCTGTACTTCCTGTTATGACACCTTTTATTGAACTACTAGATAAACATGACTTGGTTTCAGTGGAAATGCTCATGGAGTGACATCTGCCTAAACAGTCATGTATATGATTCTCTAGCCTTTACAACCTTCATGGAGTTTACATTCCACCTCCCCTGATTAAATACATAATGTTCATCCCACGCCGTGAACATGCATGATTGCCTGCCAGTATAAACACATTTTACTCACAGTCATGCAGACAGTGGGTCTGTTTGTTTCTTTATCTGTCTTTGGCGCATGATTGCATTATTTTCAGAAGACCTACATTATCACCGGCTACATTTATCAGAGCTGTCACCTGGCTCTTCGTCTCTTCAAAGCATATATAACGCAGTGTGTTTTGGGGTGGGTAGACTCCCAGTAAAATAGTACAACATACACAAAGTGAACCCAGGAAAACTTCTGCAAATACAACACTTTCATTCATCTCGTGTCTTCGTGTCCTGTGATTATTTCCAGCAGCTCAGAGTGAACAAAGCTTTGGTATCTCAAAAGGAAGTGAGAATAAGGGGAAGGTAAGGCACCGTAAAGCTTAAATTGAGGCCATTATTGAGGGCAGAGAGGGAATAGTTTGTTCTCAACTGCAAAAAGCATAGGCATAGAAAGGCTTTTAGTCAGGTCAGATGAAAACTGATGGCAGCCAATGCTCATCTCAGAAATGATATAGAACATTGAGTTCTGCCAATTGGATATATATCCGTCTTGTATTTTGCTTGTAAAGGACAATTATTTGTTGTTTTGTGGATTTAAACCCTCGCTGATATTCTCTTTATCTGATTAAACATAAAGAAATAACTTCTGACATTTTACAGCAGCCTTTTTCTCGCTGACAGTTGAGGCAGCTGCGACCAATTATCTCGGTTAATGGTAAGATGAGAAAAGATTCTTTGCTTCGCCAACATCAGATTCATCATCAGCTTGACAATTAGGCGTGAATCATGCAGCTGAAGGGGTGTTTATATAGACACACTGTACACTGTAAATGTGGATCTGTAAATGGGGGGATGTATTACTCCTCTGTCTCTTTGATTGAATGTGATTTCTACTTCAGACTTACATCAAATTGAGTGTCACCAGCATTTACAGTTGGCAACAGCCATGCCTAGGTAATGCCTTTTTGAAAAAAAGCTAATTGCAGGGAATCTTGGACAGGTTTTCCCTGTGGTAAGCAGGACATTAAAAAAAAAGGGTAGAGGACCAGGAGATAGCGCTCCACTTCTTAAATTAGGCCACAAAAGCAGGCTGTTCAGTCTGGTTTTAAAGAACCACACAATATCACTCCACTGAAGATGTTATTATGTTCTTGCAATAATTCACACAGAAATGACCAGTGTCTGAAAATTTTTGGTCACACAAGGTTAAAAAGAGAAAATGGGCACTCTTGTATATGCACATTCAGAGATGCAAAATGCATTCCTGTGGCACTGCTGACAAATTGTGCTGATTCTTGGACTAGTTTATAGTTCTGATTTGTTTGACAAAAGACGTACCTTGTTGCAGAATAATGTCTCTGTTGATTACCAAACGTCCCGTCGCCAAGTGATAAGATCCTAAAGCAGATAATATCTGAATAATAGAAATGGCACAGTTAAACTATTATCCTGGTAATAACTGCTCAGTACATTTCTATTCATATGTGTACAAATGAAAACCTCAAATGCAATCATTTTAAATCTGTCACTTCACATTTTCTTTGTGTTCCTAGGAAATAATTAAATTGGAAAGCCAGATTTCCTGTGTGAGTTCTGAATGAATGCACATAAAGCCAGATCATGTTTAGTGAGCTCACTCTCATTATATTAGACCCTGGGGAGAGAAGGGTCCTCTTACTCCATACTATCAAAGCCATGGAGCTGCCTTAGAGGACATGTGTCAGTGTGAATAGAGGCTGTAGAGTACATACAAAAACTAGCATGCTCAGCCCTCATCACCCTTCTCTGTGGGAAGCTGCCAACATTCAAGGTTTTGATCTAGCCTTGCTGAATGGCTGTGGGTGACAGGTATATGAAACCATAGTTGTGGGAATAAATAGCTTGATTAGCATAATGCACCGCCAACAAATTTAGCTTTCAGAGCGCGTGAAAGAACTACTTCTTTGCCTGACTGCAGCATCCATATACCTTCTGGGATCGTATTTCATAGGGCAAACACACAATTATGTAAACTGGGTATTTACCACTACACTATAGGTAATATGATAGACTTCCAATGTGTGCCTGACACTCTGTCATTGTTCTGTCTGCGTTTTTGCCTAGTATGAATAGGGTTTTCAGCTTCCATTTTCCACCAAAAAAATGTATTCCCACTCTTTTCAGTAATCATAATTTACCTGATACACACAGCACTTACCTCCAGAAATCTGAGCCATATTGATCCATCTGGAGCTGAGCAACATTGCTGTAAAGAAGCTAATCTAACATAAAAGCTGGCCGCTCAATGTCCCTGCCTGGTAGCAATGACTAAATAAATAGATGACTGAAACACACAATCTAAGGCTTAGACCTGCAGCGCATCCCAACCACATGTGACTGGAGGCAGCAGCTGAGAGATAGGAGATTATTTGGAATAATATTTTGCAGGTCTTTAGTGCCGCAGGGTTGAAAATGGCGATGACAGAGATGTGATGGTGGCTATCATCAGTCAGACTCCTGTCTCCTCTCTGCTGTGACCCACACCTTGCACCTGAACTTCATGACCTTTCACCACTCTCATCCGTTATTAATTGCTACTTTGGCTGTCTGTTGATAATCTATATGATGAATATCAGTGGAATGACTACACCTCATGACCAAATTTGTCACTTCCCTCTGTCTCCTCCTTCATATTCTCCTCTCACCCCCTGCCTTGTTCCTGCTAGAGTTGCTGCCTGTAGGCTGTCTTTAGTGCAGTAAAAGTAGTAAGGGAGCACGGATACCCTTACATCAGTCTGGATTACATGGCGTTCATTGTAACCTTCAGCAGCCCTTGCTACATGCTGTCATAATGCTTACTGGACAGTATTGGCACTTATATTGCAGTATATTGTGATATGTAACCTTTTATATTGATGCATGCTTAACATAGGGTTTAAGGGGAGGTAAGGGAAAAGCAGATTTCCTTTGAGATTTGTGAAACAAAAAAAAACACATTTTTAAATTATTTTCTTTGATGAATTCTTTAAACCCACAGCTGTGTTTCCCTCCTCTCTTTAGCCATTATTAATTCATTGACATTTTGCTGGGATGGAAATTATCAGGATGTCGAGGAGTGGTTATGTGATTGCCTGCAGTGAACAGACAATGTTTGATTCAGTAACACAAGCAAATGCGGTTTCTCTCTGCATTTCTTTTCCCTTTGTGTCTATGAATTGTGGTATTTTTCCCCCACTTGTGTGGAGTGATGAGACATTTCCATCCTATTTAATCCTACACCACATTCATATGTAGTCAGAGCTGTGATGTTTTTGTGCACTACGGAAACAACCCCCCTCCCTTTTAGACATTAAAAGACCTTTGGATTTGAATCTACTCTTGAAACAATCAATCTTGGAGAGCATTAAAAAAAAAGGTAATCCACAGTTCTCCCTCCAGTCAGATGGAATTTCCTTATTCTTAATTTGTACTGAACAGTAATTAAACCTTCAGACTTTCCTGAGCAGTAGTGCCCAGTCAATATCCTCCAGTTTGTTTTCTTTGTTCTTCTTCCACCAAACAAATCTTGTCTTCGTTATATTATAACAGTTTACAGTCTTTTTTATGATTAAACATACCTTAAGAAATAGACTTTCTGAATACAATGTGTCTATGTACTAAATCCACTTAATGCAGTGCTGGGATGGAGGGCTCCCAGTGCCCTGTCAGCACTTCTCTGCCAGACAAACAACAAGCACAGGCCCTTCAGACTGAGAATGACATAGAAAGTTTCTGTATTTGAAGTCCTTCCTAACACTGAATGTATAAATAAGCAATCCTACAATATCTGGGAGATATTTATCACCTTTTCCATTTGGAGGAAATCACTGATACTGATTTTTCTCATCAGGAATGCATGGTCCTGCCATCGTATTTCTTTACTGACAAACTAATTATAATTAGATGCCTAACCATGCATTTTATTCCTAGCCTCGTAGGATTTAATTGAATTTCATTCATATAATTATAATGGGTTTCCACAATCATTGTCACATTCCATGAAATATAAGTATGTTTTTATTAAATATAGCCTAGGCAGATAATGGCTCTGTGAGAGATTTATACAGGGATTTAGAATATTTACCTTAGAATTGCAGATAATTAGAGCCAACAGAACTGCTGATTGAAGGCCTGCTATTGATTCAATAGTTGTTGCTTTTGTTGTTGTTCCCACCACTGCTCAGCTCTGGTAGTGAGCCGGTAGCCTCTGGTAGTAAATGTCTCTAGCACTTAAATGTTGTTTTTGTATCAGAGAAGACAAATGTTCATTATAATTCAAACTAAATCTAAACTGCACCAGCTTCATGATCAGTTACACCTCCCGGAGGTTTGTTTTGTTTTTAAAGTTTCCCTGTGTTCTGTTTTATTGTCTTCCTCTTCCCCATATGTCTCGTCCATCAGTTGATTGCCTGCCCCACCCTAATATGTGTTACCTGTGTCTCATTGTGTTCCCTCCCTGTCTGTGTTTTTTTATGTTTCCAGCCTTATTTCCAGTTTGTGATTCCAGCAGTTTTGACCCAGATCAGTTTGTGGTTTTTGTCTTCTGCCTTACCCTTTTGCAACCTGCCGCCTGTGTGTTTTGTCTTCTGGTTTTTGCCTGTTTTCTGATCATGACCTTCCTTTGCTTTTTCCCTTCATACTGTCACATTGTTAGACTGAACTCTCATGTATTGAACCCATTTCTGAACATCCTTTAATAATACTGAATCCTGTCCTGCATTTTTGGGTCCGCTTCACCTAGTCAAACCTGACTGTGCCTCTCTTTGTGGCTGTTTAAAATGGGCCTGCCTCCTGACTCTTGGCACATCCAAGTCCCTTGACACCTCCAGTGCAATTAATGATCTCGCTTACAACATTAGCACCACAATCATGAAAAATCGCACTGAAGCACTGAGTCCCCCAAGATATTGAATTCAATTCATCAAGGGCTTCACGCTTATTGGTGATGTCAAACTTGGTCTCACCATTATTGACTGCCTTCGTAATCAAGTACCTGCCATAAGCTCTCAGGAGGGATTACATTTTGAACGTACAGTTAACAAGTGATATGATTTGTCTCTACATTCAGTAAATGATTCGTCTTGTTGGGGTTTTTTTAATTAGCAACATCAGTTTACTGGAGAAATTCAAAGAAGTGTAGTTCAGTGTTTTGCCTGTGTGTTTGTGTGAATAGTGTCTGTCAATGGGATTTTTAAAAACCAACACAAGTGTGCTACTTCCAAGGGCTGTTTCTCAGACAAAGATATGAAGGAGGAGTAGAAATCCTCTTTTGAGATTTGCTGCCTCTTTTGTTTATCAGCAGTCAGGCACATCAAGATCAACTGTGGGTCAGACAGCCACAGTAGTATGCTGGGAATTCAGTGCATTGGGCTTTTTAGACATTTGAGATTTCAATATCGTTCGCTCACTGTTGTTGAAACTTCCATTTCCTTTTCAAGAAGCAATTCTTTATGAAGACTGTCTATAACAATTGCAGACGTTATTCACCATCTCTGCTGTCTCGACACATGCAATAACTTTTGTAAGTGATTGCACAAAAAAAAAGCCATTTTAAGATGTCTTTATGTGACTCCATGATGATCATCTCAATCTCATGAACATTTTGTGTCCACCTTGAAGGAATTAAATTTCATCAAATTTTGAACATTTACTTGGACTCAAACATGAAATGATTAGAATTTGGTGGTTAAAGGTGACCAGGTTCTCACATAAAACATTTTTGACTAAACTCATACACCAGTTATTAGATTAGTTCACACCGATGCTGTTAATTCTGATAAGTTGACCTCTTAAAGGTCAGAGGTCAACTTCCTGACATTGTAATGCTTTTCTAAAGCATGGTAATATTTGGTTGTTGTGAGCATTTTGCTGAATTTGTTGTTGGCGCAGTCCACTCAGTTCCTTGTCCTGACACTTCCTAGATATTTTGTTTCTAGAAGGTACAAGAAGCTTTAGAATATGGTAGTCAGTGATCATTATGACCTCACCTCTATTCAGTTCTTGTAAAAGCATGATATCAGAAACACCTGCAGGGTGTCTGACTGAAATGTCCTCTTAGACTCAAAGAGATTATTAGAATTTGGTGGTCAAAGGCCAAGGTTAATGTGATGTCACTATATTGCAAGAACATGTAGCTTCCATACCAGTAATCTGTACTTATCTGTAAAGAAGTTTCTCATTGAAGTCATGTATATTTACCTACACTACACTACAGTAAAAGTGGCACAATGACAGGCTTCATCAATCAACAGTCAGCTCGGCTTGGCACTACAAGGGCATCATCTGTCCCCATCTCTTAATTCCAGACAAAGTTTGCAGCACTTTGTACAGATGGGATACACAACCAGAATAGACCACTTGTTCTGTTTATTTACATCATCAACAACCATACACATTCGTTGGTCTCCCAGCGCTGTAGCACATAAACACGGGACATAAACACCAGATTACCCATCTATTGTCATCTGCAGACAATCCTTTGGACGTTTGTCCTACACCAGTAGCAAATTCAGTTTCAGTAGCACAGCAAATTCAAAAATCAAAATAAAATAAATAAATTCCTGCAAAAAGCAAAATAATATGAACTCAATTACAAACTAACGTCAGTGCAATTCTGTAGCATCTACAGTATGCTTCTGCAAATACTGATACTTAAAAGATCACATTGGGAGGGAGTGCTCAGCTGTTCAGAATGCAGTTTTTTGTTTTGCTTTTTAAACAAGTAGATGGAAAAGTCCAGAAGATAGTTCCTAACTATGAATCAAATGCTGATCTACAGAACAAAACCAGAGTCCCAGACAAAATTAGTAATACGCATCAGATGATAATGAGCCAGTCTGTGCATGCTATATGTCCTGCAGTCCAGACAGATTTAGATCGAAAATAAATAGAATAAATCTCTCACTTTAACATGTAGCTGTGAGAGGTAAGCAGTTCATGTTCTAGTCATCACTGTAAACATAAGAAGACCGATCTAAACAAAACATAACTAGAGTGACTAAGATGAGTGTTGGTGCAGAGCAACATGCTACAGAGAATGTGAGGACTTGTGAGACATTACATGTAATTATTCCTAATCTATGTCCCCCAATGCTCTAAGTGCTCTGATTCTGGATTCAAAGAATCAATTAGCTGCAAAATCAGCTGAAGCCACTTGTATGCAAATGCACATTTCACCATTGGACACAGTGTTTTTGACTGTAATCGTCACTTTAAGGTTTATGTGTGTGTTGAACATTGTACAGCCTCTTTAACCTGCATTGCTATGCAGATGATCAAACTGAGGCATTACATGAAACTAAGATTATAGAATGTGAAGTATTGCTGATAAATATGTGCATTCTATGCAAGCATAGAAATAATAAACATATTGTAGCATATTCATTATAGATATATTTGCGGCCAGCATTGGCCACAATTGTGGCATCATATACATTTCAGCATTTACATATGTTCATATATACATTGCACATCTAGTGCAAGAATTTTTTTTGGACATTAGGACCAGGGTCTGTGTGTTTGTACAGTTCATCGTACAACTTAGTATATCTGATCCTACTCAAATGGACCTTAAAATTGAGCCCACATAAGACCCTTTCAAAGGTCTGAGATCAGTTTTTTGCACAATAGTGACAAAAATAAATAACAGAAAGTGACACTATACACAAAGTTATTCATTTCTATTTTCCCTAAGTGCACTGGAAATCAGTCAAATGTTTACACAGAAGTTGTTAAGCATAGAAGATAAGTTCAGGAATCTGTCCCCCCTGCACACCAGTTCCGTTGGTGCTGTCAGAGGAGCACTGGAACTGAAATGTCACTTTCCCACACTGCACTTCTGTCATTCCTTCCTGTCCGAAGTAGCTCAGCTCATTCCCATCGAGAACCACGCTGGCAGTGTAGAACGTATCAGGTTCAATCTGGACTGGATACTCAAACCACACCGGGAAAGTATTGCTAGAACCATCAGAAAAGTATTTACTGAGGTTTTGTCCCAGCACCACTCCTTGGCGTTTCAACTCAATCTTGGCACTGTACTCTGCTGAACCACAGCTTGATCCATAAAGTCCAAACCCAGCTATGAAAACTCTCTTATCCACTGCAAACTGTATACTGTCACAGCGGCCACGATAACGCCACTGGTTGCTTCGGTAGGCACACGACTGGAACCTGTGGCACCGCTGTGGTGTCAGGCCTTTTCTAGGCTGACTGGCAAACTGCAGATCAGGCTTCTTGGCTGCTGTGTACCACAGGAAGATGTCATTGGTTTCATTAAGAGTCAACACACCTGACTGGGCTGCTCCATTAGCAAAATCATCCAGAGACATTGTAGGGATACGTATCAGGAACATAGCCTTGCCCAGAACCTTGCGCTTGTTGTCAGTGGAAAAGGTGAGCTCCTGTCTTTGGCATTCAGCCTCAGCCCAGCTAAGTGCAGCCTCAAATACCACTATCTCTTTAGCATTGAGCGTCTCTCGCTGTAGGATACTCTCCAGTGTCTGGGCATCGATGTCGCAGAAGCCCTCGGAGCGTAACGCCAGTTCAGCCTGGGCATCAATCACCTCCCAGCAGCGCTGTGTCAGCTCTGGCTCCTCAAACAGACAGCTCTGGGAGAGTAACACGCAGGCATTCTTGGCACTCAGGCTGGTCTCCAGGAAGTTGACGCAGGCTCGTGCCAGGTGAGGAACAATGTACTTCTTGGCAGCGTAGAGAGTGGCTAACACTGTGTCAGCACTCAGGTCAATTTCATCACAGTAAATGTACCTGCAGACATTAAAAAAAAAAAAATCAGCTTTGCAGATGATGCTACGATGATAAATATTTTATAAAAACAGACTAGAGTAAATCATGATTATAAGAAAAATACTGCATTTGGAATTTACGGTTAATTATGGTGGAGTTGATTGTGGTTAAAGTAATGTAAGCAGTATCATCACTGCACCTGTTCAAAACCATGTTGGAAAACAATGGAATGAGATTCTGAAGAGAATAAAATTACTGTGCAAACCAATCAAGCTGGCCAGCAAAACAGTATTCCTCCTACACTAGTTCCTGCCACCTACTGCAGCTCTCCTGCAAGGAAGGAGAAAACCCAACTCAGAAATAAAAGCTATGAAAGGATCGCAAGGAGGTGGTGGAAAAACAATATCAGGGGATTTAGTATGGAAAGTGGAAAGCATAATGAAATGAATTAAGGGAAATAGACAGATATAGATTATATCTCTGAGGTACAGGAAGAATGAACAACTCATCTCATTTGTCTGTCGGGAAATGCTGAACAGTTTTATACAAGATGTGCCAGAGATAGAGTATCTGTATCAGACCTTGTATTTTCACCGAGATCAAATTGAAATAGCGGTTATGCAATTGAGACGGCATTATGTATTTAACAAAAGGCTTTTTAAGATCAATAAGGCCAAAAGAAGAAGAAAGAACAGGGTGTTGAAGAATTTAGGTGGAAAGAGAATCCTTACTTCAGCATTGCCAGAAAGGCTGCTGGTTCCACATCTGGTATGTGGATTTCATCCTTGTTCTCAGCAAGTTCCCCATAAAACATGGCGTGGAACACCGAGCTGCCCACAGCCAAGACATACTGTTGAAAGGAGGAGAGAAAAACAGAGTGGTAGAGGAAAAAGAAATACTTAAACAATTTATCTTCGTTTTTACATGTCATGTTATTAAAGAGGAAGATTCTTTGAAATGGGAATCCAAAATACAATGGATACATTGTATTTTGGTAAGAGTCAGTCAGTTACTGTTTCCCCTGAGGACAGGCATAGTAGTAATAATAATAATAATAGTAAGGATTAATAATAAGGAAGATTGTCTCTGATACTACTAACAGAATGCAGAGTTTTCTACTGAAATGAATGACTTGTCTGACTTCATGATGAAATCAGATGCAACACAATGCTGCTAATGTTTTCATTAATAAACATCATATACAAGTCACAAGTACACATTTAGGTGTTAGGTCTGTGTTTGCATTTTTGGGTTTTTATGTCTGTGTGGCACAAGTATGTGTAGGTGGGTACGTGGGTGGTATAATTTTCCTCCCAAAAGAGCACAGAATTTCTCTAAAGTAAATTGCGGGAAGGCCAACTGGAAAAAAGGGTGTTTTTTTAAACAATGCTGTTACCCACACAAACACAATGTGTTTTTTTTTTATTCTCCAATGCTTTTTTTAAAGTGGAGTTAGAGATTTGCTTCAGCCCATTTGAAAATGGTCAGTCTATTGAATGGTTGTTATCAGTCTTTATCAACGCCAGCATAGTGGCTCCTTCAGCAAATTGTAACACCAGAAGGTGTGTTATCATCTGTTGTCAGAAATGATAGAAAGTAACCCAGATATGTTTAAGTGAGGCCTGGTGGTCATGAAAACAAGCACATTCTGTTGTCTTAGCTAGGACTAGTCAGCTGTTTGCCCCTGGGGGTTTTGTCAAAGGGTGCACAGGGGTTAGGTTTCCTCAACCTGATCAATGAATGCTAGAAAATAATATTAATTTCAAGGAAAACAAAAAAAAAAACCTATAAAATAATTAACACACATGAGAACCCTGGCAGTCTGGTTATTTTATACTCCTGTTAAGTCACATGTGTAGGAGCCATAACCACTGACAATGGCCATTTACAGCTGGCGCCAGTATACTAATTAGAATCAGTCTCACCTCTTGACCTATCATGCTTTATAGATACATATATTACAACCTCTTAGGTGCATCCTCCATCTAGAAAGTATATAACTATAAACATAAATTAGATTATAATGCATATGTAATATCCTACAAACTGGACACCATAAAGACTGCTGCGCTGAATGTCATTAAATTCCATTGGCATAATGTTCAGCATAAAGTCAATTCAACCTCAGTCTCCTTCCATAACTGCTCTCTCTAAAAGAGCGCTGCAGCTACCAATCATAGCTAATACATTTGGGCTCCATACAGAGAATAAAAAGGTGACCCATGCAGAGCTGAACTGAGTAGATGTGGAATGGATAACACCAGATAAATATATGCTAGCAGAATCATCACTTAGCAGATCAATGTGAATGTTATAATCAAATTCATGTAGAGTATTATAGTGCTTTAAGATGAGGCACATGGTCCCCAAATGTAAATGTTAATCATTTATGTGAACATCTTGAAAAAGCAATGAGCTCAGATGGTGACCTAAACAAAGAAGTCAGGAGGACCACCAGCAGACATAACTAGAGTGCCCGATGATGATATTCAGTAAATATCTTTCTATATTAATCGCAGTGTCAACGCAAAAGTCAAGCGCTAATCAAGACAATGAGTACAAAAGTTTTCCTAGCATGTGAGATGCACAGTTGAGTGTGCCTGCGTCTTATCTGTAACCGTGTGCTGGTGGACGCGTTTGATTAAAAGTTGGGTAATTGCGGAGCAGTTATTGAAAAGAGAAGACAAAGGCGGTCCATTCTGTGTGAGATGACTGCTGAAGAGGATATCCCCTTCCCTTCTCCGCTCACTCTGTGCCTCCATCCCTCCGCCTCATTTACATAAATAATTGAGAACTGTCTCAAAAAGACACATGGTGCGGAAGTGAGTGTGGCGCACAAAGGACTTCAGTTCCATTACAGCTGGCAGGGAAGGAGATTATTTTTATGCTTGTATGATATGGGCAACAATGGTCCAGGCTGGCTGATTGCTTGTTTGTTAATTTCCTCCCTGTTACTGGGACTTAACTGGTTGATGAAATTCTTACTCTGTGTCCTGGTAGTCGCTGAGTCCTTCCAGGCTGACCCACAAGAAAGTGAACATCTGCCATCAGCTCATTGTTGAACATTACAGAATTTCTAAAAAGAAGAAACAGAAAAAGGAAAAAAATACATCATTTTTCTGCCTGTATTTGAGGCAAGGTGATATATTGTAAGTGCACAATGTGTACTCTAAATGATTATTAAAACTGATACAAATTAGAGACTGGAAATTCAAGCATTTGTGCTATACAACAAGAGCTGTGAGATGGGTGCTTCAGGCAAGACAAAAGACATTAATGCAAATGCTTTATAATTTTTCATCTTTATAACCTCTGTTATCTTATCCATCTTTCTGCATAAAGACGGGGAAACAAGACAATGAACTCTATGGAAAACCCCCACAGTGAAAGAATGGGACCAACAATAAAGCTGTGTTCATATATTATTGAGTAGTGGAACATGTCACAGGAGTGGATAAACAGCCCCATGATGTTCTGGAGAGACAACAAAGCCAGGTCGGAAAGCACACATTTTGCTCTGGACAGCTGGGGTCTTTTACTGATAGGCCAAGGTAAATATTTTGCTTTTAGTACAGCACAGCCTCTGCCTGTTGTGCATATCAAACACACCCGGCGCCTGTCCGCCCTCTGTTATGTCAGAGCGGCAAAATCTGCAGGAGCAGGGATGGGTGTAAACAGAGGTTCCCCCCAGCAGATTGAGGGCAGGGCAGAGAGAACACCCACCTGTACTCAAACACACAAACAGTGACCCACCCACTCACACAGTGTATATATATAATGACAGTGTTTTAATTTAAGGCTCTATTTTTTAGAAACTTGCAGTTAAAATACTGTTGACTTCAATTTTAAAACTGATGTAAAGTCCATCTTAAGTTGTTGCCTTACCTTTCCCTTATTGTGGAGTACAGTCCCTGCCAGTTACAGTTTTGTATGGTGTTGTTGTTGTTGAGGTTCTGCTGCTGGTACTGTTGCACAGTGGTGGTGGACACCGGCTTTTTGGTGGGAAAAATATCCGCTGCCATCTTCTTCTTCTTCTTGCTCCTCAGAGTGATTATCTCATAACAGACTGGAGGCAACTTGGAGCTGCCACTGGCATTCCCTTTCTTGGAGCTTTTACTTGACTTGCTTTTTACTGACTCTGGAAGCATTAAGAAGAAAGTCAGGCATTTCATGTTCCTTCCCTTGACATCGACCATGAGTGTGTTCAACTGCCGAGCAGTGGGAGTGCATGCAAAGAAGACATTCGCCAGGAGCGGGCAGGTGTGATGGAGGACCAAGGAGAAGAGAGGACAGCAGAGACTTGAGCTCCACTGTAGTCAAGAGATCCTAAATGAGGTTTATATACCACCTTTCAGGAACTAACAGGATAACTCTCTTCTTTTGCCTGTGTGTTCACTCCTTTGAAGAGGCAGGTTCAGACTGGTGATCCAAAGGCACTTTTTCTGTGTGAAGTTTGATCTGCTGACAGAGAAGCTTTTGGGATTCCCATCCCTGCTTGTCCAGAGTGATGAGATCAGCTCTCACTTCACTTCTTTTTTCTCCTCTGCTCCTTTGCCTCTCTCACTCACTGCTTTGCTGGGTTGGCCTGACAGCTCCAGATTTAGTATAGCTGCAGTGATCCTCAGGCAGCGGGCTTTACTCACTTCCTTTCATTCGCCCCCTTACTCCTTCTGTGCATTTCTTACCCTCTCTGCCTCCCTTCATCTGTGGATCTACCTTCTTCTCTCCAACACACGCTGTTTTTGTCTCTCCCTCCTCTCCTCCATGGAGTGGAGTCATCTGCAGGATGCTGTGGATGCTGTGTTGCTCTGCTCAGCCACTCGTTCTGCTGACTACAGAGGTTGAATGGGAGAGCGCAGAGGAGATCGAGAGCCCCCCTCTCTCTCTCTCTCTCTCTCTCTCTCCCTCTCCCTTCTCCACCCCCACTCACCACAGTACATGGCTCTCTCCGGAGCTCAACCAATGGCAGCGCACAGCATTCACGATTGGCTAATGCAGCCAAGTGCAGCACATACTTGAATATGCAATATTCAACGTCTCAATTAAAGTGACAGCCATGCCCCATAAGAATGATACACTCATCTAGAGCTTTTCTTCCTCTGTTTCTTTTACCTGAAGCAACTGCATTAAATTTGTAACCCAGTAAATGCAATGTTATAATTTAAAAAGGGCAATGTAAATTTACATGATCTTTTTAAGGGCAGAATTTGCTTAATTCATGCATCTGTGACAGCCATACTTTTTTTTAAAATGAGCTTTTCATAAATTCATACAAACTGCTGACATGGAATCTCTATATATTTTTACCACTGTACAAGAGATAATCCTACATGCGTGCCATACAAAAGCTATTGTTTTACTATACAAACTTTTTTCCAGCTACACTGCATATTGCAATGAAATCTCATAGTTTTAATAAACAGTTTTGCATGATGAAAGTCCTTCGTAATGCCACAGAGGCCTCCAGAAAACACAAGGATTTGCTTTCACTCAGCTTTTCTTGTTAAGTCATCTCTACAGGAGCTAAAAGTGTAAGGCACTCTTTACCAGATGTATAATGCATATGGTGCCTTTGCTGTTCTTGTGTAGCTGAGCCAGTGCGCTGTGGGTATTCTGTTGAAACTGCTGGGATGATTTAGCTTTTTTTGTGGTTTAAAATATTGTGATATTCTGACATTTTATGGTAGGAATTAGGTGTCTCTAATGTAATGCGTGCGTTATCCCTGTTGTGAAACTTGCATCGATATCTCTTAAATGGCACAAAGCCTGCTATTGAATTCAGACCATTTGCATAATGTAGCATATTATTTTTGTACATGTAAAAAAAAACAGGATAAGGCGAATAAATTTAATGGAGAAAGTCTTCCTTGAACCTCTGTGACAATATTGATTTTTCTGTAAAGCCTAATTAACTGTCTTAGTGCTTGCTGCTCTGAGGAGCATTAGCCCACTAAGCCCCCTTATACAGTGCGCGCTGTTGAACAGAGAAATTTGCTATGGTAACATGGAGCCAACATTACAGGGCACCATACTCTCAAATTGCAGGCCACTAGAGATGTTACCCTGGTAACCACATCCACAAGCAGCAGCAGGCCAGAAATGAAGTATACAGGCATAAAAAAACAATGGTAGTAAAGCAAAGGGTCTGCAAGGTTCGACAAAACAAGTTTTTCATTTATGGAAAATATGTCTGTGATTTTTTTTTTTAAACAAAAAAAATCATTTTACAGCAATTTACTGTCATTACAAATCTCTGTTGACAGAATGCACATGTTAAACCAACAGTTCCGTTATCACCTTTGTCTAGCAGCTCTATATAATATATGATAAGTAGGGTGCCACCATATTTTACCCTGAATGGCTTCCTGCTTTATTTAATTGCATTTGCCTTCATTCATCGGCAGAAAACGCAATCTTGTTATTCACACATTCGTAGGTTGGAGTGAAAAGAGGAAGTAATGATGGTGTTGTCACGGCGTCAGCACCACCTTTGTCTCACACTTTGTCATCACGTAGTCCCCCATTTCCACAGAAAAAGGAAAACATTAGCATGACTGTAATAGCACAGCAGTCAGCAGTGGTGGACAGAGACTGCCTGTTTCTAGTTAATTCATTAATAATAAAATAATGTAGAATTCAGCCCTGTATATGTGCCTAAATTGTATTAATGATTCACTACACACACTCAGACTTTTAGTAAATCTTGTCATTATTTTATGATTTTGAGGTAATGGCAATAAAACTGTGAAGATAAGATTTTTTTTTCTGACGCAAGTACACAGTTTAAACATTTCCCTTGTATTTCAAAGCGGCGCAGTACTCCAGCCTTGGTGTATTAACTTCAAAAGGTAAAGTTAAAAAGCTACAGAAGTCCAGCTGTGCCTTTGTTGATTGCGTCTTGATGACAGTAGTCAATGAAACACCTTTATCTTCAAAGTAGTAGTACCAGGACACCTCTATCTTTAAAGAAGTAACTTCAGTCAGTGTGCAGCAGAGAGACTAGTAATTCAGTTGGTAAATAAGTTGGCTTGGCTGTGGTTCACTTCTGCCCTTACAGTACATTTAGTTAGAAAGATTTTTTTATCAGTCTTCCTAAAGTACATGTGTCATTTCATTTTCACATATTTCATGTATAGCAGGTGATTCGTTGACTGTGTTATTATTTTATGTGTTTTCTTATTGTGTCTCAGGCAGTGAATGCCTTGTGGTCACAATACTACAAGACATCAAATTGTAATTCAAAGGTTGTAGTTTTGCAAAGTTAAAGGCCCTGCTGCTAAAACAGAGGTCTATTATAAATGGGATTTGGTCGACAGATCGAAGTACATTTTGCCTCAAAACTACTGAGGTTATAGTTGTGGAGGTGGCTGCTTGCCATTTCTGAGTTTGAGCACAGAGATGCAGCCCTGCGTCGTGGCAGAACTCTTCTGCAGAAAGACACCTGCTGAGAGACTTGGCTGAGCATAGCGTAGAGGAGAGGAGCCTGGGAAATGAACTGTGATGCGGGCCTGGCACACGCAGGCGAGGACAGGATCCAGCAGCTCGTCCAGTGTTCACCCCTCACCCTCCCCACAGGCTGCCCTCTCTGCTGCCACCATTAAAGCAGGCAAGGACACCTGACAGGTGGAAGGGACGGAAGCGATGGCGTCTGCCCAGAGATGGCGCTTAGAACTCCTGAAAAAGGGAGCTGTTAGTCAGCGGGGTCTTGGAGACAGCACAAGAACTGTGTCAGTGTTTGTGTGTGAAAGCAAATGCCTGTCTGCAACTGAATGTGTGTGTATGAAACTGAAACTTAACTTTCACAGCCATCTCACATTTAGCGTACATTGCATAATCGAACTTGAAGCAAGATGAAACTTTTATCAGAAACACAACCTATCAGCATCTCTTACCAACAGAATTTTCTAACAATGCCTCGTCCAACAAATAACCTAACACACTTTAACTGACCAGAGAAGACCCCTACACCACAGATGAGTTGATAGCCTCTCCGTTGGCTTACAATCAATATGTCACAGTTAGAAGATGTATGGGGGTAATTTTACTTGCCTAGAAAGCACAGAAAGGCCAGAGACTGTAGGAGGGCTGCAAGCCTTTCTGGATGCATGAAAATAACCATGTGCACCAATCTGTAAAATCTCTGCCCCAGAGGAGACACATTCCCCTCATATGCTGCATCTATGTCTCTTTGTATCTACCTATAGTATGCCTATACGCATCTATCATGCAGCCATGTATATGTGTGTGTGTGTGTGTGTGTTGTTGCAGTGTGTGGACGCAGTAATGACAGTGTAGAAAAGACCTTATAACCCTGGCCCACCACAGCTCATACTCTGACTCCCACACAACTTCTACCATTGCTCACTCATCGCCCTCTCTCTGCTGTCATATAAAAACTCAATAGCCATAATTTTCAGTATGATTGAATGTTTTTAGGTGGTCTGCGCAGATGTATTGCATATTACAGTTAATTCAGTAGGTGCTCCCCTCATCATTGCATTGTTTGTTTGTTGTCCAGATTATCAACCTTGCAAGTGCTTTGTTTGTATGTGCATAATTGGCAGCTGGGAAACCTTAAATGGTCTGGACAGGCAGGTTCTTTTTTATATTGCAAAACAAATACCATTCCTAGCTGCCAAAGGATCCACAATTTAAAACTGAACTCTACTTCATTTGCTGACTTCCTCCTCCTAAATAACAATCATCCAATTACACAGTGATTTGCATATGCTACATACACAGTATCATCAATGATAAGCCATCCAAGCACCCTGCCTCTTGTCTATTTGACCCTTCTGTCTGAAGGGTATCTGAATGATCTACTTTTCTTGATGCTAAATACTCAGTGATGGTTTCCATTCACTTATATTGTATACCTTCTGTACTCATCTACACAGTACTGACATTATATATTGTACAAATCTATGTACATACTCTAACAATTCTTAGTGTCCTTACACCAATCGCAGCCTCCTTTATAAAATCGCCAGTCAAACTACACAGTCACACATATTGTGTGAATGTTCACACACATTTAAAAATAATATTAGTTCTGTTAAAAATGCCATATGTCTGAAACCAAGGACTCATTGTTTCATCTGAGAACTTCAAGTGATAAATCTGCTATTGTTTTTATAAACTGCATCTGTGCTGACCATGAACAGAGAGCTTTAAAGACATACCAGTTTGGCAGTCAAGGTATGTACACAGGTAGTGAGTTTCTTCTTGTTCTCACATCATCATCGTCAAATCATTGACATCCAGCGTAACTTTACAGGTTTGAAAGTGGCCAACCAAAACATATGCCAAATGTAGAAATGGGCTGCCATGTTGGTGTAGGTAGTTTTAAGTGTTTGCATGGTCGAATAGGGGGGTTGCATACAGGATGTCTTTGTTTCTGACATAATCATATATTCAAATCACAATCACCATCCTCATAAACTCAAAATTGGTCCTGGCTGAAATGTCTTTTTGTTGCAAAATCCAAGGAAGCACGGTGGCAAGCAGATGATCGTTCAGGTTAGCATTGACTTAAAACAGGGGAACAGGCAGGTCACATAGATTCATATTCACTGAGTCACACAGAGCCATCACATATTCCAGAAGTGATGGCTCTTGTGGAAGGAGTTCACAGAGGTGATGGTAACAGTTTTACTTCTGCACTTTAAAGAGACTCTGGTAAACCATTGTAGGAGTCAGGATATTACTCAGCGGGGATGCTGGAGGAACCTTTGAAAAAGAGAAAATGTACACTTTAAACAAAAGATGAAAAACATGTCCTCTGCCCAGTTTTCTAAACTTACTGAGTTTCAGTAAGTTCAGTGCTGTGAAGACCATTTGTAATGATTACATATTTCATGGCCTGCACAGGAAGTTACTAGAATCTTTCTCATCCTCCTTCTAATTCGACTACAGTCCAGATCAATATGCGATTCATAAATTGCACTTTTGGCAGCAGACTTACTCTGTAGTCTGGCTGGAGGGATAGGCTTCTTCACTAATTTATGAGAGTCATAAAGTAGTACTTTATGAGCTCATATTGTTCATTAAAATCACTGACGTGGAATGTACTAAATTACATAACCAATATTGATTGTCCTGCAATACTAATCCAGTCTGGACACAGCTTATCTTGTCTTAATTATATCACAGAGGTTGTTACAAAGCTAAATGTTCAGTTGACATTAGTTTTGGTGTCAAATTAAGACAATATACCCTCATATGTCCATGCGTGTTAAGTTTGTGGGTGCCTCAGCATAAGGATTTGAAGTGTTTTCTTCTTTTGGATTTCCTGTTGTACAGCACTTCAGGAACATTCAAAGACCTGATATTTAGATGCGTATTAGTGCATTATTGCAGGCATCCATTCCAAACAAACATTTATAGATGATTTTACTGATAAGCGTAATGTCAGCCTGGCAGGAAGTGTTTGTCTTGGTTTCTTTCGAAGTAAAACCTGCATGCATCTCAGACTTATGTGCAACACAGATGCTTATTCCTGCAGCGCTATAGCAGACTTTGCGATCCCTAAAATATGGAAAGCAAGGTGTTGACGAAGCTGTTACAGTGCTGGCGGTAGTCCCACTGGTGCTGAAAAAGCTGACCATATGGTTCATCCTGTGATGTGATTTAACATGTCTGCAACCCATGCAGATGCAGAGCAAACTGGTGTATTTACACAAGACGCCCAGCCATAATCCACACCATACTGGATCTCCCGCTTCTACTTGTTTGCTTACAGTATTATCATAGGACTTGCACTGACTTAGATTGGGATTAATATGTGTATTGAGTATCTAAACAGACTCCTTATGTGTTCAAGCTGCAGCAAAGGAGCCCCCAGAGGAGCAGAGTGCTGACCATGCACATACAAGTATGGAGAAAACAAAGAGGGGGAGAAGGGAAGGGACAGAGAACAGGAGAAGAGACAGATGGAGAAGAGATGTAGAGATAGTTTGTAATGAGTGTCCTTTTGTGGAGGGAGGAGAGGACGTCTTTTTCTGTCTTATTAAAGCAGAAGGAGAATGGCAGTGGGATAATAGTAATGATGTGCTCAGCTTTATGTATGTATGAGAGTATCAGAGAACAATAACATATAGACATACAACAGACATAATAGATGCTTTGTGGCTTAATGTTAAAAGTAAGATATTTATATTTTATGTTATGGGATGAAATGAGTCATTAGGATGCTGTGTAGGTTGGTGCAATGTGGGTGCTGTCAGGCAACCCCCCAGTGTTATACACTACAACATGAAATTGTATATGTGGCTGTGTGTGTGTGTGTGTGTGTTAATCAGCAGAAACTGCTGGGCAGGAGAAGGTCAGAGAGGAGATTGGGTTTTCTGAACTGAGAGAAAACAGTCCCTATAGAAAGCCGTGGAAAAGCAAAAAGTGAGATATGGTTCTGTGGAGCACATGGGAAAAGCCCTTCAAAGCTCTTTCTTAATCCTCTTCTACCCCAGACCTCCTCCCTCCACCCTTCTCTCTTAGTTTAATCTCTGACACTGCATTAACATTTAAATTTTTCACAGCAATTTGAATCTAGTGTATTGCTGCGACCACCTAGATTTATTCATTTACACTAATTACCTACTACTGGGATGGGAGTGAATGGTTTAACCTTCTCACAGCTAATTTCTCATGATTTCTCCAAAGCCTCAGCGTGCCCCCACAGGGGCAAAATATGACCTTTTCCAATGTTATTATCAGCAATACAAACAAAATGACACTAATCAGGGTAATGTGGGGGCTTTAAGATGCATTGCATTCCAATTCAAAGTGTAGCAGCTGATGGAAATAATGGAAACTGACAGTAGTGACACTTATGGCCATTAAGTAAACTACATTGACCATGCTGCTGTTGTTTTCATATGTTCACACGGCCTTTGTTTTGTTGACTGGTGGACCAGCCAACAGGCTTTACAGCAGTACACCTCTAGTTTCTGATAGAAATTCATCCACTGTTAAATATTATTACAGAAATAATCATTTACTAGATGCTAATGTATTCAAATTCTTACATAATATAGAAGCTATAAACATGTGCTGTGGAAGATTGTGAACTAGAATTACTATAATTACCACACCACTTGGTGAAGGAGTAGAAAGGGTAGAAAGCCACTTTAACAGTCCTTAGGGCCAAATATCCAGATGGAGAACGTCTCCAAACAAGTCCTGCAGACCAAATGCTGAATTAGGTCACTTCCCTTCTGTAATGACACACACTGACTGTACAAACATTTTCAGATTTGGTGTCTCTATTTTCAAGCCTGCCAAAGCAATTGTTTCTTAAAGGTTTTAAAGGACATTGTGCATGAGAGCATGTGCCTTCTGAGCTGCCATGTCCCTTCTCAAGGTTGAGTGTATTCAGTAAAACTCTTTGGTCGGGAGAACAGTCGTGTCATAATTAAACAGAGGTAACAGCCACAGATGACACAGCCAGAATATATAAACACAGATTGTTTTCTAGTACGTCTCATATTTCCCGATGCTTCCCCCCCTCATTCTGCGTTGTTTTCTGACCCAGGAAGCCATAGACATGAATGTCATCAAGGCTGAGCTTGGGTAAAGGTTTTTTTTTTTCTTTTTTGGTTTCAGCTGGGCTAATGGAAAAACCCTATCTGAGGCGAACCTTCACATGTATGCAAATCAATATGCACAGTGCCAGTTAGTCTGTCAAGTTTTCCCTCTTTGTTGTGTGTTCTCACCCTCTGGGCATCTGGTAACTTCTCTGCGCAATTAATTTGAGTAAACCTTGGCAAAAGGTCAGCAGTGAATGATGGATTATGGCTTGTTATAATTAGGACCTTCTTTTTTTGTGACACGATTTAAAATGAGATAATGACTGAATATAAATGCTACGTATATATTTGCTCATGATGCATGTATGGTGCCACTGAGGTTTGTGTGACAGCACTAATGCACATTAAAACACTCTTCTGCTATACTCTTGACTGAAAGAAGATTTAGATAGAGACTAGAAAACAAACACCGATATCCTAGAGCAATGTCACATTTGAGCTTTTATATCCTCAAAAATATTAATGTCAATCAAGTCTAATGGCACTATGGGTCCCAAACAATCTATTGAGACTTTTTACATTTTAATTTCTCTCTGAAGCAGCGCCAAAGCCAAAGCTGACTAATTAGAGTGATACTGCTTTTGGAGGTGCACGCTACAGTACGCGTTCTAATTTCAGATTTGTCTGACAGTGGTGCAGCCCACGTGGGTGGTGTAAATGCCTGGCAGCTCGCATTCACCATGCCAAGAGAAAAGGCTGGAAAGTGAAGAACATCAGTGTCACATAAAGAAAGAAGATACACAAAACCCTACACTGTCAGGTCATAGATTAGAATCCTTCAGGAGGAGCTTCATGTTTAAATGCAATTTCCTAATGGGAATGGAATAAGGAAGAATAAGCATGTATTTATTGCATTGTTAGAAACATTTTTTTTATTAGAAAAGCAGGTCAAAGTCAATTAAATGTGTGATAAATGTCAGTTGTGACGCTACTGAAACTCCCATCCATCTGCTTGGGGAGTACAACAAACATTTGAACGTGTGGATTTGCATCAGGGTTTCTTGTACTGTACGGTAGGTGTGGTGCTGCCTGCCGCTGTTGTATTCCACCCCTGAGTGCGGTGAAACTGATTTATAAGTGGGAGGGGTCCGTGAGCTGCAATCAGCCCATTTCCATCAGCGCTATAGCTGCCTGACAACATCCAGCTGTCCCTGATGTGCCACAGAGGGTTGATGGTGCTCTTGTCAGCTCGGCTATTTTACTGCAGTGCTCACTGATATGAAAACACACACACATACACGCTTACTTACCCACATGGTCATCCATGCTGACAAACATACCACACATTTTAAAATAAGTGAATCATTGTCTTACAATTCTAGTATAGGAATCATTTTTATGTCAAATGTTATATCTATATCTTATTGAACATTTTATACTATATGAAAGTTAGTAACATTTTATGGTGGTGGGTGAAGTTTTACAAGATGATGCTCTGATCTACGTTTAGAGAGCACACCTAATCACTGACTCAACAGTGCATCAGTGTTGAGCTTCATCAGTGCAATCTCTTCCATTTCCTGATGTCTTCTCTGCAGCTGCTCCCGCTAACTTATGATATAATGACATTATTCTGCAACTTGATAAATTGTGAACCCAGCTGGCTCAATCTGATTCTGCTTTTATAACAGCTGAGATGCCACACTCACTAAGCATTCACTGTGCTGCTAGGGCAAAGCATGACCAACCAACCTAATTATATCAGCCTTTTTTTATAAGGAATTATTAAATGATTAAACATTAAGTGAGCTGTGCTGCAGCAGTAGTACCGCTGGCTTTCTGAGAACGGTACCTCTTTCATTCCAACTTCCACCAAAAACGCCTGTGGGGATAGGAAGCAACTAGAAGAAAATCTGACCTGCTACTGGTGCAGAATTGAGATTAAGTGGCTTCCCCGTGTCATTTCACTCACTGGAGATATTGCCATAAATAATGCGCCATAGATTAATTTTCATCAGGAAAACAAAACAATTACTGTGATCTTTCATCATCCAATTGAGTATTTGAATACATTTCAGAAATATTCAGGATACATAGCAGGCAAATGCTCAATTTGTATGGTGTGATAAAATAGATCTATCCAGGAACCCGACCACAGGCTGTTATCAGAGGCTTGGTGCGTAAGCTTGTGCACACCATGAGAGTAACCGTCCCTAATGCCTTAACCTAACCATGGCTAAATTCTGTTTTCTTGGCAATTTTATTTTTACACCAAGCGTGAAATAAAAAAAAATGTGTTTTTCCGGTCTGGCAGAGTGACAGCGCAGACATTTATTGATTGTACCCGTTTAATGCATTCAAGATATAATACTACAGTTTCACTCAGCTGAGGAAACAATTCACCTTTCTCTTATGAAGCATAACTAACAACCAATATTCCATCAGTAGCACTGTTCCTGTGGCTTTACTGTATAAAAAAGCCACAAGAACCAGTTGCAACTATATATTACAATTGACTTTAAAGCATGCATTTATTGATGCCTCATCATCATCATCATCTCCATTTTCAGTTAAATGTAGTCAACAGTGATGAAAGCAGAATGTGAATAAGCATTTATAATAAACAGATGCAAAAAGATCAAAAGCAACAAACAGAAGTCATTGTAATTTGGCAGGCATTTAAAGCAACGGGTTTTAACCAGAGGGGGGAAAATGGTGGTAATTGCAGTGTCACTTGGCAAACTGCTGATGGGAGAAAAGCAATAAATGAAAGATTGAATCATTCTTAACATCTTTCTCTTACTGCCCTGTCATTTTTGTCTCCTGTTATCATCCAAGAGACAGTTATTGCTTCGTTTGCTCCCTGAAGGGAACCCTGTTTGAATATGATCACACTATTCCCTTATTCTCAAACAGGGAGGGGGGGCGGTTGAATCCCTGTCTAATCAAATTTAAATGGATATGAAATGAACCAGTGGAACCACGATATCAGTTTTGTGTCTTTGCTTTATACCAAAATACCAGAGAATTGCTCCTCGGGTAGCAGCCCTCCAGTGCTGCTAAAACACACACTCATATTCTAAATGCTAATGTTGTCCTCATGTGTGATACTACAAGTGCCATTTGCTGCTTCTTTTATGGTTGAGAGAGACATTATAGACCCTGTGGACATCTCCATAACTTTCAGGATTTTAATAACCAGATGAAATTTTTTTTTGTGTGTGTGTGTCACATTCATAAAGCGCATGTCCTCTACACTGTCTTGAGAATTATTTTTAGCCGATACAGATGCAGGGTGCTTATTAGACTAAGCATACATGTAATACTGAAATAGGCTCAGTAATGATTTTTTTATTCTTTTAATACAGACATAACACTTTTTCTCTATTTCTCTTTAGTTATAGCGTAGTGGGAATGCTGTTAGAGGGCAAAAAGCAAGCTGTAGCCTGTGTGTGTGTGTGTGTGTGTGTGTGTGTGTGTGTGTGTGTGTGTGTTATGTAACGGATCATTTTGTTCAGGTGATTGCTGGGTTATTGCACTGGGTTTGCAGGACATTTCCTTTTATGTTTGACCTGATGTTTTCACCCAACTTACATTAAGAATTCTTAGTTAATCATTCACCGTCTTAAGCAGAGATTTCTAACCACTGTTGACCTTCAGTATCACAGCACAACACATCACACACTTTGAAAAGAGGTTTTGTTTTTCTTCACAGCACAGGCGTATTAGCAGCAGTATTTCTCTGCACCCCAGGCTCTTGAAAAGACAACCTGCGCTGCTGTGTATTGTGTGTGATGTTTATGCTTAATTCATCGTCAGCGTTTGTGGCAGATTGGCTCACAGGGGCGGCTTACAGACATTTGAATTAAACCTGCAAAACTATTAAAAATGTATGTTCTGTATGAATGCATGACCTATATTTTCCATGCAAATAAATAAGTAAGCAGGGGTTTAGAGAGGATGGATGCAAATCTTCAGAAGTGGGACACAGGATGAGCTAATGGCATTATAACAATAAAGGCTTTGGATTTCACACGGAGAGAGTAATGGAGAGGGTCTTACTCAGTCCCTCACCTCCTCTCCTCTACCTCACCCTGTAATCAGTCTATCCCAACACAGACTGCAATATCCATCCCAGCATGGTTGTGTTTAAATTGGCCTCTCTTAGCTCAAGTGTAGTGACTCACCTGTCTGCACACTTTATGATAGCACAGAAGAGAATGCCTTAGCTTTCATGTGTTAGTATATTTTTCAAGAGCCCTGACATTGACACAAGGTGGTTTTTTGGGAATCTTTTTCTTACTGATGGTCATGCAGCTCCCTTCCTTCATTCTGTCCCCAGACCATGTCTGTCTATCTTCTTTTTTTTGTCTGCCTCTTTTTTCTCCCCTCACCCTGTCTGCCTCCCTCTGGTGTCTCTGTAGATTTCTTATTCGCTCTGCCATTCAAACGATGTCAAGGACCATGGCAGCGAGAATAAAGGCCACTGGTTCCTCTTGCTTCATGATGGACTGTCGTTGTCTGACGGAAGCAGCCTCTAAAACTCACTGAAAGAGGGGAAAAAAATGGAAAACAAACCCCATCAACTATCTGCACCAAGTGATCTGTGGGAGACTTCGACATGAATCTTAGCTGCAGAAATGAAACTGAAAAAGCTGGTTGTTTGGAGGAAGACTAAAGGGATTTTGAGTCAAGGCATTAACATCAATTTGTCATTTAGATCCTGTACATGAAAAGGTCACCTCATTATCTCTCACATGGTCTCATGTGGCATTAGTTTCCAGCCTGAAATCTGTCTATAGACCACTGAACCAGGGACATAACACTGACCCTCTCTCTGTGACAAGAGAGTAACCTTTTACCTTATGTTTTCTGCAAAGGCCAGCCTGTCTCAGAAACATCTCATAAACCAGCATTTCTTCCCCTTGGTGTGTGTTTGTGCTTGTGTGTATCAGCTTCTGTTTGTGTGTCTACGTTCAGGCAAGGCTGTTGGCTGTTTACATGAAGCAGAAGAGTGTATCCATGCTGAAATGACTAATTGGGAAATATAGTGTACAAGCTCATTTGATGCACCAAGCAACTTATTCCCTTTGCATGAATAACTGCAGGTTTATGCCCTAAATACAGTACTTATATGCAGCTTCTTGCACTACTTTGTAGTCACTAGATTGTTGGTTTTAAATTTGATGCTAGATTAAAAAGGATCTCTATGTAGCAGTAGTACTTTTTGCCTTCATGTCGAGATTGTGTTTTGCACCCAGAGGGACTTCTTCCCCCCTCCCTCTACACCTCTGCTCTGATTGGCATCAAAGGGCCATTAGAGAGGCTTCTTCTAAATGAACTTGACAGCCAAGCCAAGGCATGGTGATATGGGTGGACATGCAAATCAATATTTCACATCATCAGCCACTGGTTGGTGGAGCATGGGGACAGCATGACGAGGTGTGGCCAATACTGTCTGATTTAGAGAAACCAAGGAAGTCAAGTCATTGGTGGTCTTGGTTACTAGTTGTGCTTCACAGAAAAAAGATGCTTTTGAGGTCATCAAAAGGTCATTATGTGGGAGTATTTTTTTCCAGTTTCAGCACCAAATCCACTGTCACTCTGTTTGCTCTGTAGCAGCACAGCTCATAGTAGTGTACACTGGAAGATAAGTTGGGCACTGAAATGACATCTGCGCTTTGTTTATACACCCAAACATGCCAAAGCTGTTTGCACTCCCATTGTAGAAAAAAAGGATCAGTGCAAAGCAGATGGAAGGCATATGGATGCAATCCCCCCCCCTCACTGAACTGGTCTATGTAGTTCTATAGAGCAGTTAAGCAGTGTGTCACAACACTACCAGTGTTGATGCAGCTTGGCAGCCATTTGAACAGCAAACATGTCATTCAGTTGTAAATTACGTTCCACGCAAGGTCACCTTGTGCAAAGGTTGGGAAGGAAGAGGAAATAAGCTGAGGGTGTAATTCATCTCTTCATGTCAGAGACATATATCACACAGTGGAAATCGAAACACATGCAGTTAAACTGGATAACACAGGCATGAACACTGTAGCGATGTCTGTATTTATTAGTCTATTAAACCACCTGTAATAACTTTTCACAAGTGGAATTTGGCAGTAAGAATTTTACATTAATTGGTTCATAAGGTAAATCAATATCAACCAATATAAACATAGCTATTTAAACAAATGCTGTATGTCATCCAAGACTTGTAGCTGGTATGCTCTTATTGGCCCTGCTAAATCTCCGACCTTGTGTGACTTTCAACTCCAATCCATGTTCCCTCAAGGATACATGTCTTAGCATAATACAGACAGCTTAGGAGTCATTGAGATGTGGTCCCTAAACTCCAATAGGCAGACACTGCCAGCCAAGGAACCCCCCCCCCCCCCCTCCCCCAAAAACCCGGTTTGTTGCCAACACAATGCCAGCTCTGTGCCTCTTCAGCTTTGGCACCCTTGACCGCTCATTCTATTTGATTCACACCTCCCCTCCCCCAAACATACGTGCTGCACAGAGACAGTGTACGGTTCACATTAGCTTAACCAATCCTGTCCAGTATCATTACATTTAATGTCAATAAATGCTGCACAAGAGGGGGCATCTTGCATTCTCAAATTGAATTGCTCACATTTTTTTCCCCAATTAACCACTTTTTTTTTTAATCATCATATAGTATCATCCTTTTACTGGGTACTGTGCCAGATATGGGAAGACTGGCAAGGTCAAAGCCTTCCCTACAGTCCCCATCTGGCACTAACCCCAGTGACAAGGGTGTCTGGGAGAGGGAGAAGGTTTATGCTGGATGCACAATTTGTCCAATGTTTACTCCTCAGTCCATTCGCATCACCGACAGCAGACCTGAGTGACATTAACATGAAGCTGCTGTCATAAAATTCAGTTTCTTCATTTTTTCTGAGTTACCAAGATCACTTCTCAAACTCTGCGCATGATTCCTGCACAAGTTCACATTTAATTGTGTCTATGCAAGCGCACCCGTGTATTTCCAACCAAAGGTGTGCACCTCACTACCGAAAACAAAGAGAAGAAGCTTAGCTTAGCAGTAAGAATGGAGCTGGAAGGTGGATTTGTTTCAACCTTTAGACAAAGACAGGTTGTTTCACACTTGTCATTACATTAGGCTAACTATCTCTTGGCTGTGGCTTTATATAAACAGAACAGACAGATACCAGATTAGTATTGATCTTCTCACCTGACCCTGGGAAAGAAAGGAGTGAAAGTGAAATTCACGAAACTCGTCCTAACATGCAAAACGTCAAGAAAGCAGTTACTGTACAAACACGTTAAACACATACATAGATTTGAGAAATGAAAGTGCCTCATATTCAATTGCATCCCTGCATTTCTGTGTATTTATACAGCACTGTTAGATCTCCAAGTTGTTCCACTCTTCACATCTTAAACATCCCCGAAATAAACCTGTTACATGTCTGTGAAATTATCCAATATACTACAGTATATGTAACCTAGCTGAGCAGATTATCAAGATACAACACTGTGAAATAAACTCTCTGAAGGTGCATTTTTCATGCTGAATGCCTCCAATAAAATGCAGTAATTTTACTTGGAGTGTTTCATCCTTTTATGTTACTCCAACATCTCTATTTTCATTTCCGCAAAATCAGCTTATTAATTAAAAAAAAAACACACAGCAGCACAGAACTGGATGTTCTTATTGGATATTTTGGATATTCAGTGGTAATGTTAAACCATGGGCTCCTGCATCATATGTTACATAAGCACAACAGGGCTCCTTCACCCTGCTAGCAAATATATAGTCGCACCTGATGAAGAACAGAATGACCTGATTTCTTGTATCTCCTGAGACATCTTGTGCAGATGAAGGAGTGCGGTGCATCAGCCCTCCATTTCCCTTCTTCTTCTTCTACCTGTCATGGCATCACTCCTGCCTTTAGATGTGCTCTCCATAGGGAGTGAATCAGAGAAGGTGCTGTGGTTTAACCTTTTCTGTCTTTCTATTTCTATCTGTGAACATATCTATCTATCCATCCATCACTGTTTTTTGTCATCATTTTTCCTCCTTCTCCTCCTTGGAGATTATGTCTTTTCTCTCTCCTCACGCTCATGCTGACTATCTTTCCGCTTCTCCCTCTCTCTTTTTTTTTTTTTTTTTTTATCTCCCTTTGCCCCCGCCCCCACCCCCTCCCCTGTTTTGGTAGCACAGCAGCTCTTGGAGCTGAGGGACTATGATTAGGACAGAGGAGAACTGGCTGTAAGACAGAGACAAACTCAGAACTGGGTCATCATTGTTTCTGTGTGAGGGCCCGCTCTGCAGATGAAAAGCTTGAAGACAAGAGGAGTAAATGACGCTCAATACAGTACCCAGAGCCCAAGACATTTCTGGGCTGCAGAAATACTCATGAAATTGGAACTGCAACACAGAATTTATGTAATAAGAGCTGAATAAAACATGCTGTTGGCCTGATTTTCTAACTCTAAAGCCTTCAAGTTAGTAAGCATCCGTTGGTCGGCTATAGCTGCACGGCAGAGATGTAGCACGATCATAGAGGACAGCAGTGGTCATGAAGCACAAGACAGGGAAAACCTTGGTTGTCACAGTGTAATAGGATTTTGACACTGATCATCATTTTTCTCTGCTTCTCTCGTGCTCTATCTCTCCTTCTTGTCCTCTCTGCAGTCGTCTCTCTCTGTGTCTTCCACCCCTTTAGCAGACAGTCTGACAGGGTCTGTCCCACTGGCCAACCATTCAGCACTCATCATGCGCATCATTTGCTCTCATCATTCCCCCGGTGTGCTTCTTCCATCTCCTCTGGCCTGCTCGCTTTCTATCACCCTCTCCATAGAAAACCTTTTATTTGTGTGTGTGTTTGTGACTCAGTGTGTAGTGTATAGAATATGCATGTAACCCGATTCTGTGTTGGTTGTTTAAGCGGTTGTGTGTTGGACATAAGGCAGTGTGTCCTGTGGATTGTGTTGTCTGAAGAAAACAGCTGCATAATGGTATCTATCACAGCCCACAGGTATTGGGGTTATTCATCTTTTCAAACATTTTCTGAAAGCAACAAGTATCTCATCGTGAATGTCTTGTATGTTTGTAAACTGCTGTACTCTTAGCTGTTCCATAATTTAGTTTAAAAGGAGCCTTTAACTTAATTCCCACAATCCTGGCATCAGAAAATGATTGCCTTTTCCTCAGTGTGATCCATTTTGTGTTTCTAGTGTCAAACCTTTATTGCAAATCAGAATCAGCAGTGCCTTGGCCTACTTTCCAATCCATCGAGGAGCAAATAATCAGCCAGAGCTCAGGATTTGCCTGGCAGACTTTCAAATGTGGATGCTTGTGAAACATCCTTTTCTGCAAGTGTTGGGTTTCACTCACAGACTTTCTGAGAGTGTGTGCTGGATGTCTTTTAGCTGACAGGAAGAAATCTGAGACTTCTACTGCCATCTAGAGTACAATCACAGTGTGTCCATGTGATAAATAAACAGAGGAAGAGAGAGAGAGGGGGGTTATCTAATAATGTTTAGAACACCAAATTAAATTGCACTTAATACATATATTGAGACTTATTTATAACCTGAGACAAACACATTTGGACTGTGGCTTGTTTTCTTTTGTTGCCCCTTTTGCTTTCCTTCCTAGATCCTAGACCTGCTGTGCAAACACATGTGATGCCAGAGCAGGACCCAGTGCCAAAAATTGCCCGCAGGTTTATAAATGAACTATTTATATACTTGTTCAGAGTGTGGGAAGATATTTCTCTTTATTATACAAGTAAACCCAACAGCAGCTCCCAAAAGAAAAGCGAAAGCCACAAATCATCAGAGGCTTAAAATCCTTTTGATGTATTATCCGCCTCATTTTTTTTCATTTGATTTCTTACTCGTTATGATTTTTTTCTTTTCCTTTGTAGTCTACGCTATACTTCCACCATATGATTCAAAATCCCAGCCACTCACTGCTGATTGTGTTCTGCAGTGATTTTTTTTTCTAATCACCATTTTCATCTCGCTTTAATTAAACCTTTTATTAGACAGAGACACGGACCATTATGCTCTCTATATTTCAGAGAATAGATTGAAGCAGAGAATAGAAAATGACTAATACCTTATGCTGACCTTTTCGATCGCTGCCTGCTGGCAAGGCTACGTGGAGCAATTTCCCCAACATATTTATCTCATCCAAGGCACACCTTAGACTTAATCCTAATGGCCTTTTCATTAGCCTTTTAATTGAGCAGTGCAGTGAGTGTTAAAACGTCTCTCAGCAGCTTTTGAAAAGTAGCCTCATGTCACATCCAGACTAGCACATTAATTTGGGGTAGTTAAACCCACATTAAACTCAAAGGGTCATCAATCACTCATGTTCTCTATATTTTTTTCTTTGCCTGGATGTATTACATAGTAAATAACCTGATAAATGAAAAGGAGCCTGGCTCGCATTGGCATATTAGCCATGCTTGTGTTACACGGTAGGGGGTTGAGTATAATATATAGGTTTTTAATAATATCAATACAAAATGGTGATTTCTGGGAGTGTTAAAATACAATATATACATAATTTTTAGTGATAAAATATAATAAACTATAACATAAAATACATAGAAAAGACAGATAGATGGGTGAATTCTAAACCACAAACTGATGTCTGTTTGTTTGGACTTGGCACCTGGACATAAAGCGGTGATTGTATGTTTTGCATATTATCCAGCGTTAACTATCATAAGGAGACGTTTCTGATTACTATTTAAAATGTGGTTTTCCAGTGATTGGGTATTTATTCAGACATAAAAGATAATTGCTGTACATTGTCTGCTCTGTATGCGTAATAGGATCTAATCACAATCACTGTATAATCAACTGTAAGAGGCATTCTGCTTTGTGCACTGATTCGCCACAGCACTGTTTTGTGTAATAATGCCACCAGATGGCAGCACTTCCTCAGCCTGTCTGGGCCTGACAGTCAGTACAGCCAGATTACAGCAGGGACAGAGGTCAAATAACACAGCAGTGTTGACCAGGAGAGGGTCAGCACATAAATATCTCCAGGGACTTTCTTGAGTGCCTATAGTGCAGCTACTTAGTGTGAGCTTTGCCAGAGGAAAAGGCAGAAGTCCCATTTCCACCTCGGCAAAATGAAATCAAAAGCCTCTGGGATTTAACTCTGACCCTCCTAGCCTGCTCTGCTCCTGAGAGATTACTGAAATATAAGAGACCAGAAGGTGTAGAGCTTCATTCTGTTTTACAGCAACATCCAAATGAAAAACATTCATAAATAATTATCATCTAATTACCATCTCACCTAATTAACTGCAAATTTGAGTCTCATGGAGCGATAGACAGTCACAACATACAACGGGATTATTATGATAATAACAGGGAGACACAATTGTTTGTGCGTTAAGCGTTTTTTTGTTCAGTGTAAGGCTAAATGCCAATCTTGTTTGTTTAACGTTTAGTGAACAGGAATTCCTTTGGTTTGCTTCAGACCTGCATGCATTTTATTGGCTTGTGTGGGATTTGGGCAGGAAACCAGAGCTAATGCCCCTCTCCCACTTCAAACGGATGCCAGGCACCCTTAAATGTCATGGGGTGGTTAGAGAGTTGACTGAGGTGGGGCGGGTGAGGGGGGGGAGGTGAGAAGCTGGAGCTTGTTGGGTGAAAAGAGAGAAATCCAGCCACAGAGGACTCTCCTCTGAGCTTATCAGTGTGTGCTGAATGTAGCTTTACTGTGGCTGCTAAGGCAAACCAGATGCAGTGTAAGTTGCTCTGTGCCACGATGTGTCAGGTACTGCCTGGGTCAACCTGAGGCGCCTGGGCAGTATAGAAGAGGCCGCTGTACTGTTCAAACTCTCTGCAGATGTGTCTGAGTAGCATACAGTAGAGCACCAGGTCCTGTGGTTCATCTTCTCGACTTAGCAGCAACTTTGAAAAGTTTAGAAGGTTTCATGGTGTCACTTCAATTACTCACCCAGATGGATTTCTTGTGCTTTCTAGATTGACAACTTGCAGTGGTTTATGGCTGGAGTGTATCAAAGCCTGCGAGTGTGTGTGTTCTGGGGTGTGTTGGTCACTGGGAATCCCACGGTGTCTTTCTACTCCTGCCAGCAGTGGTGTTTATAGGATTTTGTCTCATTTTCTCCAGTGTTAATTTATTTCCATGAAGGCAGCCATGACACATTCTCTCCTCTGTCTTGTGTCTCTGTGTGGCTTTACTTTACTGAGCAATGAAGCTCTCTCCCTGCCTCTCTGTGCTGAGTGGAAGAACAGAACAGACTGACCTCAGTGGCTGCTACAATACATGTTTATATTGACAATGAGGATAATCATCGTTGTCAATGTCTCTCCTTCTCTTCCTCCCTGTGTCTGTATCTGAAGTCTTACGTGTCTACACCCTGCTATTGCATTGTTTTGTGGCTTTGGATAACTTCTCACAGTATTGTCACGCTTCCTGAGGCATGTCATTATGGTTCATCTGTGTCAGTGGGTATATGAACGTGTTGTGGCGTGGCTGACTTGGATTTCCCATGCCTGTGACTAAGTATTGCAAATCTCCAGCCTGCCAGTATCATACTCCTCCCTCCTTGTGGCGCAGTTTGGCAACCAGAAAATGCCACCTCTTTCATCATCTGGATTATATGGAAATTATCTGGCTTCGAATCCAAAACCATTAGGGCACAAATGTACTGGTGACTGGCCCATGACCTTTCCCATCAGCTGACAAGTGAAACGGGACTCATCACTTTTCCTCTCAGGCTCTTTGGACCCCAGGGGTCTGGGTCAGAGTTTGGTGGTGTTTGTGCTGTCTTTCTGTCAGACTTGCATGATCCACTGCCACTTAACGAGGGAGAACAAGGCTGAGAAATGAGGCATTTCCGGGCCCAAGGGTTTATTCCTACAACACAGTAGATTACATTACAACTTACAAAGTGGGGGAGACTCATTTTTTTAAAGAAATATTCTTTTCTGAACACTCTTCCACACCATCTTAGTGTCCGATCTACTGAGCAGAAGGACTTTTTTTTAGCTTTCAAAAGGTGAGGCATGCTGAGTGTTCATCAGGCTCACATTGTTGTACCCTCATGTATTAGTCTGTGGGATGCTAAAACCTAAAAAAAAGTTTTGACACATCCAGTGCAGCAGAGTTCAGGTTGTGTGTTTGTTCATTTTACCTTTCTTTCCCCCATGCAAATAAGATTCTAAAACAATTAAAAACATGAATGTAGTCTTAATTTGTCGTTTGTTCTTCCATAGGTCTTGCAAACATTATGTACATAAAGAGCCATACCCCTAACTAGAAGTCCACAAACTATAAGAAACATTTGTTACCATAAACTAGGTCACATGTGCAGCTAAACAATTAACCAAACAAAAAACATGAGCCATTTCACATTATGGTTCCTTAGTCTTCATTTCCCTCTCTCAGTATCAGTATCAGTATCAGATGGCCATCACTTTACGTTCTGGGGTGGTTTCCATGGTGACTGTCTCTCTTTCTGGGCACACATCTGTGGGCACAGGATCCAGACTGACCATGCAAGTGGGGGTTATTATGGGTGGGGGCTGTCGTAGGGCAACAATTTGCGCACTGGGTCCCTGTAGTAGAAGGTCGGTTAGCTCTTCCTGAGTAAAGTTCACCACTGGCATGCCGTTCACCTCCACCAATCTATGAGGCAATGTTTACATACATGTCAAGAGAGATAACATAGAAACAGGGGCTGTTAAGTTTTCAAAATTAGCCTTGTTTTTTTTTTCATTTTAGGAAGTTAGAAAAGGAAAATATTGACATTCTTCTCTAAAACATGATTTCAAATAAATATGTATGGCCAATAGGTTTATTTAACATGCAACAAAACTATCAATTGCAGAGCATATGAAAGCATGTAATGTAAAAAGGCAGCACCTCTACACAGAGCTCATCTAAAAATCCTCTCACTGGTTTATATTTATGCACTCTCAGATAAAACTGTCAGAAACATAGCAACCTTTTGTGTTTTTTTATGAGCTGTGTAAAGAGCACTGGCACAGATGCTGCGATGAGTGAACACACACAGTGGGCCTGAAAGACTTTTCAGCTTCTGTGGGTCTGTCTGCACGGTCAGGCAGAGGGATATCCACCTGTGCATGCGTGTGGTGTGTGACTACCACAAGTTTAAGAGCGCTGTGTATATAAGTATTGCTGCAATTCCCTAATTGCTTAATTATATGAAATTCTTTTATTTGCTCTGTTTCACTCTCTTCTCCATCCAAGTATTAAATTGCTGTGTTGCTCGTTTTGAGGCCAACATGTAATGGGTCTCCATAGCTACCAAGCATGGAAAAATAGAGCAATGAAAAAAAATGCATGAGATTAATAACATATTGAATTATATTCTCACTAACTGTGAACACTAAGCAAATGTTTGTCATAAATCTTAAATTAATTGCTTCTTTCGTGTGTGTTCTGTTGTTACCTGTCATCTACACAGAGCTGAGAGTCGTCCACCTTGACCACCACCAGGCCACTACCTTCTCTGTAGCGACACGTGAATCCATAATGGCCGTTGGGGCTCTGATTCTCCTGTACAACCAGCAGCATGGCTGGAGACTCCGGGGACACCAACTGGGTCAGGCTACCAATTGCCAGAGTCTTTTTTCGAGCTTTCTCCTAAATGCAGAAACAGAAGGTAAACACTCATGCACCTTCACAATAGCAAGCACACAGACAGCTCAGGTGCAAGTGGTTCAGAGTTAAAGGCATAACTGTGTGTGGTGCAGTGTCAGATTTCATGAACCTATTTGTTCTGAGAGTTTGGTGAAAAGGTTAAGATAAAAGCTCAACACTCTCTAATTTGCCTGTATATGTTTTTTTTTTTACCTCAACCACCTGCTTAGCAATGTTCAAAAATACATAAGAGATGTTTCTTTACGTTTACTAGAATGTTCACTGCACATAACTCTTCATATAAGATGCCTTTGGGGCACGGTTGGCCTCCAAACAGGTTTCTGTGGCGCTGAAACATAAAAATAACCAGGAGATAAAATTATTACTTTATTATCTTTGTTTCTGAGAACAAAGTCTTGGTGGTTATAGATACCACTGCAGAAAAGTCCCCAAGAGAGAAAGACTGAGGCTGCATCAAAGCCAAGAGACCACCAAGATTTAATGATTAGCTGTGGAAGAAATCACACCACAAGTAGCTAGCGGGGATCAGAAATAACTTGTGAGTCGGACCACCAAATTCCAGTGATCCCTTATCCAGGCTCTTGGCATACTCTCCTCTCCCCCTGCATGGCGTGTGAATGCCTTGCAGCAATAGATGCCGCCTTGCTAGGGTCAGGGGTCAAAGCTAAGGCTTCTCTCTCGACAGACTAGTGGGCCAGACAGGATATATCCACGGAAACGCAGCTGAAGCCCCTTGAGGAACAGACTCTAATGTGCATCGTTTTCCCTGTTAGCTTGCACAATTTTGGACGCACACCAAGGAATTTTTCGCTTCATATTCTTCTTGTTTATCCACAAGATCGGATCAAATCCTAGCCTACCTCGGCCAGACACAGGGCACATAGCACCCCATATAAATACTAAGCACATCAATGGGTCAGTAGTAGGCAATTAAAACACTGCAACTGAAAAGCTTAAACTTTCTTAGTTATGACAAAAAGGGAATCATTTCATAAACAGGGTCATTCACACGTAGCTACAGTGTGATATGTAAAAGACCGTTTCACTCAGTGTGAGAAATGATTCTCTGACAGGACGGACAACATGGTATCAATGCTAAGGAGAAAGGATTGCATTTTACTTGTAATGATGGGTGTTATTAGATCTCGATTCAGTGCTGTCACTCTGAATGCTGTGGCTGTTCCAGCAACGGAGATCATAACAGCAGAGCTCTTACAGGGAAAAATAGAAGTCAATCTGACCACAGTGATCCACCGCAGTTTGTAGAATGACTGTTATAAAAACCGGACCTATTTCTTAGACTTGCATCTCCTGGCAGAAAGAGAGTACATTTTTTTTTAACTCAGTTCATCCTCAAAGAACATAGGAGACTGGAGAGTGGGTAAAACAATAATTCTCCCAATTTCCCCTCTTTAATAGTCTGTCTGAAGTTTTTGAGTTGTCCAAGCTAAACTGCTTATTTAAAGTCATTTCCGGCATTTGTTGTCCTTTCCCTCCTCCCCTTCACTCTGAGCCTCTTGTTTCTCTTTCTCCTTCCCTCTCGGCTGCTTTATTGATGTTCTCCAGTTGCAATAGATCCTGGAGATTAGACTGCCGATGATGAAATATTTCCTTATTGTCTGTAATGCAGGGCAGCCTACAAGACCAAACACAGTGCGGTATGTTCCTTATTTTAACAGCGGTTCTATCAGTTCCCAGGCTGCTCCTCAGCTCTGACCTGTGTGTTAACTCTGATTAGGTCATATGATAAACATTAGCGCTGCTGCTTTTCCCACAAACTCAGCACCTAAAAAAGCGTGGCCCCGGGGTGGCAACGTGACACGGGGCACCTTTCAAAGCTGAATCCGCGTGTGTCCTTTCATGGCACCTCGTTAGGGCTTCTCCAACGGGATAAAAGGGCCACATTAAAAAAGAAGTGGCCTCCTCCGGGGATAGACGGAGATAGTTTTACACATGCTGGCCCATTTCTCCATTGCACTCTCCCAGTGGCTTTTGTCACACACATTCCATTGTTGGTATGGTCACAGGCTCTCGGATGTCAGAGCTGAACATCATTTTCTCAGAAAAAGTGCATGTTCATCCACTCTGCCTTGTACACTCGCACAACAGGGATAACTGCACAGCTTAACGAAACAGAGTCGGCTGAATGGAGCATTGTGTTGTCACTCAGAGGATCAAAGTTAATAGATCATAATAGTGTGAAGTACTGTCCTCCTACTAACCCTACTGAATGCTAATTCAACAGTTTTTCTATTTATCTATAGTTCATGGATTATCTCATATAAGGCTTGCATATCTAAGGACAGTAATGTTAATTGTTCAGAAAGAATTTGCCATTCTATTTTTTTCTGTCTTTTATACAGTCAAAGTAGGATTTTATTATCTCATACCACACATGCCTCTCCCAATATCGTGAGCTGTTTTGGTGCAAATATCAGCTTCTCATTGTTTATTTTTAGCAATCAAAACATTCTCTGACTCAGACTATACAGCTTTCCCACATATTGGTGTGTTTGTTTCACATGCTGTGATGATTAAACTCCACTGACGGAGCTCCAGACATTCAATGATTCTCTAATGCCAAAGTCAATGAATGTTATACCTTACTGTAGCTTTCCTGTAGAGTGTTTTGGAGGTGAGCCACCTGTCGGTTGAGATGTACAATGGAAATTTCCTCCTTAAACACTTGGCAGTTCAGCTTCATCTTTTCCAACAGACGGACCTCCAGCTGTCTGAATGACAAGTGACCAGAATTAGAAGAGATGTTTGAGTTGACTTGACTGTTGACTTGTTGACTTGTTTCATGAAGTCCACCTACTTCTTCTTGTGAGCGGTGGCATTGTTAATGTTCTCTCTCAGAGTCTGCAGGCTCTGCTTCTTGTCGTTCAGTCGGCTGTTAACTAACTCTAGTCTCCGCTTCAGCTCAGCACTGCCAAGCAGGTCTACGTTCACATCCCCATCCATGTTCTTCAACTCTGAGCAGAATGCCACCAGGCCGTGGTGGAGCTCCTGAATCTGTTGGAGTCAGAGAGGTCAACTTGGTCATAATACTTTGGAATGAATAAATGGTCATATTATATATTGTTCAGTGAGGGTATGAACCTGGAGGATGGCATTTTGTAGCGAGTCCACCTGTTGGTTGAGTTCCTTGATACGCTCTTCTTTAGCTGGCTGGTTACTCTGGATGTTTTTGTTGATGTTGCCATTCTCACTGGAGCTGTTGGTTTCTGCACTGTTGGTTGGCTTGTCCTATAATGGAGTATCACACACAGAGGTCTGTTGTTGTTGGTGTTGTTATCTGGAATACAGTCTATTATTTAAGTCTCTTTAACATATACCATTTTACACAAGTGCAGCTCCAGTTGTCTTGTCTCTGATGAAGGTGATGATGTTAGTAGAGTCCCAATCTGTTGATCTAGTGAGAGCTCCTCTTTTGAGCCTTTAAGTCAAAGCATACATACAGTGTATAAATTGAAACTACATGTCTGTGTGTTTCAGCATTGACTATATGATGGAGTGTGCTTAATGTGCTGTGAACCTTGTTTTTCTTTGAGGGTGAATAGGCGCTTATCTTCTGTCATTCCCAGCATTTTCATACACGAGTCCGTGATTTTTCCCACTGTGGTTTCTTTTGGGGTTCTTAAATGAACTATTCGCTCTGATGCTGCAACACAACATTGATACCACAAGTAATGTTGACTCCTGATTTATGCTTGTGAAAAAAATACATCCTTTCACAGTGTTAACCACTGAGAGCTCAATTCTAAAGTTCCCATGGTCAGAAGTCACACCCCAACAACAGCCTGAACATTTTTTCTTATATTTTTTTTTTTTTAGTTAAAATTGTTAAAATATTAACATTTGGTAGGACACTCACATTTCATAGCATGATTATGTGCTTAAAAAAGTTACTTACCATTAATAGTAATCTCTATCATCTGAGAGTTCCTCTGTGCCATGTAGTTTTGGCTGTTTCTATTATAAAAACAAGACAGAGGGGTTAAAATATTGTTTGCTTTATTCTTTGGTTGTAGCTTACAGTATATAAAAAGCATTAACCTCAGCTTGAGGGAGCGCCGATTCATACTCAAGCAGCTCACATGAGGAGAGGACTTGGACTTGGTCATTGACACTAATGTTGCAGTGAATGTGTCCACATTATTAGACCCCAGAGATCCTGTGGGGGAAAAACAAAAGATCGGTAAACATCTTTATATTCTTCATTTTGTACTTGTCTAGTTTAATGCTGTCACAATAGTACAAATGTACCAAGCAAAGAGTCGAGTCTCTGTGTGACAGAGCTAGGAGGGTGTAGTTCGTTGTAAATGGCCGACAGTAACCGCTCTCTGTCTTCCACTGAGCCAATATGAAGGGTTTCCAGAGTGTTTACATCTACTGAAGCTACGTCCTCTCCACACAGCTGTGCCTCTGAAAGAGAAGCATATAGTCGATATACATACGTCAGAGACACTGCTTCCATTATTTCTTTAATCCATAACAATCATTTTACCTGACAGTAACCTGACAGTAATGAGGGCAGTTTGAATGAATGTACTGAACACAGTGTGTTTTACAGTCTCCTTTTCACTATTACTTATTTTGTAAAAACATAAATACCTCCCAACCAAAGCACAGAAGTTATATTAAAGGTTGTAAGACACACTCATTATGTCAGATTTGATCTATTGTTATCGTCATCTCCTTTTCATCCTACTGACATCCATTTAAGAAACAGTTTATTTGATCTACAGCTAAGATAAATCAGATTTGTCAGAGCATGTCTTTGTTATGCAGCTGTGAAGCTGCGAGAGGAGACATTCAGAAGAAAATGTTTTACCTCTGATGAAAGGGAGACATTTTTGGAGTCCAATACTGGTAAACCACTGGCAGACTTCTTCTGTGTTCAGTTCTCTGAGAGTTTTGGACACTTGCCTGTATCCGTCCTGGAGAGAGGGGAGAGGCCACGTGCTGTATCTGCTGCTTGTATCACAGTCCATAACTCATGGCTAAGGAGCAAGGCTGCTTTTTTTTTTGTTCCTGTATTACTATATAACACATACAATGCAAAAATATGTACTATAAACAACCAAACTGCATCCCTAAATCCAACACAATCAATCATTTGTTTATTTTTAGTATTTTGTGCATTGCCAGATTATATCCTCCCAGAATAGATGATACCAGCCTTCATAAGCATTCTGCACACAGTAGCTCTTTGCTGGAGGGGCTCTGTCGCTCTGACTTCCTTGTGTTAGTGTCGCAGTCTGTTGGGGATCATTGTTGTGTTGATAGTTGACATGTTTTTGTTCACTAACAGGCCTGCCTTGGTGTCATAATATGCAGTAGAGAAAGCATTTCCACTATTACTCTATATCAGCAGATGAACACCTCAGTGATTCATGGTGGGCGCTGTGCATTCAGTGTGTAACATACATGATCGGATTCCCTGGGAAATCACACATACTGCAAGGCCACATGCATTAACAAATGGTGGTGTTATTTTTCAAGGACAGCTGCTGCCCTTTCTGTAATTGGCTCTTCAACAACTGTGTTCGAGCTTCTTCTTCATGCAATCTCACAGTCATGCTTTACTTGTTTAATTCAATCATGTGGCAGCATAGTGGATTACTTAATACAATCCTGGCCAAAACTGAGAAAGCTCTGGGGTCCTTCACTAATCTTGTTCATGTAATTACCATTTTTGAGCCGTTGTATTTGTAAATTGGGGCCTGCATTTATGAGATCAGCGTGTCACTTCAGTTTAAAAATAAGGCAATAATTATATGATGATGCAATTTTGATTCACCAGAATCATTGCAGTTTCATTGTGTAGGATATGTACAGTATTTTCTTTCTTAATCCAGAGGTTGGGAACTGCAAAGAGAGCAGGCCATGACACACAGAGAGGATTCTGACTGAAACTGCGGCATATCAAAAACCAATTAAGTAGGTGGCACGATGTCAAGACTAAACAGTCAAATTCCAAACTTGTCATTGTCTGCATCACCGCCTTAATCATTGGATGACTATGCTGGGTATTCATGTTTGGACGTATTACAGCTAGTAAACATATTTATGTGTTGAACTGTAAATAAATGTTTAGAAAAGACAAAGAAATGTTTACTTAAGGAGGGAACCTAAATATGGGTTTCTATGTAATTGTTGCCGCAGTCACAGATTCTGTGTTTACGGTGTTCCTGGGAAGAAAAGTCATGTCCCCTGCCAGCAAAGGTAACTGTGGAGTGATAAACTGATGTAAGAGGTTTGCCTTGTCTTATTTTATTATTATGTTGTAAGGCAGAAAGGCACGGAGGGAATCTGATGTTGTAGGATGCCAAGCCTACATAAATAATCCATAGGTTTAGCCAATTTGTGGGGCTCTTGTGTGAGGTGTGGTACAGGCTGCATAATTGTTTGAATGACTCATATGCAATTTATTAGAGGAAAATGAAACCCTTGATAATGCATCAAGATTATATGTGCAGGACATGAGCAATTTGCCTTTAAAAAAAAAGTGTGTTTTTTTTCTTAGCATCTTGTGTTTTGGCTAACACATGGATCGCTAAGGATACAAGCAATCTTGCTTAGCAAATCCTGGACACAAAGACTAAAATCCTGAGACTATTTGCAGAGTCATTGCTTTGACAGATCAAGGGAGCTGGGAAATATAAACAGAGCATATTCTGTAATTGCAGCAGCTCTGGGCTGTGCGATGATGCCACCCTGAAGGCCTCGCTTTGATGGTTTACAATACCTTCTCGGGGAAGTTTCCATTCTGATCCTTAGAATGAGGCATATAAGATGCTGCACAAGATGCACAAAGAAAAACAGATACTTGTTTGTAGCTATGCAGTACAATTACAGTATTTATAATTCTCTTGCTTGTACATAACATTATATTGGACTTACCAAGAGTTGTGCGTCGTTGTCGAGGTGACCCTTCCTCTGCTGGGTCTGTAGTTTGGGTTAAACCTTGGAAAGTAGCACTCTGAGTCATTGTGTCCCCAAAACTGTGGGAGCGAGTTATTGGCCGCTGTCATGTAACACAGGTTACACTGAAGTTAGACTGAAAACACCCTGTCTAATCAATTTACAGTCAGAAGGCAATCTTGACTTCATGAGTCTAAATACACAGCCACAGTCTAAATCAGATAAAGCACATTTCTTACAGGAATGTATGGTGGCTCTCTGTAGATTACCTTTAAATACGTTAAAGGCGCATGTGTGGGCCTTGTTGACCATAGATGGAGCATGTGATGTACAGAATGAAGAGATCATGGGAAAAGCATTTTTTGGTGGTAGTCATACCCTTTGCTGAGTACATGTGTCCATTGTGGCAGTGTGAGGATGCAGGCAAAGCTCAGCTCTTAGCAAATCAGCACAGCTCCAGTCTCTGTTGTTCAGGTCATCTGCAATGCATAAACATTCATCTTGGTTAGACGTGTTTTTTTTAATATTAGAATCAAGCCCCTGTTTCACCCTTTTAAGTCAATCTGTTCTTCTGTTACGCCTTCTCTGCTTTGTTTCTGGTGTACAGGTCACCAAGTGCATTAGCTGGGTGCTGATACTGGACGCAGCTAGATGGAGTTGCTGGGCAACCAGTCATACACAGTAAAGTCTGTCTGGTTGATGACATGCTTTTCTGACAGCCTAAGTTCTTTCCCACAGAAAGCATGTATTCTTACATTTTCCAAATGTCATTCGGTCAGCAAGCAGATATCTTTATTTTCTGTTATCATAACAAGCAAGACGAATGAGGCTGAGAATATGACAACCAAGCTAGACCCTGGCTTTTTCAGGCAACGGAAGGCAGTAACATGATGGTGCCTACCCTATTTTTTTTTATATCCAGAGACTTAAGTATCAGGACCACCTTTTAACCCATTGAAAAACAGTCAGTCATCTCAAATAGTTTACCCAGCAAAAAAATACAGCCAAATTTCTTAAACGCATGTTTTGCATTACAGGGGCCTGTTTCTGAAAGGCTGGTTTGACGTGGATGGGGGTTGAGATGGAGTCAGAATCAGATAAGACAGCGTAATTGGTTTATGTGTGTCAGCAGTGGAATCTTGTCTGGGTCCTGCAGAGACAGTGGAGTGCAAGGAGGGGGGCAGAGAGCTGGCACTCTCTTCATCACCTGGTTGGACTGTGAATCACTCTGTGAAGGATCAAAAAGTCTGGTCTACCACTAAGCAAATGCAGAACACACTCCACAGTAAACTGTCTTGACCCGAACAGCCAGCTGTGAACAGTGATGAGTTCTGACTATATGTAAAGACATGAAGGAGCACCCTCCTCTATCTGACCTCAGACATAACACTGTGTCTTCTGAGAAAATTCTGAGAAAATCACTTCCAGTCTCATTCTATGACTTCTTTTCACCATGCATGGGAGAAAGGGAACAAGATGGAGACCTGTCTGAGAATGGTAATGAAGGGTAGCATGCCTCTCCCACCATCGTCCCCAAAAAAGTCCTATCAAAACAAAAGACATGAAACCGTGGGCAGGCGGAGAGACCCAGACTGATGTTGCCTTAAAGGGTGAAATCACCAGTAATGGAGATCATTCCTAGTAGTAAGTGACTCCGCCAGAACACGTCAAAACATGCGTGAGGTCTCTCATCCTTTACCCGTTAGCACAGACACATCTTTGCACGCACACAGACAAGGCACACCGTGCACTCTAGGTTTGGTGCTTGACAGAGTTTGGCAACTATTCACACACAGACACACACAAGGCTAATGACAAAGCAAAGCTTTAGACTCAGAAGTTTTCAGCACATTTATGTAATGGATAGTCAAAGCGATGCTTATCGTTTGCAGTATTATTGTCCTGCTCTGGTTTGAAAAGAAAGTAAGCTCTTTGAGAGACGACTGAGGGAGGAGAGCATGCTGAGTCACTGGAACCCAAAACCTGGGAACCGCCTGACCAGCCACACATAGGGAATACACACACAATGGCTAAAAAGGGAATCCAACAAAGGGGAACTTCTGCAAGTCCCACAGGAGGTATTCCAGGTACTGTAGCCATGTCACATAATGACTGCAATTTCATCTGAATGGGGAACTAAGATCAAAACAAAGAGGCAACACATGGGCTCAACAGCTGGGTGAAACAAAACATCATCATCTGGTGCCATTTATGTCTCACCTACAGTTTTCCAAAATGGAAACAAAAATGTTTAAATACAAATATTCAAAAAATGTACATTAACAAAACTCACCCAGGTTGTGCTCAGTAAATGATAAAAGTTTTATTCCAGTGTTGAAGCTCCCTGTGTCAGAGAAAGACAGCAAAACAACACTTTCTTTAACATAAAGCAGAATTATGAAGAAAGTTCTTTGGTATTGGGAAATATGTTCTTCTTTCTGTCACTCTTTACTTCAAGTTACATTACTTGGAGTACCTTTATATTTACCAGTAACTACGTGGTCTGACTCACTTTTCGGACGGTATTCAGGAAGAGGGGCCACCTGGTAGGCACTAGGTAGGAACTTGGGCTTTGATTTTTCTTTATCTTCCCTTTTAATTGGTGCAACCTGTCTTTGTTCTCCAGGTTCTCCCTCTCTTGAGGCCTCTTCATGCTCAGCCTCAATATAAGCATTGGTCTTATCATCATCCAGTGTGCGACCCTCTTGTGATTCCTCTGCCTCAACACACTGCACTTTTTCCTCAAAACTCTCCTGATCACCAGTTGTGAGGCTTCCTTCACTGCCAGATGTATGTGCCACACTGTCCTCTGAATTAATGTCAAAGAATTGATCATCATCGACAACATCGGAGGGAGTGGGTGGGATCAGATTGATGACAGGAGGTGTCAGGAGGCTTCCAGAAGCAGCTGTGCTTTCAGTGCCACTCTCAAACAGCAATGGGTCCTCTTCATCTTGTTCATCATCTTCTCCATTGCTGAATGCGATTGCTGAATCGGCCTGGGGCTGTATGGGGAGTGAAGACAGAGGCTTCAGCCGTTTCTTTTTCAGAGCCCTTGAGCAAGCAGACACAGAGCTGGCTGAGCGGGCCATGCTGTTCCTGGGGGTCAGGGGGTCCTCGTCAAACAGGCTGAAGCTGGTGTTAACTATCCCCAGATCCTCCACTGTAATCTGGATAGTCTCCTTCTCACCTGATCCCCGTTGATCCAAGTGGGGATGCAGAGGGCCCCCATTAATCTTCTTTTCCTGCTCCTGCAGAGGATCCTTCTCACCGCACAAACATGAGCAACACAGCGTGCGTGAAAAACGCTGAGCGCTCATTCCCCACTGGCGCCTACGATGTCGCTGTTTCTCTGCGTTTGCCATAGCAGCCGCTGTCCAACCGTACACTGACTATGCTACTAAACACATACCATTTTTTCAGTTTTATCAGATCAACCGGTCCAGACTGAGGAAAAGACAAACAACCATGTTGTCTTCTGTGATAATACTGGCCTGATAAAAGCCACAGCATCTGCACACAACACGCTCGGTTGCGACGTGTTGCTTAGGAGAGGAGTGAAATAAATAGACCAATTCATGCTCTTCAGGTCAGGTGAACACTTGAAATGAATGCAAGCATTAATCAGCATGCTTTGATATGATAAGCAGCATCATTCTAAAAACACTCTGGTTTCAAAGGACACTAAGGCAGCAGCACCCTGTTAAACATATGGTGATAAAATATATATAAAAAAGACATCACATGCATTACAGTGCCTGTGCTGCAGGATATGGATGTATTAATGTCAGTCAGTGTTCAGTTTCTCTGGGGGTCATCTGTCAGGGACTTTACAGCGTGTTTGAAAGCAGGTGTGAATATGGGCTGGCGGATGCTGTTCTCACACAACCCCTATGGCATCAGATGACATTTCCTTCATTCCACAAGCCCAGTCCTGTTCTGTGCTACTTGATAAATCATCCAGCATCAACTTAAAACCATTTGCCACACCACCCACACTGAAGTCTTGTTTTCTCACAACCATAAAGTGACAGCAGAGTGAGGAGAATAATTACCCCTCCTCCAGTATCCTCTGCTCACCTTGCAGTCTTTTTATTTGGAGCGGAAAGAAGCTGCTACTGCGTGTTTCTTTGTCAGTCCTTGCCTTAGCTTCTTTCATTTTAGTGTCTGCTTCTTTTATTTAAGACAAGCCAAAGGGAGATACATTTACCTACCAACAGTGTGTTAAATTCATATTATAATCTTTGGATTTTAGAGTCATTCTTCTTATCTTTCATCAATCATAACTCTAATACATTATATTACCCACATTCATATGGGAATTTCTGCTCTAGGTGAAATTAAAATATACCAGAAAGGTTGCTTTTGCTTTTGCTTTTTTCCCCAAATAAAAGCCTCAGACACAGTAACTTAGGCTAAACAATTTGTTGGCATGCAGTATAATTTCTGCATACTGGCAGCACATGGAAGCTAAAGTTGTTGATTCAATTTTTTTTCAGGTAGTAAAGTTCCAGAGAGACTTTGTTGCTAGGCACAAATTACTGCACCTCCAGGCTGTTCTCCCCTGTGGGAGGCCGAGTGACTATTGACAGACTTAGCATAGGGCTGAATCCTCTTTGTAGTGGGGTGAACATTGCTTTTATACCCCTGTCACTCAGAGACACGCATGAAGGTTTCCACTTGGTGAAGTAGAGTTTACATCTGATCTGTGTATGACAGCAAAACTAAATAGAGATTTAAGAGATTAGGATGAACAAAAAACAAAAACCTTTTTTTTAAAGGCTGAAACATTTAAGAAAAAAAACAGTGAATATGAAGCATATGATGCAGCTGTGATTAGAACATTAGAACATATGAAGTTTGAAAATAGGGATTTGTGACATGATGTTTATCAATACCCCAAGGCCAACAAATGGGGGCAGTAGAGAGCAGATACACAACACTGACAGGACATTAAACAGAACCCACCACTTCTTAGAAGGACCTCCGCTGGTATTCGTAAGTCTGGATAAAGTTAAACCACACAAGTGCTTTTCATTCTCAGCCTAGTGAGGCTGGCTTTCATGATATCTTGATCTGGTATTTGCAAGAATATCAAGTTTTGTCATAATCCTTTTTACATGTTGTTTGAATATACATAAGCGGTAGGGGAACGAAAAGATATATGTAGGATTAATGTTCTGTCTCCTTTATGGAGGTTATGTTTGAAATTAGCTGAAAATCTGCGACCTTACTGGCAGATTTCTGAAAAATGAGTTCCTTATGATCGATGTTGAGAGACAGTGCAAGTGACAGAGCAGACAAAGATAAATGCTTCACAGCTGCTGTAGCCTCAGGCAGTTTGTGGGAGAGATGACTGAGACAAACATGGAAACCCACCAGTCTCCACTCTGAGCTCTTGACTGAGTGACGATATAAATTTTAAACTATTCTAATTATTTATCTTTAACTTAGCCTCTTGGGTTTGTTTGACTTTCTCCTTGCAATCATTAAGTCACATCACCGGACCTCTTTGCACTCTCTGAGTTAGTGTACATGTCCAGACATAGGTCTGTGAGTATCTGAGCATGCTCTGAGTGGAAAGTGGTAAACTCTGGACAGCACTGAGACTGAGCTCTGCAGCCAACATCAACACCAGGCCACAGCTCTGGGAGGGCTCCTCTCTAAAACACCCTCACCTCTTGCTCAGCTGCAGCACTGCGAAACATGTTGAACATTTCCTGTGACAGTCATGTTTCCATAGGCACCAAGACTTCGTGTCTATAGTCAGCAGTGGGTTCTGTGGTGAACATGACCCTCTTTGGTCATACAGAGAACTCACACAGGCACACAGGATTTTTCTTCACTCTAACTCACAGAGGAGGAGAATGCTTCAACCAGTCTGTAATTGCATTTACTAAACAAGACAGCAGCGTGAGTCACTCTCCAAAGGCAAGGGATGTCACTTCCTCCTGTGAATTTAGGAGGAACGGAGGGAGGGGTAACTGCTTCAGAATAACATCCACTAACCTCTTTATATTGTCAAAGATTAGCCACAGGGGGGCAAACAATGCAGCGGCAGCAAGGGGGGGGCTACAAAAATAAGCATGGTCAACCAAGGATGTTTAGTTTCTAAATCAACACATGACAAATAGAGGCTTTTTACCATCTCTGGAGCAGATGCATCCATTTTGCTTACACAGAGTTTCCTGGCTGTGCTCGCCACCACCACCATACGTCTTGGAAGTTGCACCAAGTGTGCCAAATATTTGCAGTTTCCCCCTGTGGCTGATACCTAATAGCATGAGAAAAGAAGTTCAGAGTGGGGGAAAGAAGAGGGCAGTGACCTTGAGAACTCCTGGGCTGAACTTTCCCCTCCATTCTCCCCCTTCGCCAGCCAGTCCTCCTCTCCCTAATCAATTACTGTTGGCAGTCAGGAGACCACCAATGATTAGCAGCAGCAAGGCAGACATGGTTTGGGGGTTGGAGTGTGGGATGTGGGAGGCTGGGAGGGTGGCGCGTGGGGGAAAGGAGAGGAAAGAGGTCCTCTAAACGGCTTTGATCAAAATGCTGCCTCAAGAAAATCGTAATACACTCCCCCCACACCCCCCACCCCCACCCCTCGGTTTAAATGACCCTTGAAGAGTTTTATTTATCTATCAGAATGAAAGATGGCATCCTTTTGTATTTTTGTCTCTCAGACTGTTGCACGTGAGCGGACAGCTGTAAAGCCCCCAATATTGTTTACACTCACACATGCACGGTAGAAACCAGCCGAGACCGTCAGGCTCAGAGATAACAACACAGAAACACCGCACATAAACACAAACCTTTCTTGTTGTTCAAGTCTTTGAAGCAGGAGGGAAATAATTTACAGGGTTTTTTTTTTTGTAGGAGAATCTGTGCTGTTCCCACGCCCAGTGTGGCAGGAAAGCTCAACAAAATCATTTGTCTTAGATTGGCTGATTGGCTTGCTGGAATCTGAGTATGTCTTTGACGGTGATGGAAGTTTAATTTGATGAGAGGAACTCTCCCACCACACCCACCCATGACTGCCCTACTCACATGGTGCTTTCTTTACCAGCTTAGATTCTTCTGTCCCCTTCCTTTAAGTTTATAGTTTTATCTTTTTATGGAGTGAAAGTGAGGCCCACACTCCTGTAGATGTCAGATATGTTTGTGTCATTAATTCTACTCTCTTGCTTTATGGGTGGGAGTAGGAAAGATACACTCAGAGAGAAAGATAAAACAAAGATAGCACAAAATCAGGAATACAGCACAGCTCTGACTCCACACAGCACAGCAGATTGCAGCAGGCTCACACAAACCTGCTTTACAAGATGTGGCTTCCTCTGGAGCTCTCAGTGGTCAGCCCTTTCTCCAACTCTCCCCACACACAATTAATGGCATTATGAGCACCGCTGGATAGCACAGCACAACAGTTTCGTCTCTGGTTTTCCCATGGGAACACCATGTTGTGTCATTGCCAAGAACTCTGAAGTGATACGGTTATCTCTTTTCACTGATGTTCTCCGTTGGGACTTGCACTGTTGAGATAGCTTTGAGGAAATAAAGCAAAAAATCTAATTAAGCTTTATCTGAAATTTCAGAGCCAACATGGATTATCATGCTACATCACTGAGTAATGCAGGCAGGATCCTGACTGGTACTTTTGGAATGTCATCTGCTATATTGCTGTGCTGAGTTTGTCTTTGTCATGAAGTGTTTTTCACAGCCAGATAATTGTGGCCACTGCGACGTCCACAGCCAGAGCATCTCGGCCTCGTCGGGCAGGCATTTCAAAGCTGCTGTCATGGGTATTTAGAAAGGAACAGACCAAGGACAAAGGCCCTCTATTGGCAACGTGTCCACTAGCAGCCCCTTTGAGGTTTCCTAACGATGCCTGTGCCCTCATAGAAATCACTGCAAATTAATTTTAACACTCAGTGAAAAGACAGATTAGTGCCGAGAGGATGGCACAAAGGGTGTTAAATATGGCGAGCAGCATGCTGGACCACAAGCCTGGCCTGGGACACATTACCCACAGCTGCCAACACTGACCTATTTTCACCAAACCAGCTTAAAGATTTTTAGCATCCTCCATTGTGCAAAGACCTTGAAGTCGTATCTGCACCCCCCCCTTTGGGCATAGTACCCTTTGATGCCTCTTATAAAGGCAGTGCTGGGGTTTTAATTAAGTGTGGCAGGTGATTAGATGGTCCGTATTTATCTGGAGGTTTAAGGGCAGATGTTGGAAGAGACGACCGGGGGAAATAGCTCTATAAAGAATACAAACAAGGGACCAAAACAATTGTGGTGGAGACTTCAGTGACAGACACGACCCTCACTCTTAAACCGAGAGAGAAAAGTGATTTCAGATTCAATTATCTTCTTTGCGGGAGGAAATAGTGAGCAGATGGCAACAATAGTCACGGGCCTCACTGCGATCAGCACTGTCCACAGACATCTTTTCTTTGCAACAAATTTACCGTGGCCTCATGAGGTTTTCATTGAAGTGTTAGCACTAGGAGGTGAAGCTTGCCAACAGGTCGATGGCATTATAGACATGACAGAGGTCCAAAGCTTCAGGATTTTTGATGTTATTCCTTCAGACACCATGCCGACTCTATCAAAGATTTTCTTTTGTCTTTCTGTATTTATCATTTTTTTTCACAGGAAATGTGCTTTATGTCTTTTCACTTCCTTCCTGAAGCCCCATTTATAAATGTTAAATTATGAATGCATGTGGGTCAGTGAGGAAAAATGATCCTCTGTCACACTATGAATCATGATTTACAAAAAAATCTAAATACAAATTGTATGGGTTTGTGATTGAGATGACTAATTTATTGTTTATACAGCGCATGGGAGAAATTTACTTGGACTTGAAGGCAAGTCTGAATTTGTCCTCTGGCTAGAGCTATCTGTGCACTGTGAGAAAGATAAATGAATAATAATCACATTTTTAATACAAACAAATTACCTCCATTTAAGGGTACATAAATTGGATCTTTTGGAAAGGCAGTGACCCTGCTGAGGGAGCATGATGAAAGCTTCTAATTAGATTCATACCATGGCTGAATGAGAAGGGAATGTATTTACTTTTCTGGAATAACCATGAATAAAACAAATGAGACAAGGAAGAAACCCTTAAACTTCTGGTGACTAAAAAGAAATAAAGATTTTGAGAATTCTAAGAGACAAGTTATTTAGAAGGCCCTTAAGTGAGGTATAATGTTTATAAAGCTGCCGTTACACCGTGTTTAGTCCTACTGTATACTGTTAAAGTACACCTGTCTTTGACAGGTCTTTAACATAAGACAAAAACTAATAAACAGTGGCTGTAACATAAACAGCAGCCCCTGTTCTCAGTCCAGTATTTATAGTGGATTATTATAAGTATTGTCTGCATGCGGTAATGCACTGCCATATGTCCATAGATTTTAAGGACATCTAAAGTGTGTGTGTGCGTGTGTGTGCGCACGCGGGAGCGGATTTTTCGATACCACTATTTTGTCAATTCCAGATCTAAAAATAAATGTGCCACGTCATGCAAGACATTTGAGCCTGTTTATCCACTTAACTGTACCAACCTGTTTGATTAGTGCAGCATGCTATATGCTGGATACAATGAGTACACAGTGGCTGCACCAGACACAGTATGTAATTAGGGTAAGCTCTTTAATGCTAAAAAGAGATGAATTAAGCTGCTCTGGTTTCATGTATATTCAGTTCAGTTTGAAGTAGTTTTGTTTTCTGTCGGGCACATGAAAGTCACCCACTCCTTCTGTCTTGTCACCCAGTGGGATCAGGGACTAGAGGAGGACTTCTTACAGCATGGTGAACAAGTGGGCAGCTCTTAATTCAAATGTAGAGACCATTAACAAGGTCCATGACATGATCTTGAGAGATAGCACAGCTGATTAACCTCCAGGAACATGCAGTTTTCCACAACAAACCCCATTTTTGAGGTGGATACCATGAGATTTCTCAAGTAATTTGTAACCACAGATTAGACTTGGATCCACCACTTCCAGCCGAAGATGAAAGAACAATTAAAACAGTGTAAGAAGCCAGACTATCCAGAGAAAGCCAAATCGGTGAGAAGATTGAGAGCGTGGGAAGATGACAAGACAAGTGCTCTGTCACTATGACAACACTCCAGCCCACAAGTTCACAGTGGTGATGGCTGCTGTCCAGGAATGTGCATTGATGAACTCTTTAAGCCCCCATCCTGTTCACCTGACATGATCCTGATCTGCTTCTTCTTGCTTCTTCTTCTACCTTAGGCCACAGATTTATCCTACGCCTCGGGTGTCAGAGAAGAAGTGCAGATGCAGAAATGGTACAAAGGATATCTTTGAGAGCGTGATATCACAAGTAATCAGCACCTACAAATGACTTTACCTGGAAACACAATGGGATCAAATGTACGGTTTACTTATGAATCACCCATAACAAGCATCAGTGCTGCCAACACACGTTGCCAACATTTTCAAAAAATGCTGGGCAGTGATCCTTTAATTCCACAGACTGAAGTGACGACAGAAACCTGAACCTTCTCAGCAACTAAATTAGAAAAAGGCAGCACAATAGCTGCTCATATCCTGCTCTGAATGGACCATCAGCTTATTCATCCTGGTGCTATTATCAGAATTTGCATGATACAAAGTACTGGTCCTCCTTAGAATTTGCAGAAATTACTATCTGAGGAATGTGTATTGTAGTGGTTTATCAATTTAAAAACTATTCACATCCAGGTTTCCTGATCTAAAACTCTACTGGCCTGTGATGCTCTTTGGAGATTTAGGATTATTTCAGTGTCTGTGTTCTCCTTCAAACCATATGCCTGCAGTGTGCTGGCATACATACAATCTCCTATGTCCTCTGTTCTGCTGTGTGGCTATTTGTGTTCTTTTCCTCCTGTGCTGACGGACCTCTCAAGAGGCCGGTAATGCTGAATGTCTAGTCACGCTAGACAGCAGCAGGCTGTTTTAGTACTCAGGTTGCTGAAGGTTGCTTGCTCACCTTGACCCCAGTGAAACAGGAGAGCAGTACTGTCTTCCCCCATTTCTTCAAATAGCAACATTAGGTTTTTTTTTAAACACCAGTATAGTCAACGCATCTGTTTGTGCATCTTCATTAGAACTTACATTTGTTATTCTTTCCCTTTTCCTATTAAGAGGAGTAAGGGGTTAAGCCCCTTGCGTCTTATACTCCACCGTTTGTTGTGTCAGCAATGCCTTAGGAGCTACAAGGAACATGCACTTATTGCTGCCTACACATTTTTTGCTACAAGACTTGGAAAAAAAGAACATATTTATTAGCTGTAGAGCCTCTACCTTACAGCAGTACCGGGTTGTAGAGGCATTACAGAAATGCTGGAATCAGCACTTTGAAACGTGGTCTTGACAGTTAGGCTCAGTGTCTCCCTTAGGCGGTTTAAGCACAGGGAAACAGCTTCACCACAGCTTCAGTGTATTGCAGCTCTTTGCTTAAACTGTGGGTCAACTTTGGTGGGGTCAAAAGAAGGCAACAGATTCATATCGTCAGCCTGATCAGGACTCGTATGCACTTACAAAACCGTGTCCCCAGCAGCCCCCTCGCCTCATCCCGGGCCTGTGGGTGGAATGCCGGGGAATTTGATGGCAGACAGGAAGTCCTTATTGTACTAGTGCAGAGATCCCGGAGCCAGACAGCATACAGGAGCGATGTCATCCCTGGCCAGGCCAGGCATATCTTTGTGCTTGCTCACCGCGTAACAAAGACGTAAATAAACACTGTTACCCCCACTGGTCTTCAACTGTCAATTCAATTAGGCAGAGTAGTGATCGAAAGCCACTGCCTGTGTTTTTCCCAGCCATGCTGTTACCTCTGACCCCTGCGGCTCGTGCCTGAGGTGATTTTCTTTATTAGTCTGTGGGGTCAGTATTTAGCCATCAGTAGCTGGCTTAAATCTGCAGAGTCAACACTCTGCCTTCCTGGCTGTTAGCTGCATTAGCACACTGAAGCCCCACAGCCCTTCCACTCCCACTCCGCAAACATCCTCCCTAAGGCCAGATAACATCTCTGTCCTGTCCATTCATGAGCCGACCAAAAGCTCGTGTTCTGAACCCGGGGTACTGCTCATGTTGATGTAGGGAGGCTTTCTAGGAAGTCTATTTATTTGAAACGTGTGAGACCAGACAAGGGTTTACCCACAATAAAATATGTCAACTTGAAAATAATAACCTTTTAATTACCTCACTGGATATTACTAAACATATATAGGAATTGGCAAAGGCATGCACATAGTTTGTGTTTTAATAAATACATAGTAAGCCTACATAGGGCAAAAACCATACACTGTAATATTGGAGATTTTGATTTTTTTTTCTTTTTTTCTAAAACCTCAGTTCAGCCCAAAGTGAAGCAAATAAGTGAACAGAGCTTTGACCAAATGCTACATTTTCCAGGAAGCCAAGCCTTTTGGGATTGAAACAGTAAATGTTTTGTTACTGACAATAAATCATGACATTGTTTAATTAGCATCCTCTAAATTCTCATTCATTGTGGTGTGCCTCTGAGATGTTTCCCTCTTTGGCTTCTATTCGCATATTTCTCAAGATATTCCACCCATCAATTTTGCCACGAGAGAGAGATAGAGGGAAACGGTAATTATGCAGAAGGGAAATCTGGTGAGGAATAAAATGGGCCATTGTGATAATCCTCCAGCAGGGATTTACACTCCCTATCAGATCACTCATTTGCTTATCTAGCCTTTTTTTCCCTCATTACAGTTGTTTTAGCCTGTAGCAAAACAATGTCCATATAATTACAACTCCTAAAAGAGATAAAACTCCACATCTAACAGTTCACTCTGTGAAACTGTCCTCTGTTCTCGCCGCCTAAAACAATACTGAGATTCCTGTTCCTCCCACTCTACTCTAAACCTGGGCTTCACCTGAACCTAATCTCTCAGGGCATCTTAGCTTTACAAAACCCTGTCAACCTGAGTAAGATGATGCCTTGTTAGTGGTGGTCTCTATAGACCAGCAGAGGACAATGGATCAAATACAAACCAAAATACAAAGAGGCTTTGAACTATTGTTGTTTCCTTCTATTGCCCATGCCCACCACGACCCTCTGCTCCTGATATCTCGCTTGATATCCGACCCAGTGAAAGTGCCCTATTCTGAAGGAGGAGAAGGAAATTCCTGATTTGCCTATCTCATCTACCTGTGACCCAGATAACAGAGTCTACTCAATGAATACTTGTAGATTCTTCAACAGCCTCCATACGGGCTAAAAAAAAAAAAAAAAGGAAAAAAAAAAGTCTGCCCGGAATTCCCCTACATTCATCTGACTGCACTTTGGGAACCAGGGGTGTGTAGGTAGATCACATTCACTTCAGATGAAAAAGTAGCATCTTAGAATAAGATAATGCATGCAGTAGAATTGTAATGCAAATAATTATTACTTACAATGTAATTACAGTTCTACACATTATTCATTCTTTGCATATTTTGTCCTTTTGTTTTTGCATTTACTCACTCAGGGACAATTAGACATCCACAAAGGACTCAATACTCAAGAAAAAAGCTTTGCAAATTGAATTTCTGCATTTAACAATAACAGCCTCATAACTATATGGTCGCAAAAAAACAGTCATAAAAATGTCATTATGTGTTTTACAAATAAGCTGTGCACTGATAGCTGTCAAAAGGCAGCTTGGAAAATCAGGAGCTTATTTGTGTGTAGATAATGCAGACTCCTGCCAGCTGTCATGAATAACTCAATAAAACAGCCAAACACTGCTGCAGAAACCTTTTAAGTTTCCAAATGTTTGAAAAATGGGACTTTTCTTTTGTAAGAGGAATCCCAAGGAATCTGATCCTTGGATATCAATCTCTGTCTGCATGATAAAGACACTGATGACAGAGAAGTTGATCACTAGCCTAGGGTGGGGTCCATGCATATTTGTCTGCAGTTCTACAGTAAATGCTGCTGTCTCCACCCAAACTCAAACCACTCCACAGACTTGTCTCTCTTCCCGAGCTGTCTGCAGACATCAAGTCTAACATATTGTACACAGCGCATTCACCTTCATTCCATCAAACATTTCCACAAGACAGGACCACAAGGAGCCCGGGCTAATGAGAAAACAACATGTATGTAATCAGCACGAGAGAACGGGGGGAATTCTGCAAACCTCAGAAAAGCTATCGCTGGCAGAGGCTGCTTATGATACAGGCTTGTCAGTTTTTTGCCAGCTGGCACAGACGCCCTGGCAAAACCATGCCTGCTGGTTAATGGATCATAAAGGTTTGCTGGGAGCCGCTTCACAGCTCGAGTTGATTTAAAAATGTAACACAAACCCATTAGTACTGTGTAGTTCTGCGTAAGCGAGCGTGGCATTAGGACTCCATGCACCATGCAGGCTCCATGCAGCAAAAACATAGACTTAAAGCCCTCATAAATCATCACCTCTGGGCACAAAAAAGACAGTTAAACATCCAATCAAAAGAAATGATATAGCTTATCACATAATCACTTATTTATTGGCACGCCCCAGGCAATTATTCTCAAATGCTTCATATTAAAATTGAAGGAGCCATTTCCTTTCCCATTCACTCCACAAAGACAACCTGTTAAATTCAAAATTATACCAGTGTTTATCACTTATTAACAGGAGAAGTGCCTCCAACCCACTTAGAAAACTGGCTACATTTTTCCTTCCTATCTTCACTATGTACTCGTCCTCTGTTAACAAATTAAAAGCTGAGGAAAAAACTGAATGTGAAACTCTTACCTTAGAAGAAAACAGAGCCAAGAAAACGTCGTCATCCCAGGAGTGCTCAGCTACACTGAAGAACGCGGAAGATATTATTGAATGCTCACTTTCTCTGTTTTGAAGATAAGTGACACACTGTAGATAGTGTGTTGGCATGAGGACAAGCCTGGCTGACTGACAGAAAGGGATTAAACAGTATTAAGAGTGTCCAGATGCCGGGTGAGACACACATTCATTCAAACTAATACTCTGACATACTAACATACTGTGCTGGGGGATGAAGACTGAACAATATTTTGATGTCTCATCAATCATAGCCAATACCTTTCCACTCACTGCATCATGTTATATTTGCACATTAAAGCTTCATAATACATGTAAATGGGTGTTAGCTACTGCAGCTAACAGCTAACCCTCTATTTTTACACATGCGCTTTGTATCAGTCATTTGTATGAACCGTTGTTTAAAGCTGATTATAGTTGGCCAGATGGGCCCCAGTGCCCACACCCAGTCAGCCTGTGCTACAGCTCCTCCCCCAATGAAAGATGCACATCTGTATCAAAGCATGGCAAATAGACACAAACTGGGTCACGGCTGTATTTGGAGATAATAGATAGGTTAGTGTTGTTTTTTATTAGTCCTGTAAAATTATTAAAGTATCATCATCACACAAAATCCTGCACAAGGACACCCACAGGATGATTTCATTTTCCTATGGCCCATTTAAATATCATTTTTCAACATAATATACATTTCCTCTGAGGCTATTACAGAAAGGCAGGGAGTTTATGAACCTGTAGTGTACATACATAGGCCAGAAATTCCCCAGCTGCAGGTCTGAGGCCAACCTTGCTCCCTGGACGGCCTCCCCTGGAAGTCTCCTGTGACCCTTCAGACTTTCCATAAATCTGCTGAGTGATTGCGGTGGTCAATTAACACTCTATGAATTGCTCCCGGTGGAGAGAACGGTCACATCCGTAACAGCAAGAAACCAAAGCTGCGGGTTCACTCTGAGTTCTGCAATAATAACACGGTGGACCTGGTACAATGAAAAATGGGTTGAAGGCCCAAAACTATAATAGCAGCTATTGTGCTGGTGGTCACACAGTCACTCAAGTGCAATATTCAGGAAGGCCGTTTCATTACATCCAATAGAGCCTCAATCATGTGTAAAATTTGCAGTTTGAATGGGCTTGCTATCATATCAATCATCAGTGGCTACAGTGAAGGCTAATGGAGGTCCTTTCTTCCTGCTTACTCTTTGTGTATTTGTTCCCATTTGCAGTATCAGAGTCTGAGCTCAATTTAGACTCTTTTTTTTTAACAAGTCGGGACTTTCAGTCATTATTGTTGTGCTGAAATAGGTTGGTTACACCAATATGTTTCCTTAAGATTAGGACAAAATAGAAGTTGCTCTACAAGAGGAAAAAATCTGTCAAAGTGAGGGGAAGTGTTTGATGATAAATACAGCCGACAGAAGCAACAAAGGGTCGGAGAACAGCATCAGCCTGTCAGTCCCTGGTTTTGGTTAGGAATGAAATGTCTTTGCCCCGTGAATTTCCATGAAATTTGAATTGTCATACATTGTCATCATAGCTCCAAGACTCTTAAGCTTGGTTCTTTATTATGAAACACTTTTTCTGGTACGCATGTAACAACTGTAAGCATTCAGCAGGATTCTGAGGCCAAGAAATCATTTTATGCAGCGTGGCTTCCAAATGGCCACACTCAGCGACACGACAGAGTTCATCATGGCTGTACACATCCAGTAGAATGTGATGAAAATAAGTGTAAAAACTACAGGTTAAGCTCCTGCCAAGGGTCTCGCCTCTGTATCTTGCCAGTCCCTCTGAAAAAGTTAGGTGTTTTTTTTAGTAATGGTTTTGGAAATACCCTTTATTTCAACTATTAGGAAGTTGTGAGAGAGACGCTGCTGCTCAGTACTGTAGTTGTTGAAACAATGCAACTTCCCAATTGTGGGACAAGCAAAGGTTTTTCTTAATCTTAATCTTCTTAATCTTAGTTAATCAGGAGAGGCTGATGATAGTGAGGTTAGCAGGAAGCTGAAAACGCCCCATACGAGAAGTGACACATCCTCACACACACAGTGTTTGATACATGCGGTGATCTGATCACTGTACCAGCCTGAGGTTGGGAAGGAAGTTCAGATACGGTATCTGGGAGAGTCTTAGAGTAGATCCGCTGCTCCTCCGCATTGACAGGGGCCAGTTTAGATGGTACCTCAGGCACCTGATAAGGGTGCACCTCCCTGTAGAGGTCATCCAGGTGCTTTTAGAGGCCTTGTGGTTTCAGGACCCAGGAAGAGTTGGAAGGATTATATCTCCCAGCTGGACTGGGTGCAGCTGGAGGTTCTCTTGTAGGAGGAGGAGAAAGTTACAAGAGAGAAGGAAGCCGGACAACATTCAAAGGGCAGCTAGAAAAGGAAGACTAATTTTATAAGTAACACAATCTAGTTATAAATTACTGCTTACTATGTTATTGTTCCAAAAAATACATTTAGATGAGAGAACGTTCTAAATGAAAATAATTATAAGCGCCCGCGTTTTTAATTGGATGCATAGTCTGGTCCTCAACTCCAAATGTTCATTACCCTACAATGACATCATTTGTGGTCACATCTTTGGGTGTGTGTTGATGGCAGAACACATTTATTTTGTTTACAGATGTTGTGTGTTGGAGTGTGGAAAATAGGTGGTCAGTGCCCCCACAAACACCATAATTTGTACTTTGTTGGTCTTGTTTTTTATGACGCTGCGAACAATTATGTATACAAGGAACATCTCATAAAAGACACTAATATAAACTTTTTATGAGTGAAGACAATCTTTTCTCCAGTGCTAAGACATTATAGGAAGTAAACACATGACTTCATCAGCTATAGTTTATATCTGGAATTAGAAAATACCTCCCGCAAGGTGCTCGGCAGGAAATGAACAGCAGACACTTGCTTAAGCCCGACATGTAGATCACTGGAGGGTCCAAGTCTAGTCCAGCTCTGCAGAACTGAGCTGTGGCTTTGGGTTCCTAGTAAAATGTTTTTTATGTCTAGACGTTGCACCAAAATAGAAACACTGAATGGATTTAGTGACAACTCTGTCCTTCTCACAGGATGACTACACTTTCTCGGGGAAAAAGGCAGTCTGCACACCATTGGATAGCCCTCTTAGCTGGAACAGAATTGTTGTTGTTGTGGATATGTGAGATAACAATGATATCTGATCTGAATTTACAGACAAGGAACACTAAACTGAGACATTTATTAAAGGATAATAGAGTAATCCTGCTTTGAATTGAAATATTTATGCAGACCAGCTAGTGTTCTGTCACCACCACATTTTTTTGTGTCAACTCTGCTGCATGTTTGACAAATTATCATAAAGAAAATCTCAATGTGGGGGAAGAATACTTGGAAGAAAGGGAACAGACTTAGTGAGTTCTTGATTTTATTTTTCTTAGTGATGAAAACCAGGGAGTGCATGCATTTGATTAATTCCCTCAAATCTATTATTTTATGGGTCCTTCAGTCTATTTCGTTTAGCTGCTGACATATCATTTGCCCAGAATGCCTCATAATGCTTGTATTTTTCTCTCAAACGTTTGGAAAAATATTCTAAATCATTCTAAATTTGCAGTTGTTTCTTGCTAAATTAGATTTTTTTGTAAAGGTGGTTCTAAGTCAGTGACAAACAGCAGGGGTGGATCTCCAAACATTCTCCATCGGCCTTATAGAGCAATGAATTTATCACTGGCCTGGTACAGTTGTGCCAAAGCTTTTAACTGCAACAGAAGACATGGTCCACACAGGGAAAAAGTGCAAAGATTGATGGCCAGATGAAGCCTGATTATGACTAACCCTGCTTGGTGCTTTGCCACCAAGCTGCCTAAAGAGTGCCAGTGTTGCTGGTGAAGCAGCATGACCCTGCCAGTAAGAGTGACAGGAGAGACTTGAGTGAGTTACACAGGCTACATGCTGAGGATGTTTTGTGGAGTCTGGATGATCTGACGTGCATTGTGTTGATCTGCAGTCAACAGACAGCGGGCTGACGCTGGCAGTGGGCCACGCTAACAAATACCAGCTTTAGCTTTGGAGAGCAGATAGTCTCCACTCTTATTCTGAGTAATGTCTGCCTTTCATTCATTGGGGCGGCGCATGAAAAGTTTTCAGACACTAGGGCCATGCCAGAGGTGACATCACACCATATTTTCTCCTCCTATGAGGCAGACTGCAACAGGATGTTAAGGAGGAGGAACCACCTCTGCTCATGAATACAAAGGTGTCAACGCCCTTTTCTCACGTGTGTGGCAGAGAGTGTGTGCTGCTACTCATGCTGAATTTTACATGTTTATGATGATGTGTGTTCAACATTTGATGATGGTGCAGGTCAGTAAAGCCATGTTTCCCTGTATTGCATGCATAAAGTAAAGTTTTATTGGACCACTGAGGGGTTATTCTTTTTCTCTGAACTTTTTAAAGACTCAGAAAAACTCTTATTTCTAAGAGCTCCATCCAGAGGGAGACACTGATGACTCAGGTCATGCCTGATGCTCTTGCAAATTACATACATTCTACATTAGAGGGTAAAATAATTCCCCCTACTTAAAAGCTACACTGCAGGAATTTTACATATAACATGTGTTGAATTATAGCTGCAGACGAATGACATCACATAGTGCTGTTTAAGCCTATCGGTGTCTCTGGCAACATTCACACACTGGTGCACCAGCAGCAACGCTTTAAGCAACAGAGAAGGCAAAAACACTAGTAAAACTAGTAGTATTTTGGTGAAAAAACCAGCAAGCATCCATACAATGTTACAGGTTACATGTAATATTCAGAAGAAGGATAGCGGTCTTAAACATTAAGGGATGGACAGGAGAGAAATGCTAAAATGTCACAATGAGGTGACATAATTACCCTAATTAGAGAGCGAGCCTGTGAGACTAAATATGTGACACACTTCTCTCAATCACTTTAACTATGCTCAGAAACAAATGGCATCATAGTGCCACCAACTAACACCAGCTAACCTTTCATACCGGTAGAGAGCAGTGAGCTGTATTCACCCTTAAAAAGGAGTATCACATTAACTTCAGCTGGACTTCAGATAAACAAAATGGATTCATATGAAAGTTTGTATTTGTAAAAGACGATGCTCCACGCTCCCCACTGCATACAAATGCTCTGTTAATCTCCTTAGAAATGAAGAATCCACTGATCCTGGCGGTTAGAGAATGCTATTATGTCCTTATCGGGTTTTATAGCATTTGTAGACCACATGTTTTCTTAACTCGCTGCTGGCAACAAAACAATTGTGATTACACACTTTTATGTTCCATCCATTGTGAGCTTACTTTTGCCCGAGCCACTCCGCAGTATAATTTATATTTCAGCACTGAGTGCAGATAAAGACAAGGGCCTTTGTGTCTGTGACAGATGGAATGTAACCAGGAATTAACCGCACTTCAAATGGCCTAATACAGCTAAATAATTACCCATGATGATTGCAGTTTGTTTAAACACTAGATAGAAGGAGTGCTTCAGAGGTCTCATGTTACAAAACACTGTTGCATCACATGTTCTTGTTCAGATCATCACTTCAGCTAGACTGTTGGTAGTTCCTGTGGCTGATATATGGAAACATAAAACAGGCATCACACCTACAACTTCCCCCGTGCAATCAGGGCTTCGTCTCTGCGGTTGTCACGGTGGATGAATTTCAAGTTCATTGTTTTAAATTCCCCTCCTTACTCACATCATTTAGTTATTAGGCTGGAAGAGAGCGAGAGAGAGAGAGAGAGAGAGAGAGAGAGAGAGATGCAGGAAGGGAGAAGATGGGGAAGGAGGAGTATGTTTGCAGGATTTTTTTCCCCTTAACTTCGCCTCTCCTCTTTGCTGTTCTGCTGCATTCCCTTGTCCTCACTCTGCAGTCTCTAACAGAAGAGGGCTTCAAGGAGAGGCTGGTCGAAGTCAGACAGGGATGGGCCTGAAAGAGGCGTATTGTGAGGTCACATTCTTCCCAAATGCAGACAGGAGCCAAGTCAGTAGCTGGCGGAATTACCCCCATGAATCATGCCCATTGTGATGCCTACCCAGGATGAGAACATGGAAAGGAATTAGGTATGGCAGAGCCTTATCAGCTTCCCATTCGGAACTGCTCAGCCGCTTGGTGCAAGAAGACCGGACAGCCTTTCCCATCCTTGCTCATGTGTAGTGTCCGTGAGTGTGGAATTCCTCCACTGCCATGTGTTGTTACTTAAGGGTGTGCAGCAGCCAAGTTACTGCGCACTTTTCCATCCACGCCCGTCCTCCTGTCTGTGCACTTCCTTTCCTCCCATTTACCCAGAGATCTTTGTGGTAGGTCCTGGAGTTCAGGCAATATTAGGTTGCACCTCTTAAAACATGTCAGGCTTTGTGGTAAAATTAAAGAATGGAAAAATGATGAAATGTAACATTTTGCTTAAGGCTTTTTTTTTACATTCACACTGTTAGAAAGGGAAGAAAAGATGAGAGAGTGACAGAAACACATTTGACAAGTTTTATCATTCTGGTTTTCATGCATAGTCTCATTTAATTTCCTCATCAAGAGCACATTGAAGTGTTATGTCAGCTGACATCTTTGGTCCTGAAATCAAACAGCTGTCTGAGTAAATAAGACTTGATAAACAAAATAGGTGTTCAACCTAATTTTGGAGGGATTATTTATTTCTTTTCACTTCAGCTTTCAATTTCTGTTCATTCACAAGATGCTGTTTGCAAAGAAATCCCTCCTGTGTCCAAGGCTTTGTGCCTTGGACCGAGATTCCTGCATGAGATGACGAATGAAGTGAATTTCATGGCGAATAAAGAAATGTGTTTATCTAGGAGGATGAAAGAGACACAGGGAGTGAGACTGTAATGGAAAACACTCACAGCAGAGGTGTGCATTCTTACTCAAAAAAAAAACCCTCTGGTGGTTTGAATGAAAAGAGCCAGCAAAGGATAAATGAGTCTTCTACAAGATAAACTATTCTATGGAGCTGAGCTGGTGCTTATATGACTTCAGCTAAAGGTTTTTAGCCCCCTAGGACTTTATGATGGATGGTAAACAACCCTGAAACGTTCTGAAGCTTGTATGAATGAGGTAATAGCAAGGAGACAGGAAACATGGACAGACCCTGCTGTCAGCATTCGCAACTGTCCATGTGCACAAAAGAACATTTAAAACTGATCTCAGGTGAATCCAGCGAGCCTCCCATCCTGCGAAGTTTCCATCAACACCAGACAGGACAGGGTGTGAGCAGTAGTCACCCTCTCCATCCTCCTTTCAGCCCCTCCTCCCAGCCCTCCCTGTGTGGGGAAGGGCAAACCCCGGTGGGGCTGATCAGAGTTGTGCGGGCCCCTATACCTCATAAGGGCATGACACCAGCACTGACTGCATACATCCGGGGAGAAAGAGCTTTGTCATAACAGAGCTCTCTGCAAAATAAAATAAACACAGGAGGAGAGGGTGGGGAGAGATAAGGGAAGATAGGGAAGCAGCAGGTAGGAGGGGAAAAAGTGGAGAAATGTTTTTCAAGACAAACAAAGGGATTGCAAGGGAAAGGTGGCACATGAAACAAAGCGACAAGCCCCCCCTGAGTTGATTACTATTGAGTAAACCCCAAGTCCATTAGCCCAAATAACATCCAGGTGCTGCTGTGGCAATGGTGGCTTTTTTCACTGGGGTGTAAACAACCTGCTTCTTTTCATGCTCCAACACGGGAGGCCGGGAAACAGGCCAGACAAGCACCATGTCTCCTTGGGCTATTCCTCTGTCCTCCATCACCTGAGTTCCATCAGGAGTCCCGCTACTCCTCGAGACATGTTCTGTTCATCTGCTACCCCGAGCATCACCTCTCTGATCTATGTGTGTGTTGAATGTGGGTGTCTTCTCTCCCTGGGTGAGACCTCCCTCCATTAACCATTACAGTTCTCTTCCCACAACTGAGCCGGGGGGCCCCTGGGCTCGTACTAAACATGCTTTCTTCTTCACAAGTTTAATGAGGAATAGGAGAAAGAGAGGGAGAAAGAATGTTTGGCAGAAAAAAAAGGTGGAGGGATTTTTTTTTCAAAACAGCCACAGAGGATTTATTTGACAGAGGGAGAAAGGAGAGAGAGGGAGAGTCAAGAGACATTCTGGATGTGGAGACAAATATGCGCGCATGGAACCGCATTACACCCATGTTACCTCTCATTACCTCCAGATAAGCAGCACTACACCACAGCTGGCTGCTGTCTCTCAGTAATGACCGCTATACTACAAATTAGTGGCTGTAGCCAAGCCCAGTCTCTTAGGCTATTAGACCTGGACTCTGCATCCTCAGGGTCTATTCCACAACTAAGAAACAAGCTTTAGTGCTTGTCATTACATCCTATTTGAGGCAGCTATAGTTATTCAGGCAATAAAGCCCATTTATTCCTATTATCAGTCAATGTAACTGAATTACAGTGAACTGGTTATAAAGCATAATAAGTGCAATCCATCAGAAGCAAATGCAACCACTTTTATTGACTTAATACACATCTGCAGCAATGTGACACACAACTCCTACATACACACACGTGTGGGTAATATTAAATGTTAAATAAAATACTGGGCAGGCTTACAGAAGACATCTTGTCACCTGGTAACCCAGAAAATGGTATGAAAGTTTGTTGCAGATGGGGGTAGCTGTCCTTCAAACATGCGTTTGATGTTGTTAAATTGCAGGTTTTTAACCAAATATTTTATAATATATAAATAACACTATAATATAATAATATATAAATAACTACACTAGGTGTAAGTTGACTTCTATCACATATGTATGCATCCTAAGCTCACCCTCCTGACCAGTTACCTCATCAGGATAATGCCAGCATGCATCAGGTGGTAGATTTTACAAAGTCACATACCCTAACTCGTAACCCTAACCATCTGAATTTGATCTTGGCTACATTAACTTATGTTATAATTATCAAATTGACTCAAATTCATTTAGGCGACACATGACTATGCAGCCAGAGCCACGAGGTGCACAGAGCCCGGTGGGGACACTGCTGCTGCTGACACATATTTTCTGCCTTCTACAGCTCACCTCTACTTCACCTCTCTCACGGCTATTTGCTTAAGTTAAATGCTGTATTTAAAGTTTTAGATCCAGAGTGTGTGTTTTATAAGCAGATCAGTGTTTAATTTCAGGAATTGTGCTGTCATCAGCAGATGCTACAACTATCAGCCTCACTATCGCATTGTTTTGATCGTAAGAGTTGTTCCAGAACAGTATGTTTATCTGTATTCCTGAGGAATTTGCACTGATACTGATCACACACTTTACGTAGACTGTGATATTCCCATGTGGGTAAAATTGTGATCATTTAAAGTTTTTCCCAGCCCTGCAATAGAGTGGTGAGCTGTCCTACCTGGGTGTACCCCGCCTCTCGCCCATGGATGGATGAATGAAATACAGCTTATGCATCTTGATGTTTACCTTTACTTTACAAATCCACAGGGACATTATTTGCCCCTTAAAACAGCAGTTGACAACAGTTTTCTGTCGTATCACATGATCAGCAGCAGCACCGTGTGTTTCCATACTTTGTCAACAGTTTGTGTTGTTAGGAGAGGACAGTCATGGGCCATAAATACAGTAGACAGCGGCTGCATACCCTGAAGAGAGCTATGCGTGTATGCTCAGGTGATTACACATGTAGAGGTGCTCAATCACTCCAGCCTTCACCATTACCTTCGTCTCTCCAGTATTCCTTTCTTGGGTATGCATTGTGCATGTCAAAACAAAAAGTTCAATCCCTGCAGGTAGTATTTGCACTGCTCCTACTTCCCTATTTATCCATATCGCTCTTAGCTGCGCTTCACCTCTGGTTCGCCTCTTCTTGTAAAATAGTGTGTGTTGTACAACGGGCTCTGTTTCATCCTGTCAACTTAGGATGTCTGTGAAACATTCACTCAGCAGGGTTACAAGCAGTTACAGGAGGCTGCATTGGGGACAAACCATGCAGAAAATCTACTCATCCCTGGGGTGACCATTAGATGTGGTATGTTGACATGATATGGGACTGGATGGTGTTTGAGGTGAGGAGGCCTCGTCAGAAGACACAACTCACAGTCTTGAGGGTTTTGGCCTTAAAATGCCATGACAGGGGAACAAAGCCAAAGCTCCGGTCCTTAAGCTCCATAATGACTGGGTGTGTGTCATCCATAAGGATTGATCTCGTATTTGTTTGCAGTAGTGTGTGCTTTGTATAGTATTGTGAGAACAGTATCAGGCATTGTTGAGGGAGTGTCTAGAATCTGTCCAGCATGAGTATGACTACCACGCCCATACATGAGAATAAGGTTGCATCTATATTTGTGAAATGTGCCCGCACATTGTTGGGTGCAGTTCACTGCAGGTGAAAGTAATGGTGCAAGCTTTGCATGTTTGATCATAGTTGTGTTTGTACATGCCGCTGGTTCACAGTTTCAAGTTTATGTTAGACATTTGTCTTCTACGGAAAGCACGCAGGAGGAAAAGCTGCTTCAGCACTGAATAAATGTTATTTATGGGTACCATGACAAATGCTTGTACAGGAACTGTATACATAGAAGCCAACTTCAAGAATTTGGCAAAAACATGCCAAGAGGATAAAAACCTCGTTCAAAAAGCTGCATAATATTAAAATGAATGCTTCCTTTAAACAGAAATTATGTGAATGATGTTTATGATGTGATTGATAAGTCTGTCCCACGACGTGCATGTAGCATTCAGCTCTTTGCAGTCCACACTGAAAGTGGATGGAGTTTGTGCAGGATGCTCTGTCTAACTGCATGGTTAAAAGACAGTGGGCAGCTGAGCTCATTTACTCAATGATGTTTGATTTCATTACGTAAAACAGACATGCTGCACAAATTAGAACCTACTACCTTCCATGTAACAAGCTGTGTAACAAGTAACAGATTTGTATAAAGCCAGTAGATACGGTGTAAGGATGTGAAGGTTTTTCCACGATGGCTGCTGGTAGCAGCCTCCTATGCTGACATGCAAGGATCCTTTGGGTGACATTATTCACAGGCTTGAACCAAACTGCTGGAATCGGCCCTTTGCTCCGGCATGCTCTGCCCTTGTATTTGCTCATGACGCATTAAGAATATTTAGTGAAAGATCAAGCATGTATTGACAGGTCAGAAATGATTGCACATCAGCTTTTGACAAAAGCAAGAGTCACTCTTGGCATGGCAACAACACCCAAGGGATGAAACTAACTAACACATGACCATGAATTTCTTTTAGGCTCTCTTTGATGTTAGTGCTGATGTCACATATTCAGCATTTAGTGTCTCATGAAATGTTATTCGGAAGAAGTTCTTTCACAACATCCAGCTTCAAACAGTGTACCAAGTTGGATATGCACACATTTTTACAGAGAAACACCCACACAATGGGATTTTCTGCTTCATTTTGTGTTGTTAGTCTTAAGATCCCTCAGTCACTCTGAAGTTGCTGTGTCTCTATGCTTAGATATAACCCTTTTTGGCTGTACTTGTCCCCTCTCTGGCTTGTTCTGGTGCAGCACACTTGTGTTAACCCACATTATTATTCCTTATTATGTTTGATACACAGTAAAACACAGTTCCCATGGTAATGAAGAGGCTCTACAGTGAAAGCCTTATTTGTTAGCCGGATGGTTTCCTCACCCTTTACTGGTTCAGTGCCTTGGGTTGGACTCACATGTTTGGTGGGTTTGATGAGCGAAGAGCAAATGTTCACTGTGTCTTGGAAGTAGTCCATGTTGTGACCCAGTTTCACTGTAAGCTAAAAATGCCATATTAAAAAACAACAGTCGTTAGTGTGGCGGGGTCATTGGAGACATATTGGAAAAGAAGCATTCAATGAACATTCCTACTGTCCGAAATGCAAAATACCCCAGCTTTAAGCACATGGCAATGATAGGTACTGTAGTATAATGAGGCATTCACCAACTAGCCCACAATTAAAGCCATGTGTGTCATGATGCACTGTAATGAAAATGTAAAACAACATGGTATCAGATCTGAAGCTTAAAACTATGGTACACGCTGACAACAAGAGAAATACGACACAGGTGACGAGCAGCTTCATCATGGGAACTCTTTTTTCCATTACAGTAAAAGAAAATGCATCATTTTATTTAACTGTTCTGAAGGAATACAGCGTCATTAGCTGAGCACCAAACTACGGGGCCTATTTACAATGGGATGGCTGAATAAATCATCTCTCTTGGAGTTCTCAAACTAAGTAGGTTTAACTTGGCCCCTTTGATCTCAGTAGAGCACCTGCATCCGATGTCTCAGGGAAAATCCTTTAAAAGTCAGCGGCATGTTTATGTGGCTGTTACAGAGACCTGCTTTCTCATCACTGTATTATCAAGTCTTTTAACTCTGTCTGTAAGAAAACCAGACTGAAGCTCCCAAGCAGCACCAAAGCATGAGCATGAGGAAATACCTAAAGACATAATAATCATTAAATGATTAAACCAGGAAAGCGGGTACTGAGTCATCTCATGTGTATTCAGCATAAGTGCTGAAACTCTCAGAAGGCACCTGTGTTCCATCAAGATGCCATTAGAGTCTAAAAAGATCTTGTCTAGGATCCTGCTAGCATCCTGTCTCTCCTGACTGCATGTGTGTGGTGTGTAAAGTGGGGGTCATGTGTATACGTGGGGGGGGGTTCACTTGTTTTGTTTTAATCAGTTTCGCCTGTAATCACACAACTAAGAGTTGGCAGGCGACGAGATTGGAGATGGGCCCGATGCGAGTAAAATGACTTCCTGTCTCTTGCTCTCCCTTTCGTGCTCTCGCTCTCCACAGGCTGACTCATAGCTGGGGAGCGGCCGTGCATGTGAGTGTGAAGACGAAGGGAAGTGAGCTCACTGGTGGGCCGACCTTGCCCTCTTGGGGCCAAATCACTGCCCGCTAATTAACCACAGAGTGGCCCCTTCCCAACTGCACCCAGCAGGGAGTCTGCTTACCAAAGCCATTGAGCTAAGTCTCAGCTGTTGCCAGCATACGCAACTGTGCAGTACTTTCCTGCATCTTTTGCATGAGCGTGTACTCTGTGATCCTCTCACTCTCTTAGTGTACCTGATGTCTCTTAGTCGACATTTTGACATCAGTTGTTTTCTTTGAGCGTCAGCCTCGATGAGCTGGCTGTAGTCCTGGGACCTTGTTGCCTATGTTGCCTATGTTGCCATGACACTGTGTACATTGCGTTGTGTAATGCCTTCCAGATGGATAGGTAAAGCCAAACATTCTACATTTCACCAGTGTCTGGTAGAGTAATCTCCTACCACCTCCAAAATGCTTTCCTTGGATGCAGAAAGGAAGTGATGATCACGATTTACAACAATCTGCTTTGATTTCTGGAACTCTAGACCACCACCTTGTCTTGGCTGGCTGTGACTTATAAATTGGCAAGATGGGAGTCTGTGGCTTCAAGCTAATAGGCTAAAGAAGAGCCAAGCCCACCCACACCTGACAATCCAGGGTAATATCCAATAAAAAAAGGCAAGCTTTAAGCAAACAGGGATTTACTTTTTTTGATTTTTACACACTCTTGAAAAGTCAGAATAACTACTTAACAACTCAGCGCAGAGTCGGAGGGATATTTCTGCTCTAACAATAGTAAATAATAAACGGTGGTTTGGCTTGTGTGGGAAGCAAAATGCTGATCAACGGATAGTTTCCAGGCGAACAAATCCAACAAGGGCTCAGGGATGATTAATGTGGTCAAGAAAATAGAATAATCTTCTTTTTGCATAGTTCTTCTGGGGTGGAACAAGACCTTGAATAAACTCTCCTCCAGACTGATTCTGTTTACCAGCATTACAGCAGTGGAGATACTGTATACAAAGGAAATTACTGGACCGTTTTTCTGCTTCATTTTAAAGAACTGAGTAGTCAGTACACTGTCAGGGTATTATTATAACTGAAAGACAGTGTGGTAGAATTAGGTTTGTGTGTGTGTATGTGTGTAAATTAAGTTTTTTAACATTATATCTTACGTAATATTTTTAATATTATACCCTTTCAGTTCAGAGATTAGCTTCAAGTTAGCGCCTCAAAATGTTTGTTTGCAAACACCAACAAGCTGAGAATTTGTAGATCTCAGTGCATTCTGGGTGTTATCTTCTTTGTTTTTTGACATACAAGAAGACCACATCGTCTGGTTTAGTCCTATTCTGTAGACTGTCAAGATTTATGACAAGTCCATAAATATTCTCAGCAGTAACATGTCACTTTAACTGGACTGGCCACACTGTCATTATTAAAAATGTTATATTGAACTATAAAGCAGGATTTTGAAAGAGAATAGCTGGCAGCCTTTCACTCATAAATCCACACATCCAGCACTTTATCCTAAATGATGTCCTGATTTCTGGTGTGGATACTTCTCTGACTGCCTGTGATGAATCAAAACTCTCCTCACTCTCCTAAAGAACGCAGACCCAGTTTAAGTCAGATAAATGTGACATCTTTTGGGTCTGTTTCCTTTTGGACCACACAAGAGGCAACTTGATATGAAGGAGATTTAGAAGACTGACATAATAATATTGATCTATCTTCTTATTTAAGACAAATTATACAGACGTGAAATATAGAATAATGTATCTGTAATCCCCTTGGAGCTCCCTTGCTGCACTTTAAAACAGAATAATGGTGTAACTGTCTGTTGCGACACAAGCTTGTGAAATAACGAGTATTGAGAGCTGCATGACAACCATTGACGGGAAGCGTATTATAGCTTTGCATCATGGGATGTGTCATCAGTTGAGCAGCTGGCATGGCACTATGTTGATGTAATATGGCAGTCATTATCTTCCACAGTCCCCGCCAAAGGAGGAATACCCTCTCAAATGTCAAGTCAGATCAGTGCTGTGGAAAACCACACTGACGACGAGAGCCAATTTGTCACATTTGCAGCGTGTGGCACCACACCAGCCTCAGTTACATTCATTACTGCCCTGATTGGCCCTCATTAGGAGCGAAAAAATGAACTGACTGACTACAGTGCCCTAATCATTACACATATTTTCTTTTTCGTTGTCAAATTTTGTCAGATAATTAAGCCCATTCCAGCACAGGACTACAATGACTTCCACTTACAGACTAAAGCAGTAAAGATGACTTAATTGCAGAGACAAAAGTGGGACATACTGGCAGACACAAAGCAGGAAAAAACATAACACACTAAATAGTATTTCCTTATTGGTTAAATTTATAAAAGATGTTTTCCTTGGTACACTTGTACAGCGTTTTTTAAGGTACTTGGCAGGTAGTGTGTTTAGTATGTTGGAGAGCTGAAAATCTGAGCTGTGGATTTTGGCGGTTACACTCGTTTCTGTCTCTTCATATCATCCCCATCCTACTCAGTGATATTGAGATCAGGGCTCTGTGGGGGCTAAACCGATGGCTGCTGCTCTCCTGCTTCTTAGAACTTCATTAAGTTGGCTGTGTGTCTGAAGTTGTTGCACTGCTGTAGAGAATGCCACATCTACAGAGAGTAGCATCACCTTGCTCCCTTAGCCTTGTGACAAACAAAACTTTGAACTTAGAACATCACTTTTACGAGGTTTGATACCTCAGATTATGGTTCTAGAATCTAGAATCACTACTACCATGATTTAATATCCCTGGTAACCTGTAGAAGCTTTTAGCCGTTGTCAGAAACTTCCTAATCACAAACACATTTCCGGTTTTAGGATCCCTTCCTATAGCACTACAACAGGACGGATAAGAATGTAAATTCTAAAGTACTGTACAAATACAATACAGAATATGTGTCTGCACTTAAGTTTGTTTCTAATTTGTTGGTTCCTTTGAATGCAGATGGCCCGACCTCCCTCCATGTGTGCTGCATACAAAATCCGGGCAGTTCTGCACGTTATTTTCTATAAGATGAAAAAGGTATGTCTGTGCCATATGGATACACTTCACTTTATAAACCATAACTACTCTCATTCCAAGTTTTCATCTGTTGTTTTCACAAAGCAATGTTATCTTTTGCTAGTGCAAAGTCTGTGTGTGTGTGCGCGCACACATGCGCAATGCCATTAATCATATAGGTCATATATACCCAGAGGGCAGAGATGGGAAGCATCCGAAACATACCTTTCTGTTGTGATTGGGCTGAGATTAAACTATTGAGGCTACAAACACAAATGTGGACCACATATGAATTAATGCAAACTACAACCATATGAAGCTGATGGCAGACAAATGAAAGAAAGAGAAAATAGACAATGACTGCAAGGTCTGTTGTAATTACAAGCAGTGAGCTTGCTGGAAATACCCCACTGAATTGATGAGATTGATTTTGTCTCTGTGTGCACGTGTATAAGAACACATACACACGCACGCACACACACACAATACATGTGCAGTATACATGTACAGGCCTGTATGTGCATGTATAAAACTCGAGAGGATTTACTTTTCCTGGCATGACTACCATACTAATACTTTTATACACTGAAGTGAAAAAGAGCTTGTAGCCAGACACTGTTGCCAATAGCTGTTGCAATACTTCTCTCATGCAGAGTGAAAATTTGGGGTCGGGAATATGAATCCACAGTGTTAAAGATATACAAGCCAAAAACCTTTTTTTTTTGTAAAAACCTCCTCTACATTTCTGGGGCCGTTCAACTCACTGAAGAGCATTAAGTGTTAATATATGTTCTGTGAAAAAGTATAACACAGTTGGAGATTGAATTTTTGTTTTATAAGCTGCCAAACCGCTTAGATTAATTGACAATTCACTTATGTCTCTCCTGTGAATAGATTAAAAGCAGTATATGCTTAGTTCAGTGCTCAGATTCCCTCTTAACCCCTTACTGAGATAAGGAAAGGTATTAAATGCAAAGCAGATGTTCCAAATAAAGCACTTTCTCTGAGGATGCTCCGTGACCTGCAGAAGATAATAAACCAAGTCATTTTTGTAAAGGACATACTCTTCTTGCCCAGGTTTGTACATACAGCTAAGCTTTTAGTCTGCTTTCAAGATTGTTCCACAGCAGCTGGCAAGCTACAACACACACCTGGGTAAACACAGTATGCTCGAGCCCTTGTCCTGTCCGCTCTCTGTATAACCGACGACGGATCATTGGCTGTTGCAGGGGGCCTTCGTTTGTCTTCTCTCTGCTCACTGTCAGCCTCACAGGGCTTGGCTCTGGCCGCAGATCAATCTCACTTCACCAACACTGTCCTCATGGACACCAGAGAGAGACCACACGACAAAAGGCCCACCCAAAATCCCTCCAAATCCTCCTCGTGCAGAGCAAGCAGGACTCACAGCAGTGTGAATTACCTCAGGAGGCTGACATAGCCCAGCCCCTCCGCTCTGCACTGGAGGGCTCGTTTACAACCGAACGTTTGATTGTATCAGCTACGGTGATGTCAGCCCGCTCCACTGCTAACAGCTTTATGCCACTCTCTCTCCCATTCCCTCCCTCCCTTCACTCTGTATGTCAGTCCTGCCAGTAGATTAATCCATGGCTCTCCACCACACACTCATCACTTCCTCAACAACATGCACATACTCCAACTGCCAAGACCAGGATATAGCCTATTAATGTCACACCTGACTGAAATTTACATTGTGTAAGCTGCCTTCACCCACTCCAACTTTGCTATAGCAATTTATTTCACGGCATTGAAAAAACCTGCTCCTGCGCTGACCTTCCCTCAATTGGAGCATGGGCTTCCAGATGCTGGTGACTTAACCCCTCGCCTGTAAAACAAGAGTAAGAAAAACACCCTGGTTATGATGACTATATTGGTGGCCTCGTTCTCCCAGGGAGCCGAGGCTTGGCTGAGGTTCTGTGCGACTACAGAGGCCAGTGGGTATTATTGGTTACTGTAAAGTTTTTTTTGAGACTCATTTTGCTTGGTATCTGACCAGTATGCCTCTGCTGACCCTTCTCTCTCTGTCATAGCCCTCATGTTCCCCCCTTGCTGTCCCCCCTAGGAGTGGGGAGCTCCATGTTAAGGGGTTTGTAGATCTCACCGTTATTTATTTATGAGTGTTTAAATGCCACAGCACCCTGGCAAGGACTTTAATGGAGGTGAGACACTCCCATGTCGCACTACTCCCCTCAGTAAAGTTTTACAGCGTCCCACCACACTCTCCAGAGAGGCCAGGGGAAAGTGACGCCATAGCCTAGGAAAATACTCTGTAGTCATGCCTGGGCTGGCACTGTGGTGCGGTTGGGTCGGGGGGCTGTGAGGTATCTTAAAGCTGTGAAAGTGTGGTTTGTGATATTGCTTTTCTTCAAATCTTACTCTCGTCAAATATGACACCTTAAAAGCAGAAATAAGCAGCTAAACAAAAGATTGCACCACGTTTGATTGTAATTATGACAACATAACATCACTTCACTAACGTCGCTGTCTGGACTTGTACTAATCAGCCCACAAGCCACTTGTATCTGTCAGCCTTCACCGTCACTGCGGCTAATGGATCGCTACTTTATCACATTGATTCTCCCTGTAAAGCCAGCCCCCTGTCAACCAACCCACCTTTCCCCCTTGCCTCATATGGCCTTGATGAGATCCAGACCCTGTGTGGAAGCATATTAAAGTGGCCCAACAGTGTCAGCAGGAGAGCTAAATGGAAGGTAGTGAAATCTTTTGAACCTATGTTACATTATAACAGTTCTAAACACATCCAGCTGGGTCCAAAGTTCAGGGAAGACATAAAAGCACCGTTGCATGTTACCTTGGAGGATGATAATAGCCGAGCACCACTAAAACTACTAAGACCGTCCACAATCAAAGGACCCAGAGGAAGGACTCCCCGCACTTCTTACTGGCTGCTAATGGCCTGTGTGTATCAGACACAACCTGTCTGACAGTTATTATATCTCCTCTAACACACACCCCATGCGTTGTAAAGAGAGGGAACTTTTTCAGTGTTAATGATTAAACTCCATTAAATTTGGGTTAATTAAAATACAAAAGACTTATAAGAGTAGTAATTACCCTGTGCCAGCCTGGTAGGTCACCCTTCAAGCAAGTTACAGTACACTGATCTTGTTGGGAGGCTGCTCATATCGTGACTTCACAGCTGCCACACATCTTTGCAAACCTGTTTTACTGGAGTTGGACTGCTGACATTGACAATAGTGCTGATTCTGTCTATATTACAGAGGAGAGGAGCTGGACAGACCTAGCAGAGTGAGGCCAGACGGCATACAGCATGTGTGTGTGTGTTCCTGGAGCTATGTGTTGGCTGTGGGCTCCTCTGTGGCGTTTCAACCACACACGATAAATATGAGCTTGTGGTAAAGCCGTGGTGCCCCAGGAATGCTCACATGTGGTTGTGCGGCTCTCACCACCATTGACAAGAGAGTTAGATGGCTTTTGGTCATCAAGATTCCTGGTGGGTAGAGCTACATAGGAGGCCATTTGACTTCAAAACTTGAGGCCGTGGTTACTGATGCCAGTTTCCTTTCTGGCTCAAGTCTGTTACTAAAGCGTGTTATTTGTTTACTCCGTACTGCGACGACGCAACCAATCACACTATTGTTTACTGGCTGACTGATGTCGGTAGAGGCCAAAAATGCACTTAATCACCAGTTACCAGCATCTGAAACAAACATGGAGAGACGTGGCCGACAGCAACATTTCCCAGGTCAAGTGTAATTCTATGAATGTCTTTCTATATTTATTTATACAACTCAGAAAGGCTCTCACAGCCTCAGTATGTGAAGTTCTGCATCTCCGGCACAGCAAGGCTGGCCTTAGAATTGGTGCAGGGTGCCAAACTAAATAAGAACTGTGATAAGGGCAACTACAATCAATCAGATTTATAATCGCAGGACTAGACTGATGGACACACAATGCCCCATGATCTGTATGCACCAAAACTGCCCAAACTCACCAACTCCAAACTGGATAAAAAACAGCCTCTATCTATGATGTGTAAATTGATATACAGCAGAAACTGTTTTAGCAGCCTCCCCACCATAAAAGAAAAACATTCATCCTGATTGATGTTACAGTGATTGTGCTGTCTGTTTTTTTAATATCAATGGCGTAGCAAGATAAAGGCAGACTAATTTGTTACCCTTAGCAGTAGTGCCAAAATATTCATATGCCTCTGTTCTTCATACTGTAGCCAGACATTCTTAGAATGATGCTTGTTCCTTAAATATTTTAAAATACACTGTTGAAACGGAGCTCATTAAACCCTGGCAAAAGAAAAATAATAATACTCCAGCTGGAATTTGAAAATTGTTCCCATTTACAACAAGAAAACAATTACCAAAGTGATTTAATTGGGTCTATTAGTCTGCGGTCAGGCTATGAAATTCTACCAAACATCAGAAGTTTTAGGAAGGAGTCAGTGTAAATCATAAGACTATGAAATGCCCTCTCCTTCCACACATCCGTCATTGGAGACCAATCTGTTGTCTCCTGTAACTTCATGGTTGACAAGGGTCATCCGCCTGAGGCCCTCTTGGAGACTTTATCCCCTCTCTGGACAGATGCAATGGCATAAGGGGGCCCCGGATGCCCCCCTCTCCTCCTGCTGACCCCTCTCTCTCTTCCAGAGTCTGAGAAAAGGTCCTGAGGTTGAGAAGGTCCTGGGGACTGGACACATTGCGGCATTAATTACACACTCAGTTACCACTGAGCCTAATGTTTGGCCTTCCCCCCCTCTTGGGGTTAACTCCTTCCTGACAAGCAGGGAAAGTAATGGGGCCTCTGTGGCTCGTTTGCCAGCAGTCAGCCAAGACAGTCTTCTTCCGCAGTGCTGTCCTCACTGACTGACACCACCTAAATGCTTCAGTCCCACGTTGGTGTGCACAGGGATCGCACACGGGGAGGAGGAGACAGAAATAATAGGAGGTGTGAGGCGGTGGGCGATGGGCGGGACACTTTGTCCCATCAAAGGCCTCTTTTGCTGGTTGTCTTGTGCAAACAAAGAGGCTTTTTCGAGCACTATCTATTGGAGGCTTCTCCCGCTGACATCCCTGCTGCAGCCCAGGAGTGTGACTGTCTGAGAAGAAGAAAGAGAGCATGCACTGACAGGATATCCCCTCTGGTTAACAGCAAAGTAAACACAGTAGAAAGAAAGAGAAAGGAAGTATACCTCTGTCACACAGACTGGAGGTGAGATGCTTGCAGATGTCCTTCGATGTATAAAAGATTATTTCCTGAGCTTTGGCAGGACTGGCGTTCTTCTTCAGAGCGCTGCTGGCTACAACTATAATCACAAGTGTCTCTACCTATTGCTGAAGTAATCCGATTTCTGTTGACAGTCGGTAATGTGATAGGAGAGTACTTACAATATCAAGGCTTGTGTTTCGTTTGATTAATTCATAGCCTACAGGGTCTGTGAGATAGAAAGAGAGCACAGCATGAGATCATGACCCTGGAATTCTAAACAATAACCATCTGTGGTGAACCACGTAGAGCTAGATTCGACTTGCTTTTCCTCTCTCACTTCCTTTTTTCTCTTCCTCCCCTCCTCTCTCCTCCCTAACAACATACATACATACACACACACCTGCAACAGCTGCTTTGCATACACTACCAAACCTTCATGCACCAAAAAAATATGTCACAACATGCACATTGTTGAAAACCTCTGTGCCAGATGTACACCTCACCATGGCACACAGCACTATAACAAAGTCTCTTTGAAACCCTGGATCATCTCACATGCAAAAATGACTTTTGAAATGGCCCTGGTTTCCTTTTTGAATATCACATAATTTAACAGTTACTTAAATATAATGACCTTGGCAGCAGTGCTGTAGCTTACAAGCTGCTAGTGTTAAAGGCAAAAGAAGAATGATCCCAGTCTGCTGTAGTGTGAAAGAGAAAACGCTTCAATGTCCCACATGCCTGAATGTGACATTTTCAGAGGCATGGTCTGAATTAAGAGTTTGAAGATTCTTTTCTTTGCTCCACAAAAAAAAGAAAACAACATCTCTATAAATGTCAGAGCTCTTCCAGCATCTCCTTCAGTGTTAAGAAAAAGTGACGTGGTTTGTTCTCTTTCAGCTGGTTGCCACGGGCTGAGAATGATAGATGAAGTGTTACTTTGAGGACTATTTTTAACTTTTCCAAACCAGTGTTCAGACATCACATCTGGACAGGGTTAGGGGCAAAAGCAGCACAAGTTCTGTGCCATTAGTTACAGTAACAGACACCATAAGCTCTTCGTGGAGGTCACCAAAAACACGGTGCCTGTTTATGTGCCATTGCACGACGAGTGCAGCTTTGTTAACAGTTTTCAAGAGATGCTGTGTGACTGTTTATAACGTTGATGTGTTGCTACAAACTGCACTTTTTGCTCAAAAGGTTAGATTGTCCATGAGACTATCAAGGGCACATATTGTGTTTATGTTCAGCAATCAGGTCTGCCAACACTTGCAGCAGAGAAACAACAAATGATCCGGAAACAACAAATGATTCAGTAGTTCTTACTGTAAATCTGAAGTGTGGCTACGAAGCTGAAACTGCTTAATAGACCAAAGGTGCTTACAGGTGAAACAGGAGAATCACCCTGAGGGTAACTACTCACCAGAACAAAACGTGACAAAGTCACTGTATGTAATGTAAGACCCAAGGATATTCACAGGAAGCGTCCAGCATTTTTCTCTGTTTATCAGTAACACCTCTGACGCTGATGACACATGTTGGCTAAATAATTGTCTTTACCACAAAAATAAAGGACACGTAGGATGACATGTCATCAAACGATAGGTGACATTTGGTGTGTATACTCTGCGTGTGTGTGTGTGTTTTACAGTGGGCAGGAGTTGAACTTAGCTTAGCATAAAAGCTCATGCATTTAGCCTCCATGGATAGTTTCTGGTGTTTTCATGTTAGAAGATTAAAAGAACAAAAATTCAAGAAGTTATCAAACTAAAGGACCTCATACCTCTGCTGCAGTTTAATATCACACGAGTGGAATTCCCTCCTACACATAATTAAACATCTTTTCCCTCCCAGCCACCTCACATTCATATTTCTAAAATTGTATGACCTGCAAATGGCCTCCAAAGGCTTCCCTTTGACCTATGACTAAACAGGATGAATGACCTGTGAAGGATGCCCTTTAAGGAGAAGCACTGTCTAGCTATCAGCCTGGAATCTCCTAATGTTTATGCTTTAAGGGGTGTGTCAGGATGAGAGTGTTCGGCTGAGATTCTTTGAAAGAAAGGGAGGTACACCCTGCATTCAGGGGCCAGAGTTGAATGTCAAGTGTAGATACGCTGCAGAACAATGCAGCAACAACACCGTCTCTAATGAAAAATGTCCTCCTGTCTGCAGCTGGAGCACAAGTAACCCCACAGAGCTGCTCTAAAACACCACATTTCCATTCTTTTCTTTTTCCAGACTAACCACACACTTCGCAAATAACTCTATATTGCACGTAATGCATTTAGTCGGCAGAGAACTCTCACTTCATACCACTATTTTTGACTTTATAGCGAGAAAGGGTGTTCCCTTGATTATGGTTATACAGTGAACAATAACTGGAGTTAAGTTTCCCTCTGTGCCCTGTGAGTCTCAAATACCGTGTCCACCGCAGAGAGGGCCTTAGGTTTTCAATTACACTCTCAAAGTGGTCCCCGACCGGTCCCCCCCCCTCGTCACAGGTGGTGGGATGTATATGGAGGGGCAAAACCTGGTGTTCCATTTAAGAAATATGTGGGAAAAACTGAATGTGAGGCGTATTTGTTTGGAATGTTTTATGGTTGCAGATGTGTCTCCTACTGCGCCAGCGTCACTGCAAGCTAATGACGTCTGCTCCTTCACTCGCTAATTACAGCAGCTAAGCCCTTCATTAGCAGTCGGACAAATTAACACATAACATAACCAAAACAATACAATTGGCAGTGACTATTCTGCTCTTCACATTTTTTATTGTAAATTAGAACATGATGCAAAGACTGCTGCTAATTTTCATGTGTTTGAAAGCTTTGGCTCAGTCAATGAAAAGTTCTTTTTACTGTGGAACATGTTCTCTGTCAGTATTTGTCACTTTTTCTGCATTTTCCCGGGTGGCCCTATAATGCTTTTGGGGGGTCTTGGGCTACATAATATTATAAAGTCCCACCCACCTTTTTCTCTCTTCATACTCATCTGTATTACATGTGTTATGTATAAAAGGGGGGCAACAAGCCACCAATGTAGAACTGTCAAGCAGCTTTGTTAGAGAGGAAAAGAGGAAACAGAGAGCACTGAGTCTGTACTCCTGATCCAGAGAACTACAGTGCTCCTCTAGAGGACTCTGAAGGGGAAGCCCACACAGCAAGGACAACAGTACAGTACAGTGCAATGAGAAAACATCCCTGGATTGATTTTCCTCAGTTATAGCAGAAACCAAGGGGAAAAAAAGAATAACACTGACATGCATATCATGCTTAAATATGGCTGGCTTCCTCTGCGATATGTCATGCGTAAAGCTATAGCCTGTGGTTCAGCTTGGTGGTCAGGGTGAGAGTCTGCAGGGGGGCCCAAAGTCTCTCACCAGGACTTGCAAGCAAGCAATAAGCATGACCTTGGACCATTAAAGGTCAGCAGACAAGGCAGATCATCCGTTAGGCCGAGATATAATATCCATGCTGCAGCTCAAGGCTGGGGGGATTCAAAGATGTGATCACACCCTCTGTAATCAGCATTATCCCTTTCAGCATGTTATATAAAAATGACATTTTTATGTGTGGAAGACTGATACCACTCATCTCTAACATAAACAAGAAATAACATGTGAATTATTGAGCTTTAAATGTGCTTCTGGAAGGATTTTATTACCGGACAATGCCATGCAGGTATTGATATGTTCTTAAAAAAATCCATGAATCAGGGCATTTTATGTGGAAGACGCTTAACATTGCATTAGTGCCCTTTGACCCTCTCACACCCCCCTCACATGGAAACACACACTACTTACACCCATTTGCAATTAGGGCGCATTAGAAATTGGAAATTTAAAAGTGGTTTCAGTTTGTCATCGGGTAGCATTTCCTCCACAGCCACACAGGCGGTGTGGTGTCTAACGCCTGTTAGCGAAAAAAGAGTTTGAAATGGAAATGCTGCTGTGGTCGGCCTCCACGCCCTTCTATCATTTGTCTTGACCAAACCCGCCCAGAAATAAAATTACTCAAATGCAAGGGGATTTTCAATTATTTTTTCCCCTCTTTTCTCGCTTACACTCTTCTGCACTTTTTTTGCAAGTGGAAAAGCAGCACGCTTTGCGGAATCCAGTCGCCCACGCACTCTGTCAGGACACTTGATTCCAATTAGATATTTTTCTTTGCTTTCTTGTTCTAGCCTGTCTGGGCCTCCTGCTTTTATCCCTCCCTCTGCCCTCCCTACTCACTCCCTCACTGTTGAACTCTCCCCTCCTCTCTCTCTCTCTCTCCCATTTCCTCGCTTGTGTCCTCATTCTCTCAATCTCTATCACAATATGTAGTTTTGTGAACCGCAGTACCCTGCCTTGCTTTTATGTGTTCTCCCATACAAGCAGATTTCTCACAGCCCGACATCCTGTGTCCGTTTTTAAACTTTGACACTGTCACATACAACATCGGGGCTGTAAAACAAGGCGGCAAAAAATATTACAGCAGACAAACACCAAACAGTCTCCATAATCATAAAGCGGGGGTTTGGTAGCGACTTTAGAAGTTCACTAACCGCCTTTGTTTTACTCTTAGGCAGTGGATATTTATTAACCTATGGATCCATTTGATTACAGTGTGAGGTCAGCTCCGTGCTGTGAAGATCCTCCCACACATTCACTAATGATAGCCTCGCCATGGAGTGCATACAATATATTTCAGCAGTGCAGTAGCCACATGCAATCCCTCATCCAAATGACTGTAATTAAAACATTCCACAATCCTTTATGTGTTATTTCTCATCTCATCTCTTTTGTTAAACAAATCAAATACAGGCTATTAGTCTCACTAGGAGGTGAGATGTGCTTTCTGTGTTTGCAGTTCTGCTGACTCACACAGTGTAGACTACACACAGTCCAAATGCAGTCCAGGAAAAGAAACATCTCTGTGTTGTTATTATTAAGAAAGTCAGTAACATTTGTGCAGAGGCAGGGGTGTTGGTGCGCTGCAGGGCCGTGTGTGCTAACAGACAGATGATTTAGAGAGCATCTCTTTGGCCTAAATTGCTTCCAAGCAGGGGGTTCCTCTGCAGCCCACCTCCTCATGACTCAAGCCTCAAGTTTCTGCTCCATGTTGCATGGATGTTTCCAAGAGCCAAGCTATTGTGCATGTCAGTCACATTTATCATGAAGTTGAACAACCCTGAAACATTCTGTGTTCCAGATTGTAATTTCATGGATAACCACAATAAAAAGAATATCTTGTATATGTGATATTTGCTGAGTTGTATCGCTGGCGTTTGGTAATGGAAAAGCTTGAAATTAAATTTGCTATTGAGCAGGCAAGGTTGTGTTTCCCATTATGCAACTGCTTGATGCTGGGTTAAATGAATTTCTATTGAAGAAGCCGAGCCTCAGAGTCACCTCTGGTCACCCACCTTCAATTAGTCACATTTTGGGATGAGATTGTATTACTGATGGGCCAGCTGAGGTAGTGAGCTCTAATTAGAACTGTTACTCAGGGGAGAGATTAGTGGTGAAAATGTGTGAGAGGGGGGGGAGCTATACACAGGCTTGTTTATCCTTCACCTTCAGTTGAATACACAGGCCACGGAATAGCTAGCGTTAAGTAATAACAGCTTTGCCTGTTTTGTCTGTAAGCACTGTGCACCACCTTCAGCTATGAAAACTATTTACTGCTCACTCGGGGTCGGACCGTCATCACATGGAAAAGAGGGACGGATGAAAACATACCCCCTGGTCAAGGAGAGATTGCATTCAGTAAGTCAAAAAATCATCAGATTGCCTCCGACCCACCCAAAACACATGCACCTCATCCGGAAGATGATATCTGATGTCGTGCCTTCGCTTGGATGTAGATAGCAGATGGACTTCTATTATGCACTTTCCAGATGACAAGATTTACCCACAAATTCAAAACTCTCCAATGCACTATAAAAAGTATAAAAAGTTACATCTGAATGATTGCAGGTGTAATGAAAAATTAATTGAAACCAAGGCCAATAGGACAATAAATATAGGCAAGATTTTAGCTAAATAATGCATTATTCAAGGTAGAATATGAAGGTGGATAATGAAAGTCATTATGACCTAAAACACTGGATGATTAAATAATTATGTCTACTTTTAAATATAAATGTCCATCTGCAGCTCTTTATGCAAATAGGCTAAGAAGGAAATATTTTCAACGCTTCCAAGACTTTCATGGTTTCGGAAGTGCCAGCAGGTGGGATCTCGGGTATCACTGAACATCATCTAATCTAAATGAGGACCACATGCCCTCAGCCAACAGTTCATTTAAAATGGTTTTTAAAAATTTGCCCCATGAATCATGTTTCAGTGCACTTCAAGGAACTTAGAGGAAATGTTGCATTGACCGCCGTGTCATCAGACAACGCTGGGACCACACAGAATAACCTTCTGTCGCTCTTCAAGGCCAGAGCTACGCAGGCATGAAAGATGCAGAACTGGAAGAGGAGCCCAGCCTTGCTCTCTGTTTTTTCTTTTTTAAACCACTCCTTCTCCTTGAGTGTCTCCAGAGTGGGACAGATGCAACAAGGCAAAGCGACCTCTTGGAAGGGTCAAGGATAAACACAGGGGTGTATATGGGGGAGGGGTGCTGACCTTCCTGGAGATGTCTATCATTCACTGAAGATGTTGGCACTTTACCAGACTTACTACAACATGCACAAAGAAAAGGACACACATACACAGAGTCGTCTGTCCTCTTTTCATGACAGGACGTCTCTAATGAATCTGGCACTCAGAAGACCCTTGAGAGGAAGCAAGGCCACTCTCACTCTTTGCACAGACTCTGCGAGGCACAGAGAGGCTGTCTGCTTTTCAAAAGATAACCAGATTGAAAAGCTGTCCCCAGACAAGTATGCTCTGTCAAGGGCTGAGGGCCGTTTTTATGTCTCCCTGTCGCTGTCTGACGGATCCGTAGAAGGTCGACTCTGAAGGAGTGCTTGTTCACGGCTGTTACAGTCACTGGTACAGTGAGGGGGCCCTTTGGTTTGACAATACCCACATTATCCATCTCTCTCTTTCTTGTGCACCACGCACCCTTTCTTGATATCCAACACACACTGTCAGCGTGTTATGGCCCCCACTCAAGTGACTGTATAAATTGAGATTATGGAAGAATTATTCTGGTCTGTCTGGCAATTAAATACGCTCATGTGTGGCTTTCCAAGGCAGCCAGCCAAGCTCTCATCGGCACCAGTCCCAGTCTGATCTAATTCTACCAAGCGACTCCCTTTGTCTGTGCTAATACATTTTTATCAGAAGGGAATGTGTCTCGTAGGGTGAAGTATCTCTTTCCACTCACACTTCCTGAAAACTTCAGTGCAGAGACATTGAAGATCTCTTTGGTCTGTGTGGCTTTGTTGGTAAATCTAAACAAGATGACTGTCTCATAGGCAAGTTTGTGTGACAAAGGGGATATTTACTCCAATTAATTGTAATAAAACATGATTAAATTGCCCTGAGAGATAAAACATTCTCCGTCCTTACTCCTGTGTGGCATAATGCTGTCTGGAGAATGTAACAAGCCGCTGGCAGAGGATAAAGCACAGTGAGAAGCTATTAAAAGACCAAGTGGATATTCTGAGACATGGTGCAGGTTACTCTTGGTCTCTGGGTGTGTAGAAGATACATGTTTATTTTGGACTTGTGGGACAGTGAATGCAGCGCAAAGCCCAGACTTCAGAGACATCACGTCAGAATTCTCCTCGCCACAGCGGGAGCCACTAACGAAGGCTTGCCCCCACCGACATGTTTGAAATGCACATACACTCTCACACCATCACCTTCAGAGGAGACCCACCACCCTGTAGCAGAGCCTGGCACCTCACCAGTGGAGAGGGAAGAGGGGGTTTTAAGTGCGGAGCCTGCCCTTGCCTCATTCAAATCCCAGAGACCACTTAAAACACATTCCTGCAGCTATTTAACACAGCAGCTCAACAGCTGAGGTCTTACAAACCCTGTGAGCTGTCGAACTGGTTGGGGTCGGATGCAGAGGGCTGATGCAGTGTGGGGGGTTGTTGGATTTAGCTACGGTATTACCTTAACCACAGGAAGAAGATGAAATATGAAACCTAATAATCTCCCCAAGATCTCCTCTAGAACTCAACGCTCCTGAGTAGGTATTTTTCCTAAACACTTAATTGTACCTTAAGGTGTCAAGGAAAACATGGCACACAGTGGTAGGATAAAAAAGCGACTTATAAACACGAACCAACAAGCTGTCCCTCTGAGACATAATGTCAGCATCCTTCTGGATAATAGCAGAAAAATGTTATGTTTAACTGACAGGTTGGATCTTGTTACCTCTGGGACTGTGTGCTCACCTTGCAGCCATATACAGTCACGCCAATAGAAAACAAAATACATATTGTTGCTTAATTACCAATCAAAATCAAATAATAAATAATAAAACCTGTTTACACATTATAACTGATTTCTTCTATTCATGAAAACTTTACAGGATGTATTTTTATATAACGCTTCTTGAAGGATCGCTAACATTAGCTAAATGCTACCCACATTCATTTATAAACCACCAAGTACTGTAGCAGAAATTTTAAATTGATGGTTGTGTTGGTTCTAATGTTATATAATATTATCTATTAGTACCAGTGAATATGATTTAAGGGGATCCATCAAATGGTTGAAGAAACTATTTGAGTCTGGAGCACAGGCTGATGTTTCCATCCCTTAGAATGAGACTTACTGCTAGTGAAACCTGGATTCCTTCAGCCTGATCATGATGGATGTCTAAACATGGGACAATTTTAGCATCTAGCTATTACTTTTGGCCAGTTAATTTCCTCAGAGAAGACTTTTTTTTTTTTTTGAATAAAACCTCTGACTTGATGGGCTTTAGAAATGTTTTCATTCCTCCACAGATGCATGCAGACGTCAGGGTGAAGTATTCCAACATACACACAGTTACAAGAAGAAGTTTAGACTGCAAATGATTGTGATTGCAAATGAAAGCATACAATGCTCACGAAAGTTTTTTTTAATAGAACATTCCAGAGAAACACCTCTTATTTTCTCCCTTATAAAACATAAGGTCTCACTTTGTGGTTGATTATAGATTACAGTGTCCTGTCAGATGATTCAGGCAGAGGAGGACATGAAGAGAGGACAGAACACAGAAGCTCTGTCTCAGCTCTGCTATTAATAGTGCGTTTGATTGCTCATATGATGTCTGTGCATTAAGCGGTTAAAGACATGTTTAAAAAGGTACATAAACATTCTACCTTGGGAAAAAAAACAGGAGTAACTGAGGTCAGTATCTGGAAGAGAAGAGAAAGTCCCTCTGGTTAATCTGACAGAGGTGGTAGTTATTATGAGGAGGACAGATAACACATGGGAGCATGTGGAAAGAATCACAATCACAGACCCAAACACACGCGAGTGCAGGAACACAAACTTCCTGTCACAAACACTTCACATCCACACACATGCAATATGAAATTCAAGCCCTGCAAGCATAACCATGTACACCAGCATTTTTATATCCACACAAACTAATTTGACTTGTTACTTACTGTTTAGTCACACACACACATATAAATAGAGGGTTTTTTCCCCCCTACCGCACTGGAGCATGGACAGGCCAAAGCTCACTTTTCAAGAGGGGATGCTTTGAGTTCCAGAGGGGTGCACATGAAAGAGCAGCAGAATATAAAGGAGTGCCCAAGGATACACTGCAGCGCTCAATGTGAGGACAATTTAGCCCTGATGGAAAACCTGGATCAAAGGCCTGGCCTCCATAATTGCACATTCCCCAACAAACACTGTGCCATTTGAAGAGTGGGCCAGACCTCCGGACTCCTGAGACCCGCTCCTGTTCACAGACGCAGGCTGAACCATTCCTTTCACCTTGCTATGTTCTCTATCTCAATGTCTCGCTAAAAGATTAGAGAAATGCTTTCATTCCAAAAGTGCTCACAATTTCTCTTTGAATGTCAAGATACTGACAGAGGCCGAGGCGAGCGGCCCTCAAATATTCTTCTCTCTTTTGTTAAAGGTCACAGAGTCATGGTTATCATGGTGATGAGTCACAGTGCAAAGTGACAACATGAACGCTTTGGTTACATAAGCTGCTCACAAATTAATGACAGCCCCCCCCCACCCCTCTGCTGAGACTCAAATAATGATATTAGGGTAATCTGTTTAAAATCAGGGGCTAATCATCATGAGAGAGTCTGTTGTGCTGAAGCTTTAACGGTCCATGTGTATACCTGTAGGATATCAGCGGTGAAGGAACTTGATTCAAACCAAACATTTCTGACTCTCTTGAGCCTGTAGGGTTAATTTTCCTCTGCATGCAGCTTCACTCGCCGACATGCAGTGTCAGAGCTTGTAAATCTGGTGTGGATGTCTTTCTGTCTTGGTGTTGTGCTGCAGGTGGGAGACCTCAGGATATTGTGGAATGCTTTGGCTCTGGTGCAGAGGAAACCATCAGTAAAAAGAATAATCTGTTACTGTAGAGCTGTAAATAGAACAAGGGTCTCGTTTGAGTGCAATATGTTTATTACTGTAGTGGATCAGAGTGTGTGCTCCTTTCTTTCCATGCACAGTTGTGAATTGGCTTCCTCTTATTGTGTGTCCATTCATTCACAATCAATATTTGCAGCAGATCTTTAACACTGCACAGGCAGCAGGAGAAAACCCAGCATGGCTGAACAGACACTCCGAGCCTGTGAGTGCTTACTTCAGGACTTCTGATGGTTTTATGTTGCGTCTAGACTTTAATAAGTGGTTGTGTTTTCCTGTAAGCACACCCCGAATCTACCCCAAAAGTCCTATGGCGATGCTTTAGTAATAAAATACTATATGCATGTGTTGTTGGGCCGGACTCAAATAAACACGTTCCTAATAGGCCTGAATGTGGTAAACCTACAGAAAGTGCCCTGTCATCAGAAATATCCCTCAGTTTGTGTGTGTTTCCCTGCGAGTTACTACATCTTTGTACATACTTTGAAGGCTGAGGTTTTTATGATGTAGATGTCACATATGGAAATGCTGAGAGACAACAAGAAGAGAATAACAAAACTCCCCATGTTTGGAATCCAGTGTGGGAGCACTTAAATGGATCTGCTTCCACTGCAAGCTGGGAGCTAGAGAGTTCTACCAAAGAGAGATATTTGGACTGCTCAGCTCCTCATGCGTGCAGACAGACATATTGCAGCTAAAGACTGACCTCTTTGGCCCTGTTCACACTGGAGAAAGTCAATCCAGCTAGAGTAGGATTGAATCCAGATAGCCTTTAAGCTGGATACGTTCAGACCTCTTTTCAAATCTGCGTTTCCACGCTCAATCCGGCTTAACCTGGCTTGTTGTCCTCCAAACCGCTAGGTGGCACCTCATAATATACAGGGTTAGTTAGTTAGTTAGAGTCCATTCAGGCTGTGGTAGGATCGTGTGTGCGCATGCGTTGCATTTTTTTTCTTTTCCCCCATGTCGCTCATTCTTTCTGGGTTTTTTCTGGTTCAAAAAGCAGTTTATTCCTTTGTAGCCCTGTCGAAAATGAACTCGGGGCAAAGCTGTCATTGTTCAATGGTTGTTTACGTAAAGCTTTTGTACGCGACCCGGACACTGTCCCTGTGAACCAGAAGTATCGTGTCACTAGCTGCATTCTGTAGCCGCATTTGTGTTCAGACCTGAGCTACATTTGAGCCAATCTGGCTAGATCCACCTCCGAGAGGTGGATCGAGGTCTATCCGGATATATCCGGATTTGCGTTGTTGAGACTCAGAAAAAAATATATATAGATATATCCAGATACGGCCCAAATCCCTTTCTAGCAGGATTGATTTCCCCAGTGTGAACGGGGTTACATATTTGCTTACTTGATTCAAAGACCCCAAAACTTTACTGTGCATAATGCATAGTGAGTGTGTCATGTGGGTTTTATTCAGTGCAATATGGCATATAAAAATATCACATTTGATTTCATCCGGAGTTAAGGAATCATTTCAATGGAAAGAATTATTGGGTTAATGTATGTAGCATTTTTTTTAAGTAGTGTAGATACATAAACCATTTACATCTGATCTGACTTAAATCTGTATGTAATGAAGGTTAGCCTGAGCTCTGGTACAAATTTCCTATAATGGACGGTGCATGTGAAAATGAAAAAGACTGCCTGTGTCATTGTAATATAAGACTACAGCGCTCCGACGGTAGTTTATGAATCACTTGAGCCATTAAGATCTAGACATACTGATACACATATATCTGCCATCTGTGGCTCACTTGTGACCCAGTCCTATTATTCCTGCTAACCAGATGAACCATCAGATAGCCCCTCTCTCGGGACTCATGGGTGTATAGACCTAAGTCTCCTATTCAGCACTGACCTGTCGTTAACCTGTGAGGATTTTCTTCAGTTCTTGGTGAAAAGTATTCGAGTAGGTCAGATTGAATTTCTCCTTTTTCTGACATTCAAGTTCAAAGCATTTATGTTGAGTAGGTACAAAGTTCCAAGAAAATAACTGAATTTAAGAGCTGGTTTGGACATTTTTCAGTACAACTATGATGGGGTCATGATGAAGCATAATGATCATTTCCTTTTGCCGCTGCAGGCTTTGAGGTAAAAAGGAAAAAAAAAGAAACGTAGATGACAGACTTCATCCCAGTTTTATTCCTTCTTGGCTTGGGTAAAACCTGTTGAGGTGCGAATAACAAGACACAGACTGTCCACAGACTCATTTTTGACAAGTCCACAGTCTCCATTTCACTCCAAGAGTGGATGACTGTAGAGATGAAAGGAGGGAGTGGAAAGGGGGAGGCCTTTGGTGTTAATCAGGTGCTGATTGGCAGCTTTGGAGACTTTAAGAGTTGGAAGAAAAGGATCATTGTCCCCAAGCACTGCTGGATTTCCTCTTTATTGTTGTCAGTGGCAGCGCTAAGATCAAATCAGAGTCGTGACTTTATTCTCTTTAGTTTAAGCAGTACCTGGGAATCTCACAAACAAATTGTGCAGTAATAGCAAATGACTCCGCATGTGTTGGGGACGGGAACATCAGCCTCTCCAATAAATATGCTCTCAAGATCTTTTTAGGAAATGGGACACAAGTTGGCTAATTGGAGGGGTGGCAGGGGTTAAACACTTCCCTCAGCATTTCAATCTGTCTCTCCACACTGCTGCATGCTGGGACTAAAGACTGAGTGTGACCTGAATGTGGGAGTCCATCTGAGCCTCTCCAAGGACACCCCAGAGGGGCTGCCACTGCCGCCTCAGAGGAAACACACAAACCAGCTGTGAGCCACACACACACCATCACCCCATCACGTCAGCCCTCACACTGCCCCTCGATGCCTTTTTGAATTTAGTCAAATCAAAAAAGGGATTTGTAACTCAGAACACCTCTCCAACTTAAAACCACAGACATGTTTTCTCAATAATCCTCGTTCCTTTTCTGACTAACATCCTTCAGAAAAGACTGCCAGCAGTGAATTCTCCTCTTTATCCTGTTGGGGCCTCACAGTGATTGAAGTCTTGGTCATGTCGCTTCAGTCTGCCTGTTTAACCCCCGGCCCCCACAGGATATGGCACGAATTACGTGCACACACCATACTGCTTAGATTGTAATCTTTTCATAATATACAAGCAATTTCCACACTGCTACATATAAGTGATTGTTGGTGCAGCAGTCCACACCTCCATCAGCGCCACACTATACTTCATTAAAAACAGCTAGACGCTCTGCATGGGTTTCTGCCCCTCACCTCTTTGTCTCGCATGCTAATCATCTTTTCCTTTTAAATGAGGCAAACACAGTTCTTTGTATACACGAGTGTACGTTTATAAATTACAGTTTGATTAGTTTCCCATTGAGATGTTGCAAGATAGTAATGATGGCTAAAAAGAAGGGTGTCACATAGTTGCTGCTGTCTTTCAGCACTAAATGAAGGGTGTTCTCTGTCTTTGGCAGTTTGTTTAACCACTTATATGATTGGATTGTTCATTAGTTCTCATTCTGTCATGTCCCAGCATTAATCATTTTTTAACTGTGCTTTTAAACTGCCATCCTCAACATCTGCCTAATGATTTAGTGTTGACATGTTACACAGTAAGTTGTTTTTCTGCCACTGATATATTCTGATGCTTTAATATAATGAAGCGTTGTAATTCATTTTAACCAAATTAGTGCTCTGCATCTTATTAGATTTGATACGGTGAGGCTCGGGCACATTCTCTAAGGAGCATGTCTGGAATGTGTACGACCATTTGTTACATGTAATGGCACTGTATGTCTTCTTTATGCTTTAAATTTGTTTGAAGATGTAAGAATGTATATTGTTTGAAACTATCCACCTCCCCCTTCTTACCACAGCATCCGACTGCTTTTTACGTTTGTTATTGCGCTCTTATTTCCCAACGTTGTGGCCACTGGCCTCAGTGACCACAGCCCAGCTGACTGCTGGTCACCACTCCTATAGGAAACACGCCCACAGGACATTGTTTATGCCTCAAAATATTGGAAACATTATCCATGTTCTAAACAAATATTTCCCTGACCACAAAAAAATCCATCAACTTATGTTAAACAATCTTTTGCAATGAAGTGGAGAGAGGGAGAGTGCCGGTCACACAGTTTTGTTTTCAACAGAATAGGCCAGTGTTCCCCTAAAAAGCAACAGCAAACAACAGATTGTTGCAGCAATTTAGTACCAACAAAGACCAACCATTAAAAAAAAACACACACGTGTTAATTTCTGACTGTTCAAGTTATTACAGTCTGCTGCTCTTCATAAATAGATAGATAATAGATAGATCTGATAGAAATTAACTTTGAAATGCTGAAAAAAATTATTCCAAGGGTCGTAGAGCTTAAAGTAAGACATTTCCGTAAAGTTAGCTGAATACAGCAAACATCAACAACCACAACTCTGTGACCTTCATACCCCTAATGCTAATTGTAACCCTGACCTGAACCCTATTCCTTAGAAAGGGTTAACAGCTCTATTGAGGCATAGTTACGAAGATCACAGAGTTGTGTTTCAATGTTCACCATATTCAGCTCACTTAGACCATTACGGAAATGTCTTACTTGAGGTTCCACCCCTCACGATGGCCGAGATGGTAACCCTAGCTCAGGATTAGGATTAGAGTTATGATCAAAACTAGGGTTAGGATTAGGGTTAGAGTTAGGGTTAGAGTTAGAGTTATGAAGGTTGCTGAGTTGTGGTTCAATGTTTGATGCATTAAGGCTCACTGAGACCATTTTGGAAATGTCTCACTTGAGGCTCTACACTTCACGACGGCCAAGATGCTAAGCCTAGCTCTGCATTAGGGTTAGGAAGTTCGCAGTGTTGTGGTACTAGCAAACATAAATCAGATGTCATGCCTTCTTATAATTGTTTGCTTCGATGAAACCTGTTGATGTAGTAAATCCTATTTATTTGCTCATTTACGACCGAAACAATCTTGCATGTTCAAGCTGTAGGACTCCTGTGTGAACGGTTTAACACCTTAGAAGGACGTTGGCCAGCTGTGGTTCTGATCCAGCCGTTCACATGTGTGGGTCCAGACAGATCAGTGTGAGGGAGGGTTTGCTGCTGTGAGGCGGCTCCACCTAATCCCAGGCTGCATTACTCAACCAGCCCATTCAAACAGCACACAGACGCAGGGACTTCCCCTTCCCTCCAAAGACGTAGAGGAATACTGTATTGCCTCATGCACCACTGAGGTAATATCATTACTTCAACTAAATGCTGCAAAGTCTAACCTGAATTGTCTAAGTGTGCAAACTACATTGTGTGAGAGGGAAAGTGAAATATCAACGCAACACCGTAACCCCAAGGTTATGTTGCATGTGAATGCATTTTAGTTTGTAACATTAGTGTGTGAGAGTTGCAGCTGAACACACAACACTGACTCTTGCCAAGAGAATCAAACAATGCTTTTAGTCATTTTAACGCTCTTTCCCCCTGATAGATACCAATCAAATCTTCTTGAGGGGAAATCCATCACATGGGTGTGAAACATCTCCACGAGGTATTGTGTCTTGCACGCAACTCTAAAATGACTGCTATCCACTGATGTTGGCAGAGTTTCAACACCTTCAGGGTGTTGAAAGGTGTCATTTATAAAGAAAAACACTGAACACTAACACAACTAACGGTGTTCATGACTGCACACAACTCATAAAACCCAGCACCTCTCATCATATGAAGATCACACGGGCATAACTGCATGTAGGTGACGTGAATTTAAACAGAATTAAATCCTAGCCAGTGGATGCAGTAAAGATGCAGATTAATGCTTCTTCAGTAGCACGTTAAGGAGACAAGACAGAGTAATAAGTATAAAACTGGATCTGTGCGGACACATTTTCCTCGATAGATAAATATGAACTCGAAGCAAAGCATTGGGTCTATCTCTCAAAACAAACAGGGCCGTATATTTCACTTGGAATAACAGCGATCAGCTGTATCAACACTGGTCCTCCTACTGCAGCCAGCCACCTCAAGTGAGAAACCATCGAGTCTGAAAGTGTCCTCTGAGTGCATTCGAGCAGACGTGAGGCAAACTGTGTCAGCTCAGCTGACTGGGATCCTGCACAAATTAGTATTATCTGTAATATCAACATTTGGACACAGTTTGGTTTGATCTACTCTATATAACAAGTCACAAATCTCAACATAGACACAGCTGAAGGAGCTTCACGACTACCATGATTTGATGGCAGTATTATGACAGGCAGGCCTGCCTAACTTTTCCCTCACAAATAATCTGTCTGCTGTTTGCACTGGCACAGCTGTTTGCGTGTGCCTTTGTTCAGCTGTCTGTGCACTCCCTCCCCTTTTTTTTCCCCCCAGTTTGATAACATAATACTTTAAAGCATGTTTCCAAAGGGTCATAAAATGAGACGGAGCCGCTATCTGCTCTTTGATTGAGCAACAGCAGATTTAAACACATCCCATGAACCTGGAACATTTTACCGTGCAGTCTTCTTTCTCTTTCTCATACATACATCCTGAAGACATGGAGCATGCAGCAGAGTTAAAAGGCTCGGAGAGTTCTTTTCTTTTCTTCGCTCGAACAGAGTCAATTGTTGAACATTTGTCATTTAATAACAGTGCATATATAGACTGTAGCAACGTTTTGGAGCTAAAGTCTAAAAAGCAAAAAATCAAATGCACTTAAAATTGTATTAATACAATTTGTACATTTTGTTGTCATCATATTGACATATGTGACTTCACTGCAGCTGCACTAACAAGGTTTAAATGTGTTTTTGTTATCTTAAACTCTGCAAAAAGCAGAATTAAAGTGACTTTTTCTAGTCATAAAAACTGAACAAGACTGCTCAGCATAAAAAATATCCAACTTTTCACTGCGAGTCAGCATGATCCTTATCACCAGATACGTCTCCCACCCCTAACGCACCACTCATCTTGATAAGCTGTCAACTTTCAGTCATCCAGCATGAGAGTGAAGTAAAGACATACTAATCTTTTTTTCTTTTTTCTTCTTCGTGGTGCTGCTCTCAGCATATGTTATTGTTTTAAGATTTCCCCACATTGTGGCCACTCTACAGCCACAAGCAGCTAACTTCTGGTCACCACACCTATAGGAAACACACCCACAGGACATGGTTTGTGCCCACGAAATACTGCAAATATTATCCAACATTCATGTGTTGGGTAAACAAATACTTTGCTGGCCAAAAATATGCATAAACTATACAGTTAAATATTCAGAAGGAGCTCTGGTGCACTCTGACAATCTGCCGCTGCTTTCCACTTGTTTTTATTCATGAAGTTACACTCAAGAACCTGTTTACTGAATTAGTTTCCTTCCAAACTGACATTTTGTAGGAGAGACAAGGAATGAATGGAGACGATACAGAGCTGAATTATGTGGGCAGAATTTTATTTCATAGGAGGTCAAAGATGTGTGACCTCTGCCCTCTCAAAATCACTGTCATTGTCAAGAGTGTCCGGTCTTCCCCTCACTAGTAATGGCAGCAGCTGCAGCAGGTGATGATTGATGACCGTGGATTCCATATTAGTGCCTGTCTTGTTTGTGGATGCACATTGAGACTAAACACACACAGTCACAAAAGGGCCACATGAAGTCTTATGTGTCACAACTTTAGAAGCTGCCACCCTCATATAAGCATGACAGCGTGCTTAGTCATAGACCTGTAAGCTTGAGTCTGGGGGTGGGGAGCGGGGGTGCTTTGTGTTTTGTTTCAATCATCAAAGCTATTGGGTTTAGGGTCTCTTCTCTCTGCCTATCACTCAGCGACACTCATGGCCACTCGGACCCTGAAATCTTACTCCAGGCTGCTGAGAGGAGTGGGCGGTGGGGCTGAAGAAACGTCTCCCCGGCCTTGCTCAGCACTGCCGGGGGTCACTCTGCCATTCTTCTGTTACACAAAAGACTTCTTCAAGTGCCTGTGTGACAATGGCCTTTAGATCAGTGGAGCGTAATGATTGCTGGTTAACGTGAATGCACTCTGTATTAATTGAGCCAGAATTAATATGAAGTTTTTACTATTTTTTTAGGAGTTGGCAGGGAAACGTGTTAGTAGCATCCAGTAGCCATGACTAAACCTTCATGTTGTCCTTCATTTATTCACCTTTATTGTGCTGCATGATAGCTAGGACTGGATAGACTGGTCCCAGACTGCCTGGGCTCATTGTGAGCTTGTTAATGAGCACAGCCTCTCACTTTCAACCTTAAGAGCTAACATAATGTCACTCCCAACCTCCTCATAATGAATGTGCACAAACCACAAGTCCACAATAGCAGTGAAGCATGATTTCACAAGACAAGCCTTTAACTTAGCACAAAAGAATGTCAGATGTGCTGACACAAAAGATTCCCCCTTCTTCCTCCTTGATTTACATACAGCATAATGCACTGAGGGAGATGAGACATCCAAGCACCACATTAAAATGTATTCAGGGATTCTGATTAGGTCAGAATGAAAAACATTATCAAATAAAATTAATTAAAACAAGGTTTGGACTCTTTGGTTTCCAGACTGCTTTTGTTCAGCCATCGTAAACAGAGCTAGTTGCGTCTGTCAGTAAATTAAGAAAACACTGGGGCCCTTCTGCTGTTGCCGACCTTGATTCACAGATCCTGTGAGACTTGCCAGCGCTTCGCTCTCTTTCAGCACGAGTCGACTCAGCCAGTGACAGACAGGCACCCTCATGTCAAAACACTGTCTGCCCCTGCCAGCCCAGAGTCTGCATGCTGCGAGGCACAGTCCCTGTCCCCCTCAGATTTATGTATACAGTACATTCTTCCACATATGAAAACATATGCAGTGTATTAAAGGAGCAATACGTCTCTTTATTGCAAGGCAAGAAAGCTGCCAAGCCGAGTCAACAGTCATACATTTTTTTACAGTTAAATGTTTTGTGAAGCTCCACCATACACCCCCTCTCTCATCTTTTAGCTTAGCCTCATCATGTCTTCCCTTTGCTGACTGTTATCTCTGCATATTAATATTTTAATATAATGTGTTTTTCTCTGTTTCATTTGTTGCTAATGAGACCACTTTGCTTTGGTGTTTTGGACCATTTAGAGTGGTGTAACCACAGGAGGACAGAACCAGGCAGAGATTCCAGCGTGTTGCAAACTGACACCTCTTCAAAGGGGCCGCGGGTCTGCCAACCATGCAGAGGTATCCTCTTTCTGACTGTCACGCTTAAAGCTGATTGGATGTTAAGCTTGACAGTACCATAAATGATAAAATAACAACATGTTTTAAGGCTTTTCAAATGTGTACCCATGAGTGAGTGAGTGTGTGTGTGTGTATTCTGTCCTCAGCCACTGGAATGCTCTGGGGTACCAGGGAAAAAGGAAATTATGAGCCTGAACATTTCTCACTTTTCACAAAGTCTTGGATGCAGGGCTGTGGTACACAGACTTTCCCTGCCTTCACGTGCTGTAGGAAACATAATTATAGGAGCCAGCATGTTGAAGAACAGAGTAGAACTCATTTTAAAGTGATATAAAATTTCTTAGATAATTAAAAAGAACTGGGAACAAAATAGTAGACGGTCTAATCTGACTGCTGTTTGTTACTTCACATACACAAACAGACCCAATAAATATATTACACATTACAGTCTTATGACATACACACATACATATTGCCTACATGCTATTTGTCATTAGGCTGTGTGGAAAATATTGCTCCCACTGACAGCTTTATGAGCACTTCACACAGCATTTTGAGAGTCATGGCCAAGAAAAAAACATGGCAATAACACCCCCCCCCCCCTTCTTTAAACCATAGTGAAATTTAACCATGCTGAGGTTTACCATTTATAGTGTGTCACTGCTCCTAATATACAGGCTGAACAGAAGCGTGACATTTTCTTTGTCTCCACAGACTGCCTGAAAAACAACTAATTTGCCTTCAGAATACAAGAAATAACATACTTTATACGAGTATATGTGAATATTACACATGACTGAAGTTTATTGTAATATTTTCTTTATTGGTCTGATAATCCACCAGCTTTATCAATACTTTGGAAAACTCCTATTAAGTGTGTTTGCATTGCCGAAGGACTACAAACATACAAATTCACCCGAGGTCTGAGACTTGGTGACGTCAACCAAGAGTAGTTTTGAAGCTCAGCTGTCAACATCTTGTCAGTGCCTGCTTAACTCCCAGCTAATCCAAAAATGTGCAAAAGGCGGAGCGTGAGCAGAGCTGAGGGTGGTAGGTGATGCCCAAGGTGGTCCCTACTTACACATGACTTTAAGGCCTTAATACAATTTAAATAGGTAACTTATTTAAATTATATATAAAAATGATAATAACCTTTAGAAAAAAAGGTTGTAAACATGTTTTTGCTTTACATTTGTACAGTTTAATATGGAGCCAACCACTGCAGGGTTTTAGAATTGTTGGTTGGGTTTATTTCTCATCTCAGAAGGCAGCACTCATTATTCTACATCACCTCTATGGATGCTGGTGAAGAACGCATTTTACTGGACACAAAATGAGTAGTATTAGTATATGCCCTTGAGGTCAGAAAGAGTCATCAACCTAGCGAATGCCTTCAAAATGTTCTACCACAATGCACATTTGCAGCTGTACATGGCCGTTTATGTCTTTTTATATGGGCAGGACATTCACAATGGGAATGGTAGTGGGCTCATTAGTTTAACATTAACAGGTAGTTGATATGCTCCAGTGGAGTGGACCCTTCCAATATGCAGCTGTACCGTGTGTCTTGTAATTGAGCTGTTCCCACATATTTCCATGTTCTCTGTGACTGCTCCACTTCTCCTGGAGCCTGCTCTCTCACACACACACACATTTCTATAAACAAACTGATTACTGTCCCTCTCCTGTTAGATGACTCACTAAATGTTGGCATTGGGTCTAAGCCCAGGTCTAAATATGACAGGAAATTAGAGTATTGTCGTGTAAAACGAACAGTTGAACTGTATTTTAATTTATTACAGTGAGAAAAAGTGCTCTGCCACGCTTCTTGTACTGAAGTAAAATCACGTGTCATGTTTTTTTTTTCTTTTACATCCACCACATATGAGAGTTTAATGCCATGTCATGGACTTACTTCCAGTTTCCTGAAATAACATTGCGGCTTTCGATCTGCAAACTTACAAAAACAACATCAATTCAAGCTGCTTCACTCAGAGGCGCGGAGATTGAACATGAAAACATATATCAGCTCTTGAATGCCTGTTCTGTCTCAAGACTCATTCCTGGTGTGTGATCACACATTCATGTACATGTGTGTGTGGGAGAGCCTGGCAGATTTTTGTTTACTTTAGAGGAAAGTGAAATGCAGGGGTCATCTATATTAAAACTGACAGGCCCATTTGGAAGCAATCATCAAATGTGTCATGGAAAAACCGCTACGTCATGGTGCAAGGGACGTCAGATCTTTGCCAGCATCAATATTTTTCCTTCGAGGCTGGCAGCTGATGTCGTTTTGACGAGACTTATGTTCGTGTTCAAGTTCCTCTCGGCATTAATTTTCCTGAGGGATAGAATAAGGGACTTTCTGAGTGACACACCTTCATGATCCAAAGTGTAGCACGAACAGCAAACAAAAGAGAGGAAGAGCTTTATCAGTGTCACCTCCTCCAGATAGGAAGTTCAGGTAATTAGCTGCTCTCACCTCAAGCAAGGGCCAATATCCTGTTTGAAGAGAGCACTGTTCTGACTCACTGATCCTGAGGCAGACACTCACAGGCCCTCTTAAATTCGGGAGACCACCTTGGATGGTGCGATGGGCAGAGGATCTAATCTTCTGCCTGAATGGTCTGCGTCCTCCCACCTGAGGAACAGACACACCGATCAATGATTGAAACATTCCTGTAGCCTTATTCTCATACTGCAGGGACAAATCCAATCAAATCTGACTCTGAAGCCACTATGCTATGACACACACACACACACAAATCACTTAATCACATGATCACATGGGGTCAGCTCAGCAGTATGAGACCTGGCATTGTCAGCCAGGTGAAAATGCTACACTAGTGAGTAGCAAGCTGCTAGCCTAAGAAGGGATAATCTGATTTGTTTCACTGACTGCAGCAACCCCACACACACACACACACACACACCCTCCTTTCGGAGGATCAAACACCTCTGGTTATTAAGAATGTGCGAGGACACACACACACAGACTGATGATCCATTCACAGGTTCTTAACCTGACACGCGTGTGCTTGCGCAGAGCGCTTATCCAGGCATCTCTTATGATGCTGATGACGTGCACGCTAAAAGTAAATCCCCATCATTCCCCAGAGGCACTGACATATACAGAACCAGGAGAAAAAAAAATCCAAAAGAAGACAACTAGAGTAAACATGACATAAATGAGTCACCCACAACATCACCACAGCAATTAAGCACAGTTTGAACCAATGAAAATCAAAACCCATGCTCTCAACCAAACCCTCTATAATCCAATTTTTATATAGCAGCTGGCCTCCCTGGTCACTAACCGCATTGAGGTACTTACTACATATACACTTAGACATCAAAATACCATCACCTCACAGGGCAGCCCTTTGAATAAATGTTGAAAATAGCAAAGTGGGCCACCTTTAACAGTGGAAAATAATATTTATCCCAGTGCCGATTACTGATACCATCTGTAACGCTTTCTGTAAAAGCTGCTCTCATAAACACACCATGTAAACACTGTGATATTTTTAAATCACGCAGAGACTAAGCTGCAGAGAGCGCCTCCCTTTCACTGGTCTGAGCACTCACCTCCTCCTCAGATGTGCTTCTTCACCTCACACATCCTTTACTCAAATACAGACCAGACTCACTATGTAAATTACCCCATTCACTGGCATATTTGGCTTTCCCACCATCATGCTTAAGCAGCACAGGTCAGTATCTGTCGTAGAATTTAGGTGTTCACCAACAATCCTAGACTATATCTTTCATAGGTTTGCTGTAAATCTCTATGTTATTTTTATGTAAAAACACCTCAGTACAAGTACAAGCAGCGAAGTAGCATTTAAAGCTATGATCAGTATTAAAAGAAATGATTCAAAGCAGTTTGATAACTTTTCAGTCAGGCCAGAAGAAGAAACACTAAATTTAAACCTCTAAATAACCTTCAGCCTTCAGCAGATGAAGATAGAAACGGCCTGGCCTGCACAGTGAAGGTCAGATATCCAGATGAGACAGTAACAAGGAAAACAGATTTCTGACTTCACCTAGTCTCTATGGAGGCAGTAAGGAGAACACACAAGAAGCCCTCAAGTGACTGATCACAGCTCTTGTGGCCAAATAGCCCCCAGAGCCCTGATGTGGAGCTATGTTTTTGAAGATACACAAGAGTAAATCCCCCGTCACACGGCGCTTTCTTGTCTTTCACTGTTGACTGTCCACAATAGAAGTCCTTGTTGAAGCAACATAGCCGCGTCATTTTTAGTCATACAGGAATGTAAGAGGGAATTATTTCGTTCCCAACTACCTTTTTATAAAAAGGTAGTTGCAGGAGAGAGTGCACATATTTTAGGTAAGGTAGGGGGAAGGGACTGCTCACTAAGCACCTAATCCACCGCATTCTTGTTAGGGGTCTGGGTCTGAATTCAGGCAGGCTTCAATGACATGCACTGCTATTGGAGGGGTTGCAAAAGGCTGAGGTAATTGGATTGGAATACGGCATTGAGTGTCAGACAACAAAAGATATCCATCTCGCTCATGGCCGTTCAGCTCTTTTGTTACTGGCTGGAATTTATTTGGTCATTCAGTCTACTCTTCCAAGCTCAGCGAGGACAGAAAGAACAGGAGAGGGCCACCAGGACTGGCTCAGACTGGTGGTCTCTCATGCGGGCCAGTGGAGTTGTGGCGCCTGTGCAGCCTATGTGTGAGGATGTATGAACCACGAATCCCCCCCACCCCCCCCCACCCCAAAGCCCAGGGGTCATTTGTGTGGTCATTACCATAATCACATTAAGGCTGCAGGAGATTAGCACTGTGGCCTCAGAGGAGAAACCCTGTCTGTGCTCCATGACGACTACAGAGCATGCTGCTTAGATACTTAGATTAGCTGTGTGATAGACAGGGAGAGTAGCAGTCAACTGGAAGGGCTGCATCCTTACATGGCATGTCTTCAAAGCAAAGATGCCATGTTGTAAAAAAAAAAAAGCATCTGGACATCATGAAGGTGTTTTTGTTGATGGTTCTGTACTTCCACTTCTCCCGTGTCATCATCCAAACACGACAATCACCTCTGGGCAGGTTGTGAGTCAGATACAGATAGGATCCCGTCTCTCTCTCTCTCACACACACACACACACACACACACACACACACACACACCTTAAAATATCTACGATCTCAATTTACGAAATAAAAGGCTTCCAAGGGTTAAAAACGTCTCCAATTAACTCTAATTACACAGAAAGAGCATTTCAGTGAGCCCTGTAACCTGAGATGTCTATCAGCTCAGAGGCTGTGGCAGGTTGGGAGGAAGTTGCACCTTTCATCTTGAAGTTTAACCACAGGAAACGTGACATTTGAATATTGACAGCAGTGATTGAAGATGGTGGAAAGAACACTTTCTGACTACATAGCATTCAAATACTCTACAGAAGCAAGTCTTGAAAAGAGAAGAAAGTAGCTGAAGCTGCTACTCACCATGCCTGTGTCACTGAGGCATCGAAAGATAAGATAAGCTATTTGCTTTGCTGCTTCAGTGAAAACTTTGAACCACATCGTGGTACCATTTAAAACAGACAAACCAGTGAATGCAGGACCTCTGTGCTCACCAGATGCAAACACATACATCTGAGACGTGTGACACCCTCATAAACAGCAATAAAAGTGTGATGGTGAAACATTACATAGTTACTGATTGATACAGTCTCCACTCTGTTGTACCACTGTCTTCGACTCTGTTTCCCCTGATTGTGACCCATTGAATGACCTGTGTAATTGGTTCACACAAATCACTAACCACAGGGGCAAGAGGTGGGGTTCCCATCCTCTCATACGTGTGTGTGTTTATGTGTGTAGTCCTAGTCACTGATCCAGTTCACAGATTACTCTCTTGCACAGATACACCTGGCCACAATTGGCCTTTGACACCAGAAGGATACAGGGTAATAATATCTTTCAGCAATCTGTCAAAGGATTTCAATGAATTGAAAGCTGTAAAACTGGGCAGCAGGGGGTTCATTCAAACTAATATCCATCCTGCTATTATGTTTGGCCATAAATGTGAGGTTGATTGTTGGAAACAGCATCAAATTGCATGTGATTTAAAATGTGTGACATTCCTCAGACAGGCTCGAACCCTGCAGGGCTGCCACTCTGGGGCACTGTTTCATGCAAAACCTGTATCACCAGCGTCAGGGTGTATAAACATTCCAAAAATTAAAATATTTTAGAACCGGAAAATATGCAGAGAATGTGATAATACTGCAGCATTTTTCTTCTATTGAATTGAATGCGGCTTTATCCAAGGCTTCTACAACATAGCATGCATTCAACAACATGCCCTTGGCTCTGCACTGGCCTTGGTGCAAGCAGTCCAGATGATTTAGTATGCTACCTAATGGCACAAATGTAGAGTAGAAGCTGCTAAACTCAGTCTGTGTTAGACTTGTGCAAAATCGTATTGTGTGCAATTAATTGTCAGAAAAACTGTCACCGATTAATATTTGCCACTTATCAATTGCGGCGATTAGTCGAAGAAAGCCGAAGAAAGCGCGACGAGGCCACAACACCGGCTACAGCTGTAGTATATAGTGCCGCGCATGCGTATGTGACATGCATTAGGTGTGAAGGTGGAGCTTTGGTTGTTGCCATAGTAACTGGATGTTTGCTCGTATTAAAAGAATGAACTCCGACTGGAGTAGCTGCCTCCCGATATTTATTTATTGACTCCACAGCAAGATAGGAAAACATTACAACAGCAGATATTGTAAAGAATTCCACTAAGCCGAGAATCCGCGATACGTTTAGTCATTGTGCTCCTTACGACCAAACTAAGTGCTGGAAGAACAGGTTGATTTGCACAGACACATTTTTTAACTTGAAATAATCAGATGTGACTTTTTTCTGAACTTATTTGTTCTGTTTAATTTTAATGTTGATGTGCACTGCTCTGTGACCTTAAGATAAGAACATTTGAAGGACAAAGTTACTTTAAATGTTTGCTTCATTATTATTTTGAAGGAGTTTGTGCATCTGTTATCAATACATATTTCAAACATGGCTGGTTGGTGACTAATCACTACTTACCAGCTTAACCTGTTAGAATGAAGTAGTTAACTTGACTGATGATTTGTCAGTATCATTTTAGATCAATGTGGTGGTTTAGAGTCAAAAACATCTAAGTGCAATTAATCGTCAAATTAATCGTCAAATTTATCGTTATCGACTAAATGCCACAATTAATCGTGATTATTTTTGCCAATATCGCCCAACCCCAGTCTGTGTACCCTTTAAGCAGACATAAATCTTTATGGGGTAAAATAATAGTATAAATTGTGGTGTGTGTAAGGCAGGATGCAGGATGATAAAGTCCTCTGGGGTGAGGCCTGAAATGATGCGCGTCTTAAAATATAATTCATGTATGTTTAGGTTTGTGGTTGTGATGACTTATGAGTATCAATATGACTTTGGGTCACAGATTATTTCCACTTTTATTTTCCAGCACAGCACTGCCAGAGAGTCTTTAAAGCAATCTTGAGTGTATGATTATCCTCATAATGTGAGCGGGGCGGGCGCACTGCGCTCAGCTCATGAATATGGAAGCTCAGGGCTCCACAGACACTCCCTCTCTGCTGAACTTGTGAAGCCAGCAACTCCAGCTCGGACCAGCAGTCAGTCAGTCAGTCAGTCAGCCAGCCAGCAGTGGACTCAGCCGCCGCATGGCTACTGTATAAACTTTCTTCAATAACAAGTGGAGACTGTCGCATAAGGAAGACGCGCAGACGCTCGGAGAGCTTGAGGGACATACTAGGAAGAGGTCTTCTATGAATGTGGAACCTGTGCTCCGCTGATCAAACTGTTGTTCCCCACTCGTGCATGTTCAAACCAGAGGAGAGCTCTGGTGCCGTGTGTCGGCCAGACAAATAGTACAAACGAGTGGCAACAGCAGTCCGGAGGCATGATTTTGAGACGGGGCTCAGTCGTTGCTGCCTTTTTACTCTGCATTATTGCGAAGGTACGTGGATTACTTCTAACGAAAACAGCGGGAAAGGTCACTCAGTTCAGCCGCTTGGATGCACTTTGATTGCGTGTGTGTGCGTGTGTGTCGCCTTCTATGTGCACGGCTGTGCTAACATTACATGTTAAGCATGCCTCTTTCAAAATAGTGTTCGCACAGTTAGTGCGTAATACTGTAGAGTCACTCGAAGTTCAGCTTTACGCGCGGTGTTCCCACTGTTTCTAACGAGGTCAAAGTTTCCCACTGTATTCACTGTTCTGTCTCCAACAGGTGTCAGAGGGATCCGGACAATTCGAGCTGCAAATCCTATCGATGCACAATGTGAACGGAGACTTGATGAGCGGCATGTGTTGTGATGGCACACGGAACAGCGCGGATAGAAAATGCACACGGGACGAGTGCGATACGTTTTTTAAAGTTTGCCTGAAGGAATACCAGTCGAGGGTTTCTGCTGCAGGGCCCTGCAGCTTCGGAATGGGATCTACGCCTGTCCTCGGAGGGAATACCTTTTCTTTCAAGAGCTCTGTCAGGAATGACAAATCCAGGATAGTTTTGCCCTTCAGTTTTGCCTGGCCGGTGAGTTGGAGACTTAAAAAAAAACTCTTTTCCGAAGCGCATCTCCAAACAACGCACATGACGAGAGAGTGAGAGAGAGTGTGTGTGTGTGTGTGTGTGTGTGTGAGAGAGAGAGAGAGAGAGAGAGAGATGCCTGTTTGCAGGGCAATTCTCTGCAATTACCTCCCGTCAATCATTCTTACCCCCCAAAAGTGGATAGAAAACATAACAAACAGAATTTCTCTTTTGGTAGTTAACTCTCTGTGAATTGCTCTTTTGAGAAGGGTCTCTATCTGCGCTAATTAACCAGGTGCAGGTATTTTTCCTCCATCAGGCCTAGACCTGTCTCTAAAAAGTGTTAAAACTACTATGCATATAAAATCATCTCATTAAAAAAACAGTCATGCAACCCGTCAAAGGGAAGAGCAGATAAAAAAAAAATACAGAAACATTTACATTGATCTGCGTGTATTATAACACAGTGCTTTCTTGAATATGTTCTTCTCTCTACCATAATTCAGCCGATTAAACACTCAAACAGTCGGGTGAGCTCCATTCTCACAAACCCTCCCCTGCCTCCCTGCCTGCAGCTGGTCATGTTGCACACAGTACTGTGAAAAAAAAAAGAAATCCACTTTCTTGCTTTCCTTAAGTGTCAGCTCTTCTTCATAGAGTAAATAAATGGGGCTGACGGGCCTGTGGGAGTGTTGTTGCTCTGTGAGAGATATGATTTGCAATGCTGGAGCACATTTCAGTGTAGTGAAGAAAAGAAAAAAAAAAGGACTGTGCACACAGACTGACTGGCCCCACAGCCTGGCCCACAAACTCCTCCACTGTGCCTGATGGGTGAACGGCACAGTCCACTGGTATGTGTGTGTCCAATTACATCAAGGCTATTTTTACCCCGATTTTGATGGAACTTCTTGTTGTAGTCTTGCTGCATTGTGCACACACTGATGTCCTGGATGGGGGAAGGAGCAGCAGGATCGTGTGTGGGTCGTTTTTCTGTATGTTGACTCGGGAGGACGAGGAGATCGTTCAGATTTGTGTTTTTCCTGCTCATGTCAGTGAAACAGAGTTCTCAGCAGGGTAGTGTGCAATTTGATATCGTCTGTATTTTTTATTTGCTCTCCACTTAGACCCTGGCGCCTCACACCTTCGTTTAAAAAAGACAAAGGTTTCTGTTTATGTTCACACTATGGCAACACTAAGTTGGCATGAACCCCTGCAGACTAGTTTCATCTTACTTTTTCAACTGGAAATCAGCACGTGTTGACATTGAAAATGGAACCTGGCTTCATGTCGGATTGAAAGCTTCACTCATGTTTTTTTTTTTCTTACACTCTAGCCTATGTGCCCTTGAAGTGATGAAGGCTCTCAGCGTTGACTAGTCACAGTCAGTACAGGTGACGGATTTTAATACAGCCGTGTGGTAACGACTCAGATCTGGGAAATTCTCTCATCCTTCACTTCAAGTGCTTTACTTCAGTGCACATTAACAATTGTCAGGTTAGGTATGATATCACTCTTTGTCCTTTTTCACCAGTTGATTGGCTGTTGTGGACAGATGGCAGTGTGGTGCAATTGGGTTGTTGGGTACTCCGAGTTCATGAAGCCCGCCTCCCCTCCCCTCCAGCCCTTCATCCTCTCTCTTGTGAGCTGCATGAAGTTGGCCTCTTGTCCAGGCCAAGGGCTTTGTTTAAGTCACGCTCGGTTGGACCCCAGGCATTTCATCGCTTTAACCTTGCCACCCACAGTAACTGCTGCACTTAATGAGGCTACGCACATGTGCTTAGATCAGGTATAGGGCAAAAGACAGGCATCCAGCTGCATGACGTCGGCCTGGACATCTTTTTAACATAATTGAGTGCGGGTTCACTGATGTCTGCTCCACGTTTTTATTTCCACAGAGAAGTGAGGGCCCAACAAGCGACCCCGGCCCTCACAGTGTATCAAGCAGGGACAATAGTGTGCCCTCAGTGACTAGAGTGAGGATTACAGAGCATAATAGAGGCAGCGCAGCTGTAATGCCAACGCAGGACAAGCAACAGGAAGCAGTTGTAGTAGACTCAGCAGTGATGAAGTTGGCTCTCAGGCACACTGTGACCCTGCCTCTGTGGCCACCTCAGCATATTTTTTTTTTCCACCTGTAAAAGGAAAGAGATGCTGAGGTTTAGCTTTGATTACCTGCACATTTGCAATTGAGCAACACCTCTCCTTTCATCTGAAGCTTCAGTTGATCTCGCACCCTAATTAAGCAGAATAATTTTCCTCAATCTGCGCCTGGCGCTTCTGTCAGACCGAAGACATGTTGGGATCCCTGTGATTGATTTGCTTACAAGTCAGAGCAGTCTGAGAACTGGGATCAGGTGAGTCACAGAACAATGGTCGGCTCAGCCTTGAGGGTGAGCGTTGTCGACTGCTGTGGGAGTAATGACATGTTTGTTTTATATAGTCGGCTCTGATGTGGCAGTTAAGTGCAAATTACCCAAGTGAAAGAGGGGAAAGAAATGTGTTCTTTGTTTTTTCTCCACCTCACCCTGTCCTCAACTCGAACAAGGACTTTTTTTTTTTACGTGCAGTGTTTTGTCAGTGTGACGTTACATAATGGTTTCTGATGCGTCGCTGCTTATCTGAGTTGTTTCAAGCTGCATAGAAACATGGTGGTGTATTTAATTAGGCTAACCTGTGCCTTGCTTTTGTTTCCCTTAATCATTAGTGACCCTTGTAAAAGGCTAAATACTGGTTGCTTATTTTAGTTGAGCCCTTGATATGATTTTTTTTTTATTCCCGGTCTTGGGTTCATGTTTTGATTGTTTTGTTTGCCTTGTGAGAAATCTGTTTGTGGTGCCTTTTTGTTTGAGTTGGCAAAAGGTGAGAGATTCTTCTGTGACGGGGTGAGGTGCTGTCGTATCCCAGGCTGCAGGATATTTAATAAGCTGTTGATAGTGCCACAGTCTGCCTCCATCTCTCTCTCTCTCTCTCTCTTCGGGATGGAAATCTGTTGGGAAACAGTCCATCGGTGCAGGCAGTGGCTTTGTAGGTGATTGTGAGAGTGGGCAAACAGGGAGTGTTACTGAGCGGCCCCAATCATTGGTTAGATCTCAGGTCGATAGTGTTGAAGTGATTGACTCAGGAAAACTGATACAGAAGGTCAACATCCCTTTAAGGAGAATGTTTACATTTCCTCTGTGTTGAGCGGAGGCCTAGACCAGTCTAATCTGTTCTGCCTTGCCTTTATTTAGACCTTTGGCTTCTGCCTGTTATTCCAGGAGACGTACCTCTGCTCTTATTTTGTTAGATTTCCCAGTAATGGTACATCAGCTGGCTCCATTTCTTGGTGAGGGTGTGTGTGTGTGTGTGTTAGGAAAATTCCCCTACTGAGAGGATTCAGTAGTGTTCTTTGGCAGGTCGGCGTGATTCAAACTGGAATGATCTTTATCGCTTATGTTGCTTGTCTGTTGGACAGTGTCTGCTTGGCCAGGAGAGATAAGAAGACATATGGCCACACTTATTGCACTTGGATGTGTGTGTGTGTTTGAGAGGGAGAGTGTGCGCTGTAGTTCAAAGAGAAGTTGTGAGTCAGCTGGGAGCCTGGGAAAAGTGAACCTGGCAGTGGCGGACGGTTCCAAGCTGATAACCGTCGAGGAGTTATGGAGTGTTAGTGAATGAGCAGTCAGGCAGTATCTCACTTTCTGGAAGCAGTTATTTAGTCTGAAACTAAACGTCCCAATAATGGCGAGGCTTCTCGTCAGATCGAGCCATGTTGATGTTTTCATGTGACCTCAAATGTGAGTTCAACGCCGACAATTTCAGACAAGAAAATATTGTTATCCACTGTGTTTTATATTGTTTTTTTTTATGGTGTGGCCCTTAATCAAGTTAATGTAGGTCACTAATACATGATCCGTCAGTGGTGCAACAGCTCCCATGTTGAGGCAAGTCCAAATCATGCAACCTATGGGTGTGTTTCCATCTTGTTTTGGATCTGCCTTTAAAGGAACAGATCCAGGACCTTTAAAAATTTGTGTTGGGACTTATTTCCCATCGGTTTGGGATACTGTGTGATGTTTTGTTGTGCAGCAGGTGAACCAGTTAATGTTTGGAGTTGGCAGGGATCCATTGTTTTTCCTGATGTAACTGCCAGTAAAATGATTGTTCTAGAGATTGCTAAAGGGTGATTTAACTGGTATTTCTCTGCACCTATTCATCACTAGAACGTCAATTTAATGTTGCAATGATGACTAAACCTAAAATTGGTGGATAGAATGCATTGTGTGTTTTTTTGTGTTATGATATATTTTAGTTCCCTTTTTTTTAAGGATGAGCTCATCACCCCTACTACACTGTCACATGTGTGGGACTTATTTTTGGGTTTGAAATCTCTTGATGATGATGATGCATTCAAGTGCTGATGTTTAGACTGGAAATGACTCCTGTAGTGGGAGGTACCCTAAAATAATAGCTACCCTCTTTTGCAACTGTGTCAAGTGTTGGTCACAGGAGGTGAACACAGACATGTTAACATGATACTAATGCCTGAAGAGAAGCCAGAGGACTCTTGTTCTTACTGTTGAAATAACTTGCTGTAGGTTGGATGATTAGGTATCATATTACTGACTCCTGCAAAGAGTTGCCTTGTCAAGTCGCTGCAGCCGATTGTGAGTCAGTGTTGCTGATGAGCACTGCATTTTAAAAAATGGCTGCCCTGTTTGCTGTCAAATACTGGCACAGGATGAGACAAATGTCTCCTGGAAAGATGGAAAGTTGAATGCCTGAGAAAACAAGGTAAAGCCTTAAAAAAAAAAAACTTCAGGAATGAGTCACACTTCTTTCTTTCACTCTGTGGAAAGTGAATAGGGGTTTTCCTTTGAGTAGGTTTGTTTACCATGAAGTCATCGCAGCACAGAGAGCCATAGCGGCAATGCAAAATTGCTGAAATGCCTCTAAGCAGCGCTGCTAGCAGCAAGCATGTGTGTGAATATAACAAGTAAGTGTTTCTAGTGGATGCCCGAGCTCTGTAAGTGCTTACACGTTATCACAATCGCATACTTTCTCTGTGACTGTGTCGTGTGCGCTCGCAGACACATTGTCGTTCCCTCATGACTGCAGTGCAGCACAGGGCAGGGTGAATGTGTAAGCTGATATCGGTGTGAGCGCTACCGACCCTGAATCAGACAAAGCGTTTTCGGGAGTGCTGAAATCTAGACAGGCCCTCCAGAGTGTAGCACTCATTCAGACTCTCTCTGTCTCCTCTTTCCTGCCTCACTGTCCGACACATAAACTTCTTTTTCTCTTTTTTTTTTTTTCTTGACTTCCTCCAAGCACTGTCCGCAGAATTCGTAGCGCTCTGTGAGAACTTTTATAAATTAGCATGAAATTGAAAACCCCACATACATTGCAAAACAGGACTGACTGTGTGCTTTTTCCTCGCCACATTTTATAAACATGTGGAAAAACTGTGCTTGGGAAAAACTGTTTTTAAGAGGTTACAGTGGCTTATATGAAGACATATTTTTGGCTGTGTGGGCTGAGGTAACATTTTCTATGTGCTATGGAGAATCTGCTGTGCTGTGTACGGCTGTACACCCTCCTGCAGGGTGGGTGGGTGACTAAAAAAAAAATGTCACTAACAATCCTTGTTTCTTCTCTTCCTCAGAGGTCCTACACTTTGATAGTGGAAGCCTTGGACTTGGACAATGAAACCAGTGGTGAGTGTTTCCCCTCGTCTGGCATCTCCATCTTGTTTTCCTCACTTCTCTCTTCTGTCTCTCCCACTTCCTCATGGCCATGCTGGGGAGGGGCTATGTTGAAGGTCAGGAAAGGAAGTTTATTCTCCCCGAACCCCCTGCCCTCTTCCACATGGTCCACTGGGTGCGTGTATGAGTGTGTGTTCAAGTGTGTGGACAGGTGCCTGTAAGAGAGGAGACCGGACCAAGGAAGCAAGAAGAAGTAGTAAATTGGGTTGGGTGATTTAGAGGAGGAGAGGAGAGGAGAGGAGGGGAGGGGAAGGGAGGAGAGCGGAGGGGAGGGCCACCCCACTCCTCCAGACCTATGAAAATGTTTTTATTTGGCCGATGACGGATGGCAGGTGCTGCCAGCCAGGGTCGGGGTCACTGTCACTGAGGCGTGAAATGCAGAGTTCATCCAGCCGCCCAGCACGGTCTGCAGTCACGCTTTAGCTGGGGCTGATGCTTACTAAACTGTACTGTCATGTAGGTTAGCTACCTCTGGCACAGGTGAGCCGCAAGCTGAGCTTAAGGCAGCAGAAGATGTTTGAGTGCAGAGGCTCTGAATGTTCCTCCCATAGATGTAGGAAGAACACAGCGGTAGCCTTAAATTCTAAATCCTTGTTGCTGCCGGGATTCTTCCTGGTCGATGGTCAGGCTGGAGACAGCCTGGTGATTCCAGATGAGGGCAACCCCCTTATACCATGCTTGTTTATGTCTGTTGGAGCTCAACATGGTTTCGGTCTTTTCTGCTGTATTTGCCGCTCCCCAGAGAGCTATTAGGGCATTGGTGTGAAAAGCCCCCTGAATGTACACACTGGGCACTGGATAAGCCTCTCTGAGCTCTGTCCTGTCGGGTTAGCTCATAGCTGTGTGAGCTTTATATATTGTGAATATCCGTACTGATATTTAAAAAGCTCACTAATGAAAGCGTTGTATTTGTAAATATATATACATCAAAATTGATGATTACTGTGTAGTGCACATATAGAAAAGTTGTTTCTCTTTTTACATACTTAAAAAAAAGTTTAGATCTTTCTGCTTTAAATTAATTTTAATCTAAGATGTGACCTTTCTAACTTTTCAAACTTTGTCTGATTTATGCCGAGCTCCCTGCCAGGCAGCAAGTAGTAAGGGCCCGCTACTCCTGACACTGCAAGCCAGCAGACGGTAGAGAAATGCCACACAGCTAAGCTCTGGATTCCAGACCACTGTGAAATGTTACTGGGCACTGTGATTTCAGTTCACTGCCCCGATCCCCCCCGCCCCTTGCTCTACACCTACCACACAAGCACAGTAAATAAATGACAGCAGGCCGTCCCCCACCCCACCCCAGCACTGCACAGCATTGCATCATACTACACAGAGGAGCGATTCACCCCGCGGTCAGCCACCTCTGCTCGTGTGAGCACACTAAATAATGACAGTGACATATTTTTCATTCTCTCCCAGGTGGAAGATTTAGACATCCAGTTGTGAGGGCGAGTGTGTGCGAGTGAATTGTGTGCTGGTAATGTGTGGGGCTTGTATGTAGACAGTGTAGTGTCTGGAGATTGAGCTGAGTGTTTGCTCAGTGTGTGAAGCTCATTACAGGCCTTGGCTCCCAGCTCTGTGCCTTGGCTTGGTTTGACATAGCTGTGACCTCTTCGTCTTTGACGAGAAAATAAGTCTGCTCCTGGGCCTGTCTGTATTTTACAATCACAACATAGGCTGGGCCTTCTGTCCTCCTCTGAAGTGTAGATAGAATCCTTCTCGGTGGGTGAAAGTGTTGACTTCAATACTTTTTTGACTGCTTTGAGTACAAAAAATGCATGTGAGAGAGACGGCCTGGAAAAAAAAGTGCTGATGGCACGCTGGCAGGCTTCCCAGCAGTGACTGTGGCATCGGTGTCGTCGCACTGTAATTTATGGCGGCTGCGGTTCTGTCCTCGCCTGAGCAGATGCAGAGGGCAGCATCGGAGACCGGTAATATCCTCAAGCCGAAAACCTGAGAATCAGAAACCAACCAGTGAGAGTTGGAACAGGGAGCGTGAGAAAAAAAGCAGTTAAACATGCTCATTACAGGCATCTTTTTCTTTTTTTTATTGCCTTTCCTCCTTGTACTTTTCTTCCTCTCCAGCACACATAGTTCCCTTAATTACATATAATCTGCAATCTAAGAGATCTTCTGCAATTTGTGTCAGAATTTTTGGGGCATTTTTGGCTTCTATCTGTATGATCAGGGAGGACGCTGCAACACCCAGAGGTATAATGTAGGGTGCTGCATTCCACCGTCCTCTCCCAGGCTCAAACATTTGAATGAAGAGGGGGGGGGAAATGTTTGTAATTAGAAACGTTTTGTTTTTAGGTGCAGATGGGAAGTTGATAGAGAAAGCCTCTCATTCTGGCATGATCAACCCCAGCCCTCACTGGCAAAAGCTGACTCACAACGGTCCTGTGGCCCAGTTTGAGTACCAAATCCGGGTCAGCTGTGACGAGCACTACTACGGTTTCGGCTGCAACAAGTTCTGTCGGCCCAGGGATGAGTTCTTCGGGCATTACACGTGCGACTACAACGGGAACAAGACATGTCTGGAAGGCTGGTCCGGACCTGACTGCAACACAGGTAAGCCCTGCTGCAAACATCACTCTGTAATGGGTAAATACTGCCCAGGACAGCAACTTCAGACTGTGGGAGATTAGTATTTATGACTACGAATGACTCCTCTAAAGGTAGCAGTCGTGATTCATGCTGATACACTGTCTGGTTTGCAGAGAATGACTGGTTTTCCTCCTTTCTTGTCCTTTTGTATTACGTTGTTTTCTGTCTTCTAGGAACCAGAATAATCTTTTATCCGCACTAAATCAGTGTGGGCAGCAGTCACTTACTTATATTAAACACTTTACCATGTCCTATAGCAGTGTTTATACTCGCAGACAGAAATATCAAAGAGGGTAGCAATTACATTATTTACTACCATCATTAAAATGTGCTGAAACGTTTGCAGCAAAATGATTTTTCTTCTCTCATCTTCTAGCTATATGTCGTCAAGGCTGCAGCACAGAACATGGATCATGTAAAGAGCCAGGTGGATGCAAGTAAGTGGCCGACTTTTGTGATTTATTAGTCTGTTATCAATGGTTTTTACTGCGTTTTTACAACGTGAAACAGGATGCGTTTCAGAGCCTTTCCTTACCATGGAAGCTAGTGCCAAACGCCTGTGGTGTGGATCATTCAATATGTAGGGAGTGTGTCCAAACACCAGTTCTGTCATGGCATGGGTCTTTCCCTGTACATGCTGGGTGTTCTTGCCAAAAGACTATCAGTACCAGGGCTTTTAACAGAGACGTAGGCTGAGCTGCTAGTAAATCTCCAGCCTGAGCGAACGAGCAGCTCGGCAGCCGCAGCTCCATGTTGGGAAGTGTAGCCCCACTAATGAGGGAAGTGTTATCAGCCAAATCGTGTAACATTCGGATGAGCCTTAAAGTGTATTGTTTGTGTAGCTAATGGCTTCCTAATGCTGTTTATGCACACAGCCAGAGGAAAAGCCAGGCGCAGATGGATATCAGAGCCGAGGCATTGTGTGCAGTAACAGTTGTATCTCATCCTCATCCTGGTGGAGGCCCTGCTCTCCCCGACGCTTCCCACAGCTCAGGCATCGGTTGCTTTCTTAGTTGTCTGATTTGGCCATAAATCAAGCGCAGGGACGATCGGGTTTGTTCATTTTGAGCTGCAGTTTTGTTGTTCTTCCCAAGCTTTTGGCATCATCAGGTTTCTTGTAAGTGCTTGTGTGGACACTGGCAGAACAAGTGAGTTAGTCTCTGCACAGGTGTGGCTATATTAAAAGGACTGGGTTTAACTCTTGTTTATACGCTCTCCGCCAAAAAAACTCTCCAAGCAAGCTTTTCTACTATTGTAGTCAGTGAGCACTTTCCCACCATTGGGCTGTTGCAGTATATTTAACAGCACATAGCAGCACTGGCTGCGTGCTGGGACAGCCTCCTTGTCACTAACTGTATGTCAGCAGAGCCACAGCTAATGCCTGTCTTTAGTGATGCCCTCAGCTTTCATTGTTGCTAATATAGAGTAATAACAGTGCACATGTGGGGTGTGGAAAACGGTTTCAAAAAATACTAACTGCACAGCCACCACATACAGACTCTTATGTGTGGGGTAAGATCTGTATGTGAGCACAATGTAATGTCACATTCCCCAGTAATTTGGCTGTGTAATAACTGTGAATGATTTGGGATCCTGCTGGGGGGATTCCTGCTCCACTTCTCATGGAGAGGATTAGCACACTTTTAAGAATAGACTCTTTAATCACAGACTGAGGTTTACTTAACCACCACGTTTATTTTTACAGTCCGTCCGTTTCTTGAGGCTAATCAGTGCGCCGCTCCCCCAGAGGGACACTGAGTTTCCTGTCGCTCGGCTCCACGGCCAGCAACTGCACTACCACTTTGCCACCTTTTAAAGAGCGGGCTTATCAGTCAGGCTGGATTGCTGTCTTAATTATGGAGCTGGGGAAGAAAGGGGGCAGCGTTATCAGTGTAATTATGGACCTGTACATTTCAGTGGTCAGCAAGGCTACGTTCTCCTCCTCGGCCTTGGGGCACAAGCCTGTCTACTGACTCATGGGAACCAGGATGAGCAGCAGTGTAACAGCCAAGAAGGAAGGCTGAACACTCCTCTCTGCAAGAATGTCGCCTCTGCCAAGCCACAGGCATAGTGTCGTTAAAGGAAGCGTCTGGCCGCATGCTAATGTTAGCTGTGCTAAAGGTCCCATTGGAACTGTAATTTAGTGTTATGTTTTTTTCTGTTTGGTAAAATGCTAAATACGCCTCTGTTTCCTCGTCCCCAAGTATTGTTAAAAAGGCTGTTGCATAAACACCCTGCTACTTAAGATTCATTTGTGGTCTTTAAGATGCAGCCCAGTTGTGAGGGCAAGAATACTGCTTCTTTGTTTGTTTCATTTGTGCAACGACATGCTGTATATGCTAATGTGCAGTTCATTAAGTTCAGATTATCCCTGTTTTACTTGTGAAGGAATCTGGAATAAACCAGAGATTAAGATATTAACATTTTCAGATACCACAGGGATTTTCTGTGTTCTGTGTGTTTCACATGCGTTTCTGTCCCACTTCAGGCTGTTAGCGTGGCTCTCTGTGTGTCTTGCAGGTGTCTGTATGGCTGGCAGGGCCAGTATTGCGACAAGTGCATCCCTCACCCCGGCTGTGTACACGGCACCTGTGTAGAGCCGTGGCAGTGCCTGTGTGACACCAACTGGGGTGGTCACCTTTGTGATAAAGGTTAATTCACTTTGCTCATTTCAGTTTCAATCTAGAAGTGGCTCATGGTGTGTACGAGCAAACTAAAGCTCTGTGAAACTTTTCCCAGATCTGAACTACTGTGGCACTCACCAGCCATGCCTGAATGGAGGGACGTGTATCAACACAGGACCGGACAAGTACCAGTGTACCTGCGCTGAGGGTTACTCTGGAGCCAACTGTGAAAGAGGTGAGTGTTGATGATGCGCAGAGAGATAACACAGATCTGTTTGTGTGAAAGGAGACGTCACACCTGCCAAGACGAATTCTGATGAAGTTATATCAGGTGATCAAAGGAGGCACAATGCTCGGTCTAAATCAATCTTTATTAGAAAGCTACATGTAAAACTAAACATCTGATCTCAGGGGCTTTCATAATCATGCCTGCAGTTAAGTGGGAATGTTCTGGGCTCATTGACTTTGCAGACAAAAGGTCAGAGGTGACTTGAGCTTGTAATCAGAGGAGGTGGTAACTTGCCAATAATCTGTTTCCACTCCAGCATAAGTGGCCCCCAAGTCAGGTAATCCACTGGTTTGATCTTCAGGGGGCTGATCATCCCTCTGCTCCTCCAGACAGACGGGTGTGGTGCGAAGGTTCAGCTGCTGCAAACACTTACCATGGAGATGATGGTTTTTCCTCATTAATTCTGAGCCTCACGGGGTGCTGACAGCTTAACTGCAGAGATGTCAGGAAACTGTGCCCTTCATAACAGGAGGTCTGCAGACCATGGGGATACATCAGGCTGTTGTAACATTACGGGCCCCAGGGTGCAGCATCCTTCCCCCCTCCCCACAGCACCAAGAGACTGATCAACTACCTAGTATTCCTCAAGTGAATCATTCATTTTTAAATCATTTAGGACTCACTCATCCATAACCTGTCTATAAGGGGGGTGGGGGTGTGGGAGTGTGGGGGGGTGGGGGGGGGTGGTGGGGGGGGGACTCCACAGCCGAGGCTGCCCCTCTCCCGCCGCTCTCTCATCTTTTGCCGCCTCTCAGAAAAAGAATGGCGGGGAGTCAGAGGGAAGTCACGGTGCATTGGTCAGGTCAACTCGGCATGAAAGATGATTTCCTGATGGTGTGGTCTGCCAGTGCTAGTAATGAGAGGGAGACAAGGCAATCTGAGCGCGATGTTAGAGCTGGGGAGGACGGGGTCGTAGGGGTGAGGAGAATGTTGACCCTTGAGGTGTGTAACAGCGTGGACCTGGGGCTTGAGGCTTTCTGGGGACAAAACACATCCGATTTGTTTACCTGTTAGTGATGAGACAAATGTAGATCACATGATGTAACAGTTACAATATTTGTCATAAATCAAAAGAATAAATCATGTGGTTTTCTTCTTCCTTTCTGACCTGACTGCAAACTGCTTTCCTGTTTCTAGCTGAACATGCCTGTCTGTCTAATCCGTGCTCCAATGGAGGCAGCTGCTCAGAAACCAGTCAGGGCTATGAATGTCAGTGTGCGCTGGGCTGGAGCGGCCCCTCCTGCACTATCAGTAAGATTTCACTCATTCTGTCATCATTTATCATCCACGCTCTCCAAATGATTAATTAACCTGACTTTTTTTTCTCTGGGCAGATGTGGATGACTGCTCTCCAAACCCTTGCAATCATGGTGGGACCTGCCAGGATCTGGTGAATGGCTTCAAGTGTCACTGTCCTTCACAGTGGATGGGGAAGACATGTCTAATAGGTGAGCCAGCCGTCAGCCTGTTTCCACCACTTCATGGCTGTCAGCTACACGTGCACATGCCACTAAAATGTTTTCCCCTCTCCCCTCCTCTTCTATAGATGCCAACGAATGCGATACCAAGCCCTGTGTCAATGCCAACTCATGCCGCAACCTGATTGGTGGATACTTCTGCGAGTGCTTGCCTGGTTGGACGGGGCAGAACTGCGACATCAGTGAGTTTGAATGCTGTCAGCTGCAGCTGCACCACAGGACAGATCCTGTCCCATTTCTCATTTATTTCTAAGCTACAACCTAATTGGAAACGTGCAGCCTTTTCCTGCTGTGTGAATGATTCTGCTGTATCATTATTGGGCCTGTGTGTGGCCAAGACTGTGGTGATTAGAGGTGGCTCAAAACAATCCCAGGACTAGTTTCACTTGGCAGCAGACAGGATTGCTCAATACTCTGTTTTGTATTGATTTTGCAGCAACTCTTGCACAGCACTGTAGCTCTGACATTTGTTTTTAAAGGCCCCTAGCATGGGAAACATAAAGCACAGACTTGTTTTCAAAGACATACTACTTAGTCAAGTAGTTCAGAATTAATCCTCAGATTTGTTTTCCTGTGCAGATATAAACGACTGCAAGGACCAGTGCCAGAACGGGGGAACCTGTAAGGTAAGTGTTGGGTCAAAAACCTTCTGACGTTATCGGGTATCGCTGCTTTTTGTTTGCCGGATTGCTTGTTTGTTTTGTTGTGTGTCTTTTTTTTTTTTATCAAAACCAGAGACATTTACAGTGGGCTGTATAAATAGCTGCTGTAAACTCTTCTCTCCAAACCAGCAGTGGAATTGTTGTGGAATTCCTCTGAAATCAAATCTGAGAGGAGTGGGTTCAGAGGGGTTTCTAAGGGAGGGGACACACAAGTTTCTTGACCACACTAGATTGAATTACCATAAACATTATTGTGTTGAGCCTGTGCCAGGAAAATGTGTTGAAATAATTGTGAAGCTGTGATAATACCCCCCCTCCTTCCTCCTCCATCCCCTTCTTATTCTGCTCCCTGGTTTGACAGTTATTGTTTGGACCCCACCCTTTCAGAGCAGTTAATCAAATACGTGGCTGCGTGAGGTTAACCCCTCTCTCTCTCTCTCTCTCTCTCTCTCTCTCAGGACTTGGTGAATGGTTATCGCTGCATGTGTCCTCCTGGCTTCACCGGAGAACACTGTGAGAGGGACATTGACGATTGTGCTAGCTCGCCATGTCTGAATGGCGGCCGTTGTCAGGACGAGGTGAACGGCTTCCAGTGCCTGTGTCTGACTGGTTTCTCAGGAAACCTCTGCCAGGTGAGACATTGTGCACGTGGGCATCCTCCCTGCTATCACTTAGCGTCATTAGCCTTTCTGCTAGCAGTGCTGTATCTTTGGGGTTTGTTGTAAACTTTTCCTGCCCCACCCTCTTAAATGGCTGTTGTTCCACAGTCCTCCTTTTTTAAAAGGGAGTGCTTTGTTGAAGCTGCTCCTGGCTACAGTGGGATACATTCCTCAGCGCTGAAGCCCAGACTCAGAGGACGGCTCCTATGTCTCTGCCTTGTTTTTCCCTTTCCTCCGAGCGCTGTGCGTGTGTTGTTTCCTGGCACAGCCTGTAGGGAGGATGCTGTGGGTTTTTTTTGCTCTGTGTTCTGCAGCAGAAACTATGTCAGCTATCAGGTTCACCCCTCTCTATTCACTACCTTTTCTTCCCCAGCTGGATATTGATTACTGCTCGCCCAACCCGTGTCAGAATGGGGCACCCTGCTTCAACCTGGCCACAGACTACTACTGCGCTTGTCCAGAGGACTATGAAGGCAAAAACTGCTCTCACCTCAAGGACCACTGTCGCACCACTACATGTAAAGGTACGCCTCCCGTCTGGACTGACCACAGGCTTTTTGCTCGTTGTTGTTTTCCAGAAGGTTTCTGAAAAGTGATCTGCTGTAGTAAAATGCTGAATAAGGCCAGGTATTCACTCTTTGCCCACATTTTCCCATGAGGGCAATATCAATACAGTATTTTAGTTTCACGCAATGAAGTTTCTTGGCCAAGGTGAGCAAGTTTTTTTGGACTGTAGCTCCCTTGATGAATGCCGCCTCCCTCCTACCTTCCTTAGCAAAGCTTTTCCAGTGATTCTCCCCTCTTCCCCTCAAAATCTGGCAAAACTCTGATAGCACCGTGTGTGTTCTTGGTAATGACTTGGTGGGCTACCTCTTCTTTTCCCCCTCAATGAACATGCACATTTTTCTGTGTGTGTGTGTGTGTGTGTGCAAGCGTGTGTGTGTAATTGAGTGAGTGGACCAACCACAGAGTCAGATACCAGACGGTGAGATTCTCTATGCTCTTGGCAAGAATTAAGTGATTACAGGGGAGTGAATTCACCCGGCTTGTCTAACCTGATCAGACAGGGGGAAAGGAAGGGATTTCAGTGCAGAGTGGAAAAGATCACTCGGAATTGCTCATGAAAGCATAACAGCTTATCGCTGTGCCTATCGTTCATTTTTTTTTTCTCTCTTAGTACACTGATGTTTTTTTCAGTAGATGGAAGCCGACATTATTGGTATAATATCTTAATCCTGTCCCTTCTATATAATAGGTGCAATAACTAAACACCCTCTTCACTGATATTTATGCAAACTGTCTTTCTTGAGTTTCACTGTCTAACTCCTGGCTTTCCTTTCTGCAGTGATTGACAGCTGCACAGTCGCAGTGGCATCCAACAGCACACCAGGAGGAGAGCGCTACATTTCATCAAATGTGTGCGGACCTCACGGCCGCTGTCGGAGCCAGGCTGGGGGCCAGTTCAGCTGTGAATGCCAGGAGGGCTTCAGGGGCACCTACTGCCATGAGAGTAAGGCCGATAATCACACAGTTAACACACAACTGATCATGATGTACAAGACTGTCAGCCATTCTCACTTTCTACTTGCCTTGCCCCTTTCAGACATCAACGACTGTGAGAGTAACCCATGTCGCAACGGAGGCACCTGCATCGACAAAGTCAGCGTGTACCAGTGCATCTGCGGTGACGGCTGGGAGGGCGATCACTGCGAGATCAGTGAGTACAGCACAATTTGTCCCGTGACCTCAAAACAAATCCACACTTCCTGTGGGATCCATGTTTATAAAAAGATGTTTTTGATATGTTGCATGTAAACGCTCCCATCTAATGTTTCAAACAGACATAGATGATTGCAGCACCAACCCCTGTCATAATGGAGGGACATGTCGAGACCTGGTGACTGATTTCTTCTGCGAGTGTAAAAATGGCTGGAAGGGAAAGACTTGCCACTCCCGTAAGAGCCCTTTGAGTTTTTGTTTTTTCTTTTTTTTTTTAGTTTCATCCACACCTTGTTAGTAGTCTGCCTGTGCAGGCTCATGGTATGTGCTTATAGCTGCGTATAATTACCCAATCTTCTGTACAGTATGTGTGTGTCTGTTGGACATGTAACCTTCAACAATTGAAATGCTTCCCCCCAGGTGAAAGTCAATGTGACGAGGCCACGTGCAACAACGGAGGCACCTGCCATGATGAGGGCGACACGTTCCAGTGCAAGTGTTCCCCAGGATGGGAGGGCACGACTTGTAACATAGGTAAGCATATTTACACACAACACACACACCCACACACACACACACACTTAAGATTCTGGGAGATTTCCGTGCTGTCTGTATTAATCAGATCTGCGAGGTCCACACAAACAGTTTTTATCCTTTCACGCTGTCAGCACTTGCTCTCTCTCATCTCCCACTATTTCTCCTCTCCTGCAAGTGTTGACAGATATCTGCGTAACATCTCTGATTGCACTGACAGAGCACTTCAAAGTGATGGAATGTAGAAAAAGGAGAAATTCAACCGAGAAACCCAACAGCCGTCTCCGTAACTGTGCTAATAACTGTCGCTGAGAGCTCACCTAAAAATAAAAATATTTCTTTTCTTCACAGCTAAAAACTCAAGCTGTCTTCCAAACCCGTGCGAGAACGGAGGAACCTGTGTGGTGACAGGGGAGTCATTCACCTGTGTCTGCAAGGAAGGCTGGGAGGGTCCCACGTGCACTCAGAGTAAGAGTCTGGGGGTGGAATGGTTAACCGTGGACAGTTATTGCTATTAAATGATGATAAAGCTTGTGCTACCAAGTGCAGAGGTGAAGTCCTGTGTCTGATTAAAACAGACTCTCTCATCCTCTTTTGATCTTAAAAAAAAAAAAGAAGCTTTCCTCTCTCCTGGATGCTGCCGGCCATGAGAGGACAAAGTGAGGGAGGAGGGAGAAACCAGCTCAGGAAAGTGGAGACAGATGTTTCTCCCCCTTTCTCCCTAGTCCAACACACACCCCTCTCTCCCCTCTAGTCGTTGCATTCCTGTCCAAACAGTGACATGTCTGCTTGTTCTACAGCCCTCCTCCATTTCCCTGACTTTCCTGGGATCCCTGCCCTGCACTCCAAAACATAAATTCCTCTTGTAACTTTTGGAAGGGAGGGAGAAACAGCCAGGGTGGGAATAAGGGTGTGGAAGTGTTGTCGATGGCAGCAGGAGGGGAGGGGGCGAAGCTGGGACTCACTTTTGAGGATGAGAGTTGACTCCCGAATTGTTAATAAGGCAGAGTGATCAGGCAGCGCGGCGTCCAAGCCTGATTGGCCCAACACGCCTCTGCACACACAAGCTCAGACGTGCTCTAAACACTTTGAAGGAAAAAACACACACTCACCATCCTCTTGTCTGTTTCTCCCTCCCTTTCTGTTTTTTTTCTCTCTTTCAGATACCAACGACTGCAGTCCCCACCCATGGTAAGTGGAAGCCAAACATTTCCTGTAGATTTAGACAGATGTAAACAAGCTGCTCCTCCTGTATCGTAGTTTCTCACCTGCAGGCTTTCTCTCTGCTGAGAACAAGGCCTACACCCTCCCCTGTCATTCCTAGGATGCAAACTGCTAACTCTGTTTTGTGAACTCCCAAACCAAAACAAACATGTCAAATACAAAGAATACAACTGATTGCTTTAATTGCTATTATGTTGATTGGTGAGAAAATCCCAGCCTGAAAATGTTATAGTATAAAAGAAGTGCGGGTGTAGATGTATGTCAGCCTGTAAAAAAGTGTGGGTTTTTTTTGTTTTTTTTGCTGCAGCTACAACAGTGGAACCTGCGTCGATGGGGATAACTGGTACCGCTGTGAGTGTGCTCCAGGCTTTGCTGGTCCAGACTGTCGGATCAGTAAGTATTAACCCTGCCTCCAGCTCCTCCCTGATCCCTGTTAGACCTGTCAGTTAGAGCATGCCCGGGCTACAGGAGGACTGTCACAGACTCTCCAAATGGAAGGTCTAGTCGGCCAATTATCTGTGTGCGTTGGGCTTCGGGCCAGGCCGAGCCATTTCGGTGTCACTCCGCTGGGCCATGCTGCTGTCCCTGGGGGAAACCAGCTTAGCAGGCCAACAGCTAATCAGCCATGCTCTCTGACACTGATTATACAGATTGTTTTCCCTCTTAAAGGCTTTCAGATGGCCACATTCTTTCCCATTGAAAACCCTTTGTTCTGCTAAGTCCAGCCTTTAGCTCCTGCATACCTGCTAATGATGCTGCCTTTTACGAAGGCTGCAAGGGGCAAAAAAAACATCTAAGGCTGATTTAAAGCATGTTTGCCTTTTTTTTTTTTTATTAGTTGGTGTTTATATGTGAGTGTACTGTTGAAATGACACATGACCTTAGTAACTTTAGCCAAGGAATTAGATTTGTGTGCCGACTGCTTAACCTAATATTTAACTGCTGTCTGGCTTTGCTGAGTTTATTTGGGGAAGGAGCCCTTTCTCACCTCTCCCTTTTTTTCCCTCTGTGACAGATATCAATGAGTGTCAGTCCTCTCCTTGTGCCATGGGCTCCACCTGTGTGGATGAGATCAACGGGTACCGGTGCCTGTGTCCGCCAGACAGAACTGGACCCCACTGTCAAGAAAGTATGTCTTCATGAGACAATGAACATAGAAAATACACCATTTTATTTACATTTCTAATTCTGAGGTCGTGTTCAACACAGTGACAAGAAAACCCTGCTCTGTTAATGGACACGTCACACCTGATGGAGTCAAATGGGACGAGGACTGCAACACTTGCCACTGTTCCAATGGGAAAGTTGTTTGTACGAAGGTAAATTTAGAAGTCATGCTAAAGTGAAGCGTTTAAAACGGCTCTGCACAGCTATAAAGCCTGTGATGCCATTGTTTACTGATGAGAGAAGGACTAAAACAACAGTTGGGTTGGTGGTTGCGTCGCCACCACCTGTAGAAGTGGCATGTTGGACTACACAACACTGTGTCACAGGGTGGAGTAGGTTTGGGAGTGTCAAATTCAGTACAGAGATGATACAGTTTGTTTTGAAAAGGAACACAATGGCACTGTTAGAATTTGGTGTCAGATGCCATTTCAGAATCTCCCACAGTTACACTGGGAGATTTACAGTAGCGGCACGAAGCAGCGCTATCATTCTCATCTCAGCATCAGATGAACAATGGTGGCCTTATTGATACGGTTCCCCTCAGGACGAAAATGCATCATGGGGCGAAAGTGATCTGGGAACTGAAAGACACACTGTAGGCTAACATTTTAAAAATGGCCTGTACCTTTGCAAACAGTAGCTTGTGTGTTTCATGTGGATTACAGAAGCACACCCTTCGGCAATAAGCTTGACTGGGAAAAAATGTCATCATTAGTCAGTGCTACAGACACATGCAATACCAAGTTTAGTTTAGACTCGCTATCTATATAAATATACATTGAAACCCTATTGAGACAAGGTTGAGTTCAAAAGGAAACTCTGATCCGATCAATATGTTTTTCTCTCTAGATGTGGTGTGGACCAATGCCCTGCAAACTGGGTGCCAAAGGCCGAGGCGGGTGTCCCTCAGGCCAGAGCTGCATCCCCCTCAGGGAGGGCCACTGCTTTGTGAAGCCCTGCCCCGAGGCTGGAGAGTGCTGGCGCTCCAACCCTCCCCAGCCTCCCACCAAATGCCACCCCAGCTCCACTTACCAGGACAACAGCTGCGCCAACATCACCTTCACCTTCAACAAGGAGATCATGAGCCGAGTGAGTTACCTAGGCAGCAGCGAGGAAGAGATTGAATTAACAGGCTTTAGGTTCATTTTTCACGTCTCCCTTCCTGCCCCATCACTTTTACATGAATGGGAGCAGCAAACTATGAAAGATCGGGTTTACAGAAGTGTTTACCCACCAGGACAAAAAGAGACTATTTAAATATGCTCCTCAAAACAGAACTCTGGGGGATGTTTCTCTACTTGTTGCCCGCGTCCAAGTTTTGATGTTCCTGAGACTCAGGCATTCATGGCGACTCATGCCAGTCCCCTTTTAACACAACCGCACTGTGAGATGAATTTCAGGATAATATGGATTTCAGCACCACAGGACCACTGGCGACTCTGTCCTCGCCAGTTGCCTAACAAGCATGACAGCAGATAGTGACAAGCATACGAGTCTGTGGTCTTTAATCTAAATTAGGTGGATAGGATGTTGAACAAACTGCCAGACCCAGTTCTTCCTTCTTTTTTTTTTTCTCCTTGATTGCCCTTCATTTTTCCATGTGTGTTAACATTTGCTTCGATGCTTCCTTCTTCCTCCAGGGCTTGACTGTGGAGGGTGTGTGTAAGCAGCTGAGGCACTTGTACATAGTGAAGAATTTCTCCTTGGAGCATTCTGTGTCCATAACCTGTGACCCCTCATTCTCAGCCAGCAACGAGATCCACGTCTGCATCGTAAGTGTCTCCTCCCACTTTTAAGACATATGCCATATGTTTGACTGACTCTATTGATGCATGCTCAGAAAGATTTCCTTTGATTTATAGCCTGCAGCATTGCATTCCTTACTGCACACAGACATGCTCAAATAGGATGTGTGATGGATTTAGGTTGGGTTTTTTCCTGTCATCATTAGTTGACAGCAAGTAAACACAATCAATGGCAGACAAAATAGAAATTAAACCATTTTCGTTTAGTCTACAGAAGACCATCGTTTGGATCGGAGCCCCATTAAAGAGATCACTGACAGGATAATCGACTTGGTTAGCAAACGTAACGGGAACAACACCATCATCTCCGCCATCGCTGAAGTGCGTGTGCCAAGCCCCAGCAAAACTGGTATGAACCAAGTCCAACTTTTGGTTGCTGTTCTATGAAGTTTTCCAGACTTGCACACACTTGCATGTGAGGATGGGTGGGAGGATTTTTTTTTTAATATCAGGCGAGATAGAGCCAAGCCCTGAATATGACAGCAATGCTGAACACTAAAAAAAAAAAAAAAAAAAAAAAGTGTGTGCATGACAAGTTGTTCCTTACCCTCCCACACAACTCGGACCGCCCAGGTCTGCCATCTCATGGCAGTTGTAATGGAGCTTAAAAAGAATCTAGCCAGGATTTGGATGGAAAGAGCAGAGCCGCTTGGCTACATACTGCAACTGGCTGGACTTGTAGTAAGACTCCCGCATGTGTCCACCATTTATCAACATGGTGACAGCAGACTGCTGCCACAGCCAAGTAGAAGCAGCCGCCTCCTCTCCAGATTATTGCTTAGAGGTCAGGGTGTTTTGGCAAGAGCCTGCTAATGATTTAATCTAATGAAATCTAAACTCCCATTATGTTCTTCTGTCAGCCCTTTGACCTGCTATTGTCTTCTTCATCAGACTACCTAGTGCCCCTCCTCAGCTCCATCTTCATTGTCATCTGGGTCCTCGTGCTGGTCTCCATCTTGTTGTGGTGCATGCGCCGCCGGCGGAAACAGAGCAACCACAACGGGACATCGGCGACCGGCTCGGAGGACAACACAACCAACAACGTCCGGGAGCAGCTCAACCAGATCAAGAACCCTATAGAGAAGCACGTGGGCCTCACGGTGTCCATCAAAGACTACGAAAACAAGAACTCCATCATTGCCAAAATAAGGACAAATCATCCCGAGGGGGATGACGACGACAAGGAGAGGCACTTACAGAAGGGCCGCTTTGCCAAACAGCCAGCATACACACTGGTGGAGAGGGACGAGAAGGCGCCCATCTCCAATGCCAACTCAACATCCAAGCATCCGAATTGGACTAATAAACAAGACAACAGAGACTTGGAGACAGCAAACAGCATAAACAGGATGGACTACATTGTATAGCAGACAGCTGTGTTGCTGTGCAACCAAGCCTTATGCCTTCACACCCAGGTGGTGGGTGAAACGGGGGAGCTTGTGTAGTTAGTGAAAGGTCATGTCAGTTGTGACCCCACAGTATTTTCAGATATTCCCCGTGTTAATTTAAGTTTTGACAAGCTGGCTTACACTGGCAGTGACAGTTGCTTTGGTTGGCTGGAAACACAAGGCGCTGGTATACATTTCACTGTAGAACTAGGTGCGGAAGTGTCCTCCTATGCATTTCATTTCTCTGTTTTTAAACTGTAGTGGACACATGGAAGGGGCTCCTGGTGTTAATCGTTTTACAATGACTAAAACTACACGACGCGTTCGACACTAGAGCTAATTATTTTTAGTATGTGTTTGAATTCTTTCTAGTTCCATTTGGAGAAAGTGCCTTTTTTTCAGCTTTAGACTTCAGCAACTGTCAAATGAGAAAAAAAAAAGATCAACTTTATTATTTATTTTTATTTTTTTTTTTGGGAGGAGGGGGGAGGGAAGGGGAGGGAGGGGTTCAATGTCAGCAGTTGCTGCCAATATGAAGAATTTATGTGACAATTTAGAACGTGTAGATATGTACATTTTTTTTATTAATCATTGTGTATATTTGATTTATTAACTTAATAATCAAGAGCCTTAAGATATCATTCCTTTTTATTTATATGTTCTGTCTAGTTTGAAGGTTTTGATAGCTGTGGAAGCCTACCATTTCTTTCAATGACTAAATTTTTTTTTTTCAACACATTCTACAAAAGCCAGATTTCAAAGAAATTCACAGAAGACAAGCGATGGGCACTTTGGGCCTGAACTAGATGCTTTTGTTTCACCATGTATTTTGACATTTCATTATTTGTTGCCAGGACCTTAATTGAAGGCAAGTGAGGTTAGGACAACAAAAAGATAACGGCTGCTGCAAGGGTTGGACATGGTGGCAGACATATTGCTTGCCACTAATGGATAAATACTTAAGGGAACAAAAAAAAAAACAATTCTTCAGCAGCTTCGGTTTAAACTCATGCACATATTTCAAAGGCTGTCAAAATCCACCAACTTGCGAGGCAAGTCACTTCACCATGACACGCCAGAAATCCCATCTGCTTTAGTCAGCGTAATATCATAAGCTAGACCACGAGTACTTGAACAGTAGGGGGGCAATGGGAACATTGTAGAATCGGATAAAATACACTGCCTTGCTCTGCAAGAGTCTGCTTTGTTTCTGTGCACATTTGTTTCTTTTCTTTTTTTTTTTTAAATGAGGCTCTTAAAGACAAACATGTTTTATCTCATTTGTTAACCCTTTGAGATCATGGCAACATTTTGTCCTATTTTTGACTTTGTTTTATGAACTTGAGAATTCTGTGTTGATCTGGCAATATATTTTTGAAAGTCATATTTATTAAATATTTTGTATGAAAAGAGAATTAAAGTTGTCTTTGTTCTGGAGAGAGCGAGTGAAGAGTCTGTCTGTGATGCATCAAGCCAAACATGTCAGAGCATATGAAAGGTTTTTCTCATGCAGCTGGCGTGGGAACTGGAGCTGGAGGGACATCATAGACTTGAGTAAGGTCTCTGTCCAAATATGTTTACAGCTAATTACGTTGTAGCTAGCTATCCTGGTATTAAATCAATCCTGGAGACAAAAATAACCCTGCTCCTCATGATCCCCAAACAATGTTCCCCTTGTTGGTCTGGTTTAAGTTGTGGCCCTTAAAAAACTTTTTATACTTATAACCTTTCACAAAGCAGCAGGCCGGAGGAGGCTTCACTGTGATTTTAAATCAAACTCTTGCTAAATCTGTTTGACAGGATTACAGCCAACACAGAAGATTAGCAACACCTCTTGAGAATGACACATTAGGACTTAAAACATTAAGGCCAGATTCACTAACCTGCCATGTTGTGTCTGTCGTGGTAAGAACAGAATCAGCTTCTGGCTGTGACTCATCTGTTGTTGGACCTTCACTGTGAATCTGCCATGAGCATCAGCTAGTCTGGACTCTATAAGGAAAACACTGACATCTACATGTTATTTCAAGATGGCTGGTTTCCAAAAAAATTTCAACATATTTGCATTTTTTTTTCTTGGGGGGAAAAAAAACACATTTATTTATTTCTTAAAATGTCTTTCCAGTACAATAAAAATAAGCCAGAAGAAACATGCATTATGTCACTGAATAGAATGTCTTGGTTTTAAAAGAGGGCATGAGTGACAGCTGGCTCCTTGCCCTTAACAGCCCAACCAAGTGTTGTGGTGACGACAGCGGCTACATTCAAACCTGTGATACTGTAGACATCCTGCCATTCCAAAATAACGTAGCTAATATTTCAACACTGCTCACATTCACACACACATATTTGGTTTGAGTTCAACATAAAAGCTACACGTTTAAAAACAGATTTCAGGTGCTTAGCAACTGAGTACTGAGGCAAATTGTACATGAATGAAATCGAACTATGAAAATACATTTTTGAGAATGGGGTGATGAAATAAATCTGGAAACAGCAATCAATCACAGCAGAGCTTCAGCGGGGGAAACTGGACAGTTTTCAGACACGTAGGAGCCAGTATTTCAGACTGAAAGCCATGACGTACTGCATGGCTCCTGCCTGTCTGAAATCCCCAATCTTTAACACAAAACCAAATCTAGACTCCAATTAAAGGTTTTTGACTTTCATTTGCGAGCCTCTCTTGACCACCACTACTTATGGGTGGAGGCAAAGTCTGTTTCAAGTATTTGACAAAGCGTAACTCAAATGCTCGTGTATCAACTGCTATAATGTGCTTGGCATTTGATCTGTGTGTGTGTGTGTTTGTGTGTGTGTGTGTACACCACAGGAAAAGAATAGATATTGTAGTGGAAAGTGACACATGCACACATGTGAGACATCTGAGGAGCGAAGCGGACTACATGGGGTAAACATGTAGGCTGACAGAATATCATTTGTATCTCTGTGGCGTCAGGCATCTTTACTGTAGCATGTCTCCCCGCCCTCAGGACCTCTTCAGTCGTTGTAATCTGGAGGTTCTGGGCACATTTTCGCTCCCCTCCTCTCTAAGAGTGGATCTGGAACCAATAGAGGAGCCTGAGGATGCAGGCTTGACAGATAGGCCCCTCAGACTTGCGGCCAGCCTGTTTTGGTTTGTCTGTGCCGTGTTATTGCTTGTGAGGGGGAGCCTCTGGGCCCGTTTCCCTGGAGTAAGCAGCTCTACTTCCAGTGTGGTTTTCTTGCACTCTGAGACAGGGAAAGCCTTGGACTCTGCCTTGGCTTCGACTGGAGGAAGGGGCGGCAGAGGAAGAAGGTCATGCTTGGATGTTTGTGTGAAGCACTCAGTGGACTGAGTTTGCATTGTGGTTGGAGGTCTTCCAAGGCGCGTCCTCTTGGCCTTCTGTGGGTGCGGGTCTTCCCCAGCATCACTCAGCTTGCACCTCTTGCTCTTGCTGGTGTTCTGAATGACTTCATGTTGGCAGAGATCTGTCGATGATCCATTTACGTTGTCTGAAGGACCAATATTAGCCACAGCTTCAGTTAAAGCCCCGGAGCAGGGCACCTTAAGGCCTTCTTCTTGGAGGACCTTCTGTCCACAGCTGGACACTGTCTCTGGGTTTGGGTCACAAGCTCTCTGGTCAATGTGTTGCTCTGCTGTAGGAGAACCATTAAGCTCTTGCTGGACACTCGCTTGTTTGGCACTGAAAAAGTTAAATGGATAGGAGGATATGAACAGATACTCGAGTGTCCTCTCTGACTGGTGGGGTTGGAAAGTTCTGCATTAGATCATACTTACAGCTTTTGAAGCAGAGTCTTCTTTGTTTTTGCGGGGCTGTTTGAAAGCTCTTGGGTTTCTCCAACACTGGAAAAATATTCCGATCTGCTTTGTTCACCCAGCTCAGTCTAGAGAGGACAAACAGAATCGGTGTAAACAAAAAATATTATTTCTGGCATCCGCTGGAAAGGTTTGGCTCTGCGGTGCTGTCATCATCTGGCATTGTTGGACTCCTGTAAAGATGATAGAGGCTTATACAGATGTATTTTCTCCTCTTCCTCCTGTATTCTACAGTGTGCTGTCACCTCTTTATGTGAACTATGATGGTATACAAGAAGAATGTTTTCTATAAGGCCTTCAGAGACACTTAGTAACAGCCCAGCTGGCATCAAGAATTTGTCCCCCCCCCCCCCCCCCCCCCCACACTTAAAACTGTCCAAAGCAACCACCTCAAAGGCTTCAGAAAATAATCACTGGCTCATCATACTGTGACGAATGTTCATAGTCTCCACTGACTGATGCTTGAAGCCTGAGACTGAAACATCGTCCATGCTGACAAGTTAAAACAGCAAATAGAGAAGACTCATTATTAAGATGGTAAAGCATGGAAAATACAAGAAAAGCATGGGAATGGGGGGGAAAGCATCTTGAGGGACAGATGAGGGGAGTATTCACTTTGCTCACTACCACAAAGCCTCTTTAACCAAGATTCTTAGTTACTGAAGCAGTTAACAGTGAAGAGAAAGTTCAATATATCCACTCTCTGAGGCAGAACAAGGAACAAGCTTAAAATTGGATCTCACCAACGTGTGCCCTCAACAGGCCACTAATGAAGGTTAATCACAGGTCCCCTCCTTGGCTGCGCCAGAACAGACTCTGGATTTATGAGAGAACTGAGATGCTGCTGGTAAATTGAGCAGAACTTAAAGGCTGAAAGCCTGTTAATTTATTCTGAATTAATTGCATAAAAAAAAAGTTGGCGGTTTAATGTCAGAAAACGTGCCGGCTCCTGCTTCTTCCTTCAGAGTAAGCAGAGTTATACCACTTTGTATAACTAAGGTCTGCTGCCATGCTTGGGGCATTAAATATGCGACCCATGCTTACCAGCCTTTCTGATTTTCCTGTCACAGTGATTCAGCTTCCTGCCTGAAACCAACCTAATGATAGTGTTAGCTGCTGAATCCCTAATGTTTAATGCCATCCTCAGGGATACATAAATGTCTGTGCCATGTATCATGGCTGTCTAATAGCTGCTGAGATATTTCACTCAAGACACAAATTTTAACCTCATGGCAAAGAGAGAGGGGATCATCAGAGCCAGAAGTAATCCTTCTCCAGAACTAGTAAAAGTCCAAAACTGTCAAGTAAACAATAACATATTTCACCAATAATCTAAAAACTCGACCCACTGGTGTCAAGATGAAAAGCCAGACATTCACCAAAAGTCTTTAGGATTTATTCTCTGGCTCCCACAAATGTCTGCGCTCAATTTCATGGCAATCCATACAGTAGTAATTAAGTTATTTCACTCTGGACTGGTTGTGGACGAGCCGACACTGCCGTCCACAGACTCTGAAAACTCTATGGAGGCTGCAGCAGTGGAGAGACATAAGTAAAATCCTGGAAAAGTCAAGGTTGTGGCCACTATGTTTATTTAATATCAGCCATTTCTCAGATCATTACTATTCCATAAACTGGTTGGTAAAATGATCAATGTGCACTTTAAGACGGGGAAAGCCAGTGTGGTCAGCTGTGGTATCCACCAGTTGCTTTGAAAACAGAGAAAAAAAATCATTAATGTCCTCCCCCACATGTCACGATACCAGCGACAACATATGACCTGACACACACAAAGGGGAAAAGGAGTAATTGTCCCAAGCTGTAAGGGCAAGCTGGGGCATTGTGGCTTTGTACTGGGTGTTGAGATCTAGCGACTGGTCTGTGGTGTGGTAGACAGGAATAAAAAGAGGCCAGACGAAAGGGAGGAGAGTGAATGAGTAGGCAGGGCAACAGGGAAGTGGGCGGAGTTGACAAGGAACAAGGGACAAGATATAAAAGAATGAAAAGGAGAATAAAAAAAGAGGGTTTAGAGAGGAACACAACAAAAGCACAGGCACCTCCCAGAGTCATACTGCCTGACCTCAACAGTCTCTCCAGCATGCCCACAAACGCAAGAATCCACACACAGGAAGTCCTCCACAGGCTGCTCTTTGTGCAGAGATGGAGTCATGCTACAGTGTGGGCAGAGGTCTGGTCTTTATGCTCCCTCATAACCACTGCTACAGCTGGCCTTGGGCTTGGATTTGGGACAGTGACAGATACAAAAAGTGCATTTGCCTACACACTCACACCCACCCAACAACAACAATTCTGAGAAAAATGTGGGTGCCATCATTTGCATCGTAATGCCTTGATATGTATTCTCGTGTGTTTAATATGCTGTTTGAAAATGAACTTGAAAGAAAAATCAACAAGAAGCCAAAGGGAGGCTCTCTGAGAAAGTTTAGCGTCTTTCTGTTCCTGTCGGCACGACATCAAAAGAGCAGGAGAGTGAAAGAACAGAGTCATGGAGAGGAAGAAACCTGAAGAGAGGAAGAGGTCGGATATACATAGCAAGTAAAAGAAAAGCAGATAAAAAGGCTTACAGAGAGGGTGAGAGGTGCATGAATTATTATCAGCAGGGGTCAGACACTCCGTATATAGCAACTAAAGAAGAAAGTAAAGGTATAAAAACATGTGAAAGGACACAGAGTGAGCTGGTGCATGAACAACAGTGTAATTATCACAAACTATGTGGATGGATCAGTAAGCATTGTGTGGGAACTGAGGTGGCCTAATCTTGTACGGAATTATGCAAACTCCGAGTATCTGGAGAGAGTCCCACGAAAGAGGAGGGAGGCAAACCTGTGGTAAACAGGAACGTCAAGCCGCCGCCATGCTGCTACCACCTCTCTCCCAAAGCAACAAGGACTTAACCCCCCCACCCCACCTCCACCGCCAGCCAGTCTGCTCGCCCCCACACAAAGCTGCAAAATGCACCTCATGATCCAACATGTAGAGTAGACCAACAGTGCCCTCCCCTGCCCCCCCGAGCCTCCTGAACAACATGGCTTCACCACGGGAGCTGCTACACGACGGCACATCTGGATGTCAGATTACAGAGATAAGCCTGGCAAAAGGGCAACGAGAGCAGAGAGAATGAATCACTTGGTTTAAAAGGATACCAGTACACATTCTCATAGCTTTGCCCCGACTCTGAATGACTCCTGGAAACTACTTCAAAAAGAAAGCCAGCAACAGGCTCCATAAAATACAGGGAAGAACAGTTTCTTCTCTGCCGTCTAAGATAAGGTTAGAACACAGATAGGAAGATTATGTTGGTTATCTTTTAATGCACCACTTGAAAGTAATGCAGTGATATGGACATGTCTAAAATACTGTGCTGCATGGATGACAAACCTCACCTGGTATTTGGAGGCTTATTGCTATATTGATGTACAGTACAGTTTCATCCTATAAACACAAATGCCTGTGTGCATTTGTGTTGTGCAATACTGCTCCTAAGAAGGCAGTATTGTCATTAATCCACTGTGGTTTGGAAGGACTTTCAGAAACTCACTTCATCATGGAGGCACTGCAAACTTAAGAGTGGAAGTTAAACAGAAAAAATGTCAAGTCAGCACCGATCAACCATCAACTCTGATTTGCCACAGGGGAAGCCAGATAGAGAACACTGTAATGTCTTTATATCTCACTAAACACACACAAAACCAGTGAGATGCCATCCTGTACAGACAATTACTCCCTCATCTGTCACAGGAATAATGGTTCATGTCAACTCAAAAATGCTTTAATTCCTCAACCCATTCAAGTTATGAAAATCGAATTATTCTTTTCACTGGACAAAAATCCTCAAACTGGCACCAAGAAACAACAACACTATTCAACTGTCAGAGGAATACCTCCTGCAGAGATGTTCGTGAATGCAGTCCACAAATTCCACCCACCCTGCTCCCACAGAGGAAGCATGCCCTGTTTGTCTAAGCTCACCACATCTTCCCTGCAACAAAGTCAACAAACATGCATGGGCACATACTTGTCTAAAATAGAGGACAGTTCTTATCCCCAGACAATGACGTTTTTTTAAGTTTTTGGATCCACCCATGTGAAAGGATTAAAACAAGCTGTTAACTTTTTGAACACACTTCATGCAAATCAACGAAAGCAGCTTAAGACAAGATGATAGTGCACTATGAGACATCATGGACATGACGGACAGGAGGTCAGCAGACACTGGACGCTTGGGAAAGGACTTGCTGCTAGCTGTTGCGAGCTGTGAAGAACAGAGGCGTGCTGAGGTCATGAGTAAACACACAGGCTCGTCCAGAGCTCAGAAGGAGGGGGGGACTGGAAACACATCTGCTCTGCCTTTGATCCAAACTTCTGCGGCCCAGCACGCCACTCACCTCAGCTGCCCACTCTGTGCCTGACTAGAAAACAACGGCCACAATCCTAAACACTGACTCTCCATTCCCATGCTGCCCTCCTCACTGTTGGTGCTGACTCACAATAACACAGACTTTAATCTTCAAATCTCATGAGAAAAAATGGAATTGTGTAAGAGACAAAGCTTTGTGTTTGCTTCCCACTGTCTCATGCAAACATAATTGCTTCTCTCTGTCTCTGCAGAGCAACAGCTAGTTCTGGGTTTCTAGGTCAAAAAAAGACATGACAGTCAGGACAGGAACCAGCACCTGAGAGCATCAGCAATTACTCTCAAATACTTGAATCTAGGCTGTGTCTAACAACTTCTGGTGAGAGGAGAGAAAGTAAACAGGAGCTGTGTCAGAAATTGAACCCAACCTGACTTTCCAAGCATGTAAGAGAATCCTCCATGGCTTTTTGTTTTTGACCCATCACATGAAAACATCACACCCTTCAGGAACAACTTCCACTAAGCCCCAGTAATCCACCTTACAGGGGTGTGGCAAAAATTCCAAAAACTGTACATCAAAAAGGTAACTACTGATGGGGCTAATTTAATAGCTAAAAACTGCAATTAACATATAACAAAATGAGAAAGCATTTGAATTCCCTTGACAGACATCAAACCATCATGTCAAGAATTTTATGAAAGAGAGCGCAGAGGATGAACATGCTTGAGCAAGCAAAGGAGGTCGCACTTCACTGATAAAGAATGGAATCTGAAATTGCTTTTAACGCCATGCTTTCTGATATGCTGATATCTAAGTGGGTTTTGAAATACAAACAGGCCTGGGTTTTGTTATTTCTCAAACAGCAACACTTTCAAGCTGACTATGAAGGCCACATTTTATGGCCTTTCACTCAGAGTTAAAAAGATGCCATCGAACAATAATGTTTGGGAATTAATTGTGACTTTTCTACTTTAACCTTAATACATGCGGTTATTTCCTAAAACCAATTGACATCCCTATAATGCTATTATGCATTTGTTCTGAGTGTAACAGCTGTGCTTTCTGAGGAGGATGAATGGCATGTTGCACTTCAAATCACACTAATATAGCTGGCATTTAAGAAAAATAATGTGCAGAAAGTCACAATTATGAGCTTCTAGAGGGTAAATCTGCTTTAAACATAAGTTCAACACTGATTCTGAGACCTGAAAAACCAATAAAAACTGGTATAATAGCTCCTTATATGTCAAAGGAAATGAGTACATCTAACTTTCCTGTCTTCTGTGAACCACAGCCGACTAATTTCACTAATAACAGAGCACAGTATTCATTTACAATTGACGTACAGTATGTTCAAGTGTGGGAGTGAGAAGCTGGCTTTCACAAGACAAAAGGCCAACCATGATGTCACCTTAGTTCCTTCATAACATAACCCCCTGACCTTATGAAAAGTGCTCATTTGATGAGTCCACATTTCCACTGCGGTTAAAAATTTTTGTGCGACAACTCATAAAAACAGAATCCTCACAACAAACCCAAAACCTCCCCAAACACAGGGAAATGTGGGCATTTTTTGGGCCTAGCAGGCTCATGCTGTCAAAAGTTTTGGGATGAAAGACCCCTTCTTAAATGTGAGATCAACTCTGACACAGAACTCCAAAGACTATTTTTAGACGGCAACAGTATTATACCTTACATCAGCTGTGACTCAGGATGTAATCTTTCCTAATTAAAAAAGACGTTTGACTTTTTTGGAAACATTAAAACTGCAAAAACTCCCTTTTTGACAAATAAGAACAGGGAGTGTGGGATGTAAACAAAAGATTGTTCAAGTCATGTGAGAACTTCAGCCTGTCTGTCTTGTATCTTTCCCTTACAAACCAAGCTTGAGGCTGCGCTAGTGAGACCTCCACCACAAGACTCCCACCCTCCAATTCCCTCTGCTTATGCTGTATGAGCCCAGAGAACCACATCCTGAGGACAGGAACGCAATCGACAGCAATGCCTCCTTGAACTGGAAAATTGGTTACACAATCTGAACTTTTCACTGACGACTGTGTTGCTCCACTAAAAATATTACAATCACTGCTTTCATTGGACGCCAAACTGTGGAGAGTGCAGAGGCATTTCAAAGGGAAACAATAGCAAAAACCCCATAGAAAAACAGCAGGCCACTGATCATGGGATGTGATGGGAGAAATGTCTGTCCTTGAAGTGAGTGCCAAGGTGAGAGGCTCCACCGCCATTTCCCAGAATACTCTTGGGAGTTGGGGATCAAATGAACACTGACCAAAGGATAGCTGATTATAATATTCCAAAAAACAACTTACAGTAGTAGGCCACATAACATGAGCTGGAGTATAACATGATATACACAACACAGACCATACGGAAATACACTTTGCTAACCGAGCTTTAGCTGAGTCCACATAATCAAAGCACATTTGACTGCAGATGAGCAAGTTAATTCTTCGTGCAAAAACAAGAGTGAAAAAATCTCAATCATCCAGGTCATGGCACATATGATGCTAAAAACACGGGTGATCCATCTTACTGAGTGACTGTGACATAAATGTGCAATAAAATAAGTTTTACATACAAAAAAAAATGTAATTTCAGTTAACGATCTTAATGGGGTGAAGAAAGCAGTTATAAGTGTAACCGTTGTGCTGCATGTGTGGATGGGTGCTTCTCTCTAGCTTTGGAGGCACTCACATGAATCTTGCTGCAAGTACAGTATGTATAATAAACCCAATAAATTAAACTGCAGGTACTTAAAGTTTTGTCAATAACTGTTACAGACCCTGTCTACAATGTGAGGCTGTATTTTTATAAACTTTTTGACCAGGGACACCGACAGTTTTCCATCTCGTATGATGACTTCAGTAATGTAATAAACTCCTATCTTCATACTGAGAATATACTGTTGAAGCCTCTGGTTATTCTAAAGGCTTGATGATGCCCTATGTGAAGGTTCTTTTTTAATAAATAATATTATACAAAATGAATGAAAGTGAAGTTGAAATTGTAGTGTGCCCTATAGCCACAGTTAAAATACCCAGGGTGAAGTAACCAAGGCCTACTGATTAATAGATCTTAGGAACATTGTAGTTTTGCCACAGTTTACCCACGTCAACAACATCCACCATCACATAATTACATGTAGTTGCCTAGCATAAGTGCTGTTGGATGCTCTTAGCACTATGGTTGTCTTTTCCTAAGTCCCTATGAATTCTTCTTCACATCGTTCCCTGACCTCATGACGTTTTCCATCGAAGTGAAGGAAAACAGTTTAGGAGAAGACATAGGACATAATTTTTTTGACTATTCGACCACAAACCATGCTTGAAAAAAGAGCCCCAGTAGGTTCAGAGCCCACCCCCATGTAAAGGGGATCAACATATATAAGTGAGAGCACAATTTGGCAACACATCCCTATAATAACACACAGACCCATTGCAGGACTTTTGCCAGGCGACTGGAAGAGGAAATAGAGGAGTATAAACAGCACTCACCGCGGGAAGGCTCGGGTTTCTATGGTGCGCTGAGGCATCCTCTGGACAGCTCACACACACAACATATCGTTCAGGAAACACACGCAAATCTGAAAGCAGGCAGAGAGACAACGCAGAGCCTGCTGCTTAATAACGTGGGCTCACCTCTAATTATTAGTCAAAGGCAGACAGAGGGAATTGTGGTGGATGTTTGAATTTACATCTACAAACACCAAGTATTTACTACCCCTGAGACCTGGGAGAAAAAGGCAGTTCAGATATAATTGCTGAACTTTATGAGCTGCGTAAACAGCATGAAATATTAGACAATTTTTACATTAACAACAGCTTTTGGGAGTAATATGATGGTTTCATTGACTTCAAAAGGAAAGAGCTTTTACAGTCCAGAAACAACATTATTACTTTTATTATATCACAATAACAAATCTAAGTGGAGCGCTCCAGATGAACTGATCTAACAATGTCACCTCCACTGGACAGCCAAACTGGCAAACATAATAATGATCATAATAATAATAACCAAAATAACAGGAGCATTGCCAATATTGATTGATGATCACATTCTATAACAATGTCTTGCTCCATTTAACATAAGAATCTCTTTTTAAGATTAGTATAAAATTTGCTGTGGTCAGTCTTTTGTAGATTGTAAATTGTTTAGGCCACTATTAGGCCAGAATTTTTTATATGTATCCTAAAAAAACATAAAAATTTGCAGAGAATGACATGACTATGAAAGTTGCTGATTGACTCAAATAGAATACAAACATTTCTATTTTATTGTCATTTCTATTTGTGTGCCCACAGTTTTTTTAGCCCTGCAGATCATAAGAATTAGTCTTTGTTCTCTTTAGTATTTCTGCATTGGAAACTGAAATGAAAGAATATACCATTGCATTCTTGCTAATTATAGAGACCGCACTTTAAAAAGGTCCCATTGTGTTTTACCCTAATTGGTTTTAACTTAAAGCTTGTAGCCTTCTAGCCAATGACAATAAAGACTTCTTAACCATCCGTTTTATGGCTAATTTAAATTTTTACATGATCTAACCACATATGTACAGCTAACTCAGCAGACCAAATTACACAACCTTTGACCCTAGGAGACTGGCTCTAATTTGATGTGTAATGGACCTGCTGAGAGAAGCCGTCATCTCAGTCTGCAGCAGGTCAGCGCTGCCCTAACATCCAGGCACCGGCCCCCCAGGGAACAGATATTAACTTTACTGACAGGAAGAGAGCCATGTTGGTCCCATGAAAAGGTGGCCAAGGGTCACAAGCACTAGATGGGCCATGGAGATAGATCCTCACTGCCCTCCATAGACAGCCCTGCAATCTTTCTCTCTCCCGCTCTCAGTAGCTTCTCTAGGGAACCACTTAATGGCTGACTGTTTTCAACAACACCCTGAGCAGGTAGGGACAGGACATAAAAACAAGTGAGGGGGAGAAAGATCAACATGGAGACCACAGATGACTTGCTCTTTCTGTGGGAAATTTGGCTGAGTATGAACCATTGACATGTCTATTTTTAATTCTAACTCTAACTGGGACCAATTCATTGAAAACATGGTCACATACCCTGCTTGACAATACATCTGAGACTGATGTGCCTCTTCAGAAAGTTGGCGACCAGGTTGAAGTTTTCCCCTATAAAAAAATAATAATAACAAAACAGAGTTAGCAATGTCATTCCATGATGCACAGATAACATGCTATACATCAAATGCTCCATCATGACACTGAAGAATGCTACTGGCAGTCCAGTGTCTTGCTCATGTTCTTGGACAATGACACAAAAGCAGTGAATACACCATGCAAATATCTTCACATTTTATATTTATAACAAAGTGCATAGTCAAGATAATGAACACTGATTAAGGATAAGACTGCATTAACATAGAAAATAATGCCCATTTATGGCCTCATATGCTTGGTTACATACCATTAATTGCCTGCTAACTTCAACCATATGCTCAGAGTGAGGCTGAGCACACTACAACAGTTAAATAAATGACTGTGAAACATTTCATTATATTCTAATTTAAGTGCCCTCCCAGCTTGGCACAAGCACAGAAACCATGTCTTGGGTCTCTGCTCTATTTGTCATGGAATGTTTGTCATGGTATGTAAGATGCGCTGGGCAGAAACAGTGGCCTGTTGCCTAATCTGGCAGGAATTTGTTGACTAAAAGCAAGAGTCTGGCTAACACGCTATCCAGTTGTTCACTGCAAACAGACACACACAGTGCTCGGAAGCTGATGGAGCCTGCTCACCCCTGTGTACACACTTTCCTCCTTTAATACTTTAAATCTACACCTTAGCTGTACCTTCACTCCTCTATGATTTCCTGCTTTTTTTCTCTCCCATGTTGCTGTTGCCATGTGAAAACCTCATTAAGTGCAAACTATGGGGATTTTAGCATTTTAACTTCAATTAAAGGATTACATGTCTTCAATACTTTGAGAAAATCCTGACCTCTTGCACTCCAGGCTCTTTCAGAAGTCCCTGGATAATGTCAAATATGCACTGTCATCAGGCTAAAATTGAGGCTGTCTTTATATCTGAAAAGCTGACATTTTCAAAGTGGGAAGTTTTTTTTTTGCCCGTCGGCAAAAACACTGACAGTCACTCCTCTGAAAAGCTTGGACAGGGCTCGGAGCAGCCATTATTTTTACAGCACTGTCCCACATTTAAATGTGGAGTGAACTGCGAAACTTTATGTGTTCGGTGATGTAATCTCAGAACAACTCAAAGCATTTTATTATTGCTCTTAAAAAGAAGCTCGTCTTGGACAATGACATGTAATTACTGAGACAGTTTGCCACAGGTAACGCTGGCTTGTGATTAATGGAACCACTTGTGCTTTCTTTTACATGGTGCTTACATCAGAACTGGCAACCACTGGGTCACAGTACTTGATGGAGCAAAAGTAATTATAGCAAAACGATGCAAATGAATAAAAGGGGAAAAAACATCTGGCAATATCTCCTAAACACAATTAAAAGAGGGTGAGAATTTAAATGGTCTCTGAAATATGGTTACACATTTGTTACTATGACACAAAGCAATTACAATCAATATTTTTTTAAAGATAATAGGATAATAATGTTACCCAGGTTGCAGGCTGTAACATTTAGGAATGCTTCAGATCTTCAAAAGCTATTATCAACACTATTTTAGCCTAAAGCAAAACAAGAAAGACAAAGTTTGACAGCGTAGTTAGGAGTGGTGAACATATACTGCATTAAAATCTCTTGTAAGCTACTATTTATCTTTCACTACAGAACTATTTGTCTTCAAAAGGTACATAATATATATGGTATGTCATACATAAGGGTTGATTGAGAAGCTTCTCTGAGGTGATGATGCTTTTCAAAAGTTCTCCAGATTATTGTTACACTAGCCATTGAACTGGGGATGACAAATGTCTATAGAACCAGCTCAAAGCATTTACCTGTTTGTATGGACCAGTAACCTGTAAGACTCCAGGATTACAGTGCCTTACAGAACACGTTGCAACAGAGGAGCTACATGACAACATTTTACAAATGGTTTTATCAACCAGAGGTAACCGAGTAAGTCTGAAAATACAGAAGTATGTATGTGTATTAATACATTTGTTGTTGTGTTGGCTGTGTGCCCGATCACACTGGATTTGAAAAAAAAAAAACTGTGACTATGACATTAAACTGCCAACTTTCAGATTTAATTTGAGGCTTTACAGTACATCAATGTTTGATTCACAGTGTTGTAATTACAGACCTTTGTATCCATAATGAAAAACAGAAAATCACATAAAGCCAAATGTTTAGCATTTTGGTAGCAAATCCTTTGCAGTCAATGATGCCTGAAGGGTAAAGCCACTGGGTTACTTCTCTAGTGGTGTTTTTGTAAGTCCAATAATGCAGCCATCTTTAGTTTGGGATGTTTGGGTGGCTTTTGGGGTTTAAGTCTGATCTTACACAAGTTAAACACAAACTGGATTGAGGTCAAGTGAATGGCACGACCCCTCAAAAAATACCACCGCTAAGTACAAGAAAATGGTTGTTTGGCTTTAAGTTGAAGATCAGGGAATTGCTGGAGGACTGGTCTGGGCTATATTGTAGACTTAAATGGAAAGTGCTTAAAATAGGGACCCTTAATAGAATAAAGTGGCACCAACTTCACTATATATTTATGTATTGGCACACTGTCATTTTAGATGCAACTTAAATATGGTGCCGTCCATGTGGACGTTTTTGGAAAACATCCCTGAGTTGTCCAGTTGTCTTCCTTCAATGTCTCTCTAGAGCTTAGAGTACATAAAATACAATAATGAGGATCATGACAGTTAAGCTAACAGTCTTTCATTAATCCCAAAGGGATGTTCCATTAAGTATGTTGAGCATATTTGTAGTTAATAGCAGCATTCCTTTATTGGGAGAAAAATCTCTTAGTCCCTAAATAGTAAAAGCAATGGTCATCTATCACCCATCTACCCAGAGAGGAATGCAGATCCATATCTTTGTTTTGTTTTTCATTCTGAGTCCAGCAGGGACCAGGAAACAAGCATCTTTCACTGCACATTCATGGCTCTTTATGTTTTTAGAGGCTCTGATTCAGTCCGTTAGACTCGTTAGCCACATGTAGCTCTACAACTGTTCTCACTCCTTTCCCTTGGTGGGTTGAGCTTGCCAATTCCCAGGACAAATTTGACAAGGATGTCTGGACACAGAGTTGGGAACCAGTGCAACGCCGTGGCCCGAGACATCAGCTGTTGCTCCAACTTTATAACGTCCTGCACAGCGCAGAGTTGCTCTTGGCCTTCTGCCCAGCTTCTCTCGTGCTAAGCTTACATTCATGTTTCTCTCTCACAAACAGTTTGCTGGTGCCTCCACTGGGAATGAGTGGCCCCTTTTTGTGGCAACTGTGGCCCACAGTGGTGCAATAGCCAAATCTGCAGAACACAGACTTTAAATGGTTTCATTTGTACTTCCTTAAAAAGAAGATGGTCTTGCTTAATTGTTTTGAAATCCAATGCACAACAATATTATGACAGGTCAAATCAAACAGTAAACAAGACAGCACGCCATGTTTTTAGAAATGTGGTAGATAATATTGTAACCGCTTGTTTGGAGAGCATTCTGCCATCTTGTAATATACCGCAGGACAACTGCAGAAAAAAAGGCTCTTGGCTGGTGCCAAGGCTCAAGCACTGTACTTTTGAAGCACACACACACACGCATGCACACACACAGAGTGCAGCTTTCACCGCTTCCTGGGAAAACAATGAGAGGAAAGAAAAGTCAACAAACCAAAAGGCGTCCAGAGTGACTATGACGGTAAAATGGAACAGACAGAGGTGCGAGGCATTCAGTCCAGGGTCAAAGGTAAGGCCCCATGGAACAGTCTTCATTAACTTCAGTCATATTCTAAGGAGATCATTAAAACAGCCATCGAAAACATAGCCTACTTCTCACCATCTGTATTCCTGGCAGCCTGTGGTGTTGTAACCCATGCAGGAATCCATAAGAATTTCTGCCCTGATATGGAGGATTTTCCTTGCAGGTGCTGGCCATGCATTAGGTCGGCGCCTTTGACAAGGAATACTTTAATGTGCATCTTATCTAAGTGCATTTACAGGCCCTTAAGTTATCAGGTTACTCTAACCTTAATGATATCATAAATGTAATGTAATAAAAGAATAAAATGAGAGATCAACTTCACACCTAGATTTGTGCTGGAGGATGCCAATTTCTTAGTCAGGTAAGTACTAAACTACTAATCTACTGTAGGAGGTGTGAACAGTAAAGGCACAAAACAAAAAGTCAAAAAATCGAAGAAAAATGTCAACGAAAGGAAAGATGATAAGTTGCAGCAACGCATTCTTGGTATCCAGGTATCCAAGATATTTTTAATGTTTCCACTAAAAACAAACTCTTCTGGTCACAGTATTGTAAACTATTAATATGTTAAAATTATGCCTTTACTGCTTCAACATGAGAAAGAGAGAAATCCGATTGCCCACCAGCTGCATGTAAAGGCATCTTTAGGCAAGAAATCTAATTACTACAGTGCATGTAAAGGCATTGTAACCTGATTTCTGCTATTAACCATGTTTCTAGTGTGCATGTACCGGTAAATGTAGTAACCGAATGTCAGGATAGAATTCCCACGCAACCCCTTTATGAACAGGAGTTGAATCAGCAGGACAGTCAGACATCAGTGCCTGAGAATCCTGCTCTTTTGACATCTCTGCTTTGATGTAGACCCCCTCCCTCTGTCCTCAAGTGTGGGTGGAGAGTTGGGGCTTAGAGCGAGAGAGTGGGGTGGAGTGGTGAACGATGAGAGAGCATGAGGAAGTTACCCATATGTAAGTGGGGGCTTTCCTGGAAGGACATCACTCTCTGTGTGCAACAGTAACTACGGCTGTAGCAGAGCAGTGTGCCTTCATCATCCTGCACAACGTCCACCTGAAACAATATTTGCACATGAGTGTTCAATTTAACATTTGGGTGACCCCTTCATCGCAGTTACAAAATACGCCGCAGCATGGTAGCTCAGGCCAACCCATAATGCAGCATGTGACTAAAGTGGTGGGGAGCATTTTGGAGCACAGAACAATTATCAAGGGAAAAAGTAGATTTTTCAGAAACATAATCTGATGAGAGAAATTTAGTCACAATACAAAATGTCATATCCAATCATCATTATATCTTAATTAGGCCAAGGAGCCACAAATCTCCATAAATGCAGCAACTGTTCTGAATAAGGAGGATACAATCTACTTATATTCATGAAAATGCTTTGGTTGAGTGTTTTGAAGATTACTCTGGGAACTTGAGGTATGCATTGAGCTGGCCCTTTAAAACCCAAACCAAGGTCTCATTGGAAGCTCTCCTGTTTCGTGGTCCAAATACAGGGTGGTTCTTCCTATGTCTGATAAGACAGTAAGTATTGGGAACTACAAATATTTACTGAAAAATGATTAAATAACATGACACGGTGAACATGAAAAGTGCCTGAAGGCATCAGTGTCCTGTTTCAAGGCCAGTTTGTCACATTGCACTACAATGACACCTGTCCACAGAAAAAAAAAAACTACAAGAGCACATGACACAAGCCCATTTCTTTCAAAGTGAAGCACAGAGCAGAAAACCGTTGGCGTCCTCGGAAATGTTTCAGTAATTCCTGAAACAAGGCATTCTGGCCAGGCTGAACACTTAGCATGAGTTCAAGAGAGTGTGTGCCGTCTCCCAGACCAGATTGCGGTAAAAGGGAACAGTCACATGAATGTGATCCGTGCTCAGGCTCAGGCTCAGGCCCTAATTATATGGGAAAAGAGTGTGGTGTGACAGCTATGGCGGGGATTGTGGTTGTGTCCTAAGAGACTGCAGATGACCCTGTGGAGAAGGAGAAGGAGGGAAAGTGAGAAAACACGGAGACAACAAGAGGAGAGCAAATAAGTGCAGACATGGAGGGCAGAGGAGAGGAGATAAATGCACAAACATGCAAAAGACAAAAAATGAAGAGAACAAAAGTGTGCGTGTGTGTGTGCACAATAATAGGGAGTGGGGTTAGCAGTGGAGTCAGACTGTCCTATGTGTTGCTGCTGAGTAAGGCCAGGGGCTTACAGGAAGGATTTAAAGAGCCACAGCAACACCACAAAGCGCCAGGGGGGAGGGGGTTGCCCAGCAGAGGCCAGGGGAGGGAGGGCAAGCAGGGAGAGGGGCATGCTGGAGCGGCCACTGATCAGGATCCATTTCCAGCCTGGGCCTTGGAATTCCTTTGTTCCTGTCACAGGTCTCTTTTTCCCTCTCGCCTTAATCCCAGCCTGCCTCACGCCCAGTAACATAGAATAGACCAGGTAACTCTGCCACAGGCATGCCTCTCTATTTACAGACCGGTCCCCTCATAAGAGCCCCTCACATAAATAGTAATGGCTGAGGTGGCAAAGAGAAGAACCAAGGTGGGTTATCGCTGTGGCTTAAAGCTGAAAGGTGACTTAAAAGGCTGATGTGTATTGATGAGCCCCATGTGTACATCCTGTGCACACAGAGAGAGAAAAGCCATCTTTGCTTGGCGCCGTAGGCTCCTAAATGGTTAAGAAGGCCAAACAAAGCTAAATCTATGGACAGATCAAAATTAACCATCTCCCATGTAGTTCCTACGCATCCTCCGCATTCTTCAATGTGAGGGAGATGGTCATTCGTAAACACATTCTCCAACAGTAAAGTTATCCAGCAACACTTGTGCTTTTCCCGCAATGGCCATGGCCAGGCTGCCTTAAGCCCCCTTCATAGGCCTGCCAAGAGGAGTCAGTGGTACACTGTGCAGCACTCGCAAAGCCCTCTCCCACGGCTATTAGTGACCATTCATCTGGGGAGCCTGGGAAAATGCCTCTCCAGCCTGCCGTGGCCATGGGGAAAGAGGCTGGCAGGTGTTCCCTCCCCCTAAGCCCTGGCACCTGTGCAGGGGAGAGGAAGAAGGAACCAGCTCTGCCATGGGCTCAAACAGACTCGAGGTACCACTTTGCCAGAGCTCCACTAACTCCTCTGACTGATAGGAACAATCTCAAATGCCAGGCTGAACTCTACCTGAGCTCTGCCTCACATAGAAAGATCAATGTGGCTGTATATATGCTAATAGTAGATGCAAGACATCTGGTAATATGCTTGGGCAATTTGAAATGGCATGTTAACTAAATCCGTGAAAAATGGGACCTCTCAGTTTACAGTCGACCAATGCACACAAACATACACACTATTACTGACTACAAAATCAATATGCCCTTGAATTACAACAATTCAAGACCATGATAATGCACGATCAGCAGTGTAAGTAAACCTGATCCAATTAAACAGTCTGCACAGTCTATTGTGCTGTCCGAGACAGCTGAACATGAACAGAAAACAGTCTTCATAACGATAGCGGTGTCATTCTTTGTGTCACCAGCTCACTTACTCAAATATCCTCTTGAATAACAAAAATGTATTCCTCAAAGCAGAGAACCTATTATCTACTCATTTTCAATCTGTAATTACTCTGAGAAATGTGGGTGTGTTCAACACGGTCTACCAGTGAGAATGCACAAGGCCTCCCCAAAGCTCCCCTTCCCTGGACTTCTAAAGTCTAGCATGTCCATTCTGCTTGTCCAGAGCCAAAATGTTTGGTGGGAAAAGTTCCCTCTGTTCATCTCTCTAAAAACATAAATAAATCACATCACTATGAGCTAATCATGAAGTCTCAAGTAGCCTGGGTAAAAAAATGGGGAGTGGGAGGGGCTGAGATTTAAAGAAAGGGTTTAGATTTATGTTGGCAGAAGACACAGGATAAAGCCTTCCTGGCATGTTCACTGGGTGCTATACACACACATAAGCACCAACACAGCATACATACAGTACATAAATACAATAACCCTTGGAGATGACTTAGATACACTCACTTGCACTGAAGGGCTTTGGAATGCTAAAAGCTGTTGATGGCTCATTTGAAGTGCCAACAGCTGAGGCTGTTACGCTGTTCTTACTGCTGTCTGTTGGCGGAAGGCCCTGTGATTTCACACTGGCACCAGCTCAAACACCGCCTCACACACAGGACCCACAATCCCCCCCTCCCGCATCATCCCACACATAACAGCACAGCCCATTTGCCTATTCTTGGCCTAGACATCAGTACTACTCTGACACCTTCCTCTATATGCTGCAACATGCATGTGCACGTGTTCAAGCCTATATACACACGTCTCACTTCAGGACATCCAGCTTAATTTGGCTGTCAAAAAATGCCTACAGATACAAAAAGATTCGTATAATTCTTTTGCTGAGACTGAAAAACTACTTTTACTCCCAATCTGAACGTTTGTGAGGATTAGCAGGTTAGCGTTTGACCTGCTTGCAGAATAGCCGACCCCAATACTTAATACCCACCATGAGGTTTGCTGGGCTTCCCTCCCCTAAGCCTATAGTCTGTCCTCCCCTTTTTATGGCTCCTGCCTGCCTGCTCACTTCTCACAGTCACAGTCTCCACCTTTACTGCTCTGCCGCCTCCGTCACACGGGACAATGAAAAGACCAAGAATGTCATTACACTCACTTAAGACTTTTAATAGGACTAGAGCACATGAACTGTGTTGGCCTGTTTGAGGCACTATACCTTTTCATGTTCTGTGGGGGGAAATTTCTCCGATATGGTATGGAGTCATGTTCCACTGGTTACATTCTTTTTGGCAAAGCTGCAAGGAGCTTAAACATTTTTACATGCATATTTCACCGCTGAAATACTGATAGAATATATTTCACACAGTGGAATGAATTTGGGTGCATAAAAGAGCATGTGTATGTATATGTGTGAAGCCTCAGTCTGTGATCTCCATCATTAGAGATGTCTGTCTCTCTACAGTGTGTCATGGGGAATATGAGTCAGGCTTTTCAGTAACCTTACACTGTCAGCCTGTTCTCACCTAGCCCAGGGGGAACATATAGCTCTTGAGTACACTGTCACTTTTCTCATTCTTACTGCTGTATGTGAGCACCTGTGTGCATGCAACCAGGCACCATCAAGACATCTAGAAATGTTGTAGAACATGTACAAATACATGTTTATTAAAACAAGGAGTGTGTGTGTGTGTGTGTAGGGGGGAGGTAGCGTGAGAGGCAGAGCTGCAGCCGCAGGAGAAACTTTATGGGGCCGCCTGCCCTGTAATCCCACTCCCACAGTCAGGCCTGCCCCGCTGAGTGAGCCCAGTTTAACTGCCCTTAACTGCTACCTGTGACAAACCTGTCTGTCTTACAACACGCAGCTGGAGGTTCCTCTGATGCTCAGTTTACAGTGCTTCAAAGGCATGTGTGTGGGTGGCTGAAAGAGCGTACTCACATTGGATCAACAGAGATGAACTGTATTGGCTTTTTCACACCTGTGCATAATTTATAGGCTTTTTTTTCTCCATGTTTGCGACAAGGCAGCTGTAATGTTATCACCTTAACTACAAGAGTAGATAAACATAGGTGTGCCAATGCCAGATTATGCAGAAGGGCAACAAACATTAGCCATATTAATGGACTTACAATACATCTTGCACATCTCAGACATGCCAAGTTAAACAGTGCAACACAATATGAAATCTCCTATCAGCTCTTGCCTGTACAGGTCACACCCTGGGCGTAGGGAGCCACCGTGTCCTGACTAGTTCTGTTGTCTTTCCACCCACACTCTCCTTAAAAAAGGTAACCATGAAATATTTCTTGCCTGTTTTGTAACTCCATTCCCATCCTGCTCACAGATTTCAATGGTCCACCTACATGTGGTCCAAGTGAGTCAGTAATGGTTTTGAGTTCATAGCCAAAGTAAACTATTTTACTTATTCAAGAGGTGATGATAGACACACCTAAGGCAAGGAAAGGGAAGACAGAGATGACTTCACTCAAGAGGAATGAGCAACAGGGAATTCAAAACAGAATAAATATATGCTGTACTATATAATAATTTAAACTGATGTTCCAAGTAACACACAAATAAGCCAGGAGCTTGTGCAATACTACATCATAAATCAATAAGTTATATCATATATACAGATATGAGGGGTGATGATAAGTCTGTGGCTTCGATTCATGTTACATCCACATGCAGTTCAGTTCAATGATTATACAGAATGTTTAAAGCTAATTACTTTATGAGCGGTTGAAGATAGGAGTTGTTGAATGTTGTTGAACGTTTGAATTCCCAGAGCTACCTCTCTGGGTGTTGCCACCATGTCCTGTGGTGTGGACCTTACAGGTAGAAAATGAGAGCATGAAGGCTATCCATTGTGTCTCACAAAGCACTGACATGCAATTATTAACTTTACATGTGTGTAACAAAAGTTGTAGAACTCATCTCCTTCTAGGCCAAAAATGTAATCGCGCCTCATAAATACTTGACTATTTGGCTTTAGAGCAGTGTAACAAGGGTCCCAAGATGGTGTATTACCTTTCACAAAAAAGGCTGAAGCCTGTGCCAGCTCCTTCTTCTGTTTGGCCTGTCTTCTATTGTGGAGGAATTCTGTGTATTGCTTAACCCTCTGGTCCACAGCATCTCGAACCAGGGTGGTGACCTCCTACAAACAGTACATTAACAGTTCAATATACATGAACAGATGTTATGACTTTGCAAGTAAGCATTAATAATGAAAAGAAGCAAGCCATGGGACTGTAAAAGTCTAAAGTGGCAGGCGAGTCTGCAACTCCACAAGTGGCTGGCAGAGAGATGGGAACAGTTTTGCAACAATGAAAACAGAAAAGGCTCAAAGTCATTTTAGATTCTACGCTGCTGCTGCTGTCTTTTGAAAAGGTCCCCAGCAGCACAGAAGCCACATATTCAATCGCAATCTTATTCACAGGCACGCCCTTCTCCCTGTGTCTGTACCTCGATGTGGTGCGTAGTAAACCAGCTGGCGTCCTCTTGGCCGCCCAGGGGCAGAACGTGGAGATCCACCAGCACAGCAAAGTTCCCACACTGTAACACAAAGAGGAAGGACAGCCACAGGTTGCTGAGGGGCATTGAGCTCAAAGGCAACAAAGAAAATCAGAGTGTGGGTGATTGACAGCGAGACAAACCACAACGACCCCCTGTGTCTTCAAACATCACCCCAGGCCTCTAGCAGCAGTCCACTCCCTCCTATTTCTCTGTCTAGCCATCTCACTACCAATCTCTTTACAAAAAAAAAGTATGGCCCTGTCTGTCTACTCATATTTCTCCTCTCTCAGCATAAAAAGTATTTCCTTGTTCTACAGGCTGTGTGATACAGTCACAGCCTCGGGTCAGAATAGGCTGCAAAAAAGAGCTCTACAGATGTACCACATAAATGAGGATTATTCTACTTTGTCTCTAAGTGGCAATAAAACTCCACAGATCTACAGTTTTACCCTCGAGTGCTCTAGAAAGCTGAGAAAAAGGCTGTGGGGTGGATTCCTGAAGCACTACATCCTTGTGTCGACGACAATAAGCTAAGGGGGGACAGGGAGGCCAGAAATGCCGCTGCTGGTTAAGTTGCTGTTACATCTTTCTCAGGCTAGCCTGATTATGGTTTACACATGAGTGCAAAAGCTGCCCGCTGCAGAGAACAAATGGATGCGGGTCTCGTGTGAACTTCGCCTCTCCCTGGACAAGGAAGTAATGGATAGACCGAGACCACCCACAACACAACAGAGGAGCAACAAGTACTGACCTAAAACCCAGAGTGATAATACAGCAAAAAGTATTAAAACAGAAAAGCAAGTCAGTCATTAAAAAGTATCACATTGTGGAACTGGACGAGTCTTCATTCAGTAACAGGGAATATTTATGCACACTAAAAGCTTTGTTTTTAGTCAGCCTCATCCCCTGGGCTAAAGTATCACAGACAGGATGACTAAACTCTACAACCCAGACTTGAGGGATGTTCCTATGACGCGTGAGAATGAATTACCAGAGTGTGTAGGGGAAGGCCCTGGCTACTTAGGACCTACATTTTGGACACATGTCTACACTTCCCAACTCTGCTGTCTTGCCCTCTTGTTTACAAAATAAATTATTTTCAAAACACCAGACTGATAATGTGTTATTTACTGTTACAAAGCTAAAGTCGGGCTGCAAACGGTTTATCTCATTACATGGCTAGATACTGACTCAGAGCAAATGAAGCCGCTGCCAAATATTTTGCATGTTTTCTTCCCCATGAGAGCATTTTCTTTTCTCATTGTCTTTGTGTAAATAACAAATGAGGTGAAGCTGCTTTTCTTGTCTTTACTGGTAGCTTAAATAGAGGAGAGGGCGCCCCCATATGACTGATCAGTGAATATTGCAAGCAGCATTTAATCTCGGTCCAGTTTTACACAGGTTTTCTGCAGAATACATTCCATCCTAAAGGCAATGCATGCTAAATCTGAATGCAAATTAGAACACTATCAAGAAATAAATACTAAGCAAAATGTAGTTATTGGTTTTACAAAGGGAGGAATACTACAGACCGGAGCAAAGACCCACATAATGCGGCAGCTCCTTGTGTATAAAATGTGTGCATGTTGCCTGTCAGTATCAGCCCATCCCTACAGATCAGCATTCTCTTCTTCCACTGACCTTTGTCTCACAGCAGCCAAACCGATGACTGGTGGCCTCTTACAATTATCCATGTGTGGGGACGCCTAGCAACAGAGGGTCAGACCTTGTCAATCAAAACAAAAAGAACCGACCAGTGGACCTGACACATACAGAATGAATTTTTGGAATACTGTCATTAGATTCTGGCTTTTAAGATCTGAGAATTGATTTTCAATGACCCTGTCACAAATCCTTAACTTGTAATGTTTTTGTGACAATGTGTCAGACAGATGTTATTTACCACAATTTCTGAGGTCATAGATGGTATTGTTGTGGCAATGAAGTGAACTGTTTATAATTATATTCTGCCTGTCTTGTGCATGCTAACTGCCAACAGGGGACATATGATGAATCCTTCAGGGTATATGGCTCAAATTAAACACGTAAATGCCAACTCTAGAGAGCAGTCCAAGGTTAATTTGATAAATATCTTCAAATGAAGAGCACAGCTTGGGGTTTAGAGTGCAATCCTTATGGAGAGGCACAGCATTGTGAATGCCCTAACATGGTTTCTGTGCTTCTGATTAAGTCAGTGTTGTGGGCTGAAAGCCAGACATCTAGCAAGCCTTAGACTAACCTCTTTTTTATCGCATTAGAACAGCAGACAAGACTCGACTAGGAGCTGGACGTTAATGATAAACAGTGGTCTGCCCGTACACAAAAACAGCATGTGATTCTGTGGGCTTCTCTGAAATTGGGGATTTTGTCAGGAATGCAAAGTAATGCAATCACCCTAATGAGAAACCAATTAATTTGTCCATCAGAAGTGCAAGTTTGCTGGAATGACATACTTCCTGCAAGGGTGTCAATCTTTGAAATGAGGCTACAGTGTATATGTGCAGCTACAAGCACTTTTGAAAAGGTCATTTGTATTGAAGGTGGTGGATAGGACAAAATAAAGGTAGAATATAATTCCACACAAAGGCTTTGGACTACAATTACATCATGTGGTCTAAATTTGTCAACTCCTTGCACAAAGACTGACCAGTGGATCTCCTGGTTGAACTCTGCCCTGACCTATGACCTTTATTTATTCCCCTTTAAGCCTGGCTCTTTAACAGAGATCTCTGATGCAGCCTAACACTTTGTAGTAATATAAAGCACAGCAGCCTTGTTTTAATTAAGTATAATAATCTGAAAGTAGCTTAAAAATCTTGATTGTTGTGTTGGAATGCTGTGAAGCGCAAAAAACTAAACACATAAATAAAGAAGAGAGTAAACTTCAAACACACTCAGGACACTTAGGCACATTAAAGCTGACATATTCAGTTATCAGATTCATGAGCTATCCTACTTTGTGTAGTTTGATTTGACACATTTAAGGCAATGCTCTGAGAAACTGTCACAGCTGTTAGAATGAAAGGCTTGATAAGGGCCAAGTTCTAGAGGAAGTTACTCTTTTCATACATACTAAAGTGGGCCAGCACGGCTTTGTTCCCTGCCTTGCACAGGCTTTTTAGAGTTATGAACAGAAGGCTGAAGGCTGAACGGGAGGTGGCAAGAAGCGCTACTTAATACCTAATCCTTTATTGTGCCATCTTTTGTGTGCTGTCACACAGTGCATGAATAGGACTGAGTCTTCCTGCAGGCCAAGCTCAACTTCTCTTCTATCCCCAGTGCCAAACTGATAAATAATACCTGCATGAGAAAAAAAAGGTTAACAAAGACAAAAACATCAGAAAAAGAGACCTCAAGTCCAGAGAAAGAAAAACATGCTTTCTCTCTGTAAATAAACAAATCCTGACTCAAGCCCACTGACAGCTCCTATGCCTTTTCTAGTCTTCAGTGTTCTGGTCTATATCACTCTCAGTTCCCTAAACACTCTCTACCTTCCCTTATCTCTCTCCCAGACCCGGCTCTCCATCCTCCTGTCTGTGTTGCTCCAAGTTGGGCACAGAGCCCAAACTCTATGAGCAGTTTCACCCGCCTCCCACCTCACTGCCCTTTGCCATTGCTATCGCGCCGTATAAGAACCAGACCTTCTCGGACTGCACTTAGCTCAGAGGCTAACACTAACCAGCCACAGATGTTTACATTGGGAAAGAAGGGGCAGCAGATGCGGTCTCACTCAATAAAACTTGCATCTCTCCCACTCTCCCTTTGTCTCTCTCTTTTTTTTTCTTTCTGCAAGTCTGCAAAGAACCCAGGGGAGCTCTTTAGATCTGTGGGTGTGACAACCTTGCTCTCAGGCTTTATTTGCTTCATTCCCTGCTCTCTGTGCTATGAGTCACCTGGATTTCCCCTAAAAGAAGACAATTCTTTTTTCACATTTTGATGCTGAGCAGTAAAACTCGAGACTTCGCGGAAGCGTTTTGTGTGCAAGCCTCCCTTCATTCAGGTAACTGTTAGCACACCTGAGTCCTCTTTATTTCATGATAAAAACAGACACAACCCCAGAGTGGAATTCGAGCAGCAAGAACAGACAGGAATATTTCCAGGTAACACTCAGCAAACAAAGCCCAGGCAGACATCTTTGAGAAATTGGTAGATAGACAGAAATAGCAAGCTGAGAGGTGTCATACCTCATTAGGAAATGTGACTTTTGGCAATGTAGGGCACTACTGAGATGAAAGAATTCTTTACCCCTGTCACTTTTTCTGGCCAAGTCAGAAAGTGTCAAAAATGTTCCTAATCAGAAAATGCAATGATTTTGTACAGAAGCACAATGTGTGGTCCATTATGAGCTCATCTATGGACTGACAACAACACTAAACAGCACACAAACCTCTGACATTAAACTGCTCTGTGATAACTCAAAGTTTTTATTCATGAAAAACAGTTTGGTCTCTGTCTCAGTCTGCTACTTTGGATGTTTAGAGAGTCAGCGGTGCATATTGCTAATAGAAGGCAGATTGCAGGGCTCTGCTGCAGTAATGTCCTGGCAGACAGCAAGCTCTTCAGTGGATCAGTGTTTTAGCCCGCAGGCCCTTTTCAGGAGGTCTGAGAAGTGGCAGGTCACTATATATTCTAAGCCTATTTAAGAGGGAGCATACCAGCACCTCCTGCAGTTCCACAGACCTCAGAGAGAGCTGCTTTGAAACATTTTAAAAGAAAGCACCATAAAACACACTGCTGAACAACCTACTAAACATGGCATGGTATATCCAAGAACATAGCTTGTAATTACTCCGTTAATTCTATTTTGTTTACAAGCCAGCAACATGCCTTTCTGAAAGCCATGTGCAAATCTGTCTTCATAATTGTGTTAGCTCATTAAGAAACATGGTGGCAGGGGTGTTTGTTTTATTAAAAAGACGCCCTAAAGAGTGCTTTGAATGCGATTGTGTGGAAGGATTCCTTCTAACATACTTGTTTGTGGTTAGTTGGTTAAGCATGGTAAGACTGTGCGCATTATATCAGGCAGAGTAACACAACAGTATCATTATCTGCCCAGTGGGAAGGAACCCTTCATGAACCTTCAGGGTTTTACTCGCAACCAACTGATGGGGGGAGGTGGGGTGGCCCTTATGCAGCCTTGCATATGAAACAAATAAAAGGGAGTGAATTCAATATCTGGTCAACTAGGCACACATGGCATTATGGAGGATGTGAGAGATCAGCACAAATGTCTGCAGCCCTCATCCAAAACTCTCAATAAATGAAACATCAACAAAAGGGAGACCAGCGGCTTTCCTTGCACTTAACAAAAACATCTGATGTGCATTATTCCTGACAGAGCAACAGACTGAGGATGAACAGCTTGGCTTTTTAATAGAATGAGTTTCCTCTGCACTGTATGGTCACGTCCATTAACAAAAGGCTCTCAGGGAAGCAGTCAGTTGAGATGAGCTTAAGGTGATCAGCATTTTTTTTTCCTCTCAAGAATGAGAAGCTAAAACATGTATCTATGCTTCCCTCTAGTGGCAAAAAGATTTGCTAAATTATATGGGCAACATGGATAATGTTGCAGCAGATAAAACTGCAAATTATATTTTCACAAGTGGCGACCATTTCAGTGGTTTAACATAACACATAATAAAGTTACTTCCTGGTATAGTGTCAGTACCTGACAACAGTCAATTGACAACAATAAAAAGACATTAAGAAAATGTAGCTTCAACCCACTGTTTAGTATTCAATGTTGATTTTATGAGAGAAAATGTGATAAAAAGCAACTGCATGACAAGATCAGAAAAAGGGACATATTTGTTGTGTACAATTTGAATTAAGTTATAAACATCAAACATTGGATATATAGTTAACATTTGAACACGTGGTATATAACATATACAGGATATTGCCACATACAACATCAAGAGGGTCTGCACTCTGCACTGAATATTAGTATTTCGTTTCCACTTACCTTAATGACAAATTTGAGAGGAGCCATTGTTGTTAGCACAGCTGCAATAATTGCAACGTTCTTTACGTTAGCTTAGCTTGTTAAACTCTAAGCTAGGTAAACGAACCTATAAACAACCCATTAATACGAATAATGAAAACACAAGCTTTGTGTAGTAAACTATACATAAACGACACCGCGAATGTGTAATAAATGCGTTTATCAAAGCGTTCTTTAAATATTGAATTAAAGTGTAAAGATTTAATACCGCCAACAGTTTTAAACCTTTCTCGAATGAGTCCGCGGAAAATGACGTCACAGTCAGTTTGTAGTCCAGAATCAGTTTGAATCGGAGTCTTTACTGGATGGATTTTGGCAACGACACAAAAAAATTGAAACTGCTGTAGTGAAGCAAATGTCTGGCTGTTATATGTGCAGTTTTAAGTTGCTAAAATGACTTGACAGAATAATTGCAAACAAAAACCGAGAAATGCGACTCTTCGCCGATTAGGACCAGGCCAAAGACAACACCACGAGCGTTGCCAAGGATACGTGTGGTGTCTGTACACTGCCTGAATGAATCTCTAAATTATCGGCACTCAAATTAATTATAAACTTGCGCTTTAATCATACTATAGCCACATTAATAGACACTGACATGTTTTTATATCAAACAATAGAAGAAAAGTATTAAAATGTGCACCTTAAACGTTTCTTTATAGTCAGGCATCGCTTTAACCCTCTATCCGGGTTGTGTTAAACAAAAGGGCTTAAAAAGGAAGGAACAGATGTAACGTATTCCGTAGAATTATTTCAGTGATGTCTCGACTCGTCAAGAAATCCCCGTCTGTTTGCACGGATCTACCACTGGACAACGCAGATATTTGGAACAAGCTTGTTTTGCTTCGACAGCTTCTGACATCTTGTTTTGGTCCAACAGCCAGACTGAAACAAGTTCACAATAATATTGGAGGGCACGTTGTCACAACCTCAGCCTCCTCGGTTCTCCTTCCAGCTATTTCCTCCTCCCAGCCTTTTATCAATCTGATAAAAACTTCTATTCTCAACCACGTCTCTCGCTTCAGTGACTGTGGTTTATTTGCTGGAATTTTTTGTCTGGCTCTGATTGAGCAAGCAAAGCAGTCTGGTCTCAGAGCAAATGTGTCAATCAGAGTGAACAGACACTTGCTGGCTCTGTGCACCAGTTACCTACAGCGAGAAGACTGTGGCTGTAAAGTAAATCTGGACTTCTGCAGCAGCCAGAACTTGATCACACTGGCTCGCAGTATTATCTCCAGTAAACCCGCATGTGTACTAACAGAGCCAGAGATCCTTCATATCAGCAAGTTAGCCGTGCAGGCCTTTTTACTGACTGTTCCCTGTACCAGCCCGGGCACAGTCAGCCTGGGCAGAGTAGTGACCGTACCTGTCGAGGGTCACCCTGTGCTAAACTCTGCAGTGTTTCCAGGATTACTAGTGGACATACCTGATGGACTTTGTCTCAGCAGTGCTGACCATCTTTGTAGTTCACTGAACATGGTGCTTTTCAGTGCATCTCTTGCTGGGGATCTTTCTGAACTTGGAGATGGAATAATTGAAGTGCACCAAGGCGTGGACACCGAATCACAGATCCTGGACCAGCTTCTTGAACTTGGCAAGCAGGTAGTTAAAGATGAGGTAAAGCTGTTTATGTGCCAGAAGGTCATCCACCCAGTTTTACAGCAATACCTGCGGAGTCATGGCATCATAGTGGTAGAGAGACTGGGGATTACGCTCATGGAGCCACTTACTGAACTGACAGGTATGATAGCTAAATATTTTTTTTATGATACACAATAAATTGAGATAAGGAAGTGATGTGTACTATAGTGACATATTCTCTGTGTCTTTTAACAAACAGGGGCTCAACCTGTGGCTGCATTACACTCAGTAATCCCAGCAAAGGCCTATGGGAAGGTGAAGGATCTCAGTATCAGACAGTTTGGATCTAAGACGATGCTGCATTTGCACCCTGTTGGAGAGTCAGCAATCTGTACAATGATCCTCTGTCACAGAAATGAGACTATGTTGAGTGAGCTGAAGGTGAGATGAAATATCTTACAGCTGTAAGACCATCAAATGCACCTAGAATAAGATCATTCTGAACATACGTTTTAATGTTAAATGTTAAAGGTGGTGTGCCAGAAGACGGAGCATGTATTGAGGCTCACTCTCAGGGAACCATCAGCCCTTCTTGGAGGTGGATGTACGGAGTCCCACTTAGCTGCTCATGTCAGACACCAGGTGAGATTGAGCCTTTGGTTTTTTTAATAGTTCAGTTTCACATTTCGTCAAGACAATGATGACATGTATTGATCATTCCTTATTTTCATCTTAGACCAAGAATGAAGTATCAGAGATGGTGTCTGCGTTACAGTGTTCGCACACAGAGTACCTTCATGGTGTAGAGGCATTCTGCTTTTCTCTGGAATCTGTGGCCAGAGCATTGGAGCATGACGGAGGGAATTCTTTGATCGATCTGACTCATGCTCACCACTGGACTCTCCCTGCAGGCATCATGAAAGAACACATGGAGGACAGCTTGTGCTCATGTGGCTGTGGGCTGGTGCAAAGTAGCCCATGTAGGAAGTGGACTTATCTGAACACTAAATATGCAGAGTTCCCTCCTGCTCCTTTATTAAGGGAGAATACCGTGCATCCACGTGTGCTGGACTCCTTCACAGCTAAACTCAATGCATTACAGGTTGCTGTGGAAACCGCTAATCTTGCTCTGGAGGTGAGGTATATCATACAAGATGTGAACTAGCAGAACTGTTGGGTTCCAGGTAAAGACATTGTTACAAAATCAATCATGAACAAACCCTCCCACCCTCTCCAGAACACTGTGGACAGACTGAGAAGCAGCTTCAGCAACAGACTCCTTCTGACCCGCTGCTCTAAGGAACGGTACAGGAAGTCATTCCTGCCGTCCGCCATCAGACTGTATAACTCCTCCTGTGTTCACTAACTCTGACTAAAGCATCACCACAGGTGCATTTCAAACTTCTCAGTTACATTAACTGTGTTTTTATGCTTCCATCTTCCCCCTTGATCTGCTTTATGTGTGTGTACATATTCTTTCTCTGTTGCTGTCATGTGCATGTATGTGTATATAAGAGTTTTGGCTGTGTTTATTAGTTTGAATCAAACTCTTGTTCTTCACCCTCTTTCTTCTATCTTTCTTTTTCTTCCGTATGTTTTTTGGCGCAGCATATCTTCAGCATACATTGACCGATTTCAGGCATTCAACTATCAAAATGTTCACCATTCCGGGTCAACTTCAATTTTTTTTCAAAAAATTATAATTTTTCAAATATTAAGCAATTTCGGTGTCATTTTTAACATGGGAGTCTATGACAGAGCCCTCATCTCTCATAGGGTCATCTGCCAAATGTATCTCCTCCTACAAATTTCATGAATTGTTCTGATTCTCCAGTAATTCAGAGCAATGCTTCAGCTGCAGCAATCAAACTTGCATTTTCTTCAGGAAATGCCCTTTTCTAGTTCTATTTATTCTTTTAAAATGCTGCTACTACAACTCAATTTCCCCACAGGGATTAATAAAGTAAATCTTAATCTTAAAACAGAGTGGATGATATCAGTTTCTTACCTATGGAAACCTAAAAACTACCGCTGTTTTTTTCCCCCAGATATATGTTCTGTTACTGTGTGTATTGAGGACTTTCCACCATAAAACAGCATCAAAGCTGGAATAAAGTACTGCTTTCATAATAAGATATGAGGCACAGAATTATTTAGACCATTAAAAAAGTACAATGGTGCAAGTAGTCTCAGGTGCCTCTCGATTAGGGCACCTATAGCAGTTTTTGTTGGACTACTTAACACTTTATGTGATGGAAAATTTCAAAGATTATTGAGATTAGGCCTTTTCTTATTGATACATACTCGGGGGGACAAAATGGAAACCTAAATTAAACAAAAACCACTGCATTGAAACCAGGATCTCAGTAGAATTTATCACAGCAATGTGCAAAGTATAAAACACTATATGAACAGATTTTAGTTCCTGAACTGACAGACTTGTACTCATGTTATTGAATTCCTTCAACCTCCTGGCTCCCCCTGCTGGTGGTATTACTCCTAACATCTCCTGGGGAAATTACAACTGAATGAACACATTGATTTTTCATGCAGCCCTGTACCATTGCTACATGTTTGATAGTTGGTGAACTGGGTTGAAATGAGGCTTCTTATTCAAAGGGACAAACAAATATGTTCAATATCAATACCACAACCATGTTTTCAATGTAACTGTAAATACTAGAAGAACAAGACACCAGAGCAAACATGCTTTTCAGTACATTTTACTTGTTTTGTAACATGAATCCTCGGCCTTATCTGAAGAGCCTTTTGGGATGCTTTTTCAGTGGAACCTGAGATCAAAAAAACTCCATTAAGGGAGTAGTTAAGTAGTATATTTTAGATTTGTGACTTTAAGTTCCGATTCTCTAACCAAGAAAGAAAGAAAAATAATAATAATAATAATAATAATACAAAAACATTTCTAAAAGACAAACAAATATTCATTAACAGAAAATGAACAGTGTTGAGGTTTAGCCTTTGTCTCTTTCTACAGGAATGAGGTGATTTGGAGAAAACAGAACACCACTCCCTGCTGGAGAAAGGAGATAACAGTTGGTGCCATTATTGACCAACAGATGAAGGGAAGGGCAGGTCATACACTCCTGGAGTGTTGGGCACGCTGGAGACAATGTTGGGCTTTAGGCAAAGGGGAGCATACATGTGGGAAAAAAACAACAAAAACACAAACTAAAGTACACATCTTTAAAATAAGACTAAAAGTGAGAGTACGCTTTATATGTATATGTGCAACAGTGATAAAAGGCACAATAGCACAGTGTGTCATGCTTTACTAGTTTCCCTTAAATTAGCATTAGAGGTCAAGTGAGTCTGGAAATTCCTCTTTCACTCTCTGCCCACTTGGTTTTTGTAGCTTAATGCTGATTATGATGCATCTCGTGGTGCCAAGAGGGAGGGACTGATGTTAAAGGACTGCATTATTTAAATGGAAATACTCGATGGTAACGGTTAAAGTCAGTCAGAAATAAGTGACATTCACATCTCAAATGACAGGACAGCAGCAGACACCGTGTGCTGCCTATATTGTCACCGAAAGACTACAATGCTCTAAAAAAAAAATGGGGTTTTTGCATTCAGTTTCTGTATGTGTTAGGAATCTTCAGGCAGCGACCATTTGCTTGACATTTCATTATGCAAATATTTAATAAATCCAAAATACAGCAGGGAGCAAAATCTGTAAGAGTTCTGGTTCTTACACTTCAAAGTAAAACATTGTGCGTCTGTGCTGATTTTAATACTTCAGCCATCTATTATTTGTTCTATCTATAGTAAGCTTGTCTAATTGATGCTCCCACTGTCACAAGTCCAATCAAAACATCGACAAAACAGAGTCGTACCTAGAGTGCAGATACTGTCTGTCAAATACCTGCTACTGTAGTTTAACCTCTGTCCTCACTTAGACCAAAACAAATGCCTTGCTGCTTGTGTGGCACTGAATGTGTAACATTTTCTACAAGTCTAGCAAAAAAAAACACCACAAAATAAACAACCATCATTGGAAATCTCCTACACTGAATTCAATTCAATAACTACAGAGCTTCAAGGTGGCAGTGTAAACAAAGACTAGAGGTGTCAGTGTTGGATTTGTGTACACAACATCCAGCTTTGATTACATTTCTGTAGTGCCCTCCCCTGCAGTCTGGCCCTGGCGAAAACAATTCTATAATGCTACAAGCATATCATAGGAATCCAGGAGCAATACTAATTTACTGGGCAAACCATGCTGATGGCATTTGAGCTTAAGTGACAACGCTGCTTTTATTAAACTCTACACACTAATTGAGTAAATACTATCACATCTAATAAAATGACTAAAAAGGGAAAATTAAAAAGGATTAATGTATGAATAGAATATTTTGAATAAACTAATATAATAATGTTTTTGGTTTTGTACAGTAAGGGGTTAGTGAACTGTTGGGTGCAGCCCTTTGTTAGCATCTACAACATGTTGAGCAATGGTAGTAACATTATAGGACCTTTTGTTTCTTAAGTTGCATGTAGCTTGAAGCAATCAGTCAAAACACTCATTTCATTTTCATCTGGCAACATTTGAACGTTCTCCATTAATATCTGCAGTTTTATTTTAATTCCTTGACTGAGGCAAATTACAAGAGAACAGATTGAGTCCAAATATATAAAGATTGCATTTTTTTTTTACAACTCAAAGCCTTCATTTTGTCAGGAAAACAGGACAACTACAGTCCTTGCAAATAAGATCCCCCCCCTCCCCAAGCTTACTCCAAGCCTAAATAATATGCACTCTCCCAATCCCCTCTATCAATTTGTTCCTAAATAATCTCAAAACTGCACTTCAAGCAAAATGTTTCAACCAAAAGCTCCGACACACACTTCAAACTGAGAGGAGAGAAGAGAAAGGCAGAGGAGAGCTGAAGGAGAGACAGAGATAGATGAATGTATTGGCTTCGAGTGTCTAGGTCCTTCCTGCAAATATTGGGTGTAACTGGGGGTGGGGGTGGGAGGTGAGAGGGAGGGTGTCTGGGTCAGGTTATGGCGATAGATAGTAAGGGCAGGGCGGCAGCGTTTCAGTGGCCCCTGCAGAAGTTGACCTCAATGAACGATGAGCGCCCCAGCAGCATAACTCACAGAGCTGTCCTGCCAGTTCCTGCACTGACTTGACTGGGCGTAGTTCAGGAAAGAGAAGTTCATTTCTAAACCAGACTTCCTCAGCTCAGCCACGGCCTGCAAAACAATGGCATCCACTTAAGTCACCCATTCACAGCACGCAGCACACCAAGACAAAATAGGAACAGAACTGAGGTGTAATTTATAACACATCCATCTAACCCCTGATCCTTTTTTATGTAAACTCATTTTTAATCAAAAAAATTAATCTGGAAGACTGAGAATCTTTTTTGAACTGACTGTTTAGATTCCAAAGGAATGAGTCAAATAGTGTGTGGGTCATCTATAATGTATGCTACAATCAGTCTGCCGGACTGTCTTTACTCTACGATTATTCGTTACATCCAAGCCCCCTGAAGGACGTCATGCTTGCGTGGTCTTGTGTTATCTAAAATAATAGGACTAATTGCCTATGTAGGATACAGGGTGGGTGAAGGGCATATTGTTATGATTTTATTTTGTTTTATTCTGTCGTTCCGACAGATTGTTGCTCGACAACACTTGACACACATGATGAGGTTCTTCCTCTCTCTGGTACTTACATTTAGCAGCACACCAATTGGATGACGCCCACAGATGGTGTTGCGATACTTCTTCAAGTAGTTGGTAAAAGACATAGGATCCAGCTGCTCTATAATGCTCATCCCCTACAGAAGCAGTGGGGGAAAAAAAGCTGAATGGAAGTCATACATTCTTAATATACTCCAATATCCTCAAAGCACTTCTGTTCTTTGTAGGCAGCTTATATTTTCATAGATAAACAGGCTTTTTACACAGAAGACATTTGGACTTGTCAAAGCAGGACAGTCAAGGGAAATGGACAGACATACAATAGCATCCCAGTGATCCATAACAGAGAAGCGGCCTGCACAATAGCATGACCTCTAAACTGTGTGTGTTTTTAATAACATGTCAACTGCCCACTGTGTACAGAACCTATCCTTGTGTTCTCATGAGACATGATTGTGTTTAGTTTCAATTTATACTAAAAATAATCAACATATTTTTTTCTTCTACACGAATGAATTACCATTTTATCAAGATGCTCAATGGATCTGTAGATCTCCCCTTGAGATTCATCATAATATGTGTAGCGAAACCGCTGACCTTTAAAAGAGAAACACACAGAATTACACAGACATACAAGTAACAAAATACAGTTTTACTGTATAAATCATCATCATTCAAACATGTCAGCACTTGTATTTGTTTTGTTTTTTTTGTTTTTTTTACATACCCCAGTGGCAGAAGTCAGATGAGATGATGAAAAGGTTAGAGGGGTCTGCTAGGTACTTGCTGAGCACCTTCCCATATTCCTGTTCCTTCGATTCACTCAGAGCACCCACAAGCACAGGAACGATACTAAACTCATCTTTGTGGCTGTAATATCAGATAACTTCATTAACACATTTATAGCTCATGTGTCTTGTCAATCAACACAGGCTTCAGCTCAACCCGTCTGGACAATATACTGTAAGCTGAGCTAATGTGCTGAGTTCAATTCATACTATGCAATCTCTGCTTACTGGAACCAAGAAATTCCTTTGACTCCAGCCAACCTGACAGAAGGTTGTATCAATTATGCATATCATACTTTCCATGTGTCCCTGCACCAGAGTGACTCGCTTTATAGTATGTACAGAAAGGCAATGTTAAAGGGGAAAAGGTACTAGATTTTAGTGTACTGCGTTCTTGTATGTCCATAACATACATGAAAAAGTGCTTTTGGATTACTGAATGCCACTCCCATGTGCATTACCTCTCCATGGCTTTAGCAGTGTAAGGCAAGTGCATTTCAATACTGTGCTCATCTTCATCTGTCTGCAGAGTCATCCTCTCAAACAACCCAGTTTTCCAAAGGTCAGCATAAACTGCAAAAGAGAAGATTTACTTTAATTTGTATATGTTAACATGACTATGTCTAAATGAATAAGTAATTTGTGGAGCTGAGACATTTTTTAAAACTAAAAAATGATCTCACAAGTGCCTAGCTGAGCAAAATCTAAACACTGAGAAAGCCTTTTTCCCCAAGAGTCTGGTCCCTGGAGGATAATTAAAAGCGAACTGCCTCACAAGACCACTTGAGGTCTGCATGTTGGAGCTTTACTAAGTATAAACTTTAACAATTACAATAAAGAAATGGTCAAACATGGCTTTAAGCTTGCTTTTTTCACCTTCCGATTCAGAACAACTGAGAAAATGTGTTTCATTTTGTTTTGGCGTGCAACATTCACCGCATTCTACAATACACACCAAACTGTGGTCACATACAAAAACAAGACACACATGCATAAACAGAAAATAAATGAGTGCAAGCTGCGATTTACCCTTCTGGTCAATTCTCAGGTCATACAGGGGTGTTCTATAGATCTCTGCAGGTGACAGGGCACAGCGGGAGAGGGGCACATGGTGTGAAGGTCCCAGGATGAACACCCTACGACTGAAGGGTGACATGACTTAATCCCACCGTGCTTACTGAACATACACCACTTCCACTTGATTCTACACTAACATTGGGGAAGAAGAATTTAAAGAGATCATACTTATGCTTTTTGTTGCTTCAGAGTGTTCTATAGTCTTTTTTGTCCATGCCAAAGGATGCTTGTGTCAAAACTGCCTATGTGTTTACAGCCCAAGCCTTTTGTCAATTACACTTCTATATTACCAGGTAACACATTTTCATAATGGCTGCTTGGTAAGCATGTCACAAACACACAATGGGCCACTTGACCAATCAGGGTGGACTTGGTTTGAGCAAGGGGGATCAGAAAGGAGCTAAAATGGAGCATTTCAGACAAAGAGTAAAAAGATGCTACAGTGATATACAGTGTCAGAGACATCATGTGTTCTTTGAACCCTTGTTAACGCTCTGTAGTAGGCACATGACATAAAATGTGACCCTGTAAATAAGCTAAACATGACCTTTTTTGATAAAAAAAAAACAGTTTTTTTTTTAAAAGAGTCTGAAAACAACAAAAAGACTTACGTAATTGAGGGATCAACCTGCTTGTAGGCATGTGCTGCACAAGCACCACAGTAGGTATACCCAGCATGGCTGCAAACAAACAAAATATGTCAAATTAAAATGGTGCTGTATTGCAGGTGTTGTATTGCATGTTCGGATCCGGAATGCTTACGGCGCTATGATGGCTCTAGCAGGTCTGATTGTGGACTGTGCTTGGGACAGCCAGCCTTCTAGTTGTGCATTCAGCTGGGATCCTGAAAAGGGTAGACATTTAAAAAAAAATGTGGCGACAGCAATCAACAGTGACAAGGGAGGGGGAAAAAATGTAGTAAACAAAGACAATTCAATTTCATAGGCACAGGGAAAATACAAGCATTTATGATAAAAACCAAAACAACCTTTGATTTATGCGTGTCATTGTAAAATAAATAAATAATATACATGTCTAAAATGCTAAATTCAATGACACACATACACTTGATGGGTCACCTCAAACTGTCTACTGATAAATACCCATCTCAAGTATCACCTAACACATTTCTTGTTTACCTTTGATTGGCTGTACAATTTAACTGGAACACTTTAACTGGACTGTCAATCTAGAGCCAACATGATGCTCTAGTCCAGATTAAACAAAGAAGAGACACCCAGTGTAACTGTTGTTTACTAACACTGGAATGCATTGTGCGGAAAACCTACCACTGTCAACGATTACCCTGTTACCACATATCCATATCAATCGCACATCAGTAAAAAGCAAACGTGTATTTGGTTTTGTAGAAACGAAAACGTTAAAATCGAACAATGGCAGATTTCTTATCATGTATATGCAACAAAGTGGAATTTTATTAGCCACTATTTATTCACGGTAAATTTTTCCGTCTAAAGGATTATTATAAAACAGCGCAGTAAAGCAAGTTTATACAGAATAAACAAGTAACCTTGCGGGGTTTCATGAAAACAAACTGCTGTAAAGCTAGTGAAATGGGGGGTTGGGGTGCAATATGAACCTTCGGTTTTCTGCCCTGCCCTACCCCAGTCCTTTGTTTCACGACAGGGAGTATTTACGCACATAACTTAAGTGAGTCAGGGTCAGAGACCAACAACACCACGACAATAATAGAAGCCTAAGTAAAAAAAAAGGCAAAGACTGCTTCGGGAAATGTGCAGAGTAGCTAACCAGATAGCATGTAGGCCAGGAAGTTCTGCAATATTAGCCAAGTTAGCTTCGCCTGAATTGATAGCTTGTCAAAAAAATGCTGAGAAGCAGATGTGCCATTTGTTTTGAAACACTTCCACCCACCATCCCAGGATAAAGTGCTGATGAAGCTCAAACCAACCATGCACCAAATAGGATAAGAGAGATGAGGCACTCAATAACAGATAAATGTTTAGCTAGCCGAGTTTGTATCAACTGGATTATCGTTAGAAGTGAGGCACCGCCGTCTGTTATGGCAACCATGAAAAGATCAGTTATGATCGATAATTGAGGGTATGGAAAATTAGAAACAGTTTAGCAATTAGACACACAGTCATGACACAAAATATACAGCTAGCACACGGCGTGCTAACGCAGACGATGCTCTGTTGACAGTTACCCGAAGCGGAGTACCAGCTCCCGGCGTGACTTGCTTCTCTGCACACCACTCGGTTCGACATCTTGGTTCCCAAGCCGCCTATCTTGGTTTACTTGACTCTTGTCAGGCGAAAAAATACAGTGAAATTGCAATATCCGATGTTAGATATCACAGAGAAGAAACAACGTCTGCTAGCTAACTTGCTGGAAAAGACAAAGGGTAGTTCGACCAGAGAGACAGCAGTTGGGCTAGCGGGCTAACAAGCTCAGTGTACCGTCAGCTGGCCCGTGTGCTGTTACCGGTTAATAAGTTAGCCGCGGTTAGCAGCTAACGTCAGTTTGTTACACGGTCTAGCGATAGTAACATGTAAATTTAGAAAAGGCACATACAACAAAGCATTTGTAGTGTGCCGATATCAAGCACTCAGGGTATCTTTAATGAGCCCAGCGCTGTCACAGTCAGGATCTGAGGATTACTGTTTTTTTTTCCTTCTGAAGAGCCAGGTAGGGGGCGTGTCTGAAACTGTTGTTGATTGACGTCAGAGCATTTCTATTGGCTGCTTGATCGGCCAATATAACGTGATTCGTGGAAAAAAAGCCAAGTGGGCGTCGCCATTGCTGAGGTGATGGTTTGATTATGGGATTGCATTGCCCGTCAGCTGAGCGGGTACAGTGTTGTCCTGCTGGTACAGGAATCGATGCCGACGCTGATTCTGCCCTTGTTCTTCACCCTCTTTCTTCTTCTTCTTCTTTTTCTTCTTCTGTACGTTTTTTGGCGCAGCATATCTTCAGCATACATTAACCGATTTCAGCCATTCAACTATCAAAATGTTCATCTCGAAATTATAGTTTTTGGATAGTTTTTCGATTTTGGCGTCATTTGCCAAATGTATCTCCTCCTACAAATTTCAAGCTACAGACTCCAGTTTAGTCTTAAAACGCTCATTAGATGCTGCTCTATCAAACTTGTATTCAGAATTTTCTAATTCCGAATCGTTTCCGCACGCCAGGCTCTCAAAGTTGGAGTGGTTTTTGAGGTTACGTGGCTGATACCATGGTGACAGGCTGGCACACAAGAAGCATAAAGCAGCAATACAGCCATATTTGTAGTCTTTACCACACTTTAAGCATTATTGATCATCCTTCCACATTCAAATCACACAGCCTGTGCTTCTTATAATCTTATGGTATTATTCGAGTTCTGACCTATGGTATATTCACAGGCTATTCTTTAAAGTCATGACTTCATACTGTTCTTGTCTTCAGCTGTGTCTTTTTCATATCTTCCTAATATTCAAAGATTTTTTACTTTTCAAAATAGAAATTTTCTTTTTAAATTCTTAACTGTGATTCAGATTGCAGATTCTCCAGCAATTCAGAGCAATCCTTCACACCAGCATTCACAGCAATGCTTCAGCTGCAGCAATCAAACTTGTTCTTCCGTACGTTTTTTTGGCTTCAAGTTTTTTTTTCAAAAAATTATAATTTTTCAAATATTAGGCAATTTCGGTGTCATTTTTAACATGGGAGTCTATGAGAGAGCCCTTCAACGAGTGGGTCATCTGCCAAATGTATCTCCTCCTACAAATTTCAAGCTACAGACATCATTTTAGTCTTAAAACGTTCATTAGATGCTGCTCTATTAAACTTGGATTCAGAATTTTCTAATTCCGAATCTTTTCCACACGCCAGGCTCTCAAAGTTGGAGTGGTCTTTGAGGTCTCCTCTGCTGTTACTATGGTGACAGGCTGACACACAGAGGCATACAAAGCTCTGAATTCATCAGCATTCACAGCAATGCTTCAGCTGCAGCAATCAAACTTAAATTTTCTTCAGGAATAGCCCTTTTCTAGTTTGACTTGCGTTAAACCTTATCGTACCTCCAACAGTGTAGGTGGCGCTGTGCTGCCCGCAGTAACACCAAAACAGTAGAAGAAGAAGGAGGAGGAGGAGGAAAGCGGAAGCTTTTAGGATGGTACTCCACAAATACTCTTATTTATGTGGCAAAAATGTTGTGATATGTACCAGACTCAGCGGATTGAACCACATTTAAATGCGTTTGGATTGTGTTATCTTTAATAACGATCGAACAGTAAGCTGTGGCGGCGCATAAGGAAAAAGTATCGCATGTCATGTCGGGCAACATAAACGCAACTAAAAGCAAAGACAGCGGTGAAGTTATTAAAAACTACCACAAGCAGGCGTTTGAGTGTATATCAAAGGCGTTAAGGATCGACGAAGATGATTCAGGTTTGTTTATTATGTCAATGACTGGTTCATTGATGTGTTTGTGTGTGACAGTATGTCATAAACACTGCTCTTTGTCATAGGAGATAAAGAGGAGGCTGTGCGGTGGTACAAAAAAGGGATTGTTGAGCTTGAAAAGGGTATCATAATAGAGATCACGGGACAAGGTATGAGAAGCATTCATACGGATGTGCATGCATGTTGACAGGGTTTAGCCTTAATCTCAGTGTGTTGTTACCAGGCGATCAATATGACAGAGCAAAGAGACTCCAGGACAAAATGGTTACCAACCTCACCATGGCAAAAGACAGGCTGGCCCTCTTAGGTAAGCTGCATCCTGGTTTCCTGAGACTTTTTATTAAAGTTATGTAAGCTGAACAAGGGGGTCTGAAGATCAGTCCTTTCTCTTACTTCACAGAGACAACAATGGCTTCTAAAAGGAGAAGCAATCCAAAGAGGACATCAAATGTTCTTCCACAGCCGAAGCCTGTTCCTAAAAGCCAGCCTGGAGTAACAGGTAACAGGCCATCATCTGCAGTCAGACCCCCTTCCAGACCTGCTGACCCAAAGGTGATTTTTTTTTCTTCTTTTTTTGTTATTTAATCACACTGGCTCCAGCTGCATGCTGCATCTCAGTGCATTCGATGTGTAATGTTCTCTGGATACGTAATTTTATTCCTGTGTAGGTAACCCCCCGGACGGGTAAAGCTCAGAACGGGAGACCTGCAGGTGTGAAACAACCACAAAAGAGGGACTTGAAAAACTTCAAGAATGTGGACAGCCGACTGGCCAGTTTAATTCTGAATGAAATTGTAGATAGGTATTTAAAAGATACTCTATTAATAACCATTTTTCTCAACTACGTAAACAGTGTGTTAATAGAACCTTCCTTGTTTACCTCAGCGGAGCATCTGTGTCCTTTGGGGAAATTGCAGGGCAGGATCTGGCCAAACAAGCACTCCAAGAGATTGTCATCCTTCCTGCTTTAAGACCTGAGGTGATTACCTTGAAACGTTTTGTACTGTATCTTTGCGTTGTACATTTTTTTGCTTTTTACATTTTTACAGTTTTACATTTAATTTGTTTGTGACATTTTATGTTTAGCTCTTTACCGGCTTGAGGGCTCCTGCACGTGGTTTGCTTTTATTTGGCCCCCCTGGAAATGGCAAAACCATGCTGGTAATTTGCATGTTGCTGTTGATAGTGTCGGCTCTGTGTTCTGTTGAATCACAGCTTTTAATTCATCTTACCAGGCCAAAGCAGTCGCTGCGGAGTCTAATGCCACATTCTTTAACATCAGCGCTGCCAGTTTGACCTCTAAATATGTAAGAAACACTCTATGATCATCATCTTCACATGATATTGTAGGGTTTTTTTTAAACATTTCTTGTCTTCATGATTACAGGTGGGAGAAGGGGAGAAGCTGGTTCGAGCCCTGTTTGCAGTTGCCAGAGAGTTACAGCCCTCTGTAATCTTTATTGGTTTGTATTTCTGTAGTTTCTTATAAACTACATCTGTGTTTTGACCTGTTCAGGTTGTTCTCCACCTCAGAATAATACAAGTAAAAGAGAAAATATGGACAAAAGTAACATCAAACAAAGCCTGTGTTTACCACTTTAGAAGCATGTCAGGTTTAAATAAAGGGACCCAAGATCACAATCAGTTAATATTTGGCTTTTATGAACTGTTTGTCTGTGCTGCTCATTTTATAATCAGTACTATCTGTTTTTTCTGATTGACAGATGAAGTGGACAGCTTACTTTGTGAAAGGAGGGAGGGCGAACATGAAGCCTCTCGACGTTTAAAGACTGAGTTCCTCATTGAGTTTGATGGGGTAAGTGTGCCACTGGCCCTAGACATGGGATCATGGAACGGCTTAGGTCACTGTCATCTGACAGGGTACTGATCTCATTCTCACACACTGCTGCTGGATTTCAGGTGCAGTCAGGAGGGGATGACCGGGTACTTGTAATGGGAGCAACTAACAGGCCCCAGGAGCTCGATGAAGCTGTACTAAGGTACTTTATGCTTCCTACATGCTGTAAAAATGTGTGTTTTTATTTTTGTAACACCGTCACACACAAGTACTTTTATCTCACAGGCGCTTTGCAAAAAGGGTTTACGTCGCATTGCCAGATGAGCAGGTATGTGGCTTTAATGATGGTGTGAGGTGGTTTGTAAAGGTGAAGGTATGTAAAGTAACTGTTGTGTCTACAGACAAGATTCACACTGCTGAAAAACCTGTTGGGAAAACACGGGAATCCACTGAGCCAAAAAGAACTGTCCTCTTTGGCAAAGTGAGTTTCATATTTACAGTTTTTAACAGACACTTTTATATGTGACTTTGCATTAACCCCCTGATGTGTTACTCTACAGGAAGACTTCGGGATATTCAGGAAGCGACCTGACGTCATTAGCCAAAGATGCTGCTCTTGGGCCAATTAGAGGTATGACTCCTGTATCACACACATAAGGCTGACACACACTGTACACTGAGTCAGTTCATCTTAATGTGAATTGTGTCTTACACAGAGCTGGGACCGGATCAAGTGCGCAGCATGGCTGTTACCGAGGTGAGACGGTACAGATATGTCCCTGCTACTTGTTTACATTAACTAATTGTGTAACTCATGTGTTTTCACAGATGCGTAACATCACGTCGAAAGATTTTGAGGATTCCCTGAAGCGCATTAAACCCAGCGTTGGTCCAGAAAATCTTAATATGTACACCAAATGGAACAAAGATTTTGGTGATACAACAGCTTTTTGAACTTAATTACTCATTTTCACTTGTAAAAAAAAAAAATAATAACAGTGGTTTCCTTCTGTGTTTCTATACACAAACAAGATGTCATTAACATGAAAAAACCCACAGAGGAAACAATCTGTAGATTAGTTAAACATTGATCCACTGAGGGATAATTTCCTGTTTTATGGGAAGGCTTTGCTAACACAGTTCTTATGGATCCTTCATGGTATTATTGGTATCACGTCACTGGTCTTTCTACCTGAAACCTCATTATTTATTCTCAATAATGTTCTGATCAAAGTGATCTCAAGAGGGAAGCAGCTTTCAGAAAATCCTGACATAACCTCACCTGTTTAGATGATCGTATTATAGTTGATGGTATTGATCACCAAGTGCTCTCTCTACTAAAGCACACATGAAAGAATGAGAATAAGTAGAACCTAGAAGAGGCTGTTGATTTTGTTTATAAAGATTTTCTTTTGCATGAGTAGTTTGTAGATACAAAGTAGGAGACCTGATGGGTTGTTGTGTTACCAAACATTTTCTCCCAATCGGTTATGAAATTTGACAATTATTTCGTTATACAAAACTACAGCTGCTTCTTATTTGTGTCATTCATCAATAAATATATTGAGTTGAATTTTCTCAGCTTTATTTGTTGTGTTTTTGTTTGATGGCAGTTTCTTTGAAGTCAGATGATAACTGCAGTATCATACAAACTTCCATCTCAAATCACTCAACATATATCAAAACAGCAATAAAGATGCACAAAAAGAATATGAAGAAAAAGAAAAGCAAGCGGAGCAGTTTCATAAACACTAGACCTCATAAATATATTCACAGGATGTGTTAAGTTTCAAACTTTTTATTTACTTCTTGAAGTGTTCTTGAAGTGCTCTGGGTGAGGAGTGAAGCTTCACTGTTGTAGGTAGATGGTGCTACAGATCAGGTTTTTTCTTGTTTTCTTACACAATCCTCCGCTGCCGTCTGTGGCTTCAGGTTGCCTCTGTTAATATTTTGCCTGCAACCACAGATGTGTGGAATGCAGTAAATTGCTATTAATGAAAATAAAGGCCATGCTCTGCCGTGTCGACTGTCAGGCTGACTGATAGATTGGCTAAGTAAGCTAAGTATGTTTGACAGTTATTCTGGACGTGTACATGCACAAACATGTGAATGCTTAAGGTTAAAGTTATGCAGCTCTGTGGTCAAGACCCAACAACCAGCCACCATCTAATGATGCAGCACAAACAGGGGTCACCAGCTGTCCAGGGCAATGCTGATTCAACCGAACATGTGTGGCCAGTTATATTTTTATTTGAGTGCACTCTAAACTCATTGACTGAAACTTCTTTTACTTAAATTCCACCTCCATCCCAGAGGCCCTTCCTATGGTCAGCTGGTGGTGCTGCTTGTGGTTTATGTGGCCCAGGGGCTACATCATCTCTTCCTGCAGTTTTGTTTGCAGACTTTACAAACGCAAACATTTTCTGCAGTTAATGAACTTTGCTGGGTTTATCCTCCCAAGTTTTATTTCCACACTGCTTTCTGAGAAGAGATTAAAAAAAGAAAGAAATGGACAGAGCCAGCAGAGCTGCAGCCACACCTAAGTCTACACTCTTTCCCTCGGGGGAGAGATTTTGGATGGAGTGTGGCTTTTTTTTTTAGCATGTCATGACTGAAGAGCTTCTTTCATGATGCCAGACAGGAATGAAGAGTTGTTAGAGGTGAAGATTTAGTCATCACCAATTTTTTCTGTTTACTCTTCCCTGAGTGCATCCTGCACCACAAACAAATGCTCTTTATGACTAGTTGCAAGACTATTTAGTCATGTCATTTTCCCACCTTTCAACTGTGATCTGTGATGTCTGCGTAAAAAAAATAAAAGCCTACAGGTGGTAAAAACTCCCCCATAGCAACATTCTTACAAGCAATTTCTTTAAACAACCTGTAATTACAGTAGATGGCAATTATCACATGTACATAACTCGCTTTGCATTTTCTAACTGACAGAAGACAGAACATTATTAAGGTGGTCCACACCTTGTAAATGATTGGCAGCTTCCCTTTTTGGTTGCGTGTCAGAGGCCCGCACCTCCACAGTAGTTCATTGATGCTTTGACCACTACATCCACTCAAGGGAAAACAGAATAGGTGATCATTTGATACCTCCAGAGAGACAGCCCACCCTGTAGAGAGTAGAATAATAGTCAACACAAGGAGGACCTCTCACTGACTGAGCAAACAGCCAGTGAGTGTTTCTTCAAGTGGCCCATTATGAGAGCTTAGTGTGGATGGGAGCTTTTTTGTTGCAGTGTGTGTCACACTTTGAGGTAGCCAGTGTTATGATATTTCTTTGGATCCGCTTAATTAGAATTCATCCACTGTCCTACTTTACACTAAACTCCTAAAACTGACCGTATGCGTGTTGATCTTCTGGAAAAGTCCCTCAAACTTGAGGACATGGCCCCTTTATCACTCCGTGGTTTAAAGATGTGGTTCTGGGCTTACACAGTGGAAAGCCTTCAAGACCTGAGTCGTGTCCACTTTCTAGCACTGGCTGCTACTGTTCCACTGCCCCGCACACCCAGTCCATAACTTCATTTACCACGGGGGTGTTATCGTTCTCCCACATGGGAAGCTGGAAGGTGAGACCAATCTATCTACTATCCAAGGCAACATCTGTCTTTTATGAGCAAATTTATTTTTCCTGCACACTGTTTATTTTTGCTGTATGTATCGGTGGGTGTGTATGCTTAGAAAAGAAATTAGGTGTGCGTGTATAGATATGAGCAGATATATATATATGTGTGTGTGTGTGTGTGTGTGTGTGTATGGTGTGAACATTGGCCTATTTATGCCAAGTCAGTCTGGAAAAACTGGGCCGTCTAGATCATCTGAAGTAGATTGCATACAATTCAATAGGTTGAAAATTCAATGGATAATGTTTTTATAAACCAAACAGGTAGAAAGTGGTGCTTTGGCTTTGCCTAATGTTATGTTTTCAATCTGGTCAGATATGACAGGTGATCATGGGCCCAGTGGAGAGGTTTGTTATTGGTGCCTGATTAGTATTTGTGGAAAAAAATAAAAAAGCTTACAGTGACCACCTGATGTCTGGTAAATGTTGACCTCAGCAAAGTGACAGAGCTGCAGTAAGGCCAGTAATGGCTACTCTTACAACCCATCCATCCATTACTGTAACTAGCAATGAAGGGGGGAAGCTCACACTGGATGAGAGGCAGTCACAAGGCTGACACGTAGAGACAGACGACTATTCATGCTCACACATTCACGCCTACGGGCAATTAAACTGAACTGCATGTTTTTGGAGAAGAAAACTGGAACAGAAGAGTCAAACCAGCTTCAAACTCAGAACCGTATCTGTGAGGCTACGGCACAGCGTTTGACGATAACAAGTAGTGAATTTGTCAATGTCTGTATGACTTGAAATGATGATCATGTTGTCTCCCACCGCAGCCTGTAGCCACAAATCTGCAAGAGACCAAGGTGGACGGAGCGCACTGTCATGCCTGCACATGACCTGCAAAGCCATTCATCTCTGTAACCTCAAGAGCACAAACTCACAGCCTGTGACTTCACAGAAAGAGGGCAGATTTATAAGACTTGACATCAGCTTGTCAGCACTCTAAAATGGTCTGTCGGTCTCACATCCGGATCTCTCTCTAGACAAAACACCAAGGGGGGTTATTTGTGTAAGTTCTAAACAAGGCTAAATGTATAATGGATGGGAATGGCATTGTCTTTCCAAATATTTGTCACAGATGATGCACAGGATGCACCTTGGACTGAGGTGGACATGTTAAGACGTGGGTTTGATGCAGGGAGGGGAAGCAGGACGGTGTGTCGTTGAGGTGAGCTGCAGGCTGCCCCGCGGTGCATTCCTTCAACTCATGTGCAGCCAAAACACTTGATGAAAAGTGAAAGTGTAGTGAGGACTGAGCATTTTCACAAGAATAATGCTCAGTCTGTCATCGTGCCTTTTCTACTGCCCCTATCCTCCCTGTTTCAACTCTTCACTGCCCTTCCCTCTGGGCATTCATGTGAGGACAGGAGCAGCGGTTCAGCTCCACCTTTGACCCCCGGTCAGGTTCACTGTGCAGAAATCAGACACCACAACTGATTTACACCTCTCATTACCTACTTAGAATGAACTGCTGGTACTTATGTTCTACAAACGTGAACTGACTGGGATCTAAGTGCATGTTATTAATGCAATGTCAGACTCGGTTACATGTTACTGACAGGCTGAACTTTAGCTGCACTATTACTAGTGAACATGCCAAAGACCTCATCAGTGCTTTTATGACATAACTCCATAATGGTGGAAGAGAAAATGACAAATGTTTTATTCTCTGTGCACTATGCATCTCTGGGTACAATTTTGTTTACACACACTCACTCGACACGTCTGTTCTTCTGCTTGATAAAATCATTTCTTTGGAATCTTTTCAGGTCTATTAAAGCAGAATTGCGGAGCATACACAGCTGCTGTTATACCAACATTCTTTTGTATGTGGTGGAACAGGTATGTGCAAAGGTTAAAGCAATCAAATGTTGGCCTTTTTGAGTGTGATTTGCTTTGGCAGGTATTGAGGGAGTTTAAGCTCACAGTTAAAACACACATTCCTGCCTCGGCATTAGCAGCGGACCCAAAAAGAGGTGAAGCGGTTTGCAGAGTCACATGTTTGCAGATCTGAACATGCTGGCATGTATGAATCCTTCAGCATGGTGCCTAATAAAATCAGCGTAAACAATGCTCAACCCATTGGTGAAGGCCGTGTGCACCTGTTTACCATGATATGTGCAACACACTGTGAATCCGTAGGACATCAGAATCTCCCACCATAGGCTCATTGACTTTTAGTGTGATCAAGATGTTTCAAAGCAGAATGTTCTGGCCTCATGCCCAGAAAAATGGACAGATCTCTTTCATCTGTGTCCTACAGCATCTCAAAGGGCCTCACGGCACCATTCACACAACACAACACGCAGTTTGGGGTGTTTTGTAGATCTTGACTTTGTGGTGTATTGTGTCATATTGTGGAGGGATATAATCCTCAAGGAAGTCAAAAGACTTTATGTTGGCACAATAGAAGCTGGCTGGCATAATAGAACCCCTCTCTCTCGGCTGGATCAGTTTCTGGGACTGAGTCTGAGCCCTGAAACTGAACTTGTTGTCTAGGAGTAGACTTTGACCTCTGTCACATGACCTGTGAAACAGAGGTCTCCTTTATTCAAAGCATAGGACCAATGAGGTGCAGTCTGCTGGGGGAAGGGATGATGGGAACTGTGTTTTTGAAAAATGTGCCACTTTCACTCTTAATTTTTTTCAACAAACTAAAAAAATGTAACTTAAAGACCCAAATACAGACAAACTCCAGTGTCCAGCTAAAAGTGAGCTTTATTCAAATAAAGCCAATTACTCTCGAAAACAAAACAAAAGACCAAAAAAAAAAGACTAACAAATCAAGTTGACTAACAAAATAGAAACAAACCAAAGTGAAGAAAAACAGAACGAGCTAATATAGACAAAGGGGAGCCTTACGCTTACATATGCAAGTGTTAACAAAACACAGGTGAAAACACTCGGGGCGGGGAGTGTCATCATAATGGAGGGAGACACAACAGGAAGTAAAACAGACAGGGAGACACAAGGAAACAGGACCTTCAAAATAAAACAAGGAAATACACGAAAAACATTCTCAAAGAAAGTAAATAAACTGGTAAAATCAAAGCAAAGATTTGATGAAAACAAAGCTAACCAGCCACAGGATCAGGACAAAGGTGCTGTATCTGTATCTGAGAAACCACCTGCAGAAGAAAAGCAGAGTCAGTCTATGGCTGCAGTAATTATTAGATGTTTGAGATGGTTATTTGATATATGATAGGGTAGCACAGCTCCCAGGGGTTATAAAGTTTAATGTGCACCGTGGTAGCATCCTGTTTAAATCACTGTATACAGTCATTAAAGTAAAAGTAAGGTGTGTATCGACTGCTGCAACTGTGTTACCGCTGATAACTGCCATCATATTGCACAGTCGTCCAAGCCTGGAAGACACAGAGATACAAGGAAATGCATTAGAAAAGAACCTTGACGGAGCATTTATAGACACAAAACATAAGGGTTTGTATCATATGTTATTGTTTTATGGAGATATTTTAAACATCAAAGGGTGGTGTTTTTTGCCTCCTTCTAGTCAGTGTTTAACTATAAAGCAGCTTTAATTTTGGGTGGATACACGCTACCATCCACGCAGTGAGTGATACATTACTTCACTAGAAAAACATGCTTGGTTTAAAACGCCACCAGATGTTGCAGAACATCCTGGTGCTTTTGGCTCACTGACTCTGACATAAAACACACTTTGATGCAGTAGTTTGTTTCCTGTCTCACTAACTGATACAGTATTTTGGACACCAGACTGCAGATCCAGTCCCATCTTGTTAATCTGCTGCTTTTTCACTCGCACCATACTCTGAGGAAGAGATTGCGTTCCAAGCGGTGATCTGTGATACCATGAGCTGTTATTTATGGGACGTGCCACTGTGATCCTCAAAGGATAAGTAAATTTATCATGTCCTTCATCACTCTGCTTTCATCACTGATTTATGACCGCTCCGTTTTTATGTGGTGTTCCTGATTAATGAAAGGTGTGTTTTATCAGCAGATTTCAAAACAGTTTATAATGAGCAAATAGATGTAATTGTAACAGGGGAAGTGATCTATTGGCTCAGCTGTTCTATCAAACACACACACACTGACACACACACACACACACACACTGTTAACATAGAGTACCACATGGCTGTTATTGTTTAAGTGGAAGCCAAGATCTTCCCAGGTGTTCCACAGCTGGGCGTAGAGCGCCTAAGTGAGTCACTATAAGGACTGTCTGGTATGTTGTCCAGGTGGTCAGGAAAGCGCTTCTTTTAAAGTGAGACCAGGCCTCAGACGCTGAACCTTCACATGTGGAAATGAGTTGGAGAGAGTAGCTGAAGAGACTTTTAAGAACTTGTTTCTCAACCTTCACCATGTACACCATGCAGCCATGCATCTGTGTGCATCACTCATATTTATCACCTGTCTCTATGCACATATTTCTGGGCTGTATCACTATGAGGCCCTCAGGAATGGAGAGTAACCAACACTATGGAAATACAGTATAAACCGTATGATAGACAATGCTGCATTGGATCCTGTTGTAATCTGCACATTCATTTAAAATCCAATCAGCCTTAACACATCCTTTTGTTGTAATCATTTTAAGCTGCCTTTGATGCTTGTTAGAGCAATGGCCTCATTTCTCCATGTGGATCAGTGGAGCTGTGTGTAATCAATCAATCAGTCTGCAAATGTATTGACTTTTCCATGATGCAACACAATGACCTTGTGGTTTGCATGCACTGACTAGAATTTGCTTCTTGTTTAATGACAAGTTTTGATTGTGAGGGTGCATTGAGTCTTTTGAGACCCTTTCTTGGCTGGGAGCAGTAACTTCCTGGAGTCTGCAATTGACTTGTAGTTTGTTAGTTTGCCTTGTTTCCACCCATAAGCTGAAGCCTGTGGTCCAAAGCAGTGATAATGCTCCTGAACACTGTAATCTGTGAGATTCTTAATCTTTTTGGGGAAAGAGAGAATAGGCAGATGGTGTCGAATCAGGTGGATATATGGTGTTAGATGGGGATCCCAGCAGTCAAGTGTGTGCATGAAGAAAAGTTGCAATTTTAGCAACACAAGCCAGACACACCACAAAGGTTAACTGCACATGTATGCAACAGGAACTGTAGGACTCATCTTCTATCTCATTATCATGCCTCATTTTCTGCACAATGTATAATTTACCGGTCTCTACAGTAAGTCTTCAGAACGTGCTTTTAGAGAGCTGAATGAAATTCAATAACTGAAAACCAGAGGCCTTTCAGGGGCCACATTCACCCGCCGGTCAACAGGTCAGTGTCACAGTTGTCTTGCCTCTTCCTATTTAAGTCCAAACAGGCATGGGTCATGGGTCATCAGGTATGGGGAGACTGTCATCTTTAAGAATAACAAGTTTTTGCTGGGGGAGAGGATACTAGTGTATCCCACTAACCTCCTGTCACACACGGGTCAACTCCTCGACCCCGATGTTGCTAACGGGGTCATGCTTTTTTTTAAGGAGATCTGAAATGGTTGCTTGATGAGACTTTGATCCTGAGTGACAGTTTCAAACAGACAGAGGTGCCTGTGTGTTACAACACATCAGGATGGGGGCATTGGTTGGATTCCTTCAAGATGTGCATATGGATCTGCAGCTGTAGCTCCTTTAGAGGAGCCGGGTCACTAATCTCCTCGATCCTCACCACGCCTGAGGAGAGTTCCAGTGTCAGAGTAAAAAACCCTTTCAGTCAGGCAAGGGAGGCTAATGCAAAGAGCTGTCCATACTCTACCTGCCGTGCTGCCAGCTATTCCAGATAAGCTTTGTTGGAAGCAGAAGCCACAGGCTGTCAGTCAGTTGGCAAAGAGGTCGATTAAAATTGAAAATCTATGAGGCGTATACTGCAGTTCCACCTTAGTGCAGATCCATGTCTTCTGTGTTTTATTTATGGATTCACATTTCCACATCCGTATTTTGGCAAAATATCCCCTCATATCAAAACTGATGTGCAGACCCCTTCGGGAAAGGTCAGTATTCAGCCCCGTTACATAAGTTACCTGCTTGGACAAACAGACCCAGGAGGAGAAACTGCAAATTGGATGCGGTGCCCAAATAAATGTTTGCATGTGATGCAGAGCTAAAGATCCTGAGCCACAAAACCAATCGCTCCTTGGTTTCCACACAGAGCCTGTGTTGTCCTGCTTTTAAATACATACTGAACCAATCTATTCTTGTCCTATGGGGTTCATTATGAGGCATTATCCAAAAAAAAGTATTTTTAACAACACAGCAGCCTCTTTTCTCATGAATATAAAAGCTGCAGATAAGAGCAGCAACGTAAAGTGCTCCTTTCCTGTGAGCTGTTTCATAAAGCAGAACTAAAGCACTGTATGCACTTATTTTTAAATAATTATATTTTTAAGCTTTGCTGCAGGAGGCTTGACTTGTTGAGCCGTAGAGTTGTTTTGGTGTGAGAGAAGTGGGGGGAGAAGAGGAAAAACAGTCTGGTCTTTGTGCCTGTGGTAAAGTCACTGCATGAATTGTGGTCTGCCTCATGAGCGCTGCATAAATGTCTGTGTTACCCCACATTTAAACTGTAATATCTGCTATCTGAGCTAGCACATCAGTGTGAGCTGATGTATGCGGCATCATGGATGTGTCTGTACGATCTGGTAACTGACAGAAAATTCTTCACATTCAGTCCTAAGAGATTCAAACCCCTTTGAAAAGTAGGTGTGAACATGTTGTGGGCAGGCAGTTGTGGTTTATATGGTTTTTATTATTGGACCTTTTCCATGTTCACCTGTTAGCCAGCTGGATGCTGTTTCAAGTTCAGCTTCCCGGTTGACAAAAATGAGCAGCACACACCTCATTTTATGCATCTTTTTAAATGACATCTATCTTGTGATGTGTTTTAAAAGTAACAGATACTGTGAAAACATCTGGATTTTGTACATTTCAGTGTCTTTAAATAGCTGCGAGGAAGCATATAAAATGTATTCTATGAAGCCACTACCCAGTATCATGCACAGACTGACCCAAAAAATGACAGGCAAGCCATTTACCTCCGCACTGTGTGCACCCTTCATACAAGCAGTCCCTGTGTGTCTCACTTAAGGAGAGAGAGAGAGAGAAAGTGTGCAGACTTTTTAAGCAAATCCTGTATTGGTCTCTTGACCTGGTGTATGTCCCCTGTGAAGAGAGGCTTTGTTGCCCTCAGACAGCTCGCAGCCTTTAACACACACACACCTCCATAACAGTATCTGTGTCTGTGATTTTCCATTTGGAAAATTGTGAGCTTTTAACCTCACATCCCGGGCTTTGCTCAAGAAAGAGAGAGAAAGAGAGAGAGTGTAATCATCATAAGCCTAATGATACAGTGGCCTACTGTGGGTGCCAAGCTTCACACACACACACACGTGCCAATGCATACAGCCGAGAGTTAAGCTAATCTTGTGTCTTCCTGTGACGCGCTAACACTTGAGCATTGTACATTGTACAGTATGTCACGGCTTTGTGCTTTGCTTAGCGAATCTAAAACTGTGCACGTGAGCATCCACCCCAAAAAAAGAGCACAGATGTCTGCACATAGACTGTAGACAGTCATAGATGTTTTGTTGTCCTTTTGGCACCTGCTAAATGCAGGGGTCTTCCTCGGCCTTTGACCTCCAGGCTTAGCAGCAGTGTAATCTCAGTAGCAGCTGTCCTCAGCACTGACTGTATGACATGCACCAGTAGCTTGGTGCCAGATAGGCTAATCTTCTCACTTTCACTGTAAGGGGGGGTGGATATTCCTGACTACTGCAGGTGTGAAAATCATTCATAAAATAGATATTAGCCTCAAGACATTCTGAGTAATGGCTCCCACATTCATTATCACATTATCCACTTGAACCAGTAGACTCCACAGAGGCATCAGAACACCTCTGTGTCACTGTGGGTGCACGCACAGGGATTGCTGCAGAGCTGGTGCTGTGTCATGTGGTGTCTCTGAGTGAAGGCGGGGGTGAGGGAAGACTGGGTTCAGTGTTCGGTGCTGGACGGGTGACAGTTGGGGTCAGAGGTTCACTTTCCCTTTGGCTCCCATCTCTCTCTCTCTCTCTCTCTCTTTCTCTCCCTCCCTGAAGTGACTTTCAGAGGCTGAAAGAAAGGGTTTGATGGGGAAGACTCGGAAGTGCAGAGGCATCTGGCAGCAGCAGCAGCAGCAGGCCTTCCCTCCACATCCTGAGGGCCAGTAGAGCTTCTCTGTGGCAGCCAGAAAGGAGAAACAAGGTGCACACTGTGATCCGAATGCTGGTTGAGGGGGAGGCGGTTCAGGTTACCCCTTCAGTAGGTGTGTCTCCAAAGAGAACCTCACTGTGAAGAGGAGACGGGTGGAGGAGGGGAGATGTGATGCAATTGTAAGTTCATATGGAACAAAAGGAATTTAATCAATAACACTGGTCCAGCATCTGTTAGTGAAAGCCCTTACACTCCGGTTTGTTCCTGACTGTTATACTGTAAGTCATATGGAATTGTTCTACACACTCTTGAAGTGCCAGATGTTCTCACACTGACATCAGAGCACGATGAACTTGTCAGAGCACACATTAGCTCACACTAACTTCATTATACTTCACATAATACCTTTGACCCCAGTGTACATTTAGATGCATGTTCCCCACATTTCAGCTCAGTGCAGTCATGGTGGCAGGACTAAAGTCTCCACTTCTACGACCCTTTCTAAATGGAAGTGATTAGTGAAACTAGAACATGTCTCTGGAGACAAAGTATAGAGGGTTCTCACTGGTGAGGAGATGTGTCAAAAGTACAAAGGATTTTTTTTAAATGGTCAGAAAGATGTTGGCTAAATTGTTGCCAGACCAAATATCACAGTACAGCATGTTCACTGTCAGCGTTAGCACACAGGCAGGGGTGCATGTGTACTGATTTAAAGACGCTAACCAGAATATTCTGTAAAAAGTGCTTTCGATGGCTATTAGCTTTGCAACGTATAAAATAAAAAGAAAACTATATAATACAAAATATAGAAATTCTTACCACCTTATGTTACAAACATACAAATTTGGACCTGATGTATAACTATATTCCTTATTTTATGTTCCTTTATTCCTAAAAAACAAACTAATAATTAAAATGCAAACTAATGCAGAAGAGGCTTTGTGGAATCTTGTCCATTTTTGTTCGGACTCTGCTTAGGAGCGTCTTACAGTGCTTTTGTGTAAGATGAGTCTTAAGGCATTAAGCTAAATGAAATTCCTCAGACATTTACTGCCATCAAAGGACTGTCTGACTGAGCAATTCCCTGTTGGGTAGGATTTCCACCCAAAATCTCTATCTGCTTAGTTGTTAAGAAATAGATAGGATTACAGCTGCAATCATTCGGACAGTGAGTGGTGAGGTATTAGAGACTGTGTCTAAGCTGGATTTAAAATGAACTGACCGGTCATCCTTACTGGTGTAACACTGTCTACTGAAAGCAGAAGAGAGCAGAGCTGTTGTGCTGCTGGAGGACAGAAAGAATTCATGCCGAGGCATCGAAGTTCAGGCCATGGAAATAACACTGAAGGGTTTTCCTCTGAAGGTGGTGAATATTCCATGGAGGAATAATAACCTCAGTATCCTGAATACAGACCCTCCTCTGTCTGAACAAGGAGAGACTATCATTGGAGTCTACCTGTTGGTGTTGGGTAAGTCAACCATCATACATCGGAATATAATAAATTGTAGTGCATACTGTAACCTTCAGTGCTGTATGCAGATTTTATTTAGGAAAGAAGTCGTTCAACTAACAAGACAATTGAAATATGTCCTGTTTAAAGTTGTTACTACAAACACACTACTACAACACTCTAAATGTTTGCAGGAGACAACAAACCAGCTGTTGTTCCTCCGCTGTCATCCAAAGGCCATTCCACTGCTGACACAAATAATTTGGTTTGTGTTGGTGACACTGTTGGCGTGTTGGTCACTGCCACCTAATGCAGCCGAGGGATTTTGTGTAACACACAGACCGAGATATAAAAAGACGAGGGTTTTCCACTTTATCGGACTGCAGTTATACAATTTGACCAGGACAGGAACAGTGTGGTACAACTTTGTAACTTTATAACAATAAATACATGAATCTCTATATGCCCTGTTTTAACTCCCCACAGAAGTGCACTGTTCACTCTTGTCTAGCATCAACCAAACACTATACAGTACTACCAAAACCAAGATACTATTATAACCTACTATATAGTATAGTATAGTATAGTATAGTATAGTATAGTATAGTATAGTATAGTATAGTATAGTATAGTATAGTATAGTATAGTATAGTTGCACATTGTATTGTAGTGTAGTGTAGTACAGTATAGTACATGAGTTTTGTGTACTATACTGTACACTCATACACTGTATGAGTATGGTGTAGTATAGTATAATATATACTTAGTGTAGTGTAGTACAGTACAGTGTAGTACATGAGTATACACTATATGAGTATAGTATAGTATAGTATAGTATAGTATAGTATAGTATAGTATAGTATAGTATAGTATAGTAAATGCTGTTTCTTTCCCTGCAGGATGGCTGTCCTGGTTCGGAAACAGTTTAGTGCTGTTTGTCCTGTACAGGCAGCGTGCCTCACTTCAACCAACAGATTTCCTCACTTTAAATCTCGCCATTTCGGATGCCAGCATCTCGGTATTCGGATACTCCAGAGGAATTCTGGAAATATTCAATATCTTCAGGGATGATGGGTATTTGATCACCTGGATATGGACCTGCCAGGTAAACACTACATCATCTAACATAAACTGGTTTACTTATTGATAATGTTCTATTTGTTCTGGGGAAAAATAATTGGTCAGCAGAATCCAGGTTGATTGGTTTGATCTGAAGTGGTGACTGTGCAGAATTAATGCGTGTACACATCTGCTCTCTTTGGCCAATCCTGAATAATGAAGTAAATTAAAAGAATCTCTGGACGTCCTACAGCAACGTGTGTATGCGCGAGTATGTGTGTGTGTGTGTGTGTGTGTGTGTGTATCCTCCAGGGATTATGCTAGTAGCCATGTGGGCTGCAGGTTAAATCTGTAATAAGATTACCCTTGTGGAGGCCTTTAAATGGGGGGAAACTCCTCCAACAGCATGACACTTGTCAACAACCAAACAGAGAACAAATAAGAAATGCAGGGTGGATATTTGTTGTATAATTTAATCACATGCCTTAATGTAGCTTAATTATAGTGAGCAATTTGTTTTAACATTTAGAAATGCGCCATGTTTTTCTGTGTTTTCCTCCCACAGCCTTAGCTTGAAATGGAATAGTTGTCATACTTCAGTTTGGAATTCATCCAGAGTATTTTTCTTGCTTAAGGCTAGCTGTGGAAGAAATTGTGATATCCGTGCTCCTGCGAGTGAACTCTCAGAGGAATCAGACCAAAACAAGCTAATATAACCAGAAGATTTTCAGCCTCAGAAACGTAAACCTCCACATGTAAGTGGAGTAGATACAGTTTGAAAGTGGAAGAACAGCTCAGCAGCTCAGTACAGCCATGGTGGTGACCTCATCTCATATACATCCAACAGAAACACTGGAATTGAAATGTGCCCCTCTCCTCTGAGAGACATGGGCTGGGACGAGAGAGAACATAAGACATAAATAAGGGAAGTAAGAAGTGACAGAAATAGAGGAGGGAAAGAGCTGAAAGGTGAAGGAGGCAGACATGTGAGAAGTATTAGCAGATTACTGCATGGAGCATGATGGGACATGAACCGTTGCAAGCTGAGCCGGATCCCTGTGTTTGCACTCTGTGTGTGGACATTATTGAATATATAGCTAAAGCCTCATGGGTCCCTTTGACATTACAAAGGAAAAAACAGAGAGAGAATTTTTTTTTTAAAGTTCTTTTATTCAAACTTAATTCCTTGTTATTCAAGTCAGGAGGATCAAAAGAGGCAAATTTTAAAAATGCCACCATAATCATTGTAGTCTAAATGTTGGCAGACCAGTAACCTGCCAAATGGGAGAGAGAAAAAAAACGTGATGAGTGACAGTAATAGGATTACAGTTAAGGGAGATCAAGAAAGTAATTAGTGAAAAACCCTGACTGATCTGTGTCACCTGGAAATGACACAGCAGGGAGACCGACCGAAACATTGTCACATAATTCCTTTTAAGCAGAGCTGTGATTAAAAGATGATCTTCCCAAAACATGAACTAACTGCTAAAAAGCACCATGAGTTATTAGGCACCTATTTATACTGAGGTCAACCTTTTAAAAGCTGCAGCCGACATTTTCCTATTCCTTCAACTGATCTTGCAACTTTAAAAGCCTGCAGCACACATCAGAGAAATCACTCTGAGTCTGGAGCATGTTGGCCAAAAGGCAAGACAGGAAGAGCTCCTCGGCTGTAGTGTCTCTGTCTGATAACGTCTAAAGCAAACAAACCTAACAGACAAATGTCTGGAACAATTAGACAAAGACTCCATGGCCCAAGGCCGCTGTGAGGAGCACTCAGAGATGTTTTGATATTTTTCCTTCACCTGTAATCTGGGTCTGCCTCCTCCTCCTCCTCCTCCTCCTCAGGTAGACGGCTTCTTCACTCTGCTTTTCGGCCTTGCAAGCATCAACACCTTAACCGTTATCAGCATCACCAGATACATCAAGGGGTGCCACCCAAACAAAGGTCAGATTCCTCAATTCAAGTCACTATACATGAATAAAAGCTTCAGTCCAGACCACAGATGCCTTCCTCACATTCCAGCAGCTCTTATCTGACAGAAACGTGTGTGTTTTTTCACTGCTAATGAAACCTTATTACCCACTTCAGCTGTGGGAATAACTACCACCTGTCTCTAGCAATTTCATTTACATTTCTGCAACATGTCATTAAGTTAATTTGAGGTGACATTTTCTATTTTAGGTTGTAACTGATGCTAAAGAATGTCTTAATTATATGGAAATTAGGCCGAGAAACTGCTTGTGTTGTTGGTGTGGGACATGAGACTTTACTGTGTTTGTGGTTGTGAATAAAACACAAACCTGTCTGTGGGCACTTTACACTGGGGGTAAGAACATTAGTGGCAAATGTGGGATATCACCAGCACAGTTTAGTGCCAATGTACATTTAGTACAGCTGTACCAAATGACTTGAAATCCAAAAATACAATCTGCACATGAACTTTAAGATTAGGGCAGGAAATAGGTGCAGGTAAACAGGCAGTAACCCATAGCAACAAAGGCATTGTATACTGGCAATCCTTGAAATCTGTACTGCACAGATGTTTTTTTCTGAATACAAAACTATGTGTAGTTTGTCAACAAAGGTCCTTTTCAGTCTCAGATGTTTGCAAAGGCTGTTAAATGTAAGAAAAAGACCTCATTGTTCAACAAATGTCACAATTTTCACATTCATAACAAGTCAAGAATTCAGCATCTGTCCTATGTTTGCCAGAACTGAACATTTAACCTTTTATAAAGTGCAAACAGTTCCAGAAAACATCATGTTTTGTCTTTTTCTTCCTGTTTGTATATGCAGCTTACTGCATCAGCATCAACACAATCGCTGTATCTCTGATCTGTATTTGGACTGGAGCAATGTTTTGGTCCGTTGCTCCTCTGCTGGGCTGGGGCAGCTACACAGGTCTGTCCGATACACCACACCAACACAACACGTATTTAGTTTGATTGCCGTTGCTAGGCAATCAAATTGTTCTTCATCATCTTTCTTCTTCTTCTTTTTTATTCTTCTGTACTTTTGTTGGCGCAGCGTATCTTCAACATACATTGACCGATTTCAGCCATTCAACTATCAAAATGTTCATCTCACAGAGGACATTCCGAGTCAACTTCAAGTTTTTTTTAAAAAAATTATTATTTCTTAAATATTAAGCAATTTCGGTGTCATTTTTAACATGGGAGTCTATGAGCGGCCTTCAACGAGGGTCATCTGCCAAATGTATCTCCTCCTACAAATTTCAAGCTACAGACTCCATTTTAGTCTTAAAACGCTCATGAGATGCTGCTCTATCAAACTTGTATTCAGAATTTTCAAATTCTGAATTGATTATGCGCGCCAGGCTCTCAAAGTTGGAGAGGTTGTTGAGGTCTCCTCTGCTGTTACCATGGTGACAGGCTGACACACAGAGGCATACAAAGCTCTGAATTGCTCTGATTCTCCAGTAATTCAGAGCAATCATTCACATCAGCGTTCAAAGCAATGCTTCAGCTGCAGCAATCAAACTAAACCTTTTTCTAGTACCACTTGTCACACATTTGTCACTATCTGACCTCACTGTCTCCTGTGTCTTAGATCGAGGTTATGGAACCTGTGAGGTGGACTGGTCCAAAGCCAACTACTCCACCATCTACAAGTCCTACATCATCTCCATCCTCATCTTCTGCTTCTTCATCCCAGTGATGATCATGCTCTTCTCCTATGTCTCCATCATCAACACAGTGAAAAGCACCAACGCCATGTCAGCTGATGGTTTCCTCACCCCCCGCCAGAGGAAGATGGAGAGAGATGTCACAAGGGTAGGAGGAAAGAGTCAAGTTTATTTTGGTTTTTACTGGAAACACTTTACTGGGAAAGTAAAATGAAACTTGTTAAAGTTCTCTTAAAAAACTGCCCTTTCAGTAACAAACATCCTGACAATTGTTTCCTCGTGTCTCATCCTAGATTTCGATTGTGATCTGCACCGCTTTCATCCTGGCCTGGTCACCATATGCAGTGGTGTCTATGTGGTCAGCCTGGGGCTTCCATGTGCCAAGCACAACCAGCATCATCACCCGTCTCTTTGCCAAGTCTGCCAGCTTCTACAACCCGCTCATCTACTTCGGCATGAGCTCCAAATTCCGCAAGGACGTCTCTGTGCTGCTGCCGTGCACGCGCGAGCGCAAAGAGGTGGTGCGTTTGCAGCATTTTCAAAACATCAAACCCAAAGTTGAAACTCCGCCCCCACCTGCATCATTTCCTGTCCAGAAGCCGGATGTGAAATATACAGCGCAGGACCTGAAACAGTCCAATCATGACAGCGACTCGGGGCTCTACAGTCCTCCTGAGACGCCTCCGTCTGACACACAGGAGGTCTTCCACATTAATGTGCCATCGCACATTGAAACATCAGAGTACTGGTGTGACAGACTCTGAAGACTGTTTCACTTCACTTTAATACTTGAATTAAAAGGGAGGACTCAGAATATTTTTGTATTTTTTGGTCTTGCCCATGTTAATAAACTTCACATGTAACCAATATTAATAAATTATTTTCTGAATCTCAAACTTTCACACCTGCTGAAAAGAGTTCTTATTTCCAGCACAAACAGCATCATGGTGCAGTGCTGCGCCTGAATAAACCTTCGCCAAATGTGCAGTCAGAAAACTAGCGAGACAAGAAATACACCACAACATCTGGAAACACTGAACTGTCCGGAACTGAGCAGAGGCACATGATGGCAAAGTTTTCTGTCATTTCCCCCGTTCTGCCCCTGAGGGCACATCACATCTTCATCAACATTCACCCTTAAGACTACAAGTGCAGGAGGCACTATCTGCCTGTACACATGTGTCATTTTACATCTTCATCCACTTAGAAATCATCATATCAGTCAACTAAAAGCATGTAAGAGCATGTAGAGACAGCAGAGCAGCTCTGTTTTTACAGAAAAGTCCAGTCTGTGTGTGTGTGTGTGTGTGTGTTGTGAATTGGGACAACTTTCCTCTGTTGACAGGCTGTCAGACTGCTGGCACTGTTGAACCTGATCTCTTCTTTTTTTCCCCCCTCACAACATCAATGGGCAATTATCTACTTGAGCCATGAAGGTTTAATCTTAAAAAAAAAGTTCCTGAGGTGGTTTCTGCAAAGACCATAATCACTTACACAATGAGTTCTTTTACAGCAGCCCTTCAGACCTTTAAATCAAAATGGCAGGCGGCTTCAGCAGAACCATCCATACAGTGGACTGTGTGCCAATCTGCATAAACCAACAACCTCTAAGGCTCTTCCTGTTGGAGTAACACAGAAGTGTGTGTGTGTGTGTGTGTGTTTAGGAGGGGCTGAAGGGGTACTGTAAACCACAGCAGCATGACAAAAGGCACCAAGTAGTGACAGTCGATGAGACTTTTAAAGAATGTGTGTCCCAAACAGGTGTGTGAATTTGCACTGATGAGCTTTGACACACTTTCTTTGATTGTTTAGGATGAAACAGAACAGAAACCTAAACTGAGCAATGTCATCAATGTCATCATCAGCTTATTTTACTGTGCTTCCTTCTTAAAAACCAAGGAATCAGAGTAAAAGATGCTCTGTTGCCAGCTCTCTGCATCCTCTCTTGATGATGGCCTCTGGGTACTGATCCTCTCCTCAGTGCTGTGAGCCTGAAGTGGGACGGGCAAATGAGGGGGGAAACTCTGGCCCCGTCCCGCTCTCCACTTTTAATGAGCGCGGCGATCATGCAGGAGTAAAAACTCCAGGTGGAACAGCGTTCGCACACACACACACGCCCGCTGAGCCACAAAAAGCCTTTCAATGAAAGTGTGAGCATTCGTGGAAGAGCGCGCAAGGATTTACACTTTTAACGCCTGGAGGATTATTTTTCTTTAACCCACTCAGGTAAGTTTACCTTCATGCTACTGTACGAGGATGAGTGTTAGGAACAGAAAACACAAACAGCGCCACATGAATTTTATGTTTGCGTGGCGTGAATGAACTACCCAAAGTGCATGCGTAATTACGCGTCAGCAGCTGAGTAATAACTTTCCTGCGCAAAGTCTTGGCGTTTCTATTCATGTTAGATTTATTTCTCCTTTACAGCGATCTGGTTCATGTCAGCTGAACTTTGACAGACTGCTCGAATAATCTCACTGCTGCTCCAGTCCAGTCTGTTTATTCCCCCCTTTTTTTAAAATAAACTGCCTCTCCGAGTCCTTAAAGTAAGGTTTATATTAGAGTGAATTCAGCCATGTTATGCCCATTCATACAGTATACCTTATCTCCTGTGGTTTATTAAACAAAATGATGCATGCAAAATGATCTCGCCTCAGGGTTACCCATGCCTTTATTGTGAAATGACTCATTCTGCCGGTATAATAAGCATAAAGGTTTGAAGGTGATTTTTCCAGCTTTTATTTAATTTTCTTGCTCATTATGTTTGACATTTCTGAGTGTATGCCCTCTGACAGTTCTGCATGGTTTGCAGAAGCCTGATTAAGCACAGGTGGTCTCCATACAATATGTCCAGCAGCAGCAGACTGCAGGCTCTGGCTTGCACTGAAGCCAGTGCCAAGAATTAAAGTAATTCAGCCTGCGCTGTGCTCGATAAACAAATAGTGTCTCAGCAGCAGCAAGAAGCATAAAAGGTACAGAATGACTTTGTAGAGACTTGTTGGCTTCCCTGCATATATCTGTGTGATCTCTCCTTCTTTAGTTGGTTTGTTGCTACAACACTTGGCTCATCCAGCATGCTTACAGTACAGTTCTGACACCTGTGAATGGTGGGATTTAACACTCCCTGGCAATGGGTGTGTGTGTGTAAACACCGTCTCACTTCAGGCATGCCATCACTCACACGGTGAAACCAACTTCTCAGCTGGTCATGATACTCAAATAAGCCTCAGTCCCCTATTTAGTGTTGCACATGTACACTGGTCACCCCTGACTAGGAATGTGTGTGAGACAGAAATACAGTCCTTGTGTTTGGCACAGCTGTAAAGTTCTCACTTCATGATGGAAACACAGACATTTAAGGATAAAATGTGGAATGAAGTTGCATTTTTAGTGTATTTTTATGCTGTCAATCATAAGTGTGTGTGGTCGGCTCTTGCTTTGAGTCTTTGAAACATGCACACACACACAGCTATTCTGCATCCTGTGTACATTACAGCCACTGTAAACCTGTGACACTGCTACCAGGTGTGATTCTTAAACCGACATTATCAGATTTCTTGCACTGATGCATAAAGAAATCTGATAAAAATTAGCCTGCAGGAGTTGAAAATGTTAATTTACCAGCAGCAGCAGCAGTGGCTCAGCTTGCAGGGAGGAGTGATAATGTTGAATTGCAGTTTAATTCTACAAACTATGTGACCTGTCTGAGCTGCTTTACTTTCTACAAAGACCAAAGACCCTTTGTAGCTGCTGTGAAGTCGTTTTTTTTTTTATTTGTACTTTTTCACATAGTTGATGGTTTGTTTGATTTGAGTCCCCACCCAGCCAAAATTAGAAGTTGAATATGCTCAATATGGCTGTGAATATAGCCCAGAGGCTTTGCTGCTGGACCAGCCCATGCCTTGTCTAAAGTTTAACATAGGTGTTTGCACAGAATGTAACCATGTGTGATTTATTGTGGCAGCCGGTCTGAAAACATTCAAATATTTTGGCTTGCCTTAAAACTAAGTGATAAGTTATCCCAGATCTCTGTTTATTTTTGATCCTTTAGTTGCACGTATGTATGTGTGTGTGTGTGTGTGTGTGTGTCCGCAGTCCCTTCAGTATCCATTATCCTCATACTTTTTGTCGAGGGATATCATTTGCCTGGTGTTTCATTGCTTGCAGTTCTCATGCTGAGAGCATGAATTAAGATAAATCATCATCCTTTCTGTTCATTTTTTCCTACTATGATGTCATGCCTCTCTTCAGGGGTGCAGACCTGCTTGCTGAAAGCTGCTCTTTATTTTAGAAATATGGTGTTTCCTGTCACACACCTGATCTGTTTGATCGGTGCCTTTTTATATTTATCCAGTAAAGTGCACTGACTCACCACCTCTCTCTCTCCTGCGGTGAGCTGCGGCTCTTGTCTCCTGTACTGTAGGTGTTCATATCTGTTTCAGCTTGTTTCCAGCCTCGGCTCTCTTCCCCCCGCGAGGACAAATTGTAGTCCTGACTGTGTTGCAGTGATCTACCTGCCTGTCAACGCACAGTGCTGTGGAAAAACCATGTCAGTTCTCACGAATGTTGCACAGGGGAAAGTCCTGCCGCTGCCAACTGCTGCGATGTACATTTTTTGTTTTCATTTGCAGTTAACAACAATAATCACATTATACACACTTTATGAATAAAAGAAGAGGACTGTGCATGGAAATGTCTTATAGAAGTAAATTCTGCTAAGCATAATTACACACTGCAGTCATGTTTACCAGCCTGGCAGGACGGTGGTGTATTTAACCGTCGTGACGAAGATGCAGCAGCGGAGCAAGCTGGGTGGTTCACGTTTTACTTTTAATGGAATGGTTTGACATGTTGGGAAAATGGCTTTACATTTGGTTTCCCAAATACGGACGTGATAGATCCACGTGTTGTACTGCTGTCCGCTGGCATATTGCTGTGATTGTCTATTCAACACATTCTCACTTCTAAATCTTCATATATGGATGCCTGGTCAGGTTCCTTTTTTGGCACAAATGGCAGCATCTTTAACACCTCTAACACATTTCCTACCATAGCTTGGCCTTTATGGCCTCATAGACACTATTTCTACTAATTTAGGAGTTTAACTAAAGTCTCCCAGGACTTACTCAACTGTCTTTCTATGATGATAATTAGAATAACTGACATTAATATATTAATAAGACCTCCACAGTAAGTGTGGAGTTGGAATACTCTTATAAATTAAATGAAAACTGAATTGAATGTGTTTAATATTACACATATAGAGCACATGTCCAGCCGATCTGACCCTGCCTCAGAGGTCACGGTGCCATCACACATTCCCACTTGATCAGATTGAACCTGCTGGTGTGTGGCGGCAGTGACAGACATGACGCCGCCCTCCTGGGAGGTGCAGCATTCCTCTGTTAACAGGGAGGTCTCAGTGATCACCACGGCTCAAGCACTACTGCACAGACTGCGGTGGCTGTCCATGTGTAGTCCATCCTCCTCTTTTTTGGCCTGTTATCACTATGCTGCAGTCATTATATCACAACAGAGCTGCGATGTTTGGAGGGATGCCTTGGCGACCTGCTTCTGATCGTGTTAACACAGGCTTCACCCTTTAGTGACAGACACACTGAGAGAATTTTTCCGTTTACTGTAAGCATACTGTAGTTCAAACTGCAGCTTGTTGTGGTCGTTGCCTTCTAACAAAGAACAGCTCTCCATTCCTGACACATTAAATTATGTCTGTGTGCCCTCTAATAGAGTCTGACTCCACATATACAAGAGGGAGGTCTCAAAAAATACACTTTTTGCTTCACAGCTCAGATGTTTGCTGATTGGAAAATACTTTGCCCAAATAAATGGAGCAAGAAGGACTCAAACAATCATTATCTTGTATTTGAAGTGTGACATGCAAACAGGCACCATCCTGCAATCAAATGTTGGATTTTCACAGAAATGAAAAACCTTTTCTTGTCCATTTCGCTCAGGAAATATCCTATCAGAAGGATAATGATCTTCTTTATTAGCTTTCTCAATGATGAAACATTCATATTAATAGATGCTTCTACACCAATTGTGTCAAATCTAGTCCACTGAGCAGTGTTCTAGCTAGGAATGGTGAGGATACACCCCAAAGTTAGAGCTAAAATGTGGAAGGACAACCTGCCAGCATTCTATCTACGCTGTATCCATGTTTCTGTGAGTGTGGTTACAAGGTTACAATCAGGCCAAAATATAAACATCAGCCACACACAGGAGTTCAAATATCTGGCCACCAGATGCCTCAGTGTGTTGGGTCTGTTTACAATCTACCTGCCATTTATCAAAACTGTTCTTGTGTTGACAAGTTTTTTTTCTGTCATGTTTTGTCATTCTCAGAAATGAACCGAAGTCTCCAAAGCTTTCGGGCTAACAGTTAAACTCTTCTCGCTGCTTCTCTTGTCTGTGTCAGGTTGTGAGGTCGTACACAGACATCCGGCTGACCTGTTGAACCGACACACACACGCTGTCCACCATGATCAGAGCATCGCTCACTGCCGTCTGCCTCGGTGAGCATCCCTACAGGAGCGCAATGCCTTTATATACTTCACCACAGTGTCTAATTGCTTTGTTTTCCTGTGCACTCACAGCAGTATCCTCTGTGGCAGAAGTCTTCTGTGTGTGTGTGTGTGTGTGTGCAGTAAACACACTGATGATTATGTTACTTTGTCTGCTATTACGTGAAACTCCCTCTGTCTCACCCGCAGCGCTCCTCCTGTCCTGTGCATGCTCGGCCAAGCCTAACGGATCAAAGAACAAGAAACCAAAGCAAGGTAGACATCAGCAACAAGCAAGCCTGTAATCTCCCTCACATCCACTGTTATTCTCATGCCTGGAAGCAGAAGTCATCTTTGTTACATGGAAGCATGCGAAGCATTAAATGTGGAGGAGGGTCCAAACTCACAGAAAGACGGCAACATAAATTCTACGATGTTATCAAATTTATTGATTTCAATTAACTTTTAATCAATTAATCAATGGTGATTGGTGGGTCACCCCTTTCTATGTTTCTAATGTGCACACTTGGTCCAGCAGTGGTCGGACACCTCCAGGTGTCAAATCAGGTGAACAGCAAGGGGTGTTGGACAAGTTCAAATTCCTGAATGTTGGACTTTTTATTTTACCTGAAACAGAAACACAGTCTTTAACCTTAGGCCACAAACTTATCAATCATATAATTGCAGCACTGTCAAAACAGTCTTATTTCTAATGGTTTGGCTTGACATGCTAATAATTCTCTCATTGACTGCCCATTTATCACTTATCCAAACAACATTTCACGTAAGACAGAGACATTCGTACATGTTCCCGCTAAATGAACTGTGTGAATTACTGTTTACATATCAGCTTTAATTATTGCTTGTCTGTCCTACTCACAGTTAATCACTATACTGTATTTAAGCTCCTACAACAGTGGTTATATGTAACCTAAACACCTAAAAACAATCCTGACCTACCTGTAATCCTCTCTTCATCAGTCGTTCCAGATATAGATTGTGACGTCCGAGCAGGAAAGGTCAATCACCCAGAATTCATAGTAAAATGCCCTGAACGCTGTAAAGAGACCAAGCAGAAGGTCTACGGGACGGACGTGTTTGCCTCCATCAGCAGCATCTGTAACGCGGCCATCCACAGGTTAGGCAATGGAGGGGGAGGGGTGGCTGTGAAATAAAACATCTTTCAGGTCGTTCCATGTGATTAAAAATGTTCCGTCCACAGTGGCGTCATCACAAACACAGGAGGGAAGGTGATCGTGAGGAAGATGGCGGGGCAGAATATCTACAAAGGCAGCAACTCCAACGGGGTCCGGTCTCTGTCTCTGCCAAAGTGGAGGGAGTCATTTGTTGTCTTAGGTATCAACGTTGATGATGAAGTTGATGATGAGGTATTGGTAACTCAGCTCTCCAACTCAAAAATGTCTCTCCTGTGTTTCAGTGGGGAAGCCCAAGAAGGGAGTCATCTACCCATCTACGCTGGATTACGTCCTCTCAAGGCCGACCTATGTGACAACAAGTGAGAGGAGGAGTGTTTTTACACATTTAGTGAGGCTACAACTGTGGACAAAGTGTCCATGACGTCACCCTATCTAAAAATTTACAGCCTGTCTCAGCTTACTTTAGCTGAGACATCGAGACGTCTTCTAGCCAACAAATCTCCACATTGTGAGGACAAAAGGTTACTCGATGGACGTCCCTGCACTTAACTCTGGCATGTTAAACTTCGCTCAGGTTGAATGAGGAGCTGGAGCGCCGCAGTCCAATGAAGAATGCCAAGAATGCATTACAACACAGCACTTACTGTAGACGCTCTTCCTCCCCGTCCGTCCGTCCTGCAGACGACGGCCCTCATCTGTCGTCTCCTTTCAGGTAATAAGGACAAAACACCTGCGGTCACCACAGTGCTGCCCACAACAACACCTGAACCCACCACTACCACCACTCCTGAACCCACCACCATCACCACCACCACCACACAAGCTCCAACCACCACACCTCCACCACGGCCTCCTACTGCCAAAGCCAGAGCTGCTGCCCATAAAATCAGGGATGCAGGTGAATAAAACAAACACACACACACAAGTAAAAAAATCTACATCGTCTCCATTCTCTGACTTCTGCCCGACTAACATAAGCAGCGTGTAACTACGAGCTGTTTGCCACAACGAGCTTTCATTTGTGTGAGTGATGCAGATAAATGATTGCAGCTGGTAATTACAAGTCACAACTGCAATTATGACAAATTACAGCGGCTCCGCGATGGAGTTAATACAGTACTGTGCTTGATCAGCAGACCTTTCATCACTCTCATTAAATGAAAACATTATCAGGCGGTAATCACTGTGAGTCATCTGCTCCGCTTTGGACTAAAATGCAGCCACAGTGAGCAGACAATGCTACACTATCTGAAGGTATGTGTGTAAATGAGATGGGCTGCAGGCCAGCCGGCCTCCCAAACATTTCTCTCCCCTTCATTTTCTGTAACATTATCTGGCCTCTCTCCACATCGGCACCCCATTTGTCTTTCTTCTGTTCAGGCAGCGGTCACCCGTACCTTACCCATGTGGCAGCTTCAAGTTCAAGTAAGTGAAACAAAAAAAAATGGGCTCGTCACCTCTTTTATTTTATTTTATTTTCTCCTTTCTTTGGGTGGTGTTGGTGTTGTTGCCTAATGCGGGAAAAATGTGTTTACACCAAGCATGGACAGGGTGTTTGCTTCACATAATCATCAGTTCAGGATTCCTCATGTGTTTTCTATCAAAGGTGTCAGTGGTCTGGTTTCCAAGCAAGTTTGTCATCGGCAGTGGCACAACTTGAGTTATATATATAAACAGAGGAGTCATAATATCATAATCAGGGTTATTGGGTTTTCATTTAAATTCTAAATTTGATTTTTTTTTTTGTCTAAATTTGCCCACATTGTGTTATTGGTATAGGACAGTCACAGAACGGTCAAGGAAAGAGTCCCAGCCAAGGTATGTAGACACTCTAATTGATTCTGCTGCTCATGGAGAGTCCACATACAACTAAACCACAGCATTTCTTCAGTGTTCAGAGGAAGCTCCTATCCGAACAGATTCCCACAGCGTACCAGCGCAGGTAAACCACCGTGCCTTCCTTCTCTCTGTCTCTGGATTGTCGTATTGACTCCACATTTCACCTTTTTTTCTTCTCTTTTTGTACTGATACATAAACTCTGCATGGCATCTCGGTTCTGTATGTGCACAGCTGCTTTAAATGACTTTTACTAGTCTTCTAACAAAGCTCCGGACCACATTCTGTTCTGCTGTCTGTCCAGTAAAAACACTGCTGAACTATTTTGAACGGAGGAATCAGCTGCATATTGTGCAGGAAAAAAACATTTTTTTTTGCCTGCACGACTGGCCGTCAGTTCATTCAGAGGCTGCATCCTCCAAAAGCAACGTGTCCTTCTTCTCCAAAGCAATCTTGAGCGTCAATTAAGGTACCATTCAAGGTTGCTAGGAGACAGAGATGTTTGACAGTCTTTGAAGGCTGCAATTGGATGCAAAATGGCATCATGTCCACATTTTATTCTCTTACTTATTTGCATTGAATCTTGTGGAGAAATGGATGCCGTGAGGTGACTTTTGACCAACAAATAATGCTCCAATCTATAAATCTGTCCCTGAAGAAATGATGATACGTCATCAGAAAACTGCACACTACACACTAATGAAGACATCTGAATTATAATGCAAACCTGTTGGTGGTTCTGGAGTTGAAGTGACTAGGATCCAGTCTTCAGGGACCATGACAAGAGCTGTTTGTGGACTGACAGTATATCTCGTGCAGGACCTTTGAAACTTCCATAACATTTTTTTATACATACAGTTAAGTGTTGGCGCTTCAGTAATTATAGGGCATTCCTATAAAAACAGGATGTTGCTTCAGCAAAATTTCTATGGATAAATGAAGGTTTGAAACCCACAGAGGCAGTAAGTCTTCAGGTTTTATTGGATTTTCTCCTCATTGACTACAACTGCTGCATTGCAGACTCATTAATCTGTCGACAGTGATCCTTATGGGAGTCAATGAGTGTTTTCTATGCACATTTATAAATTATAAAACTTGTTGTCATCAATTAAGGGAATTTGTGGTGACTGTGGTATCCTCTTTTCTCCCCTAGAACCCTCATAAATTAGATTTTGTTTTGTAACATGTCTGTTTCTCCATCTTGGTCCCAGGTCTGCGAAGACCAGAGGCAGGATCAGCTATGAGGAGGCAGCCATCTTCTCCAGTCGGCCCAGGTCAGCCTCATCATTAGCACACACACACACACACAAACACACTCACAGGTCAGCATGGTGGGGCTGACAGGGAATACAGGTCAAGGGTGGGGGGGGGATCCAGGAGCCTGCTGTAAGTCTGACCCTGGTGTTCACACCCGTAAGCCCCTGTGATCTTCACCCCAGGGTCACCACTAATCCGCCCCCATCAAGCATCTCAGCTAACATTCCTTTCATGATAACCGCTGTTTTCTGTCATCAGGCACATCCTCTTATTCATATTTTCACTGTTCGAGATGAAAAGAGGCCATGAAGCCGAGTTAAGTCCTGTAAACATGCCCAGCATATATCCTTTTGTTTTTGATATCATGCTGCGCCTCCAACTCCACTCAAAGCAAAACAGCTGGGCTGCATTTTTGTAGAAGGAAACTCTCTCTCCTCTCTCCATTCTGTCTACTTTTCTTTTTCTCACTTATTCCATCTGCCTGTTTCTCATTGCTACAAACAGCTTTTAACAGGGTTCAGCCTGCCCCACCCGAGCGGACTCCAAGCATGAGCCAGACCAACCCGGGTAAGTATCTCCAGACCCTGAGCGGGGGAAGTCCTCAAACTGCACTAGCAGACATATTCACTGACGCAGAAACTCAGACTCAGGTCGGATCAAACAGGGGAATAACTGGAGCAATAAAACCTTGGTTGAAATGTTTTATAAAGCAGCACTAATGCTTACCCTCTGTGGGATGCTGGGGTTTAATGCATGCCCAGAAACTTCACTTTCAGGACAGGAGAGGAAAAAAAGAGCAGTGAGTATCTCTGTACGATGTGATATCACTGTGCTGCATTCATCTCGTGCCATATTTCCTCTATGTCTGAGACAATTTTCCTTTTGAGATAAGGCCATGATGAGAAATGTCCTCTGTCAGGACTGTAATAACATCTTATGGCAGATTCCATCTGGTCTGGCCTCTTGTAAATGCGTGGAAAGAGTCACAGAGAGAGAGAGAGAGAGAGAGATGAAAGCAGCGGTACCAAGTGGCCCAGTGCTGCTTCCACAGAGACGTATGACCCAATCCACAGCACAGCAGGATCTGGGTCCAATCTCAAAGCTTGTCAAGAATAGAAAGCTCTCGCCATTCAAACCAGGCGAGGTTTGGCTCACTGAGGAATGTGCTTCTGTTTTTTTTTTCTCCTCTCTGGAATTCCAAAACCCATGGATCCCTAAAATGACACAGGCCCATATCTGTTTAAGTGACGGCTCATCAGAAGATTTGATTTCTGAAACTGAGGGATCGTTAAGGATTTGCTGCAGAAAACAGGCAGGCTGTGAATATTTTATTTATTGATCCCCTTAGGGGAATTCTTTAAGCTGGAGGTCAGAGGTCAGAGGTAAGGACAGGCACACACAGCAGCGCCCCTGGAGCCGGCATGCTCTTCCTCAGGGACACTCTTCCAGGCTTGATGCTCGTCAGACGTAGGTGTCTTGAAGTCTGATTTATGAGTTTTTAGGCTTTTCTCCCCAGTCGATTTGCCACCTGGCTGTTCCAAACAGATGTTTGAATTTATTGCTCAAAATAGTGGAAATGTTACGATCTGGTTTGAGCCGTGCATTTGTAATACGACATGCCCGCTTGACAGCCAGAGAGATTCATGAAAACCCTCTGTTGAAGGGTCTGTGGACCGCTGTTAAATCACCATCAGTATCTCGTCAGCAAAATGACATCTTTCCGCAGCGTGAGCTCCAACCCAAGGTGAGGATCAGTATCCCTGATGCTGCTCTGACCTTCTGGCCGCAGTGATCACTGAGGTGGCTATGACCAAGAGAGTTAAACTCAATCCTTTTAAAGCACCTGTTTTAATAGATAAAACAACACTACTGTCTGCCGTACAGCGATGGACCTTTGACCAACAGCAGATTAGGCTAATCTCTGCGTCGCACTATCCACACTGTCCCTGGTTTGACACCAACTTTAGAATAATACTCCCACGCTTCACTGGGCGGCTGGCTGGACACTCCCAGCCGGTCCTGGTCAACAAAGGCCCCCGCTCACTAGCTGCCACTGGATGGGAACCTCAAAGCCTGGCCTGTGTGTTTGTCTAAGCTAGCCATCCACCACAGAGAGGGGCAAACTGAAGTGTGTTGTCATGGCTCCGTCAGTTTGGACAGATGGGATGGACTGTTATGGTTTTGCTCAGCTGTTTGAGCATCTAATCATATTTCAATTAACCTCAAGCCACGGCCCATTCCACCATGCACCACATCTTAAATTGATATTTTTCCAGAAGCAACAAAAAAAAAGAAGCACATTTTCTCAGAGTTTTGTTTCTCTCTACCCCGCAGGTAGAAAGAGAAAGGCTAAACTCCAGCAGACGCTCAGCCTCTGCCTGAGTGTCTGCTGTGTGTTTAGTGTCTGAACATCTTGTGCATACTCCTCTAATAACGTGGTGGAGTTTAGTGGAGGTCACAAGTATGCTCCTCCTTGGTTCTTGTCCTGAATGCAGCTTTCTAATCTTCTCCTGCACAGCTTTTCCCAGAAGGGATTGGCCACCCCCGTCTTTTACTCGTCCTGATTGGTTCCCAGGAGCCCGACGACCATCAGGTACCCAAAAAAACAGAACAGAGCATGATTCATTGTAGGAAGTGTAGCTGTGGCTGCACCCTAAATGTGACCCTTGTTGACCCTCCACCTTCTCCGCAGTACATTCAGATATTAGTTATGCAGTTCCAGACTCAGGATACACATGGAGTGAGGTGGACACGCCTGAGATCACAGGTAAGTCTGTGTGTGTGTGTGTGTGTGTGTGGCAGGTCAATACAGGATGTGCCCATTTTGTATTGCATGTGCCAACACAGCATGCTGGTATGACTGGTATCTTCTGTCCATGTTTGTAATTGACTCCGTGTGTAAGTACATGCATGTGAGTGGCTGTGAGGTGATACTCTGCACAGAGCCATTGTTTTTACTGGTCTGGGATTGGTTCGACCAATCCCAGCCATGGAAATGTGTGCTCTGAAGATCTGGTCGTACTAACGGGTTTTAAAACATCCTTCTCTAGCTCGGGATCACAGACCTGATATCTCAGAGTTTGAGCGCTGGTTTTATAACTATGGACTGTACAGTAAGTGCGTTTCTCTCTTTATGATTATGGGGAACTAACAGATCTTGGGGGTTCATGTTTTCATATGTTTGGGTTGGGATGGGTTTTCTCTCAGTGACACAATACAGACAGGGTTGGTGTGGTAACTAAACTCAACACTCCTGGGCAGACCTATGATGGGTTATGTTGCACTTTTGTATGTATATGTCACGTTGTGTTTGCTTTCACATCACAGCACACAGTTCACCTGAATCGTAGCAGAGTGACAGTTGAATTGAAAGTCCATGCCATGCTGCTACATTACAGCTAGCTGGCTGACAGGCTCTGCCTCACTTGGATATTAGAATGTAAACAACAATACACACCATTACATCCTTTATGGCCGACTAACGTCCAGGTTAGTTGGTGAAGTAATATTCTAATATGTCGCCAAATATCAGTGGAGAGTAAGACGTTATTATACATAGATAAAAAGTAGGATTTATTGTTATGTTTTAAATGACAAAGGGCATAATTGAGTCTCTTAAAATGGTGAACTATTCTTTTAAGTGCTTTATGGCTCACTGACAAGAGACAAAAGGGCAGCCTTCCCTTTTAGATTAGATTACAGGACAGTCAAATCTGGTCTGGAAAACCAAGCAGCTTTGCCTTTTTCCAGCTCACACCACAAAAAAAAAAAAACACCAGCCAAATGCAACCTGGAGCCAGTGGGAGCAGGCTGTCATGTCGGGGTGTGTTTCATGTTCGCCATTTCTCATCACTGAAAGTCACTTTCACTTTTAGCCCCCCGATCCACTGACTCAGACGGCAACTCCAAAATACCCATGGATACATCCCATACTAAAGGTGAGCAGTGGTTACCATGGTTGCAAGTAGGCATATGCTGTTCTCTTAAAGCAAAATGAAATCTAACTGCTGCTGCTTTAGCTTCTAATGATGAGCTGACCTTAGATGAAACAGGATGACATGAGTTTTGCTGCTCTGTGGTAGAAATGTGCTAACGTTGAGCTTCGTCTGTGCAGTGGAGCCAGTGGACGTCTGGAGGCCGGAAGCAAACATTTACGAATCAGGTGAGATAGCCGGCCCATCCCTGAACAGTCACTCTGCCAGTAAAACCCTCAGTTCAGACTGTAAGTATAAACCAAACCAAAAAAAGGCCACTCAGGGAAAAGCATCTGGGTTTTTGCTCAGCCTCTAATTGAAGGGATTTGGAGGCAAATGGCACAGATGCTGGAGGATAAAAATCACTTCCTGTTTGCCACAACAAATGCCAATTTTGGATTGGACAGCTGGAGATTTTACCAAAACAAAATGTTAGGTCAATGCTACAAAAATAGACATTTGATCTCACCCTGTGAGGCCACAGTGAAGTTACATTTTAGTATTTTATACCTAACTTTCAGGGTTCAGCACGAGAGAGCAGGACCCCCCGCCCAGAGCACCTGAGCCGGTGTCACAGGGAGACCCGGGTATGTCCTTCACAGCTCTTCATCAGCATCTTTGAGTGCTTATTTATGTACACCTCCATGGTCCCTGTTGAGAATTTAAAGCTTCCAGCTTCCATAACAACAGTGTTTACTTTACTGCCTGTTTGTTTAAAGGCTGCTTTCACTCTCTTCTTTTTACTGGCTTGTGGTGTGTTGCAGATTGCAAGGTGGATCTGGCCTTCTTGATGGATGGAAGCTGGAGCATTGGAAAGCGGCGTTTTAAGATCCAGAAGGACTTCCTGGCGGAGGTGGCTCAGACCATCAACGTGGGTGTGGCTGGACCCATGATGGGCATCATTCAATACGGGTAAGCTCTCGTTGGTGTTATTGTGCATCAGTTTTCAATGAGAAAACACACCATAACGAGTCGATGTTTCGTCTGTCTGAAGAGATGACCCTGTGACAGAACTCAGCCTGAAGTCACACTCCAACTCCAAAGACGTGAAGTCCGCCATAGATAAGATTGTGCAGAAGGGAGGCCTCTCCAACGTGGGTGAGTGATCCGCAGCTAGCTGCCAGCAAGGGCAAACGCAAGTGTGAAAGTGAAAGGGATGCAATTATCGCATGGTTTACTAGCCAGGCACATTTTCACATGCAAGGATGGCATTAAATCTAAATCTGCTGCGAGACGCTGTTAGCTAAATTACAGTCCTCCTGCTCTAAGCCCTGTTTTTCTTCTGCTCTGACCAACCAGCCAGCGGGGGTCAGCTTTCAGAAAGCAATTGCTGTTTTTCCTGTCTTGGTTTGTGCGTCAGCATGCATCCTCTGCCACATGGTGCCTTTATGACTTGCTAAATTTTGCATCCTGATACAAATAGTGCTGCATGTGTTTGCCCAGTGCTCTCTAATCATACAACAGTGTGAGCCTCTGTAGTGTCCCCTGCTATTGTTCAGACCACCAACAAAACTAAATGACAGGATGTCACTTTTTGCTGATATACAGTAACACTCTATGTAAAGTTTTATATGGCTTACTAAATATATATATATATGTATAATGGGCGCTTTAACTGTATGTTTTGCTATTGTTTCATTTCACATATTCTACAGTCTGTGTTTTATTTTGATTCATAGCTTTGAGGATCAGAAATGCATTCCTGCATCTCAACCACACACTTAAAGCATCCTTTCACTGTCTCTCTGTCGCCCCCTGGTGTCCTGACAGGAAAAGCCCTCTCTTACATCAACAAGCAGTACTTTAGTGATGCCAATGGAAACCGAGGGGGAGCTCCCAATGTGGCTGTGGTGCTGGTGGACGGCTGGCCCACAGACAAGGTGGAAGAGGCCTCTCGACTCGCTCGGGAGTCCGGCATCAACATCTTCTTCGTCACCATCGAAGGCCCCGATGACAGTGAGAAACAAAACCTTGTGGAGACCAACTTTGTGGACAAGGTGGAGTATTGTCACAGAGGTGTGTCAGTGCATACTGAGAGAGCGTCTGAAACACTGTGTGTCATTTCACCCCACAGGCCGTGTGTCGGACAAACGGCTTCTTCTCCCTTCCTGTGAACAGCTGGTTCACCCTGAGGAAGGCCGTGCAGCCCCTGGTGAAGCGAGTCTGTGACACAGACCGCCTGGTGTGCAGCAAAACCTGCCTCAACGCCAACGACATCGCCTTCGTTATCGACGGCTCCAGCAGCGTGGGAACTGGCAACTTCCGCACGGTGCTGAACTTCGTGGCCAACGTCACACGAGAGTTTGAGATCTCTGACACGGACACGCGGGTCGGAGCTGTGCAGTACACATACGAGCAGAGGCTGGAGTTTGCCTTCGGACAGTACAACAACAAAGCCGAGCTGCTCAACGCCATCAAACGCATCAACTACTGGAGTGGAGGGACCAGCACCGGTGCTGCCATCACCTACGCTGCTGAGCAGCTGTTCAGCAAATCCAAACCCAACAAACGCAAGATCATGATCGTCATTACAGATGGTCGCTCTTATGATGATGTCAGAGCACCTGCGCTGGCTGTCCATCGTCAAGGTGAGACGTCATCCCCAACAGGAGCTGAAAAACAAGACGATTGTGGCAGATTAGATAAAGTCCAGTGAAGGTGTTGAGGTTCAGTCTACAGAGAGGTGTCATAAAAGTGTGTGTTTGCATTGACCTGGGTGAGTGTGTGTAATCTGCCGTCCTTCCCTCTGATCCAGGTGTCATCGCCTACTCCATTGGCATCGCGTGGGCAGCGCAGGACGAGCTGGAGTACATCGCCACGGACCCCGACAAGGAGCACTCCTTCTTCGTGGATGAATTCGACAGCCTCTACAAATTTGTACCCAAGATCATCCACAACATCTGCCAGGAGTTCAACTCCCAGCCTAGAAACTGAGGACAGACATGAGGAGGAGGAAGAGGAGGAGGAGGAGGAGGAGATGTGGAGAGGGAGAACATTTGATTGTAAATTTACTCACGCTGTTGCCCAAATGGCAGCGCTGGTATTGGCTGCAGTGCACCATGTTTGATGAAGGGAGAGGTTTGGACAAATTAAAAACAAACAAATTAGAAGGTGCTGATCATAAGGAATTACATACAGAGTGATATACTGTTCCATACAGAGAACAGTATAGTCCTTATCCTTCAAAGTAATGAGTCCCTGTTTATAGAGGGGTTAGAAGCTCTTACGTCAAACAATGAACATTTGGGTTGCCAGGTTGTGAAAGAGTCCTTGTTTATCCTCCAAAAACCTTTCTCTGGTGGAACCAAAGAGATGTTTCAGCACCTGGTGACCTTAATATTCCCTGAATAAAGCTCTTAAATACAACTTATAGTTCCTTTATAAAGGGTGCGTTACTAATAAGTGGTACCAAACAAACATAAAGCTACCTTTACAGGGGCACGGTGCTCGCAGAGAAAATGTAGATTTAAAGCATGCCTAGCACTTCCTCTTACGGCTTAACGTACTTCATAAACTATATGGTGCTTTTGTACAATTCTCTGTAAAGAGGATATACTTTCTTAGAACTGGTGCATTTTGATCTTCCTGATAGGAGAGATTTGACAGGAGGGAGGGAGGGACACACGGTTGAAGTTCCTCTCAGAGACAATGGTGTTGATTCTCATGTGCAGCCAAAACATGGACGTGAAAGGCAAAAAAAACACACAAAACAAAATCACCATGGAACAAGGATGCAGACTTAAGAGAAATGAGCTAAAGAGTGACGCCATTCATCTCATCACTCTTTATTGTCCTACGACATTTGCTTTAAACATTGCAGGAGGTTTTCGTTAAAAGAGTATTTATGATTTTATCCCTCTTTTTTTGCCCTGTTTGTACATATGCATAATAAAAGTCTTTCGCTAATGATGTTCAAATAAATTGATCAATATTTTTTGGCAATTTTTAATAAAATAAAGAAAAAGAAGCGAATCAAAAGTGGCTGTTTTCTCCTGGATTGTTCCAGTCAAAGACACAGGTCTGTCTTTCCGGGCTTAAGAAATCAAAAGATGCTCCTTATGGCTGCAGAAGTCCCTTTGCCTGCATTAGTGACAGTGTTTCAGTAGCTTTAAACACAACCTGAAGCCCAGAAGAGAAGACACCGTTTGTCCAAATGACCCACATCAAGAGCCCCGATCACATTTTACAGCAGTTTTTATTTTGAACATACTTTCATATACAAACCAGTGACTGAGAAAATGGCTCATTATGAAGCTGTACTCCGCATGTACATCTTGATTGATTTCTTTTTAAACCTCCTCAGTTTACAGTAAACTGGACTTGCAGGACATTTCTCTTCCCTCAGTGTTGGATGGTTCACTCGTTATTTCAAATAGTCCTAAAAGGTACTGCACTAATTTTCCTGCTAAACACTGGACTACTGTAAATATCTGGACATGACAACATCACATTGTAGTCAAGCATGTCCACACAACTGGGGAAAACTACATACAGTACAAGCCATTCAATTCAAACAAGAGCAAACTGGCCAAAATCAGTTAGTTATTCCTAAAATTGACATCTAGAACCAAGTTTGAATTGTCATTATATAACCAAGATGGTTTACTTTGGACACATATGTTTGTAATCTTACTTCTGAAGTGTACAATCTAACAAACAGGCAAATATACTTAATGGTCTGTATCACTCTACCAGCTTTGCCTCAAAATGCACAAAACCGATTCCCCAACCACACTTATCAAAAAGGAGCACTCAAACTCACGCTGCACAGTAAAGTTTAAGACTGAATATATATTTTTGTTTATTATAAGCATTTGTAATTTTACATCCAATGTTAAAATCAACAACATTGTGACAACGAGCTCCAATTCTCCGCCGTCCCCCTCCCTCCCTGATCCCCGAAACAAGCTTGTTAAAATAACATTTTCAAGACCTTTTTAAAGCAAAGGCACATTTGTCAATACGTGTTTTAAAAAGGAAAATACAGACAGGCCAGCAAGCAGTCAGTCCGGAAAGCAGAGAGGAGGAAGTGAGACGCTTCCATGACAGCTCCAGCAAGCCTTCTGTGCCCCCCACAACACAACACAAAACCTGACTTGGAGTAAAGGGCCTGGACCTGGTTAGTCTGAGAGGGAAGGTCGAGGACCTGAGGGATGTGGGGCGAGCGTGAAGCCACAAGAGGCAGAAGAACAACGGGCTTGGAACCTCATTTTTCCACTCCACGCTCATAATACTTGTCCTGAGCCTCCTAGCTATGGAGGTTAAGTTTTAGTCTGTCTGCAGGGGGCACCATAGCCGGTCACACCCAGGCCAGCCTGGATGGTGAATGGGGGACCAGAGAGCAGTTCTCCTCCTGTCTGGCCTCCCTGCCGACCCCTTCTATGGAGAGTCACAGCCCGTTTGAGGCTAATGGCTACATAGTCTGCCAGTCTGACAGGAGACCAGTGGGCTGTGTGAGGTGGGACTGGACCCCTGCCTGAAGGTCTTTCCCCTGCTGTGACTCTATTGGTCCCTGATCATGGGAGGCTGAGTCAGAGGTCGGGGCTGTGGGGAGAGACGCAGCTCCGCGTCATACAAACACCTTGGCAAGAGCATCTGCACCGGCGCTAGCGATGTAGCATTTCGACGGATGAAACGCCACATCGTGGATCGATTCCTCAAACTTCTTTCTGTGAGCCGTGAATTCCTGGATGCAGGTTTTACTCTCCAAGTTCCACAAACGGATGGAGCAGTCGTGACCTGTGGAGAAGATGACGAGTTAAAGCGGTACAAACTGAACTACAGTCCGACAGAGGTGCTGCAGGTGAATACAGCAGTTTAACAAACCAGGGCACAAACAAAACCTGGTTCCAGTGCACTTACTGCCTGACATGAGATATAGTCCATTCGGGTCCACGGCTAAGCTGGTGACTGCATCCAGGTGGGCAACCATGGAGTGAATCAGCTTCCCACTGTTGTTGTCAAAGAACTTGATGTGTCGGTCCTCCTGTGCAGTGATGGTGATCGGAAGAGTGGGGTGGCTGAGGACCTTATTGATCTGACAGGGAGTGCCTGTGTAAAAACAGACAGTGGACTCTTTTACATCCCATTGTGTTTCCCAAAGCCACCACTAGATGTTAGCAAAGACCTTTGTCTGATAACTATTTAAACACTGCTGGTTTTATGGAGCATATATCTACATACATATACATGTTATTTTTATCTGGAAATCGGTAAATAATCGTATTTTTCTGCAGTCTTAAAGCTCTTTTCAAAAATGGTGCTAACATGATTTAAGCTTCTATCTCCACCACATACAGGTTTAACCCAGTCAATCCACTGTACCACACAAACCTGGCTCCAAATTGGATTCTAGACTGAGGACGAGCTGGCGGGTCTCCATGTTGAAGAGGCCAATCTGTCCGTTTGTAAAGGATGTGACCAGGTGAGCTGGTTCACTGCACACCAGGTCTACAGAGGAGGGGATTCCCAGCTCTGGAGCAAAGACGAACACAACAAAGCATGTTTTAACTATTGTTATCAAAAGGAAACAATAAGCTGATGATTGAGATCTGTACTTTTGTTTTCGTTGAACACTGCCAGGGCAGGGGAGGTTGTGTTGGTGTCCCACAGTCTCACAGTCCCGTCAGCGGAGCAGGACAGCAGGCGCTGGTGTGCACTGCTGTACACCAACCCCCAAACTGAGTCAGTGTGTCCAGTCAGCACTCCGCGCAGCACTGACGGGTCTGCAGAACACAACCAACTCAGTTATTACAGCTCATCCTGAAAATCCTCAGACTCAAACAGAACACACAAAGCGCTTACCGTAGGAGTCGTAGGGGTCGATGTTGGGGTTGGGGGTGTTCCAGCACTGTATGGTACCGTCAACCCCTCCGCTGAAGCACTGGTCCCCTGTACTGCTCATTACCACACTTAACACTGCCCCCCTGTGGTTATAATCGTGAATATCATTAGCATGACCACACTGAACCAACACAGATTTGCTTTTACTTGTGTGCAGTGTTACCTGTGAGCCCTGAAAGTGTAGATTGGCTCCACATCTAATGATGTACTCCTAAAGACAAACATTCATTAATGTAGCATTCAAAACCACACATCAGATACATGTTACTATTTTATTGTCTTTCTTCACAATACCCCTGCCTTTAGTATCCAAATATAAACACATGACATCACTGCAGTCTGTGTGTGGGCTGCATAGATATGACATGACATAATGAGTTCTTTGTGGGGACAGCTTCCTGTAGCTGAATCATGTGATGGAGCAGAAACAAAGACGAGCTCTATTCCTCATGGGGTTGTCAAGATATAACTGAGCTTTCTGCGGCTTCAGGTACAAGGAGACACAAGAGCAGACAGCAAAGGAAACATGCTTACTTTTTGGCAGGAGCAGTCTTTTGCAGGTTCCACATCTTGAGCGTGTGGTCCTCTGAAGCAGTGACCAGAACGGGCTCCACAGGGTGGAATGTCAGGGCACGGATCCCATCAAAATGACTCCGCAGAGTGAATTTGGGGTTCCATGTTTTCCTCATAGCATCCTTATTGTTGCCGATCTGCAGAGTAACGTCCAATTTACATTGTTAACAGCTACATAAACTGTAGAGAGCGCTCCTGATCTGACCAGGAACTCAACTTATACGGTGCTTCTCTTCAGTTACTCAGTTACAAAACTCAAACAACACTGTTATATTCTTTTATTTTGAATGTCAAGTTTATAGCTGTTCCTGCTTTGACAGCGGCCTTTCTGTGTGGAGTTTGTGCGTTCTCATTGTGTCTGTTGTTAGGTTGATTGGTGACTCTAAATTGCCCGTAGGTGTGAGCATGAATGGTTGTTTGTCTCTGTATGTTGCCCCGTGATGGACTGGTGACCTGTCCAGGGTGTACCCCGCCTTTCACCCGTAGATAACTGGAATAGGCTCCAGCCCCTTGTGACCCTGCACTGCAGGACAAACGGGTTCAGATGACGGATGGATGGAAGTTTATAGCTTACTTAAAGGTTAGCTAAAGCAGTGGCATTAATTCACTCTCGCACTGGCAGCAGGTCTTGAAAATAACCTTTAAACGAAGACTGAGTGCCAGAGATAAACTGTGTGAGAGAGTACCAGAGTACTTTTCTGCTTCTGAATTTTAACACTGAGGATTTCCAAAAGGTGAACTAATATTAACTGGAAGCACTATATAGCATTGCATTCTGTGTCAAAGCCTGTCATCGAACAAAACTCGTAAAAAAAAGCTCACCACCTCCTTGGGTGTCTCCACATGACCGTGCTACTGGTGCAAATACAGTTTTAAAAACTAGAACCGGTACCTTCTCTGCCTATTAAAGCAGCTTCTCTGCCATATCTATAAACACAATTTGCTACAGATCAGAGGAGGCAAGTGACAATGTGAACATAAATAGTTGTCCCTGGAGGAATGGTTCAGTCTGCCTCTTCCTACTCACATCATATGCCAGACTGTCAGCCTCATTGGCCACAGTGAGCCCAGCCAGCTCCCCCAGGCCCAGCTCACTCTCCATGGCCTCATCAGTGCCCATAATGAACGACTTCCCTGAGGTGGGTGGGAAGGTCAGTGCTTCGACTAAGGAGAGAGAAAACAAATAAATAAATACAAAACCACTGCTGACAAAGCTGTAAAGGGTAAAGGGGAGTTAATCCAGTCTAACAGAGTAAATGCTTTTAGCGAGGGTACCTTCATCTGTCCGGTTACCCTCATGCTCGCTGAACCGAGCCACGTTGGGCCTGGATTGGGGGGTGGATGGAGGTTGCATGTGGGACAAGTCCTCTGCGTCTCTTAGGTTAGCGAGCATGTCCTGGAGTTTGGACCGGTTTGGCCCTGTTTAACAAATCAGGGTGAGAGTTAACAAACAGGTATATGATGAAGAAGAATCATGAAGAATGATGATGGAAAACACACGATCATTTGTCAGAGAACTGTAAGAGCAAGCTGGAAGTGAAACACTGATGAACGTGGAAAGAAAGCAGCACTGAAAGAAAATAAATGAACAAATCATGGAAAGTAAAAGAAGGGAACGTAAAGGAAAGCCGCCAGCAGAGTCCTTGTTAAATGAAGAAGTAGGAGAAGCACACTGATCTTAAAACATGGGCGGTGTGGAGAGCATCAGTTTTTGTCAAGTCTAAGCCAGACAGATAAAAATGTTGTTTATGTTTTTGATGGAAACACTGACAACACTGCTAGAAAACCCTAAAATTATTGTTACATGTATGGCAGTGTATTCATAATATGGCAGCAGAAAAACTGTTGTTATCTTCTCTGTTTCATACAGCAGTCACAAAGACATAAACAACCAATGGGAGGCTAAGCTAGCTCACATACCAAAAAGTTGTAGTTCAGCTGTTTAAAAAGCACACTATGGCACTGTGTTAGGCTACTTTAGCTTTAGAGGTACAGGTAGCTGGATTTTCTTACCTGTGGTCAGAGGAGGGCTAGCTGATATTACTTTAATCTCAGCAGACAGATGTCAGCAGTACTGATGTTTTAATCTAATCTAGAAATAGAACATGCATAATTCCTCAAATTTTAAACTAAATCCCTGCAGATTATTTCCTCCACACACCCACCAAAGTGATAAAGCACCAACACAGTGTGAAGAACAAAAATAGACGTCTGTTAAAACCAGAGAAGAAGAAAGAAACGTGTAAAAGGTGGCGATGCGAGCCGAGTGAAGAAGAAAGTGAGGCGAGCTGAGCTGCCGATCTTCTGATTTAATCACAGCAATAGGAAAGCCGAGACCGGGCCTCATAAATGTAAAATATAAGAGCTCTCAGTCGCTGAATGAGTCTGAAGAGGGCTGTTATGCTGAGAGTTGTAGTATTCAGCTGAGTCACTTCGCTGAGTCACTGAAAACGCTTTTAATTGCCATCAATTTACAACAGCAGCAAAATTACTCGATACTGTAGTATCAACATGGCATACAGATGAGGATAAAGATGGTGATTATTATGTTATTATGACGGGAGAATACAAAAACAGATGACTGAGGAGACTACTGCTAGCCCAGATGGGACACAGATGGACTTCGTCACTGATTGAGTGTGGACAAGATGATGATGTTACTATGAATGTAAAGAACATGAGGACAAACATGCATAAAGCAACTGGGCTGGGAAATAACAAATATATAGCCGTCACAAGAAGAGAGTATGAAGAGGACAGAGGCATAAAAAGGAGCAGCTAGAGAAGGAGATGAAAAAAAAAAAAACACAAGGAAGGTGTGTTTGTTTTTGATTTGAGGCTTTTTGGCTGAACTCAAGAAAGTCAGGCTCTACAAAGAGAGGAAGAGGGAGGGAGGCAGCAACGCCTGACAGGACTTACTCTTCACCCCCTTTTTCCCCTTGCGCTCCTTTCTGTACTGCTCCTTGAGTTTGGTTATCAGGCCCGGGTCCACATCCCAGGCCTCAGAAATGGGACCTTGCTCGTCCTTGTCTACACAGGGGGAACAAAACCAGACCGAGAGGCTGTTGAGGAACTGCCCTGGTCGAGGCTCGAGCGGCCCGGCAGGGTAGGTATCGTGCAGAGATCTCTTTCTCGGGCTCATACTCCCTAAGAGGTTTCTTAAACCTCCCAGGGAGAAGGCGAGATGAGCATCCTTTCTTTAAACAGGCCACTACAGTGATATTAGATCATTGGGAGCAGCATTTACAGGATTCTCTTCTAATTTGTCTAGGATTGTTTTTTTCCTATTGGATATGTGAGTAGTGGGAGGGAAGTTAATGCCATGTGAGGAGTTCTTTGATTTGGACATGTTTACATCTTCATACAAATTATGACACAAATACAACAATTTGCATTCGAATACAAAAATACTCCTCAACATGACATTAGGCCCGTTTTTTTAAAATAGATTTGGTCTACAGAGCTGTGAGACTCAAAGGGAATCGGGTTGATTTGACGACACACAGGAGTGGAAGACACATTGTGGTCACAGGCTGGCTATGGGTACACACAGTGGAAGAGATCACAAACTATGGGTTAAACACAGAAACTCCAAACATCATGACTTATGACCACAGCATGGTATATGAATGACAAGAACTTCATGAACAATCAACAAACTATGAGCAAAAGTGACAATAAAAATTACACCATAAAACAATTAGTGATTTGTATATATTATTCACAGATAGAAACCAGATCATCATTGTGTGGGAATATTGTAGTTGTATAACTATCTGTGGTGTCTGAACAGTATTTCCCAGGGGCTGGTTGTCACTTACCCCAGTCTGTGCCGTCCCCAGGGCCTCTGGACTCTGGTGAGGTGTCCATCTCATCAGGGCTGGACAGGAAGTCAAAGCCCTTCAGAGCCTCCTCTGTGTCAGGGTCCTCACTGGTGTCCATACTGGCTGGAGATGTTGATGATGATGATGATGACGGCTTCTTCCTCAAGATCTAAAGGGGAAATATTTTCACCTCTCTTTTTAGTACAACACAACAACATTTTTTTACATAACTGTGGTCAGGACAGTCTGGTTTCATACCGTTCTGGATTCCACTGTAGTCCTGTCCTTTCCCTCGCTATCCTCTTCCTCCTCTTCATCACTGAACTCAGCTGCTGCATTCTCAATAAACTTGAAGGCCTCCAGTACAGCACTAGTGTCAGAAAGCTCAGCTTTCCTGTTGAGGACGTATGCATTAACAAATCAATCAGCATGTTGTTATTCATGAAATGTTGCACACTTACTGAAGCACACTCACCCTCTGTTGCCTTTTGTTGTGTCTGTTCCATTGACCAAAGGCTCAGTACTCCTTGGTTCACCTGCCCGCCCACCTCCGTCCCCAGCTAGTCCTAGCAGTGCTCTGACCCGCTGGGACTTGACATCCAAGATGGTGTCTGTGTAGCCCACTTCCTGCAGGTACCTAGGACAAGATGAATGAACTTAAACTTTGTTGTTTTTGGTAAAAAAAATGTACAATAAAGTTTAATAATGCCACAAAAAGAGATGAATTGCTGCATTACATTCATTGTGTTGACTAGAACGGGATCAATGATGACGAAGAGTGAAAGAGTACTTGTTACTGTTAAAAATGTCATGTCCTCTGGCAGTGGTCTAGTTAACAGTATCGGCTCTACTGAGGCAAGATGAGCTACTCATCAAATATTACACCTACCCCGAAGGGATGTAGAAGACGTTCTAGCAATCTGAGCAAGCGACTAACTGAAAGGGAGGGGGTGTTTTAGCACATTATTGATCTGTCCCTTGACACAGATTCATGAATAAATTGGCTGCTTCATCAGCCGGCATGTTGGGGCAGATGATGTGTGAGGCAGCCTGATGGTGTCTGGGATAAAGGCTGAAGCCTGGTTTATTTAAAGAGACTGACTGGAGAGTAGGCTGATACAATAACAACACTCCTGAACCCTCTGGGTACACCAGTGGGGGAAAAAAAAAGACAGAGCAGGTAATGACTGCTGGTGTCCATGTGAGGGAGCTCTTCCACACAGTTTTTTTTGGCCCACAGCTCTGCTGGGTTCATAGTACACTTCATACATCTTGTCGGTCTGACACAAGTAACATTAGTATTACAGAAAAATGATTACAAGCTAAGGTATTTCTATTAAGGGGATATTTCTCCACTGAAGAGAGCTTTCTGAGCTGAATGCTAAAAGAACTTACTGTCTGAGGAGCTGACGGCCTTGTTTCCAGGACAGCTGATTGTTGAGTGATCCAGAACTATCGTTCTCATTGGCCTCATCTGAAGGAGAGGAGAGAAGGACACAAATCAGGGCCCCACAAAAAAAGCACACCATCTGACATTATTTCCACTCTGTAAACACAACCAGAACATTCCTGTATCGCAGCATCCTGGCAACTACACGCATACTAGTGCTTTCAGTAAGCACAGAGTAAAGTCATACACTGTTTAAAATGTGCCACTGACTTAACACTTTCATGTTTAATGCAAACATTTGAATAACTCTAACTTTAATTAGCAACCTCAACACAAATATTTACAGTCTAGTAGTTAATTAAAACAGTGTACACAACATATGCAGCAGAGGGGATTTAATACTCATTACCAGCAACTTGTTTCTTGATGCTAAAACAACATATTTAATGACGCTTTCTGACACCTTCAAAATGGCTGGTCCCTGCTCCAAACACGTCCCATGACATACTAGAAAGAACAGCGACGTGTGTCTGCGCCTGCAGCATCCAGAACAACACGCGCTCTTTTGTAAACGTCTATGTCTTTGACAAAAAACAAACAATGATGGGATTCAAAGCTCACTTTGATATTTAACAACGTCAGCGGTCCACTCACGAGTCATCTGGGAATTTTGCATGGAGCAGAGAGACGTGTTAATAAGATTTAGATGGGGTGAGAGTGTGTGTGTGTGTGTGTGTGTGTGTGTGGAGGGGTTGATTTGGCGAAGGCGAACAGACGAGGATGCCTCCAAAAGTGGGTCATGCCTAATTCAGGAGGGTGATGAGCGGGCAGGTGCGCCACCATACCAGCAACACCTCCCACTTCTCGTCTCCCCCCTCCTTCACCCAACACCTCTCCCCTTCACCTCCCCTCATTCATCAACACTTCAAGGGCTTAGGCGCTTTGAACAGCCCTCATGAATAGAGATGAGGAGAGAGAGGAGAGGAAATATTGCAATCTGACTTAATGATGGCAGAAGACTTGAACATGAGAGGCCAATTAAATGACAATAATATAACAAGTAACAGGTAGTGTGGTGATACCGAAATTACACTAACACTATAATGGCAGATCACCCTAAAGAGGGAGAGCATCATGATTTGTGTTGAGAGTAGTTTTGTTTATATTTATGATCACATTTGTTATTAATCAGCATATTTGTATATGGCAACAAGAAGACGTTTCTCATACCGTAATTCAGGTAATGATACTATGAAGAAATCTATCGAGACAAACAAGATCCAACATGAATGCTGCCTTCACATACGTAACACTCCTGTGACTTGAAGTATGTGAACTCAACAACTGAGGTGCTTTGTGGGTGGAGCTGGATCCAGACTTACCAGAGTCGTAGCTCGGAGGCTTCATGTCACCTTGATTTAACTCTGTCCCATATTTTAACTTGTGGTACTTTGCTCTGGAAGTTGAGAAGAAAAAAAGGAAGGAGACAAATAAGCAAAACAGGGTTGATCAAAAAGACTTGAGAAGAAGCTATTTTAAAAAACTAATTATGCATATGCTTTGAAAGTCATCCCAACTACAGTTTGCTCTACTTCTCACAAACTTGCATACTTTTCAGATGGATGCCCTTGTATGTAGAGATGAACAGTAAGTACAAATGATTAAAAATAATACATTTAGACGGTGATCCTGAACATGATAAAATGCAGGAAATGTGTGTAAAGCTTTAACACATTTTTACAATGTGATTCCCTTTGAAGGTGCAAATAAACGAATATTGGAAATGCAATTTAGTTCCTTTACAATGCTGAGATTTCTTCCACTGACTTCACACACATCTACAACAGTAGTGAGGGATGAGTACAAGGAGAGCTCTGACACCTTTTCAGTTCACACAGCCCCCACCACTCCACCACTCTCTCCTGTGATGCAGAGGAAGCAACCCCCGTCAAAATCAAATTCATTTTAAATTGGGTACATCCCACATTCTGAAAGCCATTTCTGATATTGCTTTCAGATACCCTCTGAGACATGACCTGTTGCCTAGCAACCGAGGAAAGTGGTAGTAATTCTGGGTTAAGTGCTGCTCCCGAGGCTGGGTCTGTGGTGATCTCATAGGAGAAACGTAAGTAAATATATACTACAAACAGCCAGAGGAGGATTCTGTGCTTAACAAACCTTGGATAATGACCCTCACAGAGCACAGGTAGGCAAAATGTAACTAACCTCTGAGCTGACCGGAGAAACAACAGCGCACTAACCCATTTTGGCAGCTGTCTGACTCAGTTTTTGTAAGCCTCTCATTAGACAAACTCTCTGCTCCAGTCCTTTCATTTGTTACACATCCCTGTTTTCATTGTCTCATGCGTAACCTTTACTTATCATCCTGGGAGGACTTTTCTTATTGCCTTTGCAACACCTCACAGGTTTCAGCTCACAGTCACCTACTACAATCTTCTGTTGTCAGTCACAGGCTAGTTATGTACGTCTCAAGCTGTTGTTGAGAGAGTGGTGACAATGACACCACCCACATGAAACACTGAGGACTACTTGTTCAGTTTTAGGTTTAAACTACAAATGTATTTCTGTTCCAGGATGCAGCCAAGGAAATGCTAATTACCAAAGGGACATTTTGAGTGATGGTGACGGGATGCTGCAAACAACAACAACAAAAAAAAACACTGAAAGAAAGCCAAGACAATGACCCTGTCTTGGGGAATAAGAGGATTTCCTTTCCTGTCCTGTCCTTATTCTGAGGACAGTGCAGAGTCATCAGCAAACAAAAGCTTCATGCCAACACGCGCTCTCAAACGAAGACATAACACCAGCTGGACTCGGGGGAATCTCTCTGGCACACTGCTTCTGCTGATGCCAGCTGAGACATCAGACTAGTGCGCAGAGAACAAGAAGGAGCTGGAGGGTTTTTGTTTTCTTCTTTTTTTTAATGCTACATACTGAATGATCAATAAAACCTTGCAGTACAGATGTGCAGAGAGCAGCACTCTGGAGTGTTCCAGCTTTGTGCAGGTGTTGACCTCTTAGAATCCCAATGGGTCATTTTATTTTTAACCATATTTCAGGATTATTTTAGGAACATAGGAAACACTGCAGTGGTTGCAGAATAGCAGGGGTATTTGTGGGTGGTAGGTGGGTGGGTGGCTGGTAAGGCACTCACCTTTCTTGCTTCAGCGCATACTCTAGCATTTTGATCCTTCTGACAAGATCTTTCTTTAAGTTCTCCTGGCCTTTCCTCTCCCCCTGCAGGAAGGCGATTTGAGCCTGAAAACACAAAAATAGAATTGTCAGGTTGCATTTCAAAGAGATTCACAGTTGCTTTTATAAATAGAGTCCATGTTTCCAGTGTTTTGGCATCTCTGATGTGAATTAGCCACCAACAAAGACCTGACTTCAAAGACAGCCTCCATGAGAAAACATCTGAAAACATCTTCTGTCAAGACTGAAATAGGATGATGTCAAATCAATATGCGTGGCATGATGGGAAATAAAAAGCCAATCTGTACTATTCTATTTTAATCTGACCTCCTCACTCCCCCACACACAACCATCCCCCTCCTTTAGTACACCACTGTCTCTCTTCAGTAACAGGCAGCAGCTGTTGACGCACTCAATCTGAGTCAGCACGTTACGTTACATTGCTGGGCTCTACACACACACACACACAAGCATGTACATGCACAGATACTATTAATGAGAATGGTAGAGGCCAGTTCACAGTGCAGAAGAAACTACACAAGCTTCAGGAGATTAAGTAAACGGAGCAGATCACAGATTAAACAAAACTGACATTATGTCTTTACACACACACACACACACACACACACTACAGGGAGGAGCCATACAACCAGAAACCGGTAATCCTGAGTATTTCATAAAAGAAAAACTGAAATCAAATACATTAATTACACTATATGATGATGATTGATGCTAACTTTCTCTACTTGGTCCATAAAATACAACATCACTGTGATACTACCATTACTACCAACCCAAACAAACAAATTACAAAGAAATGCACAAATGAGGAGTAATTTTACAGTAGGTAGCTATAACTTCAATCCAGCTAGTAGAAGCCATTATGGTGAGGCGTTGACTTAACATTTTTCTTTTTTAATTCTTCTGTTGTTTCAAATTCTGGCTCTTGCTAAATATTCTAAGTGCAAGAAAACAACATAGTTCATCCAGTATTAGAGATAACAGCAAGGCTGCTGAACAGCTGCTAAGAGTCTGTTGCATACAGAGGAGAGGTTAATAATGTTGATACCATACAAACAATTGATCAAAATTCTACCACACAGTTATTAGGAGATGACAACAGCTACAGTGTTTTCATTTTTTTAGGATTAAGCCTTAATCTTCTCTCAAAATGTAAATACATAATGTAAGTGTCCCCCTTCTCTGAAAGCTCAGGTAAACCATTTAAAGGGGATGAATATGGACTTGATTCCATGCATTTCACTCTATGTGCAGAGGATGGTGTGAGTTTGAGTGGGCTGGATCACAGTTTCACACGAATAGCAAGTAGCGCTGCTGCTGCTGACTGCAACAATGAGTCATGACAGCACTTCAATCTGCCTCGTACTAATAGGAGCGTTTTCTTCCCAGCATCACAGTCCTCTGCTGAGGAACTCAGAACAACCTGCCTGCTGCAGCTCTGTGCAATTAGGACTTGGAGTCCTGGTCGCATGCTAACAGTCAGCACAGCTGCCAGCAAATTATGCTTTAAAAAGAGGGCCAGCATAGCACTTCTACACGGTCTCCAGTTGCTTAGCAAATCTGTTGGCTAAAGGTGTCTATTGTCAGCTGGATCTATACTAATGTATTTGGGATTGGCAACAACATTAATAACATTTGACTTCCTTGCACCCTTGAGCCAGTGTTAACAAAGAAAGTCAAGAAAAAAAAAGGTTCAATATGCTAAAACAATCTTCAGTTGCATTATGAGATTAGTTACAATGACACAGGGGAGGGCAAACGATAAAAAGAGAAACACCAGGAAAGCCCAAGCGGAGAAAGAGGAGTGCAAAAGCCATACATTTACCTGATGAAGAATATTGATTTGTCCCGTTTGGTAGATTAAAAACTAATTTACAGATATGAGAGGAGGCATAAAATGTGTCAGTGATGAATACCTTGCTTATACTCAGTAAAGCAGGCATCACTGTGGCACTGACTTTAGCGGGTTGGAAAGGAGGCACAAAAAGGGGTACAAATAAGGCATTAGGAAAATATTGCATATGGAAAATTATCACTGTTTGGATTGGGCCAGACTGTGTGGCTCTCAAAATAATTTACTCTAGCTAGAGTGGCTCCAATCCAAATATCACTGGGGACCACAGCCGCTGGGCATTGAAACTCACAAGTAACTGGGCCTATACCTATAAACTCATTAGGCTAATTACTAAGCTATTTTCCATTAAAAGCCTCTTGATGTCCAGCAGAATGCAATCTTTCTGGGTTAAATGTTATGTACAAATTAAAATGTGCTGACAAAAATTACTACACAAATGGTTAATAAAGGTTAATATTTTGTTCAAACCGGAAACATTACCATGCATGTCAAACAAAAGGTTTCAAAACTGAGTCCATTTTCACTGTAGATTAAACTGTACATCTGCGTCGATTGAGATAACAAGCGACCACTCACTTCCTTATCCACATGAAGCGCTGGCCCAGGGACGCCTGGCGTCCTGCCGTGCCAGAGATAGAGAAGAGTGCAGCTCTGTGAATCTCTGGCTCGCCATCTCTCCTCCATCAAACATTAACCTTGGGAGGAATGCAATGGAGTCAACTCTGGCCATAAAGAGACACAGGAAGCATTTAATTCCTGGCCTCACACTGACTGCATTATTGCGCTGCTGGATAAGGGCTCCTTAGTCTGTCTGAGTTAGAGACATGTAGAATGGGGGCATCCATCTAAAGCACTAGGCTTTTCAGAGACAGGAAAAGGAGGCAGAAGAGATAGGCTAATGGCTAGGGTGCAAAATAAACACCAGAGACTAACCTCTAAACCTCTAAATTCTGGTAAACCAAACTGGTAGGAAGGTTGGCCACATGCTCACATGCTCTCTTTGGCATATCATCACACCTAATCTGTGCGTCACTGTAGCACCGCTCAGTTGAATGTGTGTTATTACCTTTAAAGTTTAGAGTTAGAGTGACTGTGCTTGCATGACATTGACAAACACCTGGGTTGTTTAACCACACTTTGTTGGCAGTAAATTCCTGACAACGCCCACAAGAGGAAAACAGTCAAATATTGTATTATTTTGGACATAAATATCAATCAATGAATGCCTGATGAATGTAAACCACATCCCGCTGGTTATAAGACCTTGAAACCTGAGATTTGTGAATACCAGACATGTTTTCTTCCAGACTTGATCTGCGTCATCGCCAAAGACATCCACAACACAATGAGTTCATTTAATCGAGGCAGACTGAACACTGTGAATGATCCAGTACATCTCTGAGGCAACGCTGAGCTCACTCCGTTTGTGAAATAAGTTCAGTGGATACTCCTACAACCTTAGGGGCTTTCACACAAACAAATGGTCACACATGCCAGCCTTTTCAGCCACAGCCGGAGCTCACGAAGGGGAAAGCAGCTGGTGTAAATCCCATATTTACAATGCAAACAACCTTTCTTTCAGCGAACACTGGGTTTACTCTAACAGTTACCGCAAAACCAATGAGCACCATGATGGCTGACGTGATAACCAGGCAAGTACATTCCACGCATGCCATTACACTAGTAGCAAAGTAGCAAAACAACAGAAGCAGGACAGAGCTGCTGGAGACGACTTCTCTGTTTCTACAAAACACGACAAGCTGAGCAAAACACCACCACAGCTAAACATGGCCAGTATGTCCATTTACAATAAGCTTATTTTACTATAGTTTTGTCTACCTTCCAAGAGAAACTTACACTAGTTTGAAATCTTATCTTTTAGCATTTTTTCAGTGAAGCTCATTTGTGTTTACACTGAAACTGCTCACCCTTCAAAAATCATAATCTGTCTGAGAGAGCAGCTGTTAACACATCGTACAAACTCAGCTGACTATCAGATGTGAGGACCAAACAAACTGCTAAGTTTTATCTACCGCTCATCTTTACTAGTTCACAATGTGAAACACAGAAGAGCACAAAATGCAGACACTGCCCATTGATCCACCCTGCTCATGTCCACAGATTCAGGACTGCTCTGAGGGGCAGCCTGACAGTGAGCTGCTTAGATCGTGATGTAAATTTCTCATCATCCCGTCATCCCATCACGAGTTTCCACTTGAGCAACTGTCACTAAGCTCACGTCAAAGTTCACAATGCAGCGCTACCTCAAAGGGTGAAAAACAAAGGCGGCGTGTTGGGCCTTTGGAAGACAAGGGTGTTGCATACCATGTTGCTCCATTAATATTACATAACCTTCACGGCGCACATGCAGACACGGACAAGGGCAGGCAAAGAACTAACGTTTTTTCAAATCAGCATTTTCTTTCTCATGACTGGAAGGTGTGGTCCTGGCTGAACTACAGTGAAAAGATGTAGAGAGAGAGTAAAAACACACTGCAGATAGAAGAAGATATGAAATAGGAGAAGAATGATTTAAACGGATAATGAGTTAGATGACATACTAAATCTGGAAATGGTCTGTTTAGACAGTGCTGGTAAAGTGCTCCATCACTGTGAAAGAGCAGACAGTCTCGATTTTCAATACCTCTCATTTAAGCCCAGGCACAACTAAACTTTTCAGCTTTAGGCAGCCACACTTCTACTTATAAACTTGTTTCAGACAGTATAAAGAACCAAAACTCTTTGTGTTAGCCAGTTCTGCATTAACATCAACATAATTTGTTTTGGCCAAAATGTCTTAAACTGTGTGTTTTGTAAGCCATTTTTACAATATTTTTTATTAATGCACATGAAGTTCACACAATCTTGTGCTGTGACAAATTACTTTTGACGACAGGGAGACAACAAACCAGATTACATCACACTACCACCACCACATCATGGTGACACAACAGCAATTTGATCTGGTGAGTACACCAATTTAAACCTCTGACAGACCGGTGACCTCAGAATTACTGTAAAACGGGGAAGGTGGGCGATTTCTGTGGCACTAGGCAGCTGTCCTGCACAACCACTTAGACAGATGAAGGCTGTAAGTGTGAAAGTAGGGATGAGAGAAGGAATTAACAGGCTGACAACAAGGCAGCTCTGCAGCAGAGAGGAAAGCTCTGGTGTGAGTCCAATGGGGACAGTGGAGCAAGGCTCAGAGGATCAGGCTTTGGTTAATAAACATGCATCCCTTCAGGCTCTCTTACAGGAAAAACACAACCCCTTTTAAACTACTTAGTGTTATCTGTACACTGTGAATATTTGATACAAGCTGCAATAACTGCCTTTGTGATGCTTCTGGTTATTGTTTACTTTAGCGTGGCTCAAACTTCACATGTACGCCAGTACATTAATTTTGTGGGAACTGTTGTTCAAAGGAGCCTATAATGTCTTTATCAATATCTGAGCATGTGCTTTTCTTGTTCTTTCTCTGTCTGAGGCGCACACCAAGAGGGCAAAAATAACTGCAGCTTGGGGGTGGACATAGTATCTACTGTGGAATGACGGAGACTCCCATTCCTGAATTTCTCAATGCCACAGTATGTGCATGTTTGTGCATGGTTCAGTCCTCTTTATTGCCTCACCATTGAGCTAAATATGCCTCAGGCTTTGCCATTAGTAAAAGTAAACACAAGATCACAGTAATAAGTCATCTAACCGAGGCAGGGTAATTCTAGGCTGCTCCACAGTGAGCTGCAGTCCACACAGAGAGACGTAATCAAATAGCATGGGACACATAATAATGTTGTTCATGGTAAAAAAAGGCTCTCTCACTTAGAAATACAAGAGTCACTTCTATCCAGAGAGGCTGAGTGGGTCCACGTTTCAGTCTGCTCCCACATAAAGCCACCTTACACCCCCAGTCACCTTCAACCTTCTGCTGGTGTCAAATTATGGCTACTGACAGATACTTCTGGCAAGGAGATACCCTATGGAGCAGGGATTTCCCCATAACTGGAGAGCTTTGCCCCGCCTGTTTGAGACGTAACATGATTCAACCTCAATCAATCCCAATCCTGGGAAAGATCTTTACTCGGACAATACCACTAAAAGAATACAGATTTAATTTTAAATAGATCCACACTACGATGTTTCACATGTATGCTACATACCTAAATACATAGATTATGAACATTTAGGCCCCATACAGGTGTCATTTTAACTGTGGTGGACTGTTTTCATCATCTAAAGACTAAAATGGTTAATTCCATATTATAATCTATTCACTTATGAACATAATTGTCAGTCCTTAATCAATTAAAATGCATGACAAAATGTTGGCTCTGTTTTTCAGACAGATAAGACAGCCAGAATGAAAAGTCCACCCTCACTTCACTCCACAGATTCCCTCGACTAACTGGTTTCTTTTATTACCAAGATCAGATGCTGCACACAAACTCGAGCTGTGACCTATGACTGCCTCAGCAAATCAGTTTGATTGAGTCAATTAACTAATGATCAATGACCAGTCAGCTGAAGCCTGAACATGAGTGACAGCCGCCCATGTACGGCACAGAAATGGCACAGCAGCAGGACGAGTCAGGCATGTACAGTTTCTGTGCCGCTCCAGTAAAGAGGAGTGGCCTTGAGCATGACCTAACAGGCTGGCTGGACAACATTCCTTACAAGCCCTGGGGTTTGCCTTCCTCCCAAGCAGCAACACAGCCATTCAGTGACTATACAACCAGCATTACAAAATAATCCTTCAAAGGGAGAATTCTCTGGGTGTTGAAATTGCTTTGTGTACATTTTTAAACGGTGCCAATCCTAAAAACAAACAATTATAACATACAAGTGTTAAATCTGTGACTAAAAACACAGTGTGTGGACATGATGAGGAAGACTATGAGCGATATGTTACAGAGGGCTGAGAAGGCTGACAAAACAGAATTTGCATGGTGCATGTTATCTTCCATTAAGACCCTGTGCCTACAAGAGCTTTACATTATTCATACACATCTATTTGTGTTCATTTAAATCTGTTCCTCCTCGCTCTGGTCATTACACTGCTTGTTATCCAACCACTACCTGTATGTGTTGGCAATATGTAACCATCCTTCAAGGACACAACAAGGTTACGTCCCTTGTGGAAGCTTTTCAGTATTAGAAATATCATTACTGATCTGACACAGTAAGATATGAAAATATAAACAACAGTAAAGAACACAGTAGATATTAACTGGAAACTGACTCTGTGTGTCTGAGCGATCAAAGTACAATTATGTTTGTACCAGTAGCTGTAAATATTCTACAGCAGGTCAAACGATGTACAAAACATAAACAGGCATCAGGTGCAATAAAAACAAGAACGACGAATTGAGCGCGCACTGTTTTGCCGCCACAAACAAACCACCCAATAAACTATCTAGCAGCCTCCCTGTGCTTTGCCGCAGTTGCAGCAGCTTCACCGTCGATAAGCTTGCTTCATGACAGCAGACAGGAAGCCTTTAATACACTAGGCCGGACTGAAAGTGCTGCATGAGACCGATGAGTCAAAACCCTACTACACTGATCTCCTGTACGTCACCAAAGTAGAAACAATGCAGTGTCCCCCAGTCGTCTCTTTGTTAGCTGAGGTCAGTCTATCCATAGAGCTGCCTGATGTCAAACCACAAAAGTCTGGTTTGGCTCATGTCTGTGATCCAGCAACCGCACAGTCCAACCAACAACAGGGTTAACAAAAATGATGGAGAGGAAAAACAACATTTTCTTCCAAACATTAGACAGGCTGACAAAACCATAATAAGCTGCCTCATCCCCTGAATGAAAGAATGGTCTGGCAGATGCTGTCCAAAGTCATTATCTACAAAGCCACAAACATACCAGCTTTAAGTGCAGAATAAATATCGCTCCTATAAGTCAAAACACAGTATGTGTTGACTTATTTATCTGCAAGCCTGACAGAGAAAGATGTGTTTTATTGGACTGGAGAGAGCACACACGAAACGACTGAACTTTGTGAGACATTACCTTCCAGTTTGAACTCTCTAAACATTAAACAGACCAGCTTGTGTGATGTAGAACCTTTAAAGCAGGAAAACCCTTTTTACGTCTTATAATTTATTAATGAGCTCTTCCACCACCTGGTGTATATATATATATATAGATAATATTTTTCATTCTGTTTCCAGGAGTGGCAGTGACATGGCAGCTAGCTTAGGATAAGCTTCATAAACAACACGTCCTAACTCCGCACTCTTTGTGCTGTCTGACAGCACTGACAGCTCCAAAACGATCAATCACTCCTACATTTTCTCTAGATCATTCAATTCAAGTGTTTACAGATAAACATGTTGTAAAAATCTAGCCGGGGTGCTACACATTTAGCTACAAGTAGGCAGGTAGTCGTTCTGTGATGCTACAGAACGTTTGCAGAGCTAGCTTTTTTGCTAGTAATTTAATTCCATCATTGCACTTGTTGGTGTATAATAACCTTCTTCTAATTTTTAGATGCAAGAGACAAGTACGGTGTTTTCAGTCAAAGGTAAAGCGGTCGCAAACAGTCGTCGTGCAGTTGGGTCAGACTGGCGCTGCAGCTCTTTTAGCTCTTTAGCTTAAAGCTAACTAGCTAGTCTGGAAACCAGAACAATCAACACAGAAACTCAACGCGAGTTACTATCGAGGAGCTGCACGCTGCCAAGGTAGGGTCACTAATACGTGATAGTGTACACACACACACACACAGTGGCGTTTTTCACCTGTAATTCGGCCCGCTCCACCTCCCATTGTGCTCTTTCTACTTCGAAACGGGCCCATTCGTGCTGCAGGAAGTGCAAGATCCCCGGGATACTGTACTGCGCCCTGGCCGCCTCCCCAGCGTCGCCATCAGGCAGCGGTCCTTTTCCACCGCCGGGCAAAACAGAGTTGTTGTTGTTGTTAAAGAACACGCCGGGCCCCGCCTGTTCGTCCATGGCCGGGCTCGGTGGAAAGGTCGGTCCGTTGTCTCGCTTACTCGATGTGTTAAGATCGACGGAAGGGCAAAAACCTATCGACAGCGCTCCGTCTCCTCGGCTCGAGGGGAATGAACTCACTTTCTGACAGCTAGCTGTCACTGAATGACGTCAGCAGCACAGTCACGCCCACAACATGTTGACTGAAAGCGCTCGATTCTGCTACAGGGGCTGCCCGGAGGGTCGGACCTATATCTAGTGTTTGCCACAAATTTGGTACAGATTAAATAAATATACAATCAAAGACAGTTAATTCAAAGCAGCTTTATTCACATTTCGAGAAAAATGAAATTAAAATGTAATATATTTCAACCAATCAGCCAATTTATGAATCTCATATTTCCATGTATACAGACCATTATGACTCAAAATCAATCATCAATCAGCAAAACAATCAATATGATATGCAGCACATACAAACAGATCTGAGAAGTACAATCAATTTATCTTTAAATCACTTCTGATATAATCTCACTATTGGCTCCATATCGTGATCAAAAGTGATTTACAGTTTTGTAAATCAAAACTTTTGGGGAATGTTAACAACATAGCTTAAAAAGTAAAACATACTTTCAACAACAACAAAAAAAGAGAAAGAATAAAAAGTAACATCCATCAGTAACAATAAGTAGCCCCGAACGCTGCACACTAAGCTAAAGCTCCATTAAACAAACAGGCATGAGTGGAATGTAAAACACAACAACTGTAATGCTCATGGTGACGCAAAATCACAGAGAAAACGCCACAGCTAGCACCAACATTGTGGACGTGGAGGGTGAAGAACTGGAAAAATGTGGTGTGGTGCTACATACACACAATCGAAGTTTCCTACAGATTTTAAAGGAAACATTTCAAAGTGAACATTCAAAGACTTTTAATGATAATCACATAATTGTCTTGTTGACTGCAAGAAAAATCCATCCATCCCAAAAACGATGAGATGTAGAATAAATAAATACATTTAGGAAACTGATATCATTGATGTGGTACACTGAAAACAAACCAAAAACACAAAATTAGGCTGTGAGTGTTCAGTGCGTTTTTCTGGCGTGCTTAGAAGAAGCTCGTCTTGAGTTTGATGGTGGGTGCAGCTTGCACAGTTGGCTGAGCTTGCCTGGCTGCAGCTTTGGCTTTGCTGCTGGCCTGGTTGGCGCGTATTGCAGATTCCAACCGGGTTTTAAGCTCAGGTGCTTTACTAATTACTGTCTTGAAGGCAGCTGGATAGAGGGGGCCGATCCGCATTAAGTTCTGAAGAGCAAAATCATGCAGGGCTTTGGAGACTTGGGGTGCAGAGGAGATGGCGTTTTCATCCAAAAGGTAGGAGACGAGAGTCGGTACAAGAAGAAACAGCAGCTGGGCCCCTATTGAACAATAAAGCATTTAAACAATGAACAGGAAAACAAATAATGGACTATGATTAGACCAGATGAACCAGAGGTCATAAATCCAAAACGGAGACAAGAGATTATCAAAAGGCTCAAGGAGATCATTTCACCAGGGTGTCACTGTATCTCAGAACAATCCAACGTGACAACAATACAACCCCAAATATGTGTTTACAAGATCCTTCTCTCATATTACAGCATAGGATATTATTAGGTTTACAAAAGAAGATTTAAAAGGACCTCACTGCACAGTGAGAACACAAAATTATCAACGATTATCTGAGAAAAGAACTGAACGCTGCCAATACATGATCAAGAATACAAGCTTCACCTTAAACAATCCTAAATGAATAGAAGAAGAAAATAACGTAATGTTTAGATGGATACCCAAATTAACAGTAAATGAGTGCAGGGATTCTAAATTTAGCACTTAGTGCTTCATTGCTTTGATATTTAACAGCAGACATTGGAAGTCACAGCACTAAATATTTTAACAGACCTACTTTAACTGAGCTAAATGCTTAAATGGAACACAAATATGGTATTTTACTGGTCCATTAGACAGAGGAATACTTACGGTTCTGCTCTTCACCCATGCCAACCAGATTCTCCAGGACCCTGATGCCTTCCTGCACAGCTTGCAGCTCAGCAGCGGTCGCTGGCCGACTGCGCTCCACTGCCTGCAGCTTCTCCACCATGAGCGGAGCCAAAGCGTGGATATAAGGAGTTGAGAGAGCACGGCTGGAGTGTTGAAACACTGACAAGAGCAGCTGGTAACACCGGGCCTGAACCTGGTGCAACAAGAATCTCTCACTTACGAGCCACACACACAGACACCTGGATGTTTTGTTACTTGATTTGTTTTGTAAACACAGAAGCTTACCCATGGATCACTGCAGTTGAGGGCATTTCGAAAGCGCTCCATGCAGCCCTTCTGCAGGACAGTCACGCCTACAAGTTCATTGCTGGCTGACAGCAAGAAGAGTGTGATTGCTGTCAACATACTGACCTCATCCATGTCCGGCCTGGACTCATCTACAGAAATACACAAGAAATATCAAGATCAGATAAGATCATCTTTCTGAATCCACACAGAAAAACTCACAGTCACATATTTACTGTTTGCCTGCTTACCAGGCTGTGAGTACTCGAGCACAGATGCAAGACTGCTCCTCACAAGGCCAGTCCACTGCGTCTGCATGCTCTCTGCCCGGGTTGTTGGGGAAGTTATGATGGTCTTGATGCCCTGCAGGGCAGCTGACACAGGCACAGGCACCGAGTTGTCAGCAGTTTTGACTGCGGTTTCCCTTAGAACCCCAGTAATCAGGAAGAGCACTGTAGGTAGGATGGTCATGCTTCCTATGAAGACAAAAATGAATTACAAAAAGAACACTACATTACTGTAAAATCATTTATGCACACACTGTCACTGCACAGATTTGTGTAATATTTTGCATGCTGTGTGTTTTGTTGCAGTTTGCCTCAGGCCTCACCCGCAGGAGAGCAGAGCGCGGGCAGCTCTGCCAGAATAGAAACTGTGTTTGCCACCAGGCGTGCACTTTCTTCAGGTAGTCGCTGAGGCCTGAGTGGCACATGGCTGGGCGACTCTTTCATTCGTGTATTAAGCTGTGGTATGTGGCGGACCAGGATGAACACCAGCAGCTCCATGGCTGCAAACACTAGAGACTTGCCAGGGACAAGCTCCCCCATGTCTCCACCTTCCCCCAGGCTGAGCCGAGAGTCCTTCTCGCCTTCTTCCTCTTTGCCTAAGCAGAGAAACATAGTGACCTAAATAACTCAAATCACAACAAAATTCAGACAACTTTACTATGAATACAAAAAACACAAGTCATTCAGTCAAGGGCAAACAGAACAGGGCTTAGATGCACTGACCCTTGTTGGTCCTCTGTCGCTGCAGATGGTCCTGGGCAGCTCTGATGGTCTCTTGTACCACAGCAGTGACCTGGAGCTGGACAGCAGGGGGATCCCGGGTCAGCAGCAGCCTGTGGAGCACATTCAGAAGCTCCACTCCTAACAGCTACAACAGAAAAGAACAATCAGAGTTGCTACTGGGCATGCAAAGAATAGAAACAGTGATGCATGGGAAAGGAAATGAGTTAACTGGAGCAGCAAGACAGTAAACATCACATTAAGCTGTTATATTTACCAGATGTTTGCACTGAGGTGGTCAATGGTAAATATATCACTTGAACCAGACCAATGAAATAAACACTGTAAGATGTGACCACACACATAATTTACTTTTACATTTTGTCAAATCTGCCATCAACAAAGCACACATGGACTTGTAATATCAATTTATGCCACATGAGCTTAATTAAGAGGTGTGTTGTCTAAAGAAAAAAAAAGAGAAACAAAATTCAGCATTTAGAATGTATATAATCTGGATGTTTTACATGTGTAAATTTCTATTATTACCTGGTCTTCTGCAATATGAGTCTTAGCACAAGGGGATTCTAGCATAGTGCACAGGGCCTGCAGGCAGGACATCACATGTTCAATGGGCTCCTCCGGCCGTGGGAAGCAAAGAAACTCTATACTGACACCTGAGAGACACAACACAAAAATGCACTCAGGGTGTGTTCGTCTGTTTTTTTTTTCTTATTCACTAGCACTCTTTCACAGCAGACAGATGTGGGGCAGACCCAGGAAAACAAAACTCAGCTCATCTGTTCTTTCAGCCAGGCCTCTATCTACCTGAAGGAAAACAGACCAAAGATTTTAGCAATGTGTGTTTTTACCCAACATTAGGTGCATCCTGTCTTTCACTGACTCCTCAGAAGCCTTTATTGTAGAGGAGCCTCCCTGAGGGAGGCCAGGAGTCTTGGAGGGAGCTGACAGGACCTCCTCTTGATCTTCACCTGCTCCAAACCCAGTGCTGTTCAGCCACAGGGCCACTGCATGCAGCACAGGGGCCCAAGAGTTGCGATAGTGGAGCCTTGCTGTGTCTATAGTCTCTGGAGTATAGAATGCTCCACCTAAGAAACAGATTCACAAGAGTGGGGACATTAAATTTAAATGACTTGCCAATTTAACACATGTTTTATAGAAATGGATTTTCAGAATAGCAATGTCAGAATATGTCCTTTACCATCAGGTGGCAGCTGACTGGAGAACTCAGCAGGCAGAGTGAGTAGAGCATAGTCTCGCAGCATGGCTAGCCACAGACGGCTCAACGACGGCAGCTCTGGCTGCACCAAGGTGATGAGACTGTCAGGTGGAAGTACATCTGCACCCAGGTCATCTTCATCCTCATCCTCATCTCCACTTCTGACTGGTTTGGCAGGCTTAGACTCTGCTTCCTTCTTAATCTTCATTGCCACCACATACACCTGAGCAAGAGAGTAAGTGGTCAGATTACATACATTATTTTGTTATTATATAACACATGGGCCCATGCTCACCTCAGCCCAGGCCTTTAGCACAGCCAGCTTCTCCATGGTGGTGGCGCTCTCACTGTACAGCTGACTGGATGAGCCTTTCCCAGCCTGCACCTTATCCAGTGATGACACAAGCAGGTTGTGGACTCGCCGCAGATCATTGAGGTCACTGACCACGCCACTGCCAATCCACGTACTGCACACCTGAAGAGGGGTCAAGGTAATAATTGATCATTCTTTGCATTCCTGTGTCCTCTGTTATCTAATGATCCTCTGACAGCTTTAACATTTTAAAGTTGGTGTTACATAACTGAGCTGTCAAGGTTGATTTTCCATGCCGTTAAAGAGAGTCAAAGTGTCAGAAAAACATTGCAATTAAACGCAACTGGCATGTTGAGACTGGTTAAGTGGGGCACACAGTAAAATATTAATGCTACAGAAATACTTGTAGTGTTAGGAGGCCAAAGGCAGGAGTCTTCCTTTAAAGAGAGCCAAACACATGTTACAATGCAAATGTACTTAGCAGGACCACTGTTTACTTATTTAAACTATAGTTAAACTATAGTCAAACTACAGTGTGGCCTGCAAAAGGTACATATTGAGGTAAGGTAAATCTTCTGTGCAAGTCAGTCTATTTAGAAAATATAAGTTGTGACTGTTTCTGGTCTTCAGTAAGACTCAGAATAAAATTACAAATGGGGAATGCCAGAGAGAACATTTTAATAACATTGCTGACAGGATTGCCCCTGTCACTTACTCTTTATATCAGTCAAAAAAGTCTGAGAGTATCAAGCCAGAAAACCTGACACTGCTGGCTCTTAATGGGATGATGACTCACTCTGCGGTGGTAATTACCTTCTACTGAAGTCACAGTGCTTAAAAAAAGCATCTAACATCACAAAAATATATAAATATAGACGGGCTGTTATAAGAATGCATGATACAGTACAGACATGCCTTTCTGCAGCGCACACCTCAAACAGGGATATAAACTAAGAAGGCAACAGTTTTTTTAAAAATAAAATGTAATCAACATTACCTGGCATGCCTTAGCTGTTATGTCAGATGGTGTATCAGGTGAAAATGCAGGTCTGAGGGCAGCTCCGACCTAAACAGTTGCACAAGGTTCACTTTTTCAGTTGGTTTCACATTTTTTTGCATCTTTATTATCTTTGGACTTTTGCAGCATAATTAGGTTTTCAAACTTACATTGGCCTGATATTGTTCCAGGATAACATGCCCTGGGAACTCAGGCTCTGGTACAGACGCAAACTTTTTAATGATGTCCTCTAGGGCCTGCAGGCCAGCCATCCTCAGCTGGTTACTGTGGTCTGTGGCTGCCATGAAGGCCATGCGGATGAGGTCAGACAAATGGAGCACCAACAGATCTCCTGGATGCACAGAGATGGAAGAAACAAAAAAAAGCTACAATAATGAATCAGCAGATCATTAGAGATTAGTTTGTTTCACAATTTTACAGTCATTGATTATTATCTAACTTTCATATTCCTTTTATATTAAGTCGTACTGGATGGTAAAAAACATTTTTAGTACGAACTAAAATTTTATTTTGAAGGACTAAAGATCCTGTGGCACTGGCAGAAATCTTAAAATGAGCTCTGAGCTCACAGTTTTGTCATCATGGTAAATTGTACCTTTGGGGTTCTTGGCCTGTGCAGAGCGGGCAGCTGCCAGGTCAAAGTGCACTTTGTCTGCATTCTCACATAACAAGATGATGCGACACAAGCAGTCTGCAGCAAACACCCTTGTCACCCAGCGCGGAGCCACAGAGGGCTTGGATTTGTCGTCGTCGCCCAGGCCTGTGAACATGGTGTCATCATCCATCTCGTCTTTTTTCTCACCGTCTTCCTCCTTTTCCACCTCGAATGCAACAGCTCCCCCTACATCTGAAGGAGGAGATGTATTCATTTATTATACAATGATTTAAAGGAGATGATTTAGATTTAGTCAACTTGCTTTGCAGATTTACCTGTAGTTGCTGCAAGGACATCTTTACAGAGTTTCAACCAATGAGAAAGCTTTTCCACAGCAAGAGATGATAGCATGTGACCCAGTGTGTCATGGATGTCAGAACACAGCTTCCTGTCTGTCTCACGATCCAACATGCCAAATAAAACACCCTCCAGACCAGTCTCTGTGATGTTCAGATCTGAATCAGGGAGAAATTTAATACAGTCAGAGTCACAGGGCCTCGCTAAAGTATACTAGACACACAGACGTTTATCAGGGTTTACTCACTGATTGTTGTGTTATCTTTGCTGTCTCCTGATCTCTTTGCCAGACTCATGGCATACTCACAGACCTCCGCAGCCTCTCTTTGAGCAAGTTGTCTCAGACAGGCCACGGCTGCTCGACGCAGCAACAGGTGTGAGCTGCATAGGTGCACCTGCAGGAAACCAACAGTACAGTGGGATACTGTGAATAAGACTAAAATAACTATAATTGCTGTGTTTGTAGTATAAATCTGCTGATGGCTTACACAGAGACAGGGCACCAGGCTGGACAGGTTGACATGTCGTGGAGCAAACATGTGCAGCTGCTGCAAACAGGAGATCGCAGCTGCCTGCACGAGTGAGTCAGAGTGGTCCTGCATTATGGCACAACCAACCAGGCAGGAGGAGCGGATGGTGGAAATAGTGGCTCCATTTCCTGGACAGACAAAGAAACTGTTTTTCTTAGCAGTTGGACAATATACTGTGTGCTCTCCATTGTGCTTCAGTGTGTTCCAGAGGCCTACAAAATTGATTGCATGCCACCTGCTGGTCAGTGTTGTAACATTACTTTCTAAGAAATGAAAGTCAAATGAGAGAACCGCAGTTACACATGATGGTTTTGATTTGGTTTCTGCCACAGTTACCCTGTAATTCTGGTCCCACTGTGGTGATGAGAGCTCCTAGGCAGCGGCCCAAACACTGGTGCACCTCTGTGTGCGACGGGGGCACAGTGAGGAGCAGAGTGAGAACCAGGGAGAGTGTAGGCTCCACGTAGCCTCTGTACATTGGGCCACTCGAATCCACAATCAGAGCCAGTGAGTGCAGAGCCCACGTCTGGTTAAAAAGCATAAACAATAACTAGATCAGTGTGATGCAAAGAAAAACATCTTGATGTAAGGAATTTAAACTTGTTACTTAAACCAAATAGAAAATAAAATCCATCTTCTCCCTGGGTAACAAAATTGAATTTCAAATCCATTCCTCCTGTGGATCTAATTTACTATACCTGGACCTCATGAGAAGATCCATCCTGGGCCAGGGCCAACAGGATGCTGACACTAGTCTTTAAGTGCTGGCCAGAGCCAATTCCTCCAACATATCGATGCAGACAGCCAAGAGCCAGTGAATGACCCGTCCTTGAAACAACATCACGTGCTGACTTCAGTCTGTACAGAACAACAGAAATATGGATCCCATGTTTAAAGTCAATGATAAAGAAGTGAGAATCAGTCATGGGCAGATAAATACCAATCACACCGAAAATAATTACTTTATTTATTTGGTTACTCCTGGTTCCTAATGGTAAAAAAAAGATAAACAGAAAAGAAAATTATCATATGCCTACTTGTCGAAGCTGGTTTGTGCCATTCTAGCGATGAAGGTAGCCTCTCCGACAACCTGAGCCATCCTGCCCAGGGCCTCCCCAGCAGCACAGCGTAAGATAGGGTTGGGATTGTCCAGAGCTCCCATCACCAGAGCCAGGGCTGATTTACGCACCTCCTCAGGGCCCAGAGTACTCTTATTCTCAGCCAAACCCTTCAGTCAGAAAGAAAGGGATGCATTATTTCTCACTGTATGTATTACCTGAATAATTAAACATGACATCCCCATCTTAATATAATATGAAACACGTTTTTTTACCTTGAGAGCACTCAGGACTGCTGTAAATATGTTCAGTTGGACTGCTTGCTGTCGAACTCCTTTAGCCTGCTTTATGCACTCTGCAAAGTGGTCTAGCATCTGCAGCCTATATCAGAATGCCGAAATGAATATGAGGAAAATGTTACAAGAACATTTTCATGTAACAAAGACATAATGTAATGCAAACTATCAACCTATTTTTATGTCCCATAGCAATGACTAAACTGTTTACCTGTGTTTGAAGGAGACATGTGGGAAAACGACGCCAAACAGTGCCACTGAAGCATCGATCACTGACACACCCAAAGGGAGAGGCCCTGGAATGGCCTCGCCCACAGGGACACGCAGGTAGATTGATGAAGGATCGTGTTCCAGAGCTCCGCTGCCAGACGCACTGTTGGGCTGCAGCTGTTTTGGAATGATTGTACATTAACACACACCAGCACAGAACAGACATTAGGTGCCAAAGAAATAAGTGCAAACAGTATATGTTAAAACAGTGACTATTTCATAGTACTGTTTGTGGATTCCTCAGGCCGTAGGTCATTTGAACTAACCTGATCCTCTATGGACTTATGATCAGTCTCCTGTAACCAGGAGCCCATGAGCACACTATCATCATAGTGACACAGTGAGCGCAGCAAAGAGGTGGTGGTGTTGGCAGAGTTGTCAGTCAAAGTAAACTCCGCCACTAACTCCCTCAGGAGGGCGTTGAAGCTTCCTGTAATAGAAGATTAAAGATTTATAAGAAAAAAAAATGTTGACTTCTGTAAAATACAGTACAAGAAACATGCAAACATGGTACCTTCATAAGTTTTAGGAGGCAAAAGAGCCAGGATGTCGTACAACCTGAGCCTCACCATCGCTGCACTTGCTTTAAGGTGAGCACCATGGACTTTAATGATGGCAGGGACACTAAGATAATATCACAGGCATTAGATAAAAACAGAAAAATAAAATGCATTTAAGAAATTGTTGTAACATGTCACACTCACTGAGACATCATTGTCATAGCACACTCAATGGGAGTCATAAGCCTGCGGATGACATCTTCAGTAAGAAGCTCAGGACAGTGGGCCACAAAGCTACGCATGGCTACAGGAGAAAGAAACGAGTGCATGTCAGAACTCTGTGTGCTGATTTACAGAGCGTGTGCACATACACGTAGCAGGTGTGTGTTCTTTACCACACAGGGCTCCTGCTCGGCCCTCCAGGGTGACCTGCCAGGTGAAGGAATCTCCTCTGGCCTTTTCCGCCTCCAGCTCCTTCTGGGAGCGAGGAAACACATTCCTCCACAGGAGCAGCATTTTCGGGAGGTGATACCGCACAAGAGAGGGGCCTAGGAACACACCACATTGTTAGTGAGAAGGAAAAACAACTACTCACAAATAGTCAAGCACCAACAAATGTCTTGTAGACTCACCTAAAGTCATGAGAGCCCCCAGCAGCAGCCATCCAGCCTGCGTACGCTGCAGGGACAGTCGACTATTCTGAGCAGCTGTACGCAGGAGGTCTTCTGCTATACTCACCACCAACTATTGACATGCAACAAAGATCATTTAGTCTTTAAATCAAGCACTCAAGGTCAGTCAAGAGTAATACGATAACACTGTGTAACTACACACCTTTCCCTTAGAGTGGGGGATACCTAGAGGGCACTGATGTACGCCGCCCAGCAAAGCAGCCATGGCAAAGCTGTAGCCGCTTACAGCCTCAGGTGAACTCTTAAGATTGTTGATTCTCTCTGCACAGCGGTCCAGTAGTGGGGTCAGCTGATAGGGCAGTGCCACGGCAACACAGCGCAGACACCAAGCAGCTGCCAAGCGTGCTGCCATGCTTGGGTGCAACAGCACAGAAGTCACGGTTTCAAGAAGCCCTGAAGAACATGGAGTAGTTAATGAAGTCTCCCTTTTTCTGACTTTAGTGTCTCACCAATAAAAGCAATGTCAGATTGTCAATAGGAGTTATTGCCTTTATTTCTTTATTAGTTTGACTGCGGTAATTGTTTCTCACCTATAGACGGCTCCTGGATGAGTGGTGAAGCTGTGGCACTCAGACTCTGAACTAAACTCCCCAATTCTTTCAGAGCACACACCATCACATGCTGACTGGCGGAGACATCAGCTGCCCCCGCCTTGTTCTCTCCACTGATGTCATTCACCACAGCCTCTGTACAAGCACACAGAAGAGAGAGAGAGAGAACCAAGCAACAAGGATTCATCAGTTTCAGTGTTAAGTTTAAATTTCACATACAATATCTTGTTGTTTCTAACTCAGAATGTATGTAGCACTGATGGCTGATGTGGCTCAGAATCAATCAATCAATCAATTTAAGCCGTTAAATATATCACAAAATAATCATAACCATCAGCACTATAAAATTAATTAACTTGAAGTAACACAACTGAGCACATTAAGCCATGTATTGCTACAAATTCTGCAACTACAGAGTTTCACAAAGACACACACTACAAATGCCTGACACAGAGGTCCGAGGATTTCTTTCTTACAGAAAACAATTATAGACAAGTAACAAATCTATGGTCCTGAAAGTATGAAAGTACCAAAAAAGAATTCTTCTGTTGCATCTGATTGCCGTTTGTCAAGAACTGAAATCCTCTGAGCTCTAAATAGCCAACAGTTAAGACAGATCACACAAAGTCTTAAAGAAGAGATTTAAAGTCGATTCCTGAACTGTGGGACTCTGAATCATCTGTAGACAGACTATTTCAATCATTGCTCCAGGTAACATTTTCCCAGTTACATTTAGCATGAACTTTTGTCGCATTTCAAGAAGTCTCACAAATCCAGCTGGTTGGAAAAGCTACAGAAGCAAGTCAAGAGTGAAAACAATGATGAACCCAAATCAGGTTTTAAGAAAGACCAACATTCAACGTCATTTTCAATTTCTGTCTCAACATCAACAAGATAAAACAAATTACATTTGTTTAAAGGTTGCAAAGCAAATCAGAGTAAGAATCATCCCTTTTGAATGATAAAGGTGTTTTTTGCTTTAAATTATTGATCTGATAATGTGATGGAAAAAGAATATTTTGGTGTGGCACACTTGAAAATATTATGTTTTGCTGCAGGTGGGAAATGGCTTTTTCACCATTATGTGTTTGTGATTAATTGCACATGCATTTTTTTCTGCTGATGAAAGCCGTATGTCAACAGCCAAAACAAAACGGATGTTATCAGCTCCTCTGGGACCATGAGGCAACAAGAGAATGTGAATTCACAGGCAATAAGCCATGAAGGCGATGCAATAATGCAAGCATGGGGGTTTTAAACATGTTTGCTGAGCTGGCAATGGATGATGTTACTGGCATGAAGATGCTGCTCTCTGTGGTTAAAGGAGATGTAAAGAAAGAGGAGAGTGATGCAAGAGGCAGAACACAAGAAAGCACCCAGCTCCAGAAAGAAAAGAAAAGCCATCTCTGTACACAACACAAGCACAAACCATGCAAGATTTTTAAAAAACCCAATGAGAGGTGAATTAAAGATGATAATAATGGATGAGTACTTACTCTGTAATGCTCTGAACCGTGATATTTCCCCCCCATCCTCCTTACCCACAGCCCTCATTTGCTTGCTGATGGCTTGGCAGATTTCTTTGCCTGCTGCAATTTGTGCTTTTTCCCCAAGTAAACCCCCCAGGGTGGCACGCAGCATGAAGGAGACACAGCGGCGTGAGTACACGGCCTCAACGTGAGTCTGTGTGGCCCGCGGATGAGACACTAGGTCCAAAACGTGGGACAGAAATGTGGCAAAGTTGCGCTCCAGCCACTGACCACCAAGTGTTGTTACAAACACGACGTAAGCCTGAGGAGAAAAAAGCAGGACTACAGATAAGGTGGATGAACCAGACAATCCAGGTACGATTCTTAATATGTCAGAAGTCACCGTACCTGTGTGACGCCCACCCGCACCTCCCTGCTGACAGAACCTCCCCCCTTTAACATCTCCCCTCCACTTTTCAGGAACCCAGATCCACCACGCAGAAAGCCTGTGGCCATTAGCTCCAGCACCTCCTCCAGAGAGGCCCGCTTCACATTCTGACGCATCACTGTGGGAGAAAAAAAAGTTGAAGATGGAGATCATGGAGAACAAAAGTGGTGAGGCCAAACATAACACACAAATCAACCCTTTAACCTACCAGCAGCCTGTTTGGGCATCAGGGCTGTGGCCATTACTGTTCCCAGCAGTTTGGCAACTGCAACACGAACACCATAATTTGACCCTTCCAAGGCTTTGAAACATAAAGTTGCCACGTTTTCCAGTTCTGTCGTCCACATGAACACTGCCTCATTCTGCAGCTCCAACAGGCACTGCTCAGACAAGAAAAAGTTCCTATTACTATCATGCAGGTGCAGAAAATGGTAATGTAAGTGGCCTACTTATATCCTACAATGTGTTACAAGTATAATATGATAATATAGTATATATTATGAGTACAATATATAGTTAAACCGGTGTGATGCCTTCTAAACAGGAAATCAATTTACACAATGAGGAAGTGGAGGACATATTTTGCTCAACATATCTCAGTTTGATTAACATAAAATGACACAGCAGAAGAACATGAGACAGTGATGTTCTTCCTCCAACAGTGAAGTATATTCCTACAAACACAGATTATAGACTAAACGATGCTCACAAGACATCACCTGGTCCCTATTTTTATTATATGTGTACAAAACCTGCTAATTATTAGAGAAGGCCTTTGAAAATAACTTTATGCAACACCAATGATTTAGTTTGTAGGAATAATCCACCCCCGAGACCAACCTTTGCCACAGCACAGCGTACAGCCATGGACCTGTCTGTGAGTAGTGAGCGTGCATTCTTGTAGATATCTCTGTGACATGATGCAGCAGCTCCACCCAGTCCACTAAGCACCTTCTGCAAGCTGAGGAGGATCTCTCCCCTGCCTTGAGACTAGACCGATAAAGTACAAATGAAATAAAAGGATTAAAAGTGATTCAGTTTCAGGAATATCTCCATCATAAAATTTGACCTCAAACTATACTACATTTTCTAATTGAAAAAGTCATACCTCTGCACTCTTTAATGCCTTCAAAAGATTATTAATGGTGTCTGGAAAGGAGCTTCCCAGCATCCTGCCCATCCTCTCATAAAAAGCTCCAACACATGCCACAGCAGCACTGCAACATATGCGTCAAAATTAAATAATAACATATAAAATATATTAAATATGTGATTTAGAAAAGCAACACAATTTTAATCTCACATCAATAAACATGCTTTTATATATTATAAACACTGCAGGGGCAGCACAGTGACCCCTGTGTGTACCCTGCATCCCTTCTAAATCTGTACAAAAACAAGCAGCAGGAAAGAACAATTAATAACACCATGGACTGATGCAGCTACGCCCAACGTTAGACTCTATTAATGCTAGCATGAAATGGCATAATATCTGTTTATGCACACTTAATCCTCCATTTAGACATAATGTGTAATTCTCCAGATTAATATTTGGCTCAGCTGCTAATGCCCTTAAAGGTGGGCCCACAGTATATGCCTGCCACTCTAAAAGCAGCAGTTATATCTCAGTGCAAATAAATTCTGACTAAATATTTACATGCAGAATTAGTGAATTTAAAAAAAAAATTGAACAGAAACTTACAGTTTTGTTGGTAAGTATGCAGGTGTGTCATCTTTGTTTTTGATGATGTCGTTGCATTTATCTAAAGTCTGAAAAACAGTGAAGGTGTCCCCGATGCTGTAGAGAGTAGCAAGGTTTTTGGCCAAGAGTTTTCTCGTTGGTGGTCCAGGGGCACTGCTGATGAGTCCCGTCAGCTGTTCCACCAGCTTCTTTTGCTTTTCCTTCACATCCACCTGCCATTTTAACACAGCCTGTTAGTCACAAGCTGCCTCTAATACTGTCACACACTCAGAAATACAATGCACAAATGTGTCACCTTGTTTGCTGCCACAAGCACTTTATCCAAGAAGCGGAGCCATTCAAAGATGAAGACAGGCCTCTTTGCTTCAGTGATCTGGGCCAAAGCATCTTCGTTGAGCAGCAAACTATGAGCCAGCTCCATGGTGTGGGTCTTTGAACACAGTGCTGCTCTCTGCAATGTTAAGTTCACCTTGTCAATAATATCTCCTTTCTACCATTTATATTATTTTACCTATACTATATTTACGCTTTTCTATTATCCAACCAGACAAACTATCGCTTAAATAGCATAAAACAGCACCTGAGATACTAAGATAGTAATGTGGATGTAGGCGTCCCTTCAACGTCTATATTATCGACACGCGTTCTATACATATATATATTTAAAAAGCCGGTTGGTGTCATCAACAGTTCTTATGTATAATTTAAAAAGCTGTACAGTAAAATGACATTGCTGTGTAATGTTGACAGCTGTCAGCCTCCAGCTGCTCACAGGCGAAGTTAGCAACCTAAGCTAGCTAGTTCCTACGAGGAACAAGCTACATTGCGGGTACACATTCCCAACTAAACGGGCTTTTAGCCCTCTGTCGTTACAATTTAAAGCATCTACACGTTCAAACAATACGTCTGTAAACATATTGTCCTGAAATATGGGAGACGTGTAACACAATTGCTCATCCTACCTGTGTTTCGATGACCCAGGATGAATGACGACGGGTATCCGCGGTGTCGCATTAAAATTAGTCCGATGTTAAACCAAACCCATTGTGTAATGTAACTAAAATAACGAAAAACATATTTTTAAAAAATAGGCCATGACTGTGTTACATTATGTTTACAATTTATTAAATTGTTTCTGTGAAATTAGGAATCGTTTATCAAACATACGGAACGTTGTTGCAGACCTAGCAGTTGGTCGGGACGTATTTCCGAACGAACCAAACATTAGCGGAGCAAATTTAATAGCATATCCCAGTGAAATCCTTAGCTGTTCTTTTCTACGTTATTTTTTCTCCCGTGTAGATCCACAATGTCTGATGAAGAAGAGGACTATATGTCTGATGCATTTCTAAATAAGATGTAAGTATTTTGTGGGAAGAAATAAGTATTTTAGCTCAGCAGTGTCAGACGAGGATAACAGAGAATGTGGCGTCATTGCTTTAAGAACAACAACAACAGTATTCCTAATAATACCAATAACTTTTTCTGTCTTTTAGTCAAGATGTGAAACCAGGTGTCAGCATGGTAAGGCGAGTAAAAGAGGCAATGAAAAAGGAGGCACAGCAGAAAGATAAGAACACTAAGAACCGTCAGAAGACCTACAAGGAGCAGGAGAAGGAAAGCCGAGAAACAGCTCTGCAGAGCTCCATCAGCACTGAGAACAAGGGATTTGCACTTTTGCAGAAAATGGGCTACAAAGCTGGTCAAGGCCTTGGAAAGGAAGGCAAGTTTATCTTTATTACTTCTCCCTTTATCTGTCATACCCTTGCCATGAGTAATAATGGTAACTTGATTACCCTTTCATTCAGGAGCAGGAAGGGTTGATCCAATTCCACTGAACATCAAAACAGGTGGGCAGTATAGTTTTAAATATTAAAGGTTATTTGTTAATCTTGTGTATAATCCAACAGATGAGTGCATATGTTTTTTTTTTATGTCTTAATTAATCAGACAGAGGGGGCATCGGAATGGAAGAGATGAAGAAAAGAAAAGCTGAGGAGGAACTTCATTATTATCAGCAGAAAGTACGCGTCAGACAACAGAATGAGACCAAATCACTGGAAGATTTTAGGTGAAGTTTGCACCGAAAAGCACAATGCATCCTCCCACATTTCATAGTGTCCATATAATCTTGTTCTTTTTCATTGCAGGTCAAGAGTCAGAACAGAGAGAGAAGAGCGAAAGATTGAAGGGGATCTCAAGAGGAGTCAGCGATCGTGTGAACAGCTCGACAGTCAGAAGGTTGAAGGATTTTTTTTCAGCCCTTTAATCCTTCTCTAAGCTATTTTGAGTTAGAATTTTCTGTGTATGAGTCCTTATCTGAGGTGTCTGTGTGTTTCAGGGTATAACTACTCCTAGAGAAAGCTGGTATTGGCCTAAAGCAGATGCTGATGAAGAGGAAGATGACGTTGAGGAGGAGGAAGAGGAAGAGGAAGAAGAAGAGGAAATAATTGAACTAACTGTTAGTATTTTATTGAGATTTTCTTTCCTAAATACATTACAGTTTTGTTTCTTGTTCATGAATAAATGTTTAAAATGTGTCACACAAAACAGAAACATAGGACAGAACTTGATAATGAATTTACTAGCACATTTTTCAGTAAAGTATTTTCTTAGGGTTTTAATAGTGATCAATGTGCCTCTTTTTTTACAGTCCTTTGATAAACTGCAAATTCTGACATCCTACTTGAGAGGCGTCCATTTTTACTGTATATGGTGTGGGACCACCTATAATGGTAAGCATGGGAGCAGCATGGCAGCAGTTTCATGATTGGTGATTTATTACATTGGCTGATTTATATATATATATATATATATATATATGTTTTGTTTTGTGCAGATGAAGAGGACTTGCAGTCTAACTGTCCTGGTGATACAGCAGCAGACCACGAATGAACATGAAAGAATGCACAGTAGTTACATATGTTTGATTTTGGAAATATTAGTATATCAGACACCAAACTGTGTGGCACAGGGTCATGGTTTAATTAGCAGATTAAGTAATGAAAACTGGAGTAAAATTGAATAACCATAATTTGTATTTACTGTCCATTGTTTGAAGAACATCCATATTTCTAACTGTGTCAGATTTTTGTTTTACTTCTTGGATACATTTTAATATTTGCATTAAAAAGACGTTTTAAGATCATTTACATACATGTTTTCATTAAATATTTTTTTAAACAAAAATGTGCCTGTTTCTCTTCATTTTAATTCAGCCTGCTGAATAGTAATAATCTTTGGATTCGTGAGAATCAGAATGTGAAACAAGAATTATTAAAAATAATTATTGTTTGTGTAATATTTCTGTAAAAATGAATATTATATAAATGCATTGTGACTGGATTACTTTGTATTGCAGTTGCCCCAATAACAACTACATTTCCCAGTAGCCTTTGCGGCCGCATTGAGACTAGAAACATTTCAGCAGTTAAATGTCAATATAAGCTACTTAGTGTTTGTTTAAAATGAGCATAAATTATTACAAAACTATAACCGCAGTTTTATTATTTATAGAATTAACGCCCGAACACATCAGTGTGACTTCAGACGGAATGAACGTCCGGTGTCATGTGACTTCTTCTGAGAAAACGAAAGTTAACACGCAGACGTAGACGCAGGGATGAAACCGGGGAAAAACTGGAAATATATATGATATTAGGAATCTAATGTCGTCAGGGTATATCAGCGGACGGTCGTAATGGAAACCGAAAACTATGTAGCTAAGCTGAACGAGTACACACAGAGGGAGCGTGTGGAGCTGAGATTCGAGGATGTTGGAGCTGTTGGACCGGATCACATTAAAACGTGAGTTGAACTGTGGAGATGTTAAAATGTAATAAAAGGACAGAATCCATAGTTTGAATGGGAGGACGGTGGCTTATAGATGGCGCCACATGGCTACATTAGAATCAGAATCCGAATCGTGTTTATTGACATGTAAGTGGCAGGTAAGAGGTTTCACATTACTAGGAATTTGCCTTAGTGGTTGGTGCATACATAAAACGTATAATAATTAACATGAAATAAGATAAAACTAAGATAAAAATAGGTAAATAAGATAAAATAAGGTCAAAGTAAAACAAGGTAAATAATGTAATCTAAAAGTAAGGCATTCAACAGTCCAACAGCAGAGGGGAAGAAGCTGTTCTTGAGGTGTGAGGTTCTGATCCGAATGGACCGTAACCTCCTGCCTGAAGGGAGTGGCTCAAAGAGTCCATGTCCAGGGTGAGAAGGGTCAGCTGTGATCCGACCTGCACGCCTCAGAGTCCTGGAGATGTACAGGTCTCGGGAGAGATGGCAGGCTGCAGCCGATCACCCTCTCAACAGAGCAGTGCATTTTTAATGTTGTTCTTACATGTAACAGTAATAATTACACAGCATAATTATTATTTATACTTTTCTCTAAAGAAAAACATGTTGCAGTACATTTTAAAGTGGCACCATGACTGTGTCATTCACATGTAATTGACCCAGATTCCAACTTAGGGCCTAATGGAGTCCAATGCTGATGTTAACCAGGTGTGCAGACTCACTTTGTTGTCTTTGTTGTCTTGCTCTGCAGATTTACCCTGAGAGCAGTTGTCAATGGAAAGACCTATCCTGACGGCGTGGGGAAGAACAAGAAGGAAGCCAAACAAAATGCAGCTAAAAACGCCCTGAAAGGCCTGCTGGAGGAAGCCGCTGATCCTGTAAGATTACTGGGTAAATATAGTGACTTAAAGTGTGTAGATTCTTGGACTGGTAATGATGTGTGTGTGTGTGTGCCATTATCTTGACAGATTGTAAGTGCCACAGAAACACCTACTAGTCCGATTCAGCAGACCAGCAACAAATACATAAGTCTGCTAAATGACTATGGACAGAAGAACAGGGTGATGGTGAAGCCTGAGGAGACCACCAGACCCGGGTCATACCTTGAAGCTCAGTAAGTCTGGACACTGAATCCAGTTTTATTTGTGTGTCTGTAAAATTCATTAAATTATTGTTGTGTTTTTAATGATATCAGATGCTGTAGGTTTGTGGTTGGTGATAAACAGTATCCAAGTGCTTATGGGAAGACAAAGAAAGAAGCTAAGGAGGAAGCTGCAAAGCTGGCTTATCAGGAAATATATGCCATTAAAACTACAGATGTAAGTAGTGATGCTGCTGATGAAGAAAAATGGCAGAAATTATTATCATTGATTTATGAATATGTACGGGTTTTGTTGTATTTCAAGGCTGGAGATGAGAATTCCTGTGGAACACCAAGCAAGCAAAAGGAGGATCTGAATAAAAGTGTGGCAGAAAGTTGGTGAGCAGGCATCAGTTCATTTTAAATCTTCATCACTGTGAAGCAGACTGTGTTTATACAGCTGTCAATGATGTCACGCACCACGAATCACTTTACACTGTGAGTTACTAAGTTAAGTTAGTGCCCCCTTTTATTCTATAATAATTGTTCCTCTATAGCACTTTACACACCGCATTCACACACAGTGGTAGTGGTAAACTACAGATGTAGCCACAGCTCCCCAGGGGGAGACTGACAGAGACATGGCTGCCAAGGTGCGCCTCTCTGACCACTGCCAATTCATACACCTACCAGTGAGTGCACTGGAGGCAGTGTGGGTAAAGTGCCTTGCCCAAGGACACACAACAACGACTGGGGAGGAGCTGGGGTCGAACCTGCTCTACCACTGAGCCACTCCTGCCCACATACTTCTATGTGTCTTATGTTGAAAAGATGATGACAATGATCTGATTGTAGTGGCTCTTACAACAACAACATGTATATTTTTGTCCACGATGGCATTATGCCAAACAGAAAACGAACACAGTAACTTGGAGTTTGGTGTTCTACAGTTTTCCCTCTCTGCGAGGGTTCTACGTTAGTGTTTCCCAGCCTGTATTGAGTCACGACACATATTAAAATATTCCCATGGCACATCATCAACCCCCGGACCAATTAAGTGAAACTGGATAATTTCCCCCAGCACACCTGATGGTCTCTAATGGCACTCTGCTGTGGTTGGAAAACACTCCTCTAAGTGGATTGTGCCATTATTGATACATTTGTGCTTTTCCTACTATGACATGTCAACGTGTCTGCAATGAATGTTGACTTTTTTAATTGGTGCATGTTTTATTGCAGTGATCTGGTAAGAAGCTTGTCTCTGAAGACTGGAGACAGTGCTTTAACAGAGACAAATTTTATAGGACGTATCAACGAGTATTGTCAGAGATCAGGCTACGCCCCTAAGTTTATCGAAGAGGAAAGAAGCGGCCCAGCTCACTGTCCTCAGTGAGTAGACCTGAACTTATTTAACCTGACTGTCAAACTCTAAGACTTCACCCTGTCATTTAAATAACATGTCTGTTCTTTGTGCAGATTTTTCTACAAATTAGTCATCAACAACAAGGAGTACCCTGTGGGTAAGGGTAAGAATGTGAAGGAAGCTAAACACCATGCAGCTCAGCTGGCTTTCCTCGACCTTCAGAACCAGCCCGAATGGCGCAGCATGGTATTTAATCTGATTTGTTGTTTACACATTAAATAGCTCTGGCATCAGTTGCCAAGAGAGGTTTACTTCTATATTGTTTGGTTGGTAGCAAAATCTAGATGTTCAGAATCAGAATCAGAATCAGAAATTTACTTTATTCATCCCCGAGGGGAAATTCTTGAAATTCTTGTTCCACTCCTTCTTAAATGTAGGGTGGGAGATTTCATTCTGATGCACTTTTTGTTAAATTAGTGTAACTTCTCTTTACAATCCGATAGCAACCGATTAGTTCGGCAGTTTCACATTAAAACGAAGAATATTAATCATCTGTGGAAGCTATAAAACGCTAAAAACATCAGCCAATCCTCCGGGTGGACCCTGCGTGGAGTATTGGCTGGTTGTCACTCTCTTCCTGCTCTGTGCACCAGAGAGGTACGTGCATGATGGCCGAAGTCACAGACCGCAGCTCGTCTTCAGGTAATGCGCGTCCATGTGATTGGGAGGCGTGGCTTCGGGGTGAGCGCCGAGAGAAAGGGGCGTGTGTTTACTTTCAAAATCTGGCTGACTCTCACTGAGTTTTCAAAATGTCCTACCCTACCTTTAATGCAACATCTCAGATTAGAGATTTCTTATTTGGGCACTTGGGCCAGTAGGACACTGCTCTTTGTGTTTTTTTTTAGGTGTTCCCTTCAAGTGATGGTACACCAAGCAAGCTGTCAACATCTTCAAGCTTACAGTGAGGCTAAGACCAAACAGCAGAACAGATGTTTAAACTTTAATCCTTGGAATAATGCAGATGTATTTCTTTCTATTCTCCAAGGGACTCTGGTCATGGAGGATCAAGTAGCATGCAGTCAAATACAAGCGATTCGATTGTTTTCACCAATTCATCAAAACTCACCAAGGTCAGTTAATCTTTTTTTGCACTGTGCACCATCATGTGTGTTTCTATGCCTAAATATAACTACTGTTGTTCTATTTCCTGTTATGTAGGACAAAACTCCTGATGTGAAGCCCAAAATAAGGTGAGCCCTCTTTTGACAGCTACTGCATCACAATGTTTCTCTCTTATTGTTGCTAATAAATATAATTTCTTTGTTAGAATTGCAGCGAATTTCAACAATGCCTGCAGCAGCAGCAAAGAGGTGAAGACAATATTAATTTTGCGAGTTGATTTTATTGGTCCTTGTTTAAGATTTTAATGATATATATATGACTCTCATTTAGGATATAATGCCAAATTTCAAGGGCAAGGTTCCGATAAATAGTCGAAGTCAGAAAACACTGTCTCGGTCTGTAAACACATGCTGTTTATTGACACAAATATCATTTAAAAAGTATTTGCACATATTTAACTCCTTGCTTTCAACAGGTTTGCATCAGATTATGACTCCATTGAGCCCCTTGGTAAGGGAGCCTTTGGTCATGTTTTCAAGGCACAGCAGATCCTGCTGAAGAAGCTTTTCGCCGTTAAGATTGTCCGCTGCAAAGAGTAGGTCTAGTTATATATCCAAATCTGTTTGATAATAATTGTACTAAGCTTGTCATTTCTTTGTTTCCTGTGAATTAGAAAAGCTCTAAGAGAAGTGCAGGCTTTGTCTGACCTCAACCACATTAACATTGTTCGATACTACACATGTTGGATGGAGGATTCAGAGTACCAGTGGGAGAGTTCCACTGACAGCTGCAGCTCTTCACAGTAAGCCCATCTACTACTAGGATTACAATCTTTCCTGGCTTGCATATTTCTTTATTAACATTTGTCTTTACTGTTCAAGGTCTTCATGTGATTCAGCTGTGAAGTACCTGTATATTCAGATGGAGTTATGTAACACCAAAACGCTTAGAGTGTGGATAGACGAGAAGAACATTCAGAATGTGAAGAAATCTCTGCGAGACTCCAAGAGAAGGGACAAAGGTCTGGACTTTGCTCTTCAAATCGTCACTGGTGTTGAGTACGTTCACTCCAAGGTTCTCATCCACAGAGACCTGAAGGTGAGACAGAGGGGACTACTCCAATCTTTATGACATCACAGCAGTCATGAAGCCTCATGTGTTTGTGTATTTCTTTGCCACCGTTAGCCTGCTAACATCATGTTCGGACTGAATGGTGAAGTGAAGATTGGAGACTTTGGTCTGGTTACTGCTGAGAAGGATGACGCAGAGAACCTGCAGGAGAGGTCTGGCTACAAAGGAACCCCATCCTACATGGCCCCCGAGCAGGTTGTTTCAGCCACACACTGATATTAACCCCTGCGTCATTTTAACATGTCATGTACTGTTTATAATGTGGTCTTGTTTAATGAAACAGAAAAGCAGGAGTGGGAACAGTTATGACCGTAAAGTGGACATATTTGCTTTGGGGCTGATTTATTTTGAACTCCTCTGGAACATCGGCACTGGGCATGAGCGGAGTGTGGTGAGTTCCATTCAAAAATAGCTTTATAACTGCATAATCATTTATTGTGGGGGTCGATGATCCATCCAAACTGGCTTAGGGTCAACACAGCAGATCCTGAATCAGTGAGCTGAGATTTTATAGTCAACTCAGCCAACATTAATTTTATTAAGTACACATCTTCAGGGCTCTAGACTAACTTTTTGCACTGGTTGCACTGGTGCGCCTAACTTTTTTTCTTAGGTGCACCAGCACAAAAATTAGGTGCACCGCATCACACTTAATCTGTATATTTTTGTACGCATCAGTACATTTTGTACATATAAATAAGCTTAATAATCACATAACATCTTAAAATGAATTTGGACCTTGTATAATGAACACAGTTAAATAAAAAGTATTTTAAATACCGATAAAGTACTGATAGTACTCATTCAAATTATGGACAAACTAGCCAACAAGTCTGCATGTCAGAAATCCATAATGAAGATTCAAAGTTCATACAGCACTCTTCAGTTCCCTGTTTGCTTTCTCTCTGTATTTTCTGGCTGTCACTCCTCACTTATCTATCTGCCAATGTGAATTAAAAATGATTAAAATTATATACACCATTATTTATTTAATAGTTGTGATTGAGATATATATTTTGTTTTCTTCAACATGTTTCTAATGCAGCTACAGTATCTCTTCTCTCATCTTCCTCACCTCTCTTCCTCTCTGCCTCTGTCTCCTCTCTTTCTAAAGCTGAGCTCCAGCTGACAGACTTTTCATTCTGTTACAGTTTTAGCTGTATGCAGACATCATACTGACAGACAATGGTCCACTATAGCAGGATAATAACAATACTTTTTAAATGGGCGTTCGTCATGTAACCATGTACTATAACTCCTTAAAACCTGCTGTCAGTCAGAGTGACTCAGCCTTCATGGATGAACTACGCAGGTCAGATGATACTGTCCGTCAGACCTGTTGTTCAGTCTGTTATAATGCTACGAGCACGTCACGCCCCCTCCCCGAACTTTGCCGGCTCGTTATCGTCAGTCATTCAGGTCAACAGCAAATTAGCAAAACCCGCATAGTAGCAACAAATCCTGCTCCTCCGCTGCATGTTCACCTGAACTGCGGTTTCTGCAGCAAAACGTCTTTAATACCTGTCTGTCTGTGTGCGCGCTGCAGAAACCGCAGTTCAGGTGAACATGCAGCGGAGGAGCAGGATTTGTTGCTACTATGCGGGTTTTGCTAATTTGCTGTTTGCTGATTGGTTTAGACCACGATATGAGCCTGATGTGTGTCTGATGTGTGTCGCCCCAAAGCTTATTTGTATCGCACTAATTTATTTATGTTTCATTTATGCATGAATTCCAGATCTGGGATGATGCCAGAAACCAGAAACTTCCTCAAGGATTTTCTCAGCATTTTCACCAGGAGGTACATTCATTTACATAATAACATCATGTTTGATGAGCTAAGGGACAGTTAGTTGATGCTGAGGTTCCAGCAGTTCATTTGTTCATTTTGTTGCAGCATCAAATCATCAAGTCAATGCTGTGTGCGCAGCCACAAGATCGACCAGAAGCGAGCAGAGTAAAGGCGGATTTGGAAGAGTGCAGACAGTCACTTATGTGCCGTGAAAGAAACACTGTCTGAGAAAGAGTCATCACAAGCATTGTGATGACATTGATTCCTCACTCTGCATCACATCCATCAATATTTTAAATGGTTTTAGATACTTCATTGATCCCCAGAGGGGAAAATTCGGGATAAGGTCACCCTCACAGATGCCTTTTATGAACTGTTTAAATCGAGGCAAGTGGACTGAAGGATTGTTTTTTGAACGCGTTTCACCACTCCCCCGAGTGGCTTCTTCGGTTCTGCTACTGTTCTGGTGGGGAATCTGTTGTGCTCAGGACCTCTGTGGGTGGATCTTGGAGGAACTCCCATAAAAGGATCCCTCTTGTTGGTTAATGGTCAGTTAACGACCAGACGCTGTGCCAGGGTCCTGTGCAGGACCAGTTAACGCCCCATCATTAGGGCAAACCCTAATGGTGGTAACACCTGCTGGGAAAGGACCGAGTTGTAGACAGGTGAGATGCTGATGCTCCAGCTCTCCTCCTCTAGGTTCACACAGATGGCTTCTTTGACTCCTCTTTCAAACCGTCTGTCCTCTCTGTCTAGAATGTGGACATTCTTTTCCTCAAAGGAGTGGCCGCTGTCTTTAAGGTGCAGGTGAACTGCTGAGTCCCGTCTTGAGCAGGTGGCTCTCCTGTGCTGTGGTTTCATCAATATAAAGATTTGAGAGCATTCCTCACTGCACTGACCTGCATAGATTACAGGACCCTGGTACAGTTTCTGGTCGTTAGCTGACCATTAACTAACAAGAGGGATCCTAGTCATGTGAGTTCCTGCAAGATCCACCCACAAAGGTCCTGAGCACATGAATACAGATTCCCCACCAGAACAGTAGCAGAGCTGAAGAAGCCACTCGGAGGAGTGGCGAAATGTCTTCAAAAAAAAAAATCCTTCAGTCCTGTTGCCTCGATTTAAACTATGACTAATCTAAATGACCATGACCTGGATGAATGAGAGCATCCACAGATAAACTGATAATTGTATTCTGGTGTATTCTGGTAAGTGGAATTGTTGTATTTTCTAATCAGTCAACACAAACTGAGTTTTGACAAATAATTATAATCTGGGGTATCATGGCCAGCAAGGTTAAAAACATCATTTTTACTGTAATGATCATGGTGATGTCTTTTTTTAAGGCTGATTCAGCAAATAAAACAGCATCAGCTCTGAGTGTGAGGGTCATTTCATTCAAGGGCTGCACTGATGCTCTGTTCTGTCTGCACTTACATAAGTCTGTTTTTCACTGATCAGTCCACCACAAGCTGACCAATCAGATCACTCCATGTTGTCATCACACCTAAGTGCACCCGAACTTCCATAAAAGGTTGCAGCTTGAAACCTGGTAAGGATGAGTGTGAGTGATGAATGTTGCAAGAACAGCACGCCCTGGGCCATATCATCTTACACTTTCTTATTAATATAGTGTGGCTCCAGTGTCTTTATAATCTCTGAATGTTCCTGAAGACTGGAAGAAAAAATACACAATCTTTCCAGGAGATAAAACTGTTCACAGACCTGTTTGTTTGTTTGTTTGTTTGTTGCAGAAATTAAACAGAATTAAAGTGATACAAATAAGCTGCCTGAGGAAACATTTGAGGAGATGTTAAATAAAGGTTAAATAAATAAATATGTACATAATAAAGTGAACATTTGCTGGAATTACTTATTCCAACTGACTGGGTCAGGATCTGGTGTGAATCCAGTTTGGTTCAGACTCAGGTTATTTACAATAATAAAATAATAAAAAATAACTGGCTAATAAGAGCCTTCAACATCCATCCACCTGTAGGTGAGAGCTGGCCAAACATCTGGGTGGATAAATAGCAGTGCAACGAGTGATTTTGGGTGAACTGCCCCTTTATTGCGCCCAGTTTCAGTTTCATTTGTGGCAAACAGAAAACCAGCGAGTATACAGGAGGAGGAAATAACCAAGCCCGTTGAATCGAAGCAGATCGCGGATATGGGAAGGTGTTAGCAGCAGAGAAGAGGTGATAAGGGGACCGAGAGAGTAGTCCCAGCGTTGTGCCGTGACTTTTACGTTTTTTTTTTGCGCAAGCTGCTGAGTCATTTATCATGGAGACTGGAAATCACGTCGCTGATCTGACCGACTACGCACAGAGAAATCGCCTTCGCCTGCAGTTTGAGGACTGTGGCACTGAGGGTCCTGACCACAACAAAACGTAAGTGTCCTTTGCACCTGGGAGGACTATATGCGGGGTTACAGCAGCGGTGCGCACTGATAGCGACGATCAATACATTTACAAGAGGCCTACAAGCACGTTATGACACAGACACTGGAGCTGTCCCTGATATTTTAATCACTTTGAGTCTTTTCCCTGAGGGACCTTTCCAAAGGGATCAATAAAGTATATTCTATTCTATTCTATTCTATTTAACATAAATTTCCTGCAGTGAAAGTCCAGGTTCTGTGTGTGTGCAGAGCTGGAGTCAACAGGGTGGAATTAAAGCTGTAATGTCACAAATGCTGCTTGGATTAAAAGACTAAAAACTTTGTTAAGTAGAATAATTTGAATTTTTATTGTTTTATGTTTTTACTGTTTTTTTTTAATCTTCATGTGTTTTATATGTTTGATATGCTGTTGTATTGGTGGACAGCACTTTGGCCAACAGGGTTGATTTTAAAGTGCTCTATAAATAAAGAGTTGAGTTGAGAAGTAGAAGGAACAAAACTCCTCAAACACTGACCAAAGTCAGAGCCAGCTGACAGGTTTGTGTCTCTCCTCCTCTGTAGATTCAGTCAGAGGGCTGTCATAGATGGCACAGCCTATCCTGTCGGGGTGGGGAAGTCCAAGAAGGATGCCAAAAAAAATGCTGCTAGGAATGCACTTCAATGCTTGCGGGGAGATGTCAGCGTGGTAAGATCGTTGTTCTTCATAGCTTCACATTAGTCTATAAAATCAGAATCAGAATCGTGTTTATTGCCATGTAAGTGAAGAGGATTCACATTACTAGGAATTTGCCTTAGTGGTTGGTGCATACATAAAACGTATAATTATTAACATGAAATAAGATAAAAAATAAGGTAAATAAGATAAGATAAGGTGAAGTAAACAAGGTAAATAATGTAATCTAAAAGTAAGGCTATATAAATTGACATGACATTACTGACATACAATGAACAGAACAGAACATGAATGGTGGTTGTAATTGCAAACATAGACCCTGATATGAACAGAGTGAGGTGGTACTAGTGTGCAAAGTAGTGCAAGATGGAAGTAAACAGTGCAGATAGTCATCATTGTGCAGTGATTGTACTAAAGTCATAGTGTGATGTGCAGAGCAGTGTACTAATTACAGTTCAACAGTCCAACAGCAGAGGGGAAGAAGCTGTTTTTGTGCTGTGAGGTTTTGGTCCGAATGGCAGGCCGCAGCCGATCACCTTCTCAGCAGAGCGCACAACACACAAACTTAATATTTACACATGGCCTTTTCTTGATGTGTATTTGTTGTCATCACAACAGACAGAAAATTCAGCAGAAGCTTCTGCATCCGTTCCTCAGACAAGCATCAATTACATCTGCTGGCTCAATCAGTACGGGCAGAAGAACGGGGTGAAAATAAGACCAGTGGAGACAATAAGGCCTGGAACAAATAATGTGATCCCGTAAGTTTTTTACATACACATTCATCACACTATTCTATTTTCTTTAGTAAACATATATTAAAAGTCTTCATGATATTAGATGCTGCAGCTTTGTGGTTGGTAAGAAGACGTATCCAGCTGCCTGTGGGAAATCAAAAAGAGAAGCGAAGGAGCAAGCAGCCAAGCTGGTTCATGACGACATATGTGGCAGTAACACGGCAGAGGTAAGCTCATGGATCCTATGGATCAGCCAACTGCTGCTGCTGCTGTGGGAGCATCTCTAAATGTTCGTCTTTGTATCTTAAAGACTGCAGATGAGAATTCCAACAATTCATCAGCTCACCAGGAAGAGGAATTCAGTCAAAGTGTTTCTGACATCATGTGAGTAAATCCCAACAACTGTGCATTGATTAATGTCTTAGTCCCCCCCATAGTGTTAAGTGTTATTTTTTTGTTACAGTGATGATGCAAGAAGCCTGAGTGTAACCTCTACAGATAGCAGCTTTACAAAGACAAATTATTTTGGAATTGTCAACAGCTACTGTCAGAAAACAGGACGATCCTGTACACCTCTTGAAACAAGGAGAAGTGGTCCACCTCACTCCATGCGGTGAGTGTCTAATGCAAAACATCATGACCAATATTCAGCAGTACTAGAATGTTAATGTATAATCTACCTCCACCTCTACAGATTTTTTTACATATTAAAAATTGACAACAAGGAGTACCCTGAGGCTGAGGGCAAGAACAAGAAGGAAGCCAAACAAAGAGCAGCTAAGCTGGCCTGGTCTGCTCTTCAAGAAGAGTCTGACTGGGACAGCAAGGAGTTAGCGGTGGGTAATAATCTGAAAGATGGTGTGTACAGCTCTCATTAAAAACACACACATCCTTCAATAATCTGAAAAAAGAAAATTCAATTCAATTTTATTTATATAGTACATTTTATAATTAGAAATTGTCTCAAAGTGGTTCAGGCTCTTGAGACCAAGAGCCTGAACCCCCTTAAGAGCAACAGTGGGAAGGAAAAGTTGGGGGTTCCTTTTACTTTTTTTCTGACAGAACAGGGTCCATTCTACACCAAGATGCTAGCAGCAGATCTCAATACTGTTCATGTTAAATAATGTGTAACCCACCATATTCTGTGCATTGCAGGTGTCCTTTACATCAACAACATCTGATGATGGTACCACATCGACTACAACGTAAGGTGTTAATTATTAGTTATTATTATTAGTACAGTGTTCTGAGGAAGTTGTACTTATTTCTGTTGTCTTCTTTTTTTTAGACACAATCAATCAATCAATGAATCATCCCAAAACGTGCAGAGCAATGCAACTGACTCAGTAGTGTTCATGGATTCATCAAACCCGTCTGAGGCCCAGGTCTGTTCCCTCATCATTCAGAATAATTAGATGATAAGCATCAGTCTGTCCTCTGGTTTTTAGAGAGGTTCTTTTGGTAATTTGGTGATTTTTTTTTAGTCAAAGTGGGCTTTTGACTGCTGTCCTTTTTGATTCTTTTTGTCCTTTTTCATTTTAAAATATGTATTTTATATTATAGAATGCTGGCAAAAGCAACACCGAGGGAAGCAGTACAAAATCAAGGTATATACAGCATCATTTGCAGCAACATGTACAGTCTCTGACCTTCAGTAACTAAAAAAAGTGTTTTTGTTCCAGATTTACATCAGAATTTGATTCCATAAAGCGACTCGGTGAAGGAGGCTACGGCCGTGTTTACAAAGCGAGAAATAAACTGATGAAAATGTTTTATGCCATCAAGATTGTCACTGGTACAGAGTGAGTATTCATCCATTTTCTGTGTAATTCTATGAACATTACAGGGTTATTTTGACGGCTTAATTATCACATTGTCCTTTGATCAGAAAAGCTCTGCGAGAGGCGAGGGCATTATCAGGCCTCCAACATGCAAACATTGTTAGGTACTATGATTGCTGGATGGAGGACTCAGGAGAAGGAGAATACAGTGAGGAACAATCAGCTGCCAGCACATCTCAGTAAGACTCACCCCACAAAAAAACGTGTCCCATAATGTGTGTGCTTAGTTACAAAGGTTAAACCATTTCTTTTCTTTCTCAGATGCAGCAGTAACTCATCCTCACAGTACCTGTACATTAAGATGGAGTTATGTGGCAAGACTCTTAGACACTGGATAACAGAGCATAATGAGAAAACACTGCAAGACCCCAAAAGAGGAGAGGAAAGTCTGCCCATTGCTCTCCAAATAGTCAGTGGAGTTGCATATATTCACTCCAATAACCTCATCCACAGGGACCTGAAGGTGAGTCTTCACCCAGGTTAGAGCTGTAATCAGGCTTTAAAAGTTATGCCTGACCCGGCCCGAGCCCAAAAGAATTCAGCCTTAACCCGTTTATAGCCCAACATAATTCAAATGTGCACACGCACAAAGCTCTCTAGCTCTGATCTAATCGAAATCTGATCTTCATCTCATCACGGAAGCTGGAGCCCGTGATCGGGTAAACATCATGTAAACATACAAAGATATTTTTGTTTGAAGTGTATCTTTTGCTATTTAATGTTTAGCCTATGAACATCATGTTTGGGACGGATGGAATGGTGAAGATTGGGGACTTTGGCCTGGTGACTGATGATGGTGATGATGGTGTTGAAAACCTGATGGAGAGAACAGTCACAGGAACCGAATCTTACATGGCACCTGAACAAGTAAGACGAAAAGATGACCTGTACTGACCCAATGGATTCTTATGTGTTAATGTGGGTTTTCCACAGGTACTCTGGCTTCTTTCCACATTCTAAAGATGTGTTTGTTAGGTTCATTGGTGGCCTGTAGGTGTGAGTGTCAATGTTCAATGGAAGCAGTCTCCAACCTTTTTTTGCATCATAATATCAGACAATATGTTCATGGCCATATGTTCATTCACTTTTAAATATAATAATTAAGCATCCTCATACCACTGCGCCAACAACATAACATCAGTAACCTCCTCTCTGCCCCCATAGTCTATCTGTGACCCTGTTTAAGACAAGCGGGATCAAAATGGATCCTGCACTCATTACTATCAACACATTTATTATTATTTTTTTACAGACTAAGAAGAACTATGACCGGAAAGTGGACATGTTTGCTTTGGGTTTGATATACTTTGAACTCATTTGGAAACTCTCGACTGGCCACGAACGAGCTGCGGTGAGTCTGTCATAAGTTCATCATGGGGCCTCACACAAGACAAAAAAAAATCATTCACACTGGCTGAAATAATGGAAAGTCCTAGATACCACAAAATCTAAAAATATAAAAAAGTTTGAGTGTTTAGTTCAATGCAGGTAGACTAACCTTCTCTTTGTCCTCTGGTTGGTGCTTGAATACCAGATTTGGAAAGAACTCAGAAGCCAGAAGGTCCCTCTGGAGTTTTCACAAAAGTTTCACCAAGAGGTAGACACACCATTTGATTGCACTATTTATTAACTGACTGTTGATTCAAGCAGCTAGAAGGATGCACAGATTTCTATAGATGAATAGTTAGCATTTGTCATTTTCTTTTTTTTTCAGAGCCTGATCATTAAGTCGCTGCTGTGTGAGAAGCCAGAAGACCGACCTGAAGCCCACTCACTGAAGGCAAAGCTGGAAGAGTACAAGCACTCACGAGAAAATATGCAGGAAAATCGAACCGTCTGATTATAAAAAGAGTGAGCTTACTCAAAGTCTGAGGGTTGTGTGGAAGTCTGTGTCATCTAAAAATTAAGATACTAAGATAGTAAGTCGTTGGTATATAATGTGTTGCATTAATGGAACATTTTGGAAGGGCAGCCCCTCAGAGAATCATGGTTTTAAATGAATTTAAATGAACTGACTTTTTCCTTGCATTTTCTTTTGGTTTATTTTATATGGTTGTGTCTGTTACTTTAACAATAATGGAGGCTATGAAATGGATTATATTTTTGGTGGAGCAAAGTGTTTAAGACCACATCATCTTCAACGATTGTATTTGTGGGTATGAGGGCACAAATTCTAGTGATAAACAGATCTGACACAATGACAGAATCATGAAAGTTTTTCAATTCTCCATAAGAGCTACTTTCTTTTTTAAGATTTTAATAGCAACATTAATGCATGTGGTGTGTTACATGGGGAGATGGGTCCTTAATAATGCATTCAATTCATGCTGCTTACTTTGGATTATATCTGTGCACTTCAGACTCATTGACAAAGATCGTGTGATACTGGTATGATGTGGAAAGTGTTCAGTTTGAATAAAGTGTCTGGAACTTCTCAATTCTCCATTTTTGCCTAATTAGGGAGGAATGTTTAACAAACACATCTATCAACATCATAAAAACTGTTTTACTTCAGGATTACAGGAGTGGATGAGCCACAGCTTTATATGTAAACTTGTTTAATCCTGTCCAACCAGAAAACGGGCTGTACGCTGCTGGTCTACCCTACAGCTGGTTAAAATATCCAAGAGGTCAATATAACGAGGTATGAGACAAATCTAATTGCAATACAAAAAATAGATAAACAATATATCACAATGATAGAAGGGCCATGAAGAGTATGAAATGAAACATGACAAAACAACCCTAGATTCAGAATGAGCCAAGAAGAGGATGATAGGGATTGATTGACATTTCTGAAGGTGGCAGGTCACTGTGCAGGACAGTCTGATGAGCATGTAGATGATGGCATCCTCCACTCTGAGGCGGGGCTGGAGGGGATGCAGAAGTGGTTGGACCATGGACCAGAGCTGTTCCAGGATGAGTTTCGGGCCTGTAGTCCTTTGGATCGCAGGGCAAATGAACCACAACAAAACATTTTACATCTTTGTATGTAGAAACCTCGACATCTAATCTACACCTAGGTGTTGTTCCAAGGATGATCTCAAGGTGGTGAAGTGCAAGCCTTCAGCGATGGGCTGGAGCAGAGTACTGCACGAGTTGAGTTTTACCCTCACTCATTAACTGGGATAGAAAGTGACAGACTGAGGTGCCAAGCAGCTCCCCACTTCTCTAACTAGTCATATTTTCCTTCTCTACATCTGAAGCTTCCTTTGTCTGTCAGTATGAAACAACCACAGGAGAGAGAATGTTCATATCTTGCAAAGTTTACTACACACAGTTGAATTACAAAGCTACAGTTCTGTTTAACACTTCACATGCCTATTGTGGTCCAATTTTTCATCCTAATTGCAGTGTCCATCGTGTTCTCTCCAAGTCCTAATGCACTACTACAAAAGGTTTCCCCTGAACATTACAGAGCAGTATTAACATAACACATGCTACAACAAATATACATGTCTTCGTTCAGAGGTCACAGTTCAAAGAGTTTATCATGTCATCTAATTAATACATGAAGCATATGTGGAGTAGATGAATAAAAACTGAAATGTTAAATACAGCTCAAATACAAGTAAAATGTGTAATAGACTAAATGAAAAAGAAACAATCTCTGGTGTAAACTGTAGCAGCACAAACACATGCAAGTGAGGGCAAAAAACCCAGCATTAGCTTTTTTGGGGAAAATTCCCTCACGACCCCCTTATATGGGCGATCACGGTGTTCCGCTTGCAGTGAACAAAAAAGCAAAAGTAAACAGACTTTTTAGCATGAAATTAAAGAGAAGTAAAATATGGGGAAACCACTACATCTAATCTACACTGAGACGTTCCAACGATGATCTCACGGTGGTGAAACAAGCCTTCAGCTTGCACGTCACGTCGCTGGATCCCTGATGCTCCTTCCAAAAAGTGAGATTCTCCTCTTAGGTTAAAAATGGGGCAGCGTTCGGCGTACACCCCAGGCGATTCTCTTATTCTGGTCAGCTGGCAATCAGTTCTCCCATCCGGGTCCAGATCCTTGGTCCTTGGCCATTGGATGCAATCGTTGGAGGGGAGGTTGTTGGGCCCGACCACCTGAGCAGCTATCCCGAAGTCGCCAGGTACCTGAGGACAGAAATGCAACAGCCAGCACAGATCCCATAATAACCATAAACAACCACAATGGCACCTCCTTTAAGGACCTGTATCAAAGAAAACCATTAGCCACATATCTGGAGAAGTAAATAAACGGTTAGAGTTAAAGTCAAGGTCAACACCTTCCTTTACACTTTGTACAGTAGTTAAGGCAATATTTGCTTCCTTGCCAGCAACAGCTTCTGTGAAAAGAAACCAGTGTTAGTCACATGTTAGATCCAGTGTAAGTTTTGGATTAGCCTCAAGATCCCTTTGAATTAGTTGCAGGCATGGTTGACTCACAAGCATTTCAGGCCATTCCAGGATTATATGGACACTTGGCACTTAAGTAGCACAACCATGGGATGAAAAGGCTGCAATATGTGCAGTTATTCTGTGCGACTGGAGCTCTCTGAAAGCTTCTGAGCCACATTTCAGCAACACCATTTTCAGACACATCCTTTTTGCAATAACCACATATTTGTATTTTCAATTCACCATTTAAATTTTTCGCTTTGAACCATATTTCACCTGAAACTTGATTTTCAGACACACGCCCTTTCATTTGCAAAAACCCCTTTGAATTTACCATTCAAAATGTTTGCTTTGAAGAATATTTCATCAACACACTGGTTTTCAGAGGCAATAACCACTTGTTAAATAAAATTAATAAATTCCCATTACACATTTTTGCATTGAACCATATTTCATCAACACCCTTTTTTCAGACTCATGACCTTTTATTTGCAATTACCACTTTTCTTTGAATCATGTTTCATTATTCCTTTTCCTCTTATAACCACAAACCCAATATCCCAATACAGAACCATGCAAACACCTGATTTCATTACACAATTCAATGAACCCATCATCACCTTTTTGTACCTTTGAACATTTACCATCTTGCATTTTACCTTGTGTAAAAGTCTTTTAATCTTTCAACCCAATCTGCAACCTGTTCAAATTTTCCATTAAGCACCTTTGCAGAGTTTGACCACACATTTATTCATTTGCATGCCCCCTGTCACCATCATCTGATATGCCAGTGGCCATCACACACCAGTCATATCATGGGCAACATTTCCATCATTCCTGGGGATTAAAAAGCAATTAGGAAAACATTCTCACATTGGATGGCATGTCCACATCCTGCACCAATAACTGCTTTGAACCATATTTCACCAACACCCTGATTTTCTGACATGTCATTTCATTTGCAATAACCCCTTATTATTGTCAATTCACCATTAAACATCCTTTTTGATTTGAACCATATTTCATGCTTCTTTTTTGTTCCTTTTGTGGCAACGAACCCAACACTGAATCATGTAAAACATCTGATTTCATTACACAATTGAATGAACCCATCAAGACCATTTTGTACCTTTGACCATCTTACACTAAATCATGTATAAGTTTTCTTTAATTATTAAATGTACTCTTTAAACCATTGTGCAACCTTTTCAAAGTTTCCCTACATGTTTATTCATGCGTCACTGGTACTCACCATCTCATGCCAGGAGCTGTCAAATTTAGTCATAGGATCCTCGTTCACCACGCATTTTTCTACGACAACCAATAGCTTGCAATGAATGCTTTCAAACAGTATAGCAATCAATTCATAGGATTTAAGCCATAATGTGTACATACAAACCAACAAACAGAAGCATGCATGCCATCAAGCCCATTTGTGAGTTACTGTTACCCACCATCTGATCCCAGGAGCTGGCACACTCACAGCAATCGTAGCATCCTTGTTCGCCAATCGCTCTTCCATGACCATCAATCGCCTCCAATGAATCTTTTGCAAACAGTACAGCAATCAATGCATTGGAATTATGCTGTGTGTACATACAAACCAACAGAAACAGAGACACATGCATGGCATCAAGCTCTTTTGTGTGTGTTACTCACCATCTGATCCCAGGAGCTGGCACACTCGCAGCAATCGTAGGATCCTTGTCCGCCACACATTTTTCTACGACAACCAATAGCTTGCAATGAATGCTTTCAAACAGTATAGCAATCAATTCATAGGATTTAAGCCATAATGTGTACATACAAACCAACAAACAGAAACATGCATGCCACCTTTTGTGTGTGTTACTGTTACTCACCATCTGATCCCAGGAGCTGACCTATGCACACCAATCATAGCATCCTCATTCACCAATCGCCTGCAATGAATCTTTTGCAAATAGTACAGTAATCAATGCACTGGAATTATGTCGTGTGTACATACAAACCAACAGACAGACGCATGAATGCCATCAAGCCCTTGTGTGTGTCACTGTTACTCACCATCTGAACCCAGGAGCTGGCGAACTCACACCAATCGTAGTGCCCTCGTTCACCATTCGCTCTTCCGTAGCCTGCAATCAATCCTTTCAAACAGTACAGCCATCAATGCATTGGAATTTTGCCACGTGTGTGCATACAAACCTAAATGTCCACCTGAAGCTGGTTGATCCACACAATGTTGATGATCAACCTAATACAAAAATACAAGTTCACGTCATTACTGGTACTTTCTGAATTTGTAGAACACAACAAGAGTCACAGACAGACCCACAAAAAAAAAAAGCAGAGAAGCAACAAATATCTTCAATAAATTCACCATTAAACTTTTGCTTTGAACCCCACATTTAACACCCCGATTTTCAGACATGCCCTTTACTTGTATTTTCCGGCAAATTCTTCATTAGTGATTTTTTGCTTTGAACCATATTTCAGTTTTTTCCTGTTTGTAGCAACCCAATATAGAAGCATGCACACACCTGATTTAATTACACAATTCAATGAACCCATCATCACCTTGTTTGTACCTTTGACCATCTTGCAGAAAACCTTGTGTAAATTTTCCTTGAATTACCAGTTTTTCAATTTCATGTTTCAACCATTATGCGTCTCCATTGTTCCTGGGGTTTATGTTTTGAACCACATTTCAACACCCTGATTTTTTGCAAGAACCACTTGGTTTCAATCATTCACGATTAACCATTTATAGTTTGAACCGTATTTCATACACACCCTGACATTTGCATTTCATTGGCATTTTGAACTCACCGTTACACAACCTTTTTGCTTAACACCTAATTTCATTACAATTCAATGAACACATCACCGTTTTTGTACCTTTGAACATTTACCATCTTGCATTAAACCTTGTGTAAATTTTCCTTGATATACCAGCTTTTCAATTTTAGCTTTCAACCATTCTGCAACCTGTTCATATTTTCAACAAGCACCGTTTGAGAGTTTCACCACACACTTATTTGCATGACTGTCACTTTATCTGATATGCCAGTGGCTATCACACACCAGTCTTTTCATGGGCAACTTCTCCATCGTTCCTGTGGATTAAAAGGCAATTAGGAAAACATTCTTACATTAGCGGCATGTGCAAAGCTTGCACCATTAATCATTTTTGCTTTGAACCATATTTCATCAACACTGATTTTCCAACACATGCTCTTTTATTTGCAGTTACCACATGATGATTTTTGGGTTGAACTCAGTTTCATAATTTTTTCCTTTAGTAACAAACCCAATATAGAACCATGCAAACACCTGAGTTCACTACACAATTCAATGAACCCATCATCACCTTTTTGTACCTTTGACCATTTTGATTTAAACCTTGTGTAAATTTTTCTTGAATCACCAGCTTTTCAATTTTAGCTTTCAACCATTCTGTAACCTGTTCAAATTTTCAACAAGCACCTTTGCAGAGTTTGACCTCACATTTATTACTAGCACTCATCTGATGCCAGTGGCCATCACACTCACACCAGTCTTTTCATGGGCAACATTCTCCATTGTTCCTGGGGATTAAAAAGCAATTAGGAAAACACTCACATTAGGCGGCATGTGCAAATATTGCACCATTAAACATAATTTTTGCTTTGAACCATTTCATCCCCCTGATATTTATACACATCTCCATTTTCAATAACCACAGTATTTTCAATCGGTTCACCATTAAACATTTTTGCTTTGAACCATTTTTCCATACAAGCCCTTTCATTTCATTGGTATTTTAAACTCACCATTACACATCATTTTTGCTTTGAACTTATTTGGTGCTTCTCTTTCATTACTCTTGTGTTAACAAACCCAACACAGAATCATTCAAAACACCTGTTTTCATTACACAATTCAATGAACCCATCAAGACCTTTTTGTACTTTTGAACATCTTACACTCAACCATGTGTAAGCTTTCTTGAATTATTAAGCTTATATACTGTACTCTTTCAACCATTCTGGAACCTGTTCAAAGTTTGAATACATGTTTATTCATTTGTGTGTCACTGTTACTCACATTTGATGCCAGGAGCTGTAACAGTCATAGGATCCTCGTAGATTGCAATGAATCCTTTCAAACAGTACAGTAATTAATCCACTGGAATTATTGCATAATGTGTGCATACAAGCTGACAAACTGAGATGCATGCCATCAAACTCTTGTGTCACCGTTACTCACCACCTGATGCTAGGAACCATCACATACCCGTCATATTGTCCTTTTTCGCCACAGTCTTCCATCAGTCAGTAGCCTGCAATGAATCCTTTCAAACAGTACAGCAATCAGTGTTGGAATTATGCCATGTCTGCATACAAACCTTGATGGTCATCTGAAGGTGGTAGCTCTTCTGCATCAGTTATTTTTTTTTGGTAAATTACTTCTAAAACTACAGGTTTTTTGGTACCTTTTCTGAGTGAGTCCAATAGAACACAAGACTCAAAGACAAACCTACAGACAAAAAGCAGAGAGGCGCAGAGAGGATGAAAACTGAAAATACCCACATACACTTAAAGGCCATCCAATCTTAGTTTTCTAAGGCACCAGGTTCTTTTAGAGGTCCGGGGACCCAGGACACCTAAAATTGTCATTTTGTTTTTAAATTCCCAAAGTGATGAAAAACTGGGTAAAAATGTGCATGTTGGAAAAGTGAGAAAATAGGGGTGACACAGATGAACAAACACATGCATGCCATTAAGCCCTTTTGTGTCACTGTTACTTACCAACTGATGCTAGGAACTGCAACACTCACACCAGTTGTACCATTCTTGTTCACCCTGCACTCTTCCATGACTGTCAATAGACTGCAATGAATCCTTTCAAACAGTACAGCAATCAATGCACTGGAATTATGCAATAATGTGTGCATACAAACCTTGATGGTCAGCTGCAGCGAGCAGCTCATACCTCCACACGATGGTGATTGTCTGACATCAATGCCCAGAAGCTCCTACTTCCGAGTGGTTTCCCTTCCTTGTGACTGCTTTCTTTATCCTAATGTTTTTCCACTTGATTTTAACCCTTCGTGTATTTAAAACCCGGTTTCTTCTGTGTCCTTCCCGCCAATAAAGCTCAGGTTCTGTAAAATGTATATTTTTTCCTGTGTCTGGGTCCTAAACACAAAACATACACTAAAGTAGCTCTATATGTGCACTAACTTTACATAGCTGTACACAGTGCAACAAATGTTATTTTAAGAGTATTTTTTAAATCTGATAAGTTAATTTCAGATGTAGTTTACAGTACTCCTGAAACTGCATCTGATGATTTGATGGGAAAGAGTATCATTAGCTTTTGTTTTATCTATTATTAAACTACAAGCTTGTTTTTTTTATTTTTAGTACTTTGAATTTTAATTGAATACACCCAGTGAAAGACAAACCCACAGACAAAAAGCAGAAAAGGAAAAGAAAAAAAAAACACAAACCCACACATTGTCAGACATTAAGAGACCGATTCTACAGGTCTGATGATAGTGGAGACCAAACTTTATCATTTTGTTTTAAAGTCCCAAAGTGCTCAAAAACTGGGTAAAATGTGAATGCTGAACAAAAAGAAAATATCAAGAGAGTGACAACGAGACAGTTACACCAAAAGACGCATGCCAATGCTGTGTCACTGTTACTTACCACCTGATGCTATGAACCGTCAGTCATAGCATCCTCATTCGCCACACGCTCCACCATGACAGAAGATACCAGGTTTTAAATGCACAAAGCAGAGTTAACAAGACTCGAGTAAAAAGAATAAGATTGTGGGAAGTATCAACTGTATCAACTGTGTCTTTATTGTATTAAATACAGCTCACCTTTTGTTAATGTAACAATTTCTCTGTGGCACCAATAAAGTATGTTTAACTATACATGTATATTTCTTCCTGCCTATACCTAACACACATAAGCCAAAGTAGCTCTAAATATACACTAATTTTACATAGCTGAATGAAGTATGGGTACCTTTGTGGTTGTGTACATCACCATCCAGGTGTTTGTTTGGAGAACCAACACACCTATAACAATGAAGAAAGAACTTCAGTGTCAAAGGTAAACTCAATACACCATGTTATGCTCCTTTTCTCAGTTTTGTATGAGTTAATCGTTTGGTTCATAGGCCTGTGACAGACAAAAGTCCCCAAATTCCCAAAACCTGAACTTTGCAATTGTTGGGTTCCTTCCAATAACCATTTTTTAGTGAGCCATTGTTACCTCCTCACTAGGGGTTATGTTTAAAGAACAATCTCAACCAATAATGCTATGTCAAGACAGAACTTCATTCTTATAAAAACAGCCATAAATAAAACCAATGACAGCTTAATCCACCAATTGGCTGTGAAATGCTGGGCATGGGGGACTGCCAACTACAATTAACACATTGTAATGACAAATGTTTGAACTGGCATCAAACCTACTGTGATAAATCAGTCTGAGCAGGCGTCTAAGGTTGGGGCTGAATGTGTGCCTTCAACACATGCACTGGTCTGAAAAACAAAGAAAATGGAGAACATACAAAAACATTAGATTTGTTTAGCTAGCTTGTATGTTGGGAACTTAAATAATGATAATTTACTCACCTGTTAATACATCACTGCAGGATCCAGACATCATGGCCACAAGATCTCAGACACATGTACACATTACCAGTTACTTTCAAATGAAGTTAATACAAATTCAGGTTTCAATCACAAAAACACTAACCTTATTGGATAGATTCAAAGCGTTTGTCATGAGCACAGCAAGTAAACTTGTTTCCCTGTACAATGAAATTCTTACTTTGCTGCTCACACTGAATGCCATACAGGTTTAAGAAAAAACAGAATTTACAAAAGAGCAATTTGAAGAGCAAAAAGGAGGTAAGGAGCAGGGTACATGTGCAGTTATTGGATTGGATATTAAGGTACATAGAACAATAAAACAATATTGCAGTTACTGCATGTAAACAGTCAGAACATGCAGGGTACAGTCCATTGTTGAGACTGTCAGCTGTTGAGGGGTCTAATGGCGGAGGGGAAGAAAGTTCCTGAATCTGGCGGTCCTGCACTTCACACTCCTGTGCCTCCGGCCTGAAGGGTGGAGAGTGAACAGACCTTGTTGGGGGTGGGGTTCTTGATAGAGGCAGCTCTTCAGTCGCAGTCATCTACTGCACTGATAGATGCTCTGCAGAGAGGGCAGAGGAGTCCTGGTGAACTTGGACGCAGTCTTCACCACTCTCTGCAGGCGTTTGCGGCCCATGGCGGTTCTGTTCTTCATGGCGTCACCACCACTTACAAATGGTTAAACATTTGTCGCACCAAATTCGTCAAATGAAATTCGTCAGACTGAAGAGTAATATTCTTCAAAATTGATTAGTTGCATGGGGGGGGGGGGGGGGGGGGGGGGGGTGTCATGGCGGCCATGTAAAAACCAAAGAAAAACTTTGTCTTACCTTTCGTAGCGTGCCCTAGGAGGAATACATGTTGCACCAACACTGAACAAAGCCGATGTGGATGTGAGAGGGTGTATGCAAAAAGAGCATTTGGAAGAGAGGGGTTCTTGAGCAACTATCGATGACAACCAATTTGGGTAGTTTAGACATTTAAACTACACAACATGGTCCTTTCAAAGATAGCTTTACAAGGTTTATGTGAGTTCATGTGTCTTGCATAAAAAGCGAGGAAAAATAAAGTCAGAAACGGGCACAGAGGCCAAGAGAGAGAGAGACAGGACAGCAAGAGATCAGGGGCCCATCTCATCAAGAAGGTTCAGCAAACTGCTTATATAGGTCGACTCTGGCAAGGCAGAGAAGTGGTATGGGAGTGTTTTTGCTTGAAACTGTGAGGAAGCCAAGTAATTTAATTGTGAAAATGGATGAAGTAATAAACCTGCTTGTGAAATGTGCCCCAATAACACATCAATGAACATTTATATACAGATCTTTAAATGCTAAATTCTAAGACTACTAATGTTATGAACTAAATTGAGGTTTAATATACTCAGTGCATGCGTGGGCGCGCATGATGACTAACGAATGCCTATAAGTGAACACGGGTGATCGCAAGTTGATTGGTTGAGAGTAATGTGTCGATTTAGTCATGGCAGACATACTGACTGCCAAGAATAAAAGGGACACCTTTTAGGGTTAAACTAATTCTTCGCGCAAAAGTTGTTTGACGGACTAATTATATAAATCAGGTTGGCTGGTGGAGTGCTGTAAGGGGAGAGAGAGTGGGTTAGTGACAGAGAGAGATGGAGCAAGCGATAGAGCGAATAGCACAGCGGCCGAAAGCCGAGAAATGGCACGGCGGCCAAACACCCCCACACCACCCCCCGTTCCCCAAAACAAAAAGACATGTTACTTACTGGTTGAAGATCTCACAGGCAGGTGAACATATACCTACATTTGACCAATTGCAACGCAATTACTGATGCATTTGCTGGTGGTCACACTGGATGGATGAAGGTTGAACAGGTCTCCAAATGGCCGTCATCTTTTGTAGATCACGATACTAAACGACCGTGGCGGGCGCAAGGATTAATATTTAAATGCCTACTACAAGTTAACCCATCAAAATGTAAAAGAATCGTTTTTGTTTTGATGAATTTATTCATTTTTTAACAACAGAGTGAGAAACAGAGAAAAGTTGTGGAAAATAAAGGAATGGCAGAGCAGCCAGGAAAAACACAAGAGTTAATAGAAAACCTTCATCTTACTGTTTGATGATTTGCTTGCTTGTAGATCAGACTAAAAAGAAAAGTTCCCAGACATGATTAAAATAACCTGAAATCTTCCAATGCAGATCAATTCCATTGTAAGCAAATCAACAGAACTCAGAATATGCAGCTCAGTTTAACACTGTTCTCAGATTCTCCCTGTGACTGTCAGCTATGCATTTTATGCAAACTAAACACTCAAGCAGAGATGCATTTCTAAATTAAAGCTGCAAGCAGCATTGTGGGCCCTCGCGCACTTTGCGATCCGCGGGGCCATCGTAGTTTCCTCCCCTATACTCTCCTGTCCTATGCTCTCCTGTCTTCTCATTTCCAGAGACGTAGAACAAAAACATGCGTAAAAGACAAATTTCCTACTGCCAGTAGGTGGCGCTATGACCATGTCATCGTATTAGCATATATCTGTTCAGACTCGGGTCCACAGCAGTACTGTAAGATTTTGTCCACATTGCATGAAGTATATGGGTAGTACTGCATAAAATAGAGCGAGTTTCTTTGTAATGGCGACTGGTCAACTTTGAGGCCACAACCCCCGCCACACGGTAATACTTTTGAAAGAGTTTTGGAATGCGTCTATTCCCTATGGTGTCCTGAGTGGACACAGTGAATTTCAGCTCCATTGGATGGCCACAAAAGTCAAAATGGCGGACTTCCTGTTGGGTGTGGAGGGGGGTCCAAGAGACTTTTTTGTGCATCTTGGGGTGATACACATGTGTGCTAATTTTCATGATCCTGTGTCAAACTGGCCAGCGGGGCTACGCGTTAGGGCAAAAAATACAGGGAGTTCATTTGTAATGGCGAATGGTCAACTTTGAGGCCACGCCCCCACCACACCTTCAGACTTTTGTAAGAGTTTTGGAATGCGTCTATTCCCTATGGTGTCCTGAGTGGACACAGTGATTTTCAGCTTGATTGGATGAAGTATGCGAGGCGTGAAAAGTTTAGCAGCAGGGTCACAAATCGCCAAAAATTAACAGAAATTTCAAAATGGCGGACTTCCTGTTGGGTTTGGAGGGGGGGTCCAAGAGACTTTTTTGTGCATCATGGGGTGATACACACGTGTGCCAATTTTCATGACCCTACTCAAAACAGGCCACAGGGGCAGGCAGAAAAACCTATGAAAACACAACATTTTGTGTAGCCAGTAGGTGGCGCTCTGTCAAAGCCTCAATATTGTTGTATAGATGTGTTTAGGGTCAGACTCTGATCATACATGTGACATTTCGTACAGATCGGACAGAAAACGAAGAAGTTATAGAGACTTCCTGTTTCCTCTGAAATGGTCAAACTTTGAGGCCACGCCCCGGCCACACCGTCAGACTTTTGTAAGAGTTTTGGAATGCGTCTATTCCCTATGGTGTCCTGAGTGGACACGGCGACTTTCAGCTCAATCCGATAAACTATGCGAGGCGTGAAAAGTTTTGCAGCAGGGTCACACATCGCCAAAAATGGCCACAAAAGGTAAAATGGCGGGCTTCCTGTTGGGTTTGGAGGGGGGGTCCAAGAGACTTTTTAGTGCGTCTTGAGGTGATACACATGTGTGCCAATTTTCATAATCCTGTGTCAAACTGGCCAGAGGGGCTACGCGTTGGGGGTTATAGAGTCATTTTCCTATGTGCGTTTCAAACGTCAGCAAATTTCAAAATTTTTCAGGCGAATGAATTTTTCTACCAAGTTTGGTGAGTTTTTGGGCATGTTAAGGCCCCCAAAAATGCGATCTTGGAGGGGGAAAAAAAATAAAAAATAAAAAAATAAAATAATAATCCTAAGGGTTTCAATAGGGCTCTTGCACCATTCGGTGCTCGGGCCCTAAAAAGGAAAAACGATAATTTGACAAGGAAGAAAAAGTATTCTACAGTGATTGGCCAATGATCTGACAGGAGCATTAGCTGCTGTGATGTTTTTTTTCATATACAAGGAAAATGGGTCACACCATTTTCCACTTGGCTAATGCTAAGGTCAAACTTGAGCACCTGCTTTGGTGTGAAGAAAACCCTCTGTGCTAAAACTGAATTCTGAAGATTGGTCATGTTTACAGTTTTGTAACTAGATATTAGATTTGTGGAAACAACACACAATGTTTCACAATTGGCAATGGTGTCATTGGTTGATGCTGAGCTGCTGTCCACAGCTTCATCCTGTTTGTTAATTTCAGGTTTAATTTGCCAACTTGAATAAAATATGGCACTATTTAACCATTTATGGCACACACATTTAGCCTAACTAAATATGCATCACCAATTAGTATTAGTGGCTAACATAGCGTGCAATTAGGGCTTCACTAACCTTTAAGCGAGTGCTTCAGCTTCCTTTTGGAGTTTGGACTGCATCATTCTGCCACGTCCAAACATCCCAAGCACCCTGTGGAGCTCAAGTGTCTGATGTCCTCACCTGTGGTAGAGAGAAAAGCTTGTTAAGATGTGTGAAGTTTGTGGAAACCAAAACTTTTCTTACTAGTTAAATGCAAAATGTTAAGAGTCCAATGACTAATTAAATCCAATGACTGCTTAATCAACCAAATAGCTGTGAAATGCTGGGCATGGGGGACTGCCAACTACAACTACTAACACATTGTAATGACAAATGTTTAAACTGGCATCAAACCTACCATGAAATCAGTCTGAGCAGGTGTCCAAGGTTGGTGCTGAATGTGTGCTTTCAACACATGCACTGGTCTGAAAAACAAAGAAAAGGAGAACATACAAAACATTAGATTTGTTTAGCTAGCTTGTATGTTGGTAACGTAACTAATGATAATTTACTCACCTGTTAATATATCACTGCAGGATCCAGGCATCATGGCCACACGATCTCAGACACACATATGTACACATTACCAGTTACTTTCAAATGAAGTTAATACAAATAAGTCAGGTTTCACCGTCATAAAAACACTAACCTTTTGGATAGCCATCTTCTGTTCTTCAGGCCGTCACCACCACTTACCAATGGTTAAATGTTTCAAATGAAATGGTGCACCAAAGACTTTGTCTTACCTATCGTAGCGTGCCCTAGGAGGAATAAATGTTGCACCAACACTGAACAAAGCCGATGTGGATGTGAGAAAGGGTGTGTGCCAAAAAAAAAAGCGTTTGGAAGAGAGGGGTTCTTGAGCAACTATCGATGACAACCAATTTGGGTAGTTTAGACATTTAAACTACACAACATGGTCCTTTCAAAGATAGCTTTACAAGGTTTATGTGAGTTCATGTGTCTGGCATAAACAGTGATGAAAAATAAAGTCAGAAACAGGCAGAGTGAGAAATAGAGAAAAGTTGTGGAAAATAACGGAATGGCAGAGCAGCCAAGAAAAACAGAAGAGTTAAATATAAACCTTTGTCTTACTGTTTGATGATTTGCTTGTAGATCAGACTAAAAAGAAAACGTTCCCACACATCTTGTCAACCACATGATTAAAATAACTTGAAATCTTCCAATGCAGAGCAATTATACTTAAAGTGTAAGAAGGGGAAAAAATGTGACCAGGAAGAAAAGTATTTGAAGTATTTTGTAGTGATTGGCCAATGATCTGACAGTAACATTAGCTGCTGTGATGGTTTTGTTAACAACTACAAGGCTACAAAAGGAAAAGGGGTCACACTGTTTTCCACTTGGCTAATGCTAAGGTCAAACTTGAGCAGCTGCTTTGGTGTGAAGAAAGCCCTCTGTGCTAAAACGGTGAACTCTGAAGATTGATCAACTGTTTATAGTTTTGTAATTAGATATTGGATCCGTGTTTCCACAAATAAAATAAGTTTCAAAAATCAAACGGTTTCATAAATCTATTTTAACCTCTAACATAATCTAGCACGAGTTTGACTAATCTCCGTATGTATTCATGTTTTTCCTGTCAACCAATCACATCTCAAACGTGTCACAGGTTGATGCTGAGCTGCTGTCCACAGCTTCATCCTGTTTGTTAGTTTAAGGTTTAATTTGCCAACTAAAACATGGCATTATTTAACCATTTATGGCACACACATTTAGCCTAACTAAATATGCATCACCAATTAGTATTACTGGCTAACATAGCTTGCAGTTAGGGCATCACTTACCTTTATGCGATTGCTTCAGCTTCCCTTTGGAGTTTGGACTGCATCATTCTGCCACATCCAAACAAGCACTCTGTGGAGATCCAGTGTCTGATGTCCTCACCTGTGGTAGAGAGAAACACTTGTTAAGATGTGTGAAGTTTGTGGAAACCAAAACTTTTCTTACTAGTTACATGCAAAATGTTAAGAGTCTTACTTCCTACATCAGAGCTTCACTTTGAAAAGCCCACTGCACAATTTAATGGCTTGAAATTCAACTCCTACACCAACAGAGAGCACAGCTCCTGTAAAAGAAGCACAATTTTAACCCCATAAACTTTCATACATTTAAACTTGGACTGCCAACTACAACTACTAACAAATTGTAATGACAAATGTTTAAACTGGCATCAAACCTACCGTGAAATCAGTCTGAGCAGGTGTCCAAGGTTGGGGCTGAATGTGTGCCTTCAACACATGCACTGGTCTGAAAAACAAAGAAAATGGAGAACATACAAAAACATTAGATTTGTTTAGCTAGCTTGTATGTTGGTAACATAACTAATGATAATTTACTCACCTGTTAATATATCACTGCAGGATCCAGGCATCATGGCCACACGCTCTCAAACACACATATGTACACATTACCAGTTACTTTCAAATGAAGTTAATACAAATAAGTCAGGTTTCAATCATAAAAACACTAACCTTATTGGATAGCCATCTTCTGTTCAAGATTCAAAGCATTTGTCATGTGCACAGTAAGTAAACTTGTTTCCCTGTACAATGAAATTCTTACTTTGCTGCTCACACTGAATGCCATACAGGTTTAGGAAAAAACAGAATTTACAAAAGAGCAATTTGAAGAGCAAAAAGGAGGTAAGGAGCAGGGTACATGTGCAGTTATTTGATATTAAGGTACATAGAACAATAAAACAATATTGCAGTTACTGCATGTAAACAGTCAGAACATGCAGGGTACAGTCCATTGTTGAGACTCCTGTCAGCTGTTGAGGAGTCTGATGGCGGAGGGGAAGAAAGTTCCTGAATCTGGCGGTCCTGCACTTCACACTCCTGTACCTCCAGCCTGAGGGGAGGGGTGAACAGACCTTGTTGGGGGTGGGGTTCTTGATAGAGGCAGCTCTTCAGTCGCAGTCATCTACTGCGCTGGTAGATGCTCTGCAGAGAGGGCAGAGGAGTCCTGGTGAACTTGGACGCAGTCTTCACCACTCTGCAGGAGTTTGCAGTCCTGTTCTTCATGGCGTCACCACCAAATGGTTGGTTACAAATGGTTAAACGTTTCAAATGAAATGTCGCACCAAATTCGTCAAATGAAATTCGTCAGACTGAATAAACGTATTCTTTAAAATTTGATTAGTTGCATCAAGGGGGGGGGGGACTGGCACAGCAGCTACGTAAAACTAAAGACTAATGGGGCAGGGGTGAATGCACGGCGGCCATGTAAAAACCAAAGAAAAACTTTGTCTTACCTTTCGTAGCGTGCCCTAGGAGGAATACATGTTGCACCAACACTGAACAAAGCTAATGTGGGTGGGTGAGGGTGTGTGCAAAAAAGAGCATTTGGAAGAGAGGGGTTCTTGAGCAACTATCGATGACAACCAATTTGGGTAGTTTAGACATTTAAACTACACAACATGGTCCTTTCAAAGATAGCTTTACAAGGTTTATGTGAGTTCATGTGTCTTGCATAAAAAGCGATGAAAAATAGTCAGAAACGGGCACAGAGGCCAAGAGAGAGAGACAGGACAGCAAGAGATCAGGGGCCCATCTCATCAAGAAGGTTCAGCAAACTGCTTATATAGGTCGACTCTGGCAAGGCAGAGAAGTGGTATGGGAGTGTTTTTGCTTGAAACTGTGAGGAAGCCAAGTAATTTAATTGTGAAAATGGATGAAGTAATAAACCTGCTTGTGAAATGTGCCCCAATAACACATCAATGAACATTTATATACAGATCTTTAAATACTAAATTCTAAGACTACTAATGTTATGAACTGAATTGAGGTTTAATATACTCAGTGCATGCGTGGGCGCGCATGATGACTAACGAATGCCTATAAGTGAACACGGGTGATCGCAAGTTGATTGGTTGAGAGTAATGTGTCGATTTAGTCATGGCAGTCATATTGACTGCCAAGAATAAAAGCGACACCTTTTAGGGTTAAACTAATTCTTCGCGCAAAAGTTGTTTGATGGACTAATTATATAAATCAGGTTGGCTGATGGAATGCTGTAAGGGGAGAGAGAGTGGGTTAGTGACAGAGAGAGATGGAGCAAGCGATAGAGCGAATGGCACGGCGGCCGAAAGCCGAGAAATGGCACGGCGGCCAAACACCCCCACACCTCCCCCCATTCCCCAAAACAAAAAGACATGTTACTTACTGGTTGAAGATCTCACAGGCAGGTGAACATATACCTACATTTGACCTATTCCAATGCAATTACTGGTGCATTTGCTGGTGGTCGCACTGGATGGCTGAAGGTCGAACGGGTCTCCAAATGGCCGTCATCTTTTGTAGATCACGATACTAAACGACCGTGGCGGGCGCAAGGATTAATATTTAAATGCCTACTACTATAAATTAACCATCAAAATGTAAAAGAATTGACCATTTTGTTAGGATGACTTTATTCACATTTTTTTTAAAAACAGAGGGAGAAACAGAAAAGTTGTGGAAAATAAAGGAATGGCAAAGCAGCCAGGAAAAACACAAGGGTTAAATATAAAACCTTCGTCTTACTGTTTGACGATTTGCTTGCTTGTAGATCAGACTAAAAAGAAAAAGTTCCCACACATGATTAATTAAATTCTCAAAACGCAAACATTTGTCCCATGATTTAAAGGTAGGGTAGGAGATTTCATTCTGATGCACTTTGTTAAATTAGTGCAACATCTCTTTACAATCCAATAGCAACCGATTAGTTTGGCAGTTTTGCATTAAAACAAAGAATATGAATCATCTGGGGAAGCTATAATATGCTAAAAACAGCCAATCAGTAACTACTTTCAAAGCACCTTTACAAATCTGAAATTGCATTTCAGAGACTTTCATTTGGTATTGGATCCATGTTTCCACAAATACAATAAAGGTTTCAAAAATCTAAATTTATAAATATATTTTAACCTCTAACATAATCTAGCATGAGTTTGACTCGTCTCGGTGTATTCATGTTTTTCCTGTCAATCAATCACATCTCATCTTAAACAATGTGTCACACTTAGCAATGATGTCATTGGTTGATGCTGAGCTGCTGTCCACAGCTACATCCTGTTAGTTTAAAGTTTAATTTGCCAACTTGAATAAAATATGGCATTATTTAACTATTTATGGCACACACATTTAGCCTAAGTCAGGGGTGTCTAAACTTTTCTCAAGGAAGGCCAGATTTGATAATGCAAAAGTCTCTGACATTATTTTAAACAAAAAAAGTGTTTCTGCTGTCATGTAATATTTCATTTCACACAGCAAACAAAACATTTTAGCATTCAGGTGAACAGATCAGAACATGTTATCTGAATTTACAGCATAAACTTAACATTTAGAAACTGCAACAGGCAGGTTATTGACACTGCTGTGAAGGTGAGATCTGATCATATATGGCAGGTCTGGTTTAAGGACAGCAGCAGACATCAGTAAAATGTCAGGTAGACTAGGTGGGAGTCAGTGCCGATCTCAAAGGGTCTTGGAATTTAATGTTTACACAGGTTTGCAGTGCATACCAACAAGACGTAAAAACGTAATGACGTGCCCTACGACAGATGTGTACTGAATTACAGAGTCTTTTTGAGATAAGTGCCGCGTCTCATACACTGTACAGCTGACAGATTAACAACAAAGAATGTTAACAAGCAAAGATGGACTGCTCATAACTGCACCAATAAAGCAAAGGCACAAGCAGGCTGCCCAGCCAGGATGCCCCCTTCCCATGCAGCAGGGAGCAATGAGCGTCTATGGCTCTAGCTTTGACCCTAGAGAAGATGCGCAGGGAGAGAGATGCTCATTGCTCCCTGCTGCACGAGGAGGGTGCGTCCCGGCCAGGCAGCCTGCTCGTGCCTTTTTACCAGCAGCTAGATAAAAGCAACTCTTCAGAAATGCGAACATTTGTGAAACGTGAATTATTTTGTGTCGTGTGAGCACACCGTTTCAAATTGTAATGCTCAATTGGTGCAGTAATGAGCCTTCACTGTATGAGACTGAACCGGGGTTGTGCAGCTTCAGAGCCCTCTGCGCTGTTGTAACCAACAACCAAGCCCTACAGCACCGTGTGACGCACCGTAACGCTGCAGACAGCAAGAGGGAGTGATAATGTTCTGCTCAGAGAATCATGCAAAGGTTACACAATGAGTTAAAAACAAACAATTGCCTGTTGATAGGGCCACAGAAAATCCGGCCACAGGCCGCAGTTAGCCCAAGGGCCATAGTTTGGGCACCCCTGGCCTAACTAAATAAATATGCATCACCGATTAGCATTAGTGGCTAACATAGTGTGCAATTAGGGCATCACTTACCTTTATGCAAGCTTCCCTTTGGAGTTTGGACTGCATCATTCTGCCACGTCCAAGCACCCTGTGGAGCTCCCTGTCTGATGTCCTCACCTGTGGTAGAGAGAAAAGCTTTTTAAGATGTGAAGTTTGTGGAAACCAAAACTTTTCTTACTAGTTACATACAAGATGTCAAATGCGAGTCTTACTTCCTACATCAGAGCTCCACGCTGAAAAGCCAGCAACGTGCAAAACGTGCGAACTCAGCTGTAGCCTAACAAGCTAACACACCTGACAACAATCTAGCAACGTTGATTAGCACTGGCGGCTAACGTGGCTTGTAATCAAGGCATCACTAACCTTTGAGAGCATTTCAGCTCCCGTTGGCGTTTGGACTAAATCATTCCATGCTCGTGAAAACCACAAAAAATAGAATAATATGTGAACGGACCCCATGGACCTTATTACCCGAGCTGTTGATGCTCAGCTGCTGCAGTTTCAATGCTGCTGTACACACCATAGCTTCACTGTTCAATTTATGGTAGCTTCAAGTTTCATGTCCCAGCTCAATTATTCAAAAACATGGCATTATATAGCGCTACAAAAGTCAAACAAGCCACCATTTAGGGTACATGGTTAAAATGAGCATACACAAGCTAACACGCCGGACAACAACTTAGCAACGTTGATTAGCATTAGCGGCTAACGTAGCTTGCAATCAAGGCATCACTAACCTTCGAGAGGGTTTCAGCTCACCCTTGGCGTTTGGACTAAATCATTCCATGCTCATGAAAACCACAAAAATAAAATAAAATGTGAATTAACCCTGTGCTCAGCTGCTGCTGTGCATGCCATAGCTTCACTGTTCAATTAATGTTAGCTTTACGTTTATTTGCCAGCTTAATTAATCAAAAACATGACATTATATAGCGGCAGAAAAGTCACAGACAAAGCCAGCATTCATTGTACATGGTTAAAATGACCCAACAATGTCTGATGTCCTCACCTGTGGTAGAGAGAAACCCACCAAACATTTGAAGCTCACGGAAACCAAAACGTTTTCATACTAGTTAAATGTAAAATGTCAGCAAGCCTTACTTTGTACATCAGAGACTCCGCCAGCTCCACGTTAAAAAGCCACTAACGTGCAACCGAGTGCACAATTGGATGGCTTGAAACGAACCGATGACTGCACCTGTGAGGTACCAGAGCACCTGCTAGAACGGCTTATTAGCGTTTATTAGCATCCCAATCGGCATGAACGTACGCGACGCGATGACGTCGCCTACGTGAGGAGGCGGGGTCTCAGAGACAAATTCGGGGTTTCTTGAAGAAAAACTCCCGACCAGGTTATGTTCACAGACTTTATGAAGCTCCTCTATCTCAGGTTTAACTTACTTCCTATACTGAAACAGCTTTATTCCAATATTTCAACATTCAAACATTTTTAGTGTCAATTTTATTATTTAATTATTATTAATGCCATGATCGCAAACAAAGCAGTTCATCAGTAAAAACCTCCCCGCTCCCATACCTGTCTGATCTGCTCACCTGAATCAACGGTGTTCATGTAAACCTTAACCACCAACACTACGCTGCCATCTAGTGACAAACAAAAGCAATTACATATTAAAGTATTTCTATTCTTATTCATACCATTAATGCTTCAGTGCTCTGAATTTTATCTAAATTTATATTGTCTATGTTTACATATATATACTAATATTCTAAACATGATTGTTGCTTATGGATGCACCACCCTGAACACACGCCCCAGTAGTGGGCTGATCTGAAGCCTCTGCTGGGAGCAAAGTTCGACGACGTCCCCCAGGCGAGGATGCAGTCCCTCTGTAACAACCCAGAAATTACCTGGGGCGGGAGAGAAGTGGTCTGTGTTGCAATGGAGAGAGCCAGTTTGGTCAGGCTGGGGGATGCTGTTGGCAAAGCCGGTGACATTGATGCTGCAGAGATCCTAACCATCCTTCAGGAGAAAGGGTTAAATCCAGGAAAGAGGGTGTGGTGACCAGAGACTAGAGAGTAACTCAGTTGCAGAAAAGTTATACAGTCCACAGTCTAAGATTTTATTAAAACAAGCAGGAGTCCATACGCAACCATGACCAGCAGAAGTAGGCAAAGGCAAAATCCACAGTGCAAAGGTCAAAGAGTACTCAGAAAAGATCCAAACACAACGAAAACGCTAGCTCAGGTCAAGAAACCGGCAGGAGTCATATACAAGAAAACAAAAAACAAATCCAGGATTGTGCTGCTAAGGTGTGAAAACAATCTGGCAGAGGAGCGGGCAGAGAGGGTCTGTGACCGGCTGGCTTAACACAGGGGACTCTGGGAAATTAAACAAAGGCAGGAAGAAGCTAGCAACATAACAAGAGGAACAATTTTCAAAATCAAGTCAAAACCACACAGTCCATCACTGAGGGTACACAGACATAAGAACTGTGTGACTAACTGGCTGCCTTCATTCCTCAGCAGTGGCTAAAGCTGCTGGTGAAGGCCCTTCACCATGTGAACATCCGAGGCAGGCAAAAACCACCAGCAGCAGACCGTGGCGTGGAGGAGGGTCTTCCATGGGCTGCAGTTAGAGTAATGCATCTGGGCCACCTTAAAGAAGAGCACAGCCCCTGGCGACATCCACAATGAGCTGTTTTTCTTTTAATGCAAAAAAGCAGCTTTTGTATATTAAAGCTTCTGCTCAATGTACTGGAAAATAAGAGTTAATTTCATTAAGCACTTTTAAAATCAAACTGAGAGTTCTTGAGGCTGACCCGTGTACTTCTTTTTCATGATCTGATTGTACACTTGATCTTTTGCTTCTAGTGTAACCTTGTAACTGTGTTTTGTGCTTGCTGCTGTCCATCTTGGCCAGGACTCCCTTTAAAAAGAGGCTCTTGGTCTCAGTGGGATTTGTCCTGGGGTTGAATAAAGGTTAAATAAAAAGCTACACACAGCCTGCTCTTTCTCTCCAGCACAAAACTCACACTAAAATTTGATTGTATACTCTTAAATACTCTACAAGGCTATGACACTAATGAGCTATTTTGTACAGTGAAAAACGTTTTCTAAGGCTTTGAATTGCTTTAAAAATGGTGCAATTGTGTAAACATGTCCAGCCAGAAAACAGGCTGAGTGTTACTGTCTCCCCTACACCTGGGTCAAATATCAAAGAGGAAAACATCATAAGGTTCAGACCATTTACTTCCAATACAAAAAACAGATATATACAATATGTTATGATAAAAGAAGGGCCATGATGACTATCAAACATTAAACTGGGACAGTGATTAAAATGATCAGTGTGGACACTGTAGAGTTCATGGATACAGAATGAGCAGAGAAGACGTCATGTTGTCATGACTGCCACTGGACCTTAGACGTAGAAGAGATTCTGGGCTTCGTCGAGCACCGTGCAGGTGATTCTTGCAGTGCAGTGGGCTGTGAGCTCACAATGGATGTTGCCATTACTAGAATCAGGAACATACCATACCATACCATGATGTACTGTGAATTCATTTATTTTGTAACAATATATGTAAAATGGTCAGTCTATGAGATCCGCCAAAATAAATAAATTACATTTGAATACTGTTAAGGTTAATTATAAAACAATGTATGTAATGTGTAATTGAACTTACCATTATGTTCATTTAGCTTCATCTGCAGCTCCTTTATAAGGACGTTCTTCTGCTTTAGCTCCCCCAGCAGATTTTTTATGACTCGTTTGGCGCGACACTCTCTCATCCGCACTTTGTCCAGCTGCTGTTTCAGCCTCTGGATGTGATCCTGGGCACTGAACCACCTGAGTCGCAATGTGTCAGAGCCCGGACAGGAGTAGTCATGATCCTGCAAAATTGATTTTTTGAACACAAATTTCATACACTGGTTAGATCATAAGCATTATGCATTTTTTTATTTAGAAATGTGTTCATGACATACAGTCTAAAACAGAGTCAGTAAGTAATATTATATTTTGATTAACCCTGAGATTATAATGAGATATCTTTACCAGTTTTGGTTGTGCTTGTTCCTGATCATTACACTGCAGTGATGAGACTCTGCGCTTCTTTGAGCAGTGTGCAGGCAACTCTTGCAGTGGAGTACACTTTGATCTCCTGGTGGACCTTGGCTTGACTGGGGTCTGAAAGAATCCGCCCACATCTTAACAGTGTGCATGTGCTTATTGATCACTTTTACAGGCTTTCCTTGTCAAAATATCCTTCAACTAAAAGGCTCATATTGAAACCAAATCCAACCAAGTGAAGAATTAATTGTGTATTTGCTAAAAAAATGATTATAGAAATAAATCCCGAGTTCTCTGCTACCTTCTGAAGATGCTGGGGAAGGTTAGGAAACACTGTTGGTATGACGCCCTTTCTTAACCTCACAGTCTGCCCAGTTCTGTCAAAGTCTGCATCTTCAAAGTGGATGCTGCAAACCACATCCCACTGTGCTGGTTTCCATCCCTCCACTCTGTGCATGGCCACGCACCACTTCCTGCGCAGCACTTCATCTTTAGGAAACCTTCATGACAGAACAAACACAAACAAAGGTGCACAAAATAAGTTTGTATATAATAAACTCTGTCAGTGCTTAACATTGTATTTGACGCACTAAGTTGCCAGAATGTGTTTTTTAACTGTGGGATGATCATTAGTTTGTTAGTAAGGTCCACCTTGTTATCTCTGTTCCAGACCTGCTAAGATTTTCTCCCTCTTTTCCAGGTAAGTTCCAAAGATCGCCTTAAAATAAGCCAGGACCCATGCAGGGCTGATCTTATATACAAGAAGGGACAGAGTCGCCTGTATCTCCTAAGGAGACTCAGGTCCTTTAACGTCTGTCAGACCATGCTGCAGATGTTTTACCACTCGGTGGTCTCCAGCGTCATCTTCTTCGCTGTAGTGTGCTGGGGCAGCAGGATGAAGACGGCCGACACCAACAGACTCAACAAGCTCATTAGGAAGGCTGGCTCGGTACTGGGAGTGGAGCTGGAGTCTGTGGTGGAGGTGACGGAGAGGAGGATACTGAGGAAACTCCTCAGTATTCGTAACAACACGTCTCACCCCCTGCAGGACACACTGCTGTCCTACAGGAGCACATTCAGCGGTAGACTGAGACTACAGAGCAGGTCCTTCCTGCCAGTGGCCATCAGACTGTATAACTCCTCCCCTTTCTGTAGGGAGGAGAGCTAGATAATCATGTCAGGCATCACTGTCATTCCCTCCACTGGTGTAGATTTATGTTTACTTAGCACCTTATATCTCCATATTTGTATCCATGTATCATATATTGTGCTCAAACTGCATACTGTACTCTGATTTGGATTATAGTGACACTTATACTCTGTACTTAACTGCATTTAATGTAACTTGATACCTCTGGCACAAGAATTAACTGCATTTAATGTAACTTGATACCTCTGGCACACGAATTTCCTTCAGGATTAATAAAGTCTTGTCTTGTCTTGTGAGGTGTGTGCAGTCTTTAAAGTGTCCGGGTGGTGCACTGCACGTGCTCTTAACTTCCGCGTTTTTTTGTTCCGACAACATGACGTTAATATAACATTAACAAAACGCATGTACACTATGGATCACACAGCATAGCTAAACTTAAGAAGTATCGAACTTCAAACCAACCGTGTAGATTTATATAAGATTTAATGTGTATCTTTATGTCATGTCAGTGTAATAATAACATATTGATCAACTGAGTAATACACTTACGTGTGGAAGGTAATTCCTGCTTGTTTACTTTCCTGGGATCTTTTATGTCTGCATTTAGCTGCTGCACACTCAGCGACCATTCTGACAGGCTATCCCCTAGTAAGATGGCAGTGACTCGCTAACGTTAACTTAAAGGTTTTTGGTCAAAACCTAAAACATTTTCATTTCCTACCGAACTACCGCAGAAGCTTAATAATGACTGAATAATTGGTTCTGTATGGCAAACTTACAAAATTAACACGGCTTATATCATCTTTAAAGCCTGAAGTTAGAGTGTCGCTGCGCTTCGCTGTGGTCGCATAGCTTTGACGTCATCATCAGGGCACCAACCTGCAAATTAACCGTAGCTCTGAAAACAAAATATTTGACAGTATTATTTGAAAAGGACGTTGCGTATTAATTGTTTTGTGTGTGTTTGTGTTTTAGAATAAACTTGTATTAACAGTCTGCGGTCCTTTTTACCAGTCTTAACCCGGAAACCGGAAGTGCAAACGTCATTCCAGATTGTTCCGCGCTCACTGCTCACTAGCTGTGTGGATTGGACAAGCGAAGAGAGGGGCTTTTAAACTTACGCACGCTGTTTTCTGTCGCAGTACTTCATTTCATTTAGTAGTTTTACATTTTCGCGAACATGGGGAAGAAAAGCCACACAGTAAAGCTAAATAAATATGCACGAAAAACCGGCGCAGTGTTGAAGTATGAGATTGTCTGCAAGGACGGCAAACAGTGAGTAAAAACCTGATGCTCTAACCATAAATGCGGCTGTATATTAAAGGCAATGTGGAGTTTGTTCTCCGCCAGAATTATTAATTTGTTACAGCGCTATTTTCAGTTTGGTGTGTATGTTAATTAGCGACATTGTCAGCGCTAGCCATAGCATAGCGCTAGGAACAGCGTATTGCGTACTATGCCTATAAAAACATAAATCATATTAATTATTTCTTTATTGTATTATGTATGTATTGTATTATTCTATGTTTAATAAAACATCTGGCATTTGTTAGTAATGCAGGCTTAACAATTTTATGGGGGGCGGGGCGGGGGGTGTAGGCCGGAGTCCATTACTGTACAGTCATATGTAGCGACATGGCGTCTTGTGGTGTGCTGACCACTGTAACTTTCATTATCAGAGTCACTGTGCAGGTTGTGATCAATGGTGAAGTCTTTCCCTGTGCTTCGGGGGCGAATGCAGCTAAAGCTAAGGCTAATGCAGCTAAGAGTGCCCTGAGATGTCTGAAAGATAAGGAGAACCAGAGACCAGGGGTAAGTTTTTATATTATAGCCCTATTGAAACCCTAGGGATTATATGGGTAGTAGATTAAAAGTCCGTTTTTCTTTTTAACTGTTTTTCCAGACCGCAAATACAGCAAAAAAGCCTGCCCTGCCAGTGAAACACGAAAAGAAAGACCAGCAGAGATATGAAAACATATGTAGCCGTAACATTCCAGAGGTAAGTAGTGCAACTCTTCACTCTCTTTAATGAATTAACTGAAATACAAGATTAGTAGATTTTTGTAAGTTTCCAGGACACAACCTAAGGTATTATTTGATAGCAACATCTTACTGTTTTTGTCTCAGGCGCCCCCCCTGCCAGCTGGGTCTGATGGTGGTGCAGCAGCCGTGCTGCCTGAACTAACAATCTCAGCGTAAGGCACCGACTGATGATTAAGTTTGCTTTTTAAGAGTTTTACTAATGTCTCTCTGTGTATTGTACGAAGGGATTCCCGGGCTGATGAACCAAACAGTGGGGGAGAAACTTCAGATTCATCCAGCCCCCCCTGTGTTCAGGTCAGTGACTCCAGATACTTTGTTGATTCAAGGCCATAAATAGGGCTCAACTCTTGAGTGTTCAAATGTGCATCGGATGTATACGTTTTTCTTATGCTGGACACATTAGTGGTAGCTCTCAGTCTTGAAATGAGAAGGCCTTGCACTGGAATTCTGCTCTACACCACTATGTCTTTTTTAAATCAAGGATATCTCTGAAGAGATGGATCCAGGAAACAGTTTCAGTGAGATGAGTTTAACTCCAAAAACCCTCAGGTGTGGATTTTTTTTTTTTCATTATCATTCGGAGTATTTGATTGTTTTTAATTGTGATTTTAAAAATTATATTCAACAGAAGCAAATCAGAATTTCTGGTTCTGGATCACCTTGGCTCAGGTGGCTTTGGATGTGTTCACAAGGTGTTGCAGAAACTTGTGGGCAAGTGTTACGCCCTAAAGATCACCCCATGCAAACAGTGAGTCAAATGTTCAGTTATGTCTCCATAAATGTATTTTTTTATACATGTTCATGAGTTATAGATGATCTCAATCTTTAGGCCTAGAAAAGCTCTGCGAGAGGTGAGGGCCTTGTCAGACCTCGACCATTCTAACATCATTCGATACCACGCCTGCTGGATGGAGAAGTCGGGATGTGAGTCAGAACACAAAGACGACAGCTGCAGCACTCCCTTTGACAAGCCTTCCAAAGAGTCACCTATGCAGAATCTCTATATTCTGATGGAGTTATGTGATAAAAAAACTCTCACAGACTGGATAGAAGAGGAGAATGACAAGGGAACTCTGCGACCCTCTGAGAGAAGAGAAAAAAGTCTGAAATGTATCCTGCAAATAGTCGAAGGAGTGGTGTACATTCACTCCAAGATGTTCATCCACAGAGACCTGAAGGTGAGACAATGTGGACAACTGAGGATGCTTATTCAACTTTATGTGGCTTTATCATGACAACATGTTTCTTTCTTCCTCTGGTTAGCCTGGCAACATCTTGTTTGGGACAGATGGAAGGGTGAAGATTGGAGACTTTGGACTGGTGACTACTCATTATGACGATGACGACAAGAACCCGATGATAAGGTCTCCGCAGAGAGGAACTCCACGTTACATGGCCCCTGAGCAGGTTAGATCTATTTCCTCTCACCACAAAGGATACCAACCTATTATTTCTCAAAGGTGCTTTTATTTTGAAACATCTGAAGGAGGCAAACACGAAACATTCACATGGACAACAAAGAAAGCCAGATTATTGCACACTTTCAAAGGGGATGGTGGTGTATAAACAGAGGTGCACCATCATTGTTGACTTGTGTGCCTTGTTCTATAACTGTGCTATACATGTAAACTTTTTTTTGGTTAACAAATGTCAACCATGCCCTCAACCATTATCAGAGATCCAGCCCTTAATTAACTGCTAGTTCCTATTTGAGGAAATTCAAAAAGTATATCTACACCTTTATTGAGCTCTGCTGTATCACTGTTGTTTTAGTTTATTATTCTTACAAACATATCCATATATATAACTGTGTATTTTGTTTTACAACAGAAGACAGAGAACACTTATGACAGAAAGGTCGATATTTTTCCTTTGGGGCTGGTCTACTTTGAGCTTCTTTGGAAAGTCAAAACCCTGTTTGAAAAATCTCTGGTGAGTTGTTCACAGACCACCAAGAATTCTGCCTAAAGGTTTTATTGTTGTTTATTTAATAACCTAACCTTTATGATTAAAAAAAAATCAAAAAATGTTTCCAGTAGTGTTTATTCACTTTTTATCGCTTTGTGATGTTTCAGATGTGGAACGACATCAGAAAACTGAAACTTCCTGAAGATTTTAAGCAGCAATTTACAAAAGAGGTACATCAACATTTTATTTTCTCAGTTTATTAATTAATATGAATCAGTACTTCCTAGTTGTGTAGAGAGGGGATATGATTCCCATATTTATTTACCTTTATAAGTGACAACTAAGACATGTTTGGATCTTCTGTTTTATATTAATGGCAATTGTCAAATCAATATTTTTAATGATCACTTCCATCGTATGTGACCAGGTGACTCCAGACTATGCTGAATAGAACTTAGTAGAAGAGATAAATAAGACAAACCTTTGTTTGTAATAAACAACAACAATAAACAACATTCTCTTATAGGAATTATTCAATCTACTTTAAAAAAGGATGAAAATGTATGAAAAGCTTTAGAATCCATCAACCAGTGTGACCACTCTGACCTATCAGGAATGGATGTTAGTCCATTTTTTCCCCTCTGTCCCTGCCTAAAGACATTTAATTGTCTCCCTAATAGTTATAGCACCACCTAGTGGGACTAGGAAATTCAGCACTCCCTGCAGACCCTGAGTTGTGTGAGGGCCTGATTTTCTTACTGTTTATTTCAGTCAGTGCCATGTGATGTATTCCTTCTTTCTTGTTGGTCTTTTTCACTTGTAGTACCTCATCATAAGGCAGATGCTGAACTTGAAGCCAGGTAAACGACCTGAAGCAACAGAGGTCAAGACGCACCTGGACCAGTTTGCTGTCATTCTTAACGCCAGGAAACTAGAGCGTCAAAGTAGCAGAACCTTCTGAAAACCACGACCAAAAAAAAATCCAGGAACCTCTTCACTTACATGGCAATAAACACAATTCTGACTCTGATATCTGAAAGGATTGTGATTTTGTAATCTTATACAATATTTTAAATGAGTTTTTTTAAGGTAGGGTAGGAGATTTTGAAAACTCAGTGAGAGTCAACCAGATTTTGAAAGTAAACACACGCCCCTTTCTCTCGAAACTCACCCCGAAGCCACGCCTCCCAATCACATGGACGCGCATTACCTGAAGACGAGCTGCGGTCTGTAGCTGTGTCTCAATTCAGGGTCTGCATCCTTCGGAGTGCGCATTTTAAGGCCGCTTACGTCACAAAGCTGCGCGAAGGCTGTCCCAATTCGCCAAAAGTCGAAGGGTCCTTCAAATGCGTCCTCCAAATGCGTCCTCCTTTTGCCTGAATTTGGAGGACGCATCGCTACCATCCTTCGTGGCCTTAAATATCCCACAATGCTTTGCGGGCCTACTTTTTGTCCAATAGTACAATGACGGACCAAGCGAGCGGCAGCGGCAGGAGTGCCGAATTCACATTTAAATGTAAGTACAGAGCAGTAGTTCGAGAGTTTTAAAATGCTAGTAGTGATAGCGGCATTAAAAAAATGAGTTTTATATTTACAAACATGACGTCCTGTTGATACGAGGCGCTGTAAACTAAACGCTTTGATTGAATGTTGTTTCTTGCTGTTTACTGTAGTATAGTATAAAGTATAGTTCACGTGAGGAGCAATATTATCGTTATTATATCAAACGGTCATTCTGCCTGTTGTCATTTTGTTGAAGGAGGAGCAGAGAGAAACAGAAGAAACCTGACAATTGATAACGGAGGAGATGAGACTGGAGAGGGAGGGAGAGAGAGAGAGAGAGAGAGGGAGGGAGAGGGGGAGAGCAGAGAAAGAACGGACAGACCTCAGCTCATACAGAGGATGTTGGACAGCAGTGATTTTATGTTCTGTGTTATTTAAATGTTACTTATTAAATTGTGTATTAAATCGTTCTTGTCTCTGTGTTCTTAAACTCTTCTAACCTTGTTACATATGTGTTTTCACCTATTTATAATTGAAGTAAACTTTTGAACAACTTCTCAGTGGCCACAGTAAATCATTTATTGTGTGTGTGTTGTGTTATGTACAATATTTACAAAGACACAGTTTGAACATTTCTAACTATTTACCAGTGGGCATTATGAAAATGTACAGTTTATTATTTATAAAAATCAGCAGAAAATACTATTCACAAAGAACATATATATAAATGTTTGGCTGAGCAGGAGTCCTTGGTGCTTCTGGACTGGATGATGCCACGGTGAAGACCTTGGAGTCCTCTGGCTGTGAGTGGGACATCATCTGGGGGAGGGGGGTGTCTGTCTCCTCTGTCCACCACATCGTCCATCAGGGTTTGCAGAGCGGACGATCGGCGGCTGCCATGTTACTAAAGATGTTTTTAAAAAGGGCAAACATAAAAATAATAACTTCAACAGAGCGGCTTCCAACGCAGCTTAAAATATGAAAAGCTATAAAATATGTATCCTCACCCTCCAAAGGGGATGATGGTCAGTACACCTCCTCCAGGACAGACAGCTGGTCCTGCAGGGAGCCCCACTCTCCTCCACCCAGCAGTAATTCTCTGGTGTAGTGACAGACCTGATGCTTAATTACACATTAAAGCAGTGCTTTCAGGGTTATTTGCAGGGTTCTTACACATTTAGCTATTTATTTAAAGTATTAAAATTACAAACAGACCCTGTATCAAGTCTTACAATTGAATCAAATATAAATTACATTTAATCATATTTGTCTATCTACTGGTTATATATCTAGCGTTTGCTCAGTAACTGGTATATTAATTATGATCAATAATATGGTTAAACAGCAGCTTACCGTCACCTCCCACTGCGCTCTCCCAGCCTGAAGAAAATGAGCCGTCACAGGTTTTGCTGCCGCTGGAGCCGCCTCTCCCCTTCCTCCAACAACAAATAAATATATTAAAATATTCCAAATGTCTAAATCCACACTGTTGTCCCGTTTGTTGTCTAGTCCGTGTTGTGTCGCTGTCGCTGCTTTTGTTTTTCCCGGGGCAAAATTTATGACGTCGCGCCACAATCAGGAAGTGCTTTGAAGGCCAGACCGTCCCATTTACCAACGGTGGAGGATCCTCCGGAGGATCCTCAGGAGGACGCGGCCTCCTGAGACCGCGTAGGCTGCGTCCTCCGAAGGATGCAGACCCTGAATTGGGACACAGCTCGCGACTTCGGCCATCATGCACGTACCTCTCTGGTGCGCACAGAGCAGGAAGAGAGTGACAACCAGCCAATACTCTGCACAGGGTCCACCCGGAGGATTGGCTGATGTTTTTAGCGTTTTATAGCTTCCACAGATGATTCATATTCTTCGTTTTAAAGCAAAACTGCCGAACTAATCGGTTGCTATCGGATTGTAAAGAGAACTTACACTAATTTAACAAAAAGTGCATCAGAATGAAATCTCCTACCCTACCTTTAATGTTTCTGAAAATCAATTTTGTCCATCATCGAGTGACTTTTACTTGTCTGCCATTTTAATCTTTATATGGACCCTGCCTGTTTTTACATTAAAACTTTTTCCCAACCTCCTGTTTGTTGAATTACTGAAAGCACTGAAGACGTGGCTTAATGTGAGGCACCAAGGGTGTTAACAGTAAAGTACTATTATGAAAATACAGAAAGATAATTCTAATTTTAAACTTTAAAGGGAGAAGACACATGGAGAAGTAACAAGATTGTGTAGTTGTTGTTGTCTCTCCTCTTGGGGCCTGTAGGGGGAGCTGTGGCTCTGCATAGCTCAGGCTGTGCAGTGTGTGGCTGCAGACTGCAGGCCTCCTTCAGCCTTTGAGAGAGAGAGAGAGAGAGAGAGAGAGAGAGAGAGAGGTTTATTCACAGTGAGAGGGCTGAAGCTGAGGGAGCTGTGTGACATTTAATCATGCCTCCGGAGCACGCCGGATGATTAGCATCTCTGTGGAAAACAACAGTAGCAAGCACCAAACGCAGGATCCCACACAATCACCTGGACGTGCTGCACGCAGTCACACAGGCCCCGCTAATCAGCGCAGATCAGCTCCTGCAGTTCAGTGTGCTACCTGAACAATCACTACACTTGTAAAGAACTCAAGCAACATTTGCTTATCACCCGTGGAAAGATGCTATAGGAGGAAAAAGGCTGGTCACATGTTGACTGAATAACCTGGTTGATTTTTAGGTGACAGCAGCAGTAAAAGCTGCTGAAATAAACACTTACAGATCCAGATCCCTCTGGTCTGGCCCCTGTGAGCAAAGTGTTTTGATTCAGTATCATTTCACAATAATCAACCAGGGAAACTTTAAATGTTTTATCTTTTATTTAAAGATGGATATCATCTGCACGAGAGAACTGTGAGTCGTCCCTCCCCTGACATTTACACCAACAAAACAATGTACTCTCTCATTTTAGCTGAATCTGAGATAAGACGCTAGTGTGTTTCCAATCTTCTGCAGCGGTCACACCTCTGTGAGCACAGTTATTGGATGTATTGAGGTCACTTCCTCTGAGAGCAGTGTGGGCACTGAAGCAGCGCTCCTGGCCTGAACCATGTAGCCAGGGGGTAAAATGGACTCACAAGTCAGAGTAGTCTCCCCGCAGTCCCAGGGGGTCGGAGCAAACTATTACTCCGTGCACAGCCTCATTTCAGAGGCAGCAACCAGAGTTTGTTTTGCTCCGTGTTTTTTTTTAGGAACCAGCCGCGCTGCAAAGACATGACTATCGCCCACCAGCGGACATCAAAATGACAGTTTACTGCTGTTATCATCCCTGCCTGTACATATATTTCACAAGTTCCTGTTAAGTTATAGCTCACTTAACCTCCTCTGAACTCCAGTTAACTGGAGCATGACCACATGCTGGGCCTCGCCAGAGGCCCCACTTGGCTTTTTACTCTGGACTTTCCACCTCTCCAGAACCACATCCTGCCTCTGTCCGCTCCACTTAGGGGAACACTGGCAGTGCTGTTTAAAGGGCCATACCAATGATGCCCCAGTTGCATGTGGAGAGGCCAGAGGTGCACGCCAGGCTAAAAACAAAGCATAAACACCAGGCACTCGTATTGATCCACCTCTCCAATGTCTGCTCCCTGAACATTAAATCTGAATGTATGTATTCAGCCTGTACTCTTCCCTATGACTAAACCTAAGATTCCAGATGATGCATTCATGAGCTGTAGTAAATTTGGTTTAAAAATAGTGTATGTTACATAATCAGAAGTGGGACAGGGCTTCTATCAGGGGCACTAAGTTCATGCTGTTTGCACAATTTCCAGGAATTTTGTGGCTTTCATTTTCAGCGAAAACAAATCAACCACACATTAAAATTTCCATGTTTTTAGTGGTATTCATTAAATGCTAAACACAGGGTGAACACTTTGTGGTGTGTCGATGCGTCACACTATATTGCATCATACAGTTTTTACTTTTGAAATGCTATTATCTACACATACATGCGGAGGAGTGATCTAATGCTCAGGCAGGAAACACCTCAGATCCACCTAAATACAGCTCACATCCTCTTCACTACACCTACAATAGATCCTCCCTCAAGCTCTTCTGCTCTATTACATAAAACGTATCTCACACCAGAACTCCCAGCTGCTCTGTATTAACTGTGCGGTAAATCAGTGAATCTTTGCTGTGCGCCAGCCGAATATCCAGTGGAGATATTCATCCATTCGCACCTCTTATGTTTACTCCTCAATAACACCAGGCGGCTGTCTCCTGAGAGCAGGCCTGTCAGACGCAATATTACACATGGCAGCGTTTCTTTGCTGTTTAGCACTGCTGCGTAGTCCATGGTGCTTCAAAGACTCCTGTCCTGTCTATACAAAGTCCCAGAACACTGTGCTCTTTATTCAAAAATAAATATCTCAAGGTAACATTAAATGCAACGGTTATTGGTTATTGGAGCATGTAGGTAACAGTGAGGTGTGTGCGTGTTTTTGTCTTGACAGGTGTGTGCTCTCTTGTAGCAGCCAAAGGAGCTGTCAGAAACTGAAGACATCCGCTGCCTTGTGTCACTTTGTGTGGGATGATAATTTGCAACAAACAAATGATATTGCACCGTTTCTGTTGACAGGCTTCCATCGCTATCGACTCCAAACCCTAAGTGCTCAATGTCTTGCTGCAGTCACAGACTCCGCCTTATGAGCTTTAAAAGGTCAAGGGCGGGACGGCTAACCTGATAAATCTTAAAAAAGAAAAAAAAAATCAAAGATTCAGCCCCATCTGGAGTTCAGCAGTTCACAGCAGAGCAGCAGGGGAGGCAGCAGCGTGTCAGGAGGATCCTCTGAAAGCTTGTGCAGCCAGTTATTCCCCTGTTTTCTCTTGCAAAAGTGACACCTTCTGACAGCCCAGTTGCATGTGGGGAATTCATGCCCACAGGAAAGGCACGTGTGAGATGATGCAACCATGATGTTAGCATGGAAGAACAAAAAGACTTAGACACTTAAACCTGCAGCAGAGTGTAGAAATATAAACTGGTGTCTTTATCTGCTGAAAATGCATCCGATGCTAATGTTGTTTACTGCTAGACCGATTCGTCCAAATCAAGGACATCTGAACATCCTCCTCATTGCTGTCATCAATACATCATAACTGCGGTAAATACCAGGCACTTCTTCTCCAAAAAAAACACTGTGAAGTTACAATTTGATTTGCTTTTAAATGATTCAGTGAGAAGCGTCTACTCGTGCACCTGCAGTGCTGTGAGATAGGATTCATGCGCTATTCAAAGCTATGTAGTCAAGAGTATACATCAACAAATTAGAATATTCAGAGCTGGCAGGATCAGGCAAGGTGCAGCTCATTGCATAATTTAAAGGTAAATTCATGTGCTGTGATTGCAGCAAAGATTAATTGATCCCAAAGCACTGAGTCCTTTTTTGAAAAAAGGCGAGCTCATCAAACTGGCAGATGAATTGAAAGATGGAGTGAATCGTCAGGAATGAATTACTTTTGTACTGTTTGCGAATTCATGTTTGCCTTTCTGTCTTTGTGTCAGTAGTAATTACGCAGGCACCTATGGGGAAGAGACATGGAAGGGAGATGAAAGCTCTGTGAAACCAGGACATGAACAAAGCCAGAAACAGAAAGTGGGGGCCAGCGCTTGAACACCATGCCATGACAGACAGCCTTTGGGGCTGTTTTATTCGGCTGCCAGGAGCTTTTTAGGATTCGTTTTATCTGCTCTGCCTTCCCACCCACCCACACGCCCACCCCTCTGGATGGTGCTCCAGATGATTTGTGTCCAGTTTGGCTTCACTCGAGCCAACACAGCCTCTAAAAGCAGACACACTCTGCCTCCTTCGCTGCAATCAGCCTGCCTGTCTTGTGTGTGAGAGCTGTTAAACCTCTTTTCTGCCCGAGTGGGCTTGTTCGTGTTTAAGTGAAAGGTCCCTTCAGTTGTATGCTTCAAAGATGAATATAAAATATACTTTTTTTTTTTTTTTTTTTAAATCTGGGTTTTCCTTTTCTTGGACGGACTCATGTATAAAAATGTTCAGCAGTGCAAATCATGTCTTGTTAATCACGTTAAGCATATCATAGTACATGAATAAAAGAGCCCACTACAGTAGGTGGGATTTGATGGAGGAGGTGAGACCACCAGGTTTTTTCACATCAGATATTTTTTCTCTTTTGGCCACAGAGCTCTTTTTCATCCTTTACTAATTAAGTTAATCCGTCTCCTTTTTTTTGATAATCCCAACTGCTTATTGTGAATGAAATAAAAGGAGCTCTCCAGCCCTTAAATGACCAGTATATTTATATACACGCTTCTCCACTACTGCTGGAACCCAGTCAGGTTTAAGGTGCCTTAATGTGACATCAAATCCAGAATCTGTGCCTCATTTGTTTGCATAAACTCTGACTGAAAACAGGGTGGGTGCGTTCACAGATGATGCTACCCTAGACATGTGTATTGATCTCTATTGGAAAGAAACCTTTATTTGTCTGGCTCCTCCAAAAAAAAATCAATATCAGTCAAGGTTGGTGATCCTTTGTTGGGTAAAATTCAGACTGTCAGCATTGGAGCAGCAAACATGTTTCTGTTCTTGATCCTTTCCAAACTGCATTTTTAGTTTAAATTGTTTCATAGATTCTTGCTCTAATATTTTTGAACATGTTTTTTCATATATTTTCAAAGATTTATTTCTCGTCTCCAATTGATGTAATTAATATTTGATTGTTTATAAAAGCTCATACTGCTTGATGCACTAACACAGTGCAGCCCCTCCTGTATATAAAGCAGTCTATATACTCTCTAACCTGATAAGATGTCCTTTTAAAATCCCCAGCAGGGCTAAACACAGTTGGATCAAATTCATTGCGCAGCACATCTGGCCTCTCAAAAATCCTTTTAGAGATGGTTGAAAGTCCCCGTTGCTGGTGCTCGGCTCCTGTGTTCTTCATCAGACCCAAATTAGTGGCATTACACTCAGAGAGCCATCTCATAAATGGATTTCTTGTTGTGTGTGAAGCCTCATAGGGGAATCGGTGCACCATGTTGCCATCTGTCTTCATACTTCCAGCCTCTGGAGCCACTTTCCCAGAAATCAACACCCTGTGGTCTGAATCACACTCGTCGTAATGTCGTCTGCGCCCCCCCAGTAAGGTCTGCAGGCAGTGTTTTTGGCCCTGTGAGCGCATGTTGTGCTCGGTCATGTTAATCTACAGGGTACATCACAGATAATAATGCTGCTAAGAGCTTTACTGTGGTGTACATTATTATTATGACAGCAACATCAGTGGTGCCTTTATGGCAGGGGATGCTGTAGGACAATTGATTACTACAGACCAGTGCATCTGTGCCTACATTTAGCACATTAGCTTAGTAGCTTTTTACATAAAATCTCCATGTGGTGTGGGTGGCAGATGTACAATAGAAGGAAGCTGATTCATTCCATGTGATAAGCCTTTATTATCATTTACAGGTTCATATCAGGTCACATTTATTCTAATAAAATACACTCATATTTTAGGACAAAGGTTCAGAAGTGCTCTCTAGAGCCAACCCAGCGGATCCACTCACAAATGTACTTTTTTTCTTTTTACATTTTTTATAAATAACAAACTTTTGCATTAAGAGAAATTAATTTATTATTAGACTGAATAAAAAACAGCCATGGTGTATTGTACTGCATAAATATCTTCTGAAGTTAGCATGCTAACCACATGTAATATCGCTTTGTACCACTAGAGGGGCCAGTGGGTCAATGTAGTGTCTAGCCTGCATTTCCAAGAGTTTGGACTCAAGGATTGTTTTTTGAAGACGTTTCGCCACTCAGTTCTGAAGAAGCCACTTGGGGGACTGGTCTTCAAAAAACAATCCTTGAGTCCAGTTGCCTCGATTTAAACTCTTGGAAATGACTATGACCTGGATGAATGAGAGCATCCACAGATATATGTCTAGCCTGCACTTTGTCCAACTCTTGTCCTCTCCATCTGCTGATGCGAGTGGCCAGAAGTGTGGACTTGAGATGGTCAAAACATATTAAACCATTGTTTAACAAAGATGAGCCAAGGCCAGGAGGCATCATCATCATCATCAGTGGTGACTGGGTGCCATTATCTGTCCAGCATGAATTAGTATTAATACCAATATTATTCTATTACTGCTCCATCAGTGGCTTCTGAGCACCTGGCTCTGTTTCTCCCCCATCTGCCGGCTGTCTTTGAGGACAATGACTGTCCCCACTCACCAGAAGAAGTCACCGGCCAATTTGGCTAGCTCCAGCTGCAGGCGCAGACCAACTTGGCCTCCCTGCAGGAGTGGCACTCGGATGTTTGGTGTGCTCACTCTTCTGCTGCTAATTGTGTGGTAGCAAAGGCCACGCTGGCAAGTGGGCCCCTCCATCGCTCCATTGTGATTCCCTGATTTTCCACTGACAGCGCCAGCCGGTGGGACAAGGCCAGGGCACATTTGGACTGTCTGATATTTTGATGCTCTTTTGTGCTTTTTTAGAGTCCACTTTAACACATTCAGAATTCAGTGCAGCATTTGATATTTAGTCAAATGTTCAATCAAAGGCACAATGCTAATTCTGCTACATAAACATTACATTTTGAATAATTAAAAGTCTATAAAATAACACCTGGAGTCACCTGTCACTTTGACCCACTACACAGTGTCCACCAGGGGGCACTGTTGTATCAGGCTACATCTGACTGAAGGCAGCTGAAGCAGGAGGGAAGTAAGGCAAGGCTGTCTACCACCCTATCTGTGTTTGTGTCCTCACTTTGTAAGACAATGGCGGCTATATTCTTATCCGATCTAACCTCTACCTGGAGAGAGAGACAGATTGCAGGGCACTTTCTGTCCTAAAGCAAATTAAATCAGAATGCCATTATAGAAAAACAGATAACCCTTCCACAGTTCAATATGACCAAAACAGGAAATATGGTACATGTTGACTACAGGATATATATCATATCAGAGTGGAATAATGGAATGGTTCTCAATATGGAAAGCCTGCTAATCAATACCACGACTCTGATTCTGAATGATAGCCGCTCTGCTAATAGAACTGACGAGCTCATTTGAATTATGGCTGAATTACTGGAGGAATGTTGATCCCAGCGCGAACAATGGATCCAGCACAGAGAACATGAGGTATACGCATGTGTAATTACTTAGAGGTTACATGTGTTGTCTATATTTCAGCAGCAGACCAGATACTGCATAATGTGCTGCATAATTTTTTTGACCTTGCCTTGACTATTTTATTGCATTGCCCTCCTCAGACTCTTTGATTGGCCTGCTCCTCACATCTCACCTCCGCTCTTTGCAGCATCAGTTAAATCCACTTGCTCCTCAGGTATTTGAATATGGATACCATCTTTCACGGTGTTATTGGCCTCCTTCTCCCCTTCCCGTCCTTCATTACAAATGATCTCTCAGCACTAATGAGTACACGTCTAAAAATACACTCCTTGTCCAGAGAGCTGGATGTGTCGTGGTGCGCACTGGGCTTTAACAGATGTTAATGGTTGTGGAACATCAGAGTGTTTTTAATGAATAGAGGCACAGTTACTCCGACTTCATTTGCAGGGAATATTTTATTATTCAACGTGCATCCTCACCCGCCCACTGAAATTCCTCAGCCATGGATTCAGTGGCTACCTTTTTAACATACCGGTGGTGTTCCCTGTTGCCGTGGTAACACCACATGACCTTTTCTTGGGAGGTCGTGCTCATGTCAGTGTGTTGCTCGAAACATTCAATTCCGGCTCTCCACACACTTGAGGTCTTTGCAGTTGGAAATGTTCTTCAATTTGACGGATGAGGGACATTATTTCAACTGGACTCCGTGTTGGGGACAAAGAAAACGTAAAAAGGTGATGGATGGAGCCGTCGCCGCCTTCGTCTAATTAACCGATAGGGTCCCTTTATTCTTAGCTTCAAGTGTGTGGCTTTATTCGCTCTCGCCAAACTTCTCTAAATGGTTAAAAAAAAGGGGCATTTTTGACTCATCTTCACTTGACATTGATCAGCTGGTAATACTGAAGAGATGAGAATCCAGACAAATGCTGATGTAAACACTGCAACAACGCACTGGGAGTATTTCACAAATGTTTTAGACCAAAGAGTGCAGAGGGCCTTTAATGCCTGAAGGCACCAGCAACGGCTCCTCATGGTTAAACTGATGCTACATTTCAATCAGAGGAGAGAAGGCCGATTAATAAGAGCGAAACCACATGCCTGCTGTGGACAAACAACTCCAGCCTTTGTCTGGTTCAGGCTCAGCTGGTGATTAACTTCCCCTTAGCCAGACAGCAATAATGCTACAAACCTGGACAGTGATGCACGATGACTGTGTGGCCACGTGGGGGGAGAGGCACTGTGGATGATTTCATCAGGGCCTGTGAGTTCACCATGACCGGAGCAGAAGTGCCAGCCCAGCACAATGTGTGCAGCATGAGCATGCAGCTGTAAGTGGGACCCCACACCCCTTTTTTCCTCCTCTGTGAGAAACTGATGGGAGACATGGAGAGCACCCCCACCCCCATCCCCCCAACCACCCCCACCACCTCCTGTTCCTGCCCAAAGGGTTAGAGTCTAATTCAGACAAGATGTTGGATGTTCAACAGCCTCCTTTTCTCATTTGTGGTACAGATCTAGATGAAAAAGCGGCGAGCAGTAGGAGCAGGCCTCTCTGGAGGGGATTCATTAGATATTACAATCTAAGCTTCCTCCAAGGCCAGGGTCAAAGATGGCTCCTATTTGCACCTTATTTCATGGCCAGGAAGATAATCGGCCCACGCAGAGTGCATCTGGTTCACATGGAGGTTTCTTCAGGAACAGCCTTTCAGAGCACGCAATGCCGAACAGCTTGCAGAGATCCTACATTAGAGGCAAAAGAAACAAAGAAAGATTTGTTTGTGTTACCGGAACGTAACTTCAGCTTTCCAGCATCCTAACTAGATGAAATCAGAACTTTATTTCTCTCAGTGGACTCAGGCTGGCAGACTGCAACATGTGACAATGTCATGAGTTTCCAGGGCTGAGCTATCAGTGAGTCTGTTGTCTTTGTACAGCCTGGCTGAGCGTAACCTCCCCTTCTCTGTCCTCATGGTCTGCTTTGTGTCCTTCACAGGCTGTAATCAGATACAGCAAACTGATTGTGGAACAAACGACCCGGGGCAGTCCAGCTGCACAGGAGTACTGTTTCAACCCTGAAATGATGATGTCACCGCTCCCATGTGACAGGGCTCAGTTTCACTGTCAGATCAATTATTCACAGCGTTTAATTGGATCAGCTGAATCTAGATCGCTCCAGGGATCCATTTCCAGTAACAGCAGCTGCAAATAAACCCTGAGCCAGCACACAAGACATACGGTTCCAGATCAATATCTGTACACTACAGCACACCTCTCTGACTATTTTACTGGAAGGAAATAACCCATATGTTGGAGCGCACATTTTCACTTTTAGTTTGATCTGGGCTGAGGTGGGAGTGGAGGTGATGATCTCAGAGCGTTGGGTGAAGGCCAGCCTGTGATGATGCTGCATTCATTAATCACACTGTGAGTACAGTGGCGTTCGCAGCCTCTTAGTCATCAGATATTCCCCCGGCCTCTGCTCCACTCCTGCCTCAAACTCATTACAGGCCTCCCAGTCAAAGGTGGCCTTTGTGCTGGGGAGGTGGCAGTGGTGGGGGGGGGTCAGAGCAGACGAAGACACTCCTACTCCCCCTATCAGTTTCATGACACTGAATATAGTGCAGCGAGCCTATTCACAAAAACACAAGGCCTACATCTCTGTGGGGAAGGAGAGCGAGAGAGACGCCTATTCATCTTCGGCCGCTCGTGGTCGTCGCACATGCGGAGGTCTCGGGAAAGTTGCTTTTCCAATTAAACACAGTCATCTCTGTTTTCACATGAACCCCAGTGTTTATCTTGTCTTTTTTTCTCTAATGAGTGAAACCCACCTCACAAACCACATATTCAACATTTGTCTTATCAATTAGTACGCTCAAATGGAAGCAGTCCAATGTACATACTGCTGAATGGCCATGCTGAACGTCAGCGATTGAAAAGGTTTCTAAGGTCTCTGGTTCCCATCATGATGAAGTTACCCTGAAAGCATGAATGCCCTTCTTTCATTCCCTCCATGTATGCAGTTTTATACCACCTATAGAGGCAGAACTCACAAAGTCCTGAGTGTCCTTTGGCAGGTTTTCCAACAAGCTCTCTGGGAACAAAATATGAACCTAGCTGTGACTTTCAAGACATTCATGTCATATCCTTTGACTGCAGATCATTGCTTTCTTTGACTGTCATAGACTCCCCATCAGCTCCCACCTCGCTGATCAGCCTCAGGCGTCTGCAGAAATAGTCTCTAAGGTAGGCTTATTGCACTCGCTGACCTCTAAAACATCTGCAGCAGAACTAGTTATGAACCTTTCTTTAAGTGTTTAACTTCAAATCTGGGAGTCTGGGTGGTTCCTTCAAACATTAGCATTAGCAGCAGCACAGATGTGATTTAAAAATCAATGGTATTTCTGCATGGATCAGAGCAAGCACAGAGAGCACTGATCAATGTTTCCCAGAGTCTAATTCTATTAATCATATGTGCTGAGAGGCTGAGGGTCGCCTCAGTGTGTACAACCAGCAGCTCCACCGGCCGTAATGACCTTGTGACTGGTGACCTTTTCTGTGTTTCTCTTCAACCTGAGGGGACATGCTGCAGAGACTCAGCTAATCAGCTTTGTTCACCACTCAACTGCAACTCTAATAAGCTTATTGATCTGGATCTGCATTGATCCGGTGTTCAGGCTGGAGCCGGGCTGGGTTGGGTTTGGATTCACCAGTGGACACTGGCATATAGGTTATTTTTTTTAGGGAACAATGCACATGGTTTTCTATGAGGATTAGCTTTGCTTTGGAGTAGGCTAGCTGCTTATTAACATGGACTCAATCGTCCATACAACACACACTTAGCATTACACATATGTTAGACCTTGTGTCCACGTCATTGGACCTGTCTCCTTAATGCAAGCAAAGACATCCTGGAGATTAGCAGCTCACCGTGCATGGCTTTCACGTTATTGAAAGATGCTGAGGATGGTAGGCGAGGGACAGTTTACATATTCAATATATGTATATAATGAAAGAGGTGTTATGTTAGGTCAGCAGAGACACCCCTGTGGAATTTACTGGCTGTCTCTGCAGTAATAAAGCAGCGTGTGAAACGCTGCGTTTGTCAGAAGCTGCTGCTCATTCATGTTTTGAAATATGTGACTCAATTTTATGCTTGGCTCGTTACAATATATATACGTAATAATGTATATTAAGTCATGTGGAGACTCATGCAGGGAACTGTGAGCGTGCTGTCACCAACTATTTGATTTATAGGATGTATTATGTAAAGATTTGATTTTCAATGATGTTCTGTTTTGAATTCAGGTAGGAGGCCCTGACTGTTAGCGTCATGCGTCATCGGGCATTTTAACATTAAATGTGTAATGTTTAAGTTCAATTTAAAGGACGAGCCAAATGCAGACTAAGAAAAAAACAGCTAAAGTCCAAACAAAGGGTGAGCTTTATTAACACAAACCCTGAAGCTTGAAACGTAGAAGCCCGAAACTCCAAAAGCAAACACTGAAACAATCAAAAGCCCCAAGTTCTTAACTTAAAACCAAGCAGAGAAAGGGGAGCACAAGACTCAACAAGGCACAGGTGAACACACTCAGAGCGGGGCAGGTACATATGGCGGGAATGCAAGAAGAAGTAAAACATAGAGACTTTCAAAATAAAACAGGAAACAACAAAAGCAAGGCAAAATAAACCAGGAAATACACAAATGTACTAAAATAATCAGGACAACAGTGGCACACCAAGATGTGAGTGAAAATAAAACCAACTGAACAAGGGATCATGACAAAAGAGGCAGCAAGTTTCTGGTCTGAGTCTCACTTGGCAACAACATCACCATGGCTTTGGTGACGTCGGTGTAGAGTCTTTGGTAAAGCCTCACAGAGCTGCCAGCATGGCCGTGCTACTGTGGTTCAGAAAACAAAAAGTAGAGGCCGCACTGAATGAACTCATGACTAACGTTAAACATGACAAAATGTGCTGCCTATTTTTTTCGACCTCTTACATAAACATTCTCGTTTGTGCCCTGAGCCCTGACAAGTCTATTTCATAGCATCCTGCCAGAGAGGGCTGTGAGACAGGACTGCTGTCAACACCGCACACCAATCCCAGGAGAATCCTCACAAACACAATGACTCAGACACTGATTGGTCAGGGGAACGAATTCTTCCTCAAAATCACCCTAATAGAGCCGCACCTTGTTTACTCATGGCAGCTGTCAGAGGCGGGTGGGTGGGGGGGGGGTGATTGCTTCCTCTCATACTGTAACACAGTCATCACCACAGATCTGATGTTAACAGCACTTCCCAGATAAAAAAAAAAGAGCACTCAACTCTTTCATAACAAACATGACCTGACAGGAGAAAAGGCTGGGATAAGGGAGAGAGGCTAGTCAAAGCTGACATTGGGTTAAATACATTCTAGTTGCAGAAGTGAATCAGGGCAAAAAGGGAGCTGGAATGGAACAGACAAGCCTCGGTTCCTCCAGGGCGATTATGAAACTAGTCTTTACAGTGAAATGATTCTCCATTCTGATGTTTTCATAAAACATTTCTATTTCTGGACTATCCTCCTATCACCCCCCCCCCCCCCCCCCGGACCCCACTAACCAAGCACACAAACATCACAACATGCTCAGCACACTGGACATCACTGTGTGACTTATAGTAGATGGCAGATGCAGTCATCCAAACATGGAAAAAACACATACGAGATACACTTTAAACGAAAAAAAAAAAAGGTAAACAGCAGAGCTAGAACGGAGCACACATCCTTTTATTGTTATTGTTATGTGCATGTTTTGTGCATGTGTGCCCCTCCTGACCCCGTCCTCTTCCTGGTGTTCACATGAAAGGCTGTAATCAGGGGTGAGTAATATTAAGATTGCGTAATTCTCCCTTTTGTTTTCTCTGGGAACGATGTGGAAACTGTACAGAACAAAAAGTCATATAACAGCTATGTCTAATTCCCGCCCATCTCCCACAAAGCACAACAACCCTTCCTCCCCCCTACCCACCCACCCACTCTCTCACTCTCTTGGCCCTGTGGCAACAAATACTTCATGTTCGCCTTCCCTTACAGAGTGAGATCACCCGTCTGTGTGTGTGTGTGTGTGTGTTGCAAATATTCTCAGCTCCCCCAGCCAAGTCTGCCCTGCCCCCGTCAGACAGCAAAACGCTTGCATGTGTAATTTTTTGGCCCGGAGGGTTGATGAAGGAAAAAGTAACAGTTGGTGTGCATGTGTGCGTCGTCTTCTTGTGCCAACATGTTCTGTGTTTCTCTTATTTGTAGATGTGTGTGAGCCTGGAATGCTTTGTGTTTCTGGGTAGCGAATCTCTGAGTGCTCTCTCGCCGCCGCCGCCGCCTCTGAGCAGGGCCAGAGGTCACAGTGCATATTGTCCCAATATGGAAACCGCTCTTCCAGCTCTGCAGCACAAAAGGCTTGCCACACTGAAGCTCTTTGTCAGGGCTGCCAAAGACCCCAGTCAGGTCAACTACACAGCCTCCAAACCAATTAACAAAGGATTTTTCATTTGTGCCATAAATACACAAGCATTAGAGAGCAGATTTTCCACCACTGGTTGCAGTAAAAACATGTAAAAAATACGAGAATCTTTCCCTCTTTTGTCTGTGTGTAATCTTTAAAATAGCATCAGAACCATCTGGCTCGGCTCCTGCTGTGATGGAGAGGAAGAGATGGAGTTGCTAAGAAGAGGGTGGGGGCTGTGCATAAAAGGATGGAAATGGAGGGAGAGCCACAGAGGAGGAGGTATCTGCTGTAAAATCCTGTTATGCAACCCCTTTTTCTGTGGCTGGCGTATTGCATCTGTTAAAAATGGAGGAGAAAAACAGCTTTGCAATTAGCGCTCAGTGTCCTGAGGGTCCTGGTCTCCCCCAATCACATCGCTCTGTCCTGCTCTCCCTGGCGTTCATGTTGCTAAGCAGATGATGTGACTCAGGAACACACACCGCAAATCTCAGACTGTCAGCGCAGAGCAGACACACTGATAGCAATGATCCGACTCCGCCTGCATGAGCACTGATGTTTACTGGAACAGACCAGTCTCTGCAAATTGAACCAAGCTGGGTTGTTGTTTTCTCTGCCCAGAAGTGCTGTGAGAGAGGCAGATTTGGACACAGACTCAGGCCCCTTTTTCTTTTATGTTTTTGGGCACATTTATAGTTTACAGCAACGTAGGGTGTGGTCTCTATACACGGGTGCTTCCTCTGCGGTGAGTGGGGTGTTTATGGGTCTGGCCCAGTTTCCTGAGTCTTAGATAAGGACCACCCACCAAGGCTTCATCACTCCAGATCTGTCAGCAGTTAATGATCCTTAGGGAGGCTCCAACATTCTTATGGCAGCTCAGTGATGTAATTACTCAGCATTTATCAAAGTCCCCAGTAACATGATCACTATGAAAATCATAAACAGTAATATATTACAGAAGAAAAGTGTTTCCTTTCGCTTGACGCCTTGTTAACATACCACTTTATCTACTGTGGTAACCCCTTTTCATAAATACAACACGGAGGCATGCGTCTCCTCCGGGCATGTTGTTAAGAGGGGCAAAATATGTCAGGTTCAGACAGCCGAGCTGAGGAGAGGCCTTTTATCTTCATTGTTCCACTAATTGTTATAGAGTTCCTTTCAGAGGTTAAGCTGAGCTAAAACTATGCGGGTATGTAATCTGAGCCTGAAAAGATTGGATGTTGAGGTTGTTCAATTAGGTCAGGTAGCACTGAAATGATGCTGTTTGTATATTAAAGAGAAGAAGGGGATGCAGATGCTGTGTTTCCTAGATCCACATGAGCCACGGCTAACAGTCTCCATCCTCCAGTCTGAATGGAAGGTATTTGTGCGAGAGTATGATGCATTATTTAAGAGTAAACACAGTGGAGACAGGGAGGCCCGGTGGTGGTGGGGTAGTATTGATTGTGACAGGCCAGAGGAGACATGCACACCTCTCTTAAGTGTCTGGGGCTTCTCACAATGCCCCCACAAATCAACTTTTATTGCTCCAGCTTTGGAGTATCCACAGTCAGCAGCCTATCGGGCAAAGCAGCTTAGCAGAGATAGCCTGCGGCAGTCCCACAGTGGGCCTTTACGCTATCAATCGATCATTCATCACTAGTCCCTAAGAAACAAAAACAAGCAGCCAAAAGACAACCGGGGGGAGGGAGGCGGCTGAACTGCACTGTGTCACACAGCTCCTGGCTGAGTGGAAAAACCCTGTCAGGTTTTATTTGCGAACAGTCCACAGCCTGTTCTGTGCTGCCGAAATTGAAACATTTGAGGAAGAGAGGGAGAAGAAAAGTAATGAGAAAAACTTTCTGAAAGAGGTCGAATGAAATGTGGCCCCCCAGTGCCCCTCACTCCTCCCTGCTTCACCCTCCCTCCTCCAGCCCTCCTGCACATTCCTCTCCCCTCAGCAGATCTGGCATGCCCCACAGGAGGCGGCGGCAGCAGCAGCACAGTAATCTTTTCAAAAGGGCGGATTTGAGCGGCCGCCAGGGCAGCCGGCCAACTATTTCTCATTTGGAGCTGGCCTGGAGATGACCCTCCTGTTGAAGCCCCACTCTCAGGAAAAACAAAAACGCCAGCACCGAGTAAGGGAGCGCCTTGGCAACACTGGAGAGCCAGGAACAGACTAGCCAAAGGAAAACAGGGAAACCGCAGGCCTGCTCTCAGGAACATCTGCACCGCCTTCCTGTGTAAAACAAAAAAAAAATTAAACCTAATACTGTCTGCATGAGCCCAAGGGACTTAACGAAAACATGGGAGGGCTGTGTTCAATTCTTTTTTTTCTTGGAACTCTGTCTGTGTGTCTTTTTTTCCTTTTGTCCATTTCCCACTCTGTCTAACAATTTCCCAAGCCCAATAACCCCCCCCCCCCATCCGTCTTTCCCTCTCCACACAGCGTTGGCCTCTAGCACTTTCAATGGAAGCCCACCCTTGGCTTGGGAGGAGTTGATCTGGGTCCCTGTTATGCTAGCTCAATGATGGATGGACAGGAAAACTAAGAATCCAAGTCCTGCATTCCTGCTTTTTACAGTGGGGTGTGCGGCTGAAGGGAAAAGGGGGGGGGGGGGGATTCCTGCATGTCTTTGTAACCATGATACTGTATGTTTGACAGCAAATGCAGTGACCTTCATTCAAAACCCTGGTCAAACCCCTAGACATGGGTGCCCAATAATTATCTGGTTTCTTGCAAAAGTTAAAAAAAAAACTGAGCTTCCAGAAAAAGTGAAAGTGAGAAAAAGGAGGACAGGACATGTGGAATTTTTTTTTTGGAGGCTTAAAGGCTTTGTGAGTCAGACCTAAGACATCAAATTCCACATGCTGGGTTCAGATATCGTGTCTGTATGCAATGTTTACTGCCACAATCAGCCCTTACTTGGCCACTTGGCCAAAAAGACGCCCCTGTGGCCGGCTTTAGGGAGGGAGCAGGGGATGACAACAAAGAAAGCCCTTATGTTTTCCCTCTAAACCGTCTCTCACTCCTCCACACACACACACACACACCACTCCAAAAAAAAAAAAAAAAAAACAACGCTCCAGTAAAAACTCATCACACATCTGCCAGATCCGCTGAGGCCTGCCTCCAATTATCCGCCCACCACGCTGGAATCCCAGGAAGGCTCTGTCCGGCAGAGCGTTTGATGTTGCCACGCAACATTTGACAGAGAACAGGGCGGCTTTGAAAATCGCAGTGTAAACTTGCCTGCCAAGTTTGACGTGAAGAAAGAGGGGATGGTGGTGGTGGTGGTGGTGATGGAGGGAGGAGAAAGGGAGGGTGAGGGCAAGGATAGCACTGGGGGGGTGTGGGGGGTAGACACGAGGAAAATGCCACTAGATGGAAAGCAGCTGCTGACGGCTGGGAAACATTGCTTTAAATGGGCCCAAATGTGGCAGAGCCCTACCAAACCTCAGCCAAGTGGCCAGCATTTACCCTTCTGGGGCCTTGTGCTGATGTGTACAGAGGAGAGCTGCACAGCACTAGTTTTAAGTATGTAGCCGTGTTTTCTTTATGTTGTCTTTTCAGTGCATCAAGTTACATAGACATGTGTGTAAAAGTTCTGTTTAAATACTTGCAGAGTATTTTAAGTGCTACTTTCCATTGCTCGTGTTGTGTAATGTTAATAATCTCCATCACAACAGGAGAAATAAGAAAAATATTCCTCTCCACCTTCACTTTGCCTGATGCAGTGACTCATAAAGAGAACACACTGAGTGGTGTGTGGGGCCAGGAGTGTTAGTATGTGCTAGGCTGATGGCCTGTTGTCTTCTCAGTCCTTCCTCTGTGATGTCTGCCGACCTTAACTCGGACTACATTTGACCCTGGTTGTCTTTTTTTGACTCGTTTTGTGCCGGCAGTCGTGCAGGTCTGTGTGGGAATCCTTGCGGTGGTAACTGCTGTGTTTACATTGACACAGAACGATGAAAGAACTTGTGTTTACTTCTCATGTTTCCTCATTATGTGAGGATATAAAATTGCTACCCTTGCCACACAACAGTTTCTTACTCTGCTTTCGCACACATTAATTACCATTTGAAACATGTTTACATCATAACACAGCACATATTGATGAAAGTATCTGCAGCTTTCCAGGGATAATTAACAGAAACAACAGCGACCTCATACATTGCTGAATCCTCTCCAGCATGCTTCACACATAGTTTCCGTGCACAGCGAATGAATGTAAATCGAAAAACCGCAGCTGTATTCTGTAAACCTCCTGAGGCAAATGAGGTCACTGCAGCTCCAGTTTGTTTGGAGTCTTTCCCCATTACAGTATCAACACGATGATCTGGAAAGGTGACACCTGGGAGGCATGACTGTCATGAGAAGCGGTGGCTGCTCTTCACACAATGACCCGGGCCACACCTCCGACACAAAGGAAAACAAGTACAGTGGAAGAGCTGCATTCTTTCCCACGATTACTGGCAGAGCGAGGTAAGGCGAGCCGGATTAGTTGCAGTGCAAACAAATGCCGTCGTGCACACACAAACCCACACCTGCCTCAACCTTTCACTGCTGTCAGGTTAAAATGTCATACCTGTGAAACGTCATTCTTGTGCAAGGAAGTGATCAGAAGTGTTGATAACGAACTGTTTGTTAGACAGTGACCTCAAATCTAAAACGACACCAACACAGCTTGCTTCTTTGGTGGTTAAAATAATGCACAGGGATGATGGGAGACAGTGTCATCCTTACCAGCGAAGAGCAACTGTGTAAACTCACAACACTCAAACAAGCTCTGCAGGATTTTACCGCTTTGTTCAGTATCATCTCCTGCAGCTATTCTACCAGCCACTGACTTATTGAGTTGTAAGCCTACGTAACATGGATCCTATCCTGGTTGTAGCATGATATTCCCCAACAATAAGGTGAGGTCGAATCACATGGTGTAAGAATATCATTCATGACTTGCACAAAACAGCAACTGGACACTGAGCGACGTCCCACACCCACTGTTGTCTCCTGCAGGTTAGCAGGCAGTAGTGATACATGACTCTTTATCTCGCTCCATTTAAGCTGCAGATAGTGTTACACACCCTCTTCCGGACCAGAAAAGATCACATTGTCCTCTTTGACGTGCTGGGCTGCATTATCTGTTCAAACAGGTCCAATTTACCACGTCTCACAGACAGACATCAGCCTGTTCGGCAGGAGACACACAACACACTCAACAAGTGGGTCACATGGTGGCATGCTGAATACATTAACATGGAGTGTAACATAAGGAAGTGGGATTGGAAACTGACAGCCTGTTTTTTTTTCCAGAGGGAAGAAAAAAACAGGAGTAATACTCAGCAATGTGTGAGAATGTTAGCTTTAAAGCAAAGCTATTTCAAAAATGTCTTATTATAGGGTTAAATCAACCGATCTTTATCCCTGTAGCGCCTCTGCACAAGCAGATCAGGTGCAGTTCAGGGTGATTTACAAGCATTTTACACAGTTCCACTAAATCCAGTCATATATCACGGGCTATTTTTAAGCTTTTGCTTTTACCCACAATCCTTTGCACAGAGGAAGCTGTCACATGGCTGAGGTGCTGAGAGAACTGTCAGTATGAGACACCAAAAATGCAAATGTTGTATGTAACACCTTTTTAACTATGTGACCAAAAGGTCAAAGTCATGCAGGCTGTGGCACTGTCAGTGGGTATGGTAGACACAAAAGCAACAATAACCACTGACAGTAATTATGTCATACAGGGTTAATACAATAAAATAAAATAAAAGTAAAATGCTAAAGATGCTATTTTGACTCTCTCTTGTTAAATGACTCATCAATTGATCGACTAGTTGTCTTACAACTATTGTTATGTATCCAAATTATACTATGTGGATAGTAAAGCCGGTTAAGTTCACCTGCATGCATTCACTGGATACAAAATGGCGGAGGTAACGTGTGCCTCCTGAGAGGCTTTCTACTAGCTTGAAAGTGAAATAAATAAATAAAGAAGTAAGCAAATCATCTTTGAAAGGATTTACCCAAAGGGCATCAGCTGACTGTCTACAGCTGCTTTTGGCCCCTTCGAGTAGTCTCCATGGCAACAGTCCTTCCAAATCTGTCCGCTGCCTGCCTCGCTCCATCATAACAACAAATCCCATTGATGCGTCTCTGGTATGGCCTGTTTCTAAGGGGAGACCTGAGGCCGTTTGTGGAGCTGTTCGGCGCCGTGTGACCGTTACGGTGTCAGTGTTGACGTTACTTCACACTGCTAAAATAAACCACACAGAAAGTACAAAGGCGAGACTCTGACAGTCGCACCAGCATCTCTGTGAAAAGCTCAGAAAATTGTGTCTTTATAGTTTAACTCTTCAGTCACTGAGGCCAGCTTTCAGCAGCCTCACACTGCACAGGATAATGTTTGATGATTTTAAAAAATATGTGTATTTAGCCCACACATGTTGTCATATTGGCTTTTCTATGGGCTTAAAAGCTATTTAGCAGCAATCCAGCTGCATCTCAATCATTTGACACTAAGCTTTTCACTCATTAAGATGTAATTGCTGTTGTCAAGCAACTGGCACATCATTAGTCAAAAATTAATTACTTCTCTGTGTAAAGCAGCCTCTCAATAATAAGTCGGTGTGTAAATAAAGACTGAAGGGGGCCTTGAAGTCAGACTGGTGAGGGCGAGGTGCACACTGCAGATCCACCAAAGTATGAGAGATAAATTACTGAGCCTAATGAGAGCAAACTTACGCCAAAACAACGCAGTCATTTCTGTGCGCTACAATTAATGAAACCTGCTTCAGATCTCCAGGGAGGGCACATTAAAGTCGGATGCTCTCTTTCAGTGTAAGCTTTGTGATTACAGCATGATGCTAAGGTAAATATGTGTCACTAGGATTCCCACTGGGAGCAATGAAGTCACCCCTACATTTAGAAGTTTATTCATGGTGCTTGACAATGACCCTGTCTGCTTACATGAGAGATAGACAGAGAGCGCCTGATATGGCTGCTCTAAAAGCATCTCTGGAAACTCAACTCGTAATATTGAGTTACTCTAATCAGCTACTTCATGCTATTGATCTTGTTTCCCTCTCTGGCTGCTCGAGCAGTGAATGGATGTGAGGAGAACAGTATGGTCTTTGTGTGAAGTCTCCCTCCCCCCTCGCTCGACCTCACTCCATCCGCCATGGCTGGTAACCCAAGCTTCAAAGTCACGAGCTCTCCTCCTTCTCTCCCCCTCCAAGCAGGTAACGAGACCAGCTGTCGCTATGGTTACAAGCCACAAGCAGTCTCAAGACAGGAGGAGGACGGGAGGCCAGGTTCCAATCACAAGGACGACTCAATCACACCCAGCATTGGCTCAACTGCACACAGGCAATCTCTTTTTTTCTTTGTGCGACATTTCTGCAGCACAAGATTTAATCTTGCTGCCATTCTGCTAAACGTTGTACATCAGTGGGGAGAGAGAAAACGCCTGACTGAGGCTTAGAATAGCATGATTAACAGCCTGTAGTGGAGAGCAAAGCCTCAGCTACCAGTTCCTGTGAGTCAGCTGAAGATGCACACAGGCCATCTGCAGCTCGAAACATACTACAGCTAACCAGCTATGTTAGTCTGCAGACCGATATGCATCGTAACAAGCAGGCCCAGTGTTTTTCTCTTGAGTTCCCAGAATTCTCTGTAAAATAATAGTGGCATGGAGTCACACATGTGCACCAAATGTCCTTATATCTGCACACAAAATTATCATACAAGCATCAGCACTAAATGTTCCCTGCATCTGTGTGTCTAGTCCACCCATCCATTAATCCAACCACAGCTCTGTTAGACTGTTGCTATGGAAACTGGGAGAGCGAGCCCACTTTGAAATGTGATTCCTCCATAAAATTACAATGAATCCTGTTCATATGGATTCCTCATCGCCGCTGCAGCAATGTGATTGGAATACGCACATCCATCTGTAAGGTGTGACCTATGTATAATAATAATAATAATAACAGAGGTGTGCATTTTCCATCAGCTCATTACACCCAGGTGTCTGTGTCTTACTCCGTCATAGCTGGAGCCTCTTGCCTCCATCCTACCAACAGCTAGGCAGTTGTTGCCCCAGATGTTAGGAACATTTAAAGTATCATGGAACAAAAACAGATGAGGCCTTATGAAACATTAATCAACACTAAAAAGGCGCCCCTCTGATTATAATTTATTCAATCACACAATTAGCGTTGGTTAATTAGCATTGGTAACATTCTTGCATCAATCCTAATAACAACAATGCCACAAAGTCTCTTTGAAATGCAAAACCTCTGGAAATGCTTTGTCCTGAACATGAAAGACGTTTAGACAGCAATATAATAAATTCTCCACAATGCTTGTCTCATCAGTATTATCATTATTCTTGTGAATATGGATCTTGAGCAGTCTCTTGCCGACATGTATGAGGGATGAATCACTTCCATTCCCAGCCCACGCTTCCTCATGCATAAATTCTCATTTGTTCTTGCAATAGGGTCATTCTGCAGTAATTGTTTGTTTTACTTCTGATGATTGAATAACAACCTCGCGGCACTGCCATGCTGTGTTTACCACATGTTGCTATGGTTCATGGGCTCCTTTAATTGGATTTTGTTGTTTCCTGGGAAACAAGGTAACCCACTGTATTGCTCAGCAACCTTACCAATTTACGCTGTGTGTGCTAAGATGCACGCTGATGGGTTTGTATTTCAGGTTTTGTCTAGCTGTTCCTAAATATAACTAAACGAGGCACTGGCAGAATTCAGGAGGGGAGATGGAGTCCAGTGTTTGTGACACTGAGCTGCATATGCAGCGCTGCATCCATGCATTCATGCAAGAGCATGTGGGGACAGACGAGTGCTGTGTCCATGTGAACTGATGGGTGAATCATTACGAAGATAACACACAAGCTGTTAGCTTTTTGCTGGCCATAGTGAGGGTAGAGAGAGAGAGAAAGCACTGTGACAAGTGGCATGTAATTACCACGGCTCACTGCCTTGCCTCAGCCCCCAGGAGCTGGACGCTCTCACGCAGCCATCCCCATAAACAACTGCAACAAACAGCAACAACACTAAAACGTCCTTGACTTTATCACTCGGGCTGCGAGCGGTCCTCTATCAGAAGCTTCCAGACTCTTGGTCCACTAGATGCCTGAGTGACTAATCGCTTTAGAGGACTGAAAAACCAGCAAAGCCCAGGGGCACTGGGTAAAACTACCGTCGTTCTCTGGACTGACGGGGGGAAAAACACAAGGATAGTGTGGAGCATGAGTGACACAGAGGCTCTCAGAGATGAGGAGTTGGCAGGAGGATGGAGGGAGGGAAGAGATGAGTAGGATATGAAAGGAGGGACTGTTTAGGGTGCCAACAGCATATCAACACCCACCTGACTGCAGAAGGTGATATCTGTCCATGTAGGTACTGACTTCCTGCCCACGTTTTCTCCTCTCTAACAGTGCCGCGATTTGAAATCTTCCAAGGAAAGAACAAGTCTGTGCATGTGATGAATCATGCAGGATGAACACCATGCAATATTGATGCATCGCCTGCAAACTACTCAATTATATAAGTTCGCCTGCATGTATGAATCAATTACCGTGTCTGCAGTGCTCTGTTTACAGCTCTATGTGCATGTGTGGGTGTCTCACAGCTCTGCACAGCTGGTGTTTTGAGAGATGAAGAGGAGCCTGTCTCTACCCCTTTATCTGATATAGGAGATGATCAGAATATTAATGGAGTACGCAGAGCAAAGCACAAGCAATGCCCTGGCAGATTTATTCAGCAATCAAGAGGATGAAAATAAGACAGTGTTGTCTGTGATGCTCAAGCTAGGGTTTTTTTTTATTATTTCACAGCTTTTTACTTCAACCTTGGAAAAATGTGAAAATCCTACTTATTCCTGAGGGTCCTGCACCATTCAAAGAAACACATAAACAAAAATAAATAATGAACCCTTGAGATAGGAAGTAGTTCTCCTTTCAAAGGCCTTGTTTCATCAGCTATCAGTTTATCATATGCCACCTCCATCATCTCGCGGCGCCTCGCGGCTCCACGCTGCCCGGCCCGCCGGTATCAATCATCCACCCTCCCACACTACGTTCATCCCCGCATGGAAACTCAGGGACAGGAGTGCTGCTGTCATGACGGGTGAGATTAAATGAAGGGGGATGAAAGAGTAAAACCTTCAAAAGAACGTGGACGTGGACAAGCCGGACAAACAACACCACTGACACGGATACCAGGCTAAAGCACAGGCGTGCTGACGGGATTTCATCTGTCTGGTGGTGTCTGAACACACACCATGTTGTTTTTACGTTCCCATCTGTTTCTTCTGTGTTTGCATATATTTGGACATCTTTTATTGAACATCAATGAAAACAATTATGTCACACATCCTCCACACAAAGGATTTTTACTCCTTTGAGTGTCTTCACCATGGCAACTGTCTCCTCATCCCGCTGCATCCTTGCCAGCAAGTGACCACTGGCAACACTCAGTGTGAAAACAAACCATAAAAAAATATATTCAGTTAAATGTGAATCAGGGAAAATATTCATCTCACAGCCTCAGTCTCAAACTTAGTGTGCAGACTTTATCAAGTGCACTTGTTCAATTTAGTAGCACCAATCTATGAAGCAATCAGCTCATATTACTTGACAAGTCGAACTTCACTTTTGACATCAATTAGTGCGCTCCTGTCAGGGCTATTTTTAGTAATGACAGACAGTGACCGCTGTGGAACATTAACAGCTGTGAAATGATACTGAATGGCAGCATTTAACCATAACAAAGTATTAAGCTGCAGACAGACAGAAGAGCGTTGTGTGTGTGTATGCAGTGCAGAGTGAGCCAGCTTCAGTGATGCTACAGCCACCGCATTGGTCTTTGTTGGAGTCGGGCCAATGTCATTTCACAGCGCTAAGCCTTGTAAGATAAGATGGGGGACATCAGACCCTGACCAGCTCAAATGAATGGGATGTCACTTCTGCTTAGAAGTACAAACCTTGTCCTCTACACCGGTGAGTGTGTGTGTGTGTGTGTATAAACTCTAAACAGAGAGGACACATCCAATCCCAAGGAAAGGGTTTCACTGTCCCTACCCCTCGCCCGGTGAGATGTAATGAGATTTCCCCATCGTGCTGGGAGAAGGAGCCAGGACATCTGCTCAATGATAGTTGATTTTTAATCTGGCTCGGGTAATTGCCCTGAAACAATGGTGCTGCCTGGGTCCTGTAGGATTTTGGCGTAGCCTCAGGCAGGTGGGTTTGTCTCTTTGATTTCAAAAACTGTGCACTTGTGATTTTCATTTTCCACCAACAGATATTTAAATATATAAGTGACACAATGTGAACCTGGATGAGGTGTAATTACTCATGTCTGTGGTGCCAGCACAACCTCAGCCTGGCCACAGATCATCTAAAGGTTACTCTCCTCAGATGAGGTTGAAAGGTTGTTTTTCAGACTGTGGGCTGAGGGTGTTGCCCTGGCAACCTTTCATGGATCTGGCACCAGCTAGCACCAGGGCGGAGCTTGGCGTCAGCCTGGGAGGCAGCAGGCACACAGGTGCCCCGGCCCGAGCAGCTGCCTCCCCCGTCAGATAAAGACCGGTTTGTTGTTTTCTCCTTTCCCCCCCGACATACACGTCAATCTCCCTCGCCCTTTTCACTTCTGTGTCTCCTCTCTCTTCTCTTCCCCTTTTTTCTTCTTGGCCTTTGATCAGGGATTGGATTTGCTGGTAGAATGACAGAGGCAGGAAGTGCTCCGAGGCACAGGAGGGGCCGGGGCCCCATAGGGCCGGGGCCAGAGCCGTCCACAGTGCTCTCTGTTTCCGAGGCCTGCGTCATCCCTGGCCTGGCATGGCCTGGCCTGGCTTGGCCTGGCCTGGCTTGGCCTTGCAGTCACAGAGTCTGACTGTTAGAGCGGCACAGTCACAACAGCCCAGGCCCACTGATTGCAGAGGGGGAGGGACTCCAGCAGATTGAAGTCCTGCCTAGATACAGCCCCGGGCACAATAGCATCACGTATTTATCCACAAAACTCAAAGGTAACCTCCACTGTGTCCTCAGGCTGGATCACGACCTCTGACCCTGTCAGTTCTGTACAGCATTTCTCATCACCTATCACAACAGCAACATCTGCAGCTGCCTCAACAAGCAGAAGCTTTAAATTAATACTAAGATTAAGATTAAGAATACCTTTATTAGTCCCACAATGGGGACTAAACTTGACTACCTGCAACTTAAAATGACAATTCATAATAATAATAATTATTATAATAATAATAAGCAAAATGAAGATGCATGTTTTTCAAGTTAATCTCACACACTGTACAAGGCAATAAACTTTAAAGATAAGCATTAAAAATATCTTTTATTAAAGAATACTGATGTCAAGACTTAGATGAGGAGACTGATAGCTTAGCTTAGCTTTAAGTGGTAAAAAATGCATGGTGATGTGTAGCCTGGATTTGTTTTAAAGTCAGCCTATCCATTTTCTATGTTTTCATCCAACAGTGCTATGCTAAGCTAAGCTAAATACACTCTGATTAAAGACCCTTTCACGCTGGAACAATAAAACAACTTTTATCCACTAATGTCAGGCTTTTGACTTCAGTGGAAAATGGTGCTATGCAGCAGCCACAGGTCTATTCTCTCCTATCGGCTCCACTGGATTGGCAGTGATGTAAACACGTCACAACACAGAGGCATCATGCAGGACATTAACCACAGTAACATAATCGCTGGCCTCCGTGTCTCATTCCACTGTTGACACTATGTCCCAACACTTCCAAAGGCTGAATATGCTTACAGCATGATTTTTAGAAAAGTGCCTGAAAGTGTAACAACGTGCTGCTTGTTCAGTTTGTTTACATTACAGTGCATGTGCACAGGGCTGCTGACAGCAGGGCACACTAAACCCATGTGTGGAACAGCACCTGAGATCTCCTGCGATGCCCTGTCCTCCTTCCCCCATTCACTGGCCAGCTTATCCTGTTTGTTTGATTCAGTTACAAAACACACACTCTGTTGAAAATGGCCCTCTGCCAGCAAAAAAAAAGAAAAAGTCATGTTCCCAGTGATTCCAGGAAAGCTGGTAGCGTGGTCACAGAGGCCATGACGATGACATGTCAGCACAAGGCTAACACAACGTGGCCCTTTTAGCCACAACTCAGCACAAACTGCAGCCTTGACAGTTTGCACAAACTGTACTTACACACACTGCTTTTACTGATTCACATCATGTAAGAGATAAGGGCACAACCGGTGGATTGAGATGAAACACTTGAATAAATGAGTGACCCACAGGATGGTAATGTGTAACTGCCTCTCCTCACTTTATCTAATTTTACATTTATTTGAGCCTCACAGATTCTGGCAGCAGCAGCGGCAGCGTCTCTGTTTCTCTTCCCTTCCTCTGAGAGAGGCTAAAGTTCACTTGATCTCCCCTCAAATCGCTCCAAATATCTTTGGAGCCACTTCAAAATAAGCATGAAGCATTCCTGCTCCAGCATTGTAAAAATCCAAGGCAGCTGTTTTGTGCTTTTAAGGCTTATCTTCCCCATGTAAAGACATCTCCGGCCTCCCACCAAACACAATAGGCAGCTGTGGCCAAGACGAGATAAAAAAAAAAAAAAAAAAAAAAAAAAAAACAGCGTTCTGAGTTCACAAAATAACTCTCCTGCCCCTACGAAAAAAGTCTCTCCGACAGAGTGAAGAGAGAACACTTTAGTTTATACAAATGTAACACTATAACTGCACAGTAATTTCTTTGGCAGCCGCCTGAGCTGGCGTGTTTCTGAGAGCCATCGAGCGGCTGAGGGATTACAAGCTGTTCAAAGCCTCTGAAGGTATGTGGGTTTGGACGGCTGATGTTTTTCCACAGCAGTAAATGGTATTGCAGTTAATTCTGTATTTTGGCACCGATCTGCAGCTGGGAAACAACTTCCCAGTGCCAGAAGCTGTTTATTATTGCAGAGTGCTTTTACCCAAAATGGCCATTCAGGCTTCTGTGGTGTCCATGTTGTTCTGACCTGGTTGCATAGTAACCAAGCGAGAACGTGGCAGACTGCAGGATAAACATGAGCATGAAGCTCTTCACACACACACACACACACACACACAGTGTTGTTTGTACACTGTACAAACACAGCAGGTCATATGTATTTAAGAAAGTGTGAAGCAGCACAAACACATTAAGGGAGAAGGGGGATGTATCTTCAGACTTTATCTGCAGCTAGACACTGACACAGCACTTTTCCAGTGAAGTCATACATTCATGAATATCCCAAGGAGCACATTAAATAGACCACAGTTATTATCTTCAACTGTGGCGTAGCTTTTTTCCTCTCACTCTATCTGGAGCAGCTGAGATTTGCCTGTATTTTTAGCCGAGTTCTTTTTTAATGCAGATTATTTTTCCCCCCCATAGCGTACAAAGAAAGAACAAAACGTGTGTCCTGATATAGACACAAATCAGCATCAAAGGAAGGAGCAAAATAGCAGGAATGCACACAATAACGCAGTCTCAGGGATGGGTTAACGGTGAACTCAGAGCTTTCATTTCCTCTTCTGTTCCATCTGAACAAACAAGGCGGGTGACCTGACAGAGCACAGAGGGGCGGGGAGGGGTGGGGTGGAGGGGACGAGACGGAGGGGAGGGTGGTGTGTTGCCGTGACTGGAATATAACCAAAGCGATGGGGGAGGAAGGAGAGGGAGAGGACAAGCAGACCACGTGACAGCGAAACAGCCTGCAGGCTGCTGTGCTGGGAAAGGCAGACAGAGACATCCCCCCATATTGACGCTGCCGTTTCACCACAACAACAGTTCTGGGAAATGGCCGCCGTCTGTACTGTAGCTACTATTTACATGGGACTGATTCAGCTTGCTTATCGCTTTCATCATCAGCTACAGCGGCTGCTCTGACCCTCGTGCTTCCCTCCTCCCATTGATTCCCTCCTCCCCCCACCCCACCCCCCCCCCCCACCCTCTGTGCTTTATGCTGCATGAATGAAGGCAGAAAAATACAATGAAAAATAAGGAAGGTGAGATAAACATAAAGCGAGTAACAGGGAATAAAAAAAAAACACGCACACACACACAAGGCAGTGACTCTCAGAGATGGGGAGGGAGGAAGAAGGGAGGGAGGGGGAGAGGGAGTCTGGACCAGAAGAGACATGAGTCATGGCAAGCAATCTCCCAGGGGGCTCGTTGGTGCAGTCTATAAATGGAAATAGCAGAAAAACAGCGGCTTCCCTCGCCCACCCAGGACTAGGTTATGCCTTATTAGAATCTGATGACTTATGACAGCGGCTGCTTTGTTTAGCCCTTGCCTGAACTTCTCTCTCTCTCTCTCTCTCTCTCTCTCTCTCTCTGTTTCTTTTTTTCTTGACCTGGCAAGCGCAGTGGAAAAGTCAACGTAAATGAATATATACAAAAGTAAGCTGCTTAGTGTCAGAGCGATCATCCTGAGATGTGAGAAACAGAAAACAGGTCAGAAGTGTTTTCAAAGTAGGAGCTCCTTATAGAAGCAGCTGCCTTACTACTTTTTTTTTTTTGAACCGCTGTAAATGCAGCCTATATCTGTTAAAATAAGCTGATGAGTGACATGAACTAGTTAACTTGGCTCCTTGGTTTCCCCTTGGCTACCCTGCTGTGGTGCTGGCCTAGATCAAACATTGCCAGATATCTGGGACAACCTCTCAGAGCAAAAAAAAAAAAAAAAAAAAAGTCTCGTAAAAGTGACCAAGTGAGGAGCATTTCCTGCTACAATACAGCTCACTGATATCACATTAAAGCAGCAGTAGCTTCTAGAGCTGATGTCTCAGGGCTCATTTCTCATTGTCAAAACCCACTTTGAGAAGAATTAAGATTAAGATTAAGAATACCTTTATTAGTCCCACAATGGGGAAATTGCATACGAAGCAAGTTGATGGATGGTAGTGTCAACAGATCACTGTAGAGGACACTACATGCTTCTCTTCTAGCATGTCAGTGGACAAAAAACATGAGAATGTGTCCGTCGCCATGCTGGTTACTGATTGATCCAATCACAAACCAATACCTTGAATCTTATGAGGATCAAACCACCTCTTAAGGTAAAATCATAACCCAACAGCAACTGAAAATACACCAGTCTAAATAACTGTTTATGTCGTCATCTGTGTGTATTTAAGCACTCTTAAATGCAAAAACCCTTAACAAATATAAGTGTAACAGATCACGTGTCTTAAAAGTCTTTTCACTAGCAGGTCTGAAAGTATTTGGACTATGTCAGCCCTCCACATGCCTTTGCCTCTCTTGTTAACAAGGTGACTCGCTATGCTACATGTTTCCGTGATGTCGTCAGCCACCGTGTCACGTCATGGCTGCTGGTAGTGTGGAGCCAGCGGCACCACGCGCCACCTCCCCTCCCCTTACCACCTCTGAGTGCTCTCTGCCCACCTGCTTCCATGGTAAGCGGACACACCCTACCAACGGTTCCCTCCCTTCCTATAGCCTGCAGCTAAAGTGGAGCTAGTCTGCACAGGAGCAGAGACGCAGACAGAGCTGCAGCATGCCTGGCCGCCATACCAGAGGAGGGAGGGATCTCCGTAGCTGTGGGCCTTTTGTTTAGCTGCCACCACTAAAAAAAAACTCCCTGCCAGCTCGTGTTTGCTCTTCTCTTTTTTTTTTTCACCTGTCGTCACACTGCTCTCTTTCATCTGTAGGGTTCATCCTCGAAATCATCCCTCGAGGCAGTGAAGACATTATCTCAGTGGAGTAAAAGCTAAAGGTAAAGTGACAGAGGTAGTTTTAAGTGCCTTGCTGAAAACGCCACAGAAGCCCTTTGGCTGTCTTTTTTTCCCCTTGTGAGGCACAGCAAAGTTTTCAGGTTGGATTAAGATGAGCAGGAGGGGGATGCAGGTGAGGAGTCGAGGCTCCCCGCTGAAGGCCACCCCTGTGTTTGTTGTCGCGGTTGTTGTGTTAGTCATAATATTGTGTGTTTATCTGGAGCTGATGCTGAATTTCCCTTGGTGACTGATAGTAGACGGCTCCGCTCTCATTGATGACTGGTGTAATATTTTTTTTGGACTGAGAATGAATAAATGTCTGGGACCATTTGCCAATCCCCCCCCCCCCCACTCTTGTTGTTGTTGTTTTTGTGTGTATTTTTTTTTCCATCCAGCTTTTAAAAAGGGGAAGCCATCTTTGCTCATGCATATACACATTTGTCACAGGGCTCATAATATGACTTAAAATAGAGTGGAAAGATTCTTCCCGCTTTAGGAAAATTGAGTCTTTATGTTGAATAAGAGATGATGTGAGTTCTTCTTTTTAAGGGATTGTGTTGAAAATGAGGCCGGAACACTTCACTAAACAAACAACAAACATTCCATCTCATCAATAAAGACCTTAGCCTTAAGGACATTCCAATAAATGTCCTTATATCTTCAATTTCTCAGCATATTTTCTCCTGTCAGGTTGCAAAAAAACACTTAGTTTTGACTGTGTAGTTTGTTTAGTATATGATGCAACCAGCAGCAACTACAGCAGTAATAAGGTGCTTTTTTAGTTTCAGTTTAAGCTTTATTTGTTTTTCCTGCAGCTAGATGAGAGTAACGCTGGTTCAGCATGGTGTAAACAGCCCACAGGGGCTCATTCTTAAACATAGTCCTCCTCCATAAACTGATTTCACCGCAGGGTTTTGGCTCTCCATCCCAGCAGCCCTCTGGCCCGCATGACAACAGGCGGCCTGTTTTTCCCCGCAACACAGCAACATGGCCCTGAGCTACCTCTGACCCATGACAGTCTAAACATATCACCGGCCCAGGTGACATGGGCTTAGCAATATAAATGCTCCAGGGAGGGGGGTATAGGACGCTGCAACATGATGTCAGTGAAATAGATTTGAATGTACTAGGTGGGCCGATACCACACATCTGCTTTGCTGGATAACTTTTTATTTCCAGTGTGAGCACCAAACGTTTGAGTCTCGTATTTCAAAGCCGCAGAGACAGTTCAGGGCTCAGCTGGGCCACATCTACTGTACGTCTGATTCATTTTTTGCAAGGCTGAAGACTCTGGAAAACAAATGCACAGCCGCCCCCCCCCCCTTTTGTTCAGCCAATCCACAGCCCGAGGAAGATGGAGCTGTTCTTTTCCATTATCGCCACAGGGGTTTGAGTCATTGCGGAAGGCTTGCGGCGCTGCAGCAACAGCATAAGTCAACAAGAGGCAGAAAAGAAGGCGGGATTCACCACCATGTCCTCACTCCTCCTTCAGCAGAGTCGGCTGTTTGTCCTCAAAGACAATGTGCTTGTGTTTATATACCCTCATACATATCAATTACTCACAACTTGGGCAGTGTCATCCTCAAGGTGCTTGAAAATTAGGTTTCAATGTCAGCTGAGAGGCACATTCCAGACAAAAATAAGGGAGCTTTCACCTCCAGGCTGTTCAGGCTCCCCCGTCAGGACGCACAGCGACTGAACCCGAAAGCCTTCCTTCTAAATAACACTGAAATCCTGGCTTACACAAGCAACGTGTTCCTCTTGCATCAGCAAATGAAGTTCTTTCCACATAACAGTTGAGCTGTCAGCAACTCTGCTGAGTGTTTATGGGGTAAAAAAAAAAGCAGGGGGGGAAGTGAAACCTCTCTGTGCTTCTTTGTTGCCATAGAGCACATGGAGGATTGAATTCCTGAAAACTCAGGACAGCAAAAATGGCGTCACCCTCGCTCTGAGTCAGAGACACAGTGTGCCCTGGATGAACTTCCTGTTTCAGTCTGCCACAGATATAGGGTTTCTCCAGCCCAGCCACACACAGGAAGTGAGTCACACTTATTCACCAGTCGTCTGCAGGCTGCAGACTCTTCAAGCCCCAGAGTGACAGGCCATGGAGCGGACCAAATTAGCTTCTGAAACTTTAATCTCCTACAACTCAATTATTTAATATCTGAGCCACACACTTCAAAGGAATACCTCAGCTCTCTCCTCTCTGGCTGCCTTGATGGAAGCTTTCAATCCCGTCTCCTGAAGGACTCGCCCATTTTTATATATCTCTAGCCTGCGGTTTGAGTGACGCTCTGCTGAAATCTTACAGTGCTCCCTGAAATCCGAGATATACTGTGTTAATAAACCGCAGTGCATTAAGAGCCGCGGTCGCTGGAGGTGAAATTATAGTATGAAACTTAAGTTTTGTCACTATGCATTCACCAGTTCTAATTTTAGGTTCCCCATCCAATTGTAAAACAAAATCATTTGCAGCTGCAGTGCATAATCTCTTCACACTCAAAAAGGCAAGAGGAGGAAGCAATTACTGTGATTTAAAATAGAGCGTGAATACAAAAACCTAATGGAAATATGCAAAACAAGCTTATGTAATAAATGGGAGATTAAATTTAAATGCTAGCAACAGTGAGGAAACTCAGAAACACATTGGGATGACTGTATTTGTGAGGCAAAGAATCCGGTTTATAAACATCCTCTGTATACTAATGACGTCCTTGTTTACGCCAAGATTCATAACGGAGATGAGGTCATTGAAACAAATAGGCAGTAAAGGTAAAGAAGAGAAATAACCTTGAGACTGGGGTCATAAATTATTTTGGAATCGGCCTTGATTTTTTTTTTTTGTCTTATGCAGCCACATAACACATTTCCAGACCTGCATAGCTATTGGCTCTGTGGAAAAGTGGATCAGAGAAGTGGAAAGTTAATCCCCAAGACCCTCCCAGCCAGAGACGAGAAGGGGGGGGGGGTGCCGTGGCAACCACAAAGAGGGTAGCAGGGACCTCTGTCTCTGCTGCAGCAACACGTTCACACAAAAATACAACAGGCAACCTGCAACACATGTGAATGACATTTAGTGAACCAGTCGCCTCATATAGAAGAAGTGCATTGATCTTTGTTTACATATTTTTGTGATGCTAGTAAAATGAGCAACAACGAACCTTAAAGGTAGGGTAGGAGATTTCATTCTGATGCACGTTTTGTTAAATTAGTGTAACTTCTCTTTACAATCCGATAGTAACCAATTAGTTCGGCAGTTTCACATTAAAACGAAGAATATGAATCAGCTGTGGAAGCTATAAAACACTAAAAACATCAGCCAATCCTCCGGGTGGACCCTGCACGGAGTATTGGCTGGTTGTCACTCTCTTCCTGCTCTGAGCGCACCAGAGAGGTACGTGCATGATGGCCGAAGTCACAGACCGCAGCTCGTCTTCAGGTAGTGCGCGTCCATGTGATTGGGAGGCGTGGCTTCAGGGTGAGCTCCGAGAGAAAGGGGCGTGTGTTTACTTTCGAAATCTGGATGACTCTCACTGAGTTTTCAAAATCTCCTACCCTACCTTTAAGTGCTTTATTTATAGCATTAGCTGTAGCTTGTTAGCAGTTTTTTCTTTTGAAGTATAACTTATGAATAGCTGCCATCTTGGCTACATAGCATCCAGAGGTGACAGATGATCCACTGCCACTTTTTTTTTAAATAACACTAACTCATTTTGTGAGTGAAGTTATCAGAATATTTGTCAGTGTTAGCTTAATGATTTGCTGGATGTAGCAGCTAGCAGCAATCAAACCAACCAATCAAAAGTTGCTATCAACATGATGAAACTGGTGTAATGCAGAATTAAACCTCTTGTAACCACAGCTTAATACTATGAGTATTTCTAGCTTGTAGCTAATCCATACAGCAACGTTTACCTTTGCAACAGCTATCCTAAATTAAATTAGCTAGACCATATTTACTGTTTTTTGCAGTGTAGTCTCAATTAAAGAGAGTGGGTCAGCTGAAACTAGCACTGCAGCTCTCCTCTGTAGTAGCCCTGTTTTCTTTTTTAATATTGAGAGTATAGTCAGCATTGCTGCTTAGCATGACGACTGGAAACAGGAAATTGGCGAGCCTGGCTGTTGAGTATTGGAACACAAAGAAGGAGTCCAAGATGTCCCACAAAATGTGTAAAGTATTGGTTTTTACACATTAAAAAAAAATATTATCATTTAATTAGTGAGGTTTAGCGGGGCTGTTGGGAGCCTTTGGACACAGCTAGGCTAGCTGTTTCCAGTCTGCATGCCTAATAAACATGTCTCTATGGTGATCTTCTGGTACTAAAACTATTCCTATGCAGAAAGCTAATGTTCTGCACAAATAATATTACAGCTTTCTCATTGTTTGGTGGATTAGAATTGGCCCCTAATTAAACCTTTTTATGAGAGGATTTTTAAGACCTTAGTCTAGCCTTTCTACGTCTTTCAAAATGGTAAACAGGAACAACTATGGCTGCCAGCATCACATCATATCTGGCACCGTACGCCTGGAACAGATGGCTTTTCAGGCAGACTATATTAAATGTACCTAATGAGCCAGAGCACACATGATCTCATGCTAGCCTACTTCCATTCTTAATCTGCGTATATCATGCACGTGTGTGCACGGGTATGTGTGCGAGGGGGGGGGGACCCGCCAGAATGTGTGGATTCTTTGGATGCGTGCATATAAATGCAGATGTGTCTGCTGCAGGATGCAGGATATTTTCTGCTCTCTTAAAAGCCTTTTGAAAGTGGAATGACTCTATCAAGGGAACAATGGGTATTCTGAGCCCGGCAATGTGACAAAGGTTCACACTGACACGCTTTCCTAAATTAGGCTGTTCATGCACAGGAGGGAAGTGAGCCCTGCTCCTATTCTTCTCCTCTACTCGAGGGTCATTGTGTAGACAGGAAAGGCCACAGAGACATATGACTTGACATGCTCCCTAAAGTAGGTTAAGGGCACTCTACTTGCAAATGTGAAAAATGCAGAGGAACTCTTTAAAAAGAGATAAGAATGACTTTGAGGCATATTTAGGCACTTTGAATCCCACTTTATTGCTACAAATGGATGTACCAGTGTGTTTTTGCCTATGATGCTTTACACCAGTTATGAGGTCATAATTCGTCAATTATTAACAATGCAGGCATCCTTAAGTGTGCATGTCTGTGAGGTGCAACTCATCTATCCCTAACAGCTGGAGGAAGAAACAGGCCCCCACCCCCGCTTCACCTTTTCACCCCCCCACCAAACAAAACTGTGAACCTTCACTGATGTCATCATGAGATAAGCTGCATTACGTCAAAGCCTGTTTTTCTGCACTGCATGTTTGCCCCTTCACCTAAACACAGGCTGCCGCTAAAGGATGTTGCAACACTGGGAGGCTTTTTGAAGGCGCAGAGTCAGGGCCTCCTTGATTCCACCGCCCTCCCTCCCTACCTCCCTACCTCCCCCGGCTTTAACTCACACCGCACAAGTCTGCTTCCAGGAAACCAGCTGTTGGACTTGGGAGGAGGGAGGAGGTGATATTCTATATCAGGGCTGTGAATCACAGTTCCATGCTCTGTATTTTTCCTATGGTGGTTTGGCTGGCTGGCTAAGCGGCTGGCAGGGTGTTTGAGGAGGAATGTGTTGTGGACTGGACCTCAGCACTGAGGGACTGACTAGGAGACTGGGAAGAGGAGGGGGGGGTTGCTGGGTTATTACACGGCCTCGGGGGTGCTTATTTAAACTAAAGTCCTGTCTGGACTATTACACTCAAACACTGTTATTGTACTGCAGCTGCATGAGACACAAAGGCAGAGAGGTGGAAATATGGAGGAGGGCGAAGAGATGGAGACAGAGAAAAGAGAGAGAGAGAGAGAGAGTGATCACAGGAGGGGGGAAAAGCGAGAGAGTAGGTCTGGACAATGTTATCCATCCTTCCCAGGAAACAGCACAAACAATAAGTAAAAATGAGAGAGCCCAGTGAGGCAGAAGGAACAGAGCAGGGACACGCCATAATTAGACACTGGATGACAAAGAATCCAGTGTTATGCAGAACTAAAAGTAGAACTAGAGCAAACCGGTTAATGCACATTTCAGCGTGACACATAATTTGAGACATATTATCAGGCAATTATTTCAGAGGACGTAGATGGAACCCGTTCAGGGATGGAAAAGTGCACGTCATGCAAAGCTGAGCGAGGCTTCGTGCGAAGTGAGAGGAAAACTCGAGGAGTCTGGCCCGTGTTATGGAACGGCGGAAATCCTAGTCTGATTGTGCAGCACTGTTTGCTTGTGCTCAGACAGCTCCTAGGAAAGGAATGTGTGGCCTACATTCCCTCTCTAGCCCCCGCCTCCGCTCCTCCAACACCAACTTTCGCTGTCAGCGCAGTGAAGTTTAAGAGGCAGCAAAAAAAAAAAACAACAACAAAGGACGGAAACGTTCAAAGGGCTTCTGATTTACTGGAATTTTTGCAGGGAGTGACGGGGATGCTGTTTATAAAACCAAAACACACGGCCATGAGACGGCGTTGGCTCTGCAGGTTTAAAAGCACTCTCATTTAAGTGAGTCACAGGAGGCAGGAATGGGTTAAGTCTGCTGCAGGGAGAGAGAAGAGAGAGGAGGAGTGGAGGTATGGGGAGACAGAAGGGATAAGTGTGGGGGTGGGGGTGGTGGGGGTCAGCGCTGCATTCAGATGAAATTAAATGGAGGCTAAAGTGCTGACTCATTGTGTTCAGGCCCTTTATTACCTGCTCCGTCACCCAGACTTTATGGGGTGGGCTGCCAGAGGAAGACTAGAAGAGGAGGAAGAGGGGGGGGGGGCAGTCCTCATTTACAGGAACCCTTCTGGAAGCAATAACACTGCAGTCACCCAGGCAGCCAGGCGGCCAGGCAGCCCCCGAGGCTCACCTGCTCTCTGCAAAAGTACCCCTTTAGGACACCCCCTACCCCCCCAACCAACCAACCAACCAAACAAACACACACACACCTCTCATTTTCTGGCAGAACAGGAGGAAGCCTTCTTTTGCTGCTAATGAGACATCAAGGGGAGCCGGGGATTCTGCGCTTTGGGTCCGGAAGGCCGGCCTGTCAGGCTTTTTTTGTGTTTGTGTGTATGTGTGTGTGTGAGTAAAAACCTTTTTCCTGTATTTACGCCACGAGCCACACTAGCAACATTAACACGCTGCTACTTTAAGTTCATCGTGTAAAAAAATGTTTGAAGAGACGAGGAGTTTGGCTGCAGCTGAACTCGTGTGCGTCATCGCCCGCGGCGTTCTATCACGTTCTAACACCAATAGATGTGTAAGGTGCAATTTGCATTGCAGCTGGCGTTCACATTGCAAGGTGATAAGAGTGGTGTGAAGACAGGTGGGGGGGGGGTGACATGAGACACATTTTGTGCCACAGGAAACAATAAATTCTTAAAAATGTTCATTAATAAAGTTTGGTTTAATGGTGTCATGGTTAAATATCAATGTGTCCATGCGTCAGTCACGGTGGGTCAGCGATGTTGATAAACAGACAATATGAGTGGTTATATAATGTGCATGATGCATGGCTGAGGCCAGACACCGAGCACTCACTGAGTGGTGGAAAGCGCTTATTGCTGCTGATCAGACGAAATGGACTCCAGCACTGTGTCAGGCTCCAGTTTGTCTCAAATGGTCTGGGCAATCAGAGCATACAGCCAATAAATGGATGCATTCTCTGTGTCCTGGCGCTGCTTCTCCATCTCCCTCATTACTCTCATTACTCTGCAGCTTGTGGGTTATCTAATGCTCTCCCCACGGCTTACGGTTTGGCTGGGGATTAGACTCATTTTTCCAAGGGCATTTTATAAACAACCCTGTGTGTGCCTCTGTTTTTCCCGTGCACCGAGCTGATGTAGCGGCAGAATTTACGACCTCAGAGGCCTTGTGGCCTCACTCCCATTGCAATACATTATTCAAATTCATTCTCTCTCTCTCTCTCACACACACACACAGCGCAGAGGGCAATTATTTGAATATCCGCAGGAGTGCAGCTGGAGTGCAGCGGCTCATCTTCAGCAGCAAAATTGCCTCACTCCGGCGGATCAAGGTTGTAGGCAATGAAACACTATAATTTATGACACAGTTTGATATTTCAGTGAAGTCATTGATTCCCTTGTGTCAGACCTTGGCAAGGACGACTCCAGAATTCACAGAATGTAATTCCAAATCTGCCTCGATGAGGACTTTTTTTTTAACAGTGCTAATTGGACACTTGGCTGGCTGCACATGTTGTAAAATGGATTTTCCCCTGAATCAACAGAAACAGCCCTCAGAAATTCAACATGGTGCCACTGCACTGCAAATTAATACAAGGCTTCATTACAGAGTGAGGCAAAAGGGGGAGGGGAGGGGGGGTGTCCACTGATGTCATGCATGCAGTAAGTTATAGAAGCCATCCCACAAACAGATGCAATGTAGTCATTTCTCTCTGTCACACACCTACACCATGATGTAAGTGTTGTTCACACCACAACAACACATGCAAAACCATTCACAGATTCCATTACAGCGACTCACCGAGACAGACTATAAGTCACACTGATGACACACCTCTCCCCTATGCATGAAGATGTACTAACACAGAGAGGGAGGAAGTGCTGCAGGCATTTTCTGTAGAAATTTGGCATTACTCTTTGTAATCAGCTGTATTTAGTTTCTTTTTTTTCATACATCATATTCATGTGTATGCTCCAGGCAAAAGAAATACACTTAAAGGCTTAACTCACAGGTGCATTAATGGGAATTCTTAGCCACCTGGAGGCACCTAATGATATATGGAGCTGTTACCAATAACATGCAAATTCAGTCGTTATCTGAAGGGGTTTGGATACTTTTCCAAAAAAGTAGCATGCACCTTCAATTGTGTTGTTGTGGTCTCCACTCTTCTTCTGTCATTGGATGTTGGATAGCAAGAGAAAAATGTCTAAAAGTGTCTTTGACCATCAACTAAAAAGTGTTTTTTGTAATCAGAAAAAAACAAATATTAGTCGTGGTAGAATGTTTATATGAAAATATCACTGTTTATGTAGTTGGTCGTAGTACAAAAAAGGTGGAGAAGCTTGTTGCAGATGGAGGAAGTTTGCCTTAACACGTTGTTATGATCCTTTCATAAACATGAGACTCTAATTCTATGTTCTTATCCACTTTAAAGGACTTAGCACCGCTGTATATATATGTGTGTATATATAAAAAGTCTGATGTAATGTAGGTCATTCTACAGTAGACCATGAAAGAATCCTGACATCTATAAATATTTGGTAACTCCAGTCTTCCATCTGAAACTGTGAGAGAACTCTTATCAAAACAGATTTGTCACTCAGTCCTGTCAGCGTCTAATTCTTTATTCCGCTCTTCGCCTGTCAACAGTATCAGCGCACATAAAGGTTCAAAGGTCAAGTTTAACACAGGAAGACCGTCTCACTGTTCACTGAGCTCCGACATTCCTCCTCTTTCACTGTTCACTGTGTGTTTTTGTGTCCAAAAAAGAACAAGGGATAACGTTTCCAGTAGCACATCTGCCTCTGAGAATCTCATGTGGCTGTATCCAGTTCCTGTCACTGATACCATGAAAGCAATCGCACAGATAACAAAACCCAATTCAAACGCTAAAAGCGGGACAAGGACAGGTAAGAGCCTGTTTACCGTCTTTCCCACAAGTGCAGTTTTTAAGCCCCTATGGGTGTGCCTTTGGTGTTAAGTGATAAAAAAAACCACTATGATGCAACGGTGTCTTTATTCATGACAGTACACAGTGGGAGGGTTTAGCTGCGAATGCCTCCGGCTTTGTAAATAAATCATCTAAAGTCAGTGAAGAGAAAAGCTTCGACAATAAAAACCTTTTTCTTCCCCGACGGGTGAGTCACCGTTCAAAAAAAGAAAGAGGCCCAGATTCTCTGCCGTGGAGCATTCAGGCATCAATTTCACTCGTGTGAAAAGCCAAGCTGACAATAGAGCTAATTGATGAGGATTATCCAGCAGAAAAGGAGGAAGCCTTGTGACGTGACTCATCGCGGCCATCTGTGCCGAGTGTACTGTAGTTTCACAACCATGCCGTCGAGACCAGAACAGCTTCCTCTCTGGCACAAAGCCCCAACAAACATCATCCCTACCCCGACTGGTTCTGCCTCTGCCTGGATAATACTTTCACTTGCACCTGTGTTTTTAAACCGCCCTCAGCGTCTGAGTAGCTGTTGCTGAGGGAAGGCGAGTACGCCCACTGAGCGAGATATATTGAGGGAAATGTGAGTCATACCGAGCATCAAAACACTTCCCTTCAACCTGAAGTCGCACATTCATACACACATCCACTCTGTGAAATTCCCAGTAAATCGAATGGCTTAATGACGTTTTCTTATTATCAGCTAATCCACACACAAAGGGCTCTCTCTCTCTCTCTCAGGAAGCCTTTTTAGTGATTAGAAAGTGTCTGTAAAACTTCACAACTTTATAATTGTTTCCGTGCTTAAAACCAAGTCATGAGGGCAGAGCAGAGCGCCGCCACCGCCCAGCCAGACTGAACGAGCTTAAACCCAAATCACATCTTTTGTCTAAGTACGTCCACGCTCGTGTTCCTATATTTGTTTACACGTTTTTTTTCTTTCCTTTTGCCCTTTCACTGCTCTCTCTCTGTCTCTCAGGGCTTAACATTCGATCTCTGTCATGACGTATCACCACAAAACTGGTAACGTCTGTGTCACTGTGGTTAGATCGTTTGGCTTGTGAGAGTGATGCAGCTCGGTTTCAGAATCATAAGGGCCATCCGAGCCATTCGATATATATGTGTATGTGTGTGTGTGTAGCTGCTAAAATATACCGCAGCTGGGGAAATTACAGTGCTCATTGGGTGATTTTCTGATTCAGTCAAAGTGAAAATACCCTTTGACTTCAAAGTTACATTACAGGAAGCTGAGAACTGAAACCCTGGAGGAGGACCTCGTGTATCTGACAAACACACACACACTCGTGCAATGTGAATAAGGGAGAGTGATGAAACAAGATGCTTTAAGCTGCTCTGGCCTCCCCCCTCCCAACCCCCACACACGCATGCACATGCAAACATGCAGACTAGACACACACACACACACACACACACACATATCCTCCCCTCCCCCCCCAGCTGGTTCCCTTCTGACTCATGGGGGATTACTTGTCTGATCACTTTGATCTGCTTGCCGGTGCCAAAGCTATTTTCTCCATCCAGCGTCGAGCAGCGTGCAGGCTGCATTAGGCCACAGACGGCAGCCACGCATTCAGGTTAGCTCTGCCTACTGACACCCAGACTGCACCTACCTACAAAAGCCCCCGCTGAAAGGTTTATGGCCAACAGTTGATTCAGAGCCAATTTCAGTTAGGATTGCCACGAACGGCATCTGGTTATTCGAGGATGTTGCACAACAGTGATGTATAACAGTCACTTCTAACCACAAACAGTTTGCTCCTGATGCAACAGGATTTCACACATGATAGGTGCTCTTATAAAAAAGAAAAACAAGTAAGGTCAGAAAGCCAAGAGAGGCTAGAATTGGAATGTATAGACTGTGCTACCAGTGCCAAACAACTGCAGAGCAGCAACTGCAGAGACGTAGAGGAAAGTGTTCAGACATTCTGACACGTATCCGTTTGAAGGGACAGATGAAAGAGTGCAGCAGATGCACGAACCTTGAATCTTCAGCATTTCTCTTTTACCCTCGCAGCCAACGCACAAACATTTTATGACACATGAATCAACATGAGGCATGTGAATCATGCCAGCCTTGATGCTAAGCCTCATCTGGATCACGATGTTCCTGTCGCTGCCTGCTCCTGGCACCAGGTAGACCACACTGCAGCTGGGAAAAGACGTGAGCTGTGCTGTGGTTACGTGATTCAGTTTCTGTGAGGAATAATTGTCTTTCACTTTCTCCAGAATTTCTCCCTGCAACCCCCTCTCCACCCTAATCCACCCACCCACCCATCCATCCATCCATCCTCACTCCCTCTCAGAGGAGCCGGCGTTATCAGCGGGTGTCATTTCATGAGAGCCATCATCAAAAGGCAGCTGCCTGGTTTCCATGGAAACAGCCCACTTCAGGGGAGGCATGTGTTAGGATGCTGCGGGTTACCATGGAGACTGGAACGACAGCTTACATAAGTATTCAGTGTGTGCGTCTGTTGCACCAAGGCACATTCCACCATATAATTAATGCTCAGAGTGTTTGCTTGCTGCTGTCGAAAATTACAACAATGTCATTTCAAGTGGCAGGCAGCGGCAGCTCATCGGCCGCGCCGCCGCAGTCAAGGTCAGGCTAATTTCCCCGCCAATTAAGCCCAGCTTGTGCATGGAACAGCTGTCAACTGCCATCTCCAAGGTGACACATCAAATTATGTTTTTTTTCCCTTAACCATCCAAAAAGCCGCTCAGGTTGTTTTTTTTTTATTATTATTCCTAAAAGTGGTTTGTTTTTGTTTTTAAGACTACACAGAGAAGACGATGTGGAAATAAGAAGAACCAGAGTAAGAAAAGGAGACGGGATGTAAAGGAGGAAGTCGGTGTGTTTTGTTGGCCCTGAGCTATTCTGCCAATAACTAATGGATCGCTTTCAAAAAGAAACACTGCAGTCAAATTGCCTTGAGTGCCTGGACTCCAAATGGAAGTAGACAAATAACGTCCATCCTATCTGAACTTTGCATAATGCATTTTCTCTATCCCTGATTTATGCACTCATCACATCATATATTCCTCCAGCTCCTTGGAGCTGCAGCCTTTTAAGTCCTGATTGCAATTAGATGCTGTATATATATATGTGTGTGTGTGTGTGTGTATGCCTCACTTTCATCTCTGGTGTATATAGCTAACAAATGTTCTGCTGCTGCAGCTGTGACAGACAAAGAGGGGAAAAAACAGAGATTTATATGAAGAGCAAGGGATCTGAAATTAAATAAAAGTCGCTCTTTGTCTTTGCAAAAAGAAATGAAATGAAGCCTTTTGGTTAGTCTCATGGTAACCTAATGCTTACACTGAAAAGTAGCAGCGTAGCTCCGTGCGTGACTTTAAATGAACACACATATTAACAGTAGATTAGTTTCAGTTTTGGTTAGCCAAACAGTCTGCGACTGGAAAACAACATTTGTGTGGTAATTAAAGCTCTTAGCGCTAAATCTCACCTTTAACCCACTTCCCCTGACTCACGTAACCGTGGTCACATGAGCAACACAAACAAGCGTGTGCAAATCTACGAAAGCAGCAACCATGGGACTGCATGTAAAACTAACAGTATCACATCTAAACTATTCATACTTTGTGAAGCTTTTTAAGCTGATGATTTGGCAGAAAGGAAGAAGAAGAAGAAGAAGAAGCTGAAGCTGCACAGACTGGCTAACTGAAACCATGTGCTGTGTGCAGCATACCATGTGGTGCTTTCTCAACAGTTTCAGAGACTGTTAGAAGATGAGGGTAAAGGGGGGGGGGAGGGAAGGGAAGGCTAGGAAACCACAACATGACAAATGTTGTACTAATAACACTGTCACACCAGCCGGTGCCAGGCGGGGAAGACTGTTAGTGTGGGGCAGTCGTAGACACATAAAATACTATATAAGGAGTTCCTCTTTTTTTCCAACTTCTAAAGCAATAGATATGACCTGTGGTATTTTTAATGGTTGCTACGGATTGAAGATAATCCGGACACATGTCTCTGCCCTGACCACATGCTTGCTGTTGTTTTTGTGGCGTCAGCACACCTAGGTGATCTGAATAACCCGATTCATTCGACCATATAATACCAGAGACAGATGGCAGTGGAGAAATACCGTCTGACTACGACAACCCGGAGTGTGACAGGGACATGCTCTACTAAGTGAGAAGAATACGTTGTGACACTCCTCCAGGGCACCGTGTGAACAGCGTGGCAGAGGAATGAAAGCGTCAACATGCCAGTTCTCACAGCACAACCCCACCGTCTCTCTGGCGTAAGCTGGACAGAACTACACCGACACTTCACTTCAACCTGAACCGATGCTGCCACATTTTACCATCAGGACGTTTGGATTTGTTTCAAGCAGCTGTTGCACTAGATCACATTCTGATGTTGCACGATTAATGTGACGAGCACACAATGGTATTTTCATGCTGCGCATCAACAAAACAAAGATGACTGTGTTGGGTTGGCCTAAAAACCACCACCACTACAGCACAGTTACACAGTCACTGGTAGCTTTCCAAGCCCAGCCCAGAGGGCTGCTTGTTTTGGCAGAGAGACAGTATTTTGGCAGACAATGACAAACCTTCTCACCTGTAATCAGACCCAAAGAGGCAACACCCTTCTCTCACAGTATCTCTTTCTGCTGTCTGCTGCTTACATTCTGTAAGCACAAACCATTTCCAGCCTTACCCAATAATCAGGCCCTGCACTGCACTATTTTAGGAAAGGAAACAAAATGGCCACCAATGTCATTTACGAAATAGAAAGACTAGTAATTTCCTTGTCCTTCCTTCCAGGGTAGTGGCTCAAGAAATAAACCGTATTCTCTCCAGATGAATTATTACCATTCACTCTGATGCCCCGCGGGCGGCTTACACATCATACAGGCCTGTATTTCTTGGCAGCAAACATATTAGAGTTTGAACCCTGTCATGCCTAGTCTGCACACATACTGATACCCTGTAACCACCTCCAGTCATAATCAGAATGTCAGACTGGTGCAGGGAGGGTGAATAATTAATGCTGTGTCTTTTGCTTATTTCACTACGCAAAAGGAAAAGAAGAAGAAGAAGAAGAAGTTTCTTGCCTTCATCGCCCGAAGCCAAACACTTAGCTTGCCTGGCACTGCGTTCAGCTTCTAAAGGGATGATGCGTTGCTCAGAGAGCTTTTTTTGCCAAACCATCACATAAGATTCGACACAGGAAAAACAAACTTGTGCAGGAATAAAACTCTGGATGAACTCCTGCAGCGCTGAAAACCGGAGGAAGACATCAAAGAAGGTTTCTTTTTTTCTCCCCATAACATGCGAAAACATTAATATCTGCAAAGCTAAATCATGTCATTAGCATGTGAGGTGACATATTCTTGTCAGGAGAACACACAACTTAGGAGGTGGAGGTGGCTGCGATGGCTGAAGGGTGCTGGCAGAGTCTTCCCATGCTGACACATTTATCCAGGCCGGCAGACAGGAGATAGCGGCCCGAAGCTGAGAACAGAGACGATGCCCTGTTGTTTCCACGCAGCCAGGAAGCTCTGGAGCGTCGCGTGGTCCGTCCCTGTCACAGTGCTCTGATGTCTGTCCCCTCCCACGGTGGGAAAAAAGGGGGATATCTTACATGATCACAAAATCCATGATGAGGAAAAGGTTCCTCTTGCTGCTTTTTATAGGACAAATTGTGCAAATATGCAAAGATAACTTGTGCAAATAATGTTTTTCTACAAGTACAAGCATTAGTCCCTCACTATTGACCATTTGATAAAAGTATGTTCCTTTTCAAATAGATTTCATGGCAGCCTGTCTGGAAAATCGGGCTTTGCACTTTTAGGCTTACACATCACAACAAAGACAACAGATAAACGCAACAAATACTAAAAAAAAAAAACTATGGATTTCACACAAATCTTTAATCTGTCTTTGGGTTTGGAAAGACCCCAGCACCCGACAACACCATTCACACCACTTCAACAGGTGGAAAATCCACAGCATGACAGGCCTTCCAGCGCCTTGTTGCTAAGCTTTGATAAGCTCCAAACGTCACTGTTCTCTTACAAACAGCGAACGGCCAAATGTGTTGTGCTGACATTTTACCTCCTGTCTAAAGCTGATATATATCCGAAAAGCTCTCCTTTTTTTTTTTATAAAATCACTTCCATCTCCATCTCCGTGGCCGGTGTGCCACAGCCATAGCAATCACAGCTCTTCTTTTGTCATGTCTGATGCTAAAGTTAGCCTCTAAAGCCTTATCTGCACACAGCACCACACCTGACTGTCTTTAGCTAGCGCTATCTCCCTCTCTACATGATATACAGCACCTGCTGCCTGTCACAGATAAACTTAGACCAAACTAAATCCAGGCAGGACGTCCACATTAACACAAACACACCCCGAAGTTCAGCAATTCATGTGTTGTGGTTGGGAAAATCGATGATAAATCTCAGTTTTCATAATGAAAAATGTTCAGGGAAGTACTCACAGCAGAGCTATAATACTGAGGATGCATTATTGTATTTTCTCTATTGATCCTGCAGATTTATGCTCCCACACTTTGATTTGTTGTCTGTTTCTGAAAACAAATAAAAGGTGTCGGGCATAGTGAGAAAGATATACACACAGAGTGGGTTTGATATTAGCTCCTAAATTCACCTGCATCATAATGTCACTCTGAGCCACGTGTTTTTCTGCATGTGCCTTACTAGTCAACATAAAAGCACGACCTCAGCATCAATTTGTCAGCTTGTCTGGATGGGTCTTAAAACGGTGTCATTATCACAGCAGGCACAAATCCTCTCCCAGATTGCCTGAGGTTGCACTGCTTACCTAAGGCCACCCAGTGACTGCCAAAGCCATAAACTTATCACCAATATTCAACAGGTTCAGACTGCTGCATCCGCACATCAGTCAGGGGGCTTTACAGGGACGAGCGTGCTGCTCGTGCTAACTATGAATCTGTGGCTGTTTGTGTCAAGGTCAACAAGTTGCTTCTAAATCAGTCGCAGCTCAGTCACACAGAGCTTATGTGCCACTGCAGTTACATGACTGGCAACGCTTTTAACCTACATGCTGAATAATTAGAACTAAAGCTGCAGTGTTTTCCATGGCTGTACAGAAGTAAACAAGCGAATGGAAGGAGAGCAGGCTTGAAGGCCCTGAGGGATATTTAGAGCTGCAACTTAGCACAGAGGAAAAAATTATACTGAAATGTTTTATGGCCTTTCTGTTGATTTGCTGTCACCGAGTTAGGAAAATACTGCTCAGCTGTATCCTCCAGAGTGTCACTACTGCAGCAGTAGCAACAGAAAATGTACGGCAGACCAAGCTCTGCTGCTGAGGAGGAGGAGGAGGAGGAAGAGGGAAAAAGACAGAGTGATTGGAAACCACACAATCTGTGCCACATGCTGTAATTCCTGCTATTACATGACCGGCTACGGTGGAGTCAGCCTGGTGTCACATGACTGGTCATCTGTTGGCGATGACTCCTGCTGCAGCCTGTTCAAAGCAGAAAATTGAGTCATCAAGCAAAGCATCCAAAAGGTTTTAGCTCTGAGTTTGGGTTTGAAAGCTGAGAATTTCAGCAGGAAAACAAAGACATTTTTTGAGGTTACTAGGACACAAAAAAACGAGGGCACCCTTACATTTGAGTCCTTTTTATAGATGGTTGTAGGAGATATTTTACTACAACTGTATATAAATGGTCAATATTTGGATGCAAACGAAACTGGACAATATATGACTTAGAATAATAATCAGACTCACAGTGTCTGCATGTCCACAGAGGGTTGATGCAGTGAGGTAAGGAACAACAGCACATGTTTATTCATTACTAACAGTACAAGAGGTGATAATTTATAAAAAGCCATGATAAATAAAGAAGAAGAATTTGAAACGCTGTAGTTGATTATGTTAAAAAAACATTTTAGTGTAGATGACCAAATATTTACTTCAAATTTGCCGCATTTGCATTTTTAAAAAGTGGTTTTTGTAAAATTCCTCTGCACACTACGCTTACCTCATGTTGTGTTTCTTTGACTCGTCTTCACCAAAGCGTGCCTGCCTTTCTGGAGGGCACCGTGTGGTTCAAGACGAGGGTGGGGCGGGCAGCTTCGGTTTGTGTGTGGGTGGCTGGGTTTGTGTCTGAATGAAACAGCATGGGAGAAGAGGTGGTGGTGGTGGTGGTGGTGGGAGGGGGGCTGAATAACGTGTCAGGCTTTTTAGTTGAGAGACTTCTTGTGTTGATGAATAATTGAGTTGTAGTCAGGCAGAAAGCTGTTTCATGAGCCCCTCTGTCTCCAAGTTAAAATTAGAGCCTTCTCTCTGTGCAGACAGTCTCTTTGAACTGCTTCTGTCTCAGAGCATCACTCAGCTCTCTCTACAGCCCACTTGCGCCTTTTAGTGCAATATGCCTCAGTAGATATGAGGAGAGACATAAACATGTTTGGCGGACAAGGCGAGAATCTGTGTTAGACAAGTCAGTGAACAGCATTATCAGCATGACAGGGGAAACTTTGTGCCCAGATTCTGGTGCCTGATGAGGTAAAAAGTCTCAGAATAAGCGCAAAAATGTTTTTTCTTGTGTTGATTTGAGATATTTAGAGCTCCTTTCTGCAGCAATTATAATGAAGTTCTACCTCTCCTCTGTCTACCTGTCATAGCACGATCCCCCAGGCTTTCCTGTCTTTGCCTGGCCTCTGAGTACCCACAGCCCATCTCAATCTGTCACTGCTGTCAGCCCCACAACGCCACCAAAGAACCCCGAAAGTAGGACACTGAGCACTCATTGCTCACACACACACACACACACACTGAAAAGAAACGCTTTATAAATGGTGGTAAAAAATACACATTTTGCGACAGAGGCCTCGGAGTCCGTCAACGTAATATCTGCTGTTATCTGTGGACAGCCGGCTCTAAATGGGGCATTCAGTGACTCTTCAAAGCCTGGTTTCTGCAGGGCAACTCAGGCTGCATTGTTGCTGTTTTAATTAGAACTGCTTCTTGCCTGCTCCCTGAGATCCACCCAGCCTCAACATCAAAGTGCCGCTCTGAATAATGATGTACCCCTCCATGCCTCAGGTACAGCCTGAATCTCAGACACCCCCCTCACATCTCCCTCCCCACACCTCTTTGTACATCTCTGCTTCCCAATTTACTGCTATTTCTCTGCATGCTGACATAACAGAAATTTTGCCGTGTACAGGGCAGCGGGTTGATGGGAAGCTTTCTGTGTTTGCGCTGGATGCGGCTGAGCTAGCCCTGGTAGTTCACAACAAAGGACAAGCTCTTTCTGCATCTGTGCATGTAAGTCCTGTAACCAGGGATCAGAATCATCTGTTTGGGCAAATTTATTATGTGCTGACCATGATGAGAGTGCTCTGTGTTTGGTAACAGAAGAGAATCAGAAGAACATAGTTTAAAAAAGTATTGTAATGATCTGGCTCATCTAATACCCATCAAATCAATGCTAAACACTGCAAGGACCAAACTCATTTATGGTTACATAATAAAACCCATCAGACTGCTGGTGAGAACATTATCATGTGTATATGTTTATTTTTTTGTCTGTTTACAAAGTTTTCCACATATTGTAGAAAGAAGCAGAACATACTGGACTCTTTTACCTTGTCTAATCCGACCTGTCGTCTCTTTGTCTGCTCTGTGCTGCCTCGTGGCTGCATTCTTCATCTGTAAACACACAAAAGAACTGAGGCAACATCAACGACGTCTCATTAAATATAGAGGTTATGCAATCTCTTGAATCGCTGTGTACTCAGATAATTATTCACCAGACATGGCAAATCACATTTTAATGAGTTCAAAATCACTGTATGAATCTAGGAAAAACAATGCACGGCTATGTGTGTCATTTTTAACCTCTGTATATTTAAAGCAGATCACAGATCATCCTCCAGTCAGACGGCTGCTCGTTGTGGGAGCTAATTTAAAAAATCTGATTTACATAAAACTGGAAGGGTTGCTTGAAATGACAGCCTAGTTCAATATGTGTGACTATTCAAAGTCATGCTGACATATTTGACTTTGCTTTTACACATGCAGAAGTGAGGATATATTTTAGTACCTGTCACATTCAGCTGTCATGTATAAAGGTCTTGTTGAATGCAGAAAAAAAAACTTTACAATACACCACTGTACTGTGTACGACACAGAGAATACTGGTCTGTTAAAAGGAAGCTGGTTTCCAGTAGACGTCCACAAATCATATTTCCAACTCAGACAGCTGAGCCTCACTGATCCTGACCTCAAATCCAAGATGGCTGCTGTGTGCGTCATCATAAAGGCTGTAAAACAGTTATTTAGCTTTAGCATCCATCATCTAAATAGTCACACAAACATTGTTCAGCTAAGCTAACTAGCTACTTCACTAATATACACTCATTTTGAGTTTTTGCCAACAACACGGTATTCAAATCCAAGATGGCTTCTCCATGAATCTTCATAAACCCTGTAAAATAGCTTTTATTAGCTGCTATGTTTGTCTATACAAAACCACTAGCTGCATATGTTGTTATCAAGTGGCACTGCTAACAGATCATCCTCCATATTTTACCGCGTATTTTAACTCATAACATTAGCTGAGAGTAAGGAGAGTTTTCCTTCTTTAGTTTAATGTTAATTAGCCCGTCATTGATGGATGGACCTATGTTAGCAGGCAAAAGCTAACTAGTTAGCTAACTGACAAGCCGGCGCACCGGCATCATGATTGAAGGACGTTATAAAAACACAGCGCGGAGTGATACCTTCAGTCCGGCAGTTCGGCCCGCAGCGTCCTGTCCGGTTTGTTGACACGGGCCCCACACGTGTGTGTGTTATTCTCTTATATTAACGGTAAGAGCGCTCACTCCTCCGATCATTCATGCTACTACACATACACGCAAACACGCAATGACGCGAGCGATCAGGGCAGAGTGGGACATCTGTGTTATAAAGGATCTTTGGAGCACCGTGAGGATATGAGGTGAAAACATGAAAACATTTTGTGAATGGCACGCAATCGATTCACATCCGGGTCATCTCGTTCTATTTACCACTGCATTCATCAGCTGGCATTGCTAACTATGACCAACCCCGGTGTATAGGTGTACAATTCACAGAGGAGTTTATAAGCTAAGCTACTAGCTACCTTACTAATGCACCCTCATTTTCAGTCTTGGACATTATGAAGCCTGTAAACATGAGCAGCCAGAAGGCATTAGCTTAGCTTAGCATAGACCAGCTTTGCTTTGTCTAAAAATAATTGTATAGCTGCTGTACTTGTGCTTTTACTCTTCTTGCTAAGCTAAGCTAACTGTCAAGCTGTATAGCTTCATATTTACCTTACAGGCACAAGAGCTTTTCTATGTTTTTATCAAACACAGATTAAAATCAGTGTTTCTGAGAATATCAGACTAATCCTTTAAGAAATATTAATGTCACTTTGATACCGTGAACGTGTTGTTGCAGTCATGTTTCAGAAGCTTTCACCTCAGATGTGATGTAAATTAAAACTGACATGGCATGCTAATAAGGTCAACTATAAAAAAAACATCCTTCCCTGTGTAAATCACATTAAGGAGCATTGCAGAAGGGGGTGAAATACATAATTTTTCCAGCCTTCATATTGCACCTCTTCTTTTGTTGCAGCAGGCTTAGCGGCAGTAATCCCACTTTGAT